>NC_051063.1:83422049-84772049 GCF_004664715.2 Peromyscus leucopus | reverse complement strand
TTCCCCTAGTTCCTCATGTAGGCATAAACATTTTGTTCTAACCCTGGCTGCACTAAAAATTTAATAATCCAAAGCTATCTTGGTAATTGCTCTGAATCCCAGGAGGCCAATGGCAACATGACTATGTGGTCCCAGTGTGGACAGTAGCGCAATAGCTTCTGAGGCCACAGGTCAGGGAGCTGAGCCTCTGCCCTAAGGGACCCAGCTGAGTTCTCTGTGCTGCTGTTCCTGGAACTCCAGGAAGCACCAGGGGACAAGAACTCTCTTGGAATTTCCAAGTCATCTGGGCCCAGACTTCACCCTGGGTATCATCTGAGGCTGATGCAATTCTGGCGCTACCTTGAAGCACTCTCACAAACTTAGAAGATCCAGGTGCTGATTTTTTTACACCCTCTAAATTAAAGTTTTTTCCCTTCCCTGATTTGGCTTTCTGGGTTTTGTTTTTGTGTCCACCTGTCTGTGTCCTCCCCCCACCTCCAAATAAACATCTCACTTTTTTTTGTTTTGTTTTTCGAGACAGGGTTTCTCTGTGTAGCTTTGCGCCTTTCCTGGAACTCACTTGGTAGCCCAGGCTGGCCTCCAACTCACAAAGATCCGCCTGGCTCTGCCTCCCGAGTGCTGGGATTAAAGGTGTGTGCCACCACCGCCTGGGTCTAAACATCTCACTTTTTTTTTTTTTTTTTTTTTTTTTTGGTTTTTTGGAGACAGGGTTTCTCTGTTGCTTTGCGCCTTTCCTGGAGCTCACTTGGTAGCCAGGCTGGCCTCGAACTCACAAGATCCGCCTGCTCTGCCTCCCAGTGCTGGATTAAAGCGTGCGCCACCACCGCCGGCAACATCTCACTTTTTAACTTGAAAGTACATTATCACAATTGGCCTGATTTGGGATTTCAAAACTTCCTTTTTTCCTCCTTTACTAATGAGAAGACAATTTACAATTTAAAAACTAGGTAGCTCATTCTCCAGTGTCTTACTCTTACTGAAAAGCCAGGTTCCTTTAGAGCAGTGGTTCTCAGCCTTCCTAATGCTTGCGACCCTTTAACACACTTCCTCCTGCTGGTGATCTCATTAAATGATTTCGTTGCCACTTCTTAATTGTAATTTTGCTACTGTTATGAATTGTAATATGATATGCAACCCCCAAGGGGGTCGCAACCTACATGTTGAGAACCACTGCTTTAGAGTCAGTGTAGGGAAGGTGTGAAGTATCTCTTGTTTGGTATGGGTGGGGATGTAAGTTTGCAGATTGTTGGTGGGGATATAAATTAGTGTAAACTATAGAAAGTAACCTGGGAATATTGTGAGAATTAAACATGCATTAACCTAGGTAGCCTGTTTGTCTTAGCATTCTTACTCTGAGAATTCATCTTAGATACATTGGCATGTGAGCAAATAATTGCATAGAGATCTGTAGCAGAATTGTTTTAAGATGACAACAGGCTGGAAATAACTGGAATGCCCATCAGTAGCAAAGTGGTTAAATTATAATAAAGCCTTATGCTGGAGTTTTGATTGTTCTCAGGAAGATTGGCTCTTGATGCCTGAATACCAAAAGAGCTTCAAATAATGTTAATTAAAAAGCAAAACTTATAGATTAAGATACCTGTATAAGAAAAAGCGAGGGTCAGTGAGACGGCTCATTGGGTAAAGGTGTTTAGCACTGAAACCTGACAACTGAGTTCAGTCCCTAGAACCCACAGAAAGACCAAAGGAGAACACCAGCTCCACAAAGTTGTCATCTCCATGTGACCTCCATACAAGCACCATGGTATGTACGTATTCCATGGCACATGCACACCCCCCACCATACACACAAAACAATAAATAAAAGGAGAAATAATTTCAAAAGGCTAACTCTCTGTGTTTGGGTTTATGTATTCACAGAGTAACTTTGGAGGGACACTTAAGAAGGTTAACTGGAAGATAAGAGAAGGAGAGACTTTTCTTTACCAATACTGAGTTTTCTGGGTAGTGAAATGAAAAGTTTAAGAAAATCTGTACTATATTTTATATACTATTATAAAGATACTAAATGCCGCTGGGCGGTGGTGGTGCACGCCTTTAATCCCAGCACTTGAGAGGCAGAGCCAGGCGGATCTCTGTGAGTTCGAGGCCAGCCTGGACTACCAAGTGAGTTTCAGGAGAGGCGCAAAGCTACACAGAGAAACCCTGTCTCGAAAAACCAAAAAAAAAGAAAGAAAAAAAAAAAAGATACTAAATGCCACATTTATTTTCCCCTTACATAGCTCACAGACCCAGACCTGATTAAACAGTGTATAGATGAATGCACAGCCAGGATCGAGATCGGACTGCATTACCAGATTCCTTATCCAAGACCAGTAAGTGTGACTGTGCTGAACAGGTATTGGGCACTTAGCCTTGTCAACCCAGTTATTTCTAAGAATGGCTACCATGGGGGCTAATACTGGCTGAGGAGCCGAGAGCCACTGTGGGAAGCATGTTGGAAGTAAGTTATCCTTGTATGCCACCAACCTATCACAATAAATCACTATGTCAGTGAATACCTGGTCTCTTCTTGGGCAGCTTCCCTGTAGCTGGAAGATAAAGCCAGCTCATGGTTATAAAGCTTTATTTTGGGCCTTTACCCATTTTTATGAAATGCTTTTCTTTTTCTTATTATAAGAGGCAAACTTTTAAATACTAAAAAAGTAAAGTTAAAATATTTAAAGGTTACAGAAAGTAGAAAGTGAAAATTGTCAAAAATTCTCACCTCATGGAAGAGAGCATTGTAATTTTTAAATTACCAGTTTTCAACTCTTTGACTTAGAAAAGCAGCGATTACTTTATCAATTCAAGCTAATTATCTGGTAATATTAGTTTTATACACACATGTATACACACATTCCTTCATACATGGAACTCTAGGTATGCTGTTTTTATTACCTACTTATTTCCTCTCTTCTGAGCATCTTTGTATACAACTCTACCTCAATCCAAAATGTTTACAGTGAATGCTATTGTAAGAATGTGCCATCATCGTGCAAGTCAGGGTTCCTCAGAGAAACAGAACCAGTAGAAAGGAGATCAGAAGATACAAATGGATGAATGGATGGATGGATGGATGGATGGATGGATGATGGATGGATGGATGGTGGGTGGGTAGGGTGGGGAGTGGGTGGGCAGGTGGATGGATAGAGAAAGACAGACAAATCTGGATATATATAAAGGATGTTTCTTGTAAGGAATTGGCTCATATAGCTGTGGAGGCTTTAGACCCAGGAGAAAGTCAGTGGCACAATCCAGTCTGAGCCTGAAAGCCTGAGAACTAAGGGGACTGATGGTAGAAATCTGGGGTGGAGGCAGGGGAAGATGAGGTATCTCAGCTCAAATAAGGTGAGCAAGAAGCAAAAGGAGGGAATTTATCCTTTGCCTCTTCTCTTTTCAAGCCTTCCTAGGATAGATGATGCCCCTCCACAGTGGAGAAGGCAGTCTATTGACTCCAATAATTCATATACTGATCTTATCTGGAAATACCCTCACACATACACCCAGAAATGATTCTTTTTTATAAATATTTTTTAGAGTTTTATTTATTATGTATACAGTGTTCTGTCTACATGCAGACTTGCAGGCTAGAAGAGGCAATCAGATCTCATTATAGATGGTTGTGAGCCACCATGTGGTTGCTGGGAATTGAACTCAGGACCTCTGGAAGAGCAGCCAGTGCTCTTAACCTCTGAGCCATCTCTCCAGCCCCCAGAAATGATCTTAATACTGGTCATTCGTATTTACTCATATAATTAGCAGTCACAGCCATAATGTAGGGGCTTTCTACCTTGGTAGGCATTTGAGTTGGCACCAATGCCCATCATGCACTGAACATCTTAGTACGCAAGCAGCTTTTCTTTTTACTTCTTTCTTTTTTGGTGCCCATTTTGCTGAATGGATCTGTAGTTCTTTTCCTGTGTCTGGCACAATGGCATAGATGGGTACAAGCTCTAAACCAGATTCTGGCTTCAGATCCAGTTCCACCACTTAATGTATAACCTCAAACAAGTCAGTATTTAATTTCTCTGAGCCTCCATTTTTTTTTTCAACTATAAAAATTATAATTCCTAGCCAGGCAGTGGTGGCACACGCCTTTCATCCCAACACTTGGGAGGCAGAGACAGGAGGATCTTTGTGAGTTCTAGGCCAGCCTGGTCTACAGAGCAAGTTCTAGGACAGTGGGGCTACAGAGAGAAACCTTGTCTCAAAAAAAAAAACAAAAAAATTATAATTCCTTAAGAGGCTATCATAAGGCTAGATCAATGAATGCAGACGTATAAACACTGAGTCTGTGGTTGGAAACAGTAAATCCTCGATGAATATAAGATGCACTAATGATTGATTCCTCATGTCATTATTCTCACTCAGATTCATCTGCCTCCAATGGCTCTCACTCCACTACGAGGCCGGAGACTTCAAAGCCAGGAGAAACTGAGAAAACTTTCCAAACCAGTGTATCTGCAGTCTCATGACGAAGTTTCTTAAGGGAGAGGACAGTTGACTTTTGAGACTGGTGAGCTGACTCAATTTGGAATGTAAACCAGGCAACCTGCCCTTCTTGATTAGAAGCAAAAAGAACACTTCCTTTAGAGCTCCAGAGTTGGTCCTCACCGATGACACACGGCTGCAAGCATCCCTAGGGTTTTTCAGGGTCCTGCTGCTGCCTGAGTTGATGACATTGGCCCTAGAGGTCATGGACTGCACTGCATCTTCACTGAAGTCATCCTTGGAAGCAAGTCTGAGGCTTGTGGGGGAAGACTGAGGCAGTTCCTGGGACGGCCCTTTAGCACACATCAACCTATGAGAAGGGCTTAGCTGATGGCTGCAGGTTTGCATGCCTACCAAACTGTGTTGCTTCCAAAATACCGAATAGAGGTTTATCCACAAGTTATGCGTTTGCTTAAATGTGATTTCTGTACAGGCTTTTTTGTGGCCTCTGACGCTTGTAATTTCCAGATATACTCCATTATAATATAAGGGCATCTTTGGACTGATCATACCTTGTTTTGTTTTGTTGGGTTTTTTGGTGGGGAGTGGTGTTGTTTTGAAACAGGGTTTTCCTGTGTAACACTTGCTGGGCTAGAATTCTCTGTGGAGACCAGACTGGCCTTGAACTTGTGTGGATCCTCCTGCTTCAGCTACTCAAGTACTGGAATTACAGACCTAGCCACTATACCCAGCTAATCATGTGGTCTTTTTAATGGAAATATGGTATGACACCCTTCTTCTCCCTATTGATAAATGGAAGTGCATGACTGATAAATCACATTTATCTTAAATGTGATTGTTTAAGATGCACTTAGGATCTAAACAGCTTCCTTGGCATTTATACTGCACTCACTTTGTTCTACTTTAACCTAATTGAAAAGCACAAGGTCCAAGCTGACTTCCAAGTTATATCCAAACAGAAATGGGACAAAGTGAGCATGTGTGGAGTCAGGTGGGAGTTCACAGCAAGCTGTTTGCACATCAGCAGAGCGTGGCCCTCACTAATAAAGATAAATCCCCACTTATTTGGGCCTCCTTATGTTCTTTTCCATAATGGTCTTGTGGCCTTAGGAACAGCAGAAGGGCTGTGCCATGTGTGCAAAGCATCCTTCTCATGTTCAGGGAAAGTACTTCAGGGACTGGCAATAGTGGAGGTAACAAATTGTATACCGTGACGATCAGTGAGGTCATAAATAGTATATGCATATTCAATACAAATGTGATGATAGGCCTTGGTGAGGGAAGAAATGTCAATGTGTTAGCAGGCATATTGGCTATTTCATGGCTATTCTGTGAGGTCATATCCTAGGCTGGCTTGAACTGGAAGAGAGCAACCTGCCATCTGCTTGGTTCCTCTTCTTCCAGCAAGTCTCAGTGTAGAAGCATTACCCTGATGGAGGATGACTTAATGTTTAAGTATCTCCCGTTGAAGATGGGATGTGTGAACTCAAGCAACTCAGCTTCATGTGGTAATCAGCCAGTGGGACATAAGAAGAAAGCTGGGTGTGCTGAACCAAGTGAGACCCAACTTGCCCATCTCCATCATGCTCCCTTTCTAAGTGGCTCAAGGAGACAAAGTGATTTTGACTATGTCCAATTTTGCCTTAGTCTGCTGACCATTAAGAATTACTCTTCCCACCAGCCTTTTTCATAGTGGAAGGCTGATTAGTTGCTATGCCAACCTTTGAGAACCTTCTACATGACAGTAAGCTTTAATGTAACTTTTCTATGATTAGCTTCTTTTGCAAAGATGTATATACTATTACATAAAACATCAATTTGCTGCCAAACTATATAACATGTTTGGATGGATGGATGGATGGATGGATGGATGGATGGATGGATGGATGGAATCTGAGGTGAGTTCACTTTGTAGTTCAGGCTGGCCTTTACTGAACTCAAGGTTCTCATGCCTGTTTTGAATGCTAGGATTACAGATGTGCACTACCATGTCCAGCTTATATTATTCTTATTCTTAATATCATTTCCCCACTTTCTCTTCAAGTCTATTAAATTCTTGTATTCTGTCTCCTAAAAACAGAAAATACTTTCCTATGTCCCCTCCCTCAATGAAATTTTTTTTCTGTCACTAACAAGAATTGAACATAACTGCTCAATAGCTAAAAAATTTTAAGGTCAAGGACTAGCTGGGTGATCAGGTCTGATGGTCATTCTTGGTGTCAACTTGACCACATCTGGAATTAACTAAGCCCAAACATCTGGGTATCTGTGAGGGAGTTTTTTCTTTCTTTTCTTTGGTTTTTTGAGACAGGGTTTTTCTGTGTTACCCTGGCTGTCCTGGAACTCACTCTGTAGACCAGACTGGCCTTGAACTCAGATCTGCCTGGCTCTGCCTCCCAAGTGCTAGGATTAAAGGCATGGGCCACCATACCCAGCTGAGGGATTTGTCTTGATTAAATCATTTGAAGTAGAAAGACACACCTTTTGAGGTAGGAAGATCCTTTAATCTGGTGGCACCTCTATAAAGGACATAGGAGAAGAGAGCTTTTACTCTGCCTGCTTGCCCTCACTCTTGATTTGCTGGCATTAGAGCCTGCTTGTCTGGGATCCCAGGGTACACTGAAGACCAGCTGAGACAACCATCCAGCTTTGTGGACTGAATAGTTACTGGATTCTCAGACTTTCCGTTGGAGACAGCTATTGTTGGCCTAGCTGGCCTACAGCCTGTAAGCCACTCTAATAAATCAGTGTGTGTGTGTGTGTGTGTGTGTGTGTGTGTGTGTGTGTGTATTTACTATTGATAGATATATGGAGAGAGAGAGAGAGAGATTTTCATTCTATCAGGGCTGTTCCTCTAGAGAACCCTGACTAATATACCAGGTTTGCCTGATGTCATCTGCTAGCTATTTATAAGCAGAGCTTGCTGCTTCTCACCCAGTTGAATTCTGGCCATCTTTGCCCAAGACTCTAGCCTCTAATTCCCCATGATTTCTGAAGAACATTATCCCTTTCCCAGGAGGAAACATCATTACCACATTGACTCCAACTGAAAGTGACTTCAAATTTAGGGCAATCTTTATTTTCAAAGTAGAGGAAATATTTTAAATTTCAAAAATGTAATCCATCATACAAAAACATTCTGTCCCTTGACCCTTGAGGAATGAGACAACCCTTGCCTCTCTCAGCTTTCTGGTGCTGAATGAAGTTGGAGTTAGATAACTATAATTAAAATTCATCTGTTCTAGCAGCTCCCTCAGGCTGGCTCTTCAACAGCCTGCAATATGACTGACCTACCATCCCGAGAGTTATGTGTTTGGATCCTAACCATCTTTTTATCTCACGTGACTGATGATCTTATTTGGAATGATACAGTCCTAGCTATCAGTTCATTCTGTTTATCTACATATTGGAAAAAGTTATATTTCTTTTTTTAAAAAAATACCTTTAGTGACCTACTTTGAGGAGGAGTGTATTTTCTCACCGGCTCTATTCCCATGCACTCACTCTTTCTGGACACTTGGGTAGCTTGCTCATCTCAGAATTTACTTGGCACTGTGAAGAAATTGAAACTAAAGTTTTCTGGAATACCTCTATTTCATTCTCTGAGGCTTGCCACATTCAGGGAAAGTCACAGGTCCTAAATCAAGGCATTTGTTTCTAGCAAAGAGGCAGAGAAGCCAGACCATACACACTAAGACTCAAAAAGCCACTTGGAGCCTAAAGCTCCATGAGAGAGGCAGGGAAGAATACCTCAGGAATTTGATGTTTTTGTCTCTCTGTGGATTTTCTGGCGAGAAACAAGGGATGGAAATTCCTTGGACATAATCATGTGGCTGGAACTATAGTCTCTTCCAGGAGTCAGCATCCGAAGAGCCAAGTCCTTGGCCAGGAGGCAGCATGTGGTCATGAAACACACACGGATTCAAGAGCCAGAGAACCTCCACCTGGTGTGCAATGGGAAGAGCTGGGTGGTACTCTTAGGCAGACTCTTTCCTCACCCTGAGCAACCAGATGGTGGGGACAGTTATTCCCAGCCCGTGGGTGTGAGCAAGTTAGCCAAAGGTTTGGGCACAGAACCTGCAAACAAGAGACAAACAAAAAATAGGCTACTCCAAGACGGAGAGATGAGAGAAGTTAGCCCACTCATGTGACTGATAGAAAAGCAATTGAAGCCTATCTGGGAATTGTAGTTTAGTGGAGTGCTCCCTCGAGTGATTAAGGCCATAGGCTCAGTCCTTGGCACCAAGCAGTAGCTGAAGTTCTGCCACTGACTGACTGGAACCTAATTAGCACCAGTAAAGTAGTGATGATAATCCTTACCACCTAAGGGTGCTGTAAAATGTGTGGTTAAAATAAATTAAGCAAAGGCTGGGGTGGCTCAGTGGTTAAGAGCACTTGTTGCTCCTGCAGAGGACCTGGGTTCAGTTCTCAGAATGCATATAGTGGCTCGCAACTATTTGTAACTCTATTTCCAGAGATCTAATGCCCTCTTCGGACCTTCTTGGGCACCTGTTCTCACATATACATACCCACATTCAGACACATACACACCAAAAGTCTTAATAAAATATACCAAGAGCCTTAAAAAAAAAAGAATCTAAGCTCTTCTAAACCTCGGATGGGGCCTTGATGGCTGTACAAGTGTGTCAGTCAGGGGAAGTGGTGACTGAAATTCTGTGACAGTTACAGCAAAACACAAGGTAAAGAAAATAACCCCAAGCAAGCGTAAGTCAAATGACCACAAGTCTAGGTGGAAAGTCACACTACCTGTGTTCCAGTTTAGTAGCTATCTGATTTGGGGGTATTACCTATCTTCTCATGGTTTCTGCAGCCATAACATGGTGACAGTAACAATAGTAACCTGTTCTGTAGGGTTGCTGTGAAATGTTTGGCTCTACTGATGTAATCATTGCATCATCATCATCACCTTCATACACTTAACTCAGGAAAGAAAGGCTATGTTGTAATGGAGAATGAAATGCCATTACATCACTCCCAGTTTTGAGACACCCGCCATCAGTTATCCAGTTGGCACAATGAAGCCACGCCTCGGTTTATCCAGTGCTTCTGGGGCATGTCTGTCGGAAGTTCAATGGACAGGACATAGTTGGTAGAATGGCCAGTGGTAGAAAGGGTGCCCCTCCGGGCACTTGTCTTATACACTGGACACACGTAAATGTCCTGATGCAGGAATAATGAACTGTCCCCAGGTTTCAGCCAAATGATGGGCAATGGGTCATAGAGGATTTTGGGGAGAGATTCTCCAATCTGCATCGTTTTCCTGTCCCAACGGGCACCTTCAAGGAAAAGCCCTTTGATGTAGGCCCCATCTTCTGGGCTGTTCTCCATAGTCGTTTCTTGTGTGGTTACCTGAAAGAATGGAAAGCTGTGAGTTTCATAATCTGTTAGTTTCCCTGCACGTGGTAAGAATAGGCACCACCTGGCTGCCAGGTCCGCCTCTCCTTAGAACTGGAGCTTCTGTGATGGATCTTCACAGATGTGAGCCAAGTCTGGTTCCTAGGCAGCTGCCTGCAGTTATATGTGGTAGGCACAGAGAATGCAATAAAGTAGGAGTCAGGAGGCCACACCGACTGTAGCATCTCCCTTTTGGAGACACATTATATCTAGGAAGTAAAGGGTTAGATTCTGAATCAGGGCAAGTTGATGAAACAGTTCTGGGGTGAGAGGTGAAGTAGAGGAATAAATTTTTGATGTATTTTTTTAAAAACCCAGTTTCTGTGGTTCTTGCCTTGACTAAGAACCAGCTCATTTCAGAATACCTGAAAATGCAAGGGCATGGCTCTGATGAGCTGGTGTGCTGGTTAGTTTTAAATGTCAACCATGCCTCAGTGAAGGGTTGCTACGTTGGGCTGGCCTGTAAGCATGTCGGTGAGGGACTGTCTTGTCTTAACTGAGGTGGGAAGGCCACTGAATGTATGTAGCACCACTTCATGGGCTGAGTCCTGGACTGCGTAAGAGTAGAGAATGCCTCGAACTCAGAGATCCACCTGCCTCTGCCTCTGCCTCTGCCTCCCAAGTGCTGGGAGTAGTTTGAGGCCAGCCTGGTCTGTAGAGTGAGTTCCAGGACAGCCAGGGCTACATAGAGAAACCCTGTCTTGTAGGGGAAAAAAAGAGTAGCGAAGGACCTGAGTACTAGCAAGCAGGCAAGGATCCATGTGTTTCTTTCCGCACTTGACTGTGGATGTGATGCCTGCTGTAAATCAGAGGTGCTCATCCTGTCGGTGGGGACCCCTTCCGGGGGCAGGGGGTTGTCAAACAACCCTTTCACAGTGGTCACCTAAGACCATCAGAAAACACAGATTTACATTGCGATTCATAACAGTAGCAACATTGCAGTTATGAAGTAGCAACAAAAATAATTGTGTGGTTGGGGGTCACCACAACATAAGGCACTGTATTAAAGGGTCACAGCATTAGGAAGGCTGAGAACCACTGCCTTAAGCTCCTGCCTTGACTTCCCTACAAAGCTGCTGTTGCTCAGGGTGTTTTGTCACAGCAACAGCAATGGTAGAGAGGTGATTCCTTGGATTCCTCCCTATAAAGCCAAAAATGGTCTAAGGACAGTAGGGAGTGATGGAGATCATGATGGACCAAAGGGTTGCAAGCTCCATTCATCATTATTCTAAATCTTTTTTTTTTTTTTTGAATGGAATGATTTTTCCTTTTATAAGGACCATCCAAAGACATTAGCATTCTTCAAAGTAAAGATGCAGGATGGGGGCGGGGCAGGAATATTTTCATTTTTCCTGCCATGATGGTTGTAGTAGGTAGCTGTTTCAGCTTTGACCGGCAAGTACTACCCTCACTAAGGCTTCCGGTAACTGTGACACCTATGAGGCAGGCCGAGACAGGAGCCCTTAAGACCCAAGATCTGGATATGCTGGCTCTCTTGGTTCCTGGATCCTGGATGCTCGATGTAGACCAAGCAGAGTTCTCCAGAGAACACCATTGGACTGCACTTCACCTCTCCCGGACCTTGTAACCTATCCCTTTACTTGTAAGTTACCCTACAAAATAAACCTCCCTTTCAACTACGTAGAGTAGTCTTAATACTTCCACCAATAGATGGTGACAGAATTTTCCCTTGGAAAGATGAATTTTTTAAACATGTATTTATTTGTGTGTGTGTGTGTGTGTGTGTGTGTGTGTGTGTGTGTGTGTGTGTGTGTGAATGTGTATGAATGTGAATATCAAAGGCCAACTTTGCTGAGTTGATTCTCTCCTGTTACATTCATTGGGTCTCCAGGGATCAAACAGGTTACCAGGTTTGCATGCAAGCCTTTGTCTGCTGAGCCATCTCACTGGCACCAAATTCCTTTCTCTGTGTACAGGAACAAAGGCTTGGGAGTGCGGTGATTGTGTCAAAAATGGCTCTGGAGCCGCTGGAAGCCCTGCCAACTTCTTTCCTTGTTCCACTTCAGAAGCATTTGCCCCACCACACAACCCAGTGTTTGCAGGTAGAAGGAAATGAGCAAAACCATTTTCTTAGGTTGATCCCCTGAGCTGTCCCAGTTCACAAGTTCCCTACCTCAAATTCAAATCCGATGTGGTCTATGGGGATGGTGTATTTCCTGGCATAATTCTGAGACACTCCCGTCAAAAAAGACTGTGTAAAGTAGAATCCAGAGATCCAAAAGACCACAGGGGGCCCTTTTATGATCCATTCCTGTAGAGCCATAGAAATCAAAATTGAGAATCTACAACACATCAATAATAGGTTAAATCAAGGTGAGCATGGGACTGGAGAAAGAGCTCAGTGGTGAAGAGCACTTGATGCCCCTGCATAGGACCAGAGGTTAATTCCTAACACCCATGTCAGGTAGCTCACAACCGTCTGCATGGGGGGGGGGCAGTTCTGTCTTCAGGCACCTGCACACACGTGGGTATAACAGACAGACAGACAGACAGACAGACAGACACACACACACACACACACACACACACACACAAGTAATAAATCCTTTTTTCCCTTTTCTTTTTTTCTTTCTCTCTTTCTCTTTCTTTCTTCTTCAAGATAAGGATTCTCTGTGTAGCTCTGGCTGTCCTGAAACTCACTCTGTAAACCACGCTAGCCTTGAACTCAGAAATCCACCTGCCTCTGCCTCCCAAATAAGGAAATTAAAGGCATGTGCCATCTCCACTGGCAACATTTTATGTGTATGGATTTTTTTGACTGTGTGTATATCTATTTGTGTCCCACACATACATGACTGGTGCTTCAAGAGGCTGGAGAACATGTCAGATTCCCTGGCGCTGGAGTAACTGACTATTGTGAGCCACTATGTGGGTACTAAGCATTGAATCTGAATCGCCTAGAAGAGCAACTGGTGTTCTTAACTGCTGAGCCATCTCTCCAGCCCAATAAAATACATCTTAAAAGAACTAAGAGGGGTATGGAAATGAGCCTCATTAAAAAAAAATATTCTTGGCTTTTTCATTTTTCTTGAAGCAGAGTCCTCTTGGCTTGCACTTTCCTACTTTTGAAATGAAGGTACAAACGATGTATCTCTCTCCTCTAAGCACGGGTGCCAAGCTGATGCTGGAAACACAGCAGGGAGCAGTCAAGACCACAGCCGGGCAATGCATGTCTCCTCTGTACTGAGCAACAGCTGCCATCCCCAGCAAAAGTGGCCCTGCAGAGATGCTGATGCTGGTCCATTGCTCAGGCAGGACAAACATCTAGATTTCTTCCCCCACCCCCAGTCTGGGTTTTTTTGTTTGTTTGTTTGTTTTTCTTTAGTTTTCTCATACTGGAGGTTGAATTTAGACCTCAAAAATGCTAAGCAAGTGCTGTACCATAGAGCTATAGTCCAGCCCCTATGTGTAAAAATCCAATGTCTATGAATCAGCTCAAAAAATGTCACATTACTAAACAGTCTTAATAAGTATATCCATTGGCCAGTTATGCCCCCTAGGCCTCCAGCTTATGACATTTTTTTTTTTCTAGTTTTTACTCCTACCTTTATAGATTAATATCTCCAAGGACTCTGAAAAGTCTCTCCCTCCCCACTGACCCAGGTCTAGAAAGGCCATTCCCAAATACCCAACCCAGGGTGCTACATAGCTGCCAGCCCTCCTTCCCAACTTCTAGTCTGCTATCTCAGAATGTCATCTCCACCTGAGTGAGCACACCAGGTATCCAATTACCCAGACTCCCAGGTACCTGGAAGAAGGCCAGGCGAGCCAATAGGTCAGCCACGTAGCCCCCCAGTGGCTTCAGTGATGGGTAGGATTTGGCTGCCCACATGGCTGGCACTTTACCCACAAGCATACTACTGAAGACGTCCTCCAGCTCTGAGGACATTAGGACTTGCCCTTTGATGGCCCGGCCAAGATCAATAAGGCTTCTGCGAACCACTTTGGTCAGCCTGCAAGGATAAAGGAGCAGATTGAGCCTGGCTTTGCAGGAGTCTCTTCTCCCCAAGTACAACAAATGTGTCCCTTTTATCTTTCTCCCCTTTCAGAGTCAATGATAAAGAGGAAAATTCAATCACCCATAACATTGCCACCTAAAAATCACATTCATGTATATCTTTCTTGTTTTCTTTAGAAATCGCATTTTTAATGAAGTCATTCTGTATCACCTTGTTGGAATCTGTCTTTCTTTCTGAGCACATTATGAAATCTTTCCAGTTCAGTGAGTCCTGCCTCAGCCTCTCAAGTGCTGGAATTGAGGCATGTACCACTACAACACAGTTCTAGATTGTCCTGTTGCTGTTCTGTGTGCATGTGATGCATGCACTTGTGAGTGTGCACACGTGTAGAAGCCAGAGGTGGACTTCGGATGCTTCCTCTATCACTGTCCACCTTATATTTTTGAAACAGGGTCTCTCACTAAACCCGGAGCTCATTGATTGCCTAGACTGGTCATTGAGCACAGAAATTCTCTGCTTCCCTGTGATGGTATTACAGCTATCTATCACCAGGCCCACTTCTGTGGGTACTGAGAATTCAAACATCGGTCTCCATACTGGCATAAAAAGCACTTTACCACTGAGCTATCTCCCCATCCCCCAAATTATCCTTTTTTGTTTGTTTTGTTTTGTTTTGTTTTTCAAGACAAGGGTGTTTTTTTTTTTTTTTTTTTAACAGCCCTGGCTGTCCTACTGTCCTAGAATTCACTTTGTAGACCAGGCTGGCCTCAAACTTACAGAGATCCTCCTGCCTCTGCCTCGCAACTGCTAGGATTAAAGGCGTGCACCACCATACCCAGCTAAATTGTCCTTTTCAACGACTGTACGACATTCTGTTTTATTAAACTATTTCCCTACCGTTGAATTATTATTATTATTATTATTATTATTATTGAAATATTATTTTTAAGCTGGGCATGGGGGCACACATCTTTAATCCATGGACTCTGAAGGCAGAGGCAGGTGGATCTCAGGCAGGCTGAGCTCAAAGCCGGCCTGGTCTACAGAGTGAGTTCAGGCAACCAGAGCTACATAGTGAGATATTGTAGAAAGGAAGAAAGAACAAAGAAGGAAGGAGAGAGAGAGAGAGAGAGAGAGAGAGAGAGAGAGAGAGAGAGAGAGAGAGAACAATTATTTGTAGGTTGTTATCATTTATAAACAACATTGCTAGAAAAGTCCATTTATATCTGCTTTTGTGTGAATTTCTACTTACTTACTTAGTAATGGGTTTTTGATAAAAGGATACCTATGGTTAAGGACTTTTAATCCACATTGCCAGAGTTGTTCTTTTTACAGACTATGAGGTGTATACCTGAGAAAGGGCAGCTCAAGGGCAACCTGCAAGAAAGCAAGACCACCTGCCTCTTTCTGACCTCTCCATTCTGAGACCTGGCTCAGCCCAGAGGAGCTCAGGTGAGTGTAAAAAGGCACCTGCCACCAGGGCTTGTAGAATCTCAACCCAATGGGGAAGAGGATGAGCAAGTGTTGAATTTCATAGCAGGAGGAATTCAAGATTCAGATCAGAAGCACATGGTTGCTGAGGAGGCAAAGAGGTAAAACTGTTGCCTGAGGGACTGCATCACAGATCTCTGTCTGGTACACTGAAAAGACATAATTACAGCTTTCCTATTGTCTTGTGCTATTCTGTTCTTGCAACTAAAACCTCATTTAAGTTCAAGGGGTGGTGTTTTTTTTTTGTTTTTTTTTTTAAAGATTTATTTATTTATTTATTTATTATGTATACAGTGTTCTGCTTGCATATATGCCTGACCCGCTAGAAGAGGGCACCAGATCTCATTAGGGATGGCTGTGAGCCACCATGTGGTTGCTGGGACTTGAACTCAGGACCTCTGAAGAGCAGCCAGTGTTCTTAACCTCTGAGCCATCTCTCCACCCAATTCAAGTGTTTTGGTTTTTTTTTTCAAAGGTTTCTTGTGTTTTTTTTCTGAATACTGTAGCCAGTGCCTCAATCACAGAACCTGTCTGAGGCTGGATAAAGCTGCCACACCCAGAATTCAAGTTTTAATACCTAAAGAATGCTTGCCCCAGAAGTCACAAATCACAGACCCCTGAATCAGAGGCTAAACTGTCACCTAACCATTTTGGACTTCCCCTGCCACTGGATAGAGACATGGAAACAGGTAGTGGGGGAGGATGCTAGGATCCTGCTGAAGATGGAGATTTGTTATTGCCTGTTCCCTGCTATGAGAACAGCCACTGATGAAGGCCAGAGAAGATCCTGGCAACCATCAAGGAATGGCCCCAGTGTCTGAGGGGAGACTGAAACATGAAAGGGAAGGCACTAGAGCTGGTGTCTGGATCAATGAGGACTTGGCTCATCTTGCTGAGTTTTCTCATCTGTAAAGTAGTGGTAGAAATGAATAATGTCATACCACACTAATTGTGTAGGGTTCTAATGAGAACTATGAATCGTGTTTGGAGCCACACCTAACACTAGAGACTCATTCAAAACAGCTCTGATGACTTCGTCCGCTATTAGCTATGCTTGGTATTGATTTGAACTTGATCGAATCATGGGAATGAAGGAGAGAGAAGTGGGAGTAATTTAATACGTGGCCAACACATGCTGGGGTCACTCTATTTTATAGCTCTCCCCTCGGGTAGGACAAACAGCTTTCTCTGCACAGCAATATCTTATCAAGTGTCCTTTTTAGTTACTACCCCATAGGCTCCAACTTTCAAGAGCCAAGCAAGATCATTAGGCCCACCTGTTGAATCTGATGAGTTCCTGCCTTAGGACGGTATTCATAGACTCCACATAGACCACAGGGTACAACTTCATTACCTCCTCCAGGTTAAAGTCACTGGGAAGCTTGGACAGTATATCCTGGGCCAGCTCTTCAACCACTTCCTTTAAGTACAGACAAGAGAGAGGGAATGAGAAGTAATGCCAGCAGACAGGGGGCTTTATTTGGGGACACTTGATGTAAGCATTGACCCTTCCTGGGAACTCTTCCAGAGAAGCCAGTTCTGCCTTTGAGGGGAAGGCGGGCACCCATCAACTCACCATCCTTGCAGAGGACATCACTCCTTTGTCCAGAATGTGAAAATGAGTAATAATGACAGCCCTGTCCTGCAGCTGTGGCCAGACAGAGCATCCTTCGTCACTCAGGTAGCCCCAGGGCAGCACAGAACACTGGCCCTATCGTCAAGGTCATCCCCAGTGAGAATCCCCCACAGCTCTCGTAGTTGGGAGCTCTTTCTCAATGCCAGTAGCACTTGGGAAGGTAGTAGGTCAATCTTTACTGTTGAGCAAGACAAGCCTGTGGCACTGGGATTAGCCAAGTAGGGAAGGGGACAAACCCAGTGGACCAAAGAGGACAGACTGTGAATATGGCAGAGCCAAATAGCTCCCCTACCCAGTGGGGCTGGTTGACTTAAAATTACTTCCTCTCCTACCCCTTTATTAGGACACCAACCAGGCTGGTGACCATACCAATTACCACTTAGAGTAAATGAACCCAGTCATCAAGGTTCAAACCTGACAAGTGTTGGATGTGAGGTGAGACAGCTTAGAAGGAGGAGGGAGGAGGAGGAGGAGGAGGAGAAGAGAGAGAGAGAGAGAGAGAGAGAGAGAGAGAGAGAGAGAGAGACTGATTCAGAGTCAGACAGAAGACACATTTCTGAGTCTGGCTCACTCATTGACTTCATGAAGAACATGAAGCTGTCTGGTCACTTCTCTCAAGACTCACTTGAGAAGAGTTTTTTTGGGTTTTTGTTGTTGGTGGTGGTTTTTTTGGCTTTTGGGTTTTTTGGTCACTTATACACTGAATAGTATAGTCTTGGCCAGTGCTTCACAAAGTCTGCACTGGGACTTCTAGAAGAACCGTGGTTGTCTCCAGAGCACAGAATGAACAATGATCAGTTGCACAGTGGGAAAATGACTCTTTCCAACAGAAGGCCTCATAGTGGTGCTAATTTGACAATTCTCGAACCCTCGCAGGTCCCTCCCTCCCTTTAACAAGAAGCCAGCAAGGCCTCAGCGCTAGGACTTTGGCTAGCAATCTCACTCAGGAAGAACTTAAAACATAGTTTGACTTCTTTCCTTCTGTCCCAGTCACAGCTGATTGGAAATTATATTAGGTCTCCACTTATGGTTTTGATTTGCAATTGTTAAATATTTCTAAGCAAAAGTAGATTTATATAGGGAGTATATGATAGAGAAAAGTTCATGAATTATTTATTTATTTATTTATTTATTTATTTATTTATTTATTTATTTATTTATTTACAGAAATAACTGGCATTTTGGAACCTGCTTTTTTATTTCCCCCCCCCGAACTCACTCTGTAGTCCAGGCTGGCCTTGAACTCACAGAGATCCGCCTGGCTCTGCCTCCGAGTGCCGGGATTAAAGGCGTGCACCACCACCACACACCACTACACACCACTACCACTACCACTACCACACCACCACCACCACCACCACCACCACCACCACCACCACTGCCCAGCTTGGAACCTGCTTCTTTTGTGTTCTGTGTTTGAGGACCTGGCAGTAGGACCAAAGAGCCTCACCCCAGAGATATATGCCAGGCCTCCGTGTTCCTGCCTTCCTGGTTACCACCCACAGTCTCAAAGGCCTGCTAAATGGAAGCCTGGTTACCTGAGGGGACTTTCCACTCCCTCCTGACTGTCTTGGGAGGGTCAGCAGCACCCCTTGGAAGAGTTGGTTCGTTTCCTGGTTGTCCTTGGTGATGTCAGCATTCTCATGGAGGCCGAATACTTCAGGGTGTGCTATGATGGGGAGGGTCCTGAGATACTCAATGTAGGTCTGGAAAGGAAATCTTCAATTGATATCAGTGTAGGGACCCTGGGGTCCTACAGGCGATTCATCATGGCTAAAGCCATCTCAAAAAGAAATCTCAGCCGGGCGGTGGTGGCACACGCCTTTAATCCCAGCACTCGGGAGGCAGAGGCAGGTAGATCTCTGTGAGTTGAGGCCAGCCTAGTCTACAGAGCGAGATCTAGGAAAAGTGCAAAGCTACACAGAGAAACCCTGTCTCGAAAAACCAAAAAAAAAAAAAAAAAAAAAAAAAAGAAAAAAGAAAAGAAAAAGAAAGAAAAGAAAGAAAGAAATCTCATTGTGTTAGTAGAGTAGCTCTGCCTCCACTTCCTAGCCAGGACAGTGAGTAAACCCCAGGCTATTCCTCGGACTGCTTTCTGGAGAGTATCAGAGCAGATAGGCTTAGCATTTTCCTTCTCACCTTTGGCCTTCTCTCTCTGTTCCTGAGTAACTGACTTTAGAATTACATAGATCTGAGTCTGGGTCCTAGTTCAATTGCAAACTAACTGTAACCTGGAGCCAGTCACCTAAAATCCCAATTCTGTTATCTGTAAATGGGGAGACAGACAAGCTCATAAAGAAGGCTCATAGCGGGAAGAGTAGGGTGTTTTGCGTGGTTCTTGTTTTCATATTTCCTTTTATTTCCTTATCTAGTTGTTCTGTCCTTTCTCGTTAGCCATTTTTTAAAATATTTATTTATTTATTGTGTATACAATGTTCTGTCTGCATGTATCCCTACAGGTCAGAAAAGGGCACCAGATCTCATTACAGATGGTTGTGAGCCACCATGTGGTTGCTGGGAATTGAACTCAGTATCTCTGTAAGAACAGCCAGTGCTCTTAACCTCAGAGCCATCTCTCCAGCACCTAGCCATTTTTTTTTTTAAAGATAGGGTCTTAATATGTAGCTCAAGTAGGCCTCATATCTAAAGTCCTGCTTTAGCTCACTGAGGGCTGGGACTATGGCTTTATGCCACCGTGCCCAGCTTCTCTGTTGTCACCTTTTTTCTTTGGCATTATGCTTTACCTTATTTTATTTTCTTCTTCTTGTTAGTATAATATTTTTCACTGATTTGAAAACCTCACATAATGCACCCCAACCACCCTTACCTCCCATTCATCCCAGGTCTAGTCCCTGACCCTTTTAGCCTCTCCCCCCCAAAAAAAAAGATTTTAAAAAATGTTCAAATTGCATTGTCCACATAGTCACTAGAGCATGGTCAAGCTCCCAGTGGCCAGTCCACCAAAGAAAAGTGAGTCCCTCCCCACCCGCACCCCCAACAATTGTGGAGAGTTACACCCAGCATAATTTTGATTCAAGAGTTCCCCTTGATGACTTCCTGTCTAGACTCTTTCTCAGGGATGAGATGGGGGAAGGGGTTGTCACAGAAGTCCTCCATATCTCTCCTTCTCAACTGCTGTAGTTACCTTTTGAACCATTATTTGAGTTGCATTTATCAACCTGTTTACTACTAAGCCTTTATGTGTATGTGTGTGTGTGTGTGTGTGTGTGTGTGTGTGTGTGACATATGTGCAAGTGTGTGAATGCAGGCATGGGTCATGGAGTATGTGTAACATATGTGCATGTGTGTGTGAGTGCAGGCATGTGTGTGTCATGGAGTATGTGTAACATATGTGCACGTGTGTGTGAGTGCAGGCATGTGTGTGTCATGGAGTGCATGTGGAGGTCAGATGGTAGCCTTGGGTGTTGGTCCTCAACTTTCACCCTCTTGGAGTCAGAGTCTCTTGTTCTTCATCACTGTGTACATCAGGCTAGCTGGCCCACAGGCTTCCAGGGATATTCCTATCTCTGCCTCCATCCTGCCATATGTGTGCTGGGATCATAGGTATATGTACAACTTGGTATGTAGATTCTGGATGATCCAAACTCTGCTCCTTACACTTCCATGTCAAACACTTCATCCACTGAGCATCTCCCAGTCCCTACAAGCCTTCATCTTAACTATCCCTTTCTCACTCCACCCACTACCCCAGATGGAATCCAAATCTTAAAGACCCTATCTGCCCCAAATACCCAGCATTCATCAAACAACGTCATCTCTCTTAAAGGCTCCGTGGAATAGCAGGAACAGATTATGGACCCAAATAAGGTAGCCGAAGGCTGAATAGCTGGGCTTTCCTTGGAAATGCTGTAGCCCCTAGCTTCAGTCTGAGAGCAAAGATAGGGTATCTTTTACCTGGTAGGCACCATGGGGAGGGATGTAATAAGTCTCTCCAGGAGCAACGTAGTAGGGCTCCGCTTCAATTTCCTTACAGTAGAATATGGACAGGAGGGACAGCAGGAGACGCCTGTCTTTGTCATCTGTCACTCTGCCTCCATAATTACATTCCCCTGGGGACAACAGACAGCGGAAGGAGCTGAGCACAGGGAAGGTGGTCATGAACATGTGCATTAGCTTCGAGCATTGGTTTCTTCTAGCTAAGAAGCCCTGTTGGAGCTTAGGTGGTCCAAGAACACAGGGTTGTTGACACCATACTCAGCATGGTTGGAAAGGCTGTTTGTGTATCATGGTGGTTTTCAAAAATAATACATGTTCCCCATATCAAGAATTAAGAAAGAGAGTTTATCTGGAAGACACTGATAGAATCATCAAAAATTCTACCCAAAATAACAATTCATGTTAAGGAATTTTCCAGACAGTTCCCCTCCCCCTGAGTATTTAAATGTGTATATATGAAAGGTGATTTAAGCTAAAGACTTTGGAATGAGAGAGTCATGAGTTCTAATTCCATCCTAGTACTTAGTAGCTTTTTCTTAGGTCAGAAGCAGTAATAACTGCAGGACGACATTTATAAAGCTGTGGATAAGATGAGATGGCATTAGAAATGCAGACTGTAGAAAGACATTATCTTCTACACATACTCTTGGGAGGTATGACTTTCTCAACTCTAAGCCACCCCCTCCTCATCAGCACCATTCTATGGGACCTGGATTTCTATACTCAGATCTCTATAAAAAAGAATTAGATAATTTACCAAAGATGGTGGTGTATGCCTTTAATCCCAGCACTCAGGAGGCAGAAGTAGGTGGATCTCTGAGTTCAAGGCCAGCCTGGTCTACATTATGAATTCCAGGACAACCAGAGCTACACAGAGAGACTGTATCTCAAAAAAATAAACAGGCACATACAAGGTTACCCAGAAAGGTGGGCTTATTTCCAAGTTCAACCATTTCAAGAAAGGGAAATTATAATCAAGTTGAAGGGGAAGGTAAGCGGCCTAAGTTGGAAGAGCCTCAGTGCCTAGGAGGTGGATCCCAGACAGGTAGTTAAAGGCCTAGAAACTCATACTGAGTAAGGTAAGCCCTACAGGAGCAGCTTCACCAGCCATCTGGATTTCTTATACTCTCTATGAGTGTCCCCAGGCCTGCAGCAAAGTTCAGTTGGAACACACTGCAGGCAGTTCCAGCTATAAGGGCTTTATATCAAACCTCAAACTACATACACTATTAAAAAGAATGAGATAGTGGTCTTTGAGCCAGGAAAGGTGACACGTTTTTTCACTTTGGAGGCTAAGGCAGGAAAATCACAAGTTCAATGTCAGCCTGTGTTGCATAGCAAGATCCAGTCTCATTACAAACAACCCCCTTCTCTCCAGCAAATAAACAAGGATAGCATCCTCCTGTTCCCATGCTCAGTGCTCGATATACCTGTAATCATGGCACCAAGTCTCATCAAATGTCTTCACCAGCGAATTTTCCTGCTTGGGATACACTTACAGGCTCTGGGTTTTACGTTGATTAAGGCATGTCCAGTTCTTTATAACTACATTTTTTTTTTAAAGATTTATTTATTTATTATGTATACAGTGTTCTGCCTGTATGCCTGCAGGCCAGAAGAGGGCACCAGATCTCATTACAGATGGTTGTGAGCCACCATGTGGTTGCTGGAAATGGAACTCAGGACCTCTGGAAGAACAGCCAGTGCTCTTAACCTCTGAGCCATCTCTCCAGCCGACATTTTTTTTTTTTTTTAATAATAAGTACACAGGCTCCTAGAAGGGCTAGGATATACCTCAGTCCTCCTCTAAATTCCGTAGACGACTTCAACCCATCTCACTTAACTTCTCTGTAGATGAAACCTGTGTCTTTAGCTAATATGGGTGGCAGATTCCAATGCTCACTCATATCTGGTGCCTGGTGGTTATTCTTTTTTCTATCCAGGTCCATAGGGAGGCTACCTGTTTCTGGGCTCCATGGAGTTGGGAAGAGTCTTGTTTGCTAGTGTGACCACACAAGCATATGTATCAAGATGACAGCAAACAACACTGGTAAAGCCTTTACTAATTGTGTACCCAATACATAAATTTAACAGCAGAGACCTCTGTTGATGTGCATAGGAGTGAACGAGAAGTAGACCTTTGATGTCATTCACCCTTGAGATTTGGGGATGGTTTCCCTAGCCTAGGCTGCTTACGCTCAAGAGCACAGTTGGAAAGGGCTGTCCCCTAAGCCGGCAGGCACAGTGAAGGCAGGTTAATTTATGACCCCAGACAGTGTTCTACCAAGACCATCTTCCAAGACAATTCTGCACTCATTCTATGGGTGAGGAACCCTGGGATAGCCTTCCCTGCAAAGCCCACTTCTCTGAAGTTCTTTTTTTTTATTCTTTCTTTTCTTTCTTCTTCTTCTTCTTCTTCTTTTTTTTTGGAGATAGAGTTTCTCTGTGTAACAGCTCTAGTTGTCCTGAAACTCACTTTGTAGACCAGGCTGGACTCGAATTCACAGAGATCCACTGGCCTCTACCTCCCGAGTGCTGGGATTAAAGGCCTGTGCCACCAACTCCCAGTTGAAGAAGTTCTTTTACGAAACCAAGACCCACTGTTTTGTCTTAGGGCACTGAGTTAAAGTCAAGGTAGCACTGTATTACTGAACCACTCTAATAAAGGGTTCTCAAGCTTTGCACTAACATGTTGGACTGGACAGTTCTGTGTTGTGTTGGGGGCTATCCTATAGACATTATAGAATGTTTAGCAACATCCTTTGCCTCTAGTCATTAGATGTGAGTAGCATTTCCCTATTCATTGTGAAAAACCAAAACACCTTCAAATATTGCTAAATATCCAAGGAGGTATGGCAGAAATGCCCAGAGTTCAGTATTACTACTCCAAGCCTTGGTCTCCTTCATTGCACAATGTGGTTACTAACCTGGAAATTTCCGTTGGTGTGTCTGGAGCATGAGCAAAAAGGCTGTGTTAGTACTTGGTGAGAGGATCTGGACACGTGTGATCTTGAAGATGCCACAGTCTTTCTATGTGTAGACCTTTGGCCATGTTACATCAATTAATACAGCTCATTTTATTTTCTCTCATTCCCCTAGGATTATATCGTGTATTCTTTGAGGGCAGCAAGCAAATTTATACCTCTGAATTCTTTCATATTGTGAACTAGTATGTATTGGGTGAGCAGGGTAAAAATCCCTGAGGAATTGCTTTGATCCAAGCAACTTATACCACTCCCACTTCAAGATCCTATGTTGGAAATACTCCTCTTCTCTTGGCCTTCTCCTCCTCCTCTTCCCATCTGTAAATCTCCTACTGAACTCTCACACCCAAACTCTTCTTAAAACTTTTAGAAGTTTTCCAGGATTGTCTGCCTCTGCTCCAAGATGTAATCATAGCATTGGCTTTCGGTTTTAAAGATGTTTCTCTTTCCCAAAATTTTTAAAGAATTCTTACTTTGTGTTCATGGATGTTCTGCCTGCATGTATGTCTATGCACCATTTGTGTGCAGTGCTTGAGGAGGCCAGAAGAGGCCAATCGGTCCCTGGAACTGGAATTACAGACAGGTGTCAGCCACCATGTGGGTGCTGGGAATCAAACCCAGGTCCTGTGGAGGCAAGGGTCTCTGCAAGTATCAAATGATCCATGTGAGGTAAGGAGGAAGTGAGCCGGTGCTCATTCAAATTTCTGGAGTCTGACACCAAGCCAGATTATTTTAGACATATTTAATTCCGTTACAATTTTGGACGAAAGTTTCCTGGTAACAATTATCCATATCCCATCTGCACAATAACGCTTCAGGTGTGAAAACTCTTGCAAAGTACATGTGACCTCTACCATGAAGATGGGTCCTATAGCTTAAAGGCCTAAGATCTGGTCTGGTCCCTGACAGAGATAGCATAGAGGTCACCAGGCTATAAAATACATGTGACATCTCCCCTGTTGCCTGAGAAACAAAGATAAAGATAAAGGTCTAGGGAGGGAGAGTCTGGGATAAACATTCTGGTGGATCTGGGTAAGGCCTAGCCCTACAGATAGCAAAAGTCATCGGGTCATTAACAACATCCCCTCCCAGCCTTCTGGTAGAAAACAGGTATACATTTCTTCCATTGAAAAGACAACCCTGTGTGATTAACATTCCTGGTTTCTCACATGCTTAGCTGTGAGCACTTGTGCCCTCTACAGTACTGAGAAAGAGCAGCACCTATTCGGCCCCTCTTTCTTTTACATGTGCATGTATGTGCATATGTATGTGAAGGTCAGAGGTCAACCTCAGGCACTGTCCACCTTGTTTTGAGGCGACATCTCTCATTGGTCTGGTATTTGTCATTTACACTAGGCTGCTGGCTAGCAAACTCTAGCTGTCTGTCTGTCTGTCTTTGCCTCTCTGGCCTTGGGATTGATTACAAACACATGCCAAAGCACCAAACTTTTTATGTGTGTTCTGGGTCTTTTTATGTGTGAACTCAGGTCTTCCTGTGTAGTAAGCGCTTGATGGACCAACCATTCTATCTCTTCAGTCCATAAATGTTTCTATCAGTGTACTTAATGCTGTATTGTCATTTATTTATTTACATTTTCTTAGACTGAGCCACCTGACCATGGAAGCCTGTATCTTAATTCTGGTTTTATTTTTTACCGTATCCAACATGACAACAAGCACTAGCAAAAGATGAGTATTTTTTGAATGAATGAGGGAGGGGGTGACTAAGGAAGGAAGGACTGAAGAGCAAGAGCATGGAAAATGGTACCAGATGATTAGGGCAGCAAAGCTCTGTCCATAAATACCTGTCAGGTAGGTCAGAGCTTCAAAGGGCACCTCCTTGTAATCATTGAGAAACATCTGGATCTGCCGCATGCTAATCCTCAAGTCAGATTCATTGAATTCATAGGGGATGTTCCAACCTGCAAGAGGCAGAGAATTACAGACTCAGGAGCCAAGAGCTCTTAATCCCCACTCAGAGACTGAGCATGGAAGGTAAGCATCATTGTGGATCAAGGGCATCTTCCAGCCCTGTGAGCATCCAGCACCCAGCCAACCATTTGCCTTGATTTATTGCCAATATGGCAGCCATTCTGCCTGAGAAAACATCCATTCTAAAATTGGTTTCCTTATGGATTTCCCCATTTGTGAAGGAAGATGTTAACATCCTGGGATCTGTGAGACAGGATTTACTCAGCCTATCTGGAAGACTGTGGTAAAGCATGCTGTAGCATGAATCTTAAAAGTTTTTATTAATAAAATCAAATCCGGGCTGGGTATTGGGGTGAACGTTGAAAGATCAAAGAGACAGAACAAGCCACAACTACTTCACCTTGCCAATTCCTCAGCTGATCCTGTTTCCTTAGACTGGATGCCTCTCAGTTGAACTGTGCTGCTCAAAAGCCTAAAAGCTTAACCAGCATCTAGTTCCTCATCCTCACGCCTTAAATGCCTTTCTGCTTTCTGCCATCAGTTCCTGGGATTAAAGGCCTGAGTCACCATGCCTAGCTGTTTCCAGTGTGGCCTTGAACTCACAGAGATCCAGGCGGATGGATCTCTGCCTCTGGAATGCTAGGATTAAAGGTGTGTGTGCCACTATTTTCTGGCCTCTGTATCTAGTGGCTGTTCTGTTCTCTGACCCCAGATAAGCTTATTAGGGTGCACAGTATTTTGGGGAACACAATACCACCACAGCCTGGGGCTCCAGAAACAGCATGTGCAGCATAACTGAGAGCAGGAGCTACGGCTGGGCGGCAGTGGAGCTGGTCTGGGGGCTTCTTCCTGCAATCAGGGAAGAACTGCATGGCCAGTCTTACAGAAACCACCACTGCACTGGGGTCAATGATTTCACAGAGGAATTCTTCTCAATTCTAAAAAAAATTTTATGTCATGTGCACGAGTGTTTTGCCTGCATATATGTCTGTGTACCATGTGTATGCCTGGTGCCTGCAGAGATCAGAATTCTAGAGGCATTGGAACCCCTGGAATTGAAGTTACAGATTTGTGATCCATCATGAGGGTTCGAGGAGATGGAACAAATGCTATCAAACATTGAACCATCTCTCTCCAGCCTCTTGCAAAGAAATTTAATTCCCTCCTAAACAATCAAATTCCAATTAAAAATGTAACTTAAACTCATATGCTGAAAAATGAACAATGGGATCATTGGTTTTGAGACAAATGGTTGCATAGATTTCTGGAGTTCTGGTGTGAGGAGGAGGATGGAGTAGAAGGGGAAAGATGGAGTGGGAGGAGGAGGATGGTATGGGGGGGAGGATAGGGGTAGAAGTGGGAGGGGTTTGATGAGGTCAGAGGGGGAGGTATGAAAGAGGGAGGCTGGGGTGGGAGGGGGAGGATGGGGTGGAGGAGATGATGCATGAAAGGCAGGCCCAGGGCTGTTCCCTCCTTTCTACCATCCAGGGACAGTCACAGGGCCTGTAGGGCTACCTGGGGTTGGAGGAAGGGAATCACTAAGAGGATGTAGAGGAGTCGGTGGGGCCGTTGGGGAAGGGAACAAACAAGAACAAAGCATGAGATGTGTATGTGGAGATGCCATAATGAAACCCATTAGTTACCGTGTATACTAACTTCAGAAATTACTTTCTTAAAAAAAAAAAAGGAAAGGAAGAACCACAAAGAACAACCGCAAGGACAGTTTCTGCTAGGAGTCCCCACAGCGGTCCTTCCAAACTTGCTACCCAGATCAAAAGCAGCCCACAGGGGAGACGGGTCATCCACCATGGAAGATACAATGAGAGCAGTCCGATAGTTTCCTAACAACGTTAGTTATTCACTAGTTACTTTCCATTGATAAATAAGTGCATTATGAGTTTTTAAGTACAGGCAAGTGCCCGGGTGTATTTCTGTCTTTCATAATTATGCACATGTAAAGACAGTTAGACCACATGCTGGAGGTTCCTCGGTGACAGCTCTGAAGAATGAAGATCATGCCTAAAATGAATATGTTCCACTCATTATCTACCTCACTAGGTGGAGATCTTCTAATTCTGGAACCTCACTTGTGTGCACACATGTAGAGGCAAGAGGTCAACATGGGATGTTATTCCTCAGATGCCATCCACCTTATTTTTTTGAGATAAAGTCTCTCACTGGAACCTGGAGCTCCCTAGGCTGGCTGTCCGGCAAGCTCAGGTCATGCACTTCACCTCCCCAGCACTGAGATTACAGATCACAGATGCATGCCATCATGTCAGCTGTTTGTGTAGGTGCTGGGATGGCACTCAGGTCCTTGTGTTCCCATCTCCAAGTACCACTCTTTCCCCATCCCCACGCCCCACACTGACTTGGTTATAAGGCTGCCAGATTTAGAGAGGGAAAAAAGGATAGTAAGTGAACACTGAATCGCAGGCAAATAACAATTCATACTTAGCATAAATATTTGCTAAGTCATTGCTAGAGCATGTGGATTATCTTTCTGGCCATGCCATCTCAGTGCAAAGCTGTAGATTCCACCTGTGGTCCCTCCCCAGGTCACCTGGAGATGCTGTCTTACCTAGGGCTCCATAGTTCCTCCTCTCTTGGACAATGGCGTGGAAGAAGCAAAGTCCAAACAACAGTTTTTGCCACATAACTGGCTTTGTACAGCTTTGGAAGAACACAGGGTCTGAGATTGGGTCATTGAGGTAGGAACGAAGAAGGTTGGCCCTGAGCCCTTTCGGGGGCTCGTTGGTCATTTTGATCCCATTCTGGAGAATGCTGACAGGAAACTTCTCTGATGGATAGCTAGTTAGCCAGAGTCTGGAAATACAAAAGACCCAGCTTTCAGAGTGATGCAATAAGTTATATTGATAAATAGTAACAAAAATAGTAGCTTCCACTATTAACCATTATCATAAATGACAATTATCACAAATTATCATAATATTTTAGACTTGGTAGGCTTACATAATGCCTGCCCAAATAAACTAGACATAGATAATAAATGAATATTTATGAGCGTTTTTCAATAAATCTTTATGTATGGGCAACAAAATTTGATTTTCATATAAATTTCTATGTGTCATAAAATATTAATTTTTTTTTTTTTTTTTTTTTTTTTTTTTTTTGGTTTTTCGAGACAGGTTTCTCTGTGTAGCTTTGCGCTTTCTGGAACTACTTGTAGCAGGCTGGCTCGAACTCACAAAGATCCGCCTGCCTCTGCCTTCCGAGTGCTGGGATTAAAGGCGTGCGCCACCACTGCCCGGCTGTAATTTTTTAGTTTTTTTTTTCAGATATTTAAATATTAAATGGCAAGCCATATCAGAAATGCAACAGGCTGGACTTAGCTCACAAGCCAATCTTATTCCCTGGCCTGGAATAATTTGAAAGTGAATTGAAAGCTTGTCTGCTTCTACTCTTCAGTCTATGAATGCAACTGCTACTTCCGTTTGACGAAAACTCCATAAAGTCCAGAAGTACAGATTAGAGGAGTAAGCAATGGCGCTAGACAACACGTAATTATTTTAAGAGCAGTCTTGCTCGGTCTTATCTGGTGATTGAGCATGGGCCCCAGGACTCAGGCAGAGCAGTGACTTGTCTAATGCTGTGAGGTGACATGCTCTGGGCTGTTGCTTGTGAGTGGAGGCTTATAGGCCAATGTGATTGCTAGGGGAGTCGGTCTCAGGACAGGACACTGCACCTATGTCTGAGGCTACGGGTCCTCAGGACCTCAGTGCAGAACTAAGGCGTTTGTGCCAGGAAGAGGTGATGGGCATTCTAAGAGGTGACCCTGAGCCTGGGTTGGCTACAGAAGGACACCAGGTTCTGTGTCTTCTCTCCAGTTCCTACGGTCCTGGGTTGGGCCTCACACTCCCAC
This sequence comes from Peromyscus leucopus, assembly GCF_004664715.2. Lineage (NCBI taxonomy): Eukaryota > Metazoa > Chordata > Mammalia > Rodentia > Cricetidae > Peromyscus > Peromyscus leucopus. The sequence goes on along the minus strand of NC_051063.1, from coordinate 84,742,316 downwards.
AGGAAGCACTCTGCTATCTAGGTGGGCTGGACAGCAGGGGCACGCACAGAGAGTCTGCTGGTGTGTGAGGCAGAGAAGGCCAATGACATTGTAAACATGACTGAACACTGTTCAGGCTGAGTGTAAAACTTCTGCCTCGAGACCTGGGTCAGTTCTGCCAAGCTTGAATCTATAGACAAGCCCATCTGAGTCACTACCCACAGCATTGTGTCTCTGTGCTGAACCCATCACTGAGGACAGGTCTTCTTGGGTGTCCCATGGGTAAGCCTGATTGGGTCCCCTGCATAGGACAATGGTTCTCAACCTGTGAGTCTCGACCCCTCAGAGGGTCACATATCAGATACCCTGCACACCACATATTTACATTATAGTTCATAACAGTAACAAAATTATAGTTATGAAGTAGCAATGATATATTTTTATGGTTGGGGGTCACCACAACATGAGGAACTGCATTAGGAAGGTTGAGAAACACTGGTATATGAGCTTGTCAAGACACCTGGTTTCATCTGTCTGATGCTGGTCATGAAGGACTGTGTGAGAGAATCTGTGCCAGTGAATCTGAGGCCACACACAGCATTCGGGACCTCCAGGTGGTCACCGGCCAGACACCAGGCCACCCTTTCTTGCTGTCCAGAACCATTCTTCCTCAACTACAGCAGCTGGTGGTAAAGCTCCTCATAGGGAGCATCATAGGAATTTCTGCCCATATATATATATAAAACCATCTCCTCTATTGAACAATGTTCACTGCAAGGCTCTTACATCTTGGTGTCTGGTCCGCAAGTTTCCCCCTTAGAAAACAAGCCTGTACTGTCCTCTCAACTCTGGCCTCTTCTTTTAACCTCCAAGGATCATGTCGGTCCCCCATTCTAGACCCTGTGCAGTTGTTGAATCTTCCAGGGACTATCTGCCAGGTGTCAGCTCTAAGGGCTGATTGACCTCTACAGCACACGGGTTTTGTCTGGCCTGAAGAGTTCCAAGGTAAGCATTCTAAGGTTGGAGTGAAAACATGTTCACCATCTGCAGGATCCCAGGGAAGGAGGGTTATGGGGTGTGACCTTTTCACTGCCCCATCCCTCAAGCTATTGTTGGAGGGAGGACAGCTGGCTGGAGCTTGCCCAGAATTTCTCATTTTCACCAAAATTAAATCGGGAATCCTCTGGTAACTATGGCTTCCTTTCTCCCAAACTGGCAGCACTCCTGCTAAGGACATCTGTTAAAGACCCTCCTTTAGCTCTTGCTGGCCTGTGATTTCAAACACAGGGACCCTAGCTGAGCCCTATAGAGGGCCGGAACCTTCAGGGTAAAATGGTATTGAGCCATCCTACCCAACACGGGGACATGCCTTGGTGAATACCACATCACGTGATTGTTTTTTGTTTGTGTGTTTTGAGACATTTGTCTCACTATGTAGCTCTGGCTGTCCTGGAATTCACTATGGAGAACAGGCTGGCCTCAAACTCACACAGATCTGCCTACCTCTTTTCCTCCAGTGCTGGGATTAAAGACATGTGCCACCATGCCAGGCACACCATGCTCTTTTAAAAAAAACTTTTATTTTTATTTTATATGCATTATTTATTATTATTATTATTATTATTAATATGCATTTTCCTGCATGTCTGTGTGAGGATGCCAGATCCCCTGGAAATGGAGTTAAAGACAGGTATGAGCTGCCATGTAGGTGCTGGGAGTTGAACCTAGATCCTCTGGGAATGCAGTCAGTGATCTTAACTGCTGACCCACCTCTCCAGTCTTCATACCATGTGATTCTTAAGCTGCAACACCTCAGCCTGCCCAGTGGTCTTTGCCTTGCAGCCTCCATGGCCCAGGCATTCTGTGTGCTCTCCTGGGAGAAGCAGCTGCAGGTGAGTTTGGGCCACATGTAGGACTTTGTTGGGGACTTGACAAGACCATGTGGTCACCTTCCTTCTGGGCATATCTGGCTTGCTGTCTCTGGAACACCTGGCTTTGTCCAGGCTGTAGCCCACCAGTGAGCAGCAGCTTGGCTCTAGACGGGGATATGCTACAGCCTCTCAAGCAGCTTGGATCCCACTTTGTCTCCTGTCTCAGTCTGAACTTTCCTGTCCCCAGGATCCAGGGCCCTTGATGGCAGTAAAGCCCTAAGAGGGAATTCAGAATGAAGTAGAAGGAAGAAAGGTGGCTCCTATGTCCCTGGACCAGGCCCTGGCCTGGCACAGCCCAGTCTGACCTGAACATCTTGTGATGATGAACATCCCTGAACAAAAGCATTTTTAACATCTGAAGTCATATTCTGTTTTGACCTATTCAGGCTTCTGTACCAAAACAAATGCCAGTGACATGTAACAACAAATGTTACTAAATCCTAAATGTTACTAAATCCTACTAAAATAAAAAAAAAAAAAACAAAGCCTTTTTGACAGTCAGTCTACCTTCACCAACACATCTGTATCATGTTTTCTAACAACTTCCTGCCCCATATCTCCCAGACTCACAGGCTAACTTCTCACTATTCTTCACTTTCAGAAATGCTGTCCTTTCTGACTGGAATGTCCTCTTGGAAAACTCCTATTCATGTTACAAAACACCAGACTGTCATCAGTTCTTCAGACCTGCCCCAAAACTCCTGTCCATTTTCTGTGCCCTGTGGTTCTTGTTCAGTTATGACCTGGCGGGCTACTTAGTTTTTACTGGCAGTGTGAATCAGTCTAGAGCTTGGGCAAGAGTGAACCTCAACTGAAGAACTGCCTCAATCAAACTGGCCTGTGGCTATGTCTGTAAGAGATTGTCTTGATTGATCATTGATGTGGGAGCACCCCACTTCCACTGTGGGCTACTCCCATAGGGACCTAGGGTATATAGAAAAGCTGGCTGAACATGAGCCAGAGAGAGCAAGCCAATAAGCAATGTTCCCCACAGCCTCTACTTCAGTTCCTGCCTCCAGGTTCCTGCCTAGAATTCCTGCCCTGGCTTCTCTCCATGGTGGACTGTTACCTGAAAGTTTAAGCTGAAATAAAGCTTTCTTGTCCAAGTTACTTTTGGTCATGGTGTTTATCATAGCAACAGAAAAGCAAAGAATACTTGCCCGCAACACGATTCTCCCAGGAGCTTTCTCTACTAGCTTGGGAGTTTTCTCAAGGGCAGGAATATCCCTTTCCTCTTTTTACTGCCACCTATCAGAATGCTGTCTAGAGCTTGAGCTGGGTCCCAGGGCCTTGCCCAGCTGGGGCAGCATCTCACCTGAAGTCCGTGTTGGTGTTCTCAGGGGTAATAACCTCCTCACAGATCTTCTCCAGTGCAGGCATCCAACTGGTAGCCAGGTGGCAGTTCTGTAGGACCACCCAGGTCCCTTCTTGGATGGCTTTGTGGATCATTTTGGCAGCAATAGGACCTTGGCCTTGGCCAAGGGAGATGGTCTGTGTTCTGGTACCTCCCATACCAATATCATCTGCAAACTTCAGCAGACCTGAGACCAGGAAGAAAGAAGTTTTTGAAAGAAGAGCCAGCTAAGACTAGATTAATAGTTATGATGTGAAAGGAGAGACACATTGACATTTTAGCCTTAGAAATAAATTCATTAGCCTCTATTAATTTCTAAATTAGTATCTCTCTCTCTCTCCCTCTTTTTTACTCCTTCACAACTGAGACTTTATTGGTTGAGTACACAGACATTTCAATTCTTAAAACATGGACCCAAACTCTAAGAGTCATACATTGTGTTCTTGTACCCAAAAGAGCCATGTGTTGTTTCTCTTTGAACTTATTCCAGTGATGTTCCATCCTAAATCAGTATCTCTTTTAGGGAAGGTTTAGAGATCTGGGAGGTCTGCAAATGAAGCAGCAATGACTCCTGTTTGGCATTTTCTCTAAACACATTATTATTATTATTATTATTATTATTATTATTATTATTATTATTAATCATTATTATTCAGTGTTTCCTGCTATGTAGTCCAGGCTAACTCAAGTCTGTGATCCTTCTCCCTCAGCCTCCCAAGTGCTGAGTTTACAAATATGCCCCTTGATGCCTGGCTTTAGCTTTGCACTCTTAAGGGACAGGAAGCTGCAACTAAAACTTCTGTATAAAGCTAAAATCCTTAATGGGCTGTGATTTCAGACTAAAAAGGCCAAAAATCTGGCTCCTAACTCATGGGAGCTATTGAACTGGAGCTGGAGTGGAAAAGTGAATAGATCTGCAGTGGGAAATCAAAACACCAAGCTCGTTCTGCATGGAGATGAGGGGCATGAATCCACAGTAGTCTCTAGTTGGGGAGTCCCTAGCTGAGAAATTTCACATAAAATTAAATCCCTGGAGCATCAGTGTCTGCATGTGCAAACTTGTTCTGTTTGGGGGACACTTTTTTAAAAACATAATTCTTTATTGATTATTGGAAGTTCCACATCATGCACCCCAATCCCACTCTCCTCCCAGTCCCTCCATTTTTGCCCCTCTCTCCTGCAGTATGCCCCCATAAAATTAATTTAAAAAATGAAACAAAAATGAAGAAAAAATCCACCTTACTCCGCCATCTTTCCAACACCTCTTCATTCATCCCAGTGCCGTTGGGAGCTGCAGTTTGTCATGCAGTATACCCTTTTGTCCAATCAGCCCCACCCGCAAAATTTTCATTGCAATGAGTCATTGGTCTGGTTCAAGGCCTCTGGCCTATGGCACACCATCATCATCACTGGACCCTCACTGAAACTCCTCTCGGACATCCTGCTGTTGCCCTGAGTCATGGAGGTCCTGCGGTTATTGTTCTGTAAGACCAGTTCCTTCATGCACTTCAGCAGGTCACAGATGGGGCAGATATTAGGGTAGGCCAACCCAAGGCCCAGGATGTGGGTCTTGGTGGCAGCTGGGCTGGTTGGTCTGGGCCACTGGATCCGCCCCCTTAGGTGAGGGGCAGGGTCAGCTCTCCTAGGCCCACGCTCCCAAGCCTGTGGTGAAGGTTGGGGCCATCTCTTTTTGGGACACTCTTAAAACTCAATGAGGTTTCCACAAAGTTATAAATTTGGTTATGGAGAAGTCACTCTAAAAGTATAAGCCACACCAGGAAGTCTATCTTTTTATCATGATAAGGGATAGTCAGCACATAGAACAATCAGAATTAATACTCCAAGGATTAGGTATGATCTCTGAGTGAGCCAAATGATGCTCCTTCAACTCATACATTGAAGTGCTAATCTCAGTTTCTCACAGCGTGACTGTGACTGGAGGTAGGTCTTTATAGAGGCAACTAGTTTAAAATAATATCTTTAAGGTAAACCCTAATCTAATATAACTGACTGACGTCCTTCGGAGAAGAAGTATATGAGAGCAGAGGGTAGGGGCGTGGCTGGCTGCACAGAGGGAAGACTGTGAAAGCAGAAGATGGCCATCAGTAAGGCAAAGAGAACTAAGAATGGTTGTGCATGTCTGCAACCCCAGGAGTCTGAAGGCTGAGGCAGAAGTATCCCAAACTTAGGGCTAGTCTGAGCTACATAGTGAGTTCTAAGGCAGCCTGGGCTAGAAAGACCCTTTCTTAAAAATAAACAAGCAGAGGCCTAGAGAGATGGTTCAGCAGTTAAGAGTACTTGTTGCTCTTCTAGAGGACCCAGGTTCAATTCCCAACATCCACACGGCAGCTCATAACCATCTGTAACTCTAGTCCCAGGGGATCCCATGTCCTCTTCTAGCCTCCTCGGGCACAGGCACTGCACACGTGGTACACAGCCATGCATGCAGGCAAAACATCCATACACATAAAATAATATTTTTAAAAGGCAAACAAATATCATCTTAAATACATCACATTACTTAAAAATAAAAACAGGCGCTGAACATGGTAGTGCACGCCTTTAATCCCAGCACTCGGGAGGCAGAGACAGGTGGATCTCTGTGAGTTCAAGGCCAGCCTGGTCTACAAAGAGTTCCAGGATAGCCAGTGCTGTTACTCAGAGAAACTGTCTCAAAAAACCAAACCCAACCAACCAAACAAACAAAAAACACTTTAAAAGTAAAACAATGATCTAAAGAGAGAAGCCTTGAAAGAAATCATTCCAAACACCTTGGTCTCAGACTTGGAGCCTCTATAACTGTAAGAAAATAAGTTTTGTTGTTAATCCATCAGTTCATTGTACTTTTGTTACACGCCTTAGGAAATGAGTAGTCTCAGGAAATTACCATGGAAGAAATACATCTGAAAATAAATAAAGGTGGCGTATTGGCCATAGTGAAACCCAGAATTCTATTATAAGTAATGTACAAATTTGAAACAAAACAAGTGGAACTATAAGGCTGGTCATGGGGGTGCACACCTTTAAATTCCAGTTTTGGGAAGGCAGAGTTAGGCAGATCTCTGTGTGTTAGAGGCAGCCTGGTCTACATATTGAATTCCAGGCCAGTCAAACAAGTAAACAAACAAACCCCAAACCAACCGACCAAACAAAAATCGAATAGAGCTTTTAGAAATAGAAAAGCATAGTCATTTTGAGGAAAAGTCTCAAAGCTTTGATTGACAGAGTGGACTAGTATACGAAATAAATCATTATGGTCCATTTTCAGTATTAAGAGCCCAACTCTGAACCACTGATAAGCAGAAGGTTCTAGGCCAGTTGTCCCTGTCTAGCAGCAGCTGGTGCCTGGGTGTATTTATGTTTTTGTTAGGGTTGAAAAGTTACAGAGAGTCTGCAGCATGACTGAGCCGACATGTCAGGAAAGAGAAGGGCAAAATTTGAGCCCCAGAAGGATAGGAATTTGAGGTGGGAACAATACTAGGTAAGTGGGAAAACCACACCTTCTTGAAGTACTCAGCTAATGAGGAATTAAGAGGTCAGGGAAATGTGATTAGGAATAGAAAAGCCCACTTTTTTTTTCCATTTTGTTCAGGCTGATGCTTGGCTTCTCCAGAAACAAAGGTAAATATTTTATTTTGCTATCCCGACTTTGCACTATGAAGCATTGTTTCTCACATTAGGTACAGCCAATGAAAGAAGGCGTGGACAATAAGGTGTATAGGTGGTGGGTCTCTCGGGAGTCATGAGCACCTCTGGCACTCTGACTGTTGGTCTCTGCATACTGTTGCCTGAGGAAAGATCTGGAGTTCCTTCAAGAATTACCCCCCAAGCCAGGTGTGGTGGTGTATGCATGTAAGCCCAGCACTGAGTCAGCTGAGACAGAGTGACCATGCAGCCTAGGGTGCATAGTGAGCTTGAGGTCAGCCTGGCCACAGAGACTCCATCTGAAAAAATGTTCCTGGGTCTGGGACAGAAAATGTTCCAGATGTGTCTAGAATGTATGGAAGTTCTAGAAGGCAAGGAGGATCAAGATCTATGAAAAGTATGTGAAAAATAGGAACTCCCATAAGCCACAGGGCCAATTTGAGCATCAGACACAACAGAACAACTTAGATAAAGAACTATGACAGAAGGAGAGTTGAACACCACATCTGAAATACCTAGTTACATTCTATATATTCACAATGGCACCAAAACCCCCACAATTCTTCCTAGTCCACTGTTCTCTTTGGAGGTCAGCAGAGCAGCAACTCAATATCCAGACCACTAGTAACAGAACAGAAAGAATGGAGCATCTGTTTTGCTCACCTCATGGGAACTACATTCAGGGTAGACCAGAGAGTTGACAGAGGAAAATGCTTCTCTAAAGAAGAGTCTCAGCTAATGAATGTGGAGGGAAGGAAAGAATTAAAATATTACCATGTTGCAGCCCCTAATGTAATAACAGATGCTGGAAATGATTTTTGAAAGTCTGCTGATGCCATTAAAGTTGGTGGTTCACACAATGGAATTAGCCAAAAAGCTTTCTTTATAAAACAGGATGCCTGGATTTCACCCTAAATATTTTAATTCAGTTTAGTCTAGGTCACACCGAAAATTTTCTCAAAACTCTCCATGTAATTCGAGGGCAACCAAAACTGAGAGCCATTACATGAGATAAAAAGATGATAGGAGACTTTATAAGGGAAAAGGTGGAGGCTTGGAGAACTGGCTCCTATGGTCATGCCTGGCCCACGGATAGCTTGTATGATTTTATGCCTGGCCTTCTAGTAGTCCACATATATGATGCATATGAGTGCCTACATGTATGTATGTGTACCACATGTGTGCCTGATATCTAAAGAAGTCAGAAGAAGATTATCAGATCCCCTGGAACTGGAGTACATATGGTTAATGAGCCACCATGTTGGTGCTGAGAACCAAACCCATGCCCTCTGTAAGAACAGTGAATGCTCTTAATGGTCAAGCCATCGCTCTACTCCAACTACCGATAGTTTTAATGAGGAAAGGGAAGACAACCAGACAGCATGTACTACCAGCCTGTCCTCTATACCTGTAGAACATCACCCACCAGAGTCATCCAGTGTCACTGTCATCATTAGACCATATGTAGACCTTTGACCTGTTTCTCTGCTTTATTTTTCTTGACTTTACTAGCTCTTTTTATAAAAATGACACATAAAGAACTTTTAAGTTAACTGGGGTCATCCTATAATGGATCTACATGTTAGCCTATTAGATACCACAGGCTAACAAATAAGCAACCTAGTATTGGGAATGGATTACCTGTTTTGGAGTTATTGGCCAGTGAGATTCCACAGACCCCCAAACACTGCAGGCTGCCAATGCTATTGGTTACCCTCCAGAATCTGACATCGAGACCCTATTGCTCAAATCACCACATATTGGGTCATAGAGCATGGAAAAATCAAGCAAGTACTTACCTGGAAGCTTCATTCCCACTGGCTGGCTTTAATAGTGCTGGAAGGTGCTATTTGTGATACCTGGGGAGGTGCTGGGAGTTAGTAATAATTATCGTACCCAGCTATGGATCTTGTAAGCTTCAGTGAAGACTAGACGACAAGGCAGGCCCACTGGCTCAACAGTGACACAAACATTATGGGCGCAACCAACCACTTTTTAAAATCTGTATTTAAGTTCCACTCCACAAATGAAGCCCACGCCTTGTATCATTACCAGACTATGAACAGATCATGGGTCCTAAGGGAGAACCCACTACTATTATTGTGCTATCCGGACATAGTATTAAACTAACTCTTAATGATCTATCATTTCACCCATAGATTAGTACATCTCTCAACTCTCATCAGAGAAGCTTCCTTTTGAAGTAAATGGTGATTGAAACAGACAACTAGTTAAGGAGCAGAGACTAAAAGACTGTAGAATACTCACCCCCTAAATGAAGCATCTACATCATATCCCCTCCTTTCGGGGGTCAGGGACCATTTTGGAAGCAAGGTCAGAAAGACTGTAAGAGCCAGAGGTGGTAGATGAGCATAAGGAAATAGTACTTTCTAGACATAGCGGGGCAGTGGCACACATGAACTCACAATAGTTGGGATGGCATGCACAAGAGCTCTGCAAGCTCAGACCAGATAAAACCTCAGCATGGGGAGTGGAGTTGGGCATGAAGTCTCACCCATAACTGAGGAGTTATTGGCCACTCACAGCTGCTGGGAGAAAAAGAGTCAGTTTTCTTTAAGAGCGTAGCTGGTAATAAATCAATCACTCTTCAGTGGAAGGCCATATATCCGAGTATACAGGGAGCACAGTTGGGCTTGATGGGTTTCATTTAAAAAGACGACAGAGAACACAGAGTCGGGTGGGAGGACCTAAGAGGAAGGAAGATGATGAAAACACATTGTATGAAATTCTCAAGGAACAAAAAGGAAAGAAAACCACAGACTTAGGTGATGAAGGCAAGGTTGTAGGGAAGGGGCTGTGTTGCTCCCTGACGTGAATGTTTGGTTCATCCAGGAACCTGGAACTAATTCACCTCAGCTCCCTCCTCTCTGTTCCTTCCAGGGTCAGATGTGCTAAGTTTTTCATTGTCAAGGGCACATGCCAAACTCCCCAGAAAATATCTCTTTTGCCGTTTGCATCCTTTGCACTATTTTTTCATTCAGCAGCAGAGAAAACAAGAGGATGAAAATCTGACAGGAGAGAAAGCAGCTCGGTTCCTGTCAGCAGCCCTAACAAGTCCACTTGTACAAACTCTTTCTGGAAAGATATATCCAAATGCTAAGCGGGGTTTGCTCTGGGAATGTCAAGCAGGAAGATGGGCCTTAGATTGCACACCAGGCACCCGGAACCTCAGCATAATTGACATCCTAGGCTATGCCACCTTCTGTTGTAAGAAATGGCCCACGTATTGTAGAACAGTGAGCAGCATCCTTGGCCTATTTCTTGAAGATGCAACATCCCACATCTTAGCTGTAACCAGAAAAAATGTCTCCATACCTTGTCAAATGTGCCTGGGAGAAACAAAATCCTACCCCAGTTGAATCAGTCTTATACCTTGCTGATTTTTAAATACTATATGCAGTGTTATTATTAATTTTTTAAATTAAAGATACAATAGAGAAAATAGTTCAAGATAAAGATAAATTCAGAGATAATGTATCCTGGGCTTGGCCCTTATCACATTAAAAAAATTCGGTGTGTGTGTGTGTGTGTGTGTGTGTGTGTGTGTGTGTGTGTGCAGAGTTCAGCGGACAACCAGAGGCTCACCCTCCATCTTGTTCACCACTGTGTATTCTAGTGCAGGTGGCCTGTCAGCCACTGAGCATTCTCCTGTCTCTGCCTCCCACCTCTTCATAAGAGCACTGAATGACACTGAATTACAGACACACGATGCACTGTCCAGCTTTATAAGAGGTTCAGTTCCTCATGCATGCATGGCAGGTGCTCTACCCACTGAGCTGTTTCCACAGCCCACCCTTATTGTATTTTAAGGAAAATTTAAAAGAGTTATCAACATTTAGAAATGATGGTTAGGTTTTCCATCCCTAGATTCTTTTGAAAAATCAGATGATCTTATGGTGTGGGCTCATAGTCTCAGATGTCATGATTCCTGGGTACTGAGGAGTGGCTGTTTCCCTTAAGAGGGAAATGAAGTTTTCACTTGCTTTATTCAGTCAAATGCTTTGCTTGAGTTAGGCCTTGTGGCATATGTCTGTAATCCCAGTACTTGGGAGTCTAAGGCAGGAGGATTATTATTTATCCTGGGCTAAATATTAAGACGAAAAGGAGGGATTGTGTATAGGGAGGAAGGAAGGGAGGAAGGAAAGAAAGGTGAAATACCACAGTTAGTTGTCTTTCAACTCAAGGCCAGCTAGGTTTGTGACACCTGATGTCAACTACCACAGTTTGGACATTCAGTATTTTCCATACAGTGTTCTGCCCTCACCTGCCATTGGGTCTGCGCCTGGAGACAGTACGAAAATCAGTGGTGCGCAACAACTGGAATCTCCATAGGATCCCTGGAGATCGAAGGTCGGGGCTTCGATGTATACCTTTCCCATGGTCTCACTAATGAAGTCCTGAATGGCTGGCACCATCTTGTCAGGCCGTAAACACCGTAGGATCACCATCCTTTCCAGTGCTTGAAGGAACTTCCAAGGCTGAGGGAGGACCTCCTCCTGGGGCCAGGCGGAGTCATAGATACGCTTCCATTCTTCAGTGTGTTGTACCAAATCTTCCATCAGACCTTTTAGTCTCGGCAAGGAGGAGGCTCGAACGATCTCACCCCAGGACTTCTCTGATAACCACTCAGAAGCTGGGTTAGGGAAGGGGTTATCCAGGGCCACACCTCCAGTTAGAAGGAAGTACCAAACCTCCTCACTGATCGCCTTTTTTTCCTTCAAGATGCCAATGGTCAGGAGGAGGGAGAAAAGTAGCTTGTCCTTCTCAAACAGGGAGCGGCACACGTTGTTGTAGATGCTCAGGGTGAAATGGTCAATGATGTACTCGATGCGCAGATCCAGCTCATCGCTCTTGGTGCTGTTGGCTAGGGAGTGCACGTAGAGGTTGATGAACCATGTCAGAGAGTACTGGTACATAGGCTCGATGTGGGCCAGGTCAGAGATACAGAAGAAGATGGTGGCAGAGTGGATAGCCACAGGCTTGTAGCCCATTCGGGTCTCATCAATTTGTGTTTCTGTCATGGAGGCTATTTTCTGCTTCTCAGAGATTTCCTCAGACAGCTCTTTGGAAGAGGACAAAACCTTGATGGCAGTCTCATCTTCGAGGATGTTGCCCTCGGACAGGGAGAGGACCTCTAGAATCTTATCTTCGATTTCCTTTAGTTGCTTCTTATTCTCGGCACTTTCTAGAATCAACTCATTCTTTTTCTCTTCTAGTTCTGGCTTCTCCTTGGCAGCCACGATACCAAGGAGTTGATCTTGGAGACCCAAGGGTGTGATCATGAAGTTGAGGAGACAGACTTTGACAGCAACTTCAGGGAGATAATGTGGGTTCCTCAGACGCGTGGTTATGTAGAACTTAAAATCCCTCGAGTATTCAATGATATTTTCACCTAGTCTCATGTACTCAACTCCTTGCTGTTTGAATGTTGCCTTGAGCAAGATGGGTTCGATAAAGGCATCCAGCTCCTCTCCAATGTTTTCCAGTAAGACTGGGGTGCCGAATTGCAGGGCGTTTTCCAGAGTCCTCACGTAGTTGGTATCAGAGAACTTGATGACAGACAGCTTGTTTGTTTTTTCCATGTTCTTTACCCACTTATTGGCCTGTCCCTGAGGGTCAATCATTAAGGGCCAACGTCTGGAGTTGGACACAATGATGCCATTGTCAACAGAGAAGGAGTCAACAGGAAGCCCAGCTATCTGCCAGGCACGGATTTTTATGGGATCCCCTAAGGTGTGGCTGAGGCTGAAGTCAGTGGAGCCTGGAATGACCTTGCTCTTACAACAATCCAACCATTCCTTCTGGCATTGGGCCCGATAATCCACTGTGAAGGCACCCAGGTAAGCCACAGTCCCAGAGGACACCAACACGTCCCCCGTCAGGTTATTGTATCGGATCCCCAGCAGCCGGGCAGCTTCTGTCCATCTGTCCTTCTCTCCACCAAGACCACTGATCAGTTTCTCTGCCCTGACCAGCTTCTGGGAGCAGATATCAATATTTCCCTCTAGGACCTTTTTCTTGACGTTCATCTCTTCAAAGTCATCATTCAGAGCCTGGAGTCTGTCCTCCACCAGCTTCAGCTCTGCCCGTTTCTGGTTCAGCTTCTGCATCTGTATTTCCAGCTTCCCTTCAGCCTCCTTCAGTCGCTCCCTTTTGGGAGCCACCACCTTGGCCACTCGATCATACACTTCCATGGCCCTCACCCACTTGCACAGGCCCTCACAGGCCGATGACACATTTTTAATGACAGCTGGCTGGAAGTCAGGGTGATCAATGAACCTCTCCCGGATTCGCTTCATGATCACTGAGGGGATGTTGTCTTTGTCATATGTCTTAAGACTTTCCAAGAACTTTAGGTCTCCAAGGATCTTTCTTGACACACCCCAGTAATCTTCTATCATCTTACCTGTTCAGTGTAGGAAACAGGGATGTATTGAGACATTTTGTTTGAGATGTAAAATTCTATGGTAGCTGCTACTTAAATATACGGGGGTGTGAGAGGATTCTACGCTCTGTGCAAGGGAAATCCAGGAAATCTTATCTTTCTCATCTGTACTCTGTTCTCTGGACTTGGGTCTTGAAGGACTTTCCTTCAGTTCCTCCATGATCTCAAGTCCTTTCCCATGAGGCCTTTGCCTATGCTATAAGTGGCAACTAGTTGAGATCAGACCGGACTTCTTTATTCGTCTTGTTGACTATCTATCTATCTATCTATCTATCTATCTATCTATCTATCTATCTATCTATCTATGGACAGAGTCTTTTTTTTCTTGAGCCAATTTGAAGCACGCTTTATTAAATATTGGCCAGTACTATGGATACTGGCCAGGTCCATACTCGAGACCCATGCTAGAATATGGCACCAAATTACATTAGTCAGGGGCTCATACAGGTAAAAACCAACAAGACTATGTATGTACTTCTAACATTCATCTAATCAGAAGCAAGCATACATCCTGATGTACTTCTTGCCTACATGTGATCAAGCACATATCCTGTGCAGTTGGAGCAGCCAAGCTTGTACATGAACAATAGGCCCCAGCATTCCAGGGATTATCTGTTATGGATAGAATCTTAAGATGTAAGCCCAGACTGGCCTTGAATTTGTGCTCCACTGTGAGCTGAATGAATGTCACTTCTGATTCCTTCATCATTGGAGAGGACCCAGAAGCCACGCCCATGGGCCTACATTATACAGTGCATATGTATGTATGTGAAGGACCATGTCTTCAATGATGTCTGGGTCTCTATTTCTCCTCTCTCTCCTCCCTCCACCCTTTCTGTGTGTGTCCTGTGTCTTATCCTCTCAGTTTCCTACGTTCTCTTGTATGTGGTCACTTGCATATCTGCACTGCCTGACCTCCATTCTTGCAGTGATCTGCAATCTGAGGCCTTGATGATGTTCATTCCCACACACAGATACCTGCATCTTCTCAACTGACTGAGTGGCTAAAGACTGGTCAAGAAACATTAACAAGGGGGCTGGGGAGATGGCTCACTCAGCAAAATGCTTGCTGTACAAAGCAGGAGGAATCCCAGCACCCATGAGAAAAGCCAGGTGTGGCAGTGCACACATGTTGTCCCACATACAGCTGGGGAAGCAGATATAGGCAGGAGGATTCCTGGAGCTTGCTGGCCTGCCAGTCTAGCTGAATTGGTAAGCTCTAGGTTCAGTGAGATCCTGTCTCAAAAAATAAGGTGGAGAATGGATCAAAGACACCCAGTGTCAACCTCTGGCTTACACACACACACACACACACACACACACACACACACACACACCCTCATACATGCATACACATACACACATGTACGCACACGAAGCATCACTAAGCTCTTTGAACTTATATGCACATGCTGATTCTTCCAAATTCCTCTAAACCCAAGGGCCCGGAACAGGAACAGGATGGCTTGGAGTGGGAGCGGTTACCGGAGCCACTGGGGTCTGGCTTCCTCTCTGGCTTCAGCCCCTTCATGACGCAAATGCTCTCCATAACCAGTTTGACAGGGCCTGGTGGGTTCTGCATGGACTTCACTAGGGTGATGTCGGCTGGGTTCAGGGTGTCAAGGGCAGCGAGTGCAGCCTCCAGCGCTGGCATGGCCTCAGCCAGGTCCCCCTCACATTCATTCTGTAGAGAATAGGGACAAAAAGAAAGGGTGATCAGTGCCTGGTACACAGGCAAGGGGGAAAGGTTCTTTGTGACCAGATGCCCTTAAGGGTTGGGCCTCCCACTGGGAGTTCCGTTCCTGAAGGCCTGATCTTCAGTGGCAACAGGAGCTAATGCCTAGCCTCTTGTGACTGCAGTTTGGATGCCCTAGACATTTGAGAACCAAGACAATAAGTATTTATTTCACATCTTTACAAATACTTTATTTTTATGTGACGTGAGATATTTAACCCTTTTAGACATTGTGAAATATGTAAAAATTGTCATAGATTCTGGTTACCTTTCTAGACTGTATAGCACTAGAATCATTTCTTCCTATTGGACTCTACTTGGTACCTAGGATCTAATTCCTGAAAACATGGAATTGTTTTGTTTGTGCTTTGTTTTTTGCACACTCCCATTTGTGGGTATACAGGCTTACCACTGGATGCATGTGGAGGTCAATGGACAACCTCTGGGGTCAGTTCTCATTTCCCACTTTGTTTGAGCAAGGGCTCCTATAGTTCATCTGCTCCTGAACTTCTGGGAATCCTCCTGTCTCCACTTCCCCTCATGCCACTGGAATGCTGGGAGTGTGACTACACATGGTTTTTATGGCAGCCTTGGGAAAGTTTATTCTTCTTGTTTTTTTTTTTTTTTTTTTTAAAGACTCCTTCCTGAGTATTCAAATTGAACATATCTAGGATGTTTGTTGGTCTTATTTTTTAGTTTGATTTTTATTTTTCCTAGTGTTGAGTTCAGACAATCTGCCTGCCACCCAGCTACATCCCTGACACTACTGCCTCATTAGCATATCTAATCTGCATCCGTCACTTTCATTTTAAACCTATAGTTTGTTTCTGCAAAAACTTAATCAGTGGTTTTGAACAAATTCTCCAGAGAGAGGAGGTGGTTTCCCTTCTACTGGTCAGGATGGGCTGAGAGACAGGGATCCGGCTTAGGGTAAAGTAAGGGAAGAAATGAGGTCAGGCTTGGGTGGGTCTGGAATGGGCTGCAGATCCTCAGATAGGCTATGGTGGAGTCAGGGATAGAGTGAAGCCTGGGAACAGGGTAGACTGTTAGGCAAGCGAAGGATGGGAAATGAAGATGGCAGTTAGAGCTGCATCAGAGCTGGAGATAGGGTTGAGGTCAGGAAAATAGGACAGTGTACGCTTTGGTCACTGTTTGCTAAACTTGATCTATTCATTAACCCTAACTGGCTTTTACTATTTGTTAATTTTGTTTTACCCTTCATTTATTTATTTATTTCTAATTAATTAATAGAAATTAATTAATTAAGTGTGTGTGTGTGTGTGTGTGTGTGTGTGTGTGTGTGTGTGTACCATGGACCTCATAGGAACTACAGTTCTCTCCATGTGGGCCTCAGACTTGACAACAAGTACCTTTACCTGCTGAGTCATCTCACCAGTCTTTAGTTGTTCATTTAAACATAAAATCCATGTAATGTAACAGCATGCATCTATTAAATAAAATGAAGCCTCTATGCTTGCTACAACATGGATGGACGGTATAAATACCATGCTAAGTGAAAGAAGGCAGACATAAAGCCATCTGTTACACGGCTCCATTTCTATGAAGTGTTCAGAACGGGCAGATCTACAGAGACAGGTTCGTAGTTACCTGAAGTTGAGGAGGAGGAAGACGGCTAAAGGGAATATATTTCTTTCCGGGGTAATGAAAATGTTCTAGAATTACATAGTGTTAATGTTTGTACAACTCTGTGAATGTACAAAAATCGTACTGAATTGCACAACTTTAAAGGGAGAGCATTAAAGGCAAGTGCATTATATCTCAGTTCTTTCAAAAAGAAAGAAACTTGCTAAGACAGGACTTCACAGCTGGGGGCAGGGTTCTTTTGGGTTAGTTAGAAACTCAAATTCCATTAAGGAAAAAAAAATTCCCAAGACGTGAAAATGCATTAGTCAGGGTCATACAGTTGGTGAGTCACAGAGCTGGGTTTCTAGATAATTCCTCATTTAGTGAATTATCTATTAGTTCACCGAGTCCGAGGGTGAGCATCCAGTTACGGCTGAAGTAGGATCTCACGCGGGAATCTCAGTTGTTTGTGGCACGGTCTCTTTCTGTATCTCCTAGTGTCCTCAAATGTGCTGTGTAGCTCAGGCTGGCCTTGAACTCATGAACAGAGGGAATGGACTTCATGCCCAACAGAGGAGCTGTCACTCGGTGTGTAACATACCTTCTCTCCATGGTCACGGAGCTGTCTCTGTGAGGGGCTGGGATGACAGCTCAGTGCCTAATGTGCCTGCCGTGAAAGCACGAGGAGCTAAGTTCACGCCCCAGCACCCACATACAGAGCTGGGCATAGTGGGGTCAAACTCATTGCCAGCAGGCCTGGCTGAATCAGGTACTTCCAGGTTCAGTGAGAGATTGTGTCTCAAAAAATAAAGGTGGAGCCTGATTGAGCCAAGACATCTAATGTCAACCTTTGTCCTCCACACACTCACACACAGATGTGCACATACCCATAATAACAAGTACACACACCACATACACATGCACACACACAAATGAGAACACACCCATCAAGTAAGTACATACACCACACATACACACAGATGTGTATATACTCACAATAACAAGTACATACACATCACACACACAATAACAAGCACACATACGCAAATTGCACACACACAAAACAAGCACATACACACACACACACACACACACACACACACACACTCAAATAAGCACATACACATAAAGTAAGTACAAGCACCACACATACACACAAATGTACACATATCCACAATAACAAGTACATGTATCACACATATCTCTACACACAATGTCTAAATGACATAACATTCATGGTAAGCTCTTAAGATAAAAGAAAGTACTGTGAAAATCACAATCACACTGTGATTGTGTCAAGTAACATATGGATAGCTATGAGGAGGAAATTTCAAATTAGAGCTGAGACTTGAAAAAGTTTCTAAATTAAATTCTTTAAAAAAAATTCACATGTGTTGTTATGACAGGTATTTGTATGTTTAAAATGGCCCTTGAGTGTCAGCAATGCACAGAACATCAAGGCTGTCAGATACGGAACCCGTGTATTTTGATGAAAGGAAATCCATGCTGCAGTAATTTGGAGGATTACCCTCATGAAGGGGGAAGAAGTGATTTAGAAGAACTGGCTAGTTGTCCTTGTTTCTTTGTTTGATGGGTGTATGCAGCAGTCTAGGCTAGCCTACCTCTTCCTCCCAATGCTGGGATGACAGACAGGCATGTGTCATGATTGGCAAGAACCCGCTGGTTCAAGAAACTGCTGTCCTCATGAATCAAGCGTTGGGAGCCCATCTCCACCTCTTGAAGTTTCCCAGTCTCCTCTGTACGAATTCTTGCTATGTGGAGCCTCTGGTATGTGTTAGGTCCAGAGTTCCACATTCCCCCATACGATGTCATCTTTAGAGGTTTACAAGAGTGGACAAATTTAGCAGTCCTCACACAGAGAAGGACCACAGCCCTGGCAACCTCAGGAGGAGACTGGCCGCAAAAAACGTCTCAGGGAAACTGTGGAGCAAGCCTGGGTTTCTTTCTTCTCTCCCTGGGTGGTTTCCTCCACCTGACTCACCTCCAGGACTTGCAGGATCGGAGCTCAGGTGGCACATCAACAGACCTTGTCCTTCCCACTGAAACCCAAGGTGGCAGCTTATTGCCCAGGGTGTGGTGGGAAGTCCCTTTCAGCTCTCCATAAACCCCACACCATTGCTCATCTCTCCTGACCTAGCAGGTTTGCTGCTTCCCCTGACATTCCAGAGCAGAATCCTGGCTGGGACATTCCCTGCCAGATGGTTCCTACACTTGGTGAGAAGCTAGACTACCTACCACCCTGGGCAGAGGACAAACAACAGCTGTTTCAGAGAACAACTAATGTGGACCTCTGGCACATGCTCACACTTTGCGTACTATTTACTAATTTGTTTATTTACTTATTTATTTGTATGAGTATTTTGGCTGCATGTATGTATGTGCATTACATACATGCCTGGTGGAGGCCAGAGAAGGGTGTTGGAGCCCCTGGAATTGAAGTTCCAAATACTTGTATACCACCATGTAGGTCCTGGGAACCTAATTCAGGTCCTGTGCAAGAGCATCTGGCGCTTTTAACCACTGAGAAATCTCTCCGGTCCATGTGTTTGTTTGTTTGTTTGCTTCCTTAGTACCTTCAATCTGTTGGTGTAGAGACTGAGGAAGGGGCAGAGCTGGCACTGAGCTCTGGCTGCCTGGTTACAGTACAGAATCACGGAAGAGTAGGAAAGTCCCACACATTCGGGGGCCAGGCCATTGAGATGAGAGAAGAGACTGAGCTGAATGGAGCTCGGTGAGCGAACACAGAAGGACAGCATGTTCTTATGCCTGTGGATGAGTACAACCCAAGAAAGCAGAGCCAATGTTGCTAGAGTCCCGGTTTTATTTTCTAAGGAAAAGCAAAAATTTCAGAATTTTTACTTGAAACTGTTTGCATTTTTAAATGTTAACTAATTCTGACTTAAAATAAAACATCGCTGAGTGTGGTTGTGACATGCATACTTGTAATCCTAGCATCCAGAAGGCTGAGGCAAGAGGATTCTGAGCTCAAGGTCAGTCTGGGATACATATCAAGACCCTGTCTCAGAATGAATCGATGGAATAATCTGTGCATCCCATGATACATGTGGTCCCTAGCTGCCAGTTTGCAACTTCTGAAATCATAGTCCGATGCCAGGGTTTGGGGGGACAAAGAGCTTTAGGTTTGAATGCTGATCATGTCATTTGGTGGCCATGTAACTTTGGAAAAATCTTGTGTCATGATTTCCTTTTATTTCAACTGGGAATGATTCTGTGTGTGTTGTAGTGTATTGTAGAGCTGTTAGAAGGAGTTGAGACAATGAGTATCAGAGAATATAATCTCCAGGAGGGAAAGGATTTGGTTTATCCCATTCATTCCTATTTTCCCTGACTAAGAATGTGCCAGCGCATAATAGGTGTCTAATAAATATTTGTTAAAAATACTTGTTTAATAAATATCTGTGTCTAGTGTAATCATTTTACCACTGACTGATGAATCACCCACTAGAATCTGGTTCCTGGCATCTGGAAGTGGCTATCTTTTATGATTTCCATTGTGTCCTCTGTCTAAGCCACCAAGACTGCAACTGAACCAACTTTCACAATCTAGGACTCGGTGTTCATTGTGAATTCTGAGAACAGGGAGGGATCAGGCTCTCTGAAAAACATCTACCAGAGGTCAGGTCTCGGGATTCACTGGAGAAATGCCAATTGGAAGGCCTGTACTTTTCAAGAAAATGACCCATGACCTATTTAGGATGGATGCCAGACAGACTGCCTCTTGCTCAAAGTCATGCTTGAAAATGTCTAAAGGAATTCCCTAATCACTTAAGGCACAGGGACAAACGCCTTAGCCTAACTGCCCTGAGCCTTAGTGTATATTCCTGTTAGTGATCTACACTGCTCTGTGAGACCAGTTCACCACGGACCCCAATGCTAGCAACTCTCAGATCCTGACAGCAGTCACTCATAAGGTGGCTGTGATCCCCAAATGGAATCATTTACCAAGGGTGTTCTGAGACCTGTTATGTCACACCAATAAGGAGGCAACCTTCTGCTGTCTGAATGTGTGCGCATCCCTTCTCAGGACTTATTCTCCAGAATCAGAAGCACGTTCAAATGGGGCCCTCTAGGTTCAATATTCTGCCATCCAAAAGACTGTTTTTGTTGTCGTTGTTCTATATCTACACACTTTAGGTGCAACTGAACAAATGTGACAGAGGTGAAGAAGACAGCATGGGGACAGCTAAAGGCAAAGAGAGCAGCCAGTGCAATGGCCCTGGGGAAGGAACAGCCACAAGGCCACTGTAGCCAGGGCAGAGTGAACAAGGGGAAAGTTAACACATCAGCTCAGCTCGTGCTGAGCCTCGGTTTTGACTCAGAGTAGGATGGAGCATATTTGGCCCTAAAGCCTCCTTCATTCATTTCAAACTGGGGGTTTGGAGAACTCCCCGATTGGCGAAATTATTAAGGCCACCCCATGTAGTTAAGAGGGAGGTCTACACTCCCCCACCCTTTCTGAGCCTTCTCTGTCTCTTCTGCAAGGCGGACTCATATGTTCCACAGTGTTAGCGGGTCTCTCTGCGGATCGTACCTTGATGGCTTGAGAGATGGCAGCAGCAGCATTAGCTTCCTTTTCATCTGCCTGCACCAGAAGTTTCTTGGCATCTGCTTCTCTGGTCTCCTCTTCAATTTTCACCATCATCTTGGCAGTCTCCTCAGAGGTAAGGATGAGCTGAGGTTGGAGGGCAGTGAGTTCTACTTGCATGACTGCCACCTAGCGAGGAGAAAGGGTCAGCAGGGCAGTGCGGAAAGTGAAAAGCTGATCAAAGCGGACGGACGTGGTTCTGCAACACCACGCAAATGCAGAAAGGAAGGAGGGCTGATTTTGACCTGGCCCTGGGCATAGACTCCGCGGCTGGTTTTATGTCCTTAACCTTTCAACACTTACTGAGTCCACACTGAATGTTGCAGTTATCAAGAGCTGTGCAAAGCGCTGGCATATGATGGCAAGCAGAAAATGTTAGAGATATAGTTTCTTCCCTTACTGAGTTTCTGTTCTACTATTGGGTACAGGAAGAAAGAGACCAAGTCATAAAGTCATTTAAAGCTACCGTGTGTGTGTGTGTGTGTGTGTGTGTGTGTGTGTGTGTGTGTGTGTGTGTAGGCCAGAAGTTGTTGTTTGGTCTCTTTCTTGTCAAACATATTGAGGAGAGATCTCACAGTTGAACCTGGAGCTGCCTATCTGACTAGTCTAGCTAGTCATCTTGTTGCAGAGATCCACTGTCTCTGCCTCCTACCTTCTGGGATTATAGGTGGCCCATTATGTCCACGTGGCATTTGTGCAAATTCTGGGAAACTGAACTTAAGTCCTTGCACTTGCATGGCAAGTGTTTTATCTCAGATCCATTTCCACAGCTGTGGGTCCTATAGCTACTTTAAATTTGATACACTGTACACACACACACTCACACACACACACACACACACACACACACACACTCACACACTCACACATTCACACACTCAATCTATATTCCAGGCTGGCCTTCAATTTATAGTATAATCAGATTCTTGAGCTCTCAGTTCTCCAGCTCCAGTCTCCAAGAGTCCTGGGATTACAGGAGGGTTCCAGCACAGATCAAGCTAGAAGAAACTTGCAAGGCTGCTTTTTCTAGTGTTGCAGGCTGAATGCTTGTCTCCTTCAAATGTATATGTTGAAGCTTCATTCAGAGATAATGATATTTGGCAATAGGATTTTTGGAGGTCATTAGGGTTAGATGAGGGTCTGAAAGTGGGAAGCTCATGATGGGATAGATGCTCTTAGGAAGAGGAAGACATGAGAGACCTGTCCTTTCTACCAGGTAAAGACACATCAAGGATGTTTGATCTATAGCTCGACAAGCTGAGTTAGATTCCTTAGAATCCACGTGAAAGTGGAAGGAAAGGGGTGGCAAGATGCCTCATGTTGGGTAAAATCACTTGCCATCAAGCCTGACAACCTGAGTTCAGACCTGGAACCAGCATGGTGCAATGAAAGAAGTGATTCCTGCATGCTGCCCTCTGCCTTCTGTGCCTGTGCTGTAGCACACACAACCTTCTCCCTGCTCCATGGAAATGTAAGAATGAAAAAAAAATTATGTGTTAAGAAGAAAACACAATTCCAGTCATTTGTCATCCACTTCCACATGCATCTTGTGGTGTGTGAATGTCAACACACACACACACACACACACACAACAAAACAAAACAAAACAAAACAACCCTAAATTTTAAATCAAAATGTTACTGTCTAGCTGGGAGGAGAACCCCCACCAAACATTGGATCTGCCATCACCTTGAGTGCTGTGGGATGGTCTGTATGTCAAATTACTCTGATTGGTCAATAAATAAAACACTGATTGGCCAGTGGCTAGGCAGGAAGTATAGGTGGGACTAACAGAGAGGAGAAAAGAAAGAACAGGAAGGCAGAAGGAGTCACTGCCAGCCACCGCCAGGACAAGCAGCGTGTGAAGATGCTGGTAAGCCACGAGCTACGTGGCAAGGTATAGATTTATGGAAATGGATTAATTTAAGCTATAAGAACAGTTAGCAAGAAGCCTGCCACGGCCATACAGTTTGTAAGCAATGTAAGTCTCTGTGTTTCCTTGGTTGGGTCTGAGCGGCTGTAGGACTGGCGGGTGACAAAGATTTGTCCTGATTGTGGGCAAGGCAGGAAAACTCTATCTACACCTTGAGCTTGATTCCCAGGCTCATAAAAC
The DNA here is from genome assembly GCF_004664715.2 of Peromyscus leucopus. Taxonomy (NCBI): domain Eukaryota; kingdom Metazoa; phylum Chordata; class Mammalia; order Rodentia; family Cricetidae; genus Peromyscus; species Peromyscus leucopus. The sequence goes on along the minus strand of NC_051063.1, from coordinate 84,718,882 downwards.
TATGAAAAACATAGGTTTGTTGTTTCCAGGCCTCCAGACAGCCATCCTCTTATCCAGCCAATGCTCTTGGGAACATTTCTAACAAGTGTTTGAGCACCTTCAGTGATGAGGACTCAGGACTTTTCAGGGGATTGTAACTTTTCAGTTAAAATTTCTCTCCATGCACGTTCACCCGCATGAGCCCGTGTGGAGACTAGGGCATGGCAGGCTGGCCTGGTTGGGAATTGGCCCCAGAGTCAAGATTGTTTGAGTTCTAGTTCTGGTAACTGCTCGCCAGGCTGAAGGACCACAGGCATGTCACCTGGCCTCTCTGTTGTGGTCTCTTTGTAACAGGGGAAAATGGCAGTGCTCTCTGGCACACAGCACCAGGCACGGGACAGATAAGGCTCAAAGCATGCTAACTGGTGCTGTCTTTCCCTTTCCAGGTCTAGACTATTTCAGGTCCCTTTTCTGCCTCTCCAAAAACATGGCTTTCTCATCCTTGTCTAGAGAGACTTGAGCTTACATTAGGGCCAGCACCCCTAGGACCAGAGCAGGAGTCAGCTGCGGACATTCTCACCTGCCTAGTGTCACATTGACAGCTCAGACCATGTGATCTGAGTCCAGGGCTATCCTTACAAAGCCCCACCTCCCCCTGCCTAAGGCTCACAAAGATGCCACAGTCGAGATCCTAACTTTCAGGGAGTGTCAGTATTCAGGATGAATGCTACTTTACTGACTTCTTTTTTTTTTCTTTTGAGACAAATTAGTCCTGGCTGGTCTGAAATTTACTGTGTTTGACTAAGCTGCCCTTGAACTCACAGAGATCCACCTCTGCTGCCAGAGCTCTAGGATTAAAGGCATGTGCCACCATGCCCTCCTTACTGTGGTACTTCAAGAGACCCAGTTAATATCCAAAATAAAAAGCCCACAATGAAGAAGTGACATCTTAAAGACAGGACCACCTGAAGCTGGGGTGAAAATGAATTAATGAGGTGAGCTATGCAAGTGTAGGTCGGATCCTGTCTGACGCTCTCTTACACTCTCTATCTCGACACACTCAGCCCTTTGCCCCCTGGTCTGTGCTCACTTGTGAAGCTGCAAATTCCAATTTCTGCAAGCCTGCCAAGTAGCGGTTCTGCATCATGTCCACCTCTTGTCTCTTGCTATTCAGGAGCGTTTTGAAGGTCAGGATCAATTCAAGGTAAGAGGTCGGGGTCACATAGTTGTGTCTGAGAAGTGTGTTGTAATAATCAGTAGACAGCTTTTTCACGCTCTCCTGAAAGTATTTGCACATGGAGACGACCCTGCCAAGGAAATCAAAGAAGTGAACCGGGACCCAGCTTCCTACAGACGAGCTCTAGCAACGCTTAGTAACAGCTACCAGGGCATCAGAAGGTGCGTACACTGACTGGCTCACTAGAACCCAACAGGTAAACAGAGCCAAGGAGAGAGGAGGGAGAGAAGAGGGAGGGAGGTAAATAGTTGACTGGGATGAATCTGACCCTTCTATGAACCACCAGGGCTTCTGTAGGACTTTCCAATCTTTGGCCGTCTGGAGAAACTTCCAGAGTGCAGAGCAGTTTTCCATTACATTTTATTTATTTTCTGTGTCTCTGTGTGCATGTGCCTTACCACAGCACACGTGTGGAAGCCAGAGGACAACTTGCAGGAGTCAATTCTCTCCTTCCACCACGTGGGTTCTGGGGCTCGAACTCAGGTTGTCAGGGCCTTTACCTGCTGAGCCATGTCACTGGCCCTTACTCTTTCTCTTTTCCAGCAAAGGTGCTGTATTCAACAGCTGACAAAAATGTTGTCTGATTGTAAAGGGCAAGATCTTCTCTACCCCGTACACTGAGACATCTTTAAAAACAACATAAACAGCCAGCTGGAACTTCAGCTTGTAACACCTGGGGGTGTCGGAATGAAATGAAACTCACTCCATCCGGATGTTGTCATCAAGCTCCACATCCTCTAGAAATTTGTTGGCCACCAACTCCAGGGCATCAGTTGGCCAGGCCTGGAACCAGTCAATCGTGCAGCAGTTGATGAGGGAAGGGAACATCCTCAGGCGGGTTCTGAAGGCGTCCCCGATCGGACTCATGGCTAAAGACAAATGGGCTTGGTTAGTTTCCTTCCACCAAGGCTTAGAGAAGCAAAGGGAAGGGAGAGGTTTCCAAGGGCCCAGCAATGCCTCTTGATGGTACTGTGGGAATGTGGTTGTAAATAACCATGACGAGGGCCCGGGAAACAGAGGAACTGTGGGATATTTTATGATGGCATCTCAATGTATTACAGTAGTCTTTTTTTTCTTTCTTTCTTTTTTTCTTAAACTAATTTCCTGCATGGACTATTGTGCCTTTGGGTCCCTGAGTGGGGATATAGCCCTTTGTCCCATTAGGTCTACCTGTGCTTTAATATAAGGCACCATATTTAGATACCCACAGAATGCTGATGGCTTACTTCTGATCCCATCTCCATTCAGTCACAGACTCTTGGTTCTGCACCTCAAATTTCATTCACTATTTAGTGTTCGGAGGGAGCATTGAGAATCAGTGTGCCGGAGGGCCATGTGAGGAATATGGCTTAAGATGAGGGAGAGGATACAGGGGACATTCTGGTGGGTGACCTTATAAGGCATATGTGAGAAAGTTTTGATCCTCATCCTAATGGAAAGTGATTATTTTAATTTGTGTTATACAATCATCCCATCTGCAATGCAGGGGGAAAAAAACCACTGGATTAATAGATCAGAAAAGTCTAGAATTAATAAGAACAGAGACAGGAAAGGACAGTGCAAAGGTGAGATCTGAGAGAGACAACAGTGTCTCAGCTAGCATGAGGGGTGTACAGACAGAGAAAGGTGAAGAGGAGAGAGCAGGTAAGCACATCCCCTGGGAGTATGGAGAGTTTGTCTAGATCCTTCATGAAGAACACGGGTGTTCTGCACCAGGTAAGAGACTAAGCTATGATCTTTTTGGAAGAATTCAGAGAGCTGAAGAGACAGGAACAGGCTTAACACAGTTGTTTGGGGGAAGACTGAGAAAAAATTGTCAGAGGAAGCCCAGACTGTGACTGTTGGTTGCTGCCTCAGTTAAATCAGTAAAGGAGACTGGATTAGAGATATTGGGAAGACCCTAAAGATTCCAGAGGACCATGGTGGGTAGACTTTCCCACTTCTCACCAAGGACAATGTGAAGGTTCTTCCTCACTCTCTCAATAAAGAAGTTATACATGGACAGGGGAGTGACTTCGATCTTCTCTCCCTCTGTCCTGGCTGCTGACTGCATCTTTTCTACAAGTTCAGCCTTCTCATCAGCAGGGAAGATGTTGGGCACATCGCCTGTGTTCAGAAGCATGTTGATGTCTTCCACGAACGACTCGTCCTTGATCTGGTTATCCGAGAAGAGGAACACGGTACTCTTGGTGGCCACCCCAGACTGCAGCATTATCTTTTTTAGATCCTCTCTCCAATCATTGCCTGTGTAATTCTTGGTGATTTCGATCTGGTACAGCTCATATGAGTTCATGAATGTGGACAGTTTGGTGGCACTCTGCCGCCCACTGCCCCCAATGCCCACCAGGAGCAAGTGGCCTTTGTTCTGCTTCAGGACTCTACAGATCCTGGAGATGTGCTCAATGGCGAACTTGAACATGACCAAAGACATGGGGGCCTTGCTGATGCTGTTGAACTCATCCAGATAGTACTCCATGACCCCTGTGAGTTGTTTCAGGTCAGTGATCTCATCATAGATTTTTTGGTCACTTTCTGGCTTCAAATAATCCCCAAAGAAGAGGCTACGGATGTTGTCGTCAACTATCTTCCCGGTAGGTGACAAATGGATGAGCACCTGTGGGAAAGGTGAGTGTCAGCCCGGCCCCTTAGCATGTGGCCCAGGCTGTCTGTGGATAGGAGGGAGGGAGTGAAAGGAAGACCTGCTTGTTTTTCCTGAGTACATCTTCCAAGCCATGGCTTGTCAATAGACACATTTGAAACAATACATGGGTGTGATGGTTGGATTAAAGAACAGTACAGGTGTGAGTGGGGCTAGCTGAGTGGCTAAGAGCATGTACAACTCTATAGAGGACCCAGGATCAGGTCCCAGCATCAGCATCAGACAGCTCCAATTGCCTGTGACTTCAGTTGTAGGGGAGCCAATGCCCTCTTCTGACCCCTGAGGGCACCATACTCACAAGTATATACCCACAAACATTTAAAAAATTTTTGTGTGTGTGTGTGTGTGTGTGTGTGTGTGTGTGTGTATGCCACGTGTTTATGTGGGTGCGCTCACTCAGAGGCTGCAGAGGGAGTTGGGTCTCTTGGAGCTGTAGTTACAGGTAGTTGTGAATTTTCTCATGTGGGTGCTGGGAGCCAAACTGGAAAAGCAGCAAGTGCTTTTAACAACTGAGCCAATTCCCTAGCCCTGACTACCGTTTTTTGCTTGTTTGCTTGTAGGAAGGGTCTTTCTGGGTAGTCTATGCTAGCCTGGGAGTAACTATCCAGATTAGGTTGTCTATGGACTCACAGAGATCCTCCTGAAATTAAAGGAATATGCCACCAAGCTCAGCCCCACATACATGTCTGTGGCTACATATACACATTTGCTCTTCCCTAAGTTGATAAATATTGGTGGTTGGCTTGTAAGATCCCACAGAAGGCATGGGAAGGATGGCCTTGTTTCCCCATGTTTGGTCCTGTACCCAACAGAGGTGTGAGTGACATCCCTACTCTCTACTCTGCCTAAAATAGGGCGCTTTAGATGCTTCCTCCTCCTGAGATGAGGATCTGTCAATTCCTCTGTTCTTGGCCTCCAGGTGCAGCACAAGACATCCTATGTTTTCCCTGGGGAAATAGTCACTGTTTGGTAAAGCAAATTAAGATGCGAACACATAGGTTTAAAATTATTTTCAAGATAGGAAGAAGAAAGTGTTCACAACTATGTGACACTGAATATTTTGGCTGAATTTTACCAGGGTCTTGGTTAATTATAAAAATTTATGTTTTCCTCCCCAAATCCAAATGAATTGGTCTTAGACTGTATTTTAAGTTAAATTAGTTTTATTTTTAAGGATTTACTTTTGTTTTTAACTATGTGTATTCCTGTGTGTTTATGTGTGGATATGTGCATGTGTGTGCATGTGTGTGCAGGTACTTGAGGTGGGGCATTGTATCCTCTGGAGCTTTGGTTAGAGGTTATTGTAAGCTGCTCGATGTGGGAGCTGGGAACCAAACCTGGGTTCTCTGAAAGAGTAATACCTGCTCTTAATGACTGGAGCCATTTCTCCAGCCCCTTAAATTCATTTAAAATAAATAGCATCATATATGAAGCATTTTGTGTGTACTGAAACTTATATGTTATCACAGAAGTGAAACAAAATTGAACCAAGTAAAATAACAAATCAAAGACTAATTTATGTATGGGTCATTTCCCATGATTCAGGGGGAATAGTGGTCTTTGCTGGGAATGGAATCTAGAGTCTGAGACTAATGTGGGCCTGTTTCTGAGGCCAGATGATTCTAGAATAAGATTTGTCATCTGGACAGTGGTGGCACACACCTTTAATACCAGCACTCAGGAGATAGAGGCAGGCAGATCTCTGTGAGTTTGAGGCCAGCCTGGTCCACAGAGCCAGTTCCAGGACAGCCAGGGCTATACAGAGAAACCCTGTCTTGAAAAACCAAAAAGATTTACCTTCTCCATGGTCTGCTTGAAGCAATTGGAGGTGGTTTCCTTCACCAGGTTGAAGAAAGTCTGTCTGTCCTCATTGTCAATCAGACGGTCATAAAAGACTCGGTAAACCTCATGAATCCAAAGCCGGATAAATTTTTCCAAATCCTACAGGCAGAGTTAGTCATTTGAATGTATTAAAGATGGTGCTTGTGGTGATGGTTCTTAGAAGGTCTTTAAATCTTGGGGTTGATGTGAGGTATAAATAAGACAATATAAACTACTATGTCATGCACACCAGAGACTAGAGTTTGTGATTAGTAAAAGCCCATCCTATTAGGCACACTATTAGTACACATCCAGGAATATTACCAAAAAATTTGCAAGGCAGGAATAGTAGCGCCTGACCTGCAGGTGGGTGTGGGGGAATAGTAGCAGCTGACCTGCAGGTGGGTGTGGGGGCACAGCAGTACCCCCTGAATCACCCGTGAGAAATCCCGAAGGTTGAAGACGTAATGTGACTTGGAGGGGGTTGGCAAGAAGTTCTCCACTGCAGCTCTATAAATTGTCTGAGTAGCTTGGACCAGCATCTTCCCATACCTTGGGAGGAAGACCAGTCACACAGTCGAGCAGAAATGAGGACCCCCGCCCCCAGGTTAATAACCAGGAAGCCACAGGAGCTTCTTACCGCAAGAATAGGACATCAAACCCTTTCCCAAAGTGCCAGTCAGTGATAGAATTGAAAATCTTGGTTAAGATGTCATCTTCAAAGGCGTTGATGGAAATGATGTTAAGATGGCGAGTGAATCGTCCTGGAAACACAGACACTTGAGTTTGCATGCATACTTCCCAGACATAATAACCTTGGGAAAGAGCAGAGTCAGTTTCCCTCTGCTTTCATGGTCTATAACCCTGCTGTCCAACATGTCAGCCTAGCCACATGCAGTTATTCATACTTCATATTAACTATCAAGAATGGGCTTCCTCAATTTTCCTGGCTCCATGAAATGTACTCAGCGGCTGGGGGCTATATTGTTTGCTCAGTGCAGATAGAGACTGCCTCCATGATTTGCAGAAGTGATGCTCATGGTGCCTCCTCTGGCACACAAGATGGACTTTACTCTTATTCACTTAATTTTAAAATTGGTTTTACTTTATTTTATATGTAAGTCTGTGCACCATGTGCATTACCGGGTGCCCTGGCGACCAACGGCACGGGATCCCTAAAAACTAGAGTTACAGAGAGTTGTGAGCAATCATGTGGGTGCTGGGAATCAAAGCCAGATCCTTTGTATGAGCAGCCAGTGTTCTTAACTGCTCTAGTCCCTCACTTCTTAATTACGTGGTTCTGTGTGTGTCTGTGTATGGGTTTGTGCATGTATGAATGCTGGTGTCTGAGGTCTCCAGAAGAGGGTCCCCTGGAGCTGCAGTTACAGGCTGTTGTGAACTGCCCAACAAGGATCTTGGGAATTGAACCCAGGTCTTCTGCAAGAACAATATATGCTTTTAACTGCTGAGCCATCTCTTCAGTCTCACAATATTATTTTTAAAAACTAAAGGAAACACCTGATTACTGTAGAATAGCCAAACAATCAAACAATTGATTTGTAGACAGTGTCTCACTCACTGCCCTCTCTGTCCCCGAGCTGACCACCGTCTCCTAATCCACCCTCTCAGGCCTGTGGAGCCCACTGTTTCCTCCTCCTTTCTCTTGCCCATGTGCAGAGCTTGCAGGTCCTGTAGCTGTGAGGGGTTTTCTCTTAATCATTAGCATTTTGGGAATCAGGGCTCTGTAAGTTGTCTGCATTTATTTATGGATCTGGGAAGAGCCAAAACTTGGAGTGCCATTACTGCTGTCGATTCTCAAAACTCCTCCTTCAGTTTTTCACATATATATGTAAAATATGTAGTTTCTGTGTTTTGCCTACACACATGTATTGTAATTATATGTATATGGACATACTTAGAAACATGCACATATAGGGGCTGGAGAGATGACTCAGTGGTTAAGAGCACTGGCTATTCTTCCAGTGGACCCAGGTTCAATTTTCAGCACCTACATGGGGCTGTAACTCCAGGCCTAGGGAATTCAACACCCTCTTCTGGACTCCTTGGGCACTACATGCAAATGGCACACAGGCATAGATGCAGGCAAAACACCCATGCATATAAGAATAAATAAATAAACAAACAAATAAATAAATTTAAAACACACGTGTACATTTTTCTTGTTTAAAAAAGTAACAGTAGATTGATTTTTATGTGTCTGTGTGAGCTTGGTATGCATGTGTTCATGTATATGTATGTGTATGTGTTTCTGGTATGTATGTATTCATGCATAGGTGTGTGTGTGTGTGTGTGTGTGTGTGTGTGTGTGTGTGTTTGTCTGGTATGAAAGTGTTCTTGCATGAATAAGTATATGTGTGTCTGTTTTGTATTCACATGTTCATATGTGGGCATATATATGTGTGTATTTGTGTGTAAACCAGAGGCTAATGTTGGATATCTTCTTTTTTTAAATCTCTTTATACCATTGTGTGTGTGATGTATGTACCTATTCATAGAGGTATATATACATGTGCACGTTGGTACATGTAAATATGTATGTGGATACATGTGGAGGTAGACTGATATTTTCTATGTTGCTGTTTGGTAGGTGTGTGAATCACTCTATTTTGATGAAAAGAATAATATTTAATACAAGTTTATGCTTTCTCTGTGTTTGCCAGACATGGGCTATTTGTTGCCATGTTCTCAATCACTGTGCTGTCCATAACCATAATCCATTGCCTTGAATGTCAGTTTCTCCATATGAATACTAATAACCGATAATCACAGGCTAAGTTATTGGTTCCCTACTGAATACAATTTCACTAAACATCAGCATTAGGGGCTAGAGAGATGGCTCAGTGGTTAAGAGTACTTGCTGCTCTTGGGGAGGACTCAGGTTTGGTCCCCAGCACCCAGATGGAGGCTCACAACTGTCTATATAACTTCAGTGCCAGAGGATCTGGTGTCCTTTTCTAGCCTCCTCAGGCCCCAGGCATACATGTAGTAAATATATAGACATACACACAAGCAAAACACTCATACCCATACAATAAAAATAAATCTTTCTAAAAACATCAGCATCGAGTGTCATCACTCCCTGACAACGGTAGATTACAATAGAAACAGGATTGCTTTGCCAGCCATGAAAGATGACCTGGTATCCTCCCTCACAGCTCATATGAGTGACTCAGCTTCTTTACCAAGTGTCAACACTGGGTTCTCTTCATTTTTCCAGACTTCTGGATAAAAATTAAGACACTGAATCATCAGATCATCCTAACTTCTCAAGAGGAACCAGTCCAGAGTAGAACATTGCTTCCTTACTCCCTCAACTCACCCCACAAACCCACTTAGCTCCCTCCTCCTGGCCCTACCTGAGCTATATGATTGCTTTTATGACAGACACTTTTCACAGTTCCTATTTATGGTTGAACTTGAAAACTGCCTATTGCCACGTGTTCTGGAAGCATATTCCTGTTTGAACAAGCCATGGAAAAGAGTAATATAAAAACCCTATGGATTCAAGGTTCCCTAGACTTTGCTGTGCTCAGATCCAAGGCAAATGCAGCCCTGTAGCTCCCCTCTGCTTATGGAGGTGAATAGATGAAGACTTCCTCACAGACTCTTGTCTTCTTCCCATCCCACTGCACACAACTTCCAACTTGAAGTCTGGAGCTAACCCAAACCTTCCCAGCTGTGCACAAAGGCATACTCCACATTTTCTCCTGTCAGATGGCCCTGAATCAGTTCATCCACAATGGCCAGCTCTGTAGGGGAGTGAAGAGAGAAATAACCCTCTTCCTAGACATACCAGTGATATCATTCCTTCCTCCCCCAGGAGGGCCCATGGCAGTCACAAGCAGAACATCCACAATGTCCAGCCTGTTGGTATCTTTCTTGTCAAACCAGTAGCCATGGTCAATCCATTGTCTCAGCAGTTCGATGGGGGGCTGGGCTCCATACACCTCTTTGGCTGGCATGTTGAGGTCATCTGTAGAAGGAAGCCACAGCCACACACATTGTGAGTTCATGGAATTGTCTGGTCTTACAGGGGTAACCAATGACTGTCACCTTCATGAGAAAGTCTGTTTCCAATGACCCTACCCCCATTCCAGACCCAGTCAGTAGACATCCTGACTAGATGGGAAAGGCTTTTCTTGGGTTTAGACTTTGCTATCTTATTGAAGTCCTTGCCCATATGCTATAGGATACATGGGCTGACATCAACAAATGAGGATTTAACTTTCCCCCATTTTCCTTAGCCAACATACGCTGACTACTGTACCACAGACATTTTGTTAATTGCTAAGCATATAGCAGTGTAGGGGCTGACAAACATTTCCTTTTGTTGTGTTTTCTGTCTTGAGATGGAGTCTTGTGGTACCAGCCAGGTGCTGTCTGCCAGCTAACACAGAATTTTTAGTGAGATGGGGATTGAACCCAGAACCTCTCTACATGCTAAGGAAATTCTATACTATTGAGTAAGAACCTTTTCTCCTGATTGGGCATTAAGTCAACATGCAATAGCTGAACTCTGGTCAGAGCAAGGCTTTGAACTAGGGCCTCTCATGAGACTCAAAATGGCAAGAAAGGGTTACAGGTTCTCTTAAGTGCAAGAACATTTTTCTCCTGGGACACATTGCTCTGTCTTGATGCATAAGAAACACCGGGCCAGTGAAGGTCCTCTTCATTTCTCTTCAACAGTTATTGATAGGATGATCAGCTTGTGTGAGTCAACATTTTAGGAACTTTAGACGAATTAGCTCATTTAAATGCAAACATTACCCATGTGTTTGAAGTAAAGAACTGACCCTCAGATCAGTGAGGCTAAGTCAAACTATACCTAACTATACCTAGGGTTGAAAATAGATACAGCAACCCAGTTTGGTTTAGCTACAAGGCTTAGGCTGGTTTTGGATACATCATAAAAATAGGGTAAGAGACCTGGATGGAGGAAAAAAAGGAAAGGCAGAAAAGAAAGGAAAATAAAACAGATAAGATTCCTGCCTTTCAGGAGATGATGTGCACCCATAAAGATATAAATATAGCCATGAAATGTGTATTATTAATACACAAGTTTCAAGTACAGAACACAGGATGACCCAAGACAGCAGGGGCATTATGAGTACTTCCTGAGTCAGCAGCCACGCTAGTACAATCATAATGATGATTAATCTCTTTCGGTCCTGAGGCCCAAATGGGAAAAAAAGAAAAAAAAAGAAAAAAAAAAAAAAAAAAGAAGAGGAAGTGCTTTGCACAAAGTGAACGCAGAGAAAAAGTCTATGTTCTTACTTCACAAACATTTTCTTAGCAACTATTGGGTTCCTTCACTTAGTGACAGCCACTTATCTGTTGTCACTTAGTGATAACTCACTTATCTGATGCAAATGGACACAGATGTTACTTCTGGAGGTGTCAGACTTTAGCTGCCATCACCACAGTCCCGAGAAATACTGTTCACTACAAAGAAGGAGAAGGAAAAGCAGAGAGGAAAGGAGGGACAGAAAGGAAGGAAGAAGGAAGGCGGGAAGGAGGGAAGGAGGGAGGGAAGGCAGAAGGAAGTGAGAAGGAGAAGTGGTGATGGAAGAAAGGCTAAAACATCTGCTGGAGAGTGGGGAAGCTCTGGCTTGCTGCAGCTCAGATACAAGAACTTGGTCTACCCGGACCCGAGCCAATGCCTTACCTACAAACACCACCGCTTTCTTCCCTATGGGAGGCCCGAAAAGGCCTTTCCGCCGACGATCCAGCTTGGACATGATGATATCCTGGGTCTGGTTGGCTGAAGTTCTGGCAGAGAAATTGATGAAGTTGGGCAAATAGACATTTTTGGGAAGGCGGAGAAGGAAGTTGTTGGTGATGGCTGATTTGCCAGTGCCTGTGGGACCCACGAACAGTATCGGGATCTCATGGTCCAGGTAGGTTTTTAAGAAGAAGGACTGCCGGGCAGTTTCCATCGTGGGGATGATGAGGTCTGATACCTGTGTCACAAAGATATGAGAAAATCTTGGTCCTGGATCAGGAAGACTGAGTTTTGGGATTCAAGGGATCTGGGTTTGAACGATAGCTCCATTTACTATCTTTATGACTTTCAAGGGCCCTCAGTTTCAGTTCTGAAATGAGGATAATCATGGCATTCAATATACAATTGTCAGAGATCAAATGGGACCCAAAACACAAAGGTGAGTGCTATTATCCCTGAGGAAGCAGAGGTACAGAAGTCTTCTTCAATTTGCCCAAGAGACATAGGACATAAGTGGAAAGGAAGGGATTTGAATACCGGCTTGTATGATTCTACAGTCTACATTCTTAATTCTAAACTGGCATAAAAATCAACAACGATTAAGGGTCAGTGTTTAGCTTCTACCTCTGAGACTTCCTTTCAACCAAGTAGTCTGCCTTGTCTCAAGCAAGATCCACCTTCCATGTGCCACCTATTCTGGCTCAGAGATTTAGGTATGTTTTGGTTTAGGCCTGGAATATCTCCAAAAGACTCATTGTTGAAGGCTTGGTTTCCAAAGGAGAAATGTTCAGAGGTGGGGGTTTTTGTGAAGTACGTGGATCCTGAGGGCTCCGATCCTATCAGTAGATTAATCCCTTGATGGGTTCATGACTCATTGGTTTATTGGAGGGTAGAGGGGGGGTCTTTGGAGCACATTTTTTAGGGTTATCTCCTGTCCCTGTCCTCCTTTTCTCTCTCTGCTGCCTAGGTGTCATAAAGTGAGGGAGTTTTCTCTGCTGAGCCCTAGTACAGTAATGTTATCCCTTAACACCAGCTATATGACGATGGGACCAAGAAAGCATAGCATAAACCCATCAGCCAAAAAAATAGGCACCTCCTCCTCTGAGTTGACTCTCCCAGACAGTCTACCACAGTGACACAAAGTTAATGCAACATGAGTCCGAGACCTTTCTTATACCTGGCCTACATTCCCCAACATTGAGATTCTGGGTCCCGAAAACCTGTGCTCACTGAATCCCTCATGTTTTTAATATGAAAACTGAACACATTCTTCCTGGACCTGAGGATTCTAAGTGGATTTGGAGACCTCCATCATGGCTTCTGGAATCCTTATTACTTTGGGTAGACTAAATTGAATTTTCTGAGCCCCAACCCTGTTATCAATCATTTTGTTACAACTGACCCCTTGGTGGGTCAGGGCCAGGGATTGGAAGATGTTTATTAGACATAGAGGTCTCATGTGTCTGGTCTGAAAAGGAGTCATGGACTTGAGCTGCTGTGTTGGAGTACCTTTCACACTGTGGTTTGTAAATACACGTTGCTTCCCAAAACTTGACCTTGACTTGGGTGTCACTGAATCTACAAATCTTGGAAGCCTTTGCAAACAAAAGCTTGGCTTCTTTAGAGAAACAGTTTGGCCAGGTGAAAAGAAGCAGATGGATATGGTCATAAGGCAGAGAAGAGAATGATCAAGTCTAGTAAGAGGATGCAGTCATGCCTGTAGCATCCTGAAGGCTTCCCTGGAACCTTTTAAGACATGATAAAACAGGTTGCAAGCAGGCCAGGATTCTCCATGAAGCCACACTCCCCATTAGTGATGCTGAATGCAGACCCATGTTCAAGATGCCCATTTTACAGCTGAGATCAGAAACTTGAAGCCAGCTGGCTTCCACCCAGTATTATTTTCAGCTACTTGAACAAGGGGAAAATACCCACTGGAGCTGAAAATACTTTCTACACCGGGCTCCTGTCCATATGAATTTAGTACAAATTCAAATCCCTGAGATTCAGACAGCAGAGCTGTATAAGGACAATTAAAGCTGAGGATCTCGGCTCTGGGCTTTCTTTCCACACCAGCTCTTAGGGTGTATGCCCCGAGAGCAGCAGAGTGTCACCCTGCCTAAAGCATGTTTATGAGAGCATCTGGGTGGTATCCGGCAATAGCCTCACATTTCCATCTGCCATCTGTGACCGCATTCAGAAGAGCTGCACACTCACCTCAGAAGGTTAAATAACATCTACTAGGTTATACTGATGGAGGCACCAGAGTGCTTATTTTACATATTCTCTGTAGGACTGAAATATATGTGAATTAGCCACTATCCAGAAAATCCATTGACTAGAATCTGTTTTTCTGAGAGGTCTGCTGGAGGAAATCTTTCTCTGAGGATATAAAGTGGACTTTTAAGGCTTAGGTGACCAAGAGGTAATTATGATGTTATAGACAATGGCATTAATCAGATTAGTGACAAACACCTATCTAACTCCTACTATGTGCCACATGGGTGTACATACCATCTTTGGTCTTGATTATCTTTTTTTTTCTTCCATCTTATGGTTGGGTAAACTGAAGCAAGGAGCTTGAAGCCTCCATAAGGAATCTAGGTCTCTCTGCTATTAAACTCTATGCTTTGAGGGTTTGATCTTTGCAAAGTATTTCCTGGAAATGCTCCCAGGGAGCTCGTAGTTCTTCCACCTGGAAGGGCACTTGGGAAATTCCAGAAACTACAGCATTTCTTTTACCTTTGCATTTGCAGGGATAGTCTCCTCCTCTTTGGTGATATACTCTGTCCATCCACTCCAGTGTCCACCACCTTGTTTGAAGAAGTAAAAGTCATAGATGCTTCCTGCACCCAAAGAACAGAACATGTCATTGGCACACCAAGGTTAACTTTCATATTTGAAGAATCTGACTGCTCCAACTATAGGCATCTAAAACGCATAACTACCAGTCCCAGAACTGTGGTGACACTTACCTGTCACTGCTAACTACAAACTGGAGGGAAAAGTTTAAAAGACCAGTGTCTATATGACCCATATAAAATGAGAAGTAAAGATAAGATTATGTAAAATTTTCTTGTTTGTATTCTTTGAGACAGGGATCTGCTCTGTAGTAATGTTCAGTTGCATTAGACTTGGACTCGCTATGTAGCCGAACCTAGCTTACAACTTGTTTTTAAAAGTACATGCATTTGTTGAGTTACCTGTGGGGTAGGGTATGTCACAGCATGGGTATGGAGGTTGGAGGACAATGTATGGAAGTCAGTTTTCTGTTTCTGGCATGTTCATCAAGTGCTGAGCAGAGAGAGTTTTCCTAACATTTCTTCTCCCTCTGTTGCTGCTACATTTATTTCTTTCTCCTCTTTGACTTTTTTCATTTTAAAAATGTCTGTTACTGAGAACTTAGCACCAACTTTCTGAGGTTATTTTCTTTTTCTTTTCTTTCTTTCTTTCTTTTTTTTTTTTTTTTTTTCTTTTTTGGAGCTGAGGACCGAACCCAGGGCCTTGCGCTTGCTAGGCAAGCGCTCTACCACTGAGCTAAATCCCCAACCCCCTGAGGTTATTTTCTTAATTACAGCTCTGATAACTCCTGCTCACTGGCGTCCTCACACCATGCTAACCCCACTATGATAGACTTCATTTTTTCCCTTGTTCTGTTTTGGTCAAGTTTCTTATATTGCTTTGCTGTTAAAGATTTTCAGCCATTGTCCACCTCTTCAGATAGCTGCAATCCAACTTTTCCATGGACTCGCTGAGAAGTCTAATATTGTTCTGGCATTTCGACTGCTGTCTTCCAGACATCCAAGTCACTCTTTGAGTCTTCTAAAAAAATTTTTTTTAAAGATTCATTTATTTATTATGTATACAGTGTTCTGCCTGCATGTGTCCTTGCAGGCCAGAAGAGGGCACCAGATCTCATTATAGATGGTTGTGAGCCACCATGTGGTTGCTGGGACTTGAACTCAGGACCTCTGGAAGAGCAGCCCCTCTCTTAACCTTTGAGCCGTCTCTTCAGACCCTTCTAAAATTTCTATAGATTTACCTCTTGCATTTAGGCCTGGTGTATTTTTAATTAAATTTTGATATGGAATAAAGTAAAGGTTAAATTTATTTTTTTACACACATATATTCAGTTGTGCTAACACCATTTGCTGAAAGATTATTTTTCCTATTTAATTATCTGGGCACCATTGTCAAAAATTAAGTCACCATAAACATGAGTGTGTATATTAGGTCTCAGTTCCATTCAGCTAAACTGCATAATCTTTTTTACCAGTGTCCCATTCTGACCATCAGAACTTGGATCATCCTCTCCCTCTCCCCCATCTCCACCCCCCCATCCCCCCCACACATAAATGCCGTATCTCCCTGCTGTAATATAACCAGGTAAACTCTTCCCTGGGACCAGTTCATCTCACCCACTTTCTTGGGGATCATTCAAGGATCAATTACGTGGCAGTGGCTGCTGCAAGGGTCAGGTTAAGGGAGACAGTCGCCTTTGCTAGGCACTCTGAGTGCTGCACTTTCCCCCTGAAACCTACCCAGATTTTCTGAGTCATGAACTCATTGTTTCCCACCTTAGCTAAAGTGTACTCTACTCCCACGAGTTCAACTCACATCCATTTCAGCATGATTTTATGATATGCCAACTGACCCCCCACTGAGGCCCTCCAGCATTATGACAGGATTTCCCCAGTTCTCTTGGTGTGTGTGTGTGTGTGTGTGTGTGTGTGTGTGTGTGTGGTCATTTTAGTTTTACCAACAGCTTTTTATTGCTTATTTCTTTTATGTATATGTTTGTGGGGTGTATATGCATGTGTGTGTTACATATGTGTGTGCTCATGTGTGTGTGTGTGTGTGTGTAGGCACATGTGTGCCTATGGCCCAAAGTTGCTATTGAAAATCATACTTGATTTCTTCTCACTGGTTTTGAGGAACGCTTTCAATCAAGCCCAGATATTTCCAATATGACTAGTCTTCTTAGCCAGCTCGCTCTGGTGATCCACTGTTTCCAACTCTGAGGCTGGAATTACAGATGACCTGCCACATTCACTTGGGGATTTTATGTGAGTTCTGGGGACCCAAGCTTCAGCCCTCTTGCTTGTGTGGCAAATCCTTGAAGCACTGAGCCATAGCCGTGCCCACTAAAGCCTTTTCTGAATCAACACTATGAGGTGGTTACAACTGTGGAGTATATGAAGAAGCCAGTTGACCATGTATGCTGGCAATTCTGGTTTCTTGTGTGTTACAGCAGTTGATGGGACAAAGAGGAGGAGAGGAGGTCACCAGAGTGCACATGGACATTACGGAAGAGGTTCTTGGAAAAAATTGGAAACTCTGTAAGTCACTGGCCTTCTTGATGCAGAGGAAGGGAAGATGTCATGAGGAGTGGGCCATGAGTGGAATCAAAGGAGACTCATGAACCATGTCTGCAGACACAGAATAAACAGACTGGCCTTGAGGGCTGAGGAAAGCAGAACAATATCTGGAAATGCGTGGAAAGAACAGTGTGGAGGCCGACCTGAGGAGTGTATCTCTGAAATGTGTTCAGTGTGTGACTGACTGGCATCCTCAGCAAGGTGCAAAAGTTATCAGTTTAAACAAAAATGAAACAGGAACAGAAAATCGTAAGGAAAAAATAAGATGAGATGAAATGGAAAGAGGAGATCCAAAGTGAAATGTCCAGTCTAACAGGAACAAGGACAATGGTGTAATTATATATAACAATTGGTAACACGTGGTTAACGCTATTACGTGATATCTCTATGAAACTGTAATAATTATACTATATATTATATAACATCATTAGACTATAAGGAATCTCAAGTATTTTTTATGTATTTGCTCATTTAATTCTTCCAGGAACACCACAGACACGCTCTATTATTGCTGGACATATCTTAGACTGTGGAAACGGAGAGGGGCTAAGGAATTTGCTTCAAGTCCGCCAACTAGTAAGTGTGGGAGCCAGAATTCCAGCCTCGACTGTTTCATTCTGGACTCTGTGTTTTTAACTGTTACTTAAAAAAAAAAAAGGCAGGAAGCAAAATAGGCAAAGGTTTGATAAATATTATTCAAGGTGAGCAGGAGACTATTTGAAGTTATGAGTGGTTGACATTAAAATAAAAACCCACCTTAAAAGACAAACAACAAAAACAAGGAAATCTGATATAATAGATAGACGCCGGAGAACACAGTTTTCCCTTGCTGACTAAACAGAGGCATCACATTCCAGGCAGAATAAATAAAAGGAGACCTATGTCTAGACATAGTCTGTCAAAACAAAACAAAACACAACCTATAATAGAACATTAAATAAAGAACACATGAGAAACAAGCAACCACTATATATAAAATCCAGCCTCACTTCTAACTAGACAGAGAAGAAATTTTAATCACATTCTGTTTTCACATTTCAAATGTGACTAGAATGACAAAGCGCACAAGGAAAAATGGATAGAGTGCTAAGAAGAAGTGAGCAAATCCATATTATAACTGGGACCATTCGATAAGTTCTATTAGTCACCGATGGTGAGAAAATGAGTCAGAGACAGTTAAAATGAACAGGACCATCATAAACCAACTGAACCCAATGGGACTTATAAACCACTTTATCTGAAAGCAGCAGACAGTGCATTCTTCTCAGACTTACACGGCACGTTCACCAAGACAGCCCACATTCTTTGCTGTAAGACATTTTGACACATTTAAAATAATAGGCATCACACAGTACATACTTCTGGAACACAGAATTAGAATGGAAACCGGTGAGAGAAAGACAGCTAGAAAATCTTGAAGTCCTTCAAGAGTAAATGGAGCCGACACACAAATCAAAAAAGTTCCAAGGTCTGAGGAGATGGCTCCGAGCTTAGAGGTTAAAAGCATTGCCGCACAGCCAGTAACAGTGAAGACCAGAGTTCGGATCCCCAGCACCCATGGAATGCCAGGTTGGGTGTGGTGGCTGCCTGTAATGTCAGCACTCAGAAGGTGGAGATGGGGTCCCCACAGCAAGCAGGTTAGACAGACTGACTATACTGGCAAGCTCTGTGTGCATGTGAGAGACTCCACCTCAGTGGATAAAGTGGAGAGCAACTAAAGAACACAGCCATTATGAACTGTGCGTCTCTATACATACAGACACACATGTATCCACAGACATGTAAACATGTATACACATAAACACACGAGACACACACACACACACACACACACACACACACACACACACACGAGGAGAAAAGTATCAAGAGAAATTTAAAAATATTATGACCTAAGAACAAATTAAAATAGGTTTCAATACCTATGGGATGTAGTGAAAGCGATTCAGAGAGGAGATTTTTAGTGATGATTACATGTATCAGAAAGAGAGAAGTACCTAAAAATCAACAATGGAAGTACATTTTAGGAAACTAGAAAAATAAGGGTAAGTTTAATCCAAAATAAATCATAAAATTATAGCAGAAAACAAAATTGACAACAGAAAATTACTTGAGGAAAATCCACAAAACTTAAAGCAGTTAATCTTTGGGAAGGTTAATAAAATTGATATACTCTCAGGCCAATGTTACCAAGAACAAAGGAAAAAGACAGACTGTTGATATCGGGAATGAAAGAGAGGTCATTGTTGCCTCCATGGAGATTATAAGGATAATGAAGGGATGCCTAAACAAGGGTACCCCATAAATTTGATATTTTAAATAAGATAGGCTTGATTCCTTGAAAGATACTTTATCAAAATCAACATAGAGAGAAATAATAATTTGCATATGTCCTCGTTCATTAAGGAAACTGAATCTACAGTCAATGCCTCCAAAACCAAAAGCAACCAAACAAAACCAACACCAGCATCAAGCTAGGATGGGTTCGTTGGTGATCTCTACCAAAGGATTTCAGAAAGGATGCCAAGTGTCCATCTTCTCTTCTAGGAAACACATCTCTTTCTGTGAGGTCAACATTATCCGAATGCCAAAACCAAAGATCTTACAAAGGGTAACATCCACATACACAGGCCCCACAAAACATTAGCAAATTGACCAAATGGGACTGACTACAGGTATGTAAAGCTGGCTCAACATTTGAAAATTGACTGTAACCAAGTTATTAGCATGAAAAAGAAAACTCATATGTCAGATGATTTTTGTAAGTATTTGATAAAATCCAATACAAACTAGAGTCATTTGAGAGGAGGGAACCCCAAATGAGAAAACACCTCCATAATATTAGGCTGTAGACAAGCCTATGGGACATTTTCTTAGTGATTGGTGTAGGAGAGTCAAGATCATTGTGGGTGGTGCTATGCCTGGGCTAGTGGTCCTGGATTCTATAAGAAAGCAGGCTGAGCAAGCCATAGGGGCAAGCCAGTAAGAGCACGCCTCCATGACTTCTGCATCAGCTCCTGTCTCCAGGTTCGTGCCCTGCTTGAGTTCCTGCCCCAAATGCTTTTGATGATGAACTGTTATATGGAAGTGTGAGTGAAATAAACCCTTTCCTTTTCAAATGGTTTTTAGTCACGATGCTTCATCACCGCAGTAGAAAAGTAACTGAGAGAAAGTGGTACTAGGAGAGTTAGGTATTGCTGTGGCAGACCTAACCATCTTGTTTTGGGGAGGACTGTGGAAAGAATGTGGAACTTTGGGCTAGAAAATCCATTGAGTATTGAGAGCTCAGTGGGCTGTGCTGTAGGAGCTTAAATAATAGTGAGAATGTTGATGGAAATGCAAATGATGGAAACTTGGCTAGTGAAGTTCAGAGGGAAGTTTACAAACTTTCTCAGGGCCATTGCTATTTTTAATAAAGAATCTGTGGTATCTGGTCAGGTGGGGCTGAAGAATCAGCTGTGATTAACAAGAGACCAGCATCATGAAGCGAAACCTGCGTTCTCTTGGGACAGTTGATTCTGGCTACTGGAGCTGAGACATTAGCAGTGATTAAGAGACCAGGACCATTGAGGTGAAATCTCCTGGGAAGTGTTTACTCAGGGACAATGCACAGAAGCTCTATTCTAGAGGTTGCCTAGGCTGTACCTTGTGTTGGCAGTCAAATGTGGTAATGTGTAAGAGACTTACAGATAGTATGCATTTTTACATGAAGGAGTCATTGGAGAGCATTAGAAGTTTGGCATCATGAGGAGGGCCTGAAAGATGCTATTGGTGAAAATGCAGCCCAGTTGTGGCAAAAGACCCCAGCATTTTGGAGATGCCAGTATCATGGGAAGACCTCCAAGAACAGGAGCATCCCTGAGGTAGAGCTGTCCAAAGCTGTGTGTACTACAGAGAGGAGAGGCAGAAAAGTGCGTTTGGAGAAGCCCAAAAGATTATGCACTCACACTCACAGACACTGGGCATTGTGTTACTCACATTGTTGGAATTTGGTTTTTCTTTGTTTATATTATGATTGTGCCCTGGTTCTTCCCCCATTCAATAAGGCATTTAATATTTTTTATTCTACTGGAGCTCACAGTTGAGAGATTTTGAACTTTTAAAGAGATTTTGGAGTTTTACTGAGTCTTTGGATTTTAAAAGTGACTTTGCATTTTTAAAGGGACTGAACTTTTAAACTATTTGAATTTGCAAGGCTGTGGGACTTTATAAGTATGTAAAATGTCTTATAATGTTGACATTAATGTGTGATCTTGGGAATAGTCAAGAAAGGAAAGGTTATGGCTTAGCAGTGGTGTGTTTATGTGTCAAGTTGTCAGGGCATCAATTGTGCTGGTTAGTTTTATGTCAACTTGACACAAGCTAGAGTCAACAGAGAGGAAGGAGCCTCAACGAAGAAAATGTCTCCATAAGATACAGCTGTAGGGCATTTTCTAAATTAGTGATTGATGGGGGAGGACCCAGCCCACTGTGATTGATGCTACCCTTGGGCTGGTGGTCCTGGGTTGTATAAGCAAGCAGGCTAAGCAAGCCATGAGAAACAGGCCATTAAGCACCACTCCTTCATGGCCTCTACATTATCTCCTGCCTCCAGGTTTGTTCCCTGCTTGAGTTCCTGCTTTGGCTTCCCTCAATGGACTATTGTGGTGGTTTGAAAGAAAATGGCTCCCAAAGGGAGTGGCACTATTAGGAGGTGCGGCCTCGTTGGAGGAAGTGTGTTATTGTGGGGGCAAGCTTTGAGGTCTCTTTCTCAAGCTTCCCTCATTGCCACAGCCAGTCAGCTTACTGTTGCTGTAAGATGTAGCACTCTCAGCTCCAGCGCCACATCTGCCTGCACACTGCCATGCTCCCCTTCATGATCAGACTGGACTGAACCTCTTAAATTGTAAGTGAGCCACCCTCAATTAAATGTTTTCCTTTTAAGAGTTGCTGTGGTCATGGTGTCCAGCTAAGTTTCCAACTTGTGGAAAGGAATTAAAGAAAAGTTTAGAGCTGAGTGTGGTGGTGCACACCTTTGATCCCAGTACTGGAAGGAAGAGGCTGGTAGATCTCTGAGTTTGAGGCCAGCCTGATCTACAGATCAAGTTCAAGGACAGCCAATCTTGGGCAGTGAGGGAAAAGAGAAAGTTGGTAAAGATGTAACTGAACAAAGGGGCCAAGTTCCAGTCCCAGTAAGCAGCAGAACTTGGCAGCTTCAACCATGATTCTGGCTTTAGAGTTGAGGATATACATAAGAAATGGGTTATAGAAGTTGCCTCTGTGCCTAAGGACAGCCGCTGAGGCCAGGCATGTGTCAGGGGTGTGGCTGAATGCACACTGCCATGCTCCCCTTCATGATCATAATGTACTGAACCTCTGAAACTATAATTGAGCCACCCTGAATTAAATGTTTGCTTTATAAGAGTTGCCATGGTCACGGTGTCTCTTCACAGCAACAGTAAACCCTAAGACAACTGTGATTCAGGATATGTAAACCAAATAAACCCTTTCCTCCCCAAGTTGCTTTTGGTTATGGTGTTTCATCACAGCAGCAGAAAGTAACTGAGACACTCACTTGTGATAAAACATCTCAGCAAATTAGGAATAAATGGACCATGCTCCAACCAAGAACAGACGCCATCATACTTAAGGCAAGGACTAGCTATCTCTCTCCCAGGCTGGAGCTTTTTTCCTTCTAGGATTATAAGATCCCCTTTCATCACTCCTGTTCAAAGTCATACTAGAAATTCTAGATAATGGAATGAAATAAGGAGATAAAAAATTAGGAAGAAATGAAGCTATATGACATGATAAAAGGATGACATGGAAGAGACCCCAAAGAAAATTCTGGAACTTGTATGTCAAGGTTTTCAGGTACAAAGATAGATGCTCTCCTATCTATCAGAAGTGAACATGTAGAATTTAAAATAAAAAACACGGCATTTTATTCACTGAGCCCATCTCACTAACCCAAAATCAAGTCAATATTAAGCAATTATCACTCTATTAGTAAATATTCACATCAGAGAATATTTGTAGCTATTTTGAAGATAATATAGCAAAATTGTAACTACTTCAATATATTACATCATAATACAAAGTTTAAAGAAGTATTAATGGCAAATTAAACTAAACAAGAAGCATGTAAACATATAGAATGGGGCTAGAAAACAGAAAAACCAAAATGGAGGTATTTCTTATTTTTACTGGGTAGTGAAATGATGGATAATTTTCACAAAAATAAAACCCTAAAAAAATGACACCCTCAAACACCTCCCAAAATAAACTGTCATTGTAGTTTTATATTTAAAAAGTAATTAAATGTCCCAGAAGACCATATTTTAGAACCACTCATGTCTTATGTGGGTCAGCTCTGAAGAAGCGACCCACCTCGCTCCCTTAGCTTTTGATAAGCACTTATATGGCCCACACATTAAGTTGGGTTTGGGGCACATGATTTAAATTCATATAACAGGACGTAAGTACCTCTTTCTGGAAAGGTGTTGTTTTTGGTGAGTTTCACACATTTAGGCCTTGGGTGACGATCATCCATGCCCATGATCAGGTTTCGGAAAAACACATCAAATTTCTTTCTGCTCTCGGCATTGATGGTTCCTGCCACAGTCCACACCAGGGAGAAGAGAAACAGCCCTTGCAGCCAGAGGAAGATCTGCTGACTTGACAGACCTTCATACAACTCACTTTCCTCCTCCTCTTTCATCCTGATTTCATCTAAAAGTGAAAGAGAGGGAGGCTTAGGTCAAGCAGAATGCTCAGTGTGTAAGAGATGAACTGGCTGGGGATGCCTCTGAAGGGCCTGGGAAGGCGACCGATGTTGGCTGAGCATTCATCCCACACCAAACCCTTTATTATATGCATATATTCACACACATAGTGACAACATGCTCATTTGGCTGTGTATGTCTGTATACAGGATCATGTGTGTTCACAAGTCTGAGGGTACAGGTGGAGGTCAGAGGTTGATGCTGGGTGTCTGCCTCAATTGCTTTTCACTTCATTTTTTGAGACAGGGTCTCTCATTGAACCTGGAGCTTGCTAATTTGGCTAGACTAGCTGGCCAGTGGGCTCCAGGGATGCTTTTGTCTCCACCTATTGAGTGCTGGAATAATAGGCATTACCTACCATCCTTAGCTTTTTACCTGGGTACTGGGGATCTGAACTCAAGTCCTCGTACCTGCATGGCAAACACTTTATAGACTGAGCTATCTCCCTGGCCCCTATATATTCTTTTATTGTGGTTAAACATAACAAAGTTTGCCATATTAACCATTAAAGTGTACATTTCAGTGGTTTTCAGTACATTAACATGGGCAGCCATCATTATTATTCATATCCAGTCTTCTTTTATCCAGAACTGGAGCTTGGTACCACTAATAATAACTCATCTTCCACTTCTTACATGGCCAGCATCCTACTTTGTCTCCATGTGTGACTACCCTAAGCACATTATAGAAGTCAGCTAGTTTGTGATTGGCTTATTTCACTTAGCATAGTATCTTCAGGCTTCATCAATTTTGTACTTCTCAATGATTCCTTAATTTATATTTATTAAATTATAATCTTATTTGTTTTATTTTATGTGTATAGATATGTTGTGGAATAGAATATTTGTTTAACTAAGTAAAGATGTATTACAGTTGTGTTGCAGAATAATTGTTTAACTATGTAAAGATGTGTTGCATTTGTTTCACCTTGCCAGCCTAAAACACCTGATTGGTCTAATAAAAAGATGAAAGACTAAGTAGTAGGAGGAAACTAGGCTCTGGAAGAGAGAACAAGGGAGAAAGAGAGGGAGCCAGCCAGCCAAATAAGGAAGAAGTAGGAAAGTAGGGCATACAGAATGAAAGAAAGGAAAAAGCCCAAGGAAAAACATAGATGAAGAGAAACAGGTTAAAATAAATTATAAGAGTAAGTGGGACAAGCCTAAACTAAGGCCAAGCATTCATAAATAATAATAAGTCTCCATATCATGATTTGGGAGCTGGCGGTCCAAGAACGCCTGTTACATGGATGTTTTCCCCACATGTATGTATATGCACAATATACATGCCTGGTGATCTCAGAGGTCAGAAGAGGGTGTTGGATTCCCTATAACTGAAGTTATAGATTGTTGTGAGTTGCTGTGTGGGTGCTGGAAACTGAATTCAGGTCCCCTGCAAGAGCAACAAATGTTCTTAACTGCTGATCCTTCTCTCCACTCTGTGGTAGTTTGAATGTTATTGGCCCCTATAAGCTCATAAGCAGTAGTAGGATTATGAGGAGTGGCCTTATTGAAGGAAGTGCATCACTTTGGGGGCGGGCCTTGAAGTCTCCTTTTTCAAGCTATGCCCAGTGTCAGACCACTTCCTGTTGCCTGCAGGTCAAGATGTAGGACTCTCAGCTCCTCCTCCAACACCATGACAGCCTCCATGCCACCATGTCCCACCATGATGATAATGGACTAAACCTCTGAAAATGTAAGCCACCCCAATTAAATGTTTTCCTTTATAAGAGTCACCATGGTCATGCTGTCTCTTTATAGCAATAGAAACTCTAACTAAGACAACCCCCACTATTTCCTTTATAAGACACTGAATTATGTTTCATTGTATGATTATACCACTTTGTTTATCCATTCATCTGTTGATGGACAATGCAAATGAGTATGGACATATAAATATCTGGTCAAATACCTGCTTTCAGTTATTTTGAGTATATATGTAGAAGCCAAGATATTGATCACATATGGAAGGTCTATGGTTCTTTTTCAAAGAAACCACCAAAATATTTTGACAGACAAGCTGCATCACTTTAAATTCCCACGGGAACAGTCCACATGGGTTCCAATTTCTTCATCCTTTCAGACACTTGCTATTTTTTTTATTTGCAGCCATCCTGACAGGCGTGAAAAGGTATCTCCATCATCATGGCTTTGATTGTATGTCCCCAGTGGTTAGTGACGATGAGCTTTTTTATGTAATTCCTGACAGTGTGTAGCTTCTTGGAGAAATGTCCATTCATGTCCTTTACCTATGTTTGTATTTTTGTGCTGAATGAATGTGATTTTAGTCGTATTTCTTTCTATATTCTCTATATTAATTCTTCATATGTGCATGTGTGTATTCCTAATATGTTATGTTCTGACATATACTTATATGTTCTGATGTTTGTGCACATACATGATGGAGGCCAACTATGGTTGTCCCTTCTCAGGTGCTACCCACCTTGTTTTTTGAGACAAGATCTCTTATTGGTCTGGGCTTGCTGATGAGGCTGGCCTGGCCAGCCAGTGAGTCCTGCATATTCAATGTCTCTGCCTCTCCAGTGCTGGGATTACAAGCTTGTGCCACCATGCCCTGCTTTTTCACATCATGTCTGAAGATTGAACTCAGGTCTTCTTGTTTGTATGGGAAATAGTTTACTGACTGAGCCATCTCCCCAGTCCTTGATACTGATTCTTTTATGACTTTTTAAAGTTTTGAGTCAGAGCCTTATCGTATAGCCCTGGTTGGTCTGGAATTCCATATGTAGACCAGGCTGGCCTTGGACTCACAGAAATCAGACCGCCTCTGCCTCCAAGTACTTGAATTGAAGATGTAAGCCATCATGCCTGGTACCTGATATTAATTCTTTATTAGGCATGTAATTTGCAAACAACTTTTATTCTGTGTGGGTTAACCTTTTACTGTTGGTAACACATTTTGATGTTGACAGATTTTAAATTTTAATGATGTACAGCATGTTTATTCTTTTTATGTTTGGCCCATGTCTTTGGTGCTACATCCAAGAATTCATTGCCAAGTTAAAAGTCAAGAGCTTTTGCCTTATGTTTTTTATATTAAAAATTCATAATAGGTTTTGCTTTCTGTTATCTTTTATCAATTTTGAGTTGATTTTTGTTTATATTAGGTAATGATTCACTTTATTATTATTGTTTTTTTTTTTTTGATATAGGGTCTCTCTACATAGCTGTCCTGGAACTTACTAAGTAAACCTGGCTGGTCTCAAACTCACAAAGATCTGCCTACCTCTGCATCCCAAGTGCTGGAATTAAGGTCATGTGTCACCACTCCTGGCTTCTTTTTTTAAAAAATATTTATTTTGAAATTGTGTGTGTGTGTGTGTGTTTATGTGTGTGTGTGTGTGTGTGTGTGTGTGTGTGTGTGTGTGTGTGTGTACATGAGTGCAGATGCCCGTGGGGGCAAGAAGAGGGCTTTGGATTCCCTGGAGCTGGAGTTACCAGCAGATGTGAGCCACTTTTCATGGGTGCTGGACCCTGAACTTGTGGGTTCTCCACAAGAAGAGCAAAGGCAAGCACTCTTAACTACTGTGCCATTTCCTCAACCCTGCCAACTTAATTCTTTGGCAGTGAGAATCTAGTTTCCCTGGTACTGTTTATTGAAAGCATTGTCCTTTCCCATGGATGCTCTTAACACATATAAGTCAAAATGATTTTGTCATGTGTGGAAGGATTTGTTTCTGTGCTTTATATTTCTCTGCCAGCCCTATGTTAGCCTTTATGCTAGTACAATACTGTTTGGATGACAATAGCTTTATAATAAGCTTTAAAGGCAGGAAGAGCAAGTTTTCTGGCTTTGCTCTTCTTCAAGATTTTTTTGGAGGTGTGGGGTGGAGGCTATGTGTCTATAATCCCAGCACTCAAGAGGATTAGGCAGGATGATCATAAACTCAAAGCCAGCTCTGATACATACATACATACATACATACATACATACATACATACATACACACATACATAAATCTTATTACTTAAATATATATTCATATTCACATGTGAGTGCAAGCGCACGCACATGTGCACACACATGCGCACACACACACATACCCCTATTCCATGTCCTTAACTTAAAATATGGAACCTCAATTTAATTATGAGAAAATAACTGGCCAGTATCAAGAGACAAGGTTATCAAGGACAAGAAAAGACAGAGAATGTCACAGATGGGAGCAAACTGTGGGGATATAGCAATTAAATGCAGTGTGGCACCGATGTAACCCAGCAGTACATCATTCAACACCCTTGCTTTTTCTGACAATGATAACTCGGTTGTGTTAACATGGAGGAAAGCTGGTGAAGCTAGGAGAAGAGTCTAGATACTCTCCGCGCTCTTCCTGCAAATCTGCAAATAAAAACGATTTCAAAACAAAGAAGTATTCATGGTTCCTTATCTTAAGGCTTTGACCATCGCAGCTACCAGGTTCTTACATTTTAACATTGGTAGAACAGAAAGTTAGAGTTTTGGAGTGAGCTACATGCACATGCAGGCCCAGTCTCTAGTTTTCAGTAGTTGAGTACTTCAGGGAGGTTTCATGGTGGCAGATTTGGGAAGGCAAAAGATGAGGTCACTTGGAGCTGGAGACAATGAGTCTATTTCTCATGCTGGTGCTTCTTCACTTAAGAGAAACTATATAAGGACAGCAGACCCAGCTTGAGAAAATATGTAACATTAGCAAGGGAAATACAAATCTATGGCATTGAATACAACTGGTATATTTCTAAAGAGAGGCTCAAACTTATGTTTTTAAAATAATCTATGTGTGATGTATATATATGTCATATGTGCATATTCATGTGTGTGAGTGCAGGTGTATATGTGCCATAGGGTACCTGTGGAGGTTTGGGGACAACCTCAGTCCTCACCTTTGACCTTGACATGGGGTCTCTTGTTGCTCACCTGTGTGTACACTAGTCTAGCCAGCCCACAAGCATGCATGGATTCTCCCATCTCCACTTCCCATCTCGGTGCAAGAGCACTGGGATTACAGGTGCTACACGTCTGGCTTTATGTGGGTTCTGGGGATTTGAACTTAGGTCTCCATATTTATGCAGCAAGTACTTTACCCACTGACCATCTCTCGAGTACACAGAGTTCAATTTATAAAAATCAAGCAATATTTAGAAAGTCCCCAGTCCACTGTCAACTATGTTATATTTTTAGTTTATACTTAAAATGCTTTTTGGAAAAATAAGCTGAGAAAATACATTTAGATATCAGAAGTTGTAAAGAAAATTCATTTGATTTTGAGTTATCTGCTATCTTGAAAAAGAAGTGGTGTCCAGTAAGAGTTCTCCAAATGTCAGTGAAATCTAATTCATGTGACAGCAGTTATGGAAATGTGTGATTACATCTTAGAAGTACATACATCACAGGACCATTGTCTCCTGAAAGTTTCCTGCTTTTGAAACAGATATGATTAGTTCTCTTCTAATGCATTTGTGTGTTGTAAATTTATATATTTGTACGTTTTCTTTCTTTGTGTGTGTGTGTGTGTGTATGTGTATGTGTGTGTGTGTGTGTGTGTATGTTCCTTTGTGTGCAGGTGCACATGTGTATGTGTGGACATGCATGTGCATGTGCTTGTGTATGGAGGTCAGAGGTTAACCCTGGGGGTTGTTCCTCAGGTGCCATCCACTTTGTTTTTTGAGGTAGGGTCTCTCATTGGCCTGGAAGTTGCTGATTTTGCTAGTCTGGCTGGCCAGTGGCTACACCTGTCTAAACCTTCCCAGTGCTGGGGTTGCACGTGTACACCACCACGCCTGACCTTTTTATGTAGTTTATGGGGATCCAACTAAGATCTTCATGCTATTGTGGTAAGCATTTTTGAGTAAGCATTGGCTGAACTGTCTTCCAGACCCCCTATTTTTTCTTAACAAATAAAAACTTCTCTATTTTTCCAAGTAGTTTTTTTTCAGAGATACATTCCAATGCATCATCAAAATCCCCGCGTGGAGGAGAGGCTTCTCTGTGTGGATAAGGAAGGAACTTTAGGTAGGAGAAGGAAGGAAGGGATAAACTTTGTGCGATAACAACCAATCAATATGAGACAAAGCACAAAGTTCTGTCCATAAACTCCACGATCTACAATTCAAAGCACTCTTGTTCTAGACAAACATCTGGCCCCACTGTAACCCAAGGAGGGAGCGAGGGATGAGAGTGTAAGCGTGAGCCAAGGCATACCCAGCCCATGCAGATTAAGAGTCATGGGGATACTTACCAAGCAGAGAGGAGTACAGCCGCATCATTGAAAAGGCAAGGTGGATAGGAGATGTTTGCACCACGAATTTGCCATGGAAGCGAGTAAAGTCCAGGCAGGGCTGGACAAGCCACATGAACATGTCCTCAACCTGAGAGGAGAAAGCTCCATGAGACTGTGGAGACAAAGAGCTTGACCTGCCTCAGAGGCTGGAGATGCTAGTGCAAATGCTGGCTACTTTGGAGTGCTGTTTCAAAATGTACATACTTCAAATTCAATGTTTTGGTTGTTTCTTGGGCCAGCCACGTGATGCTCTCTCAGGATCGAGACCGCAGCAGGGACTGATGGCGCCTAGACTACCTCATGACCACCAAGGCAATCAGCTCATCCTTGACAGTGTACTGTGATGCTACCCTATGATATTTGGTACATTAGATAGACTAAATGTACTTTTTAAGTTACGATCTTTTCAATGTGCAGTGAGTTTGCTGAGACATAACCCCACTGTAAATGGAAGAGTATTTGTATTCATTTAGTGAACAAATATTATTGTGGTAAATAGTGCTGGGGGTGAATAATAGAGAAGATAGACTCAGCTCCTGTTAGGAGGAGGAGAGACAGACAATCAGCAATGACCCAAATATATTACAGGTCATGGAAAGTCTCAGCAGGAAGCAAAAATGTTAAGTAGTGACTAACAGGAAGGGATTATGATGGTTCAGGGAAGACTTCTTGGAGGAGGAAACTTGCAGCTTTTTCCTCCCTGTGGCAGTGGGAATTGAGCCCAGGAGATCTCACATGCTGGGCAAGCACTCAGTCATTGGGCTACATGCCCAGCAAGGAGATTATATACTGAGACCTGGATGACAAAAGTCTGAATTGGGCAAGACGTCTGTATGAGGAATAACAGGCACAGGTACTTTCAGGTAGCAAAAGCTGGGTGGAAACAAGACAGGATGGCCCAGGAATGAGGCAGGACTGGGGAGGGAGCTCACAGGCTGTAGAGGCAGGCAAGGCTAAACAACAGTGGATAAGGGGTCTGAGGACATGGCGGCATCCCCAAAGGACTTGATGGTGAGGTCTTAGCTACTTCCAGTGTATGTGTGTGCGTGTGTGTGTGTGTGTGTGTGTGTGTGTGTGTGTGTGTGTGTGTGTTTTGGTCCCTGGGGATGTATGTGAACATGTACTTCTATAAATGCATGTGGTCATATATATGTGGATATGCATGGTGACAGACATCGGACTGTCCTACATAACTCTCCAGAGTATTTCCATAGTGGGATGGACACCAACCCTTTTTGACTTCCTTCATGTGAGATTTTCCTAAGGAGGCTTACTCCAGCAAAGAAGGACAAGAGGTACCAGAAATAGAGGCTGTTCCTTCGGCTTCCCTGGTCTGACAATGTGGTCAGTTATCTACATAGCCTGAACTTTCCTACTTCTGTTATACTTGTTTATTTATATGTGTATGGTATGGGTGCATTGTGAAGATACATGTGCACATGTGTGTTTAGGCATGTGGAGGCTAGAGGTCAATTTGAAAGTCTTCCTCAATCATATTCCACTTTCTTGTTGGACAGGGTCTCTTTCTGAATGTTAAACTCACCAGTCTGACTAGACCGGCTGCAAAGTTCCAGGAATTCCCCTTTCTCTGATGCTGGGATTATAGTTGTATGCCACAGCATCCACTGTTCATTTGTTTTTTAAAGATGGTTGCTAAAGCAAGGATTTTACCAGCTGAGCCGACTTCCTAGATCTCCTACTTCTTCTAGAATGGGACAAATGGAAAGATGACTGTCACTTGTTATACCCACAAGGAGAACATTTCTAACTGTCTCTCTCCTCATGGGAGGTTTGGAGGGTGGACACAGGGTTGTGGAGTGGGATATAGCTCTTCTAAGGTGTGGTCTCTAGAATTGTAGCTATAGATATTTCTGCCTGTGGGATGGAACAGAAAAAAATCAACACTGTGGTCACCACTGAGAACGTTCTTTAGCTCTGGTATTCTCCACTGGGGCGAAGATGGAACAGGAATTAAAAATAGGCTGTACCATTCCATCGCCACCATGTGAAGAAGAAAGTAAAACATGGCAGGCAGCCTGGGAACGATATGAAGGACTGGCTGAAAGGAATGACGGTGGTGAGGTGTGCCTACAAGGTCCATGAGATGAGTAGGGAACGAAGGGTGGAATGGGCGTGAAGAACGGGGGTGTCCCAGACTCTTACCAGTTCCTTGTGCTCACTGGTGAGACAGGAGGGCAAGGTGTCCATGTACGAGTCCTTTAAGGGCTTCCAGCCTAGCTGGTGTGCCTCCATGTAGATCATCCCACACCTGGCGGCACAGACAATGGGTTTTGGTGTATGCCTGCTCATTACTAACCCTGGCTGACATGTAAGACATCAACACACTCATGCAGTAGTCTAGGGCCCTTCATCCAGCCATAGGCCCCCTCTCTTATTTCTCTATGTTAAACACCCTTCCCACGGAAAGAATAGAGTGTCATCAATCTTGACTTTTTTCCTTCTTAGTCATGCAGTATTCCATATGCTCATAAAGTGCACATCTGTGCACATACACACACACAGTTTAAACCCGAATGTTGCCCACAGCATCGTGTTTTGAATGTTGTTCCCCAGCTGGTGGTGCTAAGGAAAGAGGTCACTAAGGGAGAGTCCTTGATGGTTCTGGCCCCATCTCTGGCTACTGCCTTACTCTACTTCGATGATGTGAACACCCCAGCTGCACATTCCTGCTACTGTGATACGGACTGCTCCACCATTCCCTTCCAGCCATGAAGGACTAAAACCCTAACAAACTGTGAGCCAAAATGATCTCTCCTTCCTCTTCTTCCTCCTCTCCCTTATGTTTAAAGATTTACTTTTGTTTTTACTTACGTGTATGTGTGTATGTCTGTGTGTGTGTGTGTGTGGGTATGCTACGTGTTTGCATCGGCCCAAAGAGGCCAGGAACATGTGCTGTGTCCCCTGGATACAGGCAGCTGTGAGCCTCTTGACATAGGTTCTGGGAACTCAGGTCTTCTGGAAGAGGAGCAAGTGCTCTTAACCACTGAGCCAATGCTCTAGTCCAGTCCTTCCTTTCTAAGCTATTTTCTCCCCCTTCCTCTTCCTCTTCCTCCTCCTGTTTAATTTCACTTTATTTCATTTTCTTCTCATGTCCAGTTCCTTATGTTGCTTCTGTCAGGTCTTTTGGTCATAATGTTGATACAGTAACATACGCACACACTCACTCATGTGTGAACATGCATACACACACACACAATGCACAGAATGTTTTAGTTCTTTTTGTTTTGTTTTGTTTTGTTTTTTTTTTTAGGTTTTTTTTTTTTAAAGACAGAGTTTCTCTGTGTAGCTTTGGAGCCTGTCCTGGAACTCACTCTGTAGACCAGGCTGGCCTTGAACTCACAGAGATCCGCCTACTTCTGCCTTCCAAGTACTGGGATTAAAGGCATGCACCACCACCTCCCGGCATGTGTTTTAGTCCTTAAACCGTTTAACAGGAGTACTATATTATAGTTAATTTTAAAATTTGTTTATGTGCTGTTGTATGTGTGTATATGATGTGTGTGAGGGCACACATGCCACGGGAACATGTGGAGACCAGAGGGCAACTCTGGAGTCAGTTCTCTCCTTCCCCCTTAACACTGGTTCGGGGAATCAACTCAGATCACCAGGCATGGGTAGCAAACTTTACCTGCTGAGACATCTCATTGGTCCATTGGTCTGCAGCTCACTTTTGTATTTAGTGTTTCCAAGATTTAATCTTTAATCCAGTTATTAAGATTTATTTCTATAGCTGCATGTCAGTGCAGCTCATTTATTTTGCGACATACATATTAATATTGTAATTTCAGATATGCCTTATTAAATCATTCCTCTTGGTGGGCATTTGGGCTCTTTCTACCTGTTTGCTGTTGAGAGCTTACTGCTCTGAGTGTCTGTTGACAGGCCTCCTATTACTCATCCGTGAAAGCTTCTTGAGGGCATATACTCAGGGGACATGTGCCGCCTAGTGAACAAGGCCAGACTATTCCACTTTCCTGTGGCCCTCTCTGTAGCCTCACATGTGAGCCCACACAGGTGCACACACATGCATATGTGCACAGTCCTGCTCAAAGGACTATGAGATTCGAAACGAGACAAGCCAAGTGTATTACTAGTAGTTGTGCCTCAGTTTCCCTATGTATAAAGTAGGGGTGATAATAGTCATCAGAGGGGAGTTGTAATTAACATGAGTGTAGTGTCCAGCTTCTCAACCCTTCACAGGAGCTCTACATGGCAGCTCTTGCTCCTTCAGCTTTCCTACCTTGAACTATAGCAAGGGTACTGTGCTTACCCAGCATTCTCAAAGCCTAGGTATGATGTTTTGTGCGGGGATGGGAGGGGAGGGGAAGGGAGAAGAGGAGAAGGGAGGGAATGGAAGGACAGGGAGGAGAATTGATGGGGAGAATTGCTGCGTTCTAGGCAAATCAAAGTTCAACTTCAGGAGATACTCACACTCTTTTCAGAATTCTGGTTTGGTATTAGACTCCTATCAGTGTGTGCTTAGGATCGATATATAGCAGTCTGAATGAATAACAAACACAGTGCATGGGTGATCACACCTGTGGACTTTTAGCGCTCTCCCTACTACTTAGGGTGAGTGGACCCCCGCTTCCTCCCAGGTGCCAGAGCATCAGCTCACCTGCTCACGGTGGCAGGAGAGGCCTGCTCCAAGTCTGCTGGCTCAAAAATCAGACTCATCTTGGGGCTCATCTGTATGATCTCTCCACTCATTAAACACAGCTGAAAATGCAAGGGTGTGGGGGTGGTGCACAGGGTTAGATACTCTACTCATTAAACACAGCTGAAGGGTGGGGGCAGGGGGCAGGCTTAAATTCCATCTGCAAATGAAGGGTTGCAGGGGAGACAAAATTGACTTGATGAATCCTACACATAGGTGTTAAGAACCTACTATGTGCCAGGTATCATTTTAAGTGCATAGGATAAAGCAGACAATAATTCCTGTCCTCTTGGGGTTAATAAGCAAAATACAGAGTGATGAAATTGCTCTGGTGAATCATGGAACAGATGGGTTGGGGACTGCTGTCATGGTTGAAAGACTTGTAATTCTAGGGGAGGAGGACACAATGTATTGCAGCCTGAGGTAAAAAGGGAGGCATTATTAGTGCTTATGAAGTGTCTTGGTCTCTTAACACAGAATAATTATTACTTTACATTTTACTTGGAGACAGATCTCACCATGTTGCCCTTGCTGGCTTTGAACTCACTCTAGCCCAGGCAGACCTTGAGACAGGTGATCCTCCTGTCTCAGCCTCCTGAGTGGTTGGGATCACAGGTCAGCACTACTAGGCCCAACTGAACACAGCATTGACCTGCTTATCTTTGCCTGCATATCTTCAGCTTGTTTTGTTTGCTCAGGTCTCTGACAAACCGCTGTTTTACCACCTCCCACACGGTCTAGCCCATGACTGGGATGACAAGAATTGCTCCATAAATCCCTTTGAGGATGGAATGAGAGACCACTAGAGTGTCTTCTGTTTGGCAGGCACATCCCTGTAGCATGCAATGAAGACTGACAGGTGAGCCTCAGAACATCCACTCAGGGCCTAACTTGCCACTGGGCAACATGGACGCAAGTGAGACATTTAAACCTTGAGACAAAACCTGAGCCCTGGTCACTCAGAGAAGAAGAGCAAATGCCAGCCATTCCCGTGGTTCATTCAATTGTGTGGTTAAAAAATTCTGTATGTTCCTCAGCCCATGCCACTGTATGTGTCGCCAGAGAGGTCACAGCTATGGCAGAACGGACACCCCACCGGTTTATGTCATCTCTAAATAACAAATAAAATAGACACATCTGTGACTGCAGCTTGACTTATCTGTTTAGAGTGTCCATGATTGTGGCTCTTTTCATACTATTTCTTTCTCTGTGGCGTTGGGGACAGAACCCAGGCTCTGTGAGCAAAGTGCTCTGTCACTGAGCTACAACCCCAAGCCTTTCTATTTATACTTTAAATCTCAAAAAGCTTACTGACTACAAGTACAAATAGAAACATGATTAATGAACTGATATCTATCATTTTGCAGGGAGGGGGCATTTATGCTAGGATAACAAATTCATTTGACTTTGTACAGTTTCGATTATTCATGAAAGAGTTTCCACCCCACCCACAAATAAGTGATGGGCTTGGTAGTTACCTTTTTATTGTCATCCAGGACAGTGTTCATATTTTCAATCCAAACAGCATCCACTGGCCCATCAAATATAATCCATTTACGGTCATCAGTTATGGAAGATGCTTGTTCTCGGAAAGCATTGGCGAGGACACCATCCGTCCACTCATGGCTCACTGCATCAAAACAGCCATACAGCTGCCCCATTGTGATGGCCTTGGGGTTGATGATCTTGAACTCCACAGCAAACTCCTCCATCTGGTTAGCTGGGTGAGAAAGTCCAACCCATTACAAAAGCTTTGGCGAGACCAGAGAACATTAGACAAAAGACCACCAGCTTGGTGAATATACAGACTAAGAGTCTATAAAATGATGCTCAGTCCTTATAAAGATTGGGATATCTAAATAGATTAGGCCTTATATTTTGGGCTATCAAATTTGTAACCATACTTTCTTCTGAGTCTTGTTTCAAACTAGGCAAATGTCAGATTCATGACTAAAGGAACTGACTTGACTGGGAACTCAAACATTAAATCAATCAATCAATCAAACAAACAAACAAACAAATAAACCAACAGTACTCCACCAGCTTTCCTTATGTGCCTGGTGTCATAGCCACCCTTGGCTCTGGCCTGGAATGATGAAACCCTGACAGGTGAAATGATTGTGGGCAACCATCACTGTGTTTCTCCATCCAAAGGACTAGTTAAGCAATCTTCTCAATTGCTCATAACTGACACTTGTCCTTGAGAAACAAGCACTATTGTTATCAGAAGCCAAGTCGCTGGCATATGGCATAGCACATTTATTAAGTGACAGGAAATGACATTTTTATGTTATTTTAATTTAAAAATTATTTTATTTATTTTTGCTGTGACAAAAACATATTACATAAAACATTCCTTCATCACCACTGTGGCGTGTGCAGTTCAGTGGCATTAGGTACAGAACTTTCTCATTGTACATAATCTTTCAAGTAAGGAAAAGTTGGAGTCCACAGGCCAATAAGAACCAAAGATAATGATGTAGGTTCCTTTCTCCTTAGTTTCTTTTCTCTTTTAAAAATAATTTTATTATTTGTTTATTTAGTGTGTATGTGTGTGTGTGTGTGTGTGTGTGTGTGTGCACCTGTGTATATACCACATGGTGCATCATATCCCACAGAGCTGTAGTTACAAGAGGATTGAGAGCAGCCAGACATGGGTGTTAGGAACCCAGTTAGGTCCTCTGGGAAAGCGACAAACACTCTCAACTTCTGTGACATCTCTCCAGCTCCTATTTAGAGTCACTCAAATGCCAAAACTTAAATTTGAAATGCCCAAGTTATTTATTAAGATTGTTAATAATTATTAAGCAGGTGATTAGATCAATTCTCGAATCAAAAGCTCAAAAAACCCAGTAACAACTTATCAAAAGTTTATTAGAGAACAGTTTTATCTAGGTGGGGTGGTACATACCTATAATCTCAGCACTTGGATACTGAGGCAGGAAGATCATGAGTTTTAAGACAAGTCTGGGCTATAGTAGTGAGATCCAGTCTTTAAAAAATTAAATAAAAGTTTAAACCCCCCAAATAAATAATGAGGAAAAGAAAGCTTTATTTATTTATTTATTTATTATTTTTATTTATTTTTATTTATTTATGTTATGTTATGTATTTATTTATTTATTTATTTATTTATTTATTTATTTATTTATTTATTTATTTATTTATTTTTAGAAAAGGTCTATTTCATAGATCTGGATGTCCTGGAACTCACTATATAGATGTGGTTGGCCTCCAACTCACAGAGATCTGCCTACCTCTGCCTCCCAAGTGCTGGGATTAAAGGCATGTGCCACCATGCCTAGCAAGAAAATATTTTTAAATGGAACCTAGGCCCACTGGAAGAGCGACAGTCACTCTTAACTACTGAGCCATTTATCCAGTCTCAAAGAAAATAATTTTAGTTCAAGTTCTTGTATAAACTATGTGCAACACTGGATTGCTTTTCAAAATTATATGTTTGCATATTCTACAGAAACAGAAGAAAAGAAACCCACACTGTTCATTTGGTGATAACACATAGCTCCTGTTTGTTAAGTTCGCACCATGTATTTACCTACATTAGTGATTCTCAACATGTATTCTGCTTTTAACTCATATAGCAACACCCAAGTTGGCAAAACTCATTGCCTGGTATTGTGTCCACAGAGTCAGGCAATTGTACAGGAAGTCCTGACTCCCTGGAAGCCAAGGGTGCGAGCTTTACCTGCATGCAAATCACCAAGAGCTGCAGCCAGAACTTTATAAGCTGATGTCTTGCCACCCATTGGATCTCCAACAATCATGTAGCCATGTCTTACCAGCATCATCTCATAGATCTGGGAAGAGAAATCATACAGGGAGTTAATCCTGGCACACGGACCTGTACTACAGCCGAGAGGCTAAGGAGGGGCAGATAGCAGATCTTCAAGGTCACCTTAACTCTTCAGAGCTGCAGCCCTTTTAGTGGTCTATTGTTTAAATATGTCCTAGTTAAATATAGATGTGCCCTGGATTGCCTACTAGATAGGAGGTACTATATGTTCTTCACCTGTCTATATGCTAATTATCACATGATTGTTCAGATGATCCCATTGAACGCCTTCAACCCATGGTGGAAAGAAAGAACCAACTTTTGAAAATTATCCTCTGAGTTCAATACTGCCATGCCTACGTACACACAAATAATAAGCAAAATAAAAATAATTAAAGTCTCAAATTACATGAAATATTTATACATATTTTTGGGGTATATTATAATCATTTGACACATTTACAGAATGTATATTGACCAAATCAGGGTGATTACATTCCTATCTCCCAAGACATTGATTATTTTTAGGAACTCACTAGAATTAAAAAGTAGACAGTGGCCACTAGAGGCAGGAAGGGGAGTGAGAAGTGGGGGGATAGAGAGAGGTTAGATTATTGACACCCCCAAAATTAGGTTGTAGTGTTTTATAGTGGAGCAGGGCAACTATGGTTCACAACACTTTATTTCTTATAAATACATTTACATATACACCCATCTTAATAATTTTTAGATATGACATTTACCTTTAAAGAGGAAAAGGAAATGGGGGTCATTTTAGCAACCTGCATTTTCTACTTGAAATTTCCATTCAGGAGGTCGACTGTTCTGACCTGACTGTAGCTCTCGGTTGATGAAAAGGTATTTTCTGAGCCAGGCTGCAGCAGATTGATCCCATTCCATGTGAATGTGGCTCCTCCCTTAAGGACTCTAGTGGTTTGAATGAGAATGTCCTCTACAGACTATGGAGTCTGAACACTTGTTTCCCAGCTGATGAAGCTGAGTGGGGGAGGTTTTATGTGTGGCCTGACTCGGGGAAGTATGTCACTGGAGGTGGCAGTGAAGCTTGAAAGACTAGGGCCACCTCTAGTTCACCCCCTTTGTTTAGTGCTCACGGCTGACACGTAAGACCTCTGCTTCTTCGTCCTCCTGCCTGCTGCCACAACTCCCCACCATGATGGACTCTTGTCCATCTGGAACTGTTAAGCCCAAATAAACTCCTTCTTCTACCAGTTGCTTTATCACAGCAACAGAAAAGGAACTAATTCAAATATCAACAGCAGTTTTCATAGAAGGCCCCCTCCTGTTTTTTTGTTGTTGTTGTTTTGGTTTTTTTTTTTTTTTTTTTTTTTGAGACAGGGTTTCTCTGTGTAGTTTTGGTGCCTGTTCTGGCTCTCACTCTGTAGGCGAGGCTGGCCTTGAACTCACAGAGATCTGCCTGGTCCTGCCTCTTGAGTGCTGGGATTAAAGGTGTGCACTATCACTATCTGGTGAAGCCCCCCCCCCCCTTTTCATTTCCTGACCATTCCTTTCTGCCTGTGACGAATAGCTCATATATCTGAACTCCCCAGTCATTTTTATGTATGTGAAAAATTTCCCCTTTAGACTGTGAGCCCATCAGAGAAAAGAGACACAGAAGCTTTGTATCTTAAAGGTCAAGTTCTCATTATGTTTCACTTTGGAGGTGAGCAATGAGGAGAACCAAAGAAGGCAATGATAATGGGGGTGATAGAGGGAGAGAAACATGTACGTCAGCAAATATTTACTGAGCATCTGCTGTACACTAGACTCTAGGTGCTGTAGACAGAGAAAGAACAAAACAATAAATTCCCATCCCCCAAGAAAGCTTTATGCTCAAGTAGACTGAGAGACATTTGAGTGAACAGAGGCAAAAACAGAAGGCAGTAATGACTCAGTAGCCTCTTGCCCTCCCAAAAATGACTATGCAGATATCAAGATATAAAAAGACAGGTAATTCTAGATACCTTGTTTTTGAAGATGTAACTTTGTGAAAATTAGCACTAAACTACATAAAAGTTCACCATTTGCAAATTACTTTGGAATACCTTAAAAGCAGGATGGATGAATGGCCAGATGGATGGATGGATGGGTGGATGGATGGATGGATGGATGGATGGATGGATGGATGGATGGATGGATGGATATATAGTTGAATAGGTGGATGCCTGGGTGGATGGGTGGGTAGATGTATAAGTGGTTATTCTGTTGAATGGATGGATAAACAGGCAGATGATATAAGTGGGTATATGGTTGGATGGATGGACAGGTTGAGAGTTAGGTGGATGGATGGATGAGCAGATATATGTATGGTTGAATAGATGGCTGGCTGGTGGATGTATGGATGAGTAGATACATACTTGGGTAGATGGATGGATGATCATGGGTGAGAAAGTAATAAAAATAAGCATAAAATGTTCACTGTAAAATCTAGGTGGATGGGGGTATTGTATTAATAAGTCTTTTCATTTTTTGAAGTTTAAAATATTTCATAAGAAAATATTGAAAATGAAAGCCCAGGCCTAGTGAAAAGGATAGTCCACCTGTAAAATAAAAAAATTAATTCAGATTGAATATCAGATTAAATGATATATTTTCAAAAACTGAGCTCAACTGGTGATATACTGGGGAGAAAAATTATTGTTACAAGAAGTCAGTCTGATCTTAGAGTCTGAAGACCTGGGTCCTACTTTGACCTTTGCTTCAATTAACATCACCACTGTGAGAAATGACAGGGCAGATAAAGGAGATCACACACACACACACACAGTTCCACCCACTGTCTAGTGCTTTGTACGTGTGCTCTCTCAAGTGACTTGATAGGGAAGCTTCTCCTCCTCCCATTTTACAGGTGAGAAAACTGAGGCCCGGAGAAGTAAAATAATTTGCCTCAGATCCCACAGAAGAATCTTCCAGCATTGAGATTTGAACTTGGGTCTGTATTAATCCCAAATCTAGTTCTTCTCTGGACCTCAGTGCTCTTAAGAGGTCTAGTTTTGATGGCATTTGTGGTCTCTATGACTCTGCTCTGTGAGTCTGCAGAGAAACCTAGTGAGCGCATTTCATTGGATTTATTATTACAAGTTATAAGCCAGATTTACACAGAGAGTGGTCCCAGAAAGGAACTCCAGGACTCGCATGAAGCTTTGTGGAGGCTCCTCAAGGTCAGGGACAAGGAGAGTCTATGATTTCTGACTCACATCCGGTCTGTGGCCTACTGATGTGACATCCTAGCCGATGTGACTGGGGTGGGGTGATTTCATCTCTGCTTGGTCATGGTCTAGGTTTTATCTCTGTCATTGCTTCAGAATTGGTCATGTGACATCATCTGAGTCATCCAAATGTTGAGAGTTTGGTGTGTGTGTGGTGTATATATTTGTACAGTGTGTGGACATTTATGTGGAGGCCAGAGACAGAAATTGTGTTCTTCTATTGCCCTCCACTATCTTTGGCGTCTATCTTTGGAACCAGAAGCTCCCTTATTCAGATAGACAGCTGTAGTGGCTCCAAGGCCACCCATCTCTACTGGCTCCCCACCACTGCTGATGTTACAGATGTCCGCAGCCAGGTCTGGCTTTTACGTGGGTGCTGGGGAACAGAACTCTGGTCCTTAGGCCTGTCAGTGGCACTTATCCCACAGAATCACCTCCCCAGCACCAACTTTGAACGTGTATGGAGCTACTTGGGGAGGGGCAATCTTTTCCCTCCTCTGACAAAATCAATTCTGAAACTCCTGAGGTGGAGGGGTGATAACTAAAAATGAACTTTAAACACAGGGAGGGAGGCTGGGCTCACAGACAAAAAGAGCAACATTGCCAGTGAAGTTACCCAGAAACTTGGATCCCACTGTGCCTGAGGCTAAAACATTCCTGTGCTTTTCAGGTTAGCTGAGTAAAATCCTGTTCCTGAAGGCTAAGGCAGTCTGAGTTGTGTAGAGACCCACAGAGGTTTCCTAGTAAGACTTTACTCAGGGTCTGAGAATCTGAGCTTGCTTTACCCAGCAGGGCTGCATAAAGGGGTGATTTTGTTTGGAAGGGTCTGCACTTGGCTGGGCGGTGTTCTTTGCTCTAGCAAAGGGGAGGTCTTTTGCCCTGCCCCTTGGCATTGTTTTAAAAATTTTGAGGTGACAGAAGGGACCGTTGGGTTTTAATCCAGGTCCTCCCGAACCTATCCTGTGTTTCTGTCTTTCTCCTCTTCGCTATCTTCCTATCTAAAAGTTTCTTTCTTATCCCTTTCTTCTCCTCATAGGAACCCTTTTAAAAGGTGGGAGCTGACCTTCCACAGAGTTGGAATTGTGAGTCCAGAGTAATGAAGAACTAATGTTTCCCTAGGCTTTTCCCCAGGAAGGTGGCCATAGGAAAAGTGCCGGTATTTATTTTATTTTACTTTGTTGTTTTCATTGAGATAGACACATCCTCAATATTGTAGTCCGGGCTGGCCTCCTGAGAATTACACATGCACACCATTATATGCCTAGGTCAAACGTTGGATTATAAACTCTATATTGTAGGAATAAAAGGCTAATGGTATGATAGATTGCCAAGTGGGTCTTTTAGAGCCCTTGCTACTCAGACCTTTATGGTTGCTGTTAGTCCATCTCACATCTGCCCTAGGTCTCTCATTCCTGACTCCAGGGGACAGTAGGTACAGTCCACGTGGGCACAAGGAACCAACCTGGATAATCTTCCCGATAAACCAAGGCACTGGCTGCAGCTTCATCTTCCTGATGTTGTCATTCAGCACTTCCAGGAAAACTTCATAGTCTGGCTTTGGAAGAACAACTCCGGGAAACAGATCTGAGATAATTCCCTGTCCGATAAGAATTCAAGAGAAAAGGGGAGGTGGGGATAGCCGACAGGTTACCTCACCGTTTCCTAAAAGGAGATCTACAAACAGAAGACATGGTAGAGAATCTGCAAAGCTTGTTTTCCCCTGGACTGAAATATGCCAAGTCTATGAACCATGATTTCCCTCCTGAATAATTTTCAAAGCCAGAAAAGATTTAAGAGGTCCATAGTGCTGTTTTCTAGTCATGCCCCAGACTAACAAGATGGACAGGTCTCACCTTTATGGTGCTCACAGCCTGATGAGGGAGAGAGGCCTTAAATTACTTATGAAAGAAACTAATTTCATTAGGTAAAAACCGTGGCCTAGATCAAAAGCAAACTGTGAAAAGATTTTTTATTAAAATTTGGACCAAAGTAGGGACTTCTGCATTTTACTATTATTTACATGGAAAAGGTTGGGCAAATGATGTCATGGGATGGGAGAAGTCTCAGTCACCAAAGTACTTGCTATGTAAGTGTTAGGGCCTGGTTTGGATCCCGAACACCCATGGGAAAAGCTAGGTGTGGTGACGTGTGCCAGTAATCCCAGCTCTGGGAAGGCAGAGGCCAGTGGGGTCTTGGAACTCACTGGCCAGACAGTCTAGCTGATTGGGTGAGCTCCAGGTTCACTGAGAAACCCTCCTACAAAAAATAAAGTGGAAGGCCTCTCTTGATGGTTCATATCTTGAATCCTAGAACTCAGGAGACAGAGGCAGGCAGATCTCTGTGAGATCGAGGCTAGGATGATCTACATAGTGAGAATCTGTCTTAAAAAAGAAAAGATGGCCAGGTGGTGATGGCACACACATTTAATTCCAGCACTTGGGAAGCAGAGATAGGTGGATCTCTGTGAGTTCGAGGCCCGCCTCATCTGCTGAGTGAGTTCCAGGACAGGCTTCAAAGCTACAGAAAAACCCTGTCTCAAAAAACAAAAAAAAAAAAAAAAAAAAAAAATGGAGAGCAATAGACGATGGCCCCTGAGATGAACCTCTGGTCTCTCCATGCACTGACATACCCACTCTCAAAAGTGGGATGGCTGGAATGAGCCAGGGTGTCAGGAAGTGGAAGATGTGGGAAGGTGCTGACGAAAACACTTCATTCTCCTTGGCCAAGGCCTCATGACAGTGTACCTGAAACAGAGGGACATCTTGAGCCAAGAACTTGGCCAGGTTGACATCCAGCAAGGCCCGGAGCAGCAAAACGCTTTCATTCTCCTCGGGATACTTAAGCTTCAGGTTGCCTGCGGCTGTGAGCACAGACTTGACAGCCCGCATGCCATAGTCATAGTGATGCTGGGAAGAGAGTTGCTCAGAGCACAGGCGGTAGGTGGCGACAATCTTCTGGGCAAGACTGTACAAGGGCAAAGACATGTCTTCAGTCCTCCCTGCAGCCCCTTCAGACACTAGCCTTGCCCATGGACTTCATGAGCAAGTTTTTTGATCGGACCCACCATAGAGAGCTAAGGAAACACAACTCTCTTTCAAAGACAGGATGAAAGCAAACAAGCACGTAGAGCCAACATACACGTTAAGTGAAGTTACATTATATGCTTTATGCGTGTGTATGCCTGCATGTATACATGTGCAGGCGCACACAAGTTTGAAATAATGCAT
Source organism: Peromyscus leucopus (assembly GCF_004664715.2). Lineage (NCBI taxonomy): Eukaryota > Metazoa > Chordata > Mammalia > Rodentia > Cricetidae > Peromyscus > Peromyscus leucopus. Next base: position 84,674,102 of record NC_051063.1, on the reverse strand, counting down.
TTAACTATTAGCTGTGTCAATCCCTGAAGAGTGAGGGTCAGGTTTACTGGGGGTATATTTACCTTCCCCACTTCTGTGATACTACAACATTGTGTGATGTCTGCTTCACTTTTTAATTCAAGAAAGCAAATTCAAAAGTGTCACATACACATCATGCTATGCACATATGTGCATGTACATTTACTTCTTAGCCTTTCTGGACACATGGCTGAGAACCACAATTCTCAGACTGCTGTATAATTAGAGGAAGCCATACTAATGTGTTCTAGCCAGTGTTGGGTGAACAAGTGATATATGTTATGCTATATGTCAGGTCAAGGCTGGCCCATAAAAATCTCCTCCACGACACATCCCATGCCACATGTTGCAGCCATGTTGTAACTATCCCAGGTTCCTGACTCACCCGCTGACCAGAAATATACACCTGGGATTTTGAGTAGGTATAAAGCAAACATCTGTCATGCTATGCCATTGTGATTAGGGCATCAGGGTTGCCCTAACTAATACACTTAGGCACATTGCTCTTGTGATGATTCCCTTTAGAAAATGGATGGATTCACTTTTGAAAACAAAGACTTCATGCCAACCACACTTTAGCACAGGGTTTAGCATTAGGCAAATGGTGAATAGAATAGTCAAACACATGCGATCTGGGTCTACCATAGGAAAAAAAAATAACCCTATAGCTCAGAGGAAGCCTCTCGCCAAGGACAGGTGATAAATTCTGTGAAAAATTCTCTTAGGTTACAAATAAAGAACACTTACACACTGCCCTGAAGAGATATTTATTGCAACGACAAAATCTATTGATTGCAGGAAAAACAAAGTAAAACAACAACAAAGCCAAAAAACAAAACCAAAAAAAAAAACCCACAAAAAACACAAAACAAAAAAATGTCAAACTTGGGCTGGGTCAATATAAGCCATTTTACAATGATGATTCATAATTCCTGGTGTGTGTGTTGTTGTGAGTATATACAATCACACATAAAGATGGTGATCACTGCGTGTTTTGGAAAACTTGGGGATGCTTGAATCAGAAATAACACCATTAATTGGAGTAAATAAATGTTATATTGCTAGCCACTTAACTAAATTGTTAAATTCATTAATTAATACTACATTTTTCTCTGCAGCTTTAGACTCATTTCATTATATTCTTGTTTTAAGCCATTTAGTAATATGGGGGTAGATGTGTTACCATGAGAGGTGGGAAGGATATGAGTGTCTACAGTTTTTACAGTATTTGGGTGTGTATACGCAGAGAAGAGCCCTTTCATGGGCCTTTTCTCAGCCAGGAATGGGGTCAGGACCAAAGCCAGGGCCATATGTTCTCCAATCAGCTAAAATAAGGTCTTGTGAGTTTTTATTCTTTCCCCCATTGATCTACCTTGAATCTACCATACACAAAGTCTCTCTTTAAGGGCATCTAGAACCTATTGGAACACAAATGTGACACACCTCCTAGAATCCAGAAAGCCCATAGAATAGAGGGAGATTTCGCCAATGAGAGCGTAATCTGGCACCATCATGGCCACTGTTCGGAATAAGGCCTGAAAAGGAAATAGCCAATTAAAATAGAGCACACAAAATGAATACTTAGAGGAGGCCCATCTACAGAGACAATGAGAAGTCATGTGATCATCCAGTCAACCCACTGACATTCGAGGGGAGGAGGGTCAGAGGAAATGTTAATGCAGACAACCTCTGCACTGACTTTGACTAAGTTATGTGCTATTACACTGGGTCTCTCAGACCTGTGTGGAAGGTTCTAGAAGTTAGTTTCACAACCATACTTCACTCTGTATCAAATGAGGACATCTTATAGCATCACTTAGCTTCCCAGCATTCTGTCAGATATCAGATGTCATTTAGGAATGTAAGACCAGCATGCAACATGAGAATTCTGAAATCAGGCAAAAGTGGATTTGATTCCTGTTCTGATATAGACCAGTTTGGGCAAGTTTCATAATCTGAAACTTCAATATTTTTTCATCAAAATGAACTAATAGCTTTCGGCCTTTGTAGAACTATCCTGAGGACAAATGATACAGTATCAGTGAAGTGTCCACAAACAAATGTAGCCCATTGTGGTGGTTTGAAGGAAAATGGCCTCCAAAGGGAGTGGCACTATTGGGAGGTGTGGCCTTGTTGGAGTGGGTGTGGTCTGTTGGAAAAAGTATGCCACTGTGGAGGCGGGCTTTGAGATTTTGTATATGCTCAAGCCACGCCCAGTATCTCAGTTTCCTTCTGTTGCCTGCTGATCAAGATGTAAGCACTCTCAGCTCCTTCTCCAGCACCATGTCTGCCTGCATGCTGCCTTGCTTCCCGCCATGCTGATAATGGACGAAACCTCTGAACTGTAAGTGAGCCACCACAATTAAATGTTTCCCTCGTCGGGCAGTGGTGGCGCTCGCCTTTAATCCCAGTACTCAGGAGGCAGAGGCAGGTGGATCTCTGTGAGTTCAAGGCCAGCCTGGGCTACAGAGTGGGTTCCAGGACAGGCTCCAAAGCTACACAGAGAAACCCTGTCTCGAAAAACAAAAAAAAAAAAAAAAAAAAAAAAAAAAAAAAAAAAAAAAAAAAAAAAAAAAAAAAAAAAAAAAAAAAAAAAAAAGAAAAAAAAAAAAAAAAAAAAAATGTTTCCCTCTATAAGAGTTGCCATGGTCATGGTGTCTCTTCACAGCAATAGAAACCTTAACTAAGACACCCATAGTTAGTAACCAATGAACAATAGCCATTCTATATTTATCTTAGAACTTATATAACATTTATAGCTGGGGAGAGAGAGAGAGAAAGAGAGAGAGAGAGAGAGAGAGAGAGAGAGAGAGAGAGAGAGAGAGAGCGCCAGGTCTAACAGGTTTCCTCACACACATACTTTCTACCTGGGCTATTAACAAGAGAAACGGAGGTCCAAATTCTAATTTGACACTAACTAGCCTATGTCAATTAACCTAGACAGACCTTGGTAGAGGGGAATCTCAATTTAAGAATTGCCTCTATCAGACTGGCCTATGGGCATGTGTATGAGGGCATTTTCTTGATTTCTGATTGATGTGAAAGGGCCCAGCTCACTGTGAGAGTGCCATTCCTAGCCTGAGCTATAAAGGAAAGGTAACTGAGTAAGCCAGGGAGGCCAGTAAGCAGTGTTTCTCCAACGATTTCTGCTTCAATTTCTACCTCAGTTTTTTGATTGAGTTTTTGCCCTGAATTCCCTCAAAGATGGACCATGACTTGGAGGTATAAGCTAATTAAGCCCTTTCCTCCCTGTCTTAGGGTTTCAATTGCTGTGATGAGACTATGACCATGGCATCTCAAAAGGAAAAACATTTCATTGTGGTGGCTCACTTACAGTTCAGAGGTTTTAGTCCATTATCATCATGGCGGGAAGCAAGGCAGTATGCAGCAGACATGGTGCTAGAGAAGGAGCTGAAAGTTCTTACATCTTGACTCACAGGTAACAGGAAGTGGTCTGTCTCACTGGGCGTGGCTTGAGCATATATGAGACCTTAAAGCCTGTCTCCACAGTAACACACTTCCTCCAACAAAGCCACACCTTCTAATAGGACCACTCCTTTTGTGGGATATTTTCTTTCAAATCACCACACTCCCACAAGTTGGTTTGGTCAATGTTTTATTGAAGTAAAAGAAAGCAAACTGGGGCCTCAACCTACAGGGGAGGAGCACTTGAAAGATCTTCCTGCCTATTTTCTACTCTGAGAGAAAAGTGGTCTAGCTGAATAAGATTTCCTGGATCGTAATCACAATGCATTTCTAGCAGGTAGAGCAATATGGTGGTATTTTATTTGTACTGAAATGTGATTTTAATTGTATGTTAATAAATAAAGTTGCCCGGGGGTCAGAGCTATTAGAGCCATAGCAAGAGTGTGGCGGTGGTGGCACCACATGCCTTTAATCCCAGCACTTGGTAGAAGAGCTAGGTAGATCTCTGTGTGTTCAGGGATACAGCCAGCATTGGAGACACACGGCTTTAAGACCTGGAGGGCTGTACATACAGGCAGTGACAAGGCAGTTACGTGTTTGGGTTTACAACCAATGAGAAGGCAGAACAGAAAGACTATGTAAAGACATACACATAGGAAGTAGGTCTCTTTCAGAAAGGCAGGAGCACCTCAGGAGGAAGAATAAGGTTTTAGCTCTGAGTTCTGACCTCTTGGCTTTCTCTTTTACATTGATTCTGTGTTTCTTATTTAATAAGTTGGCAGATGGAGCTGGGACCGTCTTAATCTAGAAGTGCTGGTCATGGTCAAGAGACAGCCAGGACTGACCTACTCGTGATGATGCAAACACTAATAGTTGTGCCATAAACCATCAAGATGAGGAATGGATGCAAATCACTATACCTAGCAAAAAAAAAATATAGAGAAAAAAAAAAAAAAACAAAAAAAAAATAAAAAAAAAAAAAAGATAAACAGTTGAAATAACAGCAATTCTATCTTAGCATTACAGTTAATTTCTTGATATTTTTTATACTTATCAGGACGCTCAATAGGAATAATCTACGATCTATACATAGTAACATGGAGAGGGGAAGGGGGGGGGGAAGGGGAAGAGGAGAGAACAAAAATCGTCTAAAGAAAAAAAAAAAAAAAAAAAAAAAAAAAAAAAAAAAAAAAAAAAATCAGTGATGAGGATGCAATCATATCCCTTTTATCATTTCCATCTAAGGGAGTGGATAAATCCACAAAGAAGCAGTTCTAAAGTTTCTCTCTCTGGTCACTCTTTTCAAGTAACTGGGTGGCAGACATTGTTTCCATAAAAGACCTAACCTTATCTTACATCCTTTGGATTTGTGCTTCCATGAAAGCAGCATCCCAAGGCCAGCTAGGACCATCTACCATTGAAGAGAGCCTATTTGTCTCTCTCTCTCTTCCCCTTCTGAGGCACTTTCCTTCTTCCACTAACAACAGGGCCTCTACAGTGGCTGTAGCTCAGGCCAGATCAACAATAGCTGCTGGGTACATGCGTACTCTGCTTCTTCTCCAGGGGGTCAGAACAGTATGCTTTAGAAAGGAAATGACTTGGGTTTTATCAGTTTAGTAATAAAGGGGTTGATCAATAATGTTCATTCTAGGTTTGCCAGAGTTCTCTGCATTGAAATTTGGTGTTCTCTCATAAAAAGACGCTCTTTGTTTGACCCTCAGTAATTGTCTTTTTGCTGTAAGCCCAGATGTAAAAATTAGATGACTTCATGTAACAGTACTAATTTCTATCCTCCCTGGAAGAAAACAATGAAATGTGACAACTCCTTCTTGGCAATAGTAGGTTGGAGATAAGAGGTGGCTGTGCCTTAGCATTCACCAGTCTCTACTATGCCTGGCCTACTTCTCTGTCTATCAGCTGTCTGACCACCATAGATAACTGAAATACTGACTCTTACTATAGCTTGACTGCCATCCATCTTTATACCTTTATTCTTTCTTGCTGTAAGATCTTGTTGGGGAGGTGTTCTGAGATCAAATATTATGTTAGCCCTGGAACTATTAGCTATTTCTTCTGTTGGGCCTCTATGAGATCTTCGGGAGCATACTTCTAGAAGCTTCTATGCTATAAATACTTCTACGCTATATAAATCAGTGCCAACATTTACCTTAAGGTTATCTGGCAGCTCAGCCCTGCCAGCGTACCCAGGGTTCATGGTGATGAAGACGGCACAGGTTGGGTTCAGTGAGAGCTCAGTGCCTTCAAAGATGAACACCTTCAGCTTCCGGATAATGGCTTGCTGGATGCTGAGAATCTGCTGGGCTACCACTGACAGTACTTCCACCTATGGAGAGAATACCTCACTGAGGTGTGCTCAGCCAGCATGCCCCCTCACTCAGCAAGGAAGGATCTCAGCCACCTGAGAACTAGACTTTTATGCTCAAAATGACAAGTATGATTTGGGGCTTTGGCAAAGAAAAGGAAAATAATGTGTGTTTGTGTGTATATGTGTGCTGTGGGATGGTCTTGCTGTATGCTGTGAATATGTGTTGCTACCACTGGTTAATGAAGAAGCTACTCTGGCCTATGGCAAGACAGGCTATAGCCAGGTTGGAAATCCAAGAGAGATACAGAGAGAAGAGGGTGGAGTCAGGGTGGATGCCATGCAGCTGCCCAAGGAGCAACATGCCAGCAGACTGGTAATGCCACAGCCACGTGGAAATACATAGATTAATATAAATAGATTAATTTAAGATGAGAGCTGTATCGTCGGCGTAAGACAAACATTTGTATAATATAGCTTGACTGTTATTTGTACCAGCATGGGATTATCTGGTACATATATGTTGTGTGTGGGTACTATCTAGCATGTTCCTGTACCTAGAGCATTTCAACATCTCATGCTTATATTTCTGATTTCTACTCTCTATCTAAATAGAATCAATTATACTTTTTTTTTTAATTTTTTTACCTCTACTGTAGACTTCTATTATATTTTGTTTAATTTTTATTCCTTTTATTGGGTTACAACCATTTAAAAGGCAAGATCATAGCTTATTCACCTTTGCTTCATGAACATATACAGTTACTGGCATGCACTAGCTGCCCAACTAAATTCTGAAAGGATCAGTGAATGGATGAATATGATAGGAAGGTTGGTGGATGTGTTTCAAACACAGATGCTCTCTCCGTGTAGCTGTTTATGTTTAGTATATAAGTACCTACTCCACGCAAGGGCCACAGAGAAGACACAGACTCTGTTCTTAAGAGTTGGGAGCTCAGAAAAAGGTCCCTCCATATCCAACCCCTTTGTTACATCCTCTAGAAGGAGAGTTACCTCAATCCTGTTGAATTCATCAAAACAGGCCCATGCTCCAGCTTGGGCCAGCCCCTTGAAGAACTTCCCCATGGCTTTATAATCCAAACCATCGGAGCAGTTGAAGACCACACACTAGAAAGAGGAAGGATTCAGGGTAAATTTCCTCATAGCTGAATAATCAGAACCAGAAGCCAGGAGCAAGGCTCCTCCCCCACTCTACCAGGCGAACTGGGCTCCCACTTTGATTGTTAGGCAAAATCATCTTGAACTTCTTGCTCTTGGGGTCCAGAGAGAGGTAGGAAGAGAGGGTAGAGACAGATGGAACTTCCATACCTGCTTGGCCAAAGCTTTAGCCAGATCTTTGGTGGTCTCTGTCTTGCCTGTCCCTGCTGGACCCTCTGGAGCACCTCCAAGGTTCAGCTTCAAAGCTCCCATTAGAGTCCTAAAGGGAAACAAACAACAACAAAAACCGAAACCCAAACCAGCAACTCAGTGTGCAACTCTTGAGATACAGTCCTGGCTTTTGTTTATTTTGACTTCTGCAAATAGATGTCCCCTTCAATTACGCGATGAATACATCATCACTGTAAAAAATTGGTTTTGCTCAGCATTGCAATTTCAGAGCCTAGCCCAGAGCTTGGTGCATGGCAGAGGCCACCCATACACAGTTGCCCAGAAGAATGACTGAATGAATAATGGGATGCTTAGGTGGATCTAAATAAACCAAACAGAAATGAGAAAAAGACTTCAATCCTGCATTCCAGAGCTCACCAGCACTGATGGAATAGACAACAACACATGTGTCCCACTGAAGCATGACCTGAGCTTAGGAACCACCTTTTAGTTAAGTTCATATCCTCAGTGAAAGAACACAGCATCCGACAGGTGCAAAGCAGATGTTAGAAATGAATGATGTAGAAACTGATCCCAAAGTCCTTGGAACGAGTCTTTGTAACTTCAGTGACATGGTAACTTGTTATTTTCTGAACTTGTTTCCACAGCTCTAATTAGATTTAGGGTTGGCTGATGTCATGCATGGTGCACAGGTGCGTTCAAGCCATTACTGTTCTTTATGACTATAGCTAATAATAGTGTGTGGTAGTCAGGGTTTTTGATGAATGAGTAGATTATAGCTGCTCCCAGCACAGGGGGAGTATGGATGGTTATGTCAGATGATGGGCATTTGTCATAATTACTCTGTCGTGTGTGTCATTTATAATATCATGCTGAAGATCTGAAGGCTGTGCAATAGACTTTCCAAAAGGAAATTGCTGGATAATGAGCAGAATAAAGGAATGATGAGTTAAAATCAGAAAACAAGGGATTGATAATAAAGGGGGAAATGAATTGAATGGACAGTTCTCAAAAGAGGTACACATGTTAAAAAAAAAAAGGTGGTGGGTAGTCAGGGCCTTTAGTCATTAAGGAAGTCCAAATTCACTCAAGTCAGAATGGCTGTCATCAAGAACCCAAACGACAACAAACGTGGACAAGGACAAGTGTGGGAAGGTGGGGAATTTAACATTTGTACACCATTGGCAGGAAATGTTAACTCTGTGCAGCCACTCTGGAAACAAGTGTGGAGGTTCCTAAAAAAACTGAAAATAGTACTACTGTATAATCGAGCTACAGCATTGCTAGGGATATAGCTGAAGGAATCGAAGACAATGTACCTCAGAGATATTTGCACATCCATGTTTACTATGATACTATGTATAGAACAAAATTAAAAATCAGCAGAGGTGTCCATGAATAGATGATAAAGAAAATGCAGTATATGTAACAAAAGAGTTTTATTCAGCCTTAAGTAAGAATGAAATTCTGTCAACTGTAGGAAAGTGATTGGAGCTGGAGATTATCATGTTAAGCAAAAAAAAAAAAAAAAAGACAGAATGAGAAAACAAAGTCATGTTTGCTCCCATGTGTGGGATTTAGATTTGGGAGAAAAAAAAGACATTAAAGTAGAAAAGTGACTACTTAGGAAGAGGAGAGGGGTCAGTGAAGGTTGGTGGAGAGACAAGAAAGGATGCTTATAAATGCAGTATATTTTTGCATGAAAATGTAACAAAACCATTGTATTCTATAAGTAATATATGCTAATAAAAAGAAAACACAATATTGGAAAATTTAAATAATCTTAAAGAATAGTACTTTGAAATATTTTTACAGTCTAGATTTGTACTATAAGGAAATATACAAAGCACAGAAAATCCGAGCACAACAACATTAGGAAGTTAATGAAATGCAGGTACCTAATGTAAGGAGTTGTGAGCAAAGTGGCCAAGCACTGTGCTAAGTGAAGAGAAACTCCTCCTCTCCACCGGACTGGACACAGAGGCTGGAGATGCCCTGCCTGCGATCTTGTTGGTTTTATTTTCTCGTAGTGCTGAGAATGACTTGCCTGCTTGCTAGTCAAATGCTCTCCCTCACAGCCAGATCCCCAGTCCTGCTTCTCTGTGTCTTGACCTTCATGGTCTATCCCATGGCCATGTGTTCTCCAGGTACCACACTGAATTTTGCTATTGCTGAGCTTTCTACTTAAGCAACATGTGACTATCTCATTCATACACCAGTGTTCTGCTACTGGTTCCAATGAATTTCTCCATACTGGCGTTCCCACTGGGTTCCCATTCCTAGCCAATTCCATTTGTGGTTAGTGCTAAGAACTAAAAACTCTGAACTGTGAGATTGAAACATAGAAGGTAACAAACCTAAGACACTGTGACCTGCCCAGTGCCTTTCCTTCCTATATTCTCTTTCCTTCCTTTCGGCTTGGGACTCCAGAGCTTACCTGTAGCAGCGGTCTGTGAGAGGAGTGATCACCAGACGGGGAGAGTTGCCCAGGTACTCATAGCCATACAAGGCTTCTGTGGTTATCATCTGCACATGAACATCCTTTGCCTCCCAGTAGTACCGCAGCTGGGAAATCCACTGGAAATCATTGAGACTGAAGACCTGATCCTCTGCCAGTTTGGCCACCACATCACGGGCTAATGGGATACCATGGAGAGACATCCATACGTGGAGTCATCAGAATTACCCACCCTCACCGACTCCTCGGGCAGAAGAGGATGCTATCCACGTCCTCAGTCTCTGCTATTCAGGCTCTAACATCCTGCAGGCAGCAGTAGCTTTCACAAGCTGGACTTTGCTTTTTCAAAGAGAAGGCTGTGCTGCCTTCTCTCAGGAAGTAGAGTAGAGGTACTGAACGTGCGCTCTGAAATCAGATGGCCTGGTGCAGTGGTTAATACTGTCAGCTTGACTGAGTCTGGAGCCACTAAAGAGACAAGCTTCTGGGCATACCTAAAAGCATTATCTAGGTGAGGTTAACAGAGGTGGAAGATCCACTGTAAACATGAGTGGCTCTGCTCCCTGGGATGGGTCCTATCCCAGACTGCATATCCCAGGAGCCGGCTAGCTGAGCACCAGCGCTTGCTGCCCACTGCTGCTTCGCTGTGGATGTCCCACATCCCTGCTGCTGTGCTTTCCCCACCAGGGCAGTCTGAACCCCAAAACTGTGAGCCAGAATAAACATTCCCTTCTTCAGTTGCTTTGGCGAGATATTTTGTTGTAAGAGTGAGGAAAAGAACAGATACACTTGGGTTCAAATTCTGCTTCCACCATGAACTAGCTTGGTGACTTTGGGAAAGTTATTCAACTTCTCTGTCTCCTGGAATGGCTGCGAGGACTCAATGTAAACACACTGTGTGTCTAGACATACAGGGAGAGTGAGAGAGGGCCAGCACCAACGTAGAAAATATTATAGAAGTATTACTTCATGTTACTGTTCTGAAACTCATGGGGGTGGGGCTGGGACTGACCCAGAGGCTTGCAATACAGACACCCTGAATGCTCACACATCAGGTCACACATGACATTTTGGGCTCCATTCCAGGCTTCTAGGATACCCTAGGACACTGGTGTCATCTTGACCTGAGCCCACATGGGAAAGTGTCCCATGAATTCATGGTTAGAGGCATCTTTCCTTCCAGCCTCAGGAACCAGCTGGGTAATACATTTATTGGCTACCTTCTTCCTCTCATAGAATTTCCAAGCTAAGATGCAGTGATGATCCATGAAGTCAAAGAGCAGACATAGGCTTGTGGAAATCATTAGTGGGCTTTTAGCTGCTCATGGGATGAGAGCTGTTGAGATCTCTGAGTGGACTCTTACAGGTCTGCATGAGGGACCAACCTGGAGCTATCTTCACTATGCCGTGTGTGTGCAAGTACATGTATGTGCATTTATGCACGCGTGTATTTGAGAACCTAGCCACTCAAGGAGACACTAGGCCATAATCATGGCTTCGTTCATCACCCCCACCAGGTGGGTCTGTGGCCATGTGAGGAATAGATCCTCCATCCTCTCTCCCTGATTTCATGGGCATCTCTCTGCCTGGAATCAGACTGAAGTGAACACCAGTCCTAAGGGAATAGATGCTGTGACACACTAGTTAGCTGGTATAGGAGCAAGAAAGACCTTGTTCCCAGGCAACCAGCCTGGTCCAGCCCCGGTTTCCTTGGTGATGACGGAGGAAGGGTGTGGAGGTGGTTTATTTTACATACAAACCCCAATTCTTCCTCCTCATCGTCCCCCTCTGTTTTGTTGAAGGAAGAGCACAAAGGCAGTCTCTCACCACCGATCCCGCACCACTGCTGATTCCCAGCCCCTTGGGTTTGGAAGCAGACAGAGGAGCCTTTACCGCTTCCAAATGTGGTGTTTGCCAGCAAATTATTGCCCTCTCTAACAACTGCTTCTGAGCTTGGGAAGTGTTTGTGAAAATGAGAAAACCGTAAACAGCACAAAGCCCAACACCCGGTGAATATTCAACATCATCACCCGTGCTGAGGAGGCAATCATTCACCAAGCTGGTGTCTCTCGGAAATGAGAGGCCTGCTTCGGGAGTGGCTGAGGTGGGAGGGCCTTTGGCCCTGGCTTCTCCTCAGAGCCCTCCTTACCCTCAGACAGACTGGGAAGTCCTGAGGCATCCTATTCCGGAGACTCAAGAGACATGCCCAGCCAGCTGCTGTTCCTGGACTGAGCAACACCCAGAGTCTGTATTCTTACCGTGGACGTCGATGACAGTGAGGGCCCCAAGAGTGAGCCTCGCCCCACTGCTCAGCTTCCCTCGCACCAGTTTGACAATCTGCGCGATCTGGTCATTACTCTTCTTCAGAAAGTCCTGGCCAGGGCACAGGAAGAAACGTTCAGTCAAGGTGGATTCTCCTCCAGCAGTTTCCATCTTGAAGGCTGACATCATCTGACATCCAAAGGTCCAAGCCAGACCTGGATGTCATCCTCCAAATCATCCTTTCCCTCGTCTCATACTTTAACCTCAAAGTGGATCTTCTGCTAGTTAAAAGAGGCCACACCACCCTGTTTTATTTTGATAACATTGTGGGAAAGACAAAACTTTAGGGGCAGAAATGTACAATTGCAGATGCTTAAAGAAAATCTGACTGTGAGGGGGTGAAGGCATTTTGGCTGATGAAGAGCTGTTCCTCATCTTGCACGTGACTGTGCTTACAGGATTGCATGCACTTGTCAAAACAGAACTGTTTGCCAAAATAGGTGAGTTTTTTTTTTTTTTTTTCAAGACAGGGTTTCTCTGTATAGCTTTACACCTTTCCTGGAACTCACTCTGTAGCCCAGGCTGGCCTTGAACTCACAGAGATCCACCTGCCTCTGCCAAGTGCTGGATTAAAGGTATGTGCTACTGGCGCCCAGCTTTGTGAGTTTTACTATACGTATATTGTACAGTAATCTTGAATTAGCAAAAGAGAAAAAGAAACTTTCTCATATCAAACAAGACACAGGGAATAGGACATGCTGGACAGATGGACAGGACATTCATCTTTATCTATGAATCACAGCACCTGGGTGACTGAGGCAGGAGGGGAATAGCCTGGGCTACATAGGAAGACATTACCTCACTTACAAAAAGGAGGAGGAAAAATATGCAGCATGTAACCTGGACAGAGTCTTGGCCTAGGAAAAGGCTAGACCTTTAATAGGGTAACAATTAAATTGGCAAAGTTAAAAAGGTCTGTATAGTAATAGATTATTGTTGATTTCCTGATTTGGATCATTATATTTTGATTGTCCCTGATGGTCACATCTGAAGGATCTAGATAAAGGATATAGGGGCTGCAGAGATGGCTCAGAGGTTAAGAGCACTGGCTGTTCTTCCAGAGGTCCTGAGTTCAATTCCCAGCAACCACATGGTGGCTCACAACCATCTGTAATGAGATCTGGTGCCCTCTTCTGGCCTGAAGGGATACATGCAGGCAGAACACTGTATACATAATACATAAATAAACCTTTTAAAAAAAATACAGTGCTGTGGGATGTCTTTCTGTATGCTGTGAACATGTGTGGCTCCCATTGGATAATAAATAAAACTGTTTGAGCCTGTGGCAAGAAAGCTTACAGCCAGGCAGGAAATCCAAGCAGAGTTACAGAGAGAAGAAGGGCAGAGTTGAGAGAGACACATGAGCTACCACTGAAGGAGCAACAAGATGCTAGCAGACGAGTAATGCCACAGCCATGTGGCAACATATAGATTTATAGAAACGGGTTAATTTAAGATGAAAGAGTTAGCTAGCAGGAAGCTGAAGCCATAGGCCATACAGTTCATAATTAATATAAGCCTCTGAGTGATTATTTTATAAGCAGCTGCTGGACTGGGGGTGGGAGAGATTCGTCTGGACTGCTGGGCAAGGCAGGACTGGAGAAACTTCCCTCTACAGTATAGGAGAATTTTTGTATTATATTGGTGACATTATATAAAAGCCTGATATTTCAAAATGAAGAGGTTAAAAAGTAAAAAATGGACCTTGAAAAGAAATTTAAAAAAAGGGAGACCACCCGAGTTCAGCTTCCACCATATCAGTTTTCTAGCACTGTGGTTTGTAGATTCTCAGAGTGTCCAGGTGTATGAAATCTGTATGATTACAACTCAGCCAGAAAGCTCTCCTGAGGGTTGAGATGGGGTTTGAGAAGCATGGGCACAATGACTGATGTGAATAAAGCACCCTGCAAATAGTAGTGCTATTGTTAGTAATAATGTGCCCAGCATGTAGAAATAAAGAGGTTCCTAAAGCCTTCTTTGTCTATGACTTGCTGTTTGAAAGGCCCTTGGTGATGGGGATGCTCCCCCCGCCCCCCAGTGCTCTGGAACTCCCTTGCCCACTCCACAGTTGTCCTCCAAGCCAGACGACAGGCTCACATTAAGAATCTGAGACTCCTTGGTGCTTGTCAAATGGGTTAGTTATGGATTCAAGACAGAGTCAGCCTTTTTTTTTTTTTTTTTTTTTTTTTTTTTTTTTTTTACAGATAGGTGACAGCATCCTCAGGCTTACACAGTGCCAACGGCATTGTAGCAACTTGTTTTCTGCCCTTTTATCAATATGTTAAGTCATTATGTTCCCGCATGTTAAACTGAATTGTTATACTAATGGGTTTTATGTAAATTATATAGTTTTAATTTGGAATTTGTGCTTAGCACAAGATAGGATTGCAGTCTATAATACTCAGAGTTGAGGCAGTGGAAGGATTTGGAAAAGAAGACAAAGCTAACCAGTTCATTTGTCATGCAATATTGATGTAAGTTATGATGTATATAGATATTCCATCCAAACAAATCTGTCAAAACTTGGATTTCTACTCCTTTTGTGTGGAATGATATTGCAAATATTAAAATAATGTTTAAAAGGGTTGCTGCAATGTGCTCCACCTTTCCTTCCTCTTTCCAAGGCTGGGGATGGATCCAGGACCTTGTGTATGCCAGGCAAATGCTCTACTATTGAACTACATCCCACTCTACTGTGCACCTTCTAGTTCCTCTCTGGAACAATCCTCCTTGTATTTTCTACTTGGCCAGTTGTCATAGTTTAGGTTTCTCTTAGACTATGACTCGATGTGACAATTCCTTGAATTTTAGAGAGATGACTGACACTTGGATTGGTAAATTGCTCATGGCCACACAGTCAACAGGTGAATATGCTGGGATTATGTGTCACATCCACCAGGTCTTGTATTCTGAAGCATTGGCATCCACTGGAAATGCATGGTTGGTCTGAGGATATGCAGGATGGAAGTGCACCAGGTCTCCAAGAGAAAACAGAAGGGAGAGCTTGGGGTGGACAGAGACAGGAGAGAGAGAAAGAGAGAGAGAGAGGAGAGAGAGGAGAGAGAGAGAGAGAGAGAGAGAGAGAAAAGAGAGGCAAACAAGGCAAACATGGCCTCCCGGCCCAGGAAGAAGAATTGTTGGAAAGTCTCTCAGGTAACTCCTGCAAGCAGGAGCTCGTTACACTTAGCATCCTGCAGCTCAGAATTTCTACATAGGAAAAACCATGAGGCTAGCTATATGCGCCAAAGAGATTCTCAAATCCAGATTTCCTGCTTCACTGTATCCATGGAAACTCTGGCTTCTGCGATCCCTGTTCTAAATGACCCAAATGGCTACTCTATCCTAGTTCACATTGGCTCTCCTCTGCAAGCTTTAAGGTGTGCTCACTTACTGGCATGGTGCCTTCAACTAGGGCTTCAGACACCTCTTTGGTCCAGAAGATGGAGGAGACACAGATAACTACCTGGCCAGGCCACTGCAAGACCCAGCTGTCACGAGGGACCTGGGAAGGAACAGTGGGGTTACTGTAGAATCAGTTCTTTGTGTGTGGTTTAAACTGACTTTCTACAACTACCTGCCCTCCCCCTTCCCCACCACACACACCTCATCATGATAGTAAAACAAAAGTCCTCTCTCAGTCCTAGAACTCACTGTGTAGACCAGGCTGGCCTCAAATTCACAAAGTTTTCTGCTTGCTTCTGCCACCAGAATCCTGGGATTAAAGGCATGCAGCACTATGCCAGGCTTGGGATTAGTGATTTACGTCTTTGTCCCTCAAGTATTGTGTAAAAGAAAAACAAAACAGTCTCAACTCTGCGTTATTTTATTGCTTCAAGACTGATTTTTTAAAAAATATAATCAGGGTCATGTTCAGAGAGTACTCACATCTCCCCTTTTACTGGCTGCATTAGACTGTGGTATTGCGGCATGCTTTCTTAGCCAAATCCTCCTCCCCAGCTTTTGTTTCCTAAACTTAAGATCAGGGTTTAGCCCCAGCACCACATAAACCAGGCATGGTGGTGCAAGCCTAGAATCCCAGCACGTGGGAGTTGGAGACAGGAGGATCAGAGGTTCAAGGGTGGCCTTGGCTGCATAGTAAGTTGGAGGTCAGCCTGGGCTCCATGAGACCTTGTGAATCAAGTCTGCTGGAGGTTGTAAACAGTTTTTATCAGAACACAGCCATGTTTATCATTTATATACTGTCTACAATGCTTTCGTGCTCAAAAGGTAGAGTTAGATACCACAGCCAGAGTGTGGCCCACAGAGGTGGGGGGGCTGTTCTCTTGGCCTTGTATAGAAAAAGCGTGGACTCCTGATGGCCAATGTCACACTGGTAGCTCTTGCTCTGTGACTCAGAATTTTTTTTTTTTTAATAGAAAATGGCATTGATTTAGATTTCAAAATCTACCATGTGGGACAGCAAGGTTGGTCTTGAGGACCTTTGTGAAAAGGCATTGGTTGCACATGTTTGTTTGATAGATGGAGTCTAACCATGGGGGTAGAGCCTGGAAGTAAGACACACACTGAAAGAGGAGACAAAACTCAGACACTGTCAACATGAGCCAAAGATTTGTCCCAATAGGTTATTTTTCCTTAGGCTTTCTGTCATCTTTGTGTCCATTAAGGCCTTTAGGGACTAGATTGCCACTCCCAGGTGATCCAAGTGAATGCCTACTTGGAAGGGGAGCTAAATGAAGCCACAAATCCCATGTGACAGGAAGTAAAGCCCCTACTCCCACCCCACCCCCATCACCAGAGGGCTCTAGGTAACCCGTCTCTTCCATCACCTGCATCTACCAAACAACTCTGCCAGAAAACTGCTCATTGCCGTAGATTCACAGGCAAAGGACCCAGAGGCTCAGGTAGGTTTCAGTGGTATCCTAAAGGTCCAGGGGAACTGACGCATCCAAACCACTCCCCAAAGCTTCCTTTGTAGTACCCTAATTCCTGTTTACCTGGGCATAAGCTTCAATCCCATTTCCAATAACTTGCCGCATGCTGGACAGCATCACCTTCTCCACCTGCTGCAGCCACTTTTCCACCATGCCCTGGGGGGAAATACAACAGCGGGAGGCAGCAACTGTCAATCAAAGCTGGACAGAGATTGTGGCAGAAGTCCAGCTCTCTTTCTGGAGCCAGATTCGGGGGTTGCTGCCTCTTCAAGTCAATATTATTTGACTGATTGCTTTATGCTTATTAACAGTTGTCTAGGAAGTGTGTTTCCTCTAGAAATTTTGTGTTTGTTTGTTTGTTTGTTTTTCAAGACAGGGTTTCTCTGTGTAGTCCTGGCTGTCTTGGAACTCACTCTGTAGATCAGGCTGGCCTCAAACTCATGGAGATCTGCCTGGCTCTGCCTCCCGAGTGCTGGGATTAAAGGCGTGCACCACCACCACCTGGCCTGCTCTAGGAAATATTTGATACATGTCCCTTCATATAATTTTCTCAAGCCAACAGCTCCTCAGGAGGCAAATGAAATCTTTATTCTTATTAATAAAATAAGTTTCTCCTTTTTATATTTTATTGCATGCATATGTGTCTGTGCATGGATGTGTACATGTGAGTGCAGATGCCTGAGGACACCAGAGGCGTGACATCCCTTGGAAATGGAGTTACAGACAGTTGTGAGCCGGCAGACAGAGGTGCTAGGCACTGAATTGGGTCCTCTTCAAGAACAGTATGCCCTCTTTGGATGCTCCTCTTTTCCACGGGGCTGGGAATAACTTACATTTTACTCATTATCAAAGGCCATATGACTTGAAGTGGCAGCACCCTCTGTAATCTCAGCACCCAGGAAGTCAAAAAAAAAGAGGATCTCAAGCTTAAGGCCAGCCAGGGCTAAATAAGTGAGACCCTGCATTCCCCTCCCCAAAAGATGTACATATGAAAAGCCAGGTTGGGTGTATGTGAGATTTCTCATTGATTCTATGTTTTGTGTGACTGGATTGTTGTCTACCTGGGCTCTGAAAGCATCATCAGGTCACCTGGAATCTGATCTCTGCTACTGCATCAACTTTATTCAAGATCTTTCCATGGTTTTATTTGTCCCATGGCCTACAATATAATCCCCATCTTAGAGATGGATAAACTGAGGCCCAGAAGTTGGAGTAACTTCAAAATGATTTAGTTATTAAGTTATGGAACCCAACTGTTCCACACTCCAAACTAGAGTCCAAAAGCTTAGCCCAGGGAACCCCCTGCTCTGGTTTGTTCTACTGTGGAGAAAAGAGCTCCCCCTCAAACACACAGGGGGATTACTTTGGCTTTTGCTGGGTAGATTGTCTGTATGAAGGGAACAGTTTCTTTTTCTGAGCTGATCATGCCCAGGATTTCCAGATTGTCTGTGAATTCCAGCTTGGCGATTCCTTCAAAGCACTTCTTCAAGTGTGGCTGCACACGGAGTGGGTCCTTTGTCTCAGACAAGATCTCCAGAAGTTCATCATTTGACAGGAAGAAGAACCTATTTCAAAGTAAAGAAAATGTGGTCATAGGGAGCTCTTTCAAGGACTGAATTTCCAGCGAGTAGATGCTCCTGACAGATGGATCCTCCTGGGTGATTACTAGCTGCATCCCAAGGTCTTTTCTAGGCCTGGCTCCTCTCCTCCATCACCCACCTGGTGCACAAAAGGTGAAGAACTTTTTTCTTTTTAAAGATTTATTTATTATGTATCTAGTGTTCTGCTTGCATGTCTGCCTGCAAGACAGAAGAGGGCGCCAGACAGCATTACAGATGTTTGTGAGCCACCATGTGGTTGCTGGGAATGGAACTCAGGACCTCTAGAAGAGCAGCCAGTTCTCTTAACCACTAAGCCCTCTCTCCAACCGTGAAGATCATTTTGACTCAGAGAGCAAGAGAAAGAATAGGAGCAGGCATTTCTGAGCTCAGTATGGTGGGGACTGGAATGACAGCTTGGCTCTCATCACTGCTTGTACTTCAGGATTGCCTGGGGAGCTCCTAAGAATTTCAATGCCAAGGTCCAAACACCCAGAGAGTCCCATGTATCTGATGTCTGATAAGGTCTGGGGAAATCTTTGATGTCTTAAAATCCCAGCTGACCTTAACATGCAATCAGTGTCAAGAACCTCTGGATAAAGAGGAAAGAGATTGCTCTTCTTTGTCTCTAGATATGCCAGAAAATGTTAAAGGTAGAAATGAAAAGGCATGTGAAGTACGTTATACCCTTGCATAAAAATGCCCTTATGTAATCCAGCACAGCAGACAAAAACAATGTGTTTGTAATGAACCTATGTGCAGGCAGAGACCTATTCTGTCTTTTAAGTGGAGGTAGTAGCCACTTCCCCACTTGCTCAGGCTATAAAGATGCAAAAATTACACCTTCAGAAAATGTTCAAGGTATCAACCTCTTTCATGAACCTGAGACTGAAAATTGTATAAAGAAGGGCTTATGGTCTTACTTAATATGATAAATTACAAGTTGCTCATAGTGTTTAGGGAAGACCATAAAGCCAGCCCAAGCTAAGAGGAACAATTGATTTAGGCATTTCTTGATCCTAGGCCATTTCTCTGTCTTGCTTTGGCTAGCAGAATCTAGTGAACATAGGTATATCCAAGTCCCAAGCCTTAGACTCTAGGAGACCTTATCATTGACACTCCTGATGCTCCTGTGACCATGTGAACAAACCTAGGCTAACCTTCCTAGTGCCCAAGTAACAGGAAGGAATCCAACCACCAGGCAAAGGATTAGGACTGACTCCAGTTGATTATAGTCACATTGAGTGAGCTCCATTCAGTTAAGCCCAGCCCAATGTGCCATACCATACAATTGTGAGCTAAATAAATAGCTGTTGTTTTATGCCTCTAAGTTTTGGAGTGTTTGTTATGTAGTAAAACAAACTTATATACTATCTGCAGTATTGAGAAAGAAGGAAGAGTTCAGTAACTACTTTTAGGCTGACTGAATAGTCAGTACCTAGTGAGGATGTTAGTTTCTACCATTTCTTTTTTCTTTTTTTTTTTTAGCTGAGGATCAAACCCAGGGCCTTGTGTTTGCTAGGCAAGCACTCTACCCCTGAGCTAACCCAGTTTCTACCATTTCTAAGTAATATTCAAATGGATGATCTCTGTTAACTTATGTTACCTCTATTATGTGTAAGGCCCAAAGGCAGAGTAACAATGTAAAATATTTTAGCATTCTGTATTTTTAAGGTAAAATTAATTTATGTGACAATCACCAACAGTTCAAAGCATTCAGTAAGATTGATTGACTTTATTTTACAAAAATTCATGAACTTGAGATATTCGTATGAGTGTTTAATGTGTGTTTAACTTAGGTAGAAATGTAGCTCAAAGAGATTAAATATTTGAATATCACATCAAGACTCTTTGGGTTTGAATTGCAGTTTGGACATATATCACTTTTGTCTTTCCTGGGGGAACATCATTGTTCTCTCACTTATAAAATCAAGATGACAATAATGATCCCAATGTTACAGGATTATCCTAAGGATTACCTAAGTATAAAGCATTTAGTGTGGTGTTCTGGCACCAGATGTAAATGCTGTATTAGTGTCGACTGTCGCTATTAGTACTAGGAATGGCAGCAAAAGGCTAGAGCCAAAGGCCCTGAGGCTGAAGAGACGGTTAAGTGTTTAAGAGTGTGTCCTACTTTTGCAGGGGACCTGGCTGCTCACAACTGCCTGTAGCTCCACCTCCAGGGAATCCAGTGCCTTCTTCTGGCCACTGTGGGCACCTGTACTCATGTACATGCTTCCACACATGACACACATAAATAAAATAAAAATTTGAAAGTGTTTGTAAGAGCCCACCATCAGGGGGTTTCCAGAGTTTAACCTCTTCTCAATGGTGTGCTTCCAAGTTAGTGTTCCCTCCACTATTTGTGTTTGCTCATGTTATCTAAAGCAAGACCCATTGGCCATAAGGGTCTCACTTTCTGAGACACTTTAAAATGTTCAATGGTGGTCTGGAGAGATGGCTCAGCAGTTAAGAGCATTGGCTGCTCTTCCAAATTCAATTGGATTTCCAGCATCCACACAGGAGCTCACAACTCTCACAGGGATCTGACACCTTCTTCTGGACTCCTTGGGCACTAGGCATGCAAGGGTGCCCAGACGTATATCCAGGCCAAACACTCATGCACATAGAATAAAAATAAAATTAAAAATAACATACAATGGTCTTAAGTGGCCAATGGCTACTTTATAAGACAGAACAAATAAAGAATATTTGGGTCACTGAGAAAAGATTTATCAGAGAATCATGTGCTAAACAGATACCAAGGGAATTTCTCCCATAGAAAAACCCCAAACTATCACCACTGTGACTATAAAAGCCTATACTGTTCTCTTGGTGAAGACTAGAGAGCTAAACTTCCTATAAAGCCACATTATAGTTTTTGTTGGTGTCTTTTGAGGCATAGTCTCAAGTAATCCTAGTTGGCCTCCAACTTTGTAGCTGAAAATGACCTTGAAATCTTGGTAGTCCTGCCTCCACCTACCAAGTACTGGGGTTATAGGCATGAAAACCTACATCCCAATGGAGTTGAATGGCGTGGAGTGACCAGCCACAGTGAACTCAGAAGTGACCCTCTTAAACAACATTGACTTTTATGTACAGCATTAGCTTTTGTGGGAAAGTTGCTGTACTTGGAGCTATAAATGTTAATGCTCAAAAAATTAGCTGATGGTTTTCAAACACTTCTGATTTAGATGTAGCTCAGTTGATCTGCACAGAAAACCTATGAACTGAGAGCCATTAATATTATCATATCTCAATTTCATAGTGGGGAACCCGAGTCTCAGATAGATTTGCTGAAGGTATTTAAGAGAATAAATAGAAAAGCTGAGATCCCAAGAGGGAGCTCTTTAGCTCTAAATAGCAGGTCTTAATCATGACTACTATGCCCTTTACTGGACAGAAACAATATTATTAGCTGGCCTAAGTGAAGATGTAACCCTTACAGAATCCATTTAGCTTCACTCTAGATGATGGCCGTGGAGGCATGTTAACTCCTAGATGTCATCCCTTGGGAACCAGGGAAGCAGGAATGGAATAGAATCCAACTCTAACATGAAAAATTTAATTCCACTACATATGCCCTCAAAGAATATATGAAAGAACCATCCTGGATACCTGGGGAAAAAGAGCCTCTTCTTTTCCAGGTAGTCATTCAGTCCCCGCTGGATGTCTTCCAACAGAATGTTGGCTTCCTGAAGCTTCTCAGTCATTCTTGGCTGATCAGCTGCCACCAGAACCCTGGTATCTTTCACCTGGGACACACACACACACACACACACACACACACACACACACACACACACACACACACACACACACACACACACTGAGAATCATTATGGGTACTCAACGTTGGTCATGATAATGAAGTCATGACCAACTCACCAACTAGTGATGCTGCCTACCCAAGTAGCCACTTCCTGATGTTTTCCTAGTCCCACAGGGCTAGCTGCTCACCAAGCATGACTGCATTTCTTCAATCATGGCTAGCTGGGTAGAGGTTGGGCATCACAAATTCAGAGTCAATTTCATCTGAACATTTTGGGGGTCTAAAACATAGATCATAGCAGTCTGTGCTGGCCTGTGCTGAACCCTTGATCAAGGAGCTTTGGGCCATGTAAGGATCATCTCCTGCCAGCTACTCTGTGGCAGAGCAAGCCAGTCTGAAGGGAGAGCCCCAGGTGGCCAAAGTGGAAAGAGGAGTATCAGCAAGAGTATAAAAAGAGTACTTGTGAGCTCCAGAAGGCTTCCTTGGCTCTCTGTTGACCCTTGGGAGGCCTGGCTACACTTCTGTCCTTGTGCTGTATGAATGACCCAATGATTTTTCTTGGCTTACACTTAGTGGGTTTCTATTATGTGCAACCAAAGAAGGATAACTAATGTAAAATCTGCTCCACTGGCTGGGTCTTATAACTGCCCCCCATACCTCACCCCTAGAATCCAGACCACAAGTAATCCAAACAGATATACTTCATTGAGATAAATTCTCTGATCGTGTACCACAATTTGAGTTTTTCAAAAAGGGAAAAATATATCCTCTCAGGAGATACACCTTACACATGTGTAACTCATCCTTCCAGGCTTGGTTCTACTGTCACCTGCTTTGGAGTTCTCCTTGACACTCCCAGAAAAGTGTATTGCTCCCTATTGTCTACACACCGTGTGCATACATGACAGCTTTTGTTTATTCAAGCCTGTGCACCTCATAACAGAGTTGTAAAAAAGTGGAAATCATGTTGTTCTTCTCAAATATTTTCTGACTTCTAAGATCATATCTGAGTCATCATATTTGCCAAAAAAAAAACCCCATTAAATAACTGAGTATCAGTATGCACCACTATTTGAAATCTAAAAGGATACCAACCTATGAAAATGGTACTGCATTGCTCTTTAACAAGGTCTTTTATCTCATTAGACATGATAGCTAAATAATGTCAACTGCTAAGAGTTATCTCCAGGGAGGTAAGGTTTCAAAAACTTTCTCCTTTCCCTATCCATATTTCCATATTTGAAGTTTTAATAAATTACAACAATGATATAAAATGTCAAATTTAAATTTCACTTGTAGTTTCAAGGGACATAGACACAATGTACCATGATAATATTTTTTGCTGGTGAGATGCAAGAGATAAAACTCACCGCCTGAGTCATAAGTGTTTTCCAGTAAGAATCCACAGTGCCAAATTTCTTGCCCTCTGTTGGCATCTGGGCTATGATGTCCTCTGAGCTGAAGATTGGTTCCAGGTACAGCCAAGTGACTTGGCATTTTAACCAGGCATCCAAATTTTCCTGTACCCGAACTAGCTTTTCTTCCCATTTCTGTGAATGTAGAATTCCACATCTGAATCAGTAACCTGCCGCTCTGCAGCACACACCAGTGAGTGAGCACACAGATGGATGGATTCATTGATTCATTGACTCACCATTCACTTGTTTAAAAAATACTTATTGAAATGTATCTCATGTGGCTACAGTTTCAGGGAATATGGATATAATGAAACAAAGAGTCTTTCGCCTTGTGAAGCTCACATTTTAGTTAGATAACAATAATAAAGCTTATTCTTTGATGAGTGATGATCAGGGAA
Organism: Peromyscus leucopus; assembly: GCF_004664715.2. Classification (NCBI taxonomy): domain Eukaryota; kingdom Metazoa; phylum Chordata; class Mammalia; order Rodentia; family Cricetidae; genus Peromyscus; species Peromyscus leucopus. The sequence goes on along the minus strand of NC_051063.1, from coordinate 84,650,130 downwards.
CTTTATATATATATACCATTATATACATATATGAAAGCAATTTAATTCAACTACCTTATGAGATATTAATAAATCTATGTGGGTTGGAGAGATAGCTAAATTGATAAAGTTCTTTCCTCTATACCAGAACTCAGGTTAAAACAAACAAACAACAACAACAAACTGGGTGTAGTGACATAAGCTTGTAACCCCAGTGCTGGAGAGGTGGAGACAGGCAGGTCTCTGGAGCTGGCTGGCCAGTCCACCCAGCCTGCTTGACTGGTGAGAGTGCTTGTCTCAAAAACAAAACCAAGAAGATTGCTGCTCAAGACTATCCTCTAGTTTCCACAAGTCACACACACACACACACACACACACACACACACACACACAAAATGTAATGGAGATATTAACAAACCTCACGTTTACAGATGCAGACTCTGAACACAATAGTTCAAATAGCTTCCCAAGGTCACACAGCTAACAGTGAAGGCAGAACCAGAATACAGACCCAGAGGTCTGGACCCAGGAGGCCTATGGCACTTTTTCTTTTTCCCTTGAGCTCTACCCCTAAGACATTTTCCACCTCCCTACCTATCTCACTTCTACAGACAATGATTAAGGGGGGCTAAACTCTTAGGGTCATGTGGCTCATATTCTAGTGCTGTGGATATCTCTCTATATAAATAAAACACTGATTGGCCAATAGCCAGACAGGAAGTATAGGCAGGACTAACAGAGAGGAGAAAAGAAAGAACAGGAAGGCAGAAGGAGTCACTGCCAGCTGCCGCCATGACAAGCAGCATGTGAAGATGCAGGTAAGCCACAAGCCACGTGGCAAGGTATAGATTTATGGAAATGGATTAATTTAAGCTATAAGAACAGTTAGCAAGAAGCCTGCCGCGGCCATACAGTTTGTAAGCAATATAAGTCTCTGTGTTTACTTGGTTGGGTCTGAGCAGCTGTGGGACTGGCGGGTGACAAAGATTTGTCCTGACTATGGGCAAGGCAGGAAAACTCTAGTTACATTCTAGATTACTATAGACTATAAAATACTTGGCAAATATATTTTTGTTTGACATATTCAAGCCTCATCTTCTCCTTCAGCAGACTGCTTCAGCGGCTCGGGAAGCCATGATCTTAATTGTACCATTACTGCTCTCCGTCTTGTGTTCATTCCTCCTTTCGTTCGTCCATTCAGGGAAAGGGAAGTTTATTTTTCCATTGAACTTGAGAACCCCACCCCTCCTCTGAGAAACTGAGACCTAATAGGCCACAACAAGATATACAATGGCTGTTTTCTTACCCGACATTCTGCTTCTATTGGCTTGATGAATGCAGAGCCACACATTGTCTGAGTCTTTATCACGTGATCATCGAGTAGCAGTTGAATGTCATCAACCGCACACAAGATGCTTGTATCCTGCCAATAAAGATGCCCACCCAGTCAAAGTCAAAATCATGAGACCCATTTGCCTTGCCTATGCCATTATCCATGAGAGTTCCAGAAGGCGTCTATGTCTCATAAGACTTTTTCATCATAAGATATTTATTTATTTATTTATTTATTTATTTATTTATTTATTTATTTATTTATTTTGAGACAGGGTCTCAATACAGATGTTCCCACTTCAGCCTCTGAAGCACAATGCACCTGGCTCACATTGGTTACTAAAATACTCATTGTCAGACAGGAGCAGTGGGGGAATGTCTGTCATCTCAGCACTCTGAAGGCTGAAGCTGGAGGGACACATGAGTTTGAGGCCAGCCTGGGCTACTTCATAAGATCTGTCTCAATAAACAAAATGAAACAAAACAAAAGAAACATTTTACTGTTTGACTTATTTGCAGAAATCAACCTAACCCAGACCTCGAGTCTGTTGGGGGAAAGACAGTCCCCTTCCCCAGTTTCCTACCTCTCTGACCATTTGCTTTCCAGGCTCCCTCAGGGAACATCAGCTTCCAATCCATGGGTACTACCTAGGTTCATGTACTGTAGCCAATAATAGGTGTTCTTGTAGTTATTTTAAGATGAAATTCAAAGATTTTTTTAAATTTCAATTCATGAGTTCTCTTTAACTGTCTACTAACAGGACATACTTATTAGGTTAATTACATTTAATCCCCTTGTAAACAAAGCTTTGCTTGCTTGTTCTATGTGTGGTCACATGATAAAAGTACATAGACCTGTAACTCCAGTTTTTCTGTCTTATACATTCGGTGAGTTCTATCTTGCTATCATGTAAGAGTATTGCATCTGCAGTCAGTTCCTATGGGTTGTACACTTTCCCTCAGCCATTGTGGCAGATAGACTGCTGATAGTCTGCCACCTACAGCAAATCTGGTCTTGCTTGCTTTGACTTTACTTCCTTCAAGCTTGCAGACATAGATGTAGACACAGATATAGATGATGCAATTGCAGATATGGACTGAATCTGGCCTAGGATGTATTCTTCTGTCTATCTTTCCTCAGTGTGTCTGAAAAGCACGACTAGCTCTTCATAGACTGGAGTCTTCACTTTCATTTCGCTATTGCTTTTTGTTGGTAGCGACTTCAGCCATAAACTTTGAAGGTAAATCAGGACTAATGAACCTGCTCATAGGTCCATAGCTGAACTCTTCATCACAGCCCAGCAGCCTCTAGAGCAGTGTCTGGCCCAGTCAGAATGCACATCTCCAAGCTTAAGGAACACATGACACTTTGCCTTGTTGGGAAAGACCTGGTAATTAACTCATTTGCCTCCAGTTCTCCTGCCTCTGACTGACTCCTGGATGGTTCCTATCCAAGGGTGAAACCAAGGCCTTGTGACCATCAAAATCAAAGAGAGAAAAAAGTCACAGGAGGAGGATGATACATTGTTCAGAGAGAAGGGATGTGCTCAGAGCTCCAGGGTTTTGGTTCTATGTTGAACATTCTAAAAATGGAGTGCTGGGGGTGTGGTCACATGGCAGAGTGCTTTCCCAACAAGAACAGAGCCCCAAGTTCAATCTCCAGTGCTACGGAAAAGAAAGCCAGGAGGGCAAGTGCAGACAGATGTTCAGGCACCCAGAAGGTGGGAGAGCAGGGAAAAAAATCTATTGTGATTTTCTTTTTAAGTATCCCAAATGATTCTGCTGTGCAGTTAGCATTTGGGATGCTGTTCCAGGTGTGAATGGGGAGCAGTATGTGAATATCTACCTGTGCCCTCCACAATGAACTGGGCAGCAGTTCCCATATCTACTCTATGCTTCACCACAAGACCAAACTAGACCCTGGGGTTATCCAAGCAAATGTACCTCCACATTCATTGCACAAACTCCTATCTATCTGCAAACACCCATGAAAATAAAGCAATCCACACCCTTACAATTCAAACTGGTTTGTAAGTGTCTGGGAATTTGCTAGTTCTGGAGAACCCCAGACCCCACTCTCATCCCCACAAATTAGTTGAAAGAGGTCCTGAAGGAATTCCTGTACGCATTAAAATTTAAGAAGTAAAATGTGTTGTTGTCCTGCTTCTGAAGGACCTGAGTTGGTGTGTGTGTGTGTGTGTGTGTGTGTGTGTGTGTGTGTGTGTGTGTGTGTGTATGCACAGTTACACAAGCCTGTGTTCTTCTTGAGACATGTTAATTCAGGAGACTCACTCCATTCCTTTGCACTAGGTCAAAAGACCCTTTGATTTTGAGATATATGGCTCCAGTGGAGTGTGAGAGCAAGGATGATGGAGGACAGGCAGGCAGAGGCAATACCCATGCAGAGGGTTATTCTTCTATGAGGTCTGTTGCATATAGAATCATGTCTGTATCTACTACATTACACACAGGGCTGCTTTCAGGGAGTTACCACTGGACTGACTCACAGTGTCCCTGTACTTCACGAAACTGAACGTCATGTTGACCCAGTCTGACTTCATCTTCTCCAAGTTTTTCTCCAGAGAGTATTCCTTGCTGGCAGCTGCACCAATGGGCTCCAGCCTGAGGAGAGAACACACCAACACCAACATCAACAGGCAGTGGCAGATACCTGAGGAGGAATTTCAGTTCAGTCTTAAGAGATTTCCAAAAGCTTTAATTTCAACAAAATGTTTTCTCTAAGGTTTGCCAGCTACTTCCAATGGATTTCCTGTTCTGAGTACTGTTGTCTTTTGGGGCTCTTTATAAGTTGAGTGTTTCTCCAAAATTCCCACTGAAGTTCTAATCCCCAACCATTCAAAATGTGACTATGTTCGAAGGGTGTTTAATGAGGTGATTATGTTAAAATGAAGCCATGGAGGCTGAGCCTAATCCAGCAGGACTGGTGTTCTTATAGGAAGAGTTGATGGCAATCACACAGAAATCAAGAGCATGTGAAGACACAAGGGAAAGGTGGCCATCTATATGCCAAGGAGAGAGGCCTTCAAGAAGACTAGTCCATAGTCATGGACTCCAGGACCCCAAAACTATGAAAAATAAGTTTTCAGCAGCCTAACTTACTTGGCTCCTAAGGAATGACAGCCAGGGTGTCATCTGGCCTCCACTTCACATAACACACATGCATGCACACCCCCCCACATTTGTACCTCCCACTCACAAACACACTTGCTCACCCCCAAAACAAACAGAAATAAACACAGCCATTCAGATAATACAAATGATCACCCTAGAATCCCAGGGCATTTGGGGATGGAGAAAACAAAGAGATCGTTCATCACAGTGTGCTTCATGGATCTTAGTAGCTGGAGGTCATCCTAGTTTGCTGTTTAAGAGGAAACAGGCCCATGAAGGCTGAGTGGTTTGTTCCAAGTTCTAAGAGTTGGGCAGAGTCTCAGGTTCCCAGAAAGAATTTGTTTTTAGTTTCCCTTTGAAATAACATCCCTTACTCTTTCTAGTTCCAACTCTACAGCAGGAAAAGAAATAGCCACTTGGGTATTGTCAGCCCAAGTGGGAGTCATTGATATTTTCAATCACAGTGACCCCCTGAACCAAAACCTGTCTAGAATGAGGGATAACCCTTACCTTTCAACAAATTTGCCGAATCCAAATTCCAGCATGTTCGCGAGGCACGTTGTCTCTGTGGGCTTTATCTCATAGCCAACAATCTCACTGATCTGCAAAGAAAGGACGGAGATGAGGGGCAGTTGTGGAAGGTAGCACTGTCCAGCGGAACCTCGGTAAGGATGGGGAATGTCATTGTCTGCACTGTCCAGCATTGTAGCCACTAGTCCCAGGAGGCAGTTGAGTGCTAAACTGGGGCTAATGCGAGGGATGAACTGAATTTTTGTGTTCAATTAGTTTTAACTAACTAGTACTCAATGAAATGACCACATGGTTGCTGAGTCTGACACTGTGGATCTGAGGGTTCAGAGGGCTGTTGCAGAGCCACACTGTATCTGGTTCTTCCAAGTTTGTCTCCCAATCAATTCCTGAGCATCCCAATGACCAGAACAGAGCCTCAGTTATGCTTCAAGGGCCTATGGAAAGCTCCTCTGTGATTCAAGCTGTAGTGAGTATTTGCTGAGTGTGTGTGTGTCGTGTCTGTCTGTCTGTCTATCTGTCAGATACACTCTCCAGTGCTCTGAGCTGAGGAATAAGAAGGATTCCCTTTCAAAAGTGCTCCCATGCTGGGCTTGTGATCCTGCCTACTCAGGAGTCTGAGGAAGCAGAATCATAATTTCTGGCCCTGCCTAGGCTACAAAGTGAGTTCAAGGCCGGCTTGGCCAGCATAGGGAGACTCAAAATTAAAAGTGAAAGATGATTAATGGCACAGCGTGTCCCTAGGTTTAATTCCCAGTACTGCTCAAAACACAACAGAATAAAGAAGAGCTCCCATCCACATCAGGGGGCTACTTGTCAGGGTCTCCATCCCACTGATGTGACACTCGCCCAGGCTCACCTCTTCAGTACAAACACCCCCAAGGAAGCTCTGAGGGAAGCTCCTGAAAGACCTAGGTAGCACCAGGGTCACCCATGCTAAAGATGGGGGCTGAAGCAGGAATGAGTGTCTGTATGAAAAAAAAAATCTATTGATGAGTTTTACCTCCATTTGGCTGCCAGAGGACTAGAAAACACCAGAGCAGAAAAGAGTGTGGGTGCCATGTCACACTCTGTCTTACCTCGTGTCCTTGGCACCTGACATTTGGTAGACATCAATAAGTATTCATGGAGGAAAAGCCTGACTAAATCATAGAACTTGAATAGCTTCCAATCTGGGTTCTGGGGACCTCTGGAGGATCAGTATGGTAATAAACTAAAAATAATGAGCAGTTATTTGGGGCTTACTAAGAACCATATTGTTTCAAGAGCTTCTCACACTTATTTTAGTCTCCTAGTACCACAAAGAGCACAGCTTATGTGTTAATCCCACTTCACAGCTAAAGAATCTGAACTGGAAACATCTTGTCTAAGACCATCAAGTTAAGAAATAGCAGAATTAGGATTTGGATCCAATTCCGACTCTAATAAATATTATTCTCCAAACTCTAATGTCTCTTACAGGTCCTCTATATACAGCTGTCTGTGTCATACACTGAACAGCTCTGGACAAAGGTAGTATTTGGCAGAATTTCTGCAGAACACAAGCCGCACAAGTGGCAGCCTTGACCTTTCACTATTATTGAAAATATCTACTACCTACTTATCTGTCTATCTGTCTATCTGTCTATCTTGTGTTTTTTTTTTTTTTTTTTTTTTTTTTTTTTTTTTTTTTTCTGTGTGTGTGTGTGTGTGTGTGTGTGTGTGTGTGTGTGTGTGTCTCACAGGCACCTGGATATCATAACACACATGGGGAGGTCAGAGGACAACTTTGCAGGAATTGCCTCTCTCCTTCTGACATGTGGGTCCTGGGCAATGAACTCAGGCTGTCATGCTTGGTGGCCAATTCCTTTCCCTGCTGACCCATCTTGCTGGCGCATTTATTCTTTTATACATTAAAATACAGTAACACACTGACTATCTCTGGGGCTAAAGCACGCTTACATAAATCCCTCAGCATCGCAACTGGCTCACAGCGAGGACTTGGAGATTGGCAGGATTTTTTTTAATTCTTTTTCTTTTAAAATTAAATATTGACAAGGCATTTGTTTCTCTAATTTTAAGATCCTGGAGCAATGCTGTCTGTGGAGACACTCGTTCCTTATGGCCTCTAAGCCTCGCAAACATGGCTCGAATGAATTGAGGTTTGTTCTGAATATAGCGCCAAATACTTCACACTACTGATTTCAAAGCTGATGGATACATAAATGATGTGTACTAGTTTAGACAGCACGTGTCTATAAAACCTGTTTACTTATTTCCTTTTACTTTAGAAAATATGGCTGGGCTGGGAACACAGCTTAATGGAAGGGCACTCACCTCACACGTGCAAGCTCCTAGGCTCAAACCCCACTGCCACAAAAAAGATAGGAAGGAAGGAAGGAAGGAAGGAAGGAAGGAAGGAAGGAAGGAATAAAGAAAAGACAAAGACAAAGACAAAAGTTGCAGTCTTAAAGTGTGGCTGCTAGAAGCATTAGCACTTGTGTACAGCTGGTTCTGTTCTTAGGGACAGCGCCCTCTGAGCTTTTGGACCGGCTTAGGTTCTGTTCAGCTGGTTCTGTTCTCAGCGCCCTCTGAGCTTTTGGGCCGGCTTGGGTCCATAGCACTGGCTGTGTGTTTCCTTGTCCAAACTTGTTTTAAACCCAAACAGCAATACCTTGTTGGGATCTGTAAAGTCTATGACCCCAACACAAGGCACCATTTTTTTTTTTTGTTGAGTCAGTTCAAATGGCTGGCAACCACAGCCCAGCTGTCCTAGGATCCCAGATCTGCCCTCAGGCCTTGAGGGGTAACTGGTGGCTTAGTTTTTAGAGCCTTTTAACCAGAACAGGATCTGTGTAAATGGGTTTCTCGAGGGGACCCATTAGGGCAGATCTTGGCTTTGCCAGCCTTGGGGCTGTCACAGGTCTGGGGCCTGAAGTGGGGACAGCCCCTAGTGTATCTGGTGACACCTGTCCTTTCTTGTCTGCTAGGCTGATTGGATGCATGCTTTAGAGACTCCTTCCTTCTTCCTGGGGGCTGCATTCTACCGTTGGGTTGGATCCACTGTTCCTTCTGCCTGTTGTCCTCCTCACTCCTCAGGGGCTCTCCTGTCATTTGTTCTGTTTAAGCCAAACAGAACTGGATTCCAGCTCCCTCCTGGTCCACTGACTGGCTATAGGACAACTTACTTCATCTTTCCAATTCTCAGTTTTTCTGCCTATGGACTGGAGATAACCACAGTCCCTATTTCAAAGAGTTTTTGTTAGATGAAATGGGAGAATTCAAATAAAGTGTGCGATACAATGTCTGGGACCTTGTGCCTGAGCTGAGATCATTACTCAGTTCTAAGTCTAGGGCATATTTGTCTAAGTGGCCCATGGAAAGATTTAAGAAGGATGAGAACTAAGAATGCCGGGGGTTTGGGGGGTGGGGGTGTGTTAGTGCTTACACAGGAGGACAGCAGGATGCCAGAGGAAGCACCAGAGGGAAGGCATGGAGACCCCTGGAGTGCTATTTTAAAGAAATTATGGATAATATTTTTAAGTTGCTGGGGCTCCAATTTAGAGGCTCGCACTGTTAGACAAGCACTCTGTGACTGAGCTACATCCTTGGCCCTAAGGAGTGTTCTTTAAATGTTGATGAAAACACTTTGAAAAGTGCCATCTCAAGGATAAACTTGGCCCTCTAAGAAGTCACCTGTCGCCGGGTGGTGATGGCACATACCTTTAATCCCAGTACTCGGAAGGCAGAGGCAGGTGGATCTCTGTAAATTCAAGGCCAGCCTGGGCTACAGAGTGAGTTCCAGGAAAGGCTCCAAAGCTACACAGAGAAACCCTGTCTCAAAAAAAAAAAAAAAAAAAAAAAAAAAAAAGATTTTTAAGAAGTCACCTGTCCACCCAACATCCCCAAATCCCAACATTCTTAGCTCCCCACATAGATCAAAGGTCTAGGTTATTAACATCCATGGGGATAGAAGCCCCAGGAGCATCCATAAGGCCAGAAGCCCTTTGCAGATTCCCTTTAGGGTAGAGGCCCACGTGATGACCTGTCACCTGCCTTCCTGCACAGCATCCCGACCCTTGCTGGGGTCCTGGGTCTCCTGCTTTACTCCAGAATTGAAGACGGCTCCTCCCTGCAGACCCGAGCCACTCAAGACCCTGTCTTTCTGTGGCGATCAATATGCTCCTTGCCACCAGCTTGGGGGGTTCACCAAATGTGATGTGTGTTGGGAGACTGGCTTCTTTCAGGGGTCGTGACCTCAATCTCATGCATAGTCCTTAGAGAGGAATCTGCCCATGGCAAGCCGGCCACCTTGCCACTCCACATAGCAGCTCCCTGGTAGAGGGCATTTCAAGGCCATTTGAATGTGACAACTCTTTCGAAACACAGCAAGCCTTCCTTTCTCGTGCTTCGTGTTCACACCACACTTGTCACCCTCGCACTTTCCTGCTTACGAAAAGCCTAACTAATTTTAGAGAGAATATTTACTGTTCTAATTTATAGGCTTACGGAGCTTAAAGAGTGCAACTTACTTCTTTGTGTGTTTGTGTGTGTGTTTGTTTGTTTGTTTGAGACAGGCCTCATTCTGTAGCCCAGGCTAGCCTGGAATCTACTATGTAGCCTGTCTCAGCTTCTCAAATGCTGGACTAATGGGAATGTGTCACCACACCCAATGTGCCAAACTCTTTCAAAAACCTATCCTGTTTGACCAGAAAACTCTACACCAAAGGCAGCCTGCACAAGAATCATCTTGGATCATTTGCAAGGTCTCAGAGAAAGGGGGGAGGCACATGGGGTGGGGTGGGGTGGGGTGGGGGGTGGGGGGACAGGACGATGCTGGAGGAGCAAATCAAAGCTTTCCCAGTGTGACTGTAACCACTGTGTTAGAATATTTACACACCAGAAGTGGGGGTCCAACCGAAAGGATCGACCTGGTCATGAGACAGGAAGCTCATCCCATTTCAGGAAGGGATCCACCTATTCCCTTCCTGAAATCCAACATGCCAATTATAACCTCCTTGGCCTCAAGTAGATTTTCATTTCCTGCTTTCCTAGGGTCCCCAGGATGGGGCAGGCCGGACCACACAGGGGGTGACAAGAACCTGCTGCCAGTGCCGATCCTTCATGCCGGGGTTGCAGGCGATGTTGAGGATGGGTATGTGCTGCTTGAACTTCTCAATCTTCAACTTGACGTTCTCAGCTAAGCGCTTGGGGGCAGGCATATCAAGCAAGGTCTTGGTCAACTTGTACGTCGTCCTCCACATATTCCCAATCTCCTCCGCGATTTCCTCAGCATTCAGCAAATAGAGCGGGCCTGGAACAAAGGGAAGTTCAGACGAGGATGGAGTGTCTCGGCCTGCATTAATTTCCCGGACTTGAGAGTGGGTGCCAGTTGAGAAAATGAGCTCAGGCTCCGGGACTGGGCCTGGATCTACTGGCCTCTGCTTAGGCCCTAGAGCCTTGCCCAGGCCTCCACACTGTCATCCGCCATACACGGCAACAACAGACTCCTGGAAGGGTGACTGGAGTCAGTGTGAGAAGGTATAAATCAAACAGCAAACTTCACGCTGGGCATAGAGTGTGGGCACGCGCAGGGATTGGTCCTTCTGACTAGTGTTGAATGCCATGTCAGCAGTATTAAAAGGATTTCAATGCGTTGTAACCTAACAGTTCGGGGATGGGAGCCCTCTAGAGTTCTGGGAGGATAATATATAATATTATAATTAACATAAGTTTGAAATTAGTAAACAAGGAAAGAGAAAAAGAAATAGAGAGTATAGGCTCAGTGGCTAAACTGAGGGCCTGAGTTTGGGTCCCCAGCACCATGTTAAAACAAACAAACCAAGCTGGGGAAATATTATGTGAGTGTAACAGCACTGAGGTGGGAGAGACCGTAGATTGTGGAGGCTCTCTGGCCAGCCAGCCTAGTCAAGATGGGGAACTCCAGGCTCAGTGAGAGGCTCCCCCACAACACATACATTTGAAATAAATGACACTTTTAAAAATACTTCAAAATATTAGTCCCTCCTCCTTTTTTTTTTGGTAGGGAGTTTTTAGCATTGGCTTTCACATTCAGCCCAAATCTCCCCATGTTCTCATGGTAATGCATTACTTCCTGTTGGAACGTTCTAGACCAGCATTACTTCCTACATTATGGTATAGCTAACTGACTCATAAACACCCTCCAACTCCCCAGGGTCGCCTAGACCAACGGCAACTCCATTCACTTAATATGCCTCAGCAACTCAATGTTTTTGTCAAATCACTGAAAATTAAATCTTACAAGGAAAAGTAGGGGCTGGCAGAATACTTGGAACAGAAGCCACTTCCAGGACGAGGAGTTGTCTGGCAGTTGACTGAGTTAATGGTGACTTTAAAGGCAGGGTGAATTTTAGGCTAAGATACCAAGTTACTGTTCCCTCTCAACTACACAAGCAACCCTCTTCTCTTAGCAGTGACTCGAGCCACAGGGTGCAAAGTCTGGCACAGAGGAGGACTTCTTTCAGAGAGCTTCCTAGGGGGCGTAGCACAAGGAATTCTGCTTCTCGGTACACACTCAACTTCAATGGCAAATGGGGAAAAAATGCATTTTAAAGGAAAAAAAAAGATGAAAGTAAGATAATATTTTAAACATCTGATCAGCAAACACAACTTTGAAAGCTGTCTTCTTTAGGTTTGTGAAGAGTAAGAAACGGGCACTCTCGCAAATTGCTGGAAGAAGGAATTAAAACATCACTTTTCTGGAAGACAATCATGAAAGTCAGATTTTCCTCCATAAGAATCGTTTTTAAAATCTTATTAATTTTCACAACATGCCTTTTGGATCTTCGACATTTTATACTTAGGAATCCATCTTAAGAAAACAGTAATAGAGGAGAACAGGAGTGATTCTGACCAAAACACACTACATTCATATATGAAATTGTCAAAGAATGAATAAAAAATGTTTTAAAATAGAAAACACTCATAATTGCCCCAGAGAACCTCAGTAAAGATATTCATCCAGCTGTGCTTACTGTACCGAAGCCCTAGAAATGAACACTAAAGTTTCAGATTTTATCTTTTTAATACCTTGCACAGAGATGGCATCCAATCAACTATTTCCCAATAAATCACCTTCTTTAAGCCCATCTCCTAAAATCCATATTGATATAATAATATATATTATAGCCTAATACAATAATATATAAATTACATATTTACTACATATTATGTATCATATATTCTAATATAAATTATAATGTATAAATAACTAAAATAATATAATATACTCTATTGTGTATATAATATTTACAATATACTATATTGTAATATAATATGACCCATACTGAATAACTAATATTCCCATATGGATGGCTGCAGTGTATTCAAGTTGAAGGAGTTTTTCATCAGCAAATTGGTTGCTTTTCTGTTCAATAAGACAAGGCCTACCAAATTGCCAGAACCAAAAACTCAAAAGCCACCCAGGGTTTTTCCTTCATCTTCCTTGTCTTATGTGTCTATTGTACTCTGTTGATTCTGCCCACACATTGCCTCCCCAGCTCCAGAGCCTGGAGTGAAGGGTAGTTTCTAGATGTCCGCAGCACTCTGGCCCTTCTTAATGCAGCATCTCAGAGGTGCTGTCCTCAGTCTCTCTCCTCTTCTTGAAATCATCACCATGACAAAGGCTCTGGGTGCTGATGTGATTTAAACCTGGAAATAGGTATCTCACTCTTTGGTTTCTTGTCTCCCCTTGTTATTACATTGAGAAAATATAAACTGTTGCTGTCTTAATCCAGAGTGCTGGAATCCAAACAGCAAATCTGATTTCTGAGCTGGCTGGGTGGATCGGCATCATCCCCACCTCCGTCCCTCCTTGTCCGGGCAGGGTTAGAACTTGGCCTACCATTCATCCACTCCTCTGACTTGGTGCTGAACTCGTAGGCTGTTACCCACAGCTGCTCAAAGGGCACTTTGTTGATCATCAGGGTTTGCAGAAGAGGGAAAGAACTCTTCTCCTTCTCCAACAGTTCTTCTTCCTTGTTGATCAACTGTAAGAAAAAGAGAGGCAGTCTGTTGGATAGGTGGTTCTCTTGAACCCTGGAAACCTCCATGGCAACTTCCTCAGCACTGAGAAAGCCAAATGGAGGAGGCAGACACTCATTCAGTGGGGCAGACTTAGTGGAAAGGTCCTTCCGCTGCCTCTGAGGGCCATGGTACTTGAGATCTGGCTACTGGAAACTGTGATGTGATGCTTGTTGCTTCATCTTTGTTTCCAGCATACTGTAGACCTCTCCATTTTCATAATTTCTACGTGAAATTTACTTGTTTATATGACTGTTTACCAGCCTTCTTACATTAACTTGCCTCAAAGGGAAGAACTTCAATGTTTTGTTGTTTAAACAGCTTGCTAACTGACCTTTGGGGAAAGTAGCTTACTGGCTCCACGTCTTTTTTATCCCACTAAAGTGGGCATGCATAGGGATAACAAGCTGCAGAAGTTTATTCAGGCATTGAGATGAATGCAAAGGGCACATGAAGCCCTTTGCATATAACTCAGCATATAATGGATACGCAACCTGTGCAAGCAGTTACCTTTCTGTAACTTCACAACTTATGAACACCTGATAAAATGTAAACACTAAGTGGAAAAGGTAGCTGAACATATTTGTGGGAGAATGGGCCAAGCAAACAATGGTGTGCCCCGACAGGTGTCATGTTCATAAGCAAAGAACCCGAATGACCAGACCTTAGAATCCTAAGTTCCCATCACAAGTTCCAAACCTCAAATTCTGTCAGTGCAAGATCTAGGTTCTTGGAGAGTTCATTAAGCTTTTCCACATTGTTCTTCATTTCTTCTGTGGTCATCACCTCACGCTTCCTAAAAGTGTCCAGTTCTTTGCCATAGCCTTCGAGTCGTGACTCAAATTCTGAGCACCTGAAAGTGAAGACAGCCCCATTACATCTGAATTTCCATTGTCTGTCCTTTCCAGATTATCAGCCTGGGAGGGATGTGTTCTTCTGACACTCCCAAACTCTACATCTATCTAAAAGCAAACGAAGAAAGAGAAATAAAAAAAACAGGTTAAAGCATCTATGATCCATCTATTGGAGACAGGCTGCTATGACCCTATTGGTGATTGAACATGCCTAGAAATTTTTCCTGTCCAGGTAAGTACATGCTCAGTTATGTATTTTATACAATGCTTATTTATTCCACCATTAGATATTTATTATTGAGGCCTGATACATCCCAGAACTAGGCACCAGAAAAGGATCTGTGAAGTATGCTATTAATTTCCATACCCTATTGGAACATGAAATTTAGTTGAGAGGGAATCTAGACAAGAAGCATGGATTGGTGAGTGGGTGGATGGATGGATAGGTAGATGGTTCAATTCCCAGATTATAGATAGATGAATAAATCCATAAAGATACTTCTGATAGTAACAAATGCTGTAAGGAAAACAGAGAAAAGCGAACAGACTGCCTTGTATTATCCACTCTAGCTGGAGTGATTAGGGAGATCTTTCTAGATCTGTCTACTTCATCCATGTGATCAACAAATCTGGTCTCCATTTGTTTCTTCCTTTATCCAATTTAGGTAGATGATCTACTGTTTAGTGGACAGGATGTAGAGCCAGGAGTGCTTGGCCCAAATGTCTACTGATATTTATTAGCTATGTGGTCTTTGGGCACATCACTTAAATTCTCTGTATGTCAATATATACAAAGAGAAAGTATGAACTTAATAGCTAAATAACTAAGTAGAAGTTAATATAAAATTGTCCCAAATTGAGCTTGGTTTATCACAATCACTGTACAAGAATTTGCTCTCATTGATGCAAATATATGTATTTTCTTCATTAATTCCACATGTTACCAGCAGTTGCAGATTGTCTGACATACAGACAACAATCAATATTCATTGAATGAGCAAGAGTTCTTGTCACCAAGTACAGCGTTAGTGATAGCCCATAAATTTTGCTCTTATCTTCTTAGATTCTTAATTCTACTATAACAATTTTAAATGTTCTTTCTTTTTCCTCTTAATGGTACTTTAAGAGAGTTACTTTCCAAGTGATTTGGTTTGGATTTTATCTCTAATTGCACCATGTGGGAGACAGTGTATGTTATGATCTCTGCCTCCTGGTTCAAATTCTATATAATTGGCTCCCTCGAGTTTGGCCTAGACATGGTAATTCACTTCTTATAAACAAAATATGGCAAAAGGATGAGTTGTCCCCTCCAAGAAAGTTCACAGAAAGGCCAATTTCTATCTCTTTTACTCACTCTTTCAGTCCTACTTTGAAGGAAAACAGCTCCCCTGAGGGGAGGTTCATGTGGCCAGAAGGGAGCCAAGGGCCAGCAAAGTGCTCAACCCTACTAATAACCATGGGATCAAGCCCAGAATTGGATCATCAGCTAGCGGGACCCCCAGACCAGCCTACAGCTTGGGCTAGCATTCTGACTCTAGCTTCACAGGAGACTTGGTATCAGAGACATACAGCTAAGTGGCTCTTGGGAGTTCTAATCCAAAGACACTGTGAGAAACCTCCATTGCTTTAAGATGCTATGTTCTATTATGTCACAATAGATATCTAATATACACAATTATATAATTTCTGCTCCTTATTTTTATGAGTCCTGAAACATGGTCAGTTTTTTAATGAATATCTATGGGCATTTAAGAATAGATATTTTACATTGCAGGGTCAAGTTTTTGATGTGCTATCATGAATGGAAGCCCCTGGAAAGAGCCTTACCTTTTGCTGAACCTTCTCTGCAAAGCTGATTAACTGATTGAAATCTCAGCGATGGTGGAGAGGTTGAGATATTGCAGGTCTAAAGTCTAATTATAACTTCTCCTGGTCTATCGTTAGTTCTCTGCTCACCTCTGTGTCTGACCTAACATCCTGTGACTAGGCCTTTTGGAATGCATTAGCTTAGCAGATCACTAACGTTCACCATCCAAAACGCTAAGACCGTTGTCAGCACCTGGACCAACAGCACAGATTTCTCTGCTCTTGCTGTAACCACCTGATGTTTCCACCAATTCCGAAAAATGCCTTGATTTATAACTTGCTTTTCTCTGCTGCTGTAAAGCTTCATCAGACTGTTATCACATGGGAACATGGAGTCTGGGGTAACCCGAGTCTGTGCTCCCTAGCCACGGGCACTCACTTTGGGTTCCAGAATAAACTCGTCTTATCCCCTGAGAGGTAGAAGCTGTGTTTTTATGTTCACATTATCAATATGGAGACAGAGTGGGAGACACACCCCACCAATGAGTCAAGACTACTCTTTATTCCATTATCTCCTCATTCAAGTTACTCTTCTATTTGAATTATGCACTAGTTTATGTAATTTATATATAGGAATTGATGTCTGCTTTAATTTTCTTTTACCTATCTAAGTAACCATCTTTGATCCACTGATTCCCCCAAAGTGTTATTAGCCAACTGGAAAACTAGACAATCTCCAGCCCTGGGAGGTATGGCTTCATCCTCTTCCTTATCATCACAACTCCTGTGCCACTTTGGTCCCTTTTTTTTTTCTTTTTTCTTTTTTTGATTTTTTGAGACAGTTTCTCTGTGTAGCTTTGCGCCTTTCCTGGAACTCACTCTGTAGTCCAGGCTGGCCTCGAACTCACAGAGATCCTTCTGCCTCTGCCTCCCGGGTGCTGGGATTAAAGGCGTGTGCTACCACTGCCTGGCCACTTTGGTCCTTTCTTGTCATTCTTCCTCTTCACATGGCCTGGGTGACCATTACCATAAGGAGAACAGAGGGAGAAGTCTATCTTCTGGGAGTCCAGATAGACAACAAAGGATGGGATGTGTCTTAGTTAGGGTTTCTATTGCTGTGAAGAGACACCATGACCACAGCAACTCTTATAAGGAAAACATTTCATTGAGGTGGTTTGCTTAGAGTTCAGTCAATTATCATCATGACAGGGGCATGCAGCATGCAGGCAGACATGGTGCTGGAAGAATATCTTATAGTCCTACATCTTGAGGGCAACAGGAAGTCAACTGACATTCATACCGAGAGAAGCTTGAGCAAGAGAGACCTCAAAGCCCATCCCTACAGTGACACACTTTCTCCAACAAGACCACACCTCCTAATAGTGCTACTCCCTTTGGGGGCCGTTTTCTTTCAAACCACCACAGGATGTTCACCACCTATTGTGGACCCTGAGATGGTGCTGGCGGATGAGCACTCAGGTACAGTGGATATACTTGGCCAGGCCCATCAGACCAAGGCCTGAAGCTGCCTCTCCAAGAAATCCCCAATCTTCAGGCCAAAATATAATCCAGTTTCATCTTTCCTCATCCAGCACCCCAGTGCTAATGAGTTGCTTCAGAAGGACATTGCCTTCAAGAAGATGTCATGGTTTCCTATTAATTAGTCCAGTGTCCGCAGCTTCTGGGTGGCCTTGTGGGTCTTGGCCAAGGTAAATTTGACCCTCCAGACCTCACCTTTGTAGGCCATATTTGCCTATCAGCTTCAGTTTCTGATAGAGATGCAATTTCTCAAAGGGTCTGCATGGGGTCACATAGGTTTTATGACAAAACTACTATGTTGGTTCCCACTAATATTTTTTTCTCTAACTCAGTGGTTCTCAACCTTCCTAGTGCTGTGACCTTTTAATACAGTTCCTCATGTTATGGTGACCCCCAACCGTAAAATTATTTTCATTTGTATTTCATAACTGTAATTTTGCTGCTGTTATGATCATAATGTAAATATCTGATATGCAGGATAGCTGATGAACAACCCTGTGAAAGGGTCGTTCAACCACAAGGGAGTCTCACCCATAGGCTGAGAACCACTGCTCTAACTGATTAACATTTTGTTTTTCTTTGTATTATTTTTATTTTCCATTTTCCTCTGTGTATGGTATATGCATGTCAGCATATATGTGCATGTACACAAGTGTATGTGTGTGGGTATGTGTGTGTGTGTGCCCATGTATGTGGAAGCCAAAATTGATGTGAGGAATTATCCTTGATTGCTCTTTCACCTTATTCATCAAGCTAGGTTTCTTTTTTTTTAATTTTTTCTTTCATTTTTCTTTATTAAGAAATTTTTTACTCACTCCACATACTATCCACAGATACCCCCTCCTCCCTCTTCCCACCCCCAGCCCTCTTTCCCAAGCCACCACACATTCCCACATCCCCAAATCGAGTTCTCCCATGGGGAGTCAGCAGAGCCCAGCACACTGAGCCTAGACAGGTCCAAGCCCCTTCCCACTGCACCAAGGCTGTGCAAGGTGTCACACCACAGGCACTGGGTTCCAGAAACCTGCCCATAGACCAGGGACAGATCCCAATCCCCCTGCCTGGGTGCCCCCCCCCCACCAACAGTTTGAGCCAAACAGCCATCTTCCATATCCAGAGGGCCTAGTCCAGGAAACCAGAAGATCGTCTGTGTTCACCCACCTTCCCAGCCAAGCTAGGTTTCTTAATCAAACCCAGAGTTTGGCAATATAGCTAGCTTGTTCTGGAGACCTCTGAGGCTGAAATTAAAGGTGGCTGCCACCCACACCCACCTGACATTTTATATGGCTTCTTGAGATCCAAATGTGAGCAAGCATTTTGACCACTGAGACAGCTCTCTAGCCTCAGCATTTTTAAAAATGTGTGTGTGTGTGTGTGTGTGTGTGTGTGTGTGTGTGTGTGTGTAAGAGAGAGAGAGAGAGAGAGAGAGAGAGAGAGAGAGAGAGAGAGAGAGAGAACTGCAGGTGCATGTGGGCATCAGAGGACAACTTTGAGGAGTTGGTTCTCTTTCTCAGCCGTGTGTTCTGGGTGCTGAGCTCAAGTCATTGGTTTTGTGTGACAAACACTCTTACCCACTGACCCATCCTGCCAGGCCATTTTTTCTTTGTATGGCATGTGATAATCTTGGTTATAGACAGCTTAAGTTTCCCTGATATCGATAGGAACAGAAACCATATTAGTATCAAGATTAAATCAATTTTTAAGAATTTATGGAAAACGCAAGAGGGTGGAAGAACATAGTAAAAAACATTTTAGAGGTGCAATTAGAGAGCTCTAGAGTTGTGCCAAACAACACAGTTTCTTTAAAAAAAATAAATGGGAAGGGGAAAAAATAGGAGTTGAAGGGGGCCAGGAAACTTACAGAATAAAAGAAATTGGAGGGAAACAATAGAATGCAATGTTGGAGCCATTCATTATTCAGGTTCTGATTCAAGTAAGTAGAACATAAAAAGAAAACATTAGACCCTTTCTGGTTCCAGGTTAAAAGTTTTCAATAACTCCCTACCATGGAAATAAAATGCACACTCATCACTGTGACCTTAAGCATCCAATTCTCTGACTTTGTGACCTCAGGTGAACAGCCATCTTCCTAGTAGAGATCTTCCCACTAGGGAGCCTTTTCCCATGCTGTCTAGGTTGTACCCAGCTGCTCTCTCCTTCTCCATATCCTCATTCACCCAGCTCCTTCTCAAGTCTCTTCAGACATGAGCCGTCCTCTGACGTGCATCAGGCACAACCACCATGCTGGTTCCAGCTCGTTCTCTTCAGTAGAGCTTCTACACATCCCCACTCTGCCTTCCATCTCCACCCCCACCCCCCCCCCCGCCTGCCATCCACAGAGAACAGGACTCTGAGAAATGTCGATGGGACCACAGAAGGGAAGGAAGGCAGGGGCCTTTGCCACTCTGGTCTTTGCCTGGTTGTCTGAGCTACTGGGAGAGACATCCTGCCTTTGTTTCTTTCTCTTTGGTTCCTCTTCACAGCCTTTGCTTAGTTTTGCTTTGTAATAAGCTGTTATTTGAGACCCTGGGAGGCATTTAAAGTACCCTAATGGTGAACAAATTTCATTCATCCACTGGAACCATGGAAGATCAAGCATTGCCATTCAGAGGGATGCTGACGCTGGTGCCTCGGGCCAAACACGGCAAGGGAGGAAGAGACTGAATTCAATCATGCTCCAGCCTCCTGCAGGACTCACCATTGCTGGAGCCCAGCCTGGATCCAACAGACCATGGAATTAGGGGCTGTAGGTTGGAAGCCAGCCTCTTAGACACTGTGAGAGGAGAATGGACAGCAGTAGGACTTGGGGAAACTAATGGAGAATGCTTGACACTGAACCCCAGAACTGAGGTGAATTGGGAAAATGAGGTCTACTACCTTGGAGAGAAAATAAGATTGTTTCCAAAGAAGATAGATGAACACATGGCCATTGCTCAGCCTTCCTCACTCCTGTGGAACAATGGGCAGCCGACATTTACCAAAGGGAGGCCGAGCCAGGGCTGCCTCACTGAGCCTCTGGTGCTAGAACTCAGGCACTAGGTGATGGGTCCAACGGAGAGTCCCTGCCCAGGGAGAAGAAACCCTGCACTCTTCCCACGCTGCGAGCGGCAGCCCTTCTTTCTCCCACAGCCAGTCCCTGCGTATGCACTGCCTCCATTCACACTTCTACTTACAGTAATAATCTATCTTTTTAAGGACAGGGTCCCTCTATGTACCTCCTACTGTCCTGGAACTCACTATGGAGAGCAGGCTGGCCTCTGACTCACAGAGATTCTGCCTGCTTCTGTCTGCTGAGTGGTGAGATTAAAGGCCTGTGCCACCATGCCCAGCTATGACAGGAATATTCTAACAGCACACCCAACATGCTTTGGAGATTAGGAAGCATTTCTCAGGCCAGAGAGGTTGCTGTTAAGGGAGGGGGAAGCATGCAGTGTTGGAATGTCCACCCTATGCACGGATATGATGTGGGCACAATCAGAACGTCTCGTTTCATCCCTTCAGCACGGTGAGGTAGACTCTACTGTAGCCTGCTTTCCAGGTGACAGATGTGATGCTCAAAGAAATGACAAAACATGCTTGAGTTTTTCATTTGACTATTGAAAACTGGATTTGCTTTCTGGTTAGCCTTTACTGCCCAGACTGGAGAGGCTGCATAAGTATGTACGTGTGTGTGTGTGTGTGTGTGTGTGTGTGTGTGTGTATGTGTGTGTGTGTGTATGGCGGGGGTGTACTGGAATTCCTTGTATTTGTGGCTCAATTTTTCTGAAAATCTAAACTGCATTGAATATGACTTAAAAAGAAATCAGTTCATCCAGCAGGTGAGGTTTTAGGATCTGGAAGATGGTATCTAGTTAGGTAGGGACAAGGTTTTAGGTAGAAAAATATGCCTATTCTTAGTTTTCTGTATTTCTCTGTCACTGGGCTAAAGTATTAATTTTGAAGACAAACAGACATTCGTGTCTAGAACAGAGCACAGCACATAGTAAAGTCCATGATGAGTACCTGTGACACCTAATGAAGGAACACACGTTTCACAGCTCATTAGCACTGAGGGGCAGCTGCAGAAGGGGCAGTGGCCCAGCCCCTACCATGCCTTTATTCTCCCTGTCCTGATGTCCTCCAGCATCTGCTCTCCAGTGGAAGGCAGACACTTCTGCTGTCATTACTGTGGAGGCTGTTATTACAACTGTTTTTACCATTTTCTCTCTGTACCATTACATTCTCACTGTTCAAACCTGGGAGGAGGGGTTGACTACAGTGATGCCACATAGAGGGATCAAAAGAAGTCCCTTCTCCACCAATGACTTCAACCATTGCCCCCACACTGCTGTGACAAGATCTAGACAGACCCAGGATCTGCAGAGTGGGTGGTTGTTCAGAAAGCCTGGCCCCATTCCCCAAGTAACCCCAGATGTTCCCTGTACCTTTTGATTAAGTCCATCTCTGCCTGATCCCTCTTGCTAAGGAGCAGATTTCGGCTGTTTTCAAAGACATCTTCTATCTGGTCAGGCCAGAGGAACAGGGTGCTGTTAAGTTTGATATCCTCATCTGCAAAACATACAGAGTCTGCTGCTGGGCACAGTTCAGGATGTGGGGAATCAGTTTAGCAGGGAAAGGGTCATCAGAAGTCTCACCTCTGTGGGGCAATAGTAAATAAATGGAATCCTATGGATGAATGAAAGCCAGTGCTCACTGGACATTTACTAGAGCCAACACTAGTCGGTAGATGTCAGGGAGTGGCAGTTAATGATGGATTCATATAGATGAATGAAAGCCAGAGTTCACTGGGCAGTTACTAGAGACCATGTTAATACACAGACAGCATTATCATCCTTATTCTCACAAATGGGGAACACAGTGGAGCTACGTGGTCAACGTTGCGTTGTTGGAGGTCAGGCCAGCTCCAAGGCCAACCAACCCCAGAGCCTATGTTCTCATCAGCCTGTTTTAATGGCTTCTAAGGAGTGTCAGAAACGCAGGATGGAGTTCCTCTTCCATACCTCTCACCACTTCATCTCATCTGCAATAATGGCGGTAACACATACACCCTGTCCGTTATAACTCTGGTCAGTGAACAGGTAGAGACGAACTAAGAGTCTAGCATGTCTCCATGTAGTCAAGGGCATGGCTCCTGAATGTAAGGGTGGCTGCTTAGCCAATCACTTTGCATTCCCTGTCTCTATCAATGCTCCCCAACATAACATAGTTTGGCCCATGTAGTTCATAAGTGTTTTCAGCTGGGAAATGATTTGTGAAGAACAGAGGAATTTTCTCCTTATAATCTAGTTCTTACTTCAAAAGTCCAACTTGATCTAAGAAGACTTGAAGGGGTCTAAATGACCTGGAACATTTTTCCTTCTAAAGTATACAGAAACAAGTTCTAGCCCCTCAAAGGTGGGACTTATTAAGATTATAGACAAGTGAAACCTACCCACTTATCAAAAGATTCTGCATTTAGAACTAACTGTCCATGAACATCAGGCATTAGATGCCAGTATAGTACGCTAAGAACCAGAGGCCAGGCCTCTGGATACATAATCTAACAAGATTCCTTTTGTGTGATTCAAATTCTTGTGTCTAAGAGTGTGAATTAGTGCCTCTCGTACTTGGAGCATTTGGAAAGAAGCTTTCCCAATAGTGCATAGTGGGGTGCTATGAACCTACTTTCTCCAAGGTTTTTATTTCTAGAATATAAACAAACAGCACATTTTAATATTTACATAGGAACACAAGTATGCTTGTGCACACATATGGTACACAAGGTACACAGGCAAACCCACAGACTTACAGGGCAAGTCCGCGTAATCCATCAGGAATTCAAGCCTCTCACTTGCATCTCTAAGTTGCCTCCTGAGTTTGAACACAGTGACATCACTGGATTTCTTTAAGTATTCAATGAGGGCCACTAGCTCCGAGGTGTTGGCAGGAATCTCACTAACTTTTTCAGCGATGGTGTTGTACTGATTACAAATACTGTGGAGAAAGAAATAGTCACAACCACCACCACCACCACCACCACCACCACCACCACCACCACCACCACCACCACCACCACCACCACATGCACATCTGGATTTGCATCAACATGGAGGCCTTAGGTTGATGTGAGGATTCCCAGACTAAAAATACAGGTGGGATACCACACCCAGTTGGCATTTGTGTGGGCTCCAGGGATCCAAACTCTAGTCCTCATACTTGTGTGGCAAGAACTTAAGCACTAAGCCATCTCTACAGCCCAAATTTTCCCCCAGAATTTTTATACCTGGTATTGGTTTCCCGGTTTACATCCACTTGATACTGAATCAGACGGTCTATAAGATTTTGGGCTCTCTCACAGAGGTCATGATTTAGGAAGATGGCATCAAGACAGAACATGGCCAGAGGCACGGTGATGTGCATGGAAGCAATTTCCTTTCTCCTCTTTTTTATGAGATTGATACTCTGTAGAATGAAGTACGTTCATAGTTCAATTGGTATTTGAGCTCTACCCATTGCCCCAGCCTTCCCCTTGGTCAGCGCTAGTCCAATACTGAGCTTGGTGCTCATAGCAATCCATCGATTGCTCAGTGGATTGACTGTAGCTCATGTTACCAGGGCATGAAACTCTGAGTGGCATCTCCTACCATCACAAAGTCCTCAATCTCATGGTTTTCCTTCAGGAATTCGGTGATGGCTTGCTCTGCCGTGTCATCCAGCAAGTCATCATACTTTTTGTATACATTTAAGTATCTTTCATGTTGAAGAACATAAAACAAAGCACACAAACATAAGTCAATGAGTTGGATGGGCAAGGGTGCAGCTAAAACAGTTAATAGCATTTAAAACATGAACTCAAACAAAGAAAGAGAACTATAACAGAAATACAACTGGAAATTCAGGACTTGGGCTTCTAATTTCAATTTTGTGACTTCCTTGTGGCACAGACTCAGAGAAGATACTTAGTTGTTTGAGACAGAGTTTCTCTGTGTAGCCCAGGCTGGCCTCAAACTCACAGAGATCCACCTGCCTCTGCCTCCCAAATGTTGGATTAAAGGCATGTGCCACCACTGCCTGGTGGTTTTTTTTGTTGGTTTTTTTTTTTAACCACTGTTGTGTTTTATTTTAAGTGGCTATAATAAACCTAATTTTATAAGGTTATCATAAACCTTAACTATAGTAAAATATATAGAAAAATTATTACTATGCTGACTTATAGTAAATGTGAAATGAGCATCAGCACCCAGCCTTCCTTCTAACCCCCAAATTCTATGCTTAGTTTTAAGATGGAAATTGGAAGTAAGTAACCTATGGCATATGAAATGAGGCCCATCTGTTTTCAGATCATGCAGAAATGGTTGGATAATTTTCTCCCAACTGGAAGATGCATCTAAGATGGTTTGACTAAAAGTAAGTCTGAATTAACATTAAGGTAAGTGTGCAGAGTGCCTTGGTGGGGCCCCAAGGTACACAGGCAACCCCACAAACATTCTGAGAAAGCAGAGAAGCCAGGACACTGTCAGTCTGGAAAGAAGTGTATGTATAAGACCCAAATAAGATGCACTGAGGTGGGTTTCCAAACACAAGGCTAATTTCCCCATGGATGGATTGATGTTCTCAATGGACGTGGTTTTGCCCTGCAGGAGGTTTTGGCCACATCTGGAAAGACTGTCCAGTTGTCGCAGTGGGGCAGTTCCTCCTGGCGTATTGTGGGTAAAGCTAGGGAGTCTGCCCCATATCCCACCATACACAGGGCAGTCCTCATCCCCACAACATTGAATTCTTCCCACTGAAAATGTGAAGTAAACACATTTGCATCAAAGTCACTTGGTGGCAAAAGGTGAGTGATCACTAGTTTAGGGTGATCTCACCATGTGAGTTCAAAACAGAAGATGCTTTTAGAGGGAAACATTTCATGTTGAAAACTGTCCTATACCGGCATGAGACTATTGAGTGAGACAGTTCTCAGGTTTCTCTCTGTGTGGTGGTACACACATACAATCCTGCTACAAAGAGAGGCTGAGGCAGAAAGATCTTGATTTGGGGGCCAAGTTGAGACATAGTGAAAATCTGACTCAAAATCAAACAAAAAAGTGCCTGAAATATATTACAAGTTTCACAGCAGAAATATGACTTTGTTGCCCTAGATATTGCAGAATATCATTTTTCTAAATTCCAGAAATGTCTAAATATAGCTGGTCCTGTGGCTTCCAGAGAACAGAGCAAGCTCTGCACCTGAATTTGAATCCTGGCTTTCATATTTACTGCAGCCTAACACCAGGAAAGTTACACTCTCCTGTCCGTAAGATGGCGATGAAGTCCTGTGCAGGTGAGCACTGGCCATTGCTGTATGTGAGTTTCGGGTGTGTGGGGACAGGGATAGCCAAGGACCAACATTAAAAGCCCAACCAGGCTATAAAGCTAGAGCTAAACCCACTTACTTGTGAGGTCCCACTTGATTTTTCTTAAATACCTCAAAAGTCTCATTCACAAAATCTGAAACAAGGCTTTCTTCAGGATCAACGGTTCCAAGGATCATGCTATAGCCTTTCAACTCTGGAAATAGTATAGATTCCACCTAAAGAGCAGAAGTCACTCTTAGGTGTTGTAAGACACACGCAGAAGTAGGAAGGTGGAAGGCATCAAACACAGGCTCTTGCAATGGACTCATTTCCAGGAATACCACTTGTGTTTTTACTTTATTTTATCTTGGCTAGTGGAAGAACCACCCCGCTGTTATCCCCTCTCTCTCTCCTCTCTCTCTCTCTCTCTCTCTCTCTCTCTCTCTCTCTCTCTCTCTCTCTCTCTCTCTCTCCCTCCCTCCCTCCTGGGTTGTTGTCTTCTCAGTCTCTGCTCCTTTCAAGTCTCAAGATCCTCTGGGTTCCCAAGAGGTGTGGGTTTCTGTGTTTGATGTTCACTATCTGATTTTCTGCTTGACACTCATCAATTCTTGCAATTAAATGACTATGTAATGAGCTATTTTAGGTGACCCCTAGAGTATAAATATTGTAAGGGGCTGATTCATGTGTGTTTATGTGTGTTCATGTTTATGCAAGTGTGTGCATGTTTGTGTGTGTGTGTGTGTGTGTGTGTGTCTGTGGAAGCCAGAGGTCAACCTTGGGTGTCATTACTCAGAGGAGCCATCTACCTTGTTTTTTGGCACAGGGTCCCTTATTTTTGGCACCTGGGCTGCCTATTAGGCTCCACTGGCTAGCCAGAAAACTCAAGTGATCCTCTTGTCTTTGCAACCCACCCCCCATCCCTTGGATCAACATGCCTTGAGTTTTGCATGGGTTCTGGGCCTCCAGCTCCAGTCCTCACACTTGTGCAGCAAACACTCTACAAATTAAGCCATCTCTCCAACTCAAGCGGCTGTTTTTCTTTGACATCTTCATTGCTGTATTCTCAGGGCCTAGACTGAGCTTGGTACTTAGTAAGAAGTGCTCAATAAACAGCATGAGGATAATGACCAGTCTGTTCGTACTGCTCCCTCCCCCACTATTTCCTTTACTCCTATAATGAGAGCCGAGGACTGGGTTCTAACCCTGACTCTGTCACTAACCAACGCTGCACTGCTAGGAAATTGCTATTCACTGAACCTCCACAGTCTCTAAAAAACAGAGAGATGTGCTAGATTGTATAATCTTAGCTCAAAAGCAAACAAACAAATCTATGCCCTCTCTCTTCCTCTCTCTCTCTCTCTCTCTCTCTCTCTCTCTCTCTCTCTCTCTCTGGAGTATATATGCATTTGTGTGGGTGTGTACTGGGTATGGGATACGCTCACAGAGGCCAGGGGTCAATACTGAATATTTTTCTTGATCATTCTCAACTTTATCTTTTGAGACAGGGTTGTTTTTGTTCTGTAGCCCTGGCTGGCCTGGAACTCAGAGATCCACTGCTTTTGTGCTGGGAATTCAGGCATGTGCCACTACACAGCCGGAGATGGGGTTCTTTTTCGAGTCAGGGTCTCTGAATCTGGAGCTCAGTCATCAGGTAAGATAGCCGACCAATGAGTTTTAGGGAACCACTTGTCTTTGTACACTCCCTCCCCTAGCTCTGTAGGGCAAACACTTTATAAATGAGCCACCTCTCCAGCCCACTCTCCAACTCTTTAATAGTGTGTGTGTGTGTGTGTGTGTGTGTGTGTGTGTGTGTGTGTATCCAAGAGTATTTTCGTGTGCTTGGCTCCTGCAGGCTGCAGAGTCCCTCCTGGGGACCCACTACCATATCTCAGGGCCTTCTTCCCTGCTTTGAAAATGTTTATCGACTGGCCTCAGCAAAGATCTTCAGACTGCTCTCCTAGGTCCCATGCCTTATAGACTACATATCTGCCTTTGATGGGGGAGCAGCAGTTTGGGAAGGGCGCAAACAAGTGCAAAGGATCTCGGTCCTCTTTGGGTGACCTGACAGCTTTAGACTGGTGGAGGGCAGCTTCTTTGCTGTGACTGTGTTTGGAGACAAAGTTTAGAAGCAAGAGACAAGCCCACCATTGGTCCAGGGCCTGGGTAAAAGGGCCTGGGGGAAGCACAGCTGGTATCCCCAGGCCTTCAATAGATCCCATGTGAGCAGGACTTTCGAGCCTGCATTGGGAAGAAGTCTCTAGTCAAAAGGGAAAAGAAATTCTTGCAGGGTTGAATGTGGAGGTTCTCCTATGCCGTGTGACACCGTGAGGTGGGAACAAGAATGATCCTGTCCTATCCAGGGAACTGCCATTTTCTACCCATCCTCCTGGCTTTCTGACTCCTCTGCACTCCTTGGTCTCCCCACCATGTTCAAGGCTTTCTCCCGTGTCCTCCTCTGTCATTGCGTTCCCTGCAATGCTGAGTGAGTGGATTCTTCCATCAGGGGAAAGGCTGGCCCCACGGTCCCTGTCCATAGTCACATATACGCTCTCCTCATTATGAAAGGAATGCAGGAGAGATTCAGGGGGACTTGGAGGGTGACTTGGGGGTGGGTAAGTCATATTTCGTTGTATACATACACAGAATTCTCAAGGAATAAAAAAAAAGTAAAAGTAACGTGGTGACATGGTTAAAACACCCATTGAAATTCTGTGTATTACATCTCCTCTCTCATTTTATTCAACTTTAATTTCTGCATCTCCTTCACTGCCTTCATTTCAGTCTGGATTACATCAGCCTTGTCCTCCTGGATTGTACTGATAAGACCAATGGCCCATAGTATTTATTTTGGTTTCCTTCAGTAACTCTTTCTCGTGGACAGGCTTCCTTTTTTTTTTTTTTTTTTAAAGTTCTTGCTGGGGCCTGGGGAGACGGCTCAGTGGGTAAAATGCTGTCCACACAAGCACGAGGGCCTGGGTTTGACTCCCCAGCACCATGGATGAGCTGGGCACAGTGATGCACCTGTAATTCCAGTCCTGGGGAGACAGACAGGTAGAGCTCATTGGCCAACCAGCCTAGCTGAACTGGAGCACTCTAGATGCAGTGAGAGACTCCGTCCCCCAAAAATAATGTGGAGAGAAATTAGGGAGACAGCTGACATTTACCTTTGTCCTCCACAGACATGCACACACATGCATGTGTACTTATACAGATATGTGTACATCCTCACACGAACAAATGCATGCAACACACACACATACACACACACACATACACACCACACTTGCAGCTGAATTTCACCTTGATGTGTTTTCAACTTATTGCTACCATGATGAGGTAAGATGTTGGAGACTATTCATCTGCTTCTAGTCATACACATATGCCTTAGACATTTAACCTGAGGGACTATAATTAAATTTTCACAAATCAGTTCAGAGAGGCAAGCCTGAGGTTCTGGAAGGAAGGTAGTGCTGCGGCCATTCTTCCATGAGAACTCAGCACCTATGGTCTCTTCCCATAGTCTGGTAACACTATTGGTATGTAAACAGGGCTAGCTTTCCAACCTGGTACAAACTGTGACCCGTGAGTGAGTGTGCCATCTTGGCATTATAATAGTGCACTCACTCCAGTGCCAGTTCCTGCTGGGCTCTCTGCACTGCCTGCAGACCTGGAGCTCCAGCTGCTTGTTAACACTGCCAGTCAACAGCAGAGACAGACTCAAGGCGTATGTACTTCATGTGTCCCCAGCCCCACACTTATCTCTTCACACTATAGTCTTCTCTTTCATTTCCTTCCTAGGGATCTTGCTTGTAGGAGAGGTGCCCATTTCCTTCCTCTTCTACACACTCATTTTCATGTTAAACCAAGCTTGGCTGACAGCAAAACTCCAAGCATAAGGATTAGTGGTGAAACTAGAGCCTTTGGGTCACAGGCTTTCTACAAATCTAAGGTGTGTGTGTGTGTGTGTGTGTGTGTGTGTGTGTGCATGTGTGTGTGTACATGTCTGTGTACTCATGCATGTACATTTTGTGTGTGTATCCCATTTTATCCAACTCCATTTCATTTCTCTGTGTGTGGTGCATGCCTGTGTGTGTGTGTGTGTGTCTATGTCTATGTGTGTGTGTGTATCTTTGTGTGTGTGTAGGCTGGTGGTTGAAATCATGTGCACTCTTCTCTTGCTCTCCATCTTAATTTTTGAGACAGGATCTCACTGGATCTAGAGCACCCTGGTTGTGCTAGACTGGCTGGCCAGCAAGCCTAAGGCCTGTCTCCACCTCAGTGCCACACACACACACCATCATGGTGCCACACCCAGTTTTTACACGGCTGCTAGTGATGATTGCATTTAGGTTCTTATACTTGTTTGGCAAACACCTTACGGACCAAGCTACCTCCTCAACCTCAAACCTCAGCTTCAACTGTGTGTGTGTGTGTGTGTGTGTGTGTGTGTGTGTGTGTGTGTGAGAGAGAGAGAGAGAGAGAGAGAGAGAGAGAGAGAGAGAGAGAGAGAGAGAGAGAGAGAGAGGGAGAGAGAGAGACTCATAGGTTCATTCCCTTTGTGGAACTAAACATTGGCCCTCTTGTCACATCACCCACCCAAAAGATGTTAGGTCATGTGACTATCCTGCCTGGTAGACAAAGTTTACTTTTATGTCTCTAATTTAATAAGTAATTCTCCCTGGAAAGGAAACTGTGAAGAGCTTGAGCTGGGACAGGAAGGTTTTGTGTGTGTGTGTGTGTGTGTGTGTGTGTGTGTGTGTGTGTGTGTTTCTCCCTAGATCCCTATAGTGGTGAATAAACCCACTGAACCTCAAAACAAAATGAGATACATTTTTGCAAAAATCTTTGGCTGATTCATGCCAGTTCATCTTCAATGAATTATTAACCCACATTGGATGCCTTGGGAATCATCTGTGTCTTCTGAGGCAGCATACAAAGGCAGAGAGTTAGGGGGAGACATAGGAAAGACCTAAATAATCTTCCTGAGGATAAGGGGGTGCATTAAGGGTGCATCCCAAGGTGAAAATGCCTAACTGGATACCAATGGACTGCGATTGTGCAACCAGCCACTTGATTGTTTATTCAGTATGGAACAAAAATATAAATGGATGATTAGGCAACTACCGTACCTTGGGGATCCCATCAGAATTCCTAATGATTTCCAAGAAGGAATTCTTTACTAATTCCCAGCAGTCATCAAAAGTTGGGTTGAAGACAATATTAGGTTCAAGGACTTCAAGTTTAATCATGATTAGCTGAGGTATGAAGAAATCCATCTCTTGGTAAGGCTCCTTAAAATCATTCCCATCCTATGGGAGACAGAAGAAATATCAGGCCTCACACAACTCAGCTTCAGGACACCACAGGAGCACTGTTATCCATTCATAGTGCTACCTGAGCACGAGAAAGGATATCAGCATACTTAAAACCGAGTCTACCCTATGTTTTCTCTAGTTCCCAAGGCCTTCCCACAGAACAGAACAGCTTTTTTTTTTTTTTTTTTTTTTTTTTTTTTTTTTTTTTTTTTTTGGTGTTTTTCAAGACAAGTTTTCTTTGTGTAGTTTTGCACCTTTCCTGGAACTCGTTTTGTAGACCAGGCTGGCCTCGAACTCACAGAGATCCTCCTGCCTCTACCTCCCAAATGCTGGGATTAAAGGCATGCACCACCACCGCCCAGCAGAACAGCTTATTTTAATCAATGCCACCTATATTCCAACTTCCAAATCCTTCCTGACCTTCAAAACTAGCTCAAAAGACGCCTTCCTTAGGAAGTCTCCTTGTTTCCCTCACTTTTGAATTTCCATATTTCTACTTCTGTCGTGTTATTTTATCTTTCCTCCCCTTACTTCGTCTGTTCTAAACTGGAGGGCAGGATCTATGTCTTATTCATCTCTTTGCTTCAAAATATCTAGGACAGTCATTAATACCTAGTAGGTGCTTACTAAAAACATATTGACCAAATCCAAAAGAATGAATATCTGTATACTTCAAATGACAATGTCCTTGAGCACATGGTGCATTTCAGCCAAAATGTCAACTTCCCTACAACAGAAATATTGATGAGGAGATGTCCTTAAGCCTCTGTGAAACCGAGCAACACAAGATCCCTTTCATAACTACAGTGCTAGTGTGGTCCTTGGAGGGCAGCTGTAAAAACTTGTCCAAGTGGTTGGCTTGATAGCTTTTTAGACTGTCTAAGGGAAGACTGGAAGTGTATCAGACACAAATTTCTGCTTACTTCAAACAAATATATTACTCCTTTCTTTGTGTGGAATTTTACAGTGAGATTTCATTCCACCCATGGAATCAAGTAAAGAGTCCCTTTGTGCCTCACAAAGTAGAACCAAAGATGATTGCCATAGAGTAGTCCTCTCCTGGTATCATTGGAGTCCAAATTCAGCAGCACTGGCTTTTATATTTTTGGAGCAACTAACAGAAGTTTGCCTGCCTATACCTCTACTTTCTGAGTCACGGAATAAAAGGCATGAGTCACCACTTTTACTTTATTTGGAAAAATGCTAAGAATTGGACATTTTTATAATCAGGAAATTAAAAAATATTCACTATACCTTTATTATTGTTTTTATTTATGTGCATTGGTTTTTGCCTGCATGAGTTTGTTGGGTACCCTGGAACTGGAGTTACAGACAACTGTGAGCTGCCATGTGGGTGTTGGGAATTGAACAGTCAGTTCTCTTAACTGCTGAGCCATCTCTCCAGTCCCATCACTATACTTTTAAAGGTGAAATATGTCCACAGCCTGAAATTTCAGACACTCTCCCTTGATTTTTGGGCTGTCTAAATCTAGGGGAGCCTTTAATGCTTTGAAAATCAGGGCTTCATGCTTTATGCTTTTCCTTCCACTTTACTGAAGCAGTTCCATGAGGCTGTTAACTAGACCCAACTAAGCTTTTTATTCTTGGAGGTTCCCTCTCAAAGACCAAACAACAAATCACTACTAGCAACAAATGCATATAACAATCTAACAGCTCCCAAGTGTTAAGCCGAAGGTTGAAAGCAAATAGTCTCACCTCCATCTTTTTACTAGGGAAGTTGAAAACTTCCTAGTGGCCTTTCTTCACCCTGAATGAGGTACATGTTCTATCTTGTGTAACCATTCTTTAATTTTCTTAAGAAAATTCCCTGAAAATTTGCTTCCAGAGATTTTTTTTCCATAAATTTAGTAGTGGGTAATGATATGACAAAAGTTTGCCATGCATTTAAAAAAGGTAAAGTCATAGTCACCAGCGTGTATTCAATTCAGAATTTCACCTTCTGGCCTGGCTCCCTGCTGAGGACGTAGGTGAGCTCTAACCAGGCTGGCTTCCCTCCAGAGGGCTGGCTATGGACTCTCCTCCATACCTTGTGTATCATGAAGAAAGAGACGAGGTCCTCCAGGGACTTAATGACCAACTCCCTCAGCTGAAGCGACATGAAGGAGGCAACCGAAGCAAAGTACTCCTCAATACTTCTAGAGGAGTCGTAGTCACTCTTGGGAGCGAAGTGGACCCAGTGTTCCTTCTGGGAGACAAACAGCTGGGCACAGGTGGGGATCCACCTGCAGAGACAGGAGAATGCCAAGGAAATGGCTTTCTGAGCTGGAATGTGGGCTGCATAGTCCCACAGGCTGGAGCCTCAGTTCACAGAGCAAGGAAGAAGCCTGCTAGCACATTCTCCCTCTCTGCTTCCTGGCCACCATGTTGTGAGCCACTGGGCTCAAACAGACCCACCCCATCATGATGGACAGAAATCTCTGAAAGCATGAGCTGAAATCTTTTCTTCCTAAGTTGAATTTGTTACAGCAAAAGATAATCTGATTAGTAAACTTGCCACTCAGTAATTTCTTTGTTCTGAATATAGTCCTATATGCACTCACTAAAGGAAAGGAAGTTGCCTAATGTCTGGCAATCCCCAAACTTTGGACCTCCAGGCTATTCATTTTGGGTCATTTCAATACAAGTTATTTGTGTACATTGTCTCATAGCACCCATAGACAGAAAGAATCACAAGGGAGAAACACATGAGAATGATGTCATAACAAAACACGGTTCTGAAAAGGCAGAGGGCGTGGGGGAGGGAGGGGTAGAGAGAGCAATTGGCTATGAGGTTGCTAGAGGATAGGCACGTGACAGGGACAGAAGGTATCATAGGAAGTCAACACACTTCCTGTCCCTCCCAGACAGAAATGGGCTCTCAGATGTGGGAGTTCTCAATCTTTCCAGTGTTCTGCCGGAGATACTGACTTGGTGAGAAGAACCTGCCGTGCCTCCTGGCAGTGCTTCTGGATCACTTCCTGGTACTCATTAGGCAGCAGGGGCAGTTTTCCAGCCAGTAAGTCTGCTGTCCGAACAAACCTGAGGTCTTTAAATCTGCCAGAAGGGAGGGAGAAATGCCAGAGTGAAAGACCAATCCATCCTGTGGGGCAAAGTCAAAGGACATGGGTTCTGATGATTTGTTCTCATAATTCTAACTCTTTTTTTTTCTTTTTCAGAGCTGAGGACTGAACCCAGGGCCTTGTGCTTGCTAGGCAAGCACTCTACCACTGAGCTAAATCCCCAACCCCCATAACTCTAACTCTTAAGTTAGAGTAGCACCTTCTAGAAATAGTGATACTGGGCGATTTCAGGGAATGGATAGTGGGGGTGGGTAGAAAAGAGCAGAAAGCAATGAACAGCACCTGCACCCCTCCATTCCTTTTACCCTCAAAATAAAACACTGATGTTGGTTAACTAAGAGCACAACTGCCCACTGTTGCTGCACGGAACAGTGACAGAGGGCACCGTTCACATTCTGTTCTATGTGATGGTGTACCCTGGAGTTGAGCAACATGTGAGAAGCAGAACATGCATGTTTATGGACCACTTCTGATTCTTCCCTGCTCCAGTCCAGCAGTCAATTAAACCCAAGGCTTCATGACGGCTTTGATGAAGCTCTTTGAAATTCTCTCTTCTCTATTTCCTCTCTCCTCTCTCTCTGTCTTTGTCTCTCTCTGTGTCTCTCTTTCTCTCTCTCTCCTATCTCTGTCTCTCTCTGTCTCTCTGTCTCTCTCTGTCTCTGTCTCTCTCTCTGTCTCTCTCTGTCTCTGTCTCTCTCTCTCTCTGTCTCTCTCTGTCTCTCTGTCTCTCTCTCTCTCTCTCTCTCTCTCTCTCTCGTGTGTGTGTGTGTGTGTGTGTGTGTGTGTGTGTGTGTGTGTGTGTAAGTCAGAGGTCAACCTTGGGTATCTTTCCTTGGATGACATCTTGATTTTTAAGACAAGGTCTTTTATTGACCTAGAACTCACTCAGTAGGCTAGGCTAACTGAGTTAGGCAAGCACCAGGGAACTTCCTCTCCCCCACTCCACGACTGCCCCCTCCCCGACGCCCATTCCTAGGATTGTAAGCATGTACCTTCATGCTATCTTTTTACATGAGCGCTGGAGGATGAACTCTGGTCCTTATGCTGTGTGTGGACTTTGCTGGCTAACCCATCTCCCCAGCCTTGCTGCCTGGAATTCTTATGATGAGTTAGGTGGAACTGACTTTGCTCTTGAACTAAACCACTCTCCCTGTGGGCAGGTTTACCAGGCACCCCTTATATTTCTGTGCTTATACCATGCAGACACTCTGAATATTTGTTGAATGAATGGATGACTCACCATCCTCCCTACATTGCTCCTCTCCCCAATCCCAGTCCACTTCTCTAGATCCAGGGAAGCTCTGCCACTTCCCAACCCCACAAGGTCCACTATTTATCTTCCCAGCATCCCCTCTTCCATAGGTTAGTCCTTTAAGTCATCACGGTTACTTCTCAAACTGTATCTTTGCCCAGTTTCCTAAGCTCACCCCAGTGCTTGCCTCTAGACGCCATCATCTGTTTTAATGATCCACCAGACTTTCTTCCTTCTAAAATGCCACTGCCTATGGTCCTTTTGGGCCGGGGTAGTGAATTTTGTTGTATTTGTGTGTAACTGAGCACAAAGCACTTCTAGGGAGCGGTGGACCTGAGAGTCTTCCTCATCACACAGACATCCAACACATCTCCACTTTACTCATCTTTACTTGAATCCTGACAAACTTCTCACATGGATAGAACCAGGTTCTCCACTTTTCCCTCAGACCAATCTCATTATAGCCTCCAAATCCACAAACTTTACCAATCACAAAGACATCTTAGGTTATTTCTGTCCTCTTAGAATGAGTTTGTATCACATAGGACAACCATGATGTTGTTTCCTTGACAAATCTTCTCCATGATGACTTTGTGCCCTTGACTTTTCTGATGAGCTGCAGTGAGTCATTAGCCTGACCGTCCAGTGAACTTTCCCTTCTGATTCATGCTTTTCTTGAGGAGCCTATTAAAAAAAATCACATGCTCTCCTCTCCCCACAAATAACTAATAGAATGGATAAACAAAATATAGTATAGCCAAACTATGGAATATTATTCAGTCATAAGAAGAAATGTTGGTTACTGATATTTGCTTCTCTGTGAACAGATGTTGAGAATATTGTATTTATGTATGGACACAAAGGACCATATAATGTATGATTCAGTATATGTTACACATCCATAATCTGCAGATCTACTGAGGCAAAGAAGATTATGGTTGCCAGGTGCTGAAGGGATAGACTGAGTGTGAATGACAAAAAAATCCTTGAATTAGAGTGGTGCACGCGGCACAAACTTGTGAAGAACCTAAAAACTACTTCCTGTCCATGCACTTTAAAGGGGTCAGTGTGGTGGTTTGAATGAGAATTTCCTCTATAGGCTCATGTATTTGAACACTTGCTCCCCAGTTGGTGCCACCATTTGGGAGTATGTGGAATACTGAGGAGGTGGAGAATTGCTAGAGAAAGTTCATCAATGTGCTGGATAGTTTTATGTCAACTTGATCCATGCTAAAGTCATCTGAGAGGAGGGAACCTCAATTAAGAAAATGCCTCTAGCCGGGTGGTGGTGGTGGTGGCGGCGGCGGCGGCGGCGGCGGCGGCGGCTGCGGCGGCGGCGGCGGCGGCGCACGCCTTTAATCCTAGCACTTGGGATGCAGAGGCAGGCAGATCTCTGTGAGTTCGAGGCCAGCCTGGTCTACAGAGTGAGATCCAGGACAGGTACCAAAACTACACAGAGAAACCCTGTCTTGAAAAACCAAAAAAAAAAAAAAAAAAAAAAAAAGGGGGGGGGGCCTGGAGAGATGGCTCAGAGGTTAAGAGCACAGCTTGCTCTTCCAAAGGTCCTGAGTTCAATTCCCAGCAACCACATGGTGGCTCACAACCATCTGTAATGAGATCTGGCGCCCTCTTCTGGCCTGCAGGGATATGTGCAGACAGAACACTGTATACATAATAAATAAATAAATCTAAAAAAAAAAAAAGGAAAATGCCTCTATCATATCTAGCTGTAGGGCATTTTCTTAATTAGTGACTGAAGGGGGAGGTCCTAGCCCATTGTGGGTAGTGCAATTGTTGAGCAGGTAGTCCTGGATTCTATAAGAAAGTAGGCTGAGCAAGTCATGAGGAGCAAGCCAGTAAGCAGCACTCCTCCATAGCCTCTGCATCAGCTCCTGCCTTCAGTTTCCTGCCCTCCTTTGATTCTGACTTCCTCTGATGATGAACAGTGATATCATATTATGGAAGTGTAAACCCAGTAAAGCTTTTCTTCCTCAGCTTGCTTTTTGATCATGGTGTTTCACTGTAGCAGTAGAAACCCTGACTAAGACAGTCACTATGGAGATTCTTGAGAGGTCTAGCCTTACCCCACTTTCTCTTCCCTCTGTTCCCCGTGTGTAGGTGAAATGTGATCAGGTAGCTTCCTGATCCCGCTGCCATGCTGTCTTTGACTCTTGCCCTGTCTTTACTGCCATAATAAACTCTGGCCTTCTGAGGTGGCTTTTAGTCATGGCATCTGCCACAGCAACAGCAAAGTAGCCAATACAGTGAGCTTTATAGTTGGTCTTTCAGCACTGTGGGTTCTGCCCACTTGGATTCAGCCAATAGCATGTGGGAAATATTCTGAAAAAAAAAAAAAAACCCTGCTTTTGTACTAAACAGGTAGAGAATTTATTCTTGAAATTATTTCCTAAGCAACCCTTTATGACAACTACTCACATAGCACTTCCACTGTACTGGACAGCCTGGTTGGTCTAGACATGGTTTTAGTGTACAGGAAAGTATAAGACTATATGAAAATACTGGAATATTTTATCTAAGGGACTTGAGAGTTCATGGATCATAGTATCTGGGGTCCTGGAAACAATCTCTATGTGTAACAAGACTCAACTTCATATCTCAAGTTTTGAAATTTGAAAGGAAAAAGAGGTCTTCTTCCATCTCATCTTGATTCCTGTAACTCTGGCAGTGAATATAATTATTGATAAATACAACTGAGAGATCATAGCTTGCCAAATGAACTCCATAAAGAAAAAACAGACCCAAACCTTCATCCTTCTCGAAAGGAGAGACAGAAGGAAGCATGGCATTGTAATTGAGGGTGACCGGCGATACAGTGCAGGTGATGGGGAAATGATTCCTCTTGGGGACTTAAGTTTTATCAGGTACTAAGTACTTCATGCTGAGTTACTAATTCCTCTTAACATCCCTCTAAAGTAGGAACTCTTATTATTTCAACCTTGGAGACCAAGAAAGCAAAGCCCAGAGATGGGAGGTAGCACAGCCATCTACCTACAAAGCAGCGCTAAGATTTGGACAGGAACTTAATGGCTCAAAATGTATACCCACCATGCTCCAGGCCTTACAGATGGGGAAATGTATTTTGGGAAGGCAAAGGAGGGCTCCTTAGACCTGTAGGTAGGTTCCCATTCACAACCCACACACTTTCTGTCTAGGATCTTTGATGGGCCCACGCCACTGTAGAACAAGGGCTCCTGTCACCGTGCCATACTGAAGAGGTTCACTTATGTGCAGAACAGTAAAGAAAAGGACTCAAAGGCCAGGGGTCATGTCTTACTCTGCAAACCACAGTTCTTTGAGGTTGTACATCATGGGGTTCACTGTGTGCAAATGCTCCTCATTCCACTTCTTGGCGCTCTGGTAGACGTTGTGCCAGGGCACAGGGGCCCGGATCACTCTGTGAGGAAACAAGCGAGGGATGCTCTCGATGAACAGCCTTTTCTTCTCCATTGGGTCCATGAGGATGTAGTCAACTAGAGTGGAGAGAGAGGTCACCCTATCAGGCAGGGTCTTTAAACACCCTGTACTCCTAGCTTTCATACACTTAGAATGGAGATGAGTCTCTGTCCGTTTACACCTGGAAATGCATCCTCCTTGGCCAGGACAGGGGTAATCCATTGGGTGTGACTTAAGTGGGAGAGGACATTCTGTTGGTATAAGCTGTTTTCTTTCTGAAGATACTTCACCGGAAGGAGTGTGACTTCACAGTGTCCAGCACTTGGATTCTGAGGATGAGTCCTCCTTTTTCTGCGACAGTGCATTAGCACCTGCTGGTACTCCATTAGTGATTAATTGATTTCTCTCACCAAGATAATTACACAAACATAAGTCAATACAGTGAGCAGCACCAGACACTTACAAATGGAAATTTAGATAGCAAATGTGTTCTGTTAGGAAAGAAAGACTGGTGGAATCTTGGTAGGGTCACAGTTATGCTACACCATGAAGAACGAATACGAGCTTAGTATCGGAAGAACGCTGGGGACAGAGGAATGTTGTGTGTGGAGGTAAGGTGTCAGACAGTCTGCTCAAGGGGCTGTGAGCTATGCTCTGGTAAACATCATGTGCAAGTGGTGATGCTGAAGAAGCTATATGGCTGAAGAAGCAAGTTGGAGCTAGAAGCAAAAGACTTTATAGGGTTATTCTTAGAGACGGGTTCTGTGCCACAACAGATGAAGAGCTGTTACACTGACCTCATCAGAAAGTGAGGAAAACAGAAACAGCTAGACATTTTGGTAAAGCTGTGACAACGAGGCAGAAAAATAACAGGATCACCCTTCCCCTTTCTCTCTCACATCACCTGCCCTTAAATGCCTCCTAGTGTGATCTACTGGACATACAAGACACTGGGCTTAGGACAGAGGAGGAACAGTGATACACCCATCACTATACAAAAGCTAAGGGTCCGAAAAGGGAGTCCAAAGCTACCAATAGGAGAGGACAGCAGCAGAGAAACAAAGGCACAGTGCAGAGTGTGTGGGGGGGAGTAGGGTAGGAGGACTGGTGAGCCAGGATGAGCTGAAAGTGGAGGCACCAGGACTGCAGAGGAGGAGGGGACAGCTGAGGGGAGCAGAGAAGCGCCGTGTAGGGGAAGGGGCAGGTCTGGAGCCAGGTTTTGAAGTGTGGGTGAATGGTGTCTGCATTGCAATGCCTGTCACATCCAAGCCACCTGAAGCTTGTCATTCATGCTGAATCTTGGGTATTACCCAAGATGCACTTATTCTAAACCAGAAGCTGCCTTTTTTTTTTCAAGGTCTGCACGAGCATGCCTGTGCAAAGGCGGTTAGTTCAAAAGGAGACATTAGTGACGGTGGCTAGCATGGAGAGACATTTGAATTAAAAGTTACATGATTATTTTGGAATGAGTTCAGTGAAATCAGGATGGTGGCTGATTAAAAAGAAATTGGCCATGCGAGAATTGATCTTGATTGGCAGTTTGATTGGACTGAATGATGCCTGAGAGATGAGTACGGTGCACTCCTGGGTGTGTCTGGGAGAATGTTTCCAGAGGTGGTTGGCACTCGAGCCAGTAACTGAGGATGCAGATACAGGCCATCTAGTAGGAGGCAGCCCACATAGAGCCAAAGCCGAAGGAAGAAGCCTGTTAGCACACGCATGCTCTTTCTCTCTCTGCTTCCTGGATGGGATGAGGGAGCAGCGCACAAATGGTACCATGTGCCCCTGTGTGACACTCTGCTCTATCACCACCTAAAGGCAATAGAGACAGCTGATTGTGTCCCCAGACCTCTGAAACCACGAGACAGAATGAAACCCTTCCTCCTCCGAGCTGATTTTTCCAGCCGTCTCAGCAACAACAAAGTGACCGACACACAGCGCCAGGGCAGTGCCCTCCGTAGGAGCCCCGTGCCCACGGAAGCCCAGCCTTACCGATGCTTTTCATGAGGCTACAGTAGTAGTCATTCTCCTTCTCGGACCTGAGTGCGACCTGCAGGGGTTCCAGGGATGGGATTGACAGCAGCACCTTCGGGATCAGCTTGTAAATTCGCACCATGACCTCCTCGTCCTCGGGGGCAATCATGTCTTTTCGGATGCCGTTGGTCAGGTAGTAATAATATCTCTTCCATAAACAAAGCAAGGAAAGGTCACGACCGCGTGGCTGTGGGCACCCGTCCCCCCCACCAGCCAAGCGGCTGCCAAGCAGCGGAGTTCACACAGCCCCAGTTCACACAGCAGCCACCCATGCCTTTGGTCCCCTGCCACCATGCTTCCAAGGCCAGTCACTTCACACACACCGCATGTGACAAGGTCACCGGCATCGGGCAGGTGCTCCTCACTGAAGGAGAAGACAACTGCTCGGCTCTGAGTCTTTTAGTTTTCCTGAGAGGAGGTGCACAGCTAACTCATTAGGGATTTTCCCCATTTTCAAAACACATTCACAGGCTGCATTCTGCTAATGATCGACAGGGTTGCCGGAAACACTACAGAACACAGTAGTTTACTCATACCAAAAAACCGTCTTCATTGTTTATCTGAAATTCAGATTTAATTGAGTGTCCTTTCTTGTTTTGAAGAAATTTGGCCACCGCCCACCCCATGGGCTACCATGTGGGAAGCTATGTGCTAGGGACTCACAAGCCACCAGCTCCTAAGATCTGCATCGCCACATGCCCCTCCCCCTCCAATAGAGGAACCAAACATACGCACATACAAATCCTCAGTCAGTGGTCTGTAGTGGAGTCTGGGCTTCTGGATTCTTTTAACATTCCCCAGGTGACTCTGCCATTCACTGCTTTGAATCACTCAGATGCCAAGCTAATATTTATCAAGTTGAGGGTCCCAGTAAGGAAGTACCTCCAGGTCTAACTCGGATGGTTTTTTCTCTTTACGTTCTATTTCCATCTCCCCTTGCAACATCACATCCATCTGTTGTTCTGGACTCATTGGTCTGCTTCCTGGGTGGGTCGACCACGTGTCCATGTTACACTTCGTCGGCAAGGATGACGGGTGTTTGGAGGCCAAGGGCATCCTGAAAGGTTGGTACAGTTCTGCTCTTAGGATTGTAAGGGAATCCCTTCTCCCTTGTGTCTAGTGATGTCTAATGTATGCACCTTGGGTGACCCAGATATGTAACACTTCCCATGCTGTGAACACTGGCTTTACTCAGTTCATTAACGTACTCTCTATAGAGGCTTGAAAGATTGGTGGGGAAATGAACTACTGTCTGTCTGATAATGCCTTCAAGCCAAGAAGCAGAATATGACTTTTTTTTTTCTTTAGATTTTTTGAGACAGGGTTTCTCCATGCAGACCTGGCTGTCCTGGAACTCACTATGTAGACCAGACTGGGCCTTTAACTCACAGAGATCCACCTGTCTCTGCCTCCAGAGTGCTAGGATTAAAGACATGTGCCACCACTGCCCAGCTTTTCAGAATATGACTTGGCTCAGTCCAGTCTTCTCTGTTCCATGGCACCCACAGTGACACCTTACCCAGTAGCATCCTCCTTGACTTTGAAGGAGAACTTCATTTTCTTCTTGGTGGGCTCTGATGAGGTTTTAGATACTATGAGATTGGAAAAAGAAAGACATCAGGGATGAGAAGCCTTGAGCCATTCTCTGCAAGGATGTCTGGGAGACTATTAAGAGGGGTGGACAAGATGGGGCAGAGTGCAGGGTTTTTTTTTTGTTTTGTTATTTTTGTTTATTATTGTTTTTCTTGTTTTGATTTTTTTAAGATTTATTTATT
The DNA here is from genome assembly GCF_004664715.2 of Peromyscus leucopus. Classification (NCBI taxonomy): domain Eukaryota; kingdom Metazoa; phylum Chordata; class Mammalia; order Rodentia; family Cricetidae; genus Peromyscus; species Peromyscus leucopus. The sequence continues at coordinate 84,607,729 of NC_051063.1, read as the reverse complement.
TATTATGTATACAGAAGAGGGTGCCAGATCTCATTACAGATGGTTGTGAGCCACCATGTAGGTGCTGGGAATTGAACTCAGGACCTCTGGAAGAGCAGTCAGTACTCTTAACCTCTGAGCCTTCTCTCCAGCCCTTTGATTCTTTTGAGAGAGGGGGGGGATATAAAGAGTTGGATGGGTAGGGAGGGAGGGAGTATCTGGGAGGATGGGGAAGGGAATGATCAAAATATATTGTATGAAAAATTTTTAATAAAAAGAAAAAAAAGGATAAGCCCTCTTCACATATTGAATTTGTTGCTCTTTTGGCCTTAGACTTTCCTGTTTCCAGAATGTGATTAAAATACTTCTGTTGTTTCTAAGCTACCCAGACTATGCACTTTGTTATAAAAACTCAAACAGGCTTAAACAAGAATCATAGTATTAGCAATTAGAACATTAAGTCTAAGTTTCCAGGTGAGCTCTCCTACCCAGGGTATTTAATGTTTGCTCTGTGTCCTTGAAGCAGTAATCTGCAAAGTTGACATCCTAGAGACATGAGTGTGTATTCGAGCAGTGAACAACACTGATGAGGACTACTTCAAGGAATCCTCCACATGATGTCCTTAGGCCTAGTGCCATAAAAACAGAATAAGAAATTAGGGGGGGAAATCACAACAGAACCTGTTAGAAATCTGAAAATGGAAAGATGCTGCAATCTCTGCTGGTTAGTTTTAACCGCCAAGATGATACTGCCTAGAATCACCTGGAGGACAGTCTTAACGAGGAATTTTCTGGATCAGGCTGGCCTGTGGACTTGTCTGTGGGGGACTGTCTTGATTGTTAACAGGGGTGGGAAGACCAGCTCTGAAGGTGGATAGCACCAATTCAAGGGCTGGTCCGGATTGTTTACAAGTCGAGAAAGCTCGCTGAGGATACAGAAGACTTATGTTTCAGTCTCCTTTTGTTCTGACTGTGGATGTGACGCTCTTAGTTACTGCTTTGACCTGTCATAATGGACTGTAATCTGGAGTTATGAGCCAAATTAGCCCTTTCTTCCCCTGAGTTCTTTGGTTGGGGTGTTTTTATCACAGCAACAGAAATAAAACTAGGACACACACACAAACACACAGATACACACACAAACACTCACAGATACACACACAAACACACAGAGAGACATACACACAGACACATACACAAAAAGAAACAAGAAAAAAAACCCAACAGCACTTTTTAGACATGTATTCAATATTGAGCAGAGCTGAAGAGAAAATTAGTGAGTTGGAAGGTCACAGCTGAGGAATTCACTTATATCACAGAGGGAAAAGTGGAAAATATGAAAGGGTTTGAGACAGAACAGAATGAGTGGCTCCAAAATGTACCTAACAAAAATCACAAAAGGGTTCTGTAAGCAAATATATGTGGTAAACAGCTTCCAAAATGGACCCCCTCCTATCATCCCCACTCCATAATATGACTTTGATGTGAAGCTGGACCTGGTGATTCATTTTTAACAAACAGACTATGGTAAAAGTGTCAGTTCTAAGGTTAATTTTCAAAAATTTTCTGTGGTATCTGAGGTACTGGCTCTGTCTTGCTCCCTCTTTTACTGACTCCAATGGAAGTCAGAAGCCGTGGTGTAAGCTACCCTCTGGAGAGGCCATGTGGCACGGCACTGATCATGGCCAACAGTCAACAAGAACTAAAGAATGCAAGCCTGGAGGAGAAGTCTTTCTGTGTATTTTGATGACTATGGACTTGGTTGCACCTTGATCACATGATTGTGAGAGATCTTGAGCTTGAACTACTCAACTAAACCAAACACCAAGATCTCACCTGTAGACACAGAGAGATGATGAATAGGATTTGATTTAAGTCATGACAATTTGGGGTAATCTGTGATGCAGACATCGGTAGTTTAAGTACATTAAACAGTACTGGTGTCTGCAAACAATGCATAAACCATAGCCATTACAGTAATTTCCACTTCATAGATGGCAAGAGTGAGGCTCTATGGAGCTATTAGGTTCAACTAAGGGCAGAGCCAGGATGAAAACCAGGAGCAGAAGCTTCACTTCAAAGCCCCATTCTGCACAAAATACAGCATATTGTCAAAAGTACCTAATGGTAGCCCCTGACTGGTCTTGTCCCTAGGGACATTGATGGTGACTGGTTGGTAGACCTTCAGCAGGTCTTTCAGTTTCATGTCCCGGGCCGTCAAGGAATAGTTGTTGCCAATGGAGTCACTGGGTCCACGGTGGCAGTCCTGTTCTTTGAAGGGCACAGCCAGGGTCCAGGATGTACGTTGCATCAAGGGGGGATAAAAACTGTGAGACATGACAGTCTGCAAGGAGAATAATGTAAAGGAGACACAGTCAGAGACATCTCTGTGAGCCTGGGCTCTGCTCCCGCTGAGATGGAGTTTCACGTGCTGTGTGCTGTGTTTCTACCTTCTGCACACCCGGGGAAACACATAGTGCATGGATACTTCTCTGCCCAGTGGAAGATTTATGAAGCCAAGGAAAACAGCTGGCATTCAATACCCAAGAGCTAGGGGACAATAAGCTTTTATTCTTCATGGACATGGTAGCGAGAGGCATGTAACCACTCTCACTTTACAAGTGAAGATCCTGAAGTAGATCTCTGCAACACGGTGGGAAAATGGCAAGGCCAGATGCAAATACACTTTCATCCTAACACAAACCTCTCTTCTCATACTGCTGCAGCGTCTTCTGATGACAAAGTGATGAGAGCTATTAGTCCCACTTGCCAGAACTGTTTGCATTCACTAGAACCCAAACGAAAACCTACACAGATGAGGTATGTTCCCCAAGAGCAGGCAGCCGTGGGTACTCACCTCATAAAGTTCAGATGGCTCCTCATTTGTAGACACAGGCAGAGGGGGCAGCTCTGGCCGAGCCTGGGAGTGGCTCATATGATGTATGGAGTCATTTTTGGCAAGCTGTGGGAAATGGGAACAAAGGCTCTCTTCAGGAATTGGGAGAGATTTCTGGGCCTCTGGAGAGGGTGAGAACTGCAGAGGTCCCCAGAAGTCTTATGCACACAGTGCTGCTCAGGCTCCTCCATCCGTTATACAGGAACGTTTGTGTTTTTAAATCATCAATCTGTCTGTTCTACAGCACCTCCTCTCTGGCTTTTCTTTTACAGACAATCTGTTTATTTTCCCTACCCTTCAGGAAAACCCCAAGTTTGAGTGTGCCTCCTATCCAACCCTGGGTAGGATTAAAAGTGAACTTCCTTTCATTTTTATTCATTCATTTATTATTATTATTATTATTATTATTATTATTATTAGTAGTAGTAGTAGTAGTAGTATTGAGTGTGTGCATGGTGTGTATGTATGTATGTATGTGTGTGTGTGTGTGTGTATGTGTGCATGATGTGGGTGTGTGTGCCATGGCATGTTTGTTGTATGTTGGAAATCAGTGGACAACTTTGTGGAATTGATTCTCTCCTTCCACTTTTATGTGAGTTCTAGGGATTGAATCCATGTCACCAAGCTTGCAGGACAAGCTCCTTGACCTACTGAGTCATCTTGTTGGGCCCCCAAAGTGAATAGCTTTTAAAAGTTGACTCTTGCATTTCACATATTCAATGTTTTGATTAAAACTCAGCCAATGGCTTGTCATCTTTTGCATGTTTAACAAGCATGTAAGCAACTCTCTGTGATTTCCTCCGAAAACATGGGTGTGAGAGTCCCCTTCATCAGTCAGTGTACATTTGGGTGTGAGCCTCAGACGGGGATGAACAGCCACAGTGCCCACGTGCCTCCCCTGAACAGAGCTGAAAGTGGCTGTAGGCTGCCCAGCATTGTGTGAGATTTTGGTCTGAAGACTCAGCGTTGTATCTGAGGCTGTGGTAGAGACGCTGCTGCATTTATGGGGAGGTTCTGCTGTTCTTTACTTTCAAGACCAATGTTGGTTCTGACTTTAGCCCTAGAATGTGACTGCAGACTAGCTCTGGTGTGAGATGAGAAACTGTGATAGAGATTTTTATTTACTGGGATCTGCAAATTATGGCATGCAACATTGCTGTATTACTGGTGCAGGTTGGAGTGGAAGAGGAGCATAGGATTCCCTATTAGTCATGAATCACCAGGCCTAACTAATCACTCACTGATAACCCCTAACCTCCATTTAACTCCCCTGGAGTATTATTAAATAATGACATTGTCTACCCAAATTCCACATGTTTGTATGTCAGGCGTGCAAAACCTTAAGGGAATTTTGGTGGCAGTCCCATTCTAGCTGATCAAATCAAGAGCAAGAATGGTATGTAACACATCCCAGACACCAAGAGGCAGACTTGCTTTCTAGGGCAGTAGCTTTTAAACATTTATTACCCTTCACCCCAGAAATATCAGGAATGGCAAGAACCCTTTACATGGCAAATTACTAGGACTTTGGTCATGGGACCAAAAATTAAATGATAACAGGCAAAGCCATGATCATAGAGGTACTTTTAGCTTGAGATCTTTGAAAACATGGAACGGGTTCACTGATGTCACAGCCCAATTCAGTGTTTCTCAAAGACTATTTATTACCAGTGGTTGGCCAATGGATACTTATTCAGAGTAGAGCTGCTTGGTCCCCACTGCAAGCCTGATGCTCTTGAGAACCAATGACCTTGTTATTTTCATCTTACAGAACTTAGTATACTGACTTTTTTATTGTTTATTTATTTATTTATTTATTTTGAGATAGGGACTCATAACTCAGGCTGGCCACAAACTCAAAATCATCCTGTCTCAGCCTCCGAAGTGTTGGGATTTCAGTCATGAACTGTCACACCCAGCTTTAATATGCTGGTCTAAATCACAGCAGCCTCTTTGTTCTCAACCTCAACCTCAAGGACCTGAGAGCTAAGCAGTTTTCTCCACGAATTCCCTCCTTGATGACTGAAATCCATGCCAGATCTGATCAACAAGGCAAACAAAACAGGAAAAGCTCCAGAGTCAACTGGAAACGAATCTGGTCATCCAAAGCAGGTACAGTACCAACCAAAGAAGAGTCTGGTCAGGGCACTTTCAAGGCTATGAAGGCATTCATTATTTCTTTCAAGGTCCCAGCTATACGACATGTATCGACAGGGCTGTCTGCATTGTGTCATTGCAAGCAAGAGTAATTTGTGGTCAGTGGCAACCTCTCCTTTGGCCTAGATTTTAAAATCCGTTTTAAATAAAAATCTTCATTCAAAGAGCAACAAACACCAGCAAACCCCAACATCTTGAGTAAGTCACAAGAGCAGGAAGGAGCAATTGAATGCAAAAGCCCTGACCTTGTGGAGTCAGGGAGAATGTTACCATTATCTGGGAGGGGTCTTGGTAATTGTGTTTCTGTTCACTGTGGAGTAAAGCTGATTTCAGTGCTAATAGTACTTGGGAAAGTTAATCCTCCCACCAGAAGTAGAATGCAGTCCTGGTGGGAAAACCTGGTCTACTCCAATTTCAATCCATGTGGCACAATGTGGCTGGTCCTAGCCTCTGGCTCTGGGCATGAGACCAATCAGATGGCTCCATTTTCCTATCCATGGTGACTGGCTAGAGGGCGGCATGTGAGCCAAGCATCTGACCAGAGTATTTCCTCAGACTTTTGTCAGAGCTCCAGAGAAAGCCACACCTTCTTTCGTTCATGTTATTCATTGAGAGGCAGCTTATGCTCAGAACTCCCACAGTCATCTCCGCCTCACATGGAGAAAATGTGCTTTAAAATAATGCAAAATAGAAGCTGGCAAAATCACCAGATGAGAAGCATCTTGGTGACGTCAGTGGAAACCCGGTGTCTAACTTGACTTCTTGGTTGCCTGAACCCAGCGATCCTCTGAGGTGTGACGCACACTGAATTATACTTCTGTCTTCCCATCCTGAGAAAGGGCCAGTCTAGAGGTAGACACAAAGACAGCTGACTCAGAAAGCTCGGGACAGAGAAGAGAGACACCACATCCCACAAGCAGACAGAGAAGCCATTCTTGGGCTTATGAAAAAAAAGCAAATACAAGGCAGTTGGCAGAAGATGAGAACCTCTGCAGAAACACGTTCATCTTTAAGCTAGTTCATGGGCTCAGACCAAGACATCCACAGAGAAGCCGTGGGACAGAAACATGATGAACAGGACAGCACACGTAGGAAGGAATCAATTCCACAACACAATGGAGCGTTTTCTCGACTGTTTCTGGCTAGGAATTCTCTGAGGGAGCACTCTTGATGGGAGGAAATGGGGAGTACCGTCACAGCTTCCTAGCTATGCAAAATGGTGTGCTAACAGCATGAATGTCCCAGTGTTTTCTTTGATAAGTTTTGGGGAGTTTTCATTTGAGACCATGGGCTTGGATATGTAACAGATCTAATTTTATAAGGTTCCTACTTTAAGTGCTCCTCTGGGTACTTCAAGTCTTTGCTTCCTGGCTTTTTTTATCCAAGATTCTTGCATGTGGATTGGGCAGAACTGTTACTCTGGGGCAGTCTGTTTGCTTATTTGTTCATTTTTAAGGTGGAGTCTGCTATGCACCTCAGGCTGGTCTCAGCTGCTTGGCTTCCCAAGTGCAGAGACTACTGGCGTAATCCAGCACACCCAGTTCAGACAGTTTATTTCAGATTGCACATGATGGCGTCCGTGGACCTGCTACACCAGAACCATTCTACCCCAGCTTAAAAATAGAGCTCTCATGGCTCTCCGCCATGACACTCCAAATCAGGGCCAAGACTCTAATTTCTCATAAGGTTTTTCTTGTTTTGAGATCACATCGTCCAGACTGCCTTGGAATACACAATCCTCTTGCCTCAGTCTCCCAAGTGGTAAGATTACAAGGTACTTCCATGCCTATCTGAGACTTTTAAAATTAAACATTTTTTTTTAAATTAGTAATGTATGTGAGGGTGTGCATGCCCATGTATAGGCAGAAGCCAGAGCAGGTGTCAAATATCTTGCTCTGTCCCTTTCTATTTTATTCCCTTGAGACCAGGTTTATCACTGAACCTGGAACTAAGCTGGTGGCTAGTAAGCCCCAGCAATGACTGCCTCTGACCCTAACCCCCACCCAGTGCAGGGGTTACAGCTCCATGCATCCACACCTATTTAAGCACAGGTCTGGGGGATGAATTCAAGTCCTCATGCTGTACAGTAAGCGCTCTTATCCACTGAGCCATCATGTGCCCAGCCCTAAGACTATGTCAGAGTATACTCCAGAATGTGCACTCAAAGGTGGTACCTGCCTACTGGAGTGTGTGGTCTGATGGCATTGGAAGGTAAATGCACAACGGGTTCTACCTGCAAAATTTCAGAGTAAAATTGAAAAATGTGATCAACACACTTTCTAGGTCAAAGGAATCTAACATGGCAATCTCTCTGTGTGAAATGTCCCTCCTCCCCCACATTCTCAATTCCCTTCATGTTGAAGACACAAGTACAGAAAAACACACCTTAAATGTCACACCCACCTTCTGAGATGAGCAATCAGTGTAGCTCATGGTGCCTGTTCTAATTGTACCTATTAAAGAAAGACTAAGGAGTTCTCAGTTTCTCCGAGGATCAGTCTCTCCCATCCAGCTGCTTTGAAATCTGTGATTCCTTAGAGCAGAATGGGGACAATGCTGGCAGCAGAATTTTCATACACTCTGACACAGAGCTGCTTCTCTGAGGTCATAGATGTTGGTATCCCAGGGAGTTCTCTGGCAGAAAGGGAGAGAAGGAAAGACATGGAATGAAAGGTAGCATGGCATTCTCCAGGAGTCCTCCTTCAGTCCCCACTCCTTGCAGGATTTGGTCTTCGTTTCTTTTCAGTAGGTTTCTTGGAACTTCCTAGAACAGCCTGAAGTCTCTGCAGAGGACAGAGGACAAAATTGAAGCACCGTCACATATTAATACACAGAAGAGGAAGCTTGCTATCCCAAATAACACCCCTGGGAGCCTAGACTCTTGCCCCTCTTCCCTGAGCAGTTTTAACAGTAATGAAGTGTGTCCCCAGGCCCTGTGGTGGGTAACCAGGCTTTAGCGTCTGTTGCTAAGAGGAGGGGCCTCTTCCATGCTTCAGCACAAGACTGGGCTTGACCTGCTGGCTCTCTTTAGGAGGCTGTCATTCTTTGTAGTGACAGAAGGGAATTTGAGAAGGTGTTTAGTAATGGCCCTGCAATGTAGCAATAAGAGACCACAATCTTGGAGAGGTCTAAAGGCACACAGGCTGGTGACTGAGTCCCTGACATCTAGAGTTGGAGTGGTCTAACTCAGATCTACCCTGAGCTTCCCATTAAGTAATGTGCAGCTCGTGTCAAGTGAATGTGTCAGCTTTCATGCACAAATCCCCTACCATTTTCTGGTAACGTTGTCAGTACCCACCTCATCAGGTTTGTTTGCAAGTTTAATGAGCTAATACATCTAACAGTTTGCACACTGTAAATTCACCCTGATTTGCCTATGACTTTTACACACACACACACACACACACACACACACACATTTCGAGACAGGGTCTGAAGATAACCTTGAACTTCTGATCATTTGCTTCCATCTCCTTAGTGCTGGGATTACAGGTGTGAAGCCCCCCCCCTACTTAGTTTATGTAGGACTGAAGATCAGCCCCAGTGCCTGCTAGGCTAACAACACTCTACTGACTGACCTACACCCCCAGCAGGTGTAGCTAGCTGTCCAGAGCAGGTTGGGATACTCTTGTCACTCAGTGCAATAGTTTCTTTGTGAATGTTGTGACTAGCACCAATATTATAGTTACAGGCACCCAAGCACATATATTCTCACACATGAGTACCTAAGAATCACCACAGCCTCAGCATTCAGAGCACTTATCTCATGGTTGCCTTCAAAATTCTCTGAAAACCAAGTTAGACTTGTCAAGCTCTTTCAGTATGCTATGGTGCCTGTCTGTTTCTTCATCGGTTTCCTCCTTCATGATGCTCCCATTTCATAGGGAGGAAACCAATGCAGAGATGCATAGTTTTCCAACCTTAGCTTGTCCTAATCAGAGCAGCTACAGAACGAAGCTTTTTTACTGTTCTTTCTATAGAGCAACTGCCCAGGGCACAAACATTTGCAGTCCCTTTTAAAAGCACCAAACACTTCGGTTTCTTTTTTCTCACTTTACAGTCAAGATTTGGCTCTCCATACTTTTAAATAACCTTGTAACACGAATCTTAAAAGGTCTTATTAATAAAAACAAACCCGGAGCCAGGTATTGGGTGAACACTGAATGATCAGAGAAACAGAACCAGCTACAGCTAGCCTCACCTTGCCAATTCCTCAGCTGATCCTGTTTCCTCAGACTGAAAGCCTCTGTGTCCTCATTTGAATGGATCTCAGCTAAACTGCTGCTAAAAGCTTAACCAGGCTCTAGTTCCTGGTTCTCATGCCTTATAAACCTTTCTGCTTCCTGCCATCACTTCCTGGGATTAAAGGTGTGAGTCACCATGCCTGGCTGTTTCCAGTGTGGCTTTGAACTCACAGAGATCCAGATGGATCTCTGCCTCCAGAACGCTAGGGTTAAAGGTGTGTGTGCCACCATTTTCTGGCCTCTATGTCTGTCTAGTGGCTGTTCTGTTCTCTGACCCCAGATAAGCTTATTAGGGTGCACAATATATTGGGGGACACGATATCACCACATAACCTGACTGTCTTCGTCCCTTATGCTCATATTTCTTACCATAAAGTATGTAGAGGGTCTGGGCTGTGGCTCAAGTGTAGTGGAGTACTTGCTTATCACACACAAGGTCTGGATTTGATGCCCAGCACACACACAAACATAGAGTGTATAGAGTCAGCCCTTTGTATCAGCGAATTGCATGGCTGAGAGACTCTCATCCATGTATGTGAAGAGTGGAAAGAGATGAGCATGTTACTAATGATTCCATGGCCTCCTGTGGAGTAAGATAGCCTCCATCTGAAATTCAATGTGCTTTAAAAACTAGTTATGTTCATGAGCATTAAAACAAGAAGACCTTCTGTTTACTGACATGTGATTGGCTAATATTCATGCCCACTACATAAAGGGCATCTTCTTAACAATATAAGAGAAAGTCTCATTTTCCCAATTTTTTTTTTTTGGTTTGGGAATGTAGACACTAAACTAACCAACCACCCAACCAACTCACTAACCAAGCAACCGGCCTACAGTCACTCCAATAGGTCAACAGCAAAATTGGGACTTGAATGTGGTTATGAAAACTGATCACGGCTTTAGTTAAAAACTTATGTGTAGACTGAGGAACAATGAGAGCCAGACTGGGCTAAGAGTGAGACCCTGTCTCCAAAGAGAGAAAAGAGAGACGGGAAAGGGAGAGAGAGAGAGAGAGAGAGAGAGAGAGAGAGAGAGAGAGAGAGAGAGAGAGAGAGAAATGGAAAAAGGGGCAGGGGAAGGAAGAGGGAGAGAGAGAGAGAACTAATCTCTCAGGGCACTTGTCTGTTTATTTTTAAGAAATGATGTCAGCCTTAAGACCCTCATTGTCCTCAGCTCCAAATCCCCAGGGTTGCCAGATGAAACTCAAGATGACCAGGTGACTCAGAATTTCAGGTAAGCATTTTTAAGGCAAAAATACCTTTTAAAATAAGTATATCCCAAATACATATAAGACATGCTTATAGCAAAAAGTTATAGGTTGTTTGCCTCATAAAGGAATTGAACTGAGAGTCTTATAGTTTCAGGTAAATTTCTAAATCTGGCAACCTATGGAGGAGAGGTCAGCTGGATTTAGGTCATGTTCTGGCTCTGGCTAGTAACAGAGTCAATCCATTGCTAAAGAATTGCTCCCCACCCCCATTTCCTATTCTTCAGAGCCAGCAGTCAGAGTAGATCGTAGAGGACTGAGGAAGAATTGCTTAACCAGGACAAGTGTGTTAGCTCATTGGGGTTACTATCACAAAGGGCTGAAGTCTGAGTGGCTTATTCAAATAAACAACCATAAAACAAAACAAAACAAAGAAAAACAAGAAACTATTTCTCATAGTTCAAAAGGATAGAAGTTTTAATGTCAGCATGGCGAGATTACAGGGAGGATTCTAGACTGCCAGATTTTTATTCTGCTCTCCCCTAGTAGAGAGAGGCAAGAAAACTCTCCCCGTCTCCTCCCTTTATAAGGCATTAATCTTATTCATCTTCTTACCTAACGGCTTCCCAAAGGCCCTCACCTCCTAATACCATCACATTGAGGGACAAAGGGATAAAAATATTCAGTCCATTGCTGTAGAAAACTCTGGGAAAGCCTAGGAGAAGCTTCATAAGGCTTTATTTGATTAATCCTTTGAACGATCATGAGGTTTGCAGGCAAATGGATGGATCTAGAAAAAATCATCCTGAGTGAGGTAACCCAGACTCAGAAAGACAAATATGGTATGTACTCACTCATAGGAGGATACTAGATGTGGAATAAGGATGACTGGACTGCTACTTACATCACCAGTGAGGCTACCTGGAAAACAGGACCCCAAGAAAGACATGGGGATCACCCAATGACGGAGAAATGGATGAGATCTACATGAACAGCCTGGACATGAGTGGGAGCAATGAACAGCGAGGGTCGAGGGAAAGAGAGTGGGAGATCCTAGCTGGATCAAGAACAGAGAGGGAGCCGGGCGGTGGCGGTGCACGCCTTTAATCCCAGCACTCGGGAGGCAGAGCCAGGTGGATTTCTGTGAGTTCAAGGCCAGCCTGGGCTACAGAGTGAGTTCCAGGAAAGGCGCAAAGCTACACAGAGAAACCCTGTCTCGAAAAAAACCAAAAAAAAAAAAAAAAAAAAAGAACAGAGAGGGAGAACAAGGAATAGGAGATCATGGTAAGCGAAGACCACACGAGAAAAGGAAGAAACAAAGTGCTAAAGAGGCCCACAGAAATTCACAAAGATACCCCCACAAAAGACTGCTGGCAATGGCCGAGAGACAGCCAGGACTGACCTACTCTGGTGATGGGATGGCCAAACACCCTAATAGTTGTGCCAGAAACCCCATCCAAGGACTGAGGAATCTGGATGCAGACATCCATAGCTAGGCCCCCAGGTGGAGCGCTGGGAGTCTAATTAGCGAGAAATATGAGCGAGAATTGTTGAAACCAAGGTTGGATAAAGCACAGGGACAAATAGCCAAACGAATGGAAACACATGAACTATGAACCAAAGGCTGAGGGGCCCCCAACTGGATCAGGCCCTCTGAATAGGTGAGACAGTTGATTGGCTTGATCTGTTTGGGAGGCATCTAGGCAGTGGTACCGGGTCCTGTGCTCATTGCATGAGATAGCTATTTGAAACCTGGGACATATGCAGGGAAGCTTGGCTCAGTCTGGGAGGAGGGGACTGGACCTGCCTGGACTGAGTCTATCAGGTCAATCTCAGTCCTTGGGGGTGGCCTTGATCTGGAGGTGGTGGGAATGGGGAGTGGGCTGGGGGGAAGGGGAGGGGGGCAGGAAGGGGGAGAACAAGGGAATCTGTGGCTGTTATGTAGAACTGAATAGTATTGTAAAATAAAAGAAAAAAATAAATAAACGCTGGAGTTGGGAGGAGGCAGAGGATTCAAAGAGATGCCCCTAGATGGCACCCTTAAGCTGAAATCCCAAAGAAGTCCCCATTTTCCACAGCAGTATCTACCAGGGCCTGATGGTCTAAGGAAAACAAGCCCATTCCACCCCTCACCCCCACCCCTGGGGTGGGAAATGTGTCATACTGCAGCTACAGAAAGTGCATGCAGCCAGACAAGAGTGCCTGAAATTAAAAACTTCAGAGACACACCCTTGTCTCCCCATGCTCCCCTATGAGAGGTAAAGTCACCAACATCACACAGCCACAGCTAGACTTGGGCCCTGAGATGGGGACTCCAGAGTCCCAGCCCATAGTTTCTCACTGTAAGCTCAAAGGCCATGCTTCTGAATACAGGATGATTGCGCCCCATCCCCCAGTCCCTTGGAAACATTTTCAGCCATCGCAGCTGGGAGGGGATGTTACCATATTTGTATTTATTTCGTGGGTAGAACCCAGGAATGCTTCTAGGCACCCCTCAGTGCTCTCAGGACATCTCAGAAACGGACTCATCACAACTCAAATGCTAATAGTACTGCCATTGAGTAATTGTGCTTCTCAGGCCTGGATTTGGAATCAGGAAACATGGGTTTCTCTACCATGGATCCTTGAGAAGAGAATTTGAGTTTATTCATAAACCTTATATGCTGTGGATATCGTTCTATATAAATAAAACACTGATGGCCAGTGACCAGGCAGGAAGTAGGTGGGACAAGGAGAGAGGAGAATTCTGGGAAGCGGAAGGCTGAGGGGAGAGACACTGCAGCTACCGCCAGGACAAGCAAGCAGCATGTAAAGACTCTGGTAAGCCACCAGCCACGTGGCAAGGTATAGATTTATAAAAAATGGGTTAATTTAAGATAAAAGAACAGTTAGCAAGAAGCCTGCCACGGCCATACAGTTTATAAGTGATATAAGCGTCTGAGTGATTATTTTATAAGTGGATTGTGGGACTGCGGGGCTTGAGGAACCTGGAGAGAAGCCCTCCAGCAACACTTATCCCTCTGGCTCTCCATTTTTTTCTTTGTTGTTTTTGTTTTTAAATCCATAAAATGGAGATAATCCATCTCTAAGATTCCATGGCTGCCAACATTTGCACTTACGTAACGCCTAGACTTTCCACACACCGACTTGTGTGACTTGAACTCCGGGGGTGAATCCAGAACTGGATCTGTATGGAGAAGGGGAAACCCTAAATTCCTCTAAAAACCCACATTTGGCTGCCAATCCACCTGAGACGTGGCCCCAGAACTTTCACTCCAAGCCACTGCTGTAGGAAGTGACTGTCTCCAAGCGTTCATTTCCTCATTAGTCAGCCTCTAGAGTCTAGAAGTTTGTAGGGGTTGTTCCTAGAGTGTGTGGGAAGAAGCGAATGAGCCTGGCAAAGCTGGCAGCCGCGCAGCTGGGTGCCAGGATACCCGATCCTTCCTGTTCTGGCTGGAAAGGCAAGGCACGGACCTGTGCCTGGGCGGAGGACCAGCGCCAATCCTGGCTGAGGGGCGGGGCCTGGGAGAGGGGCGTGGCAGAAGGGCGTGGCTCCGGCCTAGTTGAAGGAAGAGCGCTGCGGGTGGGGAGGAGCAAGTCTAACTCCGGTCCACGATCAGGCCTGAGTCGGGTCTCTTCTTCCTCCCACTTCGCTTCTCGCCCTCGGTGGCTGCAGAGCTGGGTATCGGGGCAGCTAGCACCAGGTGAGAGAGCAAAGCTGTGGGGTGTGGAGCTTAGGGGACCTCGACTGGCTGAATCCTCCAAGCTCGGCCCTGGGAAGTGGAGGAGTTCAGGGGCCACCAAGGGAGAGTGCACTAGCTTCCTCCGCCGGCAGCTGTTGGCCTCTGGGTTGGTCTTGAAGGTACCTGATGCGGATGGGAGGTCACGGGGAGATCCATTTCCAGCCATCCCCGCGCTTACACACCGGCAGCTAGATCTGGTTAGAAAAGGGGGCGGGGGGCGCCAGTGCCAATCCGCGAACGAGGCCCTGCCTCCTTTTTGGGAAACCTGCATGGGAAGACTTGGAATCTTGCTTGGGCATCCACAGCTTCTCCCTAGGACTGGTCAGTAGGGGTGGCCATGCGCCACAGTAGGAGGGAGCTGCAGGTATCAAAGGTGGGTTTGCCCCAGAAGATCAGTGACAGGGTGCCCAACTACCCTGAGTTCCGTTTCTTAGTTTTGGGGCCGGCTGGTCGGGGGTCAGATTTACATCTGCATCACACCCTTTCCTTCTCTCTGGATCTCCGCCCTTAGATTGAAAGTCTCAACACTCTTCGGAAAGGGGGACCGGGATAGGTTTCCAGGCGTCCGGAAGGCCCTGTCCACAGCTTGGGGATTCGACCCAACCCGCAGCTGGAACGTTCACGGTGGCGGTTTGCTCGTGGGACGCTGGAGTCGGGAGGCAAGGCTTTATTTGGAGCCTTGTAAGGGGCGGGGCCTGTTCTCTGAGAACCTGACTAGGCCCCCAAGCTCAGAGTAGGCGGGGCGCCCTAGGCTAGTTGGGGTGGCGCCTGCTGTCCTTCCCTAAGACGCTGCTTAGTGTCTGCCCAGGGACCCTAGAAGGAGTAGAGGGCCTGGGAATTGGTTGGTGGCTAGGTAAATGCGTGTGCCAACTGTGGTCCTCCGCCTTCTTCCCACGCTTGCCTCCATCAGACTCCCCAGACAGGTCTGGATGGCACTTCTTTCCCAGGGAAAGAAGACTTGTAAGGGGGCAGCTGGGCTTGTTTTAGCCCGCTGTAGAGATGAGATTAGGTGAACTGAAGGCTGGGACCATCCTAAATTCAACATCAATGCCAGCTGCTGCATTAACGACATAAATATGGGGCAGGAGTTGGTTCTCCCCTGGCCAAGAGGAGAGGATCTCTTTTCAGCTGGTGTGATGAAACCGTGCACACTAGACTGTAGTGTAGACAGTGGTAAGGTATGCTTCCTCACTGTAACACAGGACAGGCAAGTGGGATATTCAATATGGTAAATAAACGTGATGTGAGGCCCTCTCAGTTACCTTTTGCACCGAGACAGAATCTACTGACACAATTACATGAGATCAGGAGATTATTGTCTGCCAGGAGATAGGCAGAGATCCCGTTCTGTCCAACCCAGACAGATGTTCTGGGAAACAGAAAATAAGAATAATATATATTTTTTTAATTTGAAAACTCAACCAGGGCTAAAGGTGTATCTAATTTGGCTCATTGCCTTCGTGAAAAACGCATAAACAATGGGAAGTCTTGCAAATTCTAGGCTGTTGAGTGACAGAAAATAATTGTGCCTCAGCCTTGGGGACGAGTAGTGTTAGTGAGGACCTCACCATACATAAATAAAGGGTGGCATTGTGTTATGTGCCTAGGGGCCAAATAAAGAAGAGTCCCCATTGGAGGAGAAAAGAGAGACTGGGAGTGGAAGATTGAACAGTAATTCAGTTTTCTTGTTTGTCAAATGTTCTTTCAACATTAGGCTAAAGGATATACATGTCTTCCTAGCTCTTTTTCTATACCGTGTGTGTGTGTATGTGTGTGTGTGTGTGTGTGTGTGTGTGTGTGTGTGTAAAACAGTGAAGTGTTTATAATATATGGATTTAACTTCTTCCTTCTAGCTTGCTGGTCATTATATATTATAAACAGGAATGTGATTTTCTGTTTACATAACTTTGGGTATATTTTCATATATCTATTATCTTCATTTAGGTTCATGATAAATAAATTGCTGAATCAAAGTGTGTGCAGCTTAAAAATTTGATAAATATTATCAAGATATGTCCATCCGCATGCCCACCATCAGTATGTAGGGGATGGTACAAGCTCCTTGGAGACTGCTAATGATTCAAGAAACTTTTTGTTTTCTTCAGTGATAGCAAGAGACAGGCGACATGAGAGATTGGGCTACATGCTGCATCAGTGAACTTACTGGTAGAAGAAATAATCTAGAGCGAAACTGAAGGACATTTCAAGATGGCTAAAGAAGAGCCCCCGAGTGTCTCCAGAGACTTACAGGAGCTGCAGAGGAAGCTGTGTTTGCTGCTGGAGTCCTTCCAGAATAACTCAAAGGTCAGTCTCCAATGCCATGTATAATGGGAAGTTAACACTGGGCTGAACAAGACAGAATGCTGTTTCTTCCTCAAATAGGAATTTACAGGAAAGTCAAGAGTCTTTTTCATAGTACCTTGCTATGTCTGGGTTGTGGCCATGTTCATTGTGGCTGCTAGAGCATCAGCGACCATACTGACATTTGAGGCGACAGGACAGCAGGGGAGTGGGAAGAACAATTGTTTTCAAGCCACCTCCAAACTAAGGAAGATTCCTGGAAGTCACAGAGAATTGCAGACCACTTCTAGTTACATCCCACAGAATGCAGACTTTGGTTGGATAGTTACCCGTCATGGCGACTGCCATCTTCCCCTGGATTGAAAGAGGCCACTCTTAGTCCACATGGCAGACACTACTCTTTTCTTTGAAAAGTTTGGTTCATCTATTTCCCTAAGAAAGGGGCCAGCCAATACCTAGTTTAAGATCTGTGTTTTGTATTTCATTAGAAATCTGTCATCCGACAGAAATGTGATTTTAGCCACATGTGCACTAAAATTTTTTGGTACCTAATCTTAAGTACAAAGAAGCAATGGGTTAATTTTAAGAATATCTCTTAGTTAATATATCAAAAAATAGTATCGTTTCAGCATGTAGTCATTATAAAAAATTAACAGAAAAGAAAATATTTTACATTCCTTTTTGTACTGACTCTGAAATCTAGGTTGAGTGGGTGAAGCTCTTGTCTGGCTATCATAAGCACGTAGGTTTTAATTCCCATACCCACATAAAGATGGGTGCAGAAGCACATCTCTATTATCCCAGTGTTTCTATAGCAACATGGGAGGTGGAGATAGGAGGGTCCTGGGAAGCTTGTGGGCCAGCTAGCCTGTCTTATTCAGTGGAAAATAAAACGAAATCCCAAGGAGACCCTGTTAAAAAGAACAGGTAGGAGGCAAGGGCCAACACCTGAGGCTGTCCTCAGACTTCCACATGGGTACCATTACATGTATGCACTCACATACATGAAAACACACACATTCACTTACATTGTATATACATATATACAAAAAGATTTTTTTTAAAAAAGTGCTAGCTAGCTAATACTATTATCATTTTGTCTTTCTGGACTTCTATGCCATGTATACTTAAAGTATGTATGTATATAAAGTGATGGGAACTCTTTTGTAATTTTTTCCCTATTAGACAGCACATTTCACCAGCATCTATAAAACAGATCCATTGCCATCTAAAGTCATATGCTTCACAGAAGTCTTCTGTGGGACATGCTTCAGAATGCATTTGGCATACTGCTGACTTACCAGTCTATTTTTAAAATGGACAAGCAGCTTTTTAGTTAGTTGGCCGAGACTCTATTTAATGAGTTGGCTCAGTTACAAAGGTCCTCATGGCCTTTGCACATTTACAGTTCATTCTCATGACTTCTGGGAGATGTTCTCTGTAAAGGCATCAACAGACACTGGATTCAAAAATACCAAACAGACCACTGGTTCTCTAGGAAATAAGGAACTCAGGTCCTTCAAGCTTCTAGTCACAACAGATGGGGATATGGTCCTTATCTTATGTGTATTTCTGGAAAGATGCATTAATGTATATAATGTACACTGTTGATTGTTGACATTGAATGCTGGGCCAGCAGCAGGCTGATTCATGTCTCAAACAAACATACACATCTTCTTCATAAGGAACTATAACAGAAAGATACTGGTGGTGGTCATGGCAATGTGCATTAAAAAATGTTGGGATTGCCAACCAGAAATCAAAAATATAAACTTTGTGACATTAAATAGGCCATGATGCTATAGTTTGGTTCTTCAGTGTCCCAGAGAGGCCCACATGCTAAAGGCTTGGCCAAGGGCATGGTTATGGGGAGATAGACTCTTCAGACTTCATTGAATTTCAGGCTCAAACCAAACAAGCTGGGGATGTGCTTGTCAGATGACTCAGTCTTGACATCAAAGATGCTCAGAGGACTCATTTTAGGTTCCAAATAAATTTAAGTGAGTAGAAAAATCCTCAAACATGGGATTGCAGATGATAAGGATTGTGTGTTTATTAACCTTATTGAGGCCTTACTAAACTCCAACCTTTTACCAGGCATCTAGCACATCTTAGTTAATATTTATACCTACCTTCTGAAGTAGGCATTTCAAAGCAGATGAACTTTCTTCTTCTTTCCTTTTGACAGCTCAGCTGTGCACACCAGAGTAGGTTTGGACGAGATAATTCCCCAGCTAGCTCCACTCAGAAAGGTGGGGAACTTGTCAGTTCTCTATGGCCTGAGGTTCTCAGGTAGTCTTGAGATGGAATTATGTCTCTTACAAGTTTTTAGTATATTAAGTTATGTTACTTGTCCTTTTAAAAATATTCATTTTATGTGCATGTGTGTGCTACATGGGTTGTGCCTGAATGCATGTATGTGCATCACCTACATGCAGTCCCTGCAGAGGCCAGAAGAGGGCATTGGATCCTTGGAACTGGAATTACAGCCACCTATGTGGGTTCTGGGAACTGAACTCAAATGCTCTTCAAAAGCAGTGAGTGCTCTTAACCACCCAGCCACCTCTCCAGCCCACAGGTTACATTAGTGTAAAGTGACTTTGAAAGAAAAAGGAGAACAAAACACCTATGAACTGTGTCAGTCAGATTCTCTGTTTTAGATCATCCTGGGGCAGAGGGCAGGATAGAACAGAGTAGCTCACATCATGGTAGCCAGTAAGCAGGGGGATGGGATGGGGATAGACAGACAGACAACACACACACACACACACACACACACACACACACACACACACACAGAGAGAGAGAGAGAGAGAGAGAGAGAGAGAGAGAGAGAGAGAGAGAGAGAGAGAGAGAGAGATTGCTTCAGCTAGGCTCTATCTCCTGTAATTTCCACAACCATCCAAACAAGCAGGATCAGCTGGGGACCAAGGCTTCTTCACAGCATGTGAATCAGCAGGAGCTGCTTTATATTCAAATTGTAACAAAAGCCATCACTTACAAACAGTGGTGGTAACCCCAGTGAGCAGTAAGACCCTTCAGTGTGTAATGTTTACATACTAGTGAGTGTAACCACAGCAGATGTAATTATGTATTTTTATTTTCACTTGGTGGGGTGCTGTTTTTTCATGCCGAAGTGTGGGACTTCAGAATAATTTACACTGGACTTCAGAATAATTTACACGTATCACTAGAACATCAAACAAAGGATATCAGATTGACATACCATAATTTATATAGCCACCCCTTGTCTCTGGGAAATGTAGATTGCTTCTTTCCCTCATGTAATTTGTGCTCTTTTCTCACGGTTTAATGAGCTCTTTGAACTTCAGATGAGGCTACATAGGCCTCTAGATGGAATGGGTATGAAATTGTTCCATCCTGTCTGTAGTGCTTGTCCAGGTCTTAATTGTCTTACTTCCAGAATTCAAGAGACAGGAACTTGCTTAAAATAGTTTAAGCAAGTGGACAGGTAGGACCTTCCATGGCTTTAAGAGACTTTAAGATGTCCCCAGGAGCTGTGGGTGGAGTAAAGCATGGCTGTCTCTGGACTAGAACCAGGGTCAAGCTGGTGGCTGGTGCCAGAAGTAGCTCTCAGCATGCCTCTTCCTTGGCTGTGTAGCTTCTCACATTAGCTCCTTGTGTATTCCCTTCATCCCCAGACTCTGCAGCCTACTTCCCTTGGTGTTGCCATTCACATGGGCATGGTTGTCCAGGCTGGTACCCTCCTCTCCTCATGTCTCCTTTAGCACCTGTTGAAGATCTAGGAGTTTCAGTTTCCTATCCGTGGAAACACGAGTGTTGCTGGTACATTCATTCACCTGTGGCCCATTGGACTGGGACCTGGGATTTTGTTTGAAATGCACATGTCAGGGGTGCCCTCCTGCTGGGGGAAGGAGCCATTTTCAGGGAAGCGGAACACTGGTAGAACACCAGTAGGTGGGTGACCAGGTTGGCATCTCCTGATGTGAATTTTCTGTGACAGATGATTTTCTTCTCATGTCGGACCTTCCTTGGCATGAGGAAGATTTTAGGACCACCTCCCAGGAATCCACATGCCGTACCTGGATTATGTACCAGCAGGCACCCAGAGCCTAATCCAGGAGAGGCTGTTGTAGCACAGTGCCTCTGACTTGTTATCACTGTGTCGTGATCCTGACTGCTGTCACTGTCCTCTGTCTACCAGGTCCTTCTCCTGTAAGGCAGTGAGAAACAGTGAGTCGATTGTCTTACATTCTCACAGTAGAGAGTTTTCCTGGCTGTGAATAGCCTCAGGTGGAACCATCTTGTCACACATCCTGACCACGTGGACCTGATTCTAGAAGCTCTCATGCCAGAGTGCATTTATAAATAAATGCTCTTGTCTGACCTTGGGTACATTAATTCAGTTCGTTTCCAGCTCCTCTTATCTGGAATGAGCAACACCAGGCCTTGGGCTGCTGGGAGGATTATCTGGGATGCCATTTGAGAAGGCTCTTGCACTAGCCTGGCTATGATGGTGCCATTTTCTCAAAGTCTGGCATCTTGGGTTGTTCAGGTTAGCAATGGAAAATTGCAGGGCATGCCACAGCATGCTAACTTCTCTCTCTTTCTTCCTATTGTGACATTCTGTCTGTTGCCAGGAAAGTGAAACATGGTGATGTTTGAAGCCTTTGGTCTTGGGTATTGTTAAGTTGCTCTTCAATGTCTGCCCTGCAACTTTGTAGGGGAAAATACATGAAGACATATATGGAGGGCCTGACATGTTAGCCGCTAAGCTAGCCAGGCACCTTTAGGGGAGAAGGCCTTACTGCATACTTTCAAAGTAGCCTTTGTTTCTCTTCCGTTAGAAGTGGCTTGGGGGGAGGGATGGTCAGCAGGTAAGGTGCCTGAGGAAGTGAGTTCAGTTCTCAGAAGCGTCACTAAAAAAGAATACAGGAGTGATGGCTTATACTTAGATGCCAGTATTGGGGAGGTGGAGACAGGTGGATCTCTGGGGCTTGGTGGCCTGCCAGTCTAGTCTAATTGGTGAGTTCCAGGCCAGTGAGAGACAGGTAGATAGATAGTTCCTGAGGAACAACACTTGAGGGTATCCTTTGGCCTTCAAATGTGTTCCACACACATGTGCACCCAAGTGAGCACACACACACACACACACACACACACACACACAGAGAGAGAGAGAGAGAGAGAGAGAGAGAGAGAGAGAGAGAGAGAGAGAGAGAGAGAGAGAGAACTGGGTGTTTCCAGAGGAGTTCACATCACTATTTTTAGTAGCATGAGTTTAGAGTGCCCTAAAGTACTCCTGCATGCTGTTTTTACCTTTTGAACATGTGCTTTATGACCTTGAGTTAAGCATGTTCCCGAATCTTTCCTTCTCGAACTGAACATGCTGGGGAATGTGCTGACCTCTAAAGTGTTTTCCTATATGGATATGTGTAGCTCTCTGGATGATCCCCCCCTTCCCTTGCTCGAGGGTGTTACTTTGGGAATGACCCCTGCAATCTCCTTACCTGCTGCAGGTAGGGAGTCTTCATGGCCCTGCCTATTTTGGCTTTGCACTTGGCAAAATGCAAGCCCATTGGTTAGATTATTAAAAAGGTGCCTGGAACCTGTATTTAATGAGCGTAATCGTTAGGTACACATGAACCATGCTGTCTCCACGACTTTCTGTCCTGACGAAGGTCATTCTTTCCCAGAGAAAGCAATTCCTGGGTTGACTGTTTTGTCTTAGTTACTTTTCTATTGCTGTGATCAACGCAACTTACAGAAGGAAGGGTTTATTTTGGGTTGATGGCTCCAGAGGGCTAAGAGTCCTTCACCATCACATCAGGGAAGTGTGGTAGCAAGCACCAGGCATGGTGGCAGGAATAGCTGAGAGCTCACACCTCAACCCCAAGCAGGAAGCAGAGAACAACCTCATGATGGTGTAAGTCTTTAAACTCTCAAAACCCGCCCTCAGTGTGACAGGTTTCCTCCAGCAAGGTCACAGCTCATAAACCTACCCAGTCAGTACCACTGGCTGGGGACCAGTTACTCCAATATCTGAGCCTATGGGGCCATTCTCATTCAAATCACCACGTGGTTTAATGTATTGGTGATGGGGATGGTTTGCCAGTCTGCCTGCCTGCCCTCCTTCCTTCCTTCCTTCCTTCCTTCCTTCCTTCCTTCCTTCCTTCCTTCCTTCCTTCCTTCCTGTTTCCCTCCCTCCCTCATCCTCTCTTCTTCCCTCACTTCCTCCTCTCCTTCCTTCCTCCCTTCCTCCCTTCCTCCTAATGTGAGATCTTGATAGACAGCCCAAGCTGGCCTCAATCCTCCCGCCTCCCAAGTGCTGGAATTAGCTATATCTATGTGCCACCATTCCTGCTTTAACTGGCACACTCTTTAAATAGTGTCTTTGCATTTCTGAATGATCTGTTTGGGGGGTGTTTAGAGGCCAAACTCAGAAGAGGTTCTGAAAGAGGGTGGTTCTCTGAGGACTGGAAGTAGGACATTCTTACCTTTTGCTTCTTGGATTCCCCATGCCAAAACTGTCCCCAGGTCCTATTGGTTTCTCCTTTGTCATTTAATCTGCGGGCTACATCCCTCCCCTGCCTCACTGGCCCAGATTTGGCCACTCACTCATACTCTTGCCTGGTTTCCTGTAAATCTCCCTAATTGCCTCTTGCATACCCATCCCAGGTTCATCTTACTTAAATTTCTCCTTTGTGTATGTCACAGCCCCAGCCACATGCTCTCAATTTACCCCTTATTTTATTTATTTTTTCCTGCGATAAAACTTACATAGTACAATAGACAAATCTGAGTCACATATATAATTTAAATGTTTTTATTTTAAAACAAAATGAGCCAGGGGTGGTGAGTCTTACTTATCATCCTAGTACTCCAGTTATGAGGCAGGTGAATTATAAGTTCAAGGCAATAGTGACACTCTATCTCAAATTAAAAATAAATAATAAAAAAGGAAGCCATGAAATGAAACCGAATATAGCCTAAACTATGATTTAAGTATGTGGTTATTTTAAGAAACCATTAATGAGATAGCCTTGATTTTTTTCCCCTCAAACACATAGAGCGTATCTCATTCAGATGCCGGATTTCCATTTCTTCAGCATTCACAAACTTTATCCGCCTCCCTCTCCTTCAGTGCCCTAACGTAGGACGGTCTCAGAGGTGGTTCCTGGTGTGCTTACAGGTTACTAGACAGCTAAACCACAGATCTTGGAAGGCAGGAGGCAGCATGGCTAGAAGACATTGTGTGGTGTGCCAGGAAGTGAAGTTTGTCATGTTTTAGGAGGCAGTGTTGAAGCCCAGGACAGTGTCTGTGGCTGCTCTCAATGGCCTTCTCTGTTTAAGCAGGGTGAGCCATGCCTGGTTGCCATCCCCTGACCTGTAAACCCTCCTCTTTCTAACTTGCCTCCAAATTCCCACCCATAGGATTACTTAGATGGAAATCTGTTTCCAGGAGAAGTATGTGATTTGGAAAAAGGCATTTTTGATAATGGCACTTCATTTCAGCCACTGGCTTCCAAGGTCCTAAGGAATGAGACAAAGGAAAGACCAGTTTTTGATGGAGGAAGTGCTCCCTGCCCCCAGATTTTTTTCTTTTTATTCACTGTTATGTTTTTGAAAAAAAAAAATTTTATACAATATATTCCATCCTGGTTTCCTCTTCTTCCTCCTTCTCCTCCCAGATAGTCGGCCCCCACCCAACTCCATGTCCTTTCTTTCTCTATCTTCAAAACAAACAGGCACACTGGACAGTGGTGGCGCACACCTTTAATCCCAGCATTTGGGAGGCAGAGGCAGGCGGATCTCTGAGTTTGAGGCCAGCCTGGTCTACAGAGCGAGTTCCAGGGCTGCACAAACAAAACAAACAAACAAATAAAAACAAGAAACAGACAAACAAACAAAAACAACCAATCCTAAAACAGGCAAACAAAAAAACAAAGCATAATAAACAAAAAGAAAACAACACAAGAAACATACACATACAAAATCCATAAAAACACAAAATTGGAAACCATAATATACAAGCAAAAGGCCAGTAAGACAAAAAAAAATAAATAAATAAATAAAAAAATAAAAAAATGCCCAAACAGAGCACTATGACACAAAAAGTCTACAAAAATACCATTGAGTTCATTTCATGTTGGCCATCTACTGCTGGGCATGGAGCCTACTCATAAGACAGTGAGACTCCATTTAAAGAAACTCATTTTTTCCTTTGCAAGTGGATAGCGTCTTAGTTAGGGATGGAAGCCCATGCGCATTTGACCCTCTCAGTGCTGGGAAGATGTCCACCTTGAAATCGTGCAGGCCCTGTGCATGCTGCCACAGTCTCTGTGAGTTCAGATGTGCAGTAGTCCTGTTGTGTCTGGAAGATGCTGTTTCCTTGGAGTCTTCCATTCCCCTTGACTCTTAGATCTTTCTGCTTCCTCTTTCCCACTGTGAACCCTGAGGGGAGGGGTTTGATGAAGACATCCCATTTAGGACTGAATATTCCCAAATCTCTCATTCTCTGTACAGTTTTCCGGCTGGGTGTCTCTGCATTCGTCCTGTCTACTGCAGGAAGAAGTGTCTGCTGACGGCTGAGTGAGGCACTGATCTATAAGCAGAGCAGAATGTAGTTAGGAGTCATTTTATCACTGTTTCTCTAGCAGAACAATAGTATTTGGCTTCCCCTAGGCCCATCTAGTCTAGATTCTTGGCCACGGGAGCAGTGTGAAGCATGCATGGGTTCCATTTTGTGGCGTGGGCCTTAAATCTAATCGTAGAGTGGTTGCACCCACCGCATTCCTGCTGCTGCTGCTGCTGCACATGTGGTCAAGTCATTGCTGCAGACTGCAGAGTTGGTAGCTGGGTTGGTAGTTACTTTTCTACGGGAAGGTGTCTGAATGATGGGATCTTTCAGGGAATGGGCTCCAATGCCGGTAATGAGGAGGGTGAAACCCTGAGACCTGAAAACTGAGGGGGATGCTCATCCTTGTGAGGCTGACTAAGACCAACTCTGCACGAGAGCAGCCTTCTCCATAGAGTGTGGTTCCCCCATCCCTTAGCCTGGTGAAGGAGGGCAACCTGTTTATTAAAGCATTATATGGTTGCCGTCATCAGTCTGTGGCCAACTATAGCATCCGGCTTGGTACCATGGAAGCATTGATGAGGTTGCAAGTCATTGTATGCATTTGGCATTTGGAGTCAAAGATCCAAAGTTTGAATATCTAGGCTTTGTCCCTTGGAAACTGGGTGACTCCAAAGAAGCCATTTAGCCCATCGCATCTCAAACTTTAATGTGTACACAAAGCACCTGGGTTCTTGTTGAAAAGCAGAATTGGATGCAGTAGGTGTCAGGTGGAGCCTAATGCTCCTCATCTCCAATAAGCCTGTGAGTGATGCTGAGTAGCTAGGACTTAACTCTTCTGTTCCTTGGTGACCTTAGTCATGACAACCTTGTCTGCAGAGCAGTAGGCACATTGCACACATAAGAGGGTGTTATTCAGAGAGGGTGTGTGTTAGGCAAGAGAGCGGTAACCTGACCTTTCCTCCTTTCACAGGACTTGACACTGGGTGGGAACCTCACACTTGCCCCCCTCCCCACAGCTTCCTTATGTTGCTGCCAGGTGCCTCATGTCTTGGGAGATGTTTTGTACTGATGTCTGTGAGCCTCTGACTTGCCAGAGGCCTCCGCCTCTGGCTGTACTTCCCACAGCTGGGGCAGATCAGCTCAGTCTGAGATTTGAACACAGTGCTTAACCCTGGCTTTTTGTCCTTTGCCTGCAGGTGGTTGCCTTCATGAAGTCCCCAGTGGGTCGGTACCTGGACAAGCATCCTTTCCTGGCTCTCACCGTGCTGATGTTTGTTAGCATGTCAGCCATCCCTGTCGGCTTCTTCCTGATCATCGTGGTGCTCACCTCCCTGGGTGCCCTTATGGGGGCCATAATATTGGAAGGTACTCTGTTCAAGGTTATTGGGAAGTAACTCAATAGGGTGGACAGCTTTTATTGAACATCTGCCATTCTTATCAAAGATAAGTCTTTCTGGTCCAAGGCAGCTTGTCAGAGTAATTAAAACACAGGCTCTTATGTTCTATCAGCCATCCATGACCACCATTGTGATTTGGGATGTGACTTACTCCTTCTGAGCCTTAAATTAGACAGGCAACAAGATAAGCAAAGAGACCCCAAGTGTAATACGGTTTGTGAACAGTAGGGGATGGAGGCAACCAGAGGCCCAGCCGGTTGATACCAGAAGCTGAGGCCGACCTAGGTGTTGAACTTCCTGCCATTATAAATGATGTCAGAAATGTGAATTTTTATGGGAAACCTCCTGATTTCAAAAAATCCAGGTTAGCTGCCAATATTTGAAATACCCTTTTAAAAGCCCAGGGTCTTCTCATTTTCAGTCCATTTCAGATGAAGGCACCTCCTAACCATGCTCTCCTCCTAGGACTGATCATCTCTGTGTGCGGCCTCTCACTGCTCTGCATCCTCTGTGGCTTGGGCTTCGTATCGCTTGCCATTTCAGGGATAACCATGGTGTCCTATGTGGTCGTGTCCTGCCTCATGAGCTACTGGTTTTCTCCCAGGTAAATACACGCCAATGGAACAACTCAATCTTGGGCATTTGAGGGCATTCACACAGATTAACTCTCTGCTCCCTCTTGGTGTCTAGCAGCCAAATTATAAGAGATGGGTGTTCTTCACAGCTGCCTGTAGACATTAGATGTCAGCTCCATGTTCACAGTAGAGTGTCACACACATACATACAAACATCACTCCCCTCGTCCATCACCCATAGAGCTCATCTCATGGCTGTAGTAGCCTGTGAGGCAGTTACTTACTCTTTTAAAAAGATATCTGTTTAATGTACAAAGGCCAAATGGGGGCAGAGTTTAGGTGGTTTGGGAGGCAGGTGAACAACAGGAGGCTTGTTCGTCAGGTTGCCATGCCTACCTCCCAGGGTGGTACAGGAGCCGGGAAGTAGCTATCCCCACAGTCTACCTCGGTCTCCTCTGCTTGTCACAGTATGAGCTTCTCCGCATGGTGAATGTGGCTCATGTTTACTATGTGGAGTTTTTGCCCCCATAGTGTGGCTCCTGGGTCTGGAGGAACAGTGACCTTTTTAGATGCTGGAGGGAGACCCAGCGGTGCTGGAGTGCTTGGGA
The DNA here is from genome assembly GCF_004664715.2 of Peromyscus leucopus. NCBI lineage: Eukaryota > Metazoa > Chordata > Mammalia > Rodentia > Cricetidae > Peromyscus > Peromyscus leucopus. The sequence goes on along the minus strand of NC_051063.1, from coordinate 84,580,056 downwards.
GACAATCTTTCATAATGTGCTACCTCCTGCTACTCAAGGGGTTTTCAAAGGCCACTGTTTTGATACTTGATTTTTGTGCTGCGTATAGATTTTAGACTCTAAGTTCCCATATACTGAGTCTCTCTTGTACTTGAGTTTTCGCTGATTTGATGACTGTGGCTAAGGTACTTGCTTCTTGTATTGCTTAGTGCCAGAGTCTGTTGAGCACATTCCAGCCTCATCTCATTTAACTCTTGGGGTGAGCCTCATTCTGTGATTGGGAAGTGAAAGCCAAGTGCACAAGCTGAGACTAGCCGGGAAGGGACTTAAATCCAGGACAGCTGAATCTGGTAAAACTCTCAGCCAAACATAAAGTGGCTATGAAGCATAGATAATCAACAATCTCTGGAAAGGGACGACAGTAAATACTCTAGGGCATTTAACCCGTGGCCAGCCTCTCAGCTCTGCTGCTGTACCATGAGAGCAGGTAATAAGCAAATAAGCTGGTCTGGCTGTGTTCCAGTGAAACTTTATTCAGACTTTACAAAAACAGATGGCTTCAAATCTATGGCCATGAGTGATTTGCCAGCCCACTCTCTAAAAAAACCATTAGGACCCTGAGCACAAAAGGCTGTCTTGTCACTTGTCTAGCTTGGTCAAGGTCCTGGGTCTGACCCCCAGCCTTCCCCTTCCCCTCAAAAAGTTTATCCTGTTCTTATCTTCTGTTGATGCATCTGTGATCTTAAATCGCTCAGGGGTTGTTCTCACACGATTGCTTAAGTGATAATCCCTGGAGTCATAGCCAGATTCTCATAAGTTGCTTTGATCACTATCAGTTTTAAAGGACACATGGTGCCCTATTTGGCTTATTCCTCCAATGCTGTGGAGCTAAAATCCCTCCCCATCCTTGAACTCTGCTTTAATTAGGCTGCGTGCTTAGAGATCATACTGCAGAAGGTAGCCTAATGAGGTGCTCCGGAGACAGCTCTGGTGGAAGTCCCGAGAGTGAGGATCCGAGTTTGGAACCCCAGAACCCACATGAACATGCCAGGCATGGTATTCACTTGTAATCTCAGCACTGGTGAGACAGAGATAGCTGGGTTGGTGTGGCTTGCTGGCCAGCCAGCCCAGCCTATTCAGAGAGTTCCAGAGCAATGGGAGACCATTGCTCTCTCACCGTGCTGGGGCACAGTGAGAGAGCTCATGAGCACAAGAGACCCTTCCTACCAAGTGAAGTCTCTCCTTAGAGCTGCTCCTCATTCTCCCCAAAGACACATCGTTAGCTACAACTTAGATGTCAATCAGCTTGGAGGGAGGTTCAGCTTTCTTAGCTGCTGTGATCAGAGCCGAGAGTGCTGCCCATGTGGCTGGGCCATTCTCGATGTTGCTCCTAAGCGAATCATTTTGTGTTTTCACCCCACAGGCCACTGACCCAGCAAAGTGCCAACACTGACTGTCAGCTGGCTATGAAGTCCACCGACTTCGAGGGCCTCTACCAGGAATGACGGGCCGAACGGAAGCAGAGGTTGCATTCTAAGCATGCCGGGAAAAGCTCTTCCGGTCACCGCTTGCGTCATAGCTCAGAGAGAGGGCGGGAGGCTTGCTCTGCTTCGCCACTCACTGTGTCTAACGTTCTGCAGTGGCCAGCTGCCTCCCCACCCCTCCCTGCTCCCCAGGATGCAGTCTTGACCTTCGCGGAGTCCTAGCCTTCTTGAACCGGGAAGCTTGACCACTAGGGACTGTGGGTTGTTGAGTCCCAGGCCCCAACTGGGAGTAAGGTAGATTTGTTTGTGAAGTTTAGTTTCATTTTATTGGGGGGGGGGGATGAAGAAGAGGGATTCCCCCCAGTTGTTTGAAATAAGAGGTAAAAAGAAAGAACCCAAAGAGAGCCAGCTCTTCTACCTTTTATCACTTTTTTCTCAGAAAGAGCAGCAACATCTGGGAATCGTGGCCTTTTTAAACTTGAAAAGCAATCTTAACCTTGCAGCCAGGAGTCCTTTAGAAAAAGTCTCAAGGCTTAGTTGTTGAGTGCCTTGATCTTTGACATATTTGCACTTGATATGTTTATATTGATTTTTAAAAGAGCTTGCAGTATCAAGCAATTTCTTAACAAACAAACCAGATACTGAAGACTACAAAGAAAAAAAAAGCCTGTGTGATTTCCTCTTCATTTACTATGGTATTCTATTAAATATTTATTTGGTTCTTGTTATGTTCTCTTTCCTACCCATTCTCATATGTCAGACATGCATTAATCAGATTTCTGTCAGCTATCATGACAAAATACCAGAGCTAATTGTCTTTATAAAGGAAAAAACACGGCTTGTGCTTTTAGAGGTTTCAGCACAGAGCCTCTTAGTCCTGTTGATTTGGGCCTGAGATGGCATAGTACATGGCTGGAGTTCCTTATGGGGGCCTGCTCACCTCATGGTGGCTAGGGAGCAGAAAGAAGAGCCTGGGGTCCCTAAGGGCAGCCCCCAATGACCTAACTTCTTCCCCTTAGGCCCCATTCTCTAAAGAATTCCTCCCCATTCCTTCTATCCCATTAACACCATGGTCTGGTGACTAAGGCTTTGACATGTGGACCTTGGGAAGACATACAAAACAAAGCAAGTTCTCTGTTGATTTCACAGCCCATCCTGTGTAATGTGGGGCATTAGTTACTTTTCTTATTGTGATCAAATACCCAACAAGTAGCAACTTCAGGGTGGAAAGGTTCATCTGGCTTATAGTTAATGGGGCTGCAGCCCATCATGGTGGGGGTGGAATGGCAGCAAGTCACGTTGCACACGTAGTCAGGAAGCATTTAGAGGACTGGAAACTGAGCCCAGTTGAGAACCTCAGGGCCTGCCCCTGGCAGGTACCAGGAACTGAGCACATGAGTCTATGGAGGACTTCTCACATTTATACTACAAAGCACAGCTTATTTAGTTGCTAGAGACAACACCCAACTCAAAACTGTTTCCAAAAGGATTGGAGCAATTTGGAGAGGTAATCATTTCATCAACCAAAACCCAGTGAGGAGATCTTTGCTATTGTGTTTGAGACAGGGCCTCCCTGTAGTCCAGGCTGGCTGCAAGATCTTGGCGCATTATAAAGATCTGGAGCACATGTGATTTCACCCGGCTTTCCTGACAGAGCCACTTTCCCAGCATGTCTGTCCCACAAAGAGGTTTCTGAAGCTCTCCTTGCACCCTTGTGCTTCATAAGGAAGCCTCTCTATACCAGTAGTATGTGCAAATTTTAGGCTTAGCTCTGATTGGATGGATCTGGGTCATGTGACCAACATTGCCCCCAATCACAGTGGCCAGTATAATAGCATTTGCTCAAATGGCATGTGTATATATGGAATAGCTGGGAGAGGGTCTAGATCAGCAGCTTTGGCCCCACAGTTGGGTGGGGCTGGAGAGAAGGAAGGAGCCCCCGCAGGAATACCAGAAGAAAAGGAAGTTTCCTGGGGAGAAACAAATGGTGAGACATGATGCCACTGGCCAGCGGGATGTAAAGTTCTCAACTTTCCTGCATCCTATGCTATTCCGCTTCACCTGACCCTAAAAGGGATCCATCCATTAGAGAACAAGAATTGTCCAAGGCTGCCCACACCATGAAGTAGTAGTAGTAGTAGTAGCAGTTACTGTTTATTGAACAGCTCTTTACTTCATGCAAGGGTCTGACCTGTGTATCCTGCTGTCCAGTTTGCTGGGTTCTGAGACTTCAGTTTTGGGCAACACAGAGGTCCCCGGCCTTGTTCTCAAGATTTATTGTCTACTAGGGATCAATTAGCAGTTGTATTTGTGATTTATTTATTACTGATTGACAATCTGCAGCAACTACTGGCATAAAAGGACATAGCAATATTAACAGGGTTGGGTGGGGGTTCTTCTCTGAGGTGTGTCTGGGAAAGGATCTACATCTAAGCACACATGGTCATGGGTCACATTCAGCTCCTTGAGGGCAACAGATGGAGACCCTGGTTCCCTGCTTCACGTACCTCTCCTTGTGACAGCTAACAAAGTGGCAGTCTCTGTCTTCAAAGCCACCAAGGAAGAGACTTAACGAGACAGGTATTACATTTTGAGTAACACAGCCACGTATACACACACACACACACATACACACACACACACACACACACACACATATATCTTGTCATGACTCCTGTTCTTTAGAAGTAAGTCCTGGGAATGTCCCATACCAGGGAAAAGGGGTCACACAAGGGCATGGGAACCACAGATGGATCATGGGCTCCCCTAGAGTCTGTAAGGTCTTAAACTGTGGTAAGTACACAGAAGAAAAGTGAAAGTGATAAATATATGAGGGCCACTACAGCTACAGATTGGGGACTGCTCTATGATCAGCAGAAGGACAGGTTGTGGCTGTGGAGGAAGGTGTTCCCAGAGGAGGGCACAATGTCCCAACGTCTTGAAAACCAGAAGGAACTTAGTGTAGCTGGCCTGGTAAGGCACATGGTTTATACCAACACATGGGGTGTGGGTAATGCAGGATCTTACATGGAGAAGAGTCATGGCCAGACTTCGGGGTTTTCATTTCTGTATTTTCCTTTCTGTTTGCCTGCCTCCTCCCCTCCTCCCTCCCTTTTCTCTCTTCCCCTTCCTGATAGGGCACTGCTCTAATTTACTTGGAACTCTGTGTTCTGCCCCAGCCTCCCAAGGGTTTGGATTAGAGGCCTGTAATCTGCCCAATCAGATTGAGGATTTTTTTTTTTTTTTTTTTTTTTTTTTTTTTTTTGGCTCACAGTCAAAGGGTTGGGAGCAGGCAGGCCACTTAAGAGGTCTGCAGAGGCTGGGGACACAGGATGGTTGTGGCTTTGACAGAAACCAGGTTGGAGGGGATGAAGACCTTGTGTGGGCATTTGTTGGTGGGTTGGTGTAGGTAGAGAAGGAAAGGGGAACACAAAGTTGACCCCTAGATATTTACCTTCAACCAGTAAGGGGGGGGCACTGATGCTATTTCTGGAGATGGAGCCTGGAAAAATCCACATCCTGAATTGCTGAGTCCAGCTGTGCCATTTGACACCAAGAGGATGTGTCAAGTAGATAGCTGGCTTGGAGGAGGGTCTCAGCTGGGACACAAGATTTGGGTGTATTTGCAGGGCTTTGCGCAACTCTTCTGGGGAGGCTTTTCAGCTCCTAGGCAAGAGCTTTTCAAAACATGGTTCTGATTACATAAACACTCTTGCTTCAAACTCAGCCAAGTGCAAAGTGCTTTCCCACAGCACTTAGAAGAAGCACTAGGCCCTTCTATTCATGGGTAGACCAATTAGTTTCCCTACCTGCTTATGTTCTTAAACATCAGCTTCTAGATCGCAGAAAGGAAGCCAAGGTTTGGAGATCAAATGACTTGCGGAATTCAGCCAGGAAGCATGATATCTAAATCAAGGCTAGGTTGATTTAGCCTCATGCCACAGAAGCTACTGGCCTTTTAGACACAGTCCAAAGGAGAGCTCATTGGAAAGGTAACTGGCACCACACCATGAAAACTGTAGCTTTATGCGGTAATACATTTTGCTTATCTTGCTGTCCAGAAAACTTTGTTTCCTCTCCTTTTGAGGACTTGCCATGTGCTAGGTACTGTCTTCAGTCTGTAGTCTGTGCTTCCAGTCAGTCCAAACTCTTGTCCATTTTAAAGGTGAGGAGGTGGAAAGATTGAGAACTTAAACTGCATGAGGGCAGTTTGGGAGGTGGGACTCAAACCCAGTTCACGCATTTGAAAAACTCACCCTGTAACCAGTATGTTGTTCAGTATGAGTTCCTCTACCTACCCGTGAGACCTTCTGGGGTCAGCCCTGTTCCCAGGGCTGTGAGGTTCCCAGGCAGCAGAGTACCCATGGCCTTTGTGGTTGTGCAGGATGACTCCAGGGGTCACTGGTGATATATTGCAAATGTTCAGCTTCAGATGGCAGTGTGTCAAACACCAAATCCTTGTGACTTCTACTAAAGCCATGAGGAATGGGAGTCCCTGTGACAATTGGGTGCAGGAGCTTCCAGCCACACCTGGAAATGTTACAACAACAAAAACCACGGAAGGGAATGAACTCCAGTCATGCCCGCCTCGTCCCACCAAAAAGTTTGTTTTTGAGCCAGTAGAGGGCGCCAACACCCAGGCCAACTGAAGCCTGTAGATCAGAAACTCCCCTGCACAGAAACCAAGCATCAGAACCTTGCTTCTTTAAGCATGGCAGACAGCACTAGAGCTTCCAGATAAGGCTTTCCACCAAACACACTCTGAGCAGCCAGGAATAGGCATCTTCTCCAAAATCACTATTGTGGACAGCAAACCTGAGGCCCAGAGAGGACAACGTCTTACCCAGAGCCATGCTGTGAGTCTGCAATGGCCAATCTGGAAACCTGGACTCGTGTATCCAGCATTGACTTTGTGGCATGTTTCCTATCTCCTGTATTCAGGGAAGATGACTTCTAATAAATGTGGGCAAGAAGTAAGAAACTGTGATACTGTCGGTTCTGAACAAGCTTCTTTTCATAGTTGGTCCTTGAATTCAACCAACCACGAATGAAAAATATTTGAAAAACAAACGCGTCTGTGCTGAACATGCACAGGCTTTTTATTGTTATTTCCTAATCAATACACGAAGCCTTTACATAGCACTCACATTTTTTAGGTGTTAAAGCAGTGGAGGGAGGTATGTGTAGGTTTTATACTAATAAGCCTTTTTATATAAGGGTGTTGTGCGACCTTTTCTGGAGAGATATGAGCAAATGCCTATTCCTCCAGCTAGGACACAACTGTTACATTCTAGGGGTCTGTATTGGGCTCATTTTCTCTGCCAGTTAAAGAATTAAAAGGCAGGAAAAAATCTTGAGCTCAACCATTGCAGCAGGGGAAATTTCAGACATAGCAGGCAGAATCAGTCAATGAAGAAAGAATGTTATTAAAGGTGAGGAAACGTGTGTGCGTGTGTGTGTGTGTGTGTGTGTGTGTGTGTGTGTGTGTGAGAGAGAGAGAGAGAGAGAGAGAGAGAGAGAGAGAGAACACACGTGCACGCATATGTGTGCACGCACCTGTACAATCACAGTAAGGCTCACAGACAGAAGACCCTTTGTAAAGCAGAGGGGGGCAGTTGGGTGCTAAATCCTTGCCTCTCCTGAAGGGCTGGGGCCTTTAAGGGTCTTTGGTTAGCTGGAATGGGGCCGAGTCTTCTTTCCTTAATTTAGGGTGGGTTGGTTTAAACAAAGAAAGGGATGCTGATAGGCCCACCACCTTTCCTAACCATGCCTTGAACTTATAGGACTGGTCTGCTGGTGTGTGTATGTGTCATGGAGGTGGAGGTGGGGCCTTACCGGCCAGAGGAAAAAACCTCTAGGCTTTAGTCTCAAGCTGCCAGACCCTTTCCTCAGGTCCAGAAGGTAAGGAAGAGGCTAGAAGTTTGCCATCTTTATTATTTATCTGTGCCCCACCCTCATCTGTCTAACCTCCTAGTCCCCGACAATGATAGACCAAGATTAATGATTAAAATAGCCATGCTTGGTGAACCCATGAGTTTACTGGGGTCACTGACAGGAGCAAGGGTGAGCGATAATTTACAGGAGCATGGACGACTCAGGCCACTTCATCACTGAAGAGTCCATCCCAGTGATTCACGAAATCTGTTTCCCTGGAGCTCCCTGCCCAAACCGTCATCTCCCACAAGAGTGTCCGTGTCCATCGTGTGTCCCCCCCCCCGCCCCCCGCAATCATTATAGATTGTACAGCCTTGGGAAGGGGCCTTGTGTGATTGTAACTTTCTGAGTTTCCTTTAACTTCCTCTAGGAAAGGACAACTGTGACACATTTCCTGTTAAACCACTTCCCTGCAGAAATGTCTATGGGAATAGAAAGATGAACACAGCTAGATCTGGTCCTTCCAGGCTTTGTCTATGGGAATAGAAAGATGAACACAGCTAGATCTGGTCCGTTCAGGCTTTGGACAGGCTGGACCAAAAGCAAAAGCTACTCTTACTTTTGGTATATATAAGTCTGCTTATTAATCAGAGGAAACCCCAAAACTTGGTGTTATATGTATTTTAAAAGATGTGTTATGTAGGATTTATTATAAAAATAGGAGTTCTTTGTTTAAGCCTGAGGACAAATTTATTGGAATTTAAAGAAAAGCAACAAGGTGGGCTAGCTGTAAATCTCATCCTGGAGGAGAGCCTGACTGATGGAGTTAAGGCAGAATGGAAGTCACCCACATGGTGGACAAGCAGCCACTTGGCAGGGAGGGGGCTTTAGAAAAGAGTGAGAAAGCCCGAAGTACCAAAAAAAGCACACTTAGGTTCCGACCAGCATCTGAAAGAAAAAGACAAGAGAAGCAGAAGGAATAGTTAATCTCTCTGCATCCGGGAGCTCGTTAAGCCGGACTCGGTGTGAATGCTATTACTTGTAAAAAGGACTGTGCTTCCTTTAAAAATTAAGACCCCTTAATATGCCATTAAAAACCATGAGCTCCAGAGATGAGTGCTTCATGGGTTGATTCAGGCCATACAAGGAACTCACTAAGGATCTAAGCTCTCTGTGTTTCTGCTCTCTCATTCCCAGAGTGTCCCAAGGTTTATTTCCTCTTGGGCACGAGAGGGCTGCTCCAGTTCCAGGAATCCCAGGGTCCCATAATCACATTCAAAAGCAGACAGAAGAAAGGGCTAGCTGAAAAGGACATAGGGAAAGACAGAGATGGCCCCACCACTTTCCTTCTAAATCTCATTACCGGAAACCATAGATCTCACCCACCTCTAAACCATGGGCAGGGGGAAGGGGGACTTTATTTTGGTTATCTTAGGCTAGTCAGGAAATGTCCCCTGAGGGATGCAGAGCTGTGCCAGAAGAAAGGCGAAGTTCTCTTAGCAGGAGAGTCTGGCAGGAAGGAAAGAGGAAAAGAAAAGGCAAGATCTGTTTTGATTAAACCCTATACTATCTGCCCCAGGGCTCTCATGTTTGCTTATGTTTATTCACAAAGTGAGGAGTTTTAAGGGCTGTGTGTTGAAGGACCTAGGAGAGTCCTAAGGCTTAGACATCTGGTCTGTTTCTTTAGGGCCTGCAGGAGAATCTGTCCCTTTCAGCTTATAGTGTCTACTTCTGGTCTCTGGCTAGGACCAGGCTTGGGGTTAAGGGGTTACTCATGCTGTTCTTACCTGCAGCAGATCCCCCTCCCTCCCCTCTCCCCCTCCCCTCCTCACAGCTGCTTTAAAAAGAGACAACAGCCAGCCATCCTATTGGTATTGGGGTTGGCTTTAACTCTAATCCTCGCTTCTTGGGAAGCTCCTCAGGGAACTAGACCCCAGGAAAGGACAAGCCCATTGCTGTGTGTGACCTCACAGTCAAAAGGACCAGATCTTTCTGCCTTTTCTTGCTCTCCCACAATCAGAGAGAACAGTGCACTTAGGCGCTGTGAGCTCCTCATTTAATACATATGGCACAGGCCCTTCCCCACAACTGAACCTGTAAGAGGGGAGCCTGATTCGTCTCTTTAATCCTCCCATCACACCACCTGAATGTTTGTGGTACTAATTACTGTCCTAGTAAATCTCTTACCTAAAAGGACAAGCTGAGACAACCCAAGACCTTCCTCTTCCTCCATCTTCAAAATGGACCACTCCAATCAGCTTGCCTTTTTCCTCAGCCAGATATCCCTTTTATAGAGATGTGTGTAGTTATATTCATGTCTTGCTTCAATAATCCAGATAATCTCCCCATCTCAACTGTCTTAAGTTTATCATGACAGTAAAGTCATTCTTGCCATGTAGGAAACATTCACAGGTCCCAGGGATTAGCACGCAAATATCACTGGGGCCATCATTTATCCACTCTTTCATTATTCACTTAGAGGGTAAGGTCAGAGCATGTGTACTTGGTAAAATATGCATCTGAGGACCTCTGGTGTAGCACTTGGCTTTATTCATCCTGTCGTAATGGTTCATTGTCTGATCTGAGGCTTCACTTAGAGTGTTTTATTGCGTTTATGGCTTTGTTCATCCTGTAGTAATGGTTCATTGTCTGATCTCTGAGGTTTCATTTAGAGTGTTTTGTAGTATTGTGTTTAGATGCTTCAGGACTGACCATGCAGCTTTGTATCAGGGCACTGATTATTTCATTGAATTCGTCCCTGCTTCCCTGCCATGAGATTAGGACAGTGACGTGGATTAGAGTGTGGGAAACAGGCACAGAAATTGTTCTGTCTGCTCAAGGCCACACAGCTAGTGTGATATACATCCAGAATCCAAACCTTCCTATTTTGAAATCCCGTGTACTCAAGAAAACTACTCTAGCCACAGAACAGGTCAGGGAAGAAAAGTTAAGTTAGAGGTCTCTTTCCACAGTATATAAGCCCGTTCCCAGCCCCTGCACCCTTCATCTTCAGACCCACCCAAGAGCCTTCATGCCATTCCTGACACCCGTTTCACAATTACAACCCTTCTCTACCCACTGTGGAAGGTCACAAACCCAGTGCAGATGAGGGAGCAGCCTCTAGGGGTTTGAACTCGATTCCTAGCCCACACAGTTCCTCTCTGAATAGGCTGCCTCCCCCACATACCGTAGGATGTGTACTTTCAGAAGTTGAGAACCCGACTTGAATCTACTGCTCACTGTACTTGTTCCAGGCTACCATGGCAACAAGTGTTCATCCCGGCAGCTGCTCCAGGCAAGTTCTGCTTTCCGCCCTCCAAGTTCTGCTTCGGGGCTTGTGGCAAACAACTCAGAAGGGAGTTGTGCTGTAGAGAAGTCTAGAAGCCCAGGCGGTCTTGATCCCCACACACATGTATCAACTTGCAGATGAGGGTCTACCAAGAGCTTAGGGGACTGTGACATCCTGAGCTATAGTAGGGCTTGAGTAACTCATGGATAACACGGGCATTTTCAGTGATGTATTTTTCCAATTTGTGGCACATGAGTCATTAGAGGGTGGATTGGTTTCCCTTGGCTGCTCCAACAACTGAACACAAACTCAGCACCATAAAACAGAGTATTGCAGTTACAAGTCTGGAGGTCCGAAGTCCAAACTGGGGCAGTAGAGCTGTGTGCCTCGGGAGGCTCTATCAAAGGTCTCCTCACCTGTTCCTCTTAGTGGCTGCCTGGGCTCCTTGGCTTGTGACCCTGCACCACTCAGATATTGGCTACCAGTGTCACATCTTCTTAGAGTCCAGGTCTCCTGTGTCTGCTTTAATAGGACCCCTGTGACTGGCCCACCGGTATCATCTAACCATATCAAGACCATCTATCACAACTACAGTCCATGTCTCCATGGGAAGCTACCAATGCTGATACATACGGATGTGCTTTTAGGATTAGGATGTGGACACGAGGTGCCGGAACCATTTAAGCAACCAACTTATTTTTGCATTTGTTGTGCAGGCTGCTATTAAATCAGTGTTCGTTTTAATGTCACTTAAAGGGCACAGCACATAAAAGTTTTATTTCTGGTTCAAATGTGCGGCAGAGATATAAAGTCATATACAGGCAAGTCGGAATTCAAATTAGACTCCTGCTTTATCAGTAAAGTAACTCCTTATACCCTTGTAAAGCCAGGTCCAAAGAATGGCTTTGATGACTTGAGCTTTTAACCCCTGTTACTCTGGACACACCAGACCTTCCACACAGTCTATGACAGTCATTCCTCAGACCAGGATTTTGACCCTGCAAAACTAACATGACTGGAGAAGAAAAGGCTGCGGTGTGGTCTAAGTTCACAGGCTCCTGTGAACTCCTCATCCCCCGCTGGTAGCACGGTTTTTGTAGCTTGGGAAAACTCTGGGATGTGAGGCCTTGCTGAACAGAGTAGGGCTCCAAGGAGCATGCCTTCAAAGGCTACACCTGGTCCCGGGTTCCTTCGCTGTCCTCAGTGAGGCCAGCTCTTCCTCTGGCCCCCACTGCCATGACATCCTGCCCAAGCACCAACTTTAACTTTGGAAACTGAGCCCCAGCAAGTCTGTCCTCTGTCTCCCCAGGAGTGTTGTCACGGCGATGTAGAGTCTAACACAGGGCATGTTGAAAAAGGACAAGTCAGCATAATGCTGGAGACCCACTGTGTGCTACAATATAATAGATATGTGCTTTGACCTCCAGGTTAGGTTTGAAATTTTCCACAGCATACTGGATAGTTAAAAATTGCACTTCCTGGCTAGAAACAAGTAGATCATGGACTATTTCCTTACTCACTGTGTTGGTTAGTTTTACGTCAACTTGACACAAAGTCATCTGGGAAGAAATCCTTACTAGAGAGGTTGCTTCTGTCAGACTGGCCTGTAGGCAAGTCCGTGGGGTCATTTTCTTGATTGATGTATGAGAGCCCAGCCCACTACAGACAGTGCCACCCCAGGGATGCTGGTCCTGGGTACTGTAAGAAAGCCGACTGAGCAAGCTATGGGAAGCAATTCAGTAAGCACTGTTCTTCCAGGGTCTCTGCTTCAGTGCTTGTCCTGGCTTTCCTCAACGATGGACTGGTTAGGAAATGTAAGCCAAATCTACATTCCCCCCCCCCCCATAACTATTTCTATTCGAACCTCAACCCTATATGGAGATTAAGCTTTTTTTTAAAAAAAAACACATGTTTTCTAGTCAAAAGATACAAATGAATTTTTATATTAGATATATGAGAGGGGTCTGAATGTTAGATTGGTTGTTGTGGATTGGTCATGTGGATGACTCCTTCCAAACAGTCTAGGGAAAACTAGGCCCGCAGGAAGTGAGCACAAGTCAAGATGGTCAGCAAGGCTCAGGGTCCGAGCTGGGAGACCAGGGATGCTGTGACTGCACCGAAGATGGAACTCCCAGCATTTTTCCTGCATATGGTGATGATCTTGAAACTGGGCTACAGAGATGCGACTCAATCACTTTAAAGTCTCAGAAGTCTTATTTGAGGGAGTTGAGTTAGGAAATACTCTACTGTGAACAATTTCATGAAAGGAATATTTTTGGTCACTGATTAAGGATGGTGTATTTTGATTTGAGCATCCTCCAAAGATACTTGCTTTAAAATTTTGGCCTCCAGAGTGGTGGCCCTGAGAGATGCTATAGACGTTTAAGAGGTCATTAGGCCATGGAGGATGTGCCGCTCAAGGGCCCGTGAGGGATGTCTTCCTGGCTCCAGATGTGGATCGCTTGCTGACATAAACACCATCACTCTACACCACAGGACCAGATGTGATCACTTGCTGGCACATACTCCCACCATTACCCTATACCATGGGACCAGCCTTAGACTTGAGCTTCTACAACTAGGAGGTGGAAACAATCCCCAAAGCCTCTTGAAGTACCCCACATTTGGTATTTCACTGTGATAAAGTTAGACACAAGTGGTTTCCTATCCCCAACCCTAATCCTGTGTCTTTGAGTGAGGGACTCAAACACAAAGGACTCACGTAAGAGTACTCCTTCAGGTGGGCTGCCAAGCCCTATTGAACATAAGTGACATTGTGTCAGGGATAGGACTAAGGAAGTCACAAAATCCCACCTAGGAAACAGGTTGTAAATTTACCTATTCCTGTCCTACACAGGGGATTATGAACAGCACTCAGATCTGTTCTAGGGAGTAATGACTAAAGGAAACAGTTCTTAAGTAGCTTCTAGTCTTAAAACATAAGGCAAAGGGCTAGAAAAATGGAGATGGCTTAGCCAGGAAAGTGCTTGCCTGGCAAGCATGAGGATCTGAGTTTGAGCTCCACATGGTTTGTGTTTTAAAGGCCAGTCACAGTGGCACACACTGTATTACCAGTACTAGGGAGTCAGACAGGCAGATCCTTATGGCTCCTGGACAACCAGTCTAGCCTAATTGGCAAGTTCCAGACCTGTGAGACCACTTTTCTTCCTCTTCCCAAAAGAAAAAAGTAGATGGTACCTGAGGACTGACTCAAGGTTGTCCTCTGGCCTCACCTGTGTGTGCACACATGACCACAGATAAACACAAGACAAGGATTTTCCTGCAGCCTCTTTATTTGCAAGTCCAATCAGTGATCCAACCTCACAGTTCTTGCCTTATTCAGGTAACAGATGAAGCCTACAATCACCACTGAACCCACTAATGCAGCCACAGCAGCTACTGCTTTAGAAATAGTGTCCTTGGCAATCTCGTGCCTTTTGGGAACGGTAGCATCTACAAAGAAAGCAGGTTTTCAAGTCATGGTTGTGCTGAGGCGCTCTACAGAAGTTAGGCCTCAATCACTTGATCTTGGGAGTCTGCCATAGGACACAGCCTCACCCTCTTACTCTGCCACCTCTACCCTCCCGTTCCACACCTCCTCTCCCCACTGTTATCACCATTTGCCCTCTCTCTCTCAAGCCAGATGGGCTGATACCTGGAGAAAGCCCCAGCCTCTCAGCCTAACTAATGCAATGCCATGATGCTTAGCTATCCCTGGAAGTGTGATGTCACAGGAAGATTGGCTAGAGATTTAAGATAGCTTAATTTTACACTCTAGGCCTGGAGTGGAGGCCCTCTGGGTGAGGCTATGCGATGATTATAGGAGCATAATCTCCTATGATTTCAGTTTGGCAGAAGTTAAAGGGATACTCATGCTTGCCAACCTACCAATCTGCTAGCAATACACACTGAATTTCTTGGGATGGTAGGCAATCCTCTTAAAGATCTAGTGTGACATTAAGAATGCATTACAACATCCAGCACAAGAGTAGAACTGTGAGAACAGAATGGGTCATAACAAGACCATGGCCAAGAGCCCCACACATCCTACATGGTTCTAACAGAGACCAAAATAAAGTAAGTCTGTCAGTAGGTACTGTACATGATCTTGCTGGTACATACAAGAAGTTCAAGGCTCCGTGGGAGGGGAGCTTACTTTACTTTGCTCTTATTTAGGTTTGTCATTAAACACATTAAATTTTTGGCCAAAAACTTGCATTCTGAAGTACCCCAGACTTTAAGTCTATACCTTTAAGTGAAGAGTCATCGGACAGCAAGAGAATGGGTCCTGGAAGGCTAACTGTCATTGTGTCTTCTTTGATGGCCTCTGTGGTGGGAGACATAATCAAGGTTGTGTTTTGACCTTGGGAGTAGTGTGCCAGAGGCACTACCAGAGTCCCTAGAAGATGCTCCATGGAGTATCCTGTGATGTGAATTCTGTCTGTCATGGATAGATTCTCAAAGGATGGATTCATTGGGCTAAATGAGAACCTGTGCATCTCGGGCTCACCACATTGGTAAAGGAAGATGTTTCTTGGGTCTAAGTTATTATCCTAAAATTACTCAATTCTAGAAAATTGAGACTTGCTTTGAACAAAAAGAACAGGGATTGACATTACCTCGTTTTCTCCTCAGTGGTACAGGGCAAGTCACAGAGCACAGAGGGGAGTCAAGGGACCCTTGGTTGCAGATCAAGGCACTGCAGTGGAAGTAGATCTGAAGGGGAGGAAGAGAGTCAGGTGGAACCAATGCACTCAGTGTCAACCTGGCCCAGGTGACTTCTTGACCACATACCAGGCTAGAGAGCGCCTGTGCCTCTGACACGAAGGCAAAGGTCTTCACGTCAAACCTCTGGTAGTGAGCAGGATGGACCACAGAGGAGCCAGCTGGATGGAAGGTAGTATGGTAGTTGTCCAGTTCATATTCACAGCTAGGAAACAGGCACCAGGACAGGGGCATCAGTCACAGGAACCCGTACATGCACATTTGGACAAGGCGAGTCACGTGACACCTATGCTACAGCTATGTCTACATCCTAACAGCACCTCTGCTTTACTTATATCTTTCTGACTGGATCTAGTCATCAATATTCACGAAGTCCTATGTATAACACCTGCATTGAACTGTATAATGTGGGTATGTGTTTGTTTACCAAAATTCATCATGAGATTCAAGTTGTGATCACTCTCAGAGAGTGAGAAAGAGAGAGAGAGAGAGAGAGAGCGCCTTAAGATACCAGCTTACTCATTTCACTAAAATGGGTTTCTATTACGTCCTAGGTAGTAAATGTTTGCAACAGAGGTAGAGAATTGTTGCCATTCTGCTTTACACACTAACAGGTAATGATGGCATTAAGAATGGAAAAGAACAAATTATATAGATGGATAGGGGGATCAAGGCTGGTCTCAGGGCTGGTCTCAGAAGGAATACTCGGGCAAATCTCCAAAGGTAAAGAAATGGGTAGTGTAATTGAATGGGGTTGTATGTACTCTTTGAAGCAGGAGTCTGTCGAAGTCTAGCTGGAGGTTTGGAGCCTTGTGGCATATTCCCCCAGAGCCAAGAAAGCTAAAGTACAGCTCTTTGCCGTTAAGGAACCCTGGAGGGGACACTTCAGGTAGAGATGAGAGGACAAACACCTATTGCCAAAACACTGTCCCATTAGGGTTAGAATGGGAGTTCTAATCCCAGCTCCATCACTTACTGTTGAAGTAACTCACCTAAAGCCACACTTAGTAAACTTGCCTTCCCTCCTGAAGGTGGCTAGTGTTCCTCAGGTAATGTGACAGGATACATGACAGCCTGGCATATGGTAGGTGTTCAGTAAGTAGACACTAGAGTGCTCCCTCTCATGACAAAGATGCAACTGAGCCAGACATTTTGGACAGGAGCCCATTCTTAAGAGCTCAGAGTAATAGAAAAGCAGCATGAGCCACCTGATTAGACCAAGGACTGATGACTATGGAATAAGGATTATTTCAGGGAATTCATGACCAAGGGCTCCTTTAAGTCCCAGGAGGATTATTTTTAACCACTCCAAGTTTTGATGTTTTCCCTGGGCAACCCTGCAGTACAGGGAATACATACCCATCCACGACAATATACCACTGGGGGACAGAGGCTGGGTCCCTAGAAGATGTTGCCCAGCAGTCATCCAAGACCAGCTTGATATTGGGATCATTCCTGTTCAAGACAGTCACTTCCATGTAGATGGGCTGGCGGAGGTATCTCACTAGAGGGTACTCATCCTTCCCATAAGGTCGTTGGTAGGATTTGTCTGCAATTAACAGAAATTTCTTCAGCACTGAGGTACAAGCTGGCTGCAACATTGGATGGCAGCGTTGGATGAGGGGTTTTCCCCTAAAATGCACCATTATTATTCATCAGCTCAAGTTGCAAGACCTCACCTGGGTAGGTTTGTAGGACCAACATTAGTGGACCTGGCTTTACAGAGGCCACTGGAGAAAGAAGGCTTTTGATATTGGCATTTAGTAGCATACTGTCTCGCATATAATGACACTTCACTGTCATTCTGGAAAATTGTGGGTAGAGAGATAAGAATTATGTTAACAAAATCCCTGTAAATTAAACAAAAGCTTAAAAAACCAAGTAGAAATTATCCCACCTGAACTCACTATCCCTGAATATGATGCTTGGTGGTAGATTTTTCCAGAGAGCATGTATTTCATTCTCATAGATGACTTTATCACCTTCAAACTTAGAAGTTAGATAAAGTTGGTCAACAAAGCACTTACTTCAAAAATAAGTCTTAACTTCTTAGCCTTGGCTGCTACTCACTTTCTGACGTGTTCCACATCCATTCAGAGGTATATGGAACCGTGCGAGCCCCTGTGACTGAGCCTTGAGGATAGGCTGACAGGATGAGTTTCCCACCAGGAGGGTGTCCAGGTTCAGAGCAGGCTTTGTTTGGTGGCTGTAGACCTCGAAGTCCATAAACCCATCCTGTGTACACAGTTCGTCTGTAACTGGACAGCAGTAAAGGTTTAGAGAAACCAAGCCCACCCTGTGACATTACCCTTCAGCCTTGAAGTCTTAGATCCACCGAGCAGCTAGGCTTGATTCGTCTTCAGTCTGTTTGAGCAAACACTGATCAAACACCTTTAGTTACAAGAGGGACTTAAGTTACCATGATCAGTGTCATCAACATACAGGCCGGGAGACACGAGAAGAAAGATCACTAGGTGATGAGGCCATACCCTGATAAGTGATTAGAGTGTCTTAAGGATTCAATCTGGGTTGGCTATCAAGTGCCAGGTTTCATTGTGTCCCTTTCTCAAGGTTTAGGTTCCAGAATGTTTTTAAACTAGGGAAGGCCATATAGGATGCCACACAAGTATAAAAACAATCCAATGGAACTCTGAAAAACTAAACCTGAGGGTTCCACACTTTGGTGGGGGATACTCAGTCTGGACTCACAATTTGAGAATTGAGAAGGTAGATTTTATTATTGGCCTGACCTTGGCCTGAGGAGCAAAGAGAGCAAGGCTCATCTAGAGAAGGTGCCCACTCAGGGTTCCTTTCCAGGATTCGTAGGAGTCTCAGGAAACTCAAACTAGAAGCTTGAAGCCATTGTCCCCGGACCCGAGTTAGATATGTGATGGGACCCTCATAACTCTGTATACCCAGGTTACTTAAATTCAGCAGTTCCACAATGACCTGCATGAGTGTTTGAGAATGGTAGCACACCTAGGCCCCCATCCTATAACTTAGAGACTGCTGTTTCCTACATGGCTCATCTTCAGTCTCTGAGCCACAACTATGAATCAGAATCTCAACTTCTGTTACATTTTTCTACATGCATTAAGGGGAAAAAAAAAAAAACACTGACAAAAACCCAGATAGTTTCGATTAAAAAAAGAAATCTTTACCTATAGAGACTGGTGACTCACAGTGGCACTCAGGATCAATCACCATGGATACCATGTCCGGTTGGAGGTAAAAGGTCAGCTTGAGTGAAGAGATGTAGAACTGATAGGGTGGACATTTTTCAGAGGGCTGAAATGAGAGAATGTCAACTAGCCTTCTCCAGAAACAGGAAGTAGGAGTTATTCCCCAACGCTTGCAGAACACACTTCAGATTTAGTTTCCTTCTAAGCCAAAACAAAATTTGTCACTTCCTCAGATCAGGATGCTTCTAGAGGCAGGAGCTTTATTGCTTTGAACTCATGTCCTAAAATGCCCAGTACTTCATGCTCTTTGTACTGTTAGTCACTAAAGCTGGAATTAAATCAAAGTATGATAGTGGAGTCCCTCTCCAAGCCCCAGAAGGGCTCAAACGGACTCCAGATGTTAAGAAATGTTATTGCTACACACACCCTGACATTCTATCCCTAGCAACTGTATCCATCAAGACTAGCCTCGGGACAATAGGAGACCCTTAAAAGGTTGAAACAAAAAAAGACCAAGTTGCCCTGTTATATACACAGAGCATAGCTAAGGTTCATCATTAGATGGTTGATAGGTACTTTGTTCTTCTCAAATGAAGTGAGAAATGTAGAAAGTGTCCACATGCAGAAGTTAAAGAGATGGTATTGGAGAGAACTTTCCTTAATTCATTTGTGTAAAGCGATCAAGAGAGGCCTTGCACCATTTAAATCCATCATTATAGCAAATAGACTACGGACAAGTCATGAGTTATATCATATTACCCACGGAGTACTTCAGAAGGCTCTTGAGGCATTCAGGGAATAACATACTTTTGTTTTCAGGAGAGGTTTTTGGAAATGCAGTCTCAAGCCATTTGTTGCTTCTTTGTCGATCCTACTGGCATGCCATTGCCTCTCGGGGATGGTCCTTTTTCCAAAGCCCACAGACTTGAGCTTCCCAGGAAATTCTGGTATGGTGAGAGTCATGTGTGTAGCATTACAAGCCACAGAAAGATCTGCAGGAAATAATGGGCAGAATACCCATGATCAGCTTTGGTTAAGCCCTAAGAACCATGTTTCCCACTGCTGAAGCTGTGGTCTCTCAGGCCTCACCTGATGCACAGACAGCTTGTGAGGAGAAGGTGATCTTCTGCCCAGGAGATGAGAACAAAAGCTTCAGCTGCACGGTATAGAGACGACTGCTCCCTTGCTGGGGGCGGGGGTCAGAATTTGGAAGATATCAGTTTGAGTCTCTAACCAATAAGAGCCAATATGCTCAAGCATTGGGCATCCCTTTGGCATAATTGAGATGTAGGTATTTTATCCAACCACTGCCAAGGTGCTCTGGTCTTAACCTTGTTTTCTAGAATGCCTGGAAGACTAGTGCTGTCTGTGAGGATGACCAATAGCTGACCCATGTCTAGGGAGACAGTAGCAAGAACTGGCCATATTCTATGACCATCTTATAGCACTGGACAGAGTGCTTACAGAGTCCAACAATCCTATGATGCTCAAAGTAAAACAAAACTGTCTTAAAGTAGCCAGTGTTTGAACACTTGCCAGGACCTGTCTCAAGCACAGTCATACATGACATAACAGTGGGATAGATCCTAGGAAATGCACCATCAGACAATTGTCCTTGCACAGTAGAGCATAGTCACACAACACCTACTTTTGCCATTATCCCCCTAATATGCAATTGTATGTGTGAAATTTATCCAGTGGTCAGTATAGGTTCATATAGCACCACTACAAATATGGACAAGACTTTACCCTATAATGTTACTACAACTACCAAAAACAGGCTAGTTCAGCTCCACTACAGTCTCGTGGGACTACTGTCCTATGGTTCAATACTGACCTAAATATTTTACAGAGCATGACTATATCAATTTAATGTCTCACAGATGGCCTGAAAGACAAAGTAGTAAAGAGTGTCACCCAAACAGAAAACCTTAACTCCAAAGACACACAAGAATATCCATGCTCTACATTATAACTTGAATGTAAGGTCTATAAAAAGAGGGAAGAACACATAGCAAGGCTTGTGTCTCTTCTTCACCATTGCATTCCCACCATCTGATGAAGTACTTGGTAATAGAACTTACAGGTTGCTTGTGACAGATTCTCATGATGTAGTCTAGGCTATCCTCAAACTCACAAGCCTCCTGCATTAGCGTCCCATGTACTAGAACTACAAAGTATATGCTCAGCTAAACATACTTCTTTAATTGGCAATATAGCCCATTTGAAGACATGGTTGGGACCATGCTTAGGCTTAAGAAAACTGGCCAGTTCCTGATGGTAATATAAAGGTTTTCACACCTACCACATAGTGAGCAACTCCAGTAGCATTGACTGGCACATCGAGGGTTATTTTCTGGCTGTCAATCAGAAGATTAAATCCTTGTCTTAAGGCATCCTTCAGGGGCAGGGTGTGGGCTCTTGTACCATTGCCAAGCTTAATGATCCAGCCTGTCTCCGATGCATTCTTAAGTCAAAAGACATGGAGGTAAATCCAAGTGGTCCTCTGACCAACACGTGAATGCTAACAGCACACCTACTCATGAATGCATGCGCACGTGTGCGCACGCACACGCGCACACACACAAAAACAACAACAACAAAAAACAACCAACACCAAACTGTACTCTTACCTCATTGTCATCAGCAAACCTAGAGAAAATGTGTGGGAAGGAAAACTGGAAAGAAAAAAAAAGATTTAGGAGAAAGTTTCTGAAGTTCCACCACCTGCTATGTTGCAGAATCACCCAGTTTAATTGACATAAGTTAATCAATGCCATTCTTCCAAGAAGTCTGGCTGCTGCCACACAGTAGAAAGAGCACTTGGCCAGATGTATCTTCCCATTCTGTCCTTGGATTTTACCCCTTTGGGCTTCCAGTGTCAAAAGGCATTGGAAGAGGTAGACTAGGTCCAATTACAAGTGGAAACACTAGGTTCTTAGACACACAATCTTTATTATACCCGCAGAACCAAGTACATCAAGCCATCGCTGCCATGATAAAAGTATGGTTATTATTTAGTGGTCCATGTCAACAATGTCAACTTGAGCCTATTGAGTATAAACATAAAAGCAAGAGGCTGTTTTGTCTATTTACTATGTTTTAGTTTGGAGACAAGGCCTGGAATGTGTTATCAGTCAATCCTATGACTATCAGTGTAACTGTAGATCATTTGAGCCTTTTCTATTGCTAGGCATGGTGTGCTCAGTACTGTGTACTCAGTTCTTAGAGCTACCCTGTCAGGTAAATGATGATGTTCTTCCACTTTAGCCTTAGAAACAAAGGCTAAGTGTGCTTGAGAAAATGCATCATAGTCACAAAGCAAATACAGTAAAAATGAAATTGAAATCCACCCAGCTACTAAGTCCAGCTATGTCCACAACCCCATTTTATTTCCCTTGCTAAAACTGTACGAGAAGCTGTCATCCCACATCACTTACATACACAAAATCCTTTGTGCAGACTACGGCTTCTGAAAACTCAAAGATCTCAGTTTGCATAGCTGGACAGAAGAAATGATACACGCCATCTTTATATTGTCCATCAGTAGTGTTGTCCTGGACTCTGATGTTCACCTGGTAGCCACCAACCTGTGTGCAAACGTAGTACAAGTGAGGAAGTTGGCTCCTCAGTGGGACAGGCAACTCCAGAAGGCCGTGAATCTGACCATTAGAGAGGCAGCATATTTCAGTTAGGCAATACAAGTTCCTGGAGGTCCTTCATTCCTTTGCCAAGACACTTTAGCTAGCTCTTTGAGATATCTTTCTAAGGCTTACAGGTGGAGAGGAGAGTTCAAACATTAGAGATAGAGTCTGCTTTCCTGTTACGTTTTCATTATGTTCTACTGTCTTTTGTTGGGAATCACAGTCATCTTCCCGACATCTACACAGGTTATTCTTCAAATATACCCACTCAGCAACTAAGCAGATGCCCTAGAGCTGGGTGGAGCTATCTTTGTTACCTCTGACCTTAGAACTTAGTCTAAGGAAAGATAATTGTTATCTAGCAATTTTATGCTAAATGTCAGATAGTAACTCTTAGAATTTATGTCATTTTAACTTTAAAAACTGTTCTCAATTCATAGATCACATTAAGGGTATAACACTAGATTTGGCCATTCACAGCTTGTAGTTAGCAGAAACTAGGCCCTGGGGAATGCAGTTCTAAGCTCCTTGAAGTTGGGAAGGCCTGTATTCATAGGAGGAAGACATCAAGTTGGAAGGGATATGTAATGGGAAGTCCTGGGAGAAGATGGAAGGGGTGAGTGCGGGGCAGATATGATAAACACTGTATACACGTATGAAACTTCCAAGAATAAAGAACAGAAAAGTTTACATCAGTACAGATTTTCACAAAAGATATGATTGCTTTTCTGAACCATCACAGAGGGTCTTAGTGGGCCAGGGGACTGCTCAGAAAGCAGAGTCTGAATATACACAAAGCTTACACTGTAGGCTCCAGCGTTAGGGCCAGATGTGGCCTGCTAAACATTTGATTCCCAGGACCCACCCCACACCCACATCAGCTGAAATCCTTGAACACGCCCAGAACCCCTCGGTGAGTCTGCACAGGGAAGCTTGAGAACTTCTGCTATGTGGCAGGTCTTTATTACACCTAATGACCCTGATTGGGCAATCCTGGTTCTTGGCAATAGAGTAACACTTACTGCTTAGCAACTGTTTGCTTTTTAACACCTGTTCTTAAGCTGGGTTCTTTCTGCTAACACCAAAAATAGCCTTCAGTCTCAGAGGGGTTATATTAAAATAGCTCCACGCTGAAGCATTCGCTCTGTCTAAGTCATGTGCCCAGTATCGTCAGTCTTTATACCCTGTGGAGATGGCAGCATCTTTTCAATTTTCCAACAAGCAGAGGCTTAGCAAGGTTAGGCAGCTTGCTTCAAGTCGAACCCGGGACTAATAGCTCAAGCACTGGGCTTCTCCAACACTGATATTTTAGACCTTTTCACCTCCCCTGGGCATTATAAGCTATTTGACAAGATCCTTGACTTGTACCCACATTGATGTCAGTAGTAGAGTCCATCCCATCTCCAGAACGTTTCTAGGCATGATCAAAGTGTTCTCTGGGTATGTTAGTAACCCAATAGAACAAGCCAATCCGATTGAGGACTAAAGTTCTATTTCAAAATCTAAATCCTCAGCCATCAAGTCGAATACCAGGAAATGATTATGTTCCTACTCCCCAGATCACTCCTTAAAAGCAATTACTCACCACTCTTGTAGTACAGGTTTCATAAGGGAACTTCATAATGAGCTTTTCTGAGTCCAGGGTATAAGTGCAGTTCAAAATATCAACCCCAGAGGCATCTACAGAAGACAGATAAGCAAGAAATACATTCCAGGGTCAGAACCAAATGCAGACTCTGAGCCAGAACTCCTCATCCACATCTAAGGCACTTCTATCACTTTTGACACAACTTGGTGAGGTGATCCAAACACTCATTTGTTTGTGTGCTGTGACTTACACCCAGAAGTTTCCCAGTGGATCCCAAATAAGTCATACAACCCAGGAAAAGACTGGTGTTCCCCTCTATGTGGCATTGGGCAAGTCAGGGACCCCCACAGCACCAGGGGAGATGGATGCCAGTTGTTCCAAGGGTTGGACTCTTGTGTACCCAAGTCGAGGTGGTCCTGATTTCTACAAATTGAAGTTAAGATTGAACAGTACAGGGGAGAGAGAGATGGCTCAGAGACTAAGTGTCTGCTCTTTTCGAGGACCCTGGTTCAATTCCCAGCACCCACAAGGCAGCTCACAACTGTCTAACTCCAATTCCAAGGGATAAGACACCTTCACACAAACATACATGCAGGCAAAACATGAATGCACATAAAAGGGGGTCATTAAAGAATTTTAAAAGAGATTAAATGTTACATATAACATACCCGGCACAGAAGGTCGCCATTTTTCCATGTCGAACCTGCTGGGAAACTCAACTCTCACTTGGTTTTCCTCGCAAATGACGGCGCCTGGAGAACAGATTGAGCCTTTGGAAGACTTTCGAGTCAGAGGGGACACTGTTTCTACAGGTAAGTGTGGAAACACCATCTTCCTTAACAGCACGAAGGAACGCCGCCCATTGAGAAGGGAGAACACTCTTCAGGGAACTCACAGATTGAGACTTACAAACCCAACACAAGAAACTAGAGCTTTAAGGATGTTCCTATTCAACACCCAGGGCTCCACAGAGAGCCCCAGCTTAGTGCTAGTAGACTAGGTTCAGAAACGGTCACAGGAACTGCGGGTGTGGGGATGGTAGGTCTCAAGAGCAGGAGGTTGCTCTACTGCTGTCCTCCAAATTAAAGCTTTAAAAAGAAAACCCTGGGTTAAGTCCCAGGGATTTTTTTTTTTCCCTAAGACCAAACTTCGCCTGTGACCAGTCTTTCTGCAGCCTCTGGCTCAGGGCGAGTCTCAAGGGCACTTTGTTTCACAAGAAGAGTTCTGGTTCCGATAGCTCAGGCTTGGGGCGTAGATGGAGACTCTTGCTCTCCGTCTATGAAGACAGAGCTAGCACATGGTTCGTACTAGGTACCAGACAGTGCTAACACTCAGGGGCTGGCAAGTAGCACAGATGTTGTTGTGAGCCCTTGCCTCTGGCTGACATAGCAAGCCCACAGACGAGCAGGAGAAATTCTTTAATGGCTTGATGAAAGGACGAAGGGAATGAAGCGAGGCAAAGGCAGAGGCACACACCGGAAAAACAGCATCAGGGAGGTCAGGGCGGGGAGGGGGGTGAGACACTGGATTGAGGCCAGACTGGGCTACACAGCAAGTCCCTGTTGGGAGGGGTGGGGAGAGAGTAGGGAGGAAGGGGTGAAGAACTATTCCTCTTCAGCCTGCACCCTTCAGTAGGAGGGTTCTCTCACCAGAGACGTACCTGGGAAGGCAGGATCCTTCGGCTGAGGAAGGCTTACTGAGTTTATTGAAGCCACAAGGGCAAATAAGAGAGAAAGCGACCTGGAGATGCTAGATGGGGGGGAAGAGAGAGTGAATTAAGGAAAAGTGAACTTGAAACAAATAAAGCCATTGCATTCCCTACCCTCATTCCCAGAATGCCTCACCTCCCGCAGCATGGAGGGCTGACAGACTCTGTCCTCTGCCTCCACACCATGTTGGAAGAGACCACCAGAGCACGGGGCTGAGGCTGTGTGGGCAGCTCTGTGCTGTTATAGCAGAAGGTGGGATGTGACCCCACCCTCTCACCATTGGGGGCACCTGGATCTCCCAGCCCAGCTGAGAAGGTGGTATTTGGGGAAAAAGTGCCACCTGCCCTCCCTTACACTTGCCTCCATGTTCTGCCAGCGGCTTTTGAGGGGCATAAGTAAAACCAGGGTTCCCTGAAATTGGCCCCAGGTGAGTAAATTAGTGGCCTGTTGCCATGGTTTGGGGTGGGGGAGGTTTCAGATCTTTTATGCAAGATATTTACAATTCCAGTGTAGTGAAGGAGGTTTGAGTTCATTAAGGAATGGCACTTGTTCATACCACTAAAGCTTTGCTGTAGGTGCTGCATGGGAGAGAGTTAAGAAAGAATAAATTCAAGCAAATAAGGCCATTGCATCCTTACCCTTGCTCCCAGAGTGCCTGACTGCTGTGGAAGTCAGAGGCCACTCCAATGATGCTCATGAGGTACTTTTAAAAAGTGGATTAAAAAAAAAAAAAGAATATGGACTCGTGCCCACATATAAAAGTTTAAGCTTACTGGTGAAAAAAAAAAAAAAAGATGCTTAAGAGTGCAGAAGCCTGGACTAATTCTTCTGTAATTCCAGCACTCAGAGACTGAAGCAGAAGGCTGAAGGTCATCTATACTGTGACATCCTACTCTGGAAAACAATCCTTCCCAAAGAGAGAAAAGAGACAGCAACTTTTAAACTTGCTCCTGATAGTATTCACGTTATAAAATGCCACAGACCTTTTCTGCAAATATCACAAGTGATGGCCAAAGAAACTCCATTTTTGCTGGGCATGCATCTTGGCACCCACCAGCCATTTGTCTCCGACTCCAGTCCCTGGAAGGTAAGTTCTCAGTCACCCTGATTCAGTGACCCCCACCCCCCCTACTCCCTGAAATGAACAGTCATGGTCATCTACCCGTTATGATATGACTAACTGCTTTTTTGGCTTTTGTAACTTGCTTATGCAGACATCCAAAGATTGTTTGGGATCACCTTGACCACTTAACGTGGCAGAACAGACCGGTTTTCGTTTGCTTGTGTAGGAATCGAAGGTTTTCTTGTGGTTTTCACCTTTAAAACAACCTTCCCCATATTCTTCCTGTATGACATGCCTGAGATTTGGCTTTAAGGCTGACACCCTGCTAGCAGCTAATCAAGAACTCCTTTAATTATAATTGGATTGTATCTATGGTCTTTTCCCAAGGGTCACAAGCTCCATAATATTATATAATTTAAACAAAAACCAGACCTACAGATATAGTTTAAACACTGTTTTGTAGCCTCCTGTTACCATTTACACCACTCACCTATGACATGTAGTCACTTTTTTAGGCTTGTATAGTCACATATCAC
The DNA here is from genome assembly GCF_004664715.2 of Peromyscus leucopus. Taxonomy (NCBI): domain Eukaryota; kingdom Metazoa; phylum Chordata; class Mammalia; order Rodentia; family Cricetidae; genus Peromyscus; species Peromyscus leucopus. Next base: position 84,552,983 of record NC_051063.1, on the reverse strand, counting down.
ATATAACATATAGTCTTGTATGTGGTTGTATCACATATCCTCATTCTCATATCACTGTATACTCATTTTAAGGGTTATATAGTCAGTGTTTAGATAACCAGTATTTATTTAACTGTTCCTTACTGATAGATGTTAAGGGGTTTTCAGTTTTTCATCATTTTAAGCAAGATGGTGAATTCATTTTTTGAGACAGTCTTGCTATGTAACCCAGGCTAGTTTGGAATTAGAGCTCTTACTGCCCCACCTCCCATAATGGTGCGATTAACATGATGGATATTTTTCTACGTTTGCCTGGCTAACCCTTAGCATAATTCCTAAAAGTGCATCTCATGGGTCAAAGAGTATAGTATATAAGAGCAGACTATCTTGCAACACTTAGGCATTTACAGGTCAGGAAACTGAGGCCAAACAGCCTGTCTGAGCTTTGAGAATTTAATGCTAGTGGAGAATTCAGATTTCCAGAAACCTGGTTGATGGGTCTTTTTGGTACCTCTTGTTGCTCTTTGAGACATCTAAACATATTCAGCTTGTGTTCCCTAACAGGTGAATATAGTGGGCAAACTCTGGGCAATCATGGTGTGGCATTTGAAATTACTGATGTCTGTGTTCCTTTCCCAGTGTGATTTTAAGGGTAATCTCTATTCGTCCATCTAAAGTACCAGTACAGGTTATAATCACATGGTCCCAGTGCCTTTGATCAAAAGACCCACGTAGACATCTCATTAACATCATTCTTGGGGTCCGCCCAACAGCCACTGAATCAGATCCCGGTGGGTGGAGGCCGGGTGGCATAGCTCACCAAATGCCACAGGTGCTTGTTATAATTAGACAAATCAGGAAAATACCTGGAGGGAGGTAAGCATGGAAATGAACAGTTACAGTGGTTGATCTCTGTGTGGGAATGAATAGAGCGGATTATGTGCTGGTGGAGGAGGTGAGGTGGAGCAACATGCGAACAATCAGGGTTAGACCGTCAGAGATGGGGAAAGGATTTTGTCTAAGGGCAGATGCCTGATAGCACTAGCAACCCACCCTGAGTGTGTTTTCCCTCATGTGGCATCTTTATCACAAGTGTGAAGGTGACTGGGTCTCATGAAGGCTAAGACTGTGATGAGACAATGAAAGGACCTGGACTCAGCTCTGTGGAGAAGCCAGTCAGGAGGTGAAGGGTCAGTATGCTTCCTCCACCACCCCAGGCCTCCTACTTTCCCAGGACTTCAGCCTTTCTCCAGAGTGGGAGGGTTTTGCCTTAGAAAGAGACTGCACCTGGGAACTGTTAGGCGATGGAGAGGCTGTCTAGAGGGCCAGAGAAAGGGCCCGACTGGGAATTTTTGTGGAGACGGTGAGTGGCCAGAGAGTAAATTTGTCTGCCTCACTTGACTCAGACTGATGCTGTGCCCACCTGGGACAGCCACTGAACTGTCCCTGGGCCTGGGAACCAATATCTAGGATTTTGCTCTGGAAAAGCCTTGCATCTGTGCACAAGGAAGCACATGTGTTCGGGGCAGTCAGGTTTGAGAGGAGGTGGCTGTGCCACAGTAAGAAGATGTTCCTGTAGTTCAGAAACTCTAAAGTCTTTACAAAACTACAGATTCCTAACAGTTCACAAAGCAGGGAGATCTCTTTCAAGAGTGAATTTTCCATGCTCTTTCCAATGAGGTTTGTTTGTTTGTTTGTTTTTTAGTTTTGGTGCCTGTCCTGGATCTTGCTCTATAGACCAGGCTGGCCTCAAACTCACAGAGATCTGCCTGGCTCTGCCTCCAGAGTGCTGGAATTAAAGGCATGAGCCACTGCCACCTGGCCTACAATGAGTCTTCTAAAAATTGCTATTCATGTCCCCGGAGTCTTCACCTCTGAAGGCCTTGGTTTCCATTTGAGTATCATGAAGCCCTCCATCACTTTTTCTTGGGGGTGTTTTAAGTTGGTCCTATGCAAGTGAGGATGTCATTAGTTTTACTGTTCCCATACCTGAGCTGAAGCCCTCCTTGTTATAATTTGTATATGCAATAGTTTCTAACACTTGAGTATTGAATCTTTTGTCACACTTTCTACAATCATTAAATTATTCATTGAAGACAGCCCGAAGGAGACAGCGACTTCAATTACCAAGAGTGATTCTTTGAATTTGTCAGAACCATGAAAGATGACATGAAAAGTGGCATTTGGGAGGTACCTACTTACCACGTTTCTCTGATTTGCTTTTATAAAAGAGAAAGAGGAAACCTATGTTTCTCCCTTTTTAAGTCTGTGGGTACACAGCTGTGTACTTGCAGAAACGTCTAGAAGGGTCTGCCAGAGTGAACAGGGAGGAGACAGCGTAGGAGTTTGGTTAGGCAGCTCATGTGGCTTGACTGGGTGTTTGCAACTGGTCAGCTCTGACGTGTTTTGTGTTCCTGATTTTCTAGATTTGGGAGATAGGACTGTTTTGCTCGTCTGTTTTGTTGTTGTCTTGAGAGAGGGTCTTGCTTTCTACATCAGGCTGGTCAAGAGGCTACTATGTAGCTCAGGGTCCCTTTGAACTCTGGATCCTCTTCCCTCAGCCTCCAAGTGATGTTCACAGATGTGCAGCCAGCACACCTGGCCCTCTCCAGGTTTTAAATATATGTAATGTTCCCCCCCGGGGATAGGAAAAGGCATCCAGAAGAATGGGGGACTGTGGTGGTATTGTGTTCCCCAAAATATTGTGTACTCTAATAAATTTATCTGGGGTCAGAGAACAGACAGCCACTAAATACAAAGGCTAGAAAATGGTGGCACTCACACCTTTAATCCTAGCATTCCAGAGATAGAAATCCCTCTGGATCTCTGTGAGTTCAAGGCCACATTGGAAATAGCCAAGCATGGTGACACACACCTTTAATCCCAGAAAGCCAGCCTTTAATCCCAGGGAGTGGTGGTAGAAAGCAGAAAGATATATAAGGCGTGAGGACCAGAAACTAGAAGATTTTGGCTGGTTAAGCATTCAGGCTTTTGAGCAGTAATTCAGCTGAGAGCCATTGGGATGAGGACTCAGAGGCCTCCAGTCTGAGGAAACAAGACCAGCTGAGGATCTGGTGAGGTGAGATAGCTATGGCTTGTTCTGTCTCTCTGATCTACCAGCATGGACCCCAATAACTCGCCTCAGGTTTGATTTTATTAATAAGAACTTTTAAGATTCCTGCTACAGGGGACCCCTCTCCTCTTTTCTTTTCAGACTGGCTCGTTTGCCAAGGTGGCCATCTTCAACTTTAAAGTCTGGTTTCCATTTGAGCAGGGGAGAGAACCAGAGCCTCATGGGTGGGAGTTCAGCAGTAAGATGGTGTAACGCCCAAGAGAGTGGCTGTAGACTTGAGGCTTCCAAACAAGTCTAGCTGCCTACCATAAAATGAAGGTAACGAGTCTGAAGAGGTTTGGTGACTTGCCTAAGGTCATCTACCCATGCTAGTATCAGAAGGAGCTACAGGAGAAGCCTGGTCTCCATATCCTGTTCCTTCTCATTCATTTTGAGTTTCAGTTTCTCTTTCTCCCCCACCCCTCTCTCTCCCTCTCCCTCTTTCTCTCTCCCTCTCTCCCTTTCTTTCTCCACATGAGTTTTTCTTATAGTTCATGTAGTTTTAAAAGTACAAGATGACATTAATTAAAACTTAGCAGCATAAGATAAATTAAAAATATAGTTATGCTAATACAGATTAAAATAGCTTTCAAATATCAAATATGAATTTAACTTGGAAAATAAGCCAACGGCAGTGAGAACATTCTTTCACATCCTATGGCAGCTCCCCCAGCAGCCTGGTATGGGATGTTAATTCAGGGTCTATGTGGGAAGTTTAGTAGGTCTAAGTTGAATCAACCTTCTGACCATGTGGATTCAGAAACAAACAGGACAAAAGTTGATCACCCTCTAAATTAAAGGGAGGATAGCTTTGATAAGTAGATGTCAGAGAAGGTTTAGTCTTCTTCACAAAAGCTCAATTATAGGACCAATGAGATGGCTTGGTGGGTAAAGGTGCTTGCAGCCAAGCCTGAAGATGTGAGTTCAATCCCTGGATGTGATAGAAGAGAATGAATTCTGCAGATTGTCCTCTGACCTCCACACTTGTGCCTTGGAACACCCTGGCATACATGTATGTGTATGTGTATGCAGCCCCCTTAAAATACTCATTTATAAACAAAGGTTAACTAAATAATTTACATAATAAATATTAACATAGACTACACTGTTGCTAGTAGTTAGTGATGTGATGGTTATTAAAGTAACAGAGGCAAGGTTTTCTTAGTAATGCAGCATATTTCTTTTAGTTTATAGACTATAAAATATAGTTTTCCGCCGGGCGTTGGTGGCGCACGCCTTTAATCCCAGCACTCTGGAGGCAGAGCCAGGTGGATCTCTGTGAGTTTGAGGCCAGCCTGGTCTACAGAGCGAGATCCAGGAAAGGCACAAAGCTACACAGAGAAACCCTGTCTCAAAAAACCAGTATATATATATATAGTTTTCCCTGGGTATCTATGAGGGATTAGTTCAAGGACCTCCTGCTTACCCCTTTGTATGTCCCCAAAGATAAACAAATCTTCAGTTGTTCAAGCTCAGCTCCTTATACAGTGACTCACCTGCAGTTGTATGATATACAAGTCTCCCAGTCCTGTGAGTGTGTGTATCAACACCATCTTGTCCCATGGAGGACAAGCATTATTATGTCTGGGATTTGGGCAATGTAGTCAATGGTAACTACTTGCTACAAAATGGTAACTACTTGCTACCAAATGGTAACTATTTGCTAATGGACTGGCACCTAGGGAAATGCAGAGCAGGTAGGATGTTAGAGGTATTGAGGGGGTAACATTCAAAAGTCATCTGAGACAGTTGGGGAGCTGGTTCCATCGGTAAAGTGCTTCCCTGGCAAACACAAGAACCTGAGTCCAATTTTCAGAACCCAGGTATAAAGCTAGGTATGTAGTGCATGCTTGTAACCCTAGTGCTGGGGAAGAGGGGACAGGTGGAGCCCTGGAGCTCAGCGATCAGCCAGCCTAGCCTAATTGTTGAGCTCCAGTCTCAGTGAGAGATCCTGTCTCAAAAAAAAAAAAAAAAAAAAAAGTGGATGGTTCCTGAGGAAGGACACTCAAGGTTGACCTCTGACCTCCTTATGCACACACACACACACACACACACACACACACACACACACACACCCAACACAAAACAACAGCCACAGAAGTCACCTGGTGCTTGCAGGTAGCACAGTGGCAGAGAATTTGTCTAGCATTCACCAGGCCCTTGGTTCAAACCTCAGCACCACCAGAAAAACAAAAGCAACAATTACGTTGTGGCAAGATGGCTCAGTGGGCAGATGTGCTTGCCGTGAAAGCCTGGTTACCCGAGTTCAGTCCTTGGGACTTTGGAAGGAGAGAACTGACTATTGCAAGGTTTTCTCTGACCTCCAGTGTGCACTCACACTCATCACATACACAATAATAATAATTTAAAAATGCTTTACATTTTCATTTACTTCTTTTTATATGAATGGTGTTTTGCCTGCACGTGTGTCTGTGTACCATGTGCATGCCCGATGCCCTTAGAGGCCAGAGGAGGGTGCCAAGTCCCCTGGGACTGGAAATACCTACAGTTGTAGCTGCCATGTGGGTGCTTGGAATGAAACCCCAGTCTCTAGGAGAGCACCCAGTTGCTGTTAAACACTGAGCCATCTTCCCATCCCCTAAATAAAACAACTCTTTAAAAAGGCATCTGACCGTGCTTCCTGATGCCGGCTAGAGTCTGATACGAAGTGGGCTTAGTGTAAAGTAAGGTAACAGCTTCCATATGCTGAAAAATGACAGTGGACTAACTGCCCCACCAGAGTGGGATCACAGCCCAGGGCAGTGGAGGCTGAAAGGGCCTGGGAAGCCCAGGTGTTCTCAAAGCTCTACTCAGGTGAAGGTCATCGCTATGACCTCCAGCTTTTTCATCTTAAAGCCGAACACCCAGAGTCTATTAAATTTCTCCAATTTAAGGATTAGTGTTTTGCTTGCATAATAGCTTTAAAATCCTGCACCCATCACACCAAACACACCCACAGGCCGTATTTACACCACCAACCGAGGGCATTTGATTCCCAACGCTATGGAGACCACGTGTATTGTGGGCGAGCCACTAGCTCGTTAGCAGCTGCAAACCCCTCCTGGTCCTTTCAGCTTTTAAGTTCTGAGTCAGGTGCCTGTAAGCTGGGTCCCAAAGGGCAGCTGGGTCCCGCGCCAGCGTCATCAGTCAACACAGTGGCAGGTGAGACCCGGGCAGGGCTTCGTTTTCTCCCAGGTTCTGGTTGGTTCAGGTTCGGAGCTCTCGTTCTCTTCATTGCTTCCCGTTCATTTCCCTTCCCAGTGGCCGACTTCAGTCAGGTCTGATACCAGGTGAAGAACAAACAGTTTTATATGGTGACTGCTGTAATTGTGTAAATCTAATCCCGAGAATAAATCCTGTCCTGTTTTCTCCCAGAACAGCTCTGCATCTGTGCACGCGGCTTCGGGGGACTGTTTGTGAGCCCTACAGTACAGGTGTGAGACCTCCAGACACTCAGAAATGCAGTCTCTCCATCTGCATGCCTCTTCCTCTGCTCCCTCTGTTTAAAGAAGCTGATTCTCACATTTGTATTACCTTTAAAACATCATTTACATACACACGCAGAGGTTTACCCTGATATTCAAGTAACAGCAGAGTTCTGTTAAGACCTTTCAACAGTTCTATGATCCAGCCCTTTCTCTTCGGGTCTCCAGTAAGTTTTGTGAGCCATATTTGAGCCAGGACCATCTCACACAGCAGGTTGGGGAGGAGTAAGCAGTTCTCAGAAACCACGAGAGCTTGTGAATGTAGGAAGAAGCAGGGCATTTTTCTGAAGGCCCATGTGGGTCTTGTGCTTACACTGACCTACAAATGATCAAGAGAGGAATCAGAATGGCAGCTCCAGGCTCCTTGAGATGAACCCCTTAGTTTGGTAGCTCGCTCACAGGAAAACCAGTATGGGCGGGATGTGCCTCCCCTTGCCAAGTTCATGACAGAGATGCAATCTTTACAGGGGTGACTGCATTAAAACAGAGTCTACAGTGAGCCCCACATCCAATGACTGGTGTCCTTAGGAGACAAAGGCATTCGGACCTGGGCGTGTACACAGAGCACAGAAGGAACTCTCTGAGCCAAGGGGAGGGGCACAGAACAGCTCGCTCTCTGTTTCAGAAGGAACCAGCTCTAAGGACCTTGATCTCAGCCTCCAGAATAGCGAGAAAGTTACTCTCTGTTGTTAAAACAGCCCGGTCTCTGGTACTTTATCACAGAAGCCCTGGCAAAGTGAACACAAAGCCCCAAATGAGACTAACTCTACGACTGTCAGATAGTTATTTTCTATCTCAATAAGTAGTTATTGAGAAGAAAACTGCAGAGGAAAGAAAATGCTGAAGCAAATGCTGTGGGTTGTGATTGGCTTAATGGGGGAGAGGTACTTCTTTTGTTCGTTGATACTCAGTGAGCACTCACCACAGATGCTACACAGTGCTCAGTATTTAAAATCGATTCAGTAATTACCTGCACAGTGCTCAGTATTTAAAATCGATTCAGTAATTACCTGCAATAAACTTGTGAACAGCTGGAAAATTGTTCTCATTATTGAGAAGGAAACTGAGGCTCCCAGAGAAGTAATTTGCTCAAGTGCATGGTAACATCCAATCTGGGGGCCTCAACATCCACCAAATTCCGACTTTAGAGTTGATGTTCCTGACCACTGCTCCAGCCTGGCTTTATTTCAGCACAGTGCTCAGCGTAAGGTTGCCCACCTTCCCCAGTCAAGCTTTGAGAGTGTTGACCGGTTTGGATATTATTTGGGGGTTTGCTAAAGGGTGTTGGAATATCTCCACTGTGGTCAATTCTGCCATCTTGAACTAATTTGGCAGTTAATATTGGTTTTTCTTAATAACCATTGTTCCCGAAGCTTGTTTAGAGTTTGGGTTTTGGGTGAGGACTCAAGTCATTGATTTATACAGGTGACTCACTCAGGGAAGAATTGTTGATGGAAATCTCTAGGTCATAGGGCAGGTGACAGGGGAGGAAGGAGAGAAGTCTGAAGGGAAAGGGGAACTATGCCCTGCTGACAAAGCCAGCTCATTCATTAGATTTGTATTGATAGCCCTTGCTTAGACTAGCCGGTATTCAAATTGTAAAGAATTTGTTTTTTGAAGCCTTTATAAAATTTCCCACTGTTACAATGCATGCCATCTGGGATTTGGCATTTATAAAATGTGCTGTTAAGAAATGCCAAGAGATTCCTCATGTAAACCAGATGGTACAATAACAATTCTGTCTTTATTTTTTGTGGCAGAAAAATAGGGCTTCAGTAGCTTGAATCTTATGGGACTAAATTAAGCCCAATCAATACTTCAGGGACATTACAATTTCAATAGGCAACTTACCCACCTAAATATTTTCATCAGTGTTTTTATTTGCAGAAGAAAAAACAAAAGTGCAGACAATGTTTCCTCTTGATTGCTCATGTCTGTGTTTTTAAAGGCAATGTTTCTAAGGAAAACATAGCCAGTGACCTTCGCTGCATGGGATGTATGTGTTTAGATCCGAAGCAGAGATGTTGAAATCTCTTTTGAAAAGGGAAATCCTTTCCACCAAATAGCTCAAACAGTTTTATTACTGTCCTATAGAGAAAACCATGCATTTTTCTGGGCAAGGCATCGGCTATCTTTTTCTCAAGATTTCTCAAAAGCCAAGTTCATATAAGAAGCTGCTGGTATGCCGGGTGGTGGTGGTGGCGGCGGCGGCGGCGGCGGCGGCGGCGGCGGCGGCGGCGGCGGCGGCGGCGGCGGCGGCGGCGGCGGCGGCGGCGGCGGCGGCGGCGCACGCCTTTAATCCCAGCACTCGGGAGACAGAGGCAGGTGGATCTTTGTGAGTTCGAGGCCAGCCTGGCTAGCAAGTGAGTTCCAGGAAAGGCACAAAGCTACACAGAGAAACCCTGTCTCGAAAAACCAAAAAAAAAAAAAAAAAAAAAAAAGAAGAAGAAGCTGCTGGTGATGCCTTCTTTTGCCCTTACGGGTTCCTGTGGGTTTTCCATGTAACAACAGCACTTTTGTTATCCCTTTTAATCACCTTTTTTTTTTTTTTGTTATTGCTTTTATTTCCATTACAATTCATAAGATCCTCATTAGGTGGGTTAATCTTGTTAAAAGCCGTGTGTTCCTCCGATCTTTCTTCCTCTTTACTTCACACGAATGTGCTTCCCACCAAAACCCATTTCTTCTGTAATTAGTCATGAATAGTAATTAGTCATGAATAGCCTCAAAGAACAATCTGCTTTGGAAACCAGATTTCTTAGATACAGAGGCCAAACTTGTTACTGAAAATATGTGTTTCTGGGCCACACAGTCCATTTAATTTCTCTCCCAATTAGCCATGAATAGGTTTTCAAAATAACAAAGATGTTCGATTTACATTTGTAGCATTGCTTCATCTTATGAATAGATTGGAAGTGCCAAATACCACTCGTCTTTGCTTTCCTTCTCTCCCATGCACAGGGACACTGGGACTCTGTTTCATAGACAGAAGGCTAGGTGAATTCTTCATCTGTGTACTGGCTCCTCTTGGCCAGGGTTGGACTCCATGGTAGGTGGAATGCCCAATCAGCACGAGCCACTGTCACTGTCAGGCAGCTGCTGGTATACTGGGCAAGGCAGCCAAAGCATACACACAATGGTAGTTGACTGTAGCCAATGGTTGTTCTGTGGAGGGTGGGAGCAGGTGTTGCCTGGCAGGGAGTCTATTAACCCCATTTCTTCTGGTTCTTGGCAAAATGAAACGGTGTCTGGGTAGAAAGTCTTTCACATAAAATAACTCAGTGGTGGGGCTTCTGGATAACAGGCCACCTTCCAAGAATGTTCCGGAGACACAGGGCAGTGACAGCAAAGGGGGCACAAGACACTGGCAGGCAGGGCACTTCCCTGAGGAGAGCTGTGTCACACCTTCATAAAGAGGTGTAACAGGGTGTGGCTACAGTGAGAAAATAGAAGAGGGCTGTGACAGAGGTCACTGCCACTCAAGTGATGCTCAACTCTCTCCACTGTGTGTATAGGAAATACTCTTCTCCAGCTTTCCCAGAGCCCTGTGGCTCATTGTTGGGGAGGAAAGATGTTGCATTTCCACAAGATCAGGGCAGCCAAATGTGCCCAGAATCCACAGTTGCTCACTGTTGCAGATGCTCCTCAGGAGTGATGTCTGCATGATATGAAAGTCTATGTTTGTGCTTTGTTTTGTTTTTTAATTAACTTCTGCACACTTAATTTCCCTACAAAATTTTCTATATCCCATTCATTTTATTTCCTCCAGGGAATAAGAAAATGCACCAATCCCTAGACTATAGTTCTCGTCTTTCTGCCTGCTCATAATATGTAAAACCATACTTTATATTTTGTAAGGGATTGTTCATTCTCTTTCTGTTCTTAGTACTGTAAAGTTGATTGCTGGTGGTATGATTATTAGTGACATCCTCCAATTTCATACACAAGGAAATGGAGACTCAGATGGCTACCTCACCACAGATCTTAAGGCCACAACTCTTCTAGTTCTGAGTTCAGTCTTCCTTCTCAGCCTCACCTCGAGGAGAGAGAGTGAGAAGCAGCTTCACCTTCGGCAGGATATGTTTCTGTTTCTTTTTCATCCCCACCCAATCTCACAAGGACATTTGCCCAAGGAAATGTCAGAGGGTACCAGGATCTTGGCCATTTAAAACATGAGTTCAAATGTTCTACTGTTGGGAGCTGTACAGCCTAGTCTTGGATCAGCACATGACTACACTGTCCAGTGGGTTTCCTCAGGGTGAGGCACCTGTGGAAATGGACTCTCACTTAGCTAGGACCAGTAGTCCATGGGACAGTGTAGGAATTTGCAAAATTTGTGCAGCTTGCAGGCTCTTTCCTCTCTCATTATATTGGTGATTCTTTGGGTAGTTTTTAGTTTAACTTTATCAGTCACACATGCAATAGCTGTAATTTTCCCTAGAAATTCTGCTCTTCCTTGAATATTTCCCCCTAAGATTCAACAGGAGGCTAATGTTTCTCAAATCTCTTATCTGGAATTACTGATTATAGCTCCCAATCCTGGGAACTTTTCTGATTCAATAGAGATAGTTAAGTATATATGAGAAAACAACACTTATAAAACATTAACCATGTCTCATAGTTTTGGAAAGGAGAGTATGGCATGCATACACAGAATAGGAAAAAAGCTTTAGGAATTCACAGTGCCAACTATTGAGAGTAAGTTCCCTGGACACCAAGCATAGAATCATTGGTAGGATCTGATATGCTCCAAGAGGAAAAAATACAATGCAAAATGTGGGATGGGTAGATCCATCTTTACCATACTTAGGAGCTTTTATTGGTAGAAGAAATATGGTGTAGTGAGATGGGAAAAGAGTGCTTTGCCAAAGTCTGCCTTTTACAGAGAGATTGAGACACGGGACCCTCTTGTAGAATAAGGAACTGTATAAAAGCATATCTTGCAGACACAAAAGAATTGTCTGGGTTTGAATATTGTCCTTAAAGCACTGTGCCCATGTCTATTATTTTTTAACTTTTTAACCACAAGTAGCTGCCAGCTGATATGAGTGCTGCAAGAGTAGGCTGTGTCTGGCTTGATATTTATTTAAGCCTGCAAAAATGCTGAACCCTATGTCTAGAATAAGGTTATGCAGGGGGTGGGAAGGTATATTTGGGAAAGCAAAAAGGGGAACAATGGGGGCTTTCATAGTGATCACGATGTATTCCTTAAATTGTGATGTATTTCTTAAAGTCAAAAATAGAAGCTGTTCATGTAACCCTGGTAAGAAAAACTCCATTTAAGTATAAATAAAGACATCTCAAGCTATTTGGGGCCACTTGAGTGCAATCCACTTGGTGGTCAGAAATTTTTCCTTGTGGCAACACCCTTCCCCACCTTAGGACCTGAACCCAAGCTGAGACCGGACCCCAGCATTTTACCATTTACAAGTGAGTTTAAATTCAAATTGTAAGGGTGTCTGAAGCCAAACATTTCTCCTACTTCTCTTCACCTTTTCAACTTTCTCCTCTATAATTACTTTCTCCTCCTGCTCTCACTCTTCATCTTCCCTCTCCTTCTCTCCCTCCTCCTCTTCTTCCTCCTCTTCTTTTTCCTTTGATAATAATTATTTATTGTGTATGTGTACATATACATGTCCTGTCATATTTGTGGAGGTCAGAGGACAACTGGAGGGAGTCAGTTCTTTCCTTCCACCAGTGGGTCCTGGAGATTGAACCCAGGACATCAGGTTTGGTAGCAAGCATCTTTACCCACTGAACCATCTCACCAGCCCTCACTCTGTTCTCTTCATCCTCTGCCTGCATCCTCATCTGCATCCTCTCATTTTCTTCTTTGTTATCATCAGCATCATCTTCTGACAGCCAAGTCTTAGAAGATTGACACTTAAGATTGCATCATAAATAATTCATTTTTGAGAAGATTTTTTTCTCTGGTTATTTTTTTTCTATGCTACACTGCACTAACAACACAACTGTGTCTAAATTACAGAGGCTCATATGAAACTGAATTGAAAAACAATCTGACCTTTTCTTTCTCCTTTTTCCTAAAATGTTCTCTCTCTCTCTCTCTCTCTCTCTCTCTCTCTCTCTCTCTCTCTCTCTCTCCCTCTCTCTCTCTCTCTCTCTCTCTCCCTCTCTCTCTCTCTCCCTCTCTCCCTCTCTCCCTCTCTCTCTCTCTCTCTCTCTCTCTCTCTCCCTCTCTCCCTCTCTCCCTCTCCCTCCCCCCAGCTCTCTCTCTCTGCTGAAAACAAAGCTTGTTTCTTATAACTGAATAGTGCTACCCTCAGGTAGCTTGCTGTTCACAAAGAAATGGGAAAAGGGAAGAAACTCTAGTGACCGTCGGAGCACTTATTACTGCGAAGAACTTGTAGATGGAAGTTGTGCACTCTTGCAGAGTAGGGCAACAAATACATTCTCTTGGAATAAAGGCTTGAACAAAAAGAGTTAAGCAGAATGCACAATTATTGATTTAAAAAACAGACACAGACCATCTTCACATCAGTTTCATGAAGACTATTTTTTCAACAACGTGGGAAAATACTTCAGTGTGTAAAAGAGGGGGAAATGATAAATAGTACATTTTAGAATGAAAATATATAAGGGAATATATATGCCTAGATTGCTACTTGTGTCTTCAGAGAATGTGTATTTATAAAACTTTTTGTTTGATCAATTTTTGTTTTATAAATATCGTGTATGTAAACATACAAGCATTTTATTGGGTATATGACCCTAAGTGTAATTATTGATAAAGCTTGGCAATTGCATTAAAATCTTTTATATCACCACTAATATTTATTGCTGTATTAGAGTATATTAGTTTTTTCTCTTTAAATTCTGCTTAATTCCACCTTCTATTTGGAAGCTGTGTTGCTAGGTAGATATATTACACTTGTTTCTTTGTTTCTCTCACTGCCTGGGGGGCCAGCCTCCAGTTGCAAGGCCTCAAAGGGAAATTTGCTGAGTCCAGCATACTAGACTTTTTGTTTTCTATTTAAGAAATTTTAAAAATTCATTTTATATACCAACCACAGATCCCCCTCTCATCCCTCCTCTCACTCCCCACACTCTGACCCACCTCTATCCCCTCCTCCAAAAGGGTAAGGCCTCCCATGGGAGTCAGCAAAGCCTGGTACATTCAGTAGAGGCAGGTCCAAGCCTTTCCCCCTGCATCTAGGCTGAGCAAGACATCCCACCATCGGGAAATGGGCTCCAGAAAGCCAGCTCATGCACCAAGGATAGATCCTGATCCCACTGCCAAGGGCCCCTCAAACAGACCAAGCTACACAACTGTCTCCCATGTGTAGAGGGCCTAGTCTGGTCCCATTCAGGTTCCACAAAAATGTATTAGACTTTTATATCTGAAGGGGTTAGGGAAAAAGACACTCATATATTCTCCCTTGATGGTTTCCTTCTTTATTCTATTTTCTTCTATGATCTTTCTACTGTATACTTTTTTTCCCTATAGCTTATCCACCCCAATAAAATTTTTCAAGCAACATAGGAATTACTATGTGATTACATTCTATTTTCAAGTGAATGATTATAATGAATACAGGTAAAATCATGTTTTCCATCTCCCTTACATGATTAAAGATTTTCTGTGTTACAGGTGAAAAACCAATTATCCCAAGAACCCACATACATTTATACTCAAGCAACTTGTTATAGATTAATCATATAGGCAAGCAAGATAATCTTCTCAGTCAGGTCTTTTACTGGCAGGCTGAATTTTGCAGTTATAAAGAAAGGGCCAATTGCTTTATTACTTATCTTGAAAGATAATCTTACAAGGAATCACAAACCTAAACTTTTATATATGAAAAAAATCAATCAGCTCTATTTTAAACCTTTAGGGTGCATACCCAGTCATCAGTAGTTTCTTATATCAGAAGATTGAGGGCAGGAATGTGTAGCATGAATCTTAAAAGTTCTTATTCATAAAATCAAGCCTGAGGCCAGTTATTGGGGCCTCACTGGAAGATCAGAGAGACAGAACAAGCCATAGCTAACCTCATCTGGCTAACTTCTCAGCTGATCTTGTTTCCTCAGGCTGGAAGCCTCTGTGTCCTCATATCCAAATGGCTCTCAGCTGAACTGTGCTGCTAGAAGCCTGAAAGCTTAACCAGCCAAATGATTCTAGTTTCTGATCCTCACACCTTATATGCCTTTCTGCTTTCTACCACCACTCCCTGGAGTTAAAGGCTCGCTTTCTGGGATTAAATGTGTGAGTCGCCATGCTTGGCTGTATACTTGAACACATGGATTTCTGCATCTGGAATGCTAGGATTAAAGGCATGTCCTAAATAAATGCCTATCCTAAGTATCTAGTGGCTTTTCTATTCTCTGACCCCAGATAAGTTTATTAAGGTACACAATATTTTGGGGAACACAATACTACCACAGGAATGGACATAAGGAATCATCTCCTTTGGCCATCAACCAATCCTAGCAAGAAAGGCTTGTCAGCTAATAATAATTGGACTGCTTTGTTCTTATTCCCCGACCTTAACGAGTTCCTCATTCAATTATGTGCCTTTCTAAAACTCTAGATTATCTTCTAGAGTTTTTCACCTCAAAGCTATTTGATGAAAACATCTTAGTCTAACTTAGTTATTTTCAAAGCTTTGTTTCAGCTATGCACATCTCCTGACATTGAAATTAAAGGAATTTAAGCTAGCTGGGCTACTGGGTCTCAATTGCTTTTCTAATTATTAACCTAAGCCACAGTCTATAGGGCTCCTCAGTAGAAACTCGTGTTCTAGCTGTGTGGCACTTCCTTGTACTTAATTTTATTCATCAAAACTCTGTATAAACTAACATTATTATTATTATTAGTTAGACAGTACAGCTTAGGAAGGAATCATCTTCATAATAATCTACAGGTAAAAATGCCCAGTAGAACTGGATGTTTCTATGAAATAAACACACTACATTACAGGCAGTGGGGATCTCCCCACACCCATTTACACCATACCAGATACCAGAGAAAGATGGCAGCAGCAAACATGTAAAGGCACAGCAGAAACAAAAGACATTCCAGGGTCTTTGGTCTCGGGGTCTTGCCCATCCAAGATTCATCCATCAGAGAGTTTCCTCCTGGTGGGCTGACACCTTGAACTTCAATTGCAACCTGCTGCTCCTCTGACCTGGCCACCGGCATGTTTCTTTGTGTATGGTGTGCATGTGCCATGCTGTGTGTGTGTGAAAGTCAGAGAACAACAGGTAGGAGTTGGTTCTCTCCAGCCTGTGGGTCCCAGGGATCAGGTTTTCAGACTTGGCAACAAGGGCCTCTACCTGTTGACCCAAGTCCACAGTCTTTGTTATTGAGTGTATTAGTTACTTTTCTATTTCTGTGATAAAACACCATCACCAAGACAATTTACAGAAGAAAGATTATTCTGGCCTTACAGTTGCTCAGTCCATGAGGCTGAGCAGCAGCTGAGAGTTCACATCTTGAACCACAAACAAGCATCTAACTTGAAATGGCATGAGTCTTTTGAAACCTCAAAACCCCACTCCCAGTGACATACTGTCTTCAACAGGGTCACACCTTCTAATGCTCCCCAAACAGCCACTACTGGGGACCAAGTATTCCAATGCCTGAGACTTGTGAGGTTATGAAGGACGCCTCATTGAAAACATCACATTAAGTATATAAAAGCTCCAAATTATTATTTTAAATTAATTTTCTTTCCCTATTTAGTACCACGTCTTGGTATCTGTACAAACTTTTTGGCTTTGTTTTTTGATACAAGTTTATATCATTTTTATTGGTATTTGCTTGATATAATTTTTCTTTTCAGTCTTTTGACAATTTTATGTCTTAGCTTTGTCTATTAATATAAAACATGGTTGAATCTTGTAACTGAGGAATTTGAGTCATTTAATTTTAGGTTGGTTACAGAAAAATTTGCAATTTAGGTGTTATAAAACCCACAAATGTTCTCCTAAACTCTGCTCCAACTACCATCTTGTAAATTTTGATCTGTTTCGCCTTTCATTCTGTTCCAAATAGTTAACAGAGAACTTACATAGAGAATATATAAAGGATTCTCACAAGCCATTGGTAATAGAATGACAGAGTGAAAACATGGGGAAAAGATTTGAATACCAGATATAAGAATGGCTAAATAGCACTTGAAAGGTGCTTGTTTGGAAAATGCAAATGAAAGCCATAATAATGTCATTTCACACCCACTAAGATGGCCATGGAAAAAACAGGTTATAGCGAGAGCTGGCAAGGATGTGGAGAAATTGGAACCCTCATGTGTAATACCCTCCTATGATGTGAAATGGTCCAGTCGCTTTGGGAAATGGCAACTTCTCTCTCTCTCTCTCTTCCTCTCTCTGTGAGTGAGTGAGTGAGTGTGTGTGTGTGTGTGTGTGTGTGTGTGTGTGTGTGAAAGAGAGAGAGAGAGAGAGAATGTGTGTGTGTGCATGCATGTATTAAATGGATAAATGATATTTGAAATGCTAATATAGAGAAATAATATTCAGCAATAAAAAGAATGAACTTCAAAACATATTTCTTTTAAATAAAGCCCTGCCCCCCAAAAAGCTATGTAGCCCAGGATTCCATTGATATGAAATGCTCACAAATGCAGCTATATAGACAGAAAATCGATTCATGGTTTCCTAAGGTTTAGAGTAGGAATTCATTGGTAATAAACACAAAGGATATATTTTAAAAGTTTTATTTTTACATTTGTTTATTTAGAATGTAAGAGTCTGAGTTGATATGAGTTCTAAGATTATAGGCTCATAAGGGATGTTTTAGTGTGGAGAAAATGTTGCAAAACTGAATTGTAAGAGGGCAATTAGCCAGCATCTGAATTCACGAGACTAGGAAAAAAATGAATTTATTAACTGTGCTGCAAGTACTCAACAGACAATCGCAGCATCAACAGAAAGATCACCCACATGAAACAGTGGTGCATGGGAGGGGGATACGTGGTTAGGGTGACCCACAGCAATCTCCACCATGCAAATGAGGGGCATCCTGATTGGTTGATATTTTATTCCCAGGGGCCTCTGGGTTCACATGGTGCAGGGTTGTACTTGATTTAGATTGGTTGCACTCGGTTACATCATTCTGCAGCCAGAAAGTGCTCTGTTTCCTTTTTGTGGCATTTTCTAGACCAGGCTTGTATTGTGGCATTTCCCGGATGGTGACCTCTTTGTTTTCTGGTCTGTCAGTTTGCCTCTCTCCACACTATGGTAAAGGTTTTACAACTGTAAATTTACTAAAATCATTCTATTTATACTTCAAATGGCTATGTTTCAAGTTATACAAATTATACCTGTACAAATCTACGGAAACATCCCATCCTCCCACACCAGTGAACTTAAACAGTTCTGAGTTTATTGAGAGTATTTTCTACATTCTGTGCCTAGGTGACCAGTATCACATCTGACACAATGGACACCAAAGATTAAATGTGCCTCACTACCCTCATGACGCACACGATGTGTTCATTGTCAGGACTGGTTCTGAAAGGAAAGGTCCAAGTCCAGGGCTGCAGGCTGCTGGCTGCCTTCCAGGGAGAGAGGCTGGAATGAGCTTTGTCCTGGGTCGATGGTTCCTGTCACTGATTAACCAGCCTTGTTGGAAGGCTGCACCACCAGCACTCCCCACACAAAGACACCTGGCCGAGTCCTGGGCGGCCGAAAAAATGTCGACCCGCTATCACCAAGCAGCGAGTGACAGCTACCTGGAACTTCTGAAGGAGGCCACCAAGCGCGATCTGAATCTCGCGGATGACGATGGCATGACACCCACTCTCTTGGCAGCCTACCACGGCAACCTGGAGGCCCTGGAGATAATCTGCAGCAGAGGGTGAGTGATTTCTGTTAGGGCAGCCTGGGGTCCTCCAAAGTAGCAGCAAGAGGCGGGGGAGTCCGAGGACACGTTTTGCCTCTTTCTAGGCTCCCTAAGTAGTTGGCTTTTAGGGAAAGACAAGACTAACCTAGGCATGGTTTCTTTCCCTATAAGAACAGCCACCTGGGGGTTACTCAGCCAGAGGGGTGGGAGGGTATTGTAATTGTATGCATTGAAAATCATTTCCATGGATTTAAATGTTGACTCTTTAAAAAGAGGTCACCATTCTACTCAGTTCAGTCATCCTCCTTGGTTAGGACCTGTTTTTATTTGACTTTTCCAATTGTGTCATTAAAACCTACCTTTTATGAGCCCTCAGGTTTGTGTAAGTCCCTAATTTTTGAATGAAATTTCTGGCTTTACAAGCTGTAAGAGGGATCTCCAGTCCATCTTTACTTTAAATTTTATTTGTGGGCAACACACACACACACACACACACACACACACACACAGGGGTCAGCTGGGAGAGGGAGAGAGAGAGAAACACAGACACATGGGGGTGTCAGGGGAGACACAGACAGATAGACACACACAGAGATGGAAGAGAGGAAGAGGAGAAAGAGAAACAGACACACACAGAGGGAGGAGGGGGAGAGGGAGAGAGAGAGTGAGAAATAGAAATAGACAGACAGACAGACACACCCCACCCCTAAATTTTAATTCAAGTCTTTGCTAACTCTTTTATTCTGCTTGTCCTGCCCATGATCAGAGGGCTAGTTAGTCAGGGTTGGCAGCTGTGCCTTAAGAAAGGGAGAGATGGAGCAAGAGAGAAATCTGAGGGAGGGAGGGAGGAAGAGCAAGAGGAAGAGGAGGGGAGGAGGAAGGGAGCCAAGTGAATGCATTCCATACAGTTAGTGTCTGGTAGGTGACAGTCCTCCCTCCCTCCTCCTCCTCCCCCCTCTTCCTCTTTCTTCCTCCTCCTCTGATTCTTCTTTCCCTTCATTTGTGGTGCTGTCTAGAGGATACTGATCAACAGAATGTCCTGGTTTCCGTCATGGCAATCAGATTTGAGAGGGAAAGACAAACAAGTGGCTTATGGCAGGCATAACAGAGCCTGTTCCAGAGAGGGGAAGTGAAGCTTGTATTAGAAAGACAAGCAGATGACCAAGGACTGAAGGAAGCATCTTTCCTTTAAGACAGAGCACGGTGCACCCCACGAATGGAAGACGTTGAGTTTGGCTGGACTTGCACAGCAACAGGACAAGCCTAAGTGATAAAACCAGACAACAGGAGTCTTGAATTTCTGTTAAGGACTTGAACCTCATCCTGAGTGCCAGGAAACCACACCCTGTATTCACAGAGGAAGCCTTCAGATAGACTTATGCTTATAAATATTGTTCCAGTGATTACACAGTGGTTACAGAGAATGTTTAAGGACATTCAAGGTGAACTGAACTCACATGGTGACAATGGGTATGGGTAGACACAGGCAGGTTCCAGTGGCCGTTTGGATGCCGAATAGCTGGTGATTAGATGTGGGCGAATAAAGGGGGAAGAGGCTCAACATCCATGTTTTCATTAAACAGGTTGTAGATATAGGCACCTCACTGAATCGAGGGACATGTCAGAAAAAGCATGCCCACTGTCTACACTACATCTTCTGAAAGCTTAAGTCAAGATAAATCTTTCCTCTTTTCAGTCAATGCTTCAGTTATTTGTTACAGCAATAAAATATCTAACACACTTCCTTAATTTAATTTATAGGGACACTTTAGTATTATAATCAGCAAATTTGCTTCCTAGGTTATCCCTATGTTGGATACACAATTTTTTTTTTCTAATTTTCAGTGTTGTGATGATTATTTTTCTATATAATCTTTGTCCAACTCTCAGAACTGAAGTTTTTTTTGTTTTCGAGACAGGGTTTCTCTGTGTAGCTTTGTGCCTTTCCTGGGACTCACTTGGTAGCCCAGGCTGGCCTCGAACTCACAGAGATCCGCCTGGCTCTGCCTCCCGAGTGCTGGGATTAAAGGCGTGCGCCACCACCACCCGGCAGAACTGAAGTTTTTAAATCAGTACTTCTGTTATGATAACAGAATGCCTCAGGCAAGGTAATTTCTAGAGGATAGAACTTATTCTCATAGTTCTAAGAGCAGCACAGAAGTCCAAGATCAAGTTGGCAAGAAGTTCAGTGCCTAGAGAGACCCAGTCTCTGCCTCCAAGATGGCTCCTTAACGCTGCCGCCTCTGGAGGGGAGAAAGGCGGAGTCCTCACACAGTAGAAGAGACTGAAGAAGGGGTACACACACACACACACACACACACACACACACACACACACACACACACACACACACACACAAATGAAAAAGCAAATTCCCTCCCTTGATAAGGAATCCCTTCCACAAGGTGAAAGGTGGGGTTCCTGGTGAGGATGAAAAGTCCAGCGCTGAACCGCCATTGCATTTCCACCTTCGCAAGCTGTGTATCTGTAACCCTGCCCCACTTTTATAATGGGGTCTTCAACATTGGTTTATAACATTGACTTTCAAAGGTGTGTGTGTGTGTAAAGGGTGAGTGATGGTGCCAGCATGCCACCGTGCACACGTGGAGGTCAGAGCTTCGTGTGTCCGTCCTCATTTTCTAGCATGTTTGAGTTTTCTACAGTCTCTTGTTACTCACAGGCTAGCTGCCCATGAGCCTCCCATCTTGCTGGAGGAGGACTGGCATCAGATATGCCTCTGCATCCGGCTTTATGTGAGTTCTGGGGATCTGAACTCAGGGCCTTATGCTGGTGGAGCAAGCAATTTACCCACTGAGCCCTCTCCACAGCCTTCAAAATGCTTTTACAGCTAACAATCTGAACCATTTGTCATATATATAATATATATATATTTTATAAATATGCTTACAATTAGTATTTTAACAATTGATACTTTAACTATAAATAAAATATAAATGTACACATATATAATATGTTATATATACTTATGGGATACAGGAATATGTGATACATATTTTGTATGTATAAATGTGTCAATCTCTGCTACATAATTCTAACTTGAAGGTCATTCATTCCAAAATATTAGCTGACAAATATGATCTTCCAAAATTTTCTTTTGCACACCTTCACAAGTGTATTGTTTTCTTTAAAAAGGCAACATATAGTGCATAATGATAAAATAACGATATATCGTTAACAATGTGCACTTAAAAGTTGACATGCATACCACTGCTTTTCATGACTACATGATACTCTATTGTTTTTATCATTATTTATTTATTTTAAACTATCAAAAATTGCACAGCCACACATGATGATAGTGCATGCCTATATTCTCAGTACCTTGAGTCAAGAAGGTTGTGAGACTGATGCCAGCCCACACTTCATAGCAAGTCCCTGGATCCAAAATTGTGCATGTATTTATGATATACAATATGGTATTTTAAATACATTTGTATTATGAAATGATTGGATTATGCTAATTATATGATAACTTGCACACTTACCATTTTTGTGGTGAGGATATTTAAAATATATCTTCTTAGCAATTTTCAAGTATGTAAAGCATTGTCTTTTTTATGTCCTCACCACATTATAGAGTGAATTGCTTGAACTCTTCCTTCTTAATGGACATGTTGTATCTTTAAGTCTCTATCATCGTACTTCTCTTCCTACCCCCAACTGCTGGCTACTCAAGAGACTTCTATAGGTCCCATATTTTTTAGAATCCACATTTAAGTGAAATTATGAGGTGTTTGTCTTTTTGTGCCTAGCTTATTTCACTGAACATAATGTCCTCCAGGCTCATCCATGTTTCCAAATGCAGGATTTTCTTTTTCCTTAAGGCAAAATAGTATTCCATATGTGCACATATGCGCACACACATATACACTTTTTTCATTCATTTACTGGTGCAGGCAAATTGATTCTGTAATTTATTCAATTAGTTGCCCATTCATAACATTTTATTCCATCTCAATTCAGTGCAGAGACTTAACTTTTTGTCTTGTTGGCTGTTACAAGTAGAGTTGAAAGGAACAACCTTGTTCATTCAGCTTTGTCCAAGGCCTCACATTTCCTTGGGATAAAGTCTTCAAAGTAGAACAGTAGATTCTAGGGGTGCCCTGGTCTTTTGATGTATATCCTGCCAAGAAATCTGAGCCAGATAATGCTTTTCCCAGCATGGTCCTCTCCTTGTGATCCCACTAAAACCAAACAACTGACAGTTTTCAATCGTTTCCTGTTGGATAGGCAAACACTGGCAGTGTATGGTTTTAATTGGCATTTCCTTCATTATTATAAGTCCAAATAATTCCTTTTTATGTAGAAAAAACATTTTTTATGGAATTACTATTTTCTGAGAACAGCTTTACACATATTTAAAATCAGCTTCAAAAGAAGAAATTGGAATGGAGCAGATGCCTAGAGTGTTGTAATTTAAGCAAATTACCCACTTAGCAACAATAACAAGCTGATTTAAAAATTATTGATCAAAATGATTGCTTACTAAAAAATCAAGGGCAAAATATAGCTTATTTTAAATTGCTTCTCAGAGAGTTTCTCTTTTGGGAAAAAATACTAACACTAGATTGAATCTATCCTAAAGAATACATAGGATATAAGCATTAGATTTAGTCCATCCAACAAAGGTGCTGGTTTTAGATGGCTGGGCAGGTATCTGCATGGTGCTGCTAAGAATTGTGAGCCAGAAAGCTGCGTTTAGTAAAATGCACTGGAGTCCCAGCTCTGGAAAGGCAGGGAGAGGACATCTTTGGGGCTCGCTGGTCACTCAGTCTAGATGGTTGGTGAGTTCTGCTTTCAGTGAAAGACCCTGTTTCAAAAACAACAAAGATGGAGAAGCAATTGAGAAAGACAACCAGGTTAAGCTCTGGCTTCTATGTGTACACGCTGGAACACACACACACACACACACACACACACACACACACACACACCCTCACACACACACACACAAAGAGACGTGTGAGTCAGGCATGGTGGTGCATGCCTGTAATCCCAGAAAAATCAGGAAACTGAGGTAGGAGGATTCAGCCTTGAAAGTCAGCCTTAGTTACATAGAAAGACTCCTTATAAACAGATAGAGGCAGGGGAGAGTGTGATTAGATTTAGAAAGACTTCATGAAGCTTGACATTAATACATTTTCATATCAATTGAAAACCTGTCCTTAGGGTTTAGATGCACTAGGAAAACCAATGGATCATCTTCCTGGCAGTTTCATTGGAATTTTGCATTTGAAATTGTCTCTAAAGAAGATCCACCTCTGCCCCATCTCAGGCCTCCTTGTATCTTAAAAGCATCACGGAAGACCCACTGAGTTGGGAAAATTCACTCCATTCTGCCTGAAGTGTATGGATTTAACCCAGACTCTTAGCACCCTGTTACTTCCCGCTACAACCCACCCTGCCCAGTACTTGTTCTTTAGTTTAGCCAATCCAAGGATAATTCAGGCAAATTTAATCAGTGTGTTTTTGTTTATGCCATACTCACATCTTGGCTCTTTTCCAGCTCTGCTTTGATGTCTAGGGTGCTTAAGGGGTCCTTTGAATATGGTGTTCAGTTAAGTAAATACAAAGTGAAACCACGTGTTTGGGGATGAGGAACTGTACTCCCCAAAGATTCGAATGTGCCAAGGCTCAAAGAGGGGGATCTCCTTTGATCCAAAATAATTAAATTGGGCTAACTGGCTAGGGCCCTCTTAACAGAGGCTCCCTGACAGAACAGCATTATTTAACATTTGCTTTCCTTAGATTCAATTTCATTTTCCTTCCTTCCTGTTCCCATTCCTTTACCCATAACTCCATGCTGTCTGGTCACACTGATGTACACTCTGGGTTCCCCAAATATGCCATGTGATACAACCCATTCTCGTCTGTACCCATGCTGTTCTCTGTGTGAAACAGGAGGCCGACCTGTGGCTGGATGTAGCCCACAAACAGGCTTTACTTGGATTTCACTGTGGTTTCCTTTTAAAATTGAGCCAATATTTAAATACATTCCACGAAATTCTGGAGTTCAGCCTTCATTTGAAAAGTGGACATGGTAACACCATTTCTGCTTCATTAGGGCATAGCCCGAGCATATCTCGGTCTTTGCTGAGAAACCCAGGTGTGTGTCCTCTTGGGGCAGATTTTGAGATTTCTGCTAGAAACTGCGGATGATAAAAGGAGAAACATAATGCAGGCTTTTCCCTCTTGGGAAAATTAATTGGGTAAATGGAGCACAACAACTTGATAAATAAAATAACCTTGTAAATACTTAGCTACCAGAACTAGGCCAGCATGGTGGTTTGCACCTGTAGTCCTGGTACTGGGGAAGCTGCTGTGAGGGATCAGCACAAGTCTGAGGCAAGCTTGGACTACATAGTGAGTTCCAGCGTGTCTGAGACACAGAGCAAGGTGCTACCTCAAAAATAAACAAACACATGATGGGGGAGATGGCTCTGTGGGGAACGGTGTTTGCTGCTGAGCCTGGTGACCCGAGATTGACCCCTGGGTCCCACATGGTGAAAGGAGAGAACTAACTACTGTAAAATTGCCCTCTGACCTCCATATGCATATTGTGGGACATTCGTGCCCACACCTATACACACAGGAAACAAACGCACTTAATTTCTGGAAAAAAAATTAAAAATTAAAAACCCCCAAAGAGTGTTATAGTGGTAGAAACTGACCAAGTGGCCACAAGAAAAGATAAATATATGAGTGTGGTAAAAAGAGCAACGATGATAATGTATATGGAATGTATATACGCATAGTTTACCAAGCATTGTTCTGTGTTACATATGTTTAAATTCACACAAAAACTCTATCAGAGGCATTATTATTATTCTCCATAAACAGTTAGGATGGAAGACTTGTGGATGGTTAAGTGGACAAGCTGGGTTATATTCATGTAAGACTTTTATTATGACACAGATGGTTAAACATGAGACAGGCCTGATCCAAGGGATGCCACCTGTTGGACTGGGGATATAGCTCCATGGTAGAACACGTGGTGGGCACATATGAGGCCCTGGACTCTACCCTTAGTGCTGCAAAAGTAAAAATGGAAGTGTGCTGCCTATTACCATCACTCAAAACAACTGCACCCTCCAAGAGTCTTACTTTACTCCTGGGATGGTGGTTGGTTCAGAACTGAGGTAGCCAGGGGTTTACAGGGAGGTGACCCAAGTCTGAGTTATCAAATTATAGGTTGTGCCACATAGGGGCATTTGTATTAACATACGTGTTAATATTTGTATTAACATATGTAAAACATATATGTTAACACATATGTAAAACATGTTAATACATAGGGAGCCTGTGAATCACCTGAAGATCTTGTCAAGCTCTAGTTTCTGATTCAGTAAGTCTGGGTTGGGCTCCAAATTCTGCATTTCATTAGCACCATGGGTAATCTGTTGCTGCTGCTGCCAGTATGTTTGGGTCAAAACACTCCTCAGAGTAGAATCAGTATGGTACCTTAGCATCCTCTGCAAGGGTGTAGATCTTTTCTGCTTCTGTGTTAGTTTCCCACCAGCAGTGGTGAGAGCTATTTCAATTCATCTCCCTGCTCTCCTTCAGTAGGGTCTGTACTTGTATCTCAGGGTTTCACAGGAAATAGAAGCTCTTTTTTTCTGATTGATTTTTTTTGTTGTTGTTTTGTTTTCTGCTTTTGACTCATGGGAGGGCTGATGTATTGGCTAGAATCAGCTCTCTCCAAGTCCTCCAAGAATACTGCTAAGTTGTCAGGACAATTGAAAGCCAATTAAACACAGAAATCATTGAAATTATATAAACATACAATTGAACACATTTTATTAAAATGTAGCACTTGAAACTCACCACTTCATAGTTAGTTCAGTATTTTTCTTGTGTGTGTGCTCTGAAGTTACAGATTTCTATAAATTTTTATGGTGGAAGTAAAATAGCATACTACTGCTTGTCTCTTCTAATCTCTGTATCCAGTGAGGTGATATGGCAACATGAAGATTCTCATGGTGGGCAGACGTACATTATCATACATGCTATAAATCAGGGCTTTGATGTTTTTTCCATGAATGAGCCCACTGCCAAACATTCAAGAGTATACCATTGGGTGATATTATTCTTGGCTTCAGGGCTTCTAACTGAGCTCAATTAGAATTAGGCATGACACTATATTTCCTTTCTCTGAGTCATGTGATCCAACGCTGGCCAATGTGATATGAAAGTGACTCTGCCAGGAAGTTTTTTGGGAAGTTTTTTTTTTTTTCTTTTTTCTTCTTCTAAAAGGAAGGCCTAGCATGGAGATAGCTCTCTACTTCTGGCCATCTGGTATCTGGCTCTGACACAGCTAAACTCAGTAGCCATCATATGTCAGTGTCAAGGCAGGATAAACATGCATTTTGTTGGTTGTTTTTGTTTTTCTTTATAGACCTCATGTTTAGTGAAAAAGCAATTTAGCATGCATCTTTTGTATTTTCATCTCTAGTGGGGATCCTGATAAGTGCGACATCTGGGGAAATACTCCTCTACATTATGCAGCCTCCAATGGCCACACCCACTGCATCTCATTTCTAGTCAACTTTGGTGCCAACATCTTTGCCCTAGATAATGACCTGAAGTCCCCATTGGATGCTGCTGCCAGCAGGGAGCAGAAGGAATGTGTTGCTCTCCTGGATAAGGCTGCCACCATACAGAACACCACGAACCCCAAGAAGGTCACCCGACTGAAGGAGCAGGCTCTGAGGAATGCCAGGAGACAGATGAAAGAATGTGAGCGACTTCAGGAGAGGCACCAAAACAAGATGGCCCGCACCTACAGCAAGGAGGACTCGGGGACTCTTTCTTCTTTCCATGGCACCTTCCCCAGCTCGTCGCTTTCCAAGGCTTCTGCTGGTGGATTTGGGTCACTGTCTAAAGGCATCAAAGATACCTTTAAGATAAAATTTAAGAAGAACAAAGATACCGCAGAGCAGGTGGAGAAGGAAGGCAGGAATGGGCAGAGGCATGTAATGGAAGTGTTCAGAGAGGAGGAGGAAGACTCATTTCCAGAGGACGTCAGAGAGAAGCTCCAGTTGTCAGCGGAGAAAGCCAGGGACGTACAACACGAGTCTATTCTCAACCGCCCAGGGCTAGGGAGTATTGTTTTTAGAAGGAACAGAGTACTGGACCTTGAGGACATTGCAGACAGCAAGAGGGAGTTGGGGTTTAAAATACCCAGTGACTTGTTCCAAAGACCAGGAGCAGCTGATGAAGAGGAGGATGAAGAGGGGGAGGCAAACAGTACTGCAGGTGACCTTCCTTGGGACGAAGAAGTAGAATGGGAGGAGGATGTGGTGGACGCCACCCCGCTGGAAGTGTTCTTACAGTCTCAGCAACTAGAGGAATTCCTTCCCATGTTCATGAGAGAGCAGATGGACCTAGAAGCCCTGCTGCTTTGCTCTGACGAGGACCTTCAGAATATCCACATGCAACTGGGCCCCAGAAAGAAAGTCCTCAACGCCATAGACAAGAGGAAGCAGGCACTCCGGCAGCCCGGGCAGCTGGTGGACACCAGCCTCTGATGGAGGCCACTGGTGAGCAGGGTGACCTGAGCATGTGGTCATGCTGAGTTCCCTTGGGAGGACCACAGGAAGCACCCTGGACCTGATCTTTGTCCAGTGAAAGACCTCTGGGTATAGGTGTTGAAGTTTTAGAGAGGACCTTCAAAACAGAGGCCCAGACTCTGGGAGACAGTCTGTATTCAAGTAAACCATCAGTTAAAAAATAAAAGTCAGGAGACCTTGGAACAAGAAAACAGTGTTTCTCTTCATGAGTTTGCAGTCTGTCTAGACCAAAGGCTCTCACTGGTCTAAAGGGCAAAGCCCAACTTAAATGGATCTAATCTTTTAACAGATATTTACAAGCAACAGGGTTGGGTTTCTAGTATTCCTGTCTAAGAATCAGGAGAGTGTAGTAGGTGGGGGGATGGCAGAAAGAAAATGTGGGGTGCCTATTGTGGAATGGATTTCTAAAGTTCATGTATGGAAGCCCTAACCTCTGAGTATTTTTGGAACTAGTACTTTAAAGAGGTGATTAAGGTTATGTGAGGTTATAAGGGTGAGCTCTTAATTCCACATGACTTAAAAGAAAAGGAAGATAAATCAAGGGTGTGCTCACATAGGAAGAAAAGAGAACAACAGGAAGACAGCTGTCAATCAGCCAATGAGAGTACCCCCAGCCCCCACCTCCCAGGAAAGTCAAACTTGACAATAGTTTGGACTTCCAGCCTCCTGAGATGCGAAAAATCAATTTCTGTTGTTTGAGCCAATCTGCCTGCAGGGTTTTGTTATGGCAGCCTGGGCTGACAAGTGTGACATGTAAACAAGAGGGTAGAAAAGGGAGAGAGAGCAAGAAGGATTCAGGAAAACAATGCCTGTTCCATTTTCACAGTCTTTCTAGAGGTTAAGCGCCTTCTGAGATTTAAAAAGGGAGAGAAAAAGTTCAGTTTTCAGGAAGATTGATGACCAAAGTTAGTTTTACATACCCATGCTTGCCATGCATGCCTTCACTGTTAGTGTGTACCAGTGGTGCTGTTCTCTAGGTCAGTGCATTTATAGTGTAGATCTTAGATGTAGCCCCAAGACTCAGGTGCTAATGGCTTTGCCATCTGCCTGTGGAGCTATGGGGGAAGAGGTAGACATCCATCCCCCAGGCAGGGCGTAGTAGAAGGAAGTTAGGTCATTGAGGCATGCCCTTGAAGTGGATATTGAGATTCCAAATATTCCCTTTCTTTTCTTTCCAACCACCGTAAGTGAACGGGTTCCTCTGCCACATGCTTCTAATGGATCCCCTTGCCACAGGTCCAAGCAAAGCCTCTGAAGTGATAAAGTGAAACAAACCATTCTTTCTTAATCATGAACAAATGTCTATTCCCCTCGGGATAGGGCACCAATGACAGACCAGAGAAACAGTTCTACCCTGAGTGATGATTCATGTCCTGGGAGCGTCCTGGAGCTCCCTGCCTTAGGTTGTAGGCAGCTCCACCAAAGAGAACCTTTTCTCCAGAGCAACTGCTTTCACAACCTTGGGAGGGGGCTTGTGAATCTTATCATTTTCATAAGCTTCCTGAGCCTGGCAAATTCTCTATAGCTTCTCCAGTCTTCTGAAACTGTCTCCTCCCTCCAACAGGTAATGTTTCAATTCAGAGGAAGCAGCTACACGATGGTTATATAATCTCTATATATTACACAATGTATAAATATGTGTGTGTAATAGTTCCACACACCTATATTCCATTTTACTCTATTGTTCCTCTTCACTCTACACCTTTTTAAATCCCCCCCCTCTCTCTCTCTCTCACACACACACACACATCTAGATTGTGCATATGAGAAGAAAATAATGGATACTAGTCTTTCTGAGTGAGGCTTATTTTCCTTAACAATCCTTGGTTGGTTCCTGAAAATATATTAATTTCATTTTCTACAGCTGAATAAAAGTCCATTGTGTAATGTGCTACATTTTCTTTTTCCATTCATCTGTTGATGGTCATCTCAGCTGCTCCCATTTCCTGGCTACTGTGAACAGTGCAGCAGTAACTGTGGATGTGCAGGTCTGTGTGATACGTTGACTGGCATAGCTGGGTCACATGAGAGCTCTGTTTTCAGTTTTTGGAGATGCTGCCATCCTGATTTCCATGGTTCACTTTCCTTCCCACCAGCAATGTATACAGATCCTCTCTCCAAAATCTTGCATTTTTTTTATACTGACAGTTGTTAAAAGGCAATCTCAAATTGAAACCACTCCTAACCCATAGCTAAGTTTTATTGGAATTCTGTAGCCAGACGACCACCAAGTAGAATTTACCATTGACTGTATGTGTAATATTAGAAAAGCTTTTTTGGCCAACTGATTTCCCATCCACATCTGAGTTACTTCAGGAGGCTCCATGCATGATACAGATGCTGAAAGGTGATGAACTCACTCATTCCTTCCGTGAGTGGATTCAGGAAGCATATGTGATATTGGATATGTTACATTAGGGGGTAGTTGTTTACAAATACTGTGTTTTGTTATGGACTAAAGCTGTACTTGACTTCAATAATGGGCACAAGAGCAGTTGTCATAGGAAGGAATTCTGAGCCTGCCTCTGTCTCCTATCATCTAGATGCCTGGATCCCCTCTGGTTCCCTAGAAACCACTTGAGACACTGTCTCCATATCCTACCACAGCTTACATAGTAAGGAGAGTTCATCGGTCAGATTGGGGGAATGAACCTAAATAGGAGACTCCTGATACTTTTTTTTTTTAATCTATTGATCATGAGACATGGTCTCTTTATGGAGCCACTGGCCTCTCAGTTATAAAGAACCAATGGATTGTTTTCACCATGGATTCACTAGGTTCAAGTGAATCACATGATGTGGTTTCTGCTACCTTTGACCAAAGGAGCCTCCTTATCTATGTTTCTTTAAACATTTAAAATAGACACATTAATCTATGTAACATGTGATTGGATGTATGTGACATTTCTTGAAGAGGCAAATCTGTAGTAGTATAAACCAGAGACTAGGAAGAAGCAGGCAATGATTCTGTGAGAACCAGGTTTCTTCAGGGGATGGGATCATTCTGGACTTGGCTGTACAAACCTCACCCAAACCCATTGAATGATACATCTTAAAGCCATAAGGAAGTGTGTTTGCCTAGCATGTGTGAGTCTCTGGGTCTGATTTCCAGCAAAGTAACACACACACACACACACACACACACACACACACACACACACACACGTTTTATAATAAGTTCTACTCAATTAAAATGGAGAAAATATTATTCCACCTCCTCTAAGGATTGAGTGAGCGTTTGACCCCTTCATTTCCTTTTGCAGGAAGTTATCAAAGGACACACTGGAGAAATGGAAATGCTTTATTTCACAGACAGACAAAGCTAGTGAGATGGAGAGTAGGCAATGAGGACATCACCTTGTAACAGAAGAAATAGTTACCTGGTTTAGCTACCCAACTACAAACACGAGTAGGGATGTCGGCACTCAAAGATGAAAACCACTGCAGTTCACGGGGACTAGGCTCCCTCTTTGATCTGGACATCCATCATGAGACAGCCTTTGAGCTGTAACGGCGTTCAGTGCCCAGCTCCTTCCTCTCACTTGCCAGATGACCAGGAATCATACACGAGTTTGGCTGCCACCAAGTCTTCCACTGCCATCCCTGCAATGGACAGAAATTTGATTCACTTCTTCTTCCAGAACAACTTTGCCCCAAAGAACCCTGGCTGTCTTCTGATACCCTGTGTGGGGATACGGCTAAAGCCCATAGGGATAATAGCAACTGCTATCCAGAGGTGCACTCAGACTCAGTATACAAAGGGCTGGTCAAGAAAAGAAATACGATACTAAGCAAGAAATACACACATTTTATAACCTCCAAGGTCTAGTTCAAAGGTCAGCAACATTTCAGTAGAGGCTCAGTGAATAGTCTAATCTCTATAAGTCATATGGTCTATGTTACAACCGTTCAGTTCTGTCCTTATAGTGGAAAAGTACCCATAGGTCACAGGTAAGCGAATGAGTCTGTCTGTGTTTTGATAAGATTTTTTTTTTATGGACACCACAACTTGAATTCCCCCCCTCCACACACACACACACACTCCATGCCCTTCCCTGTCTGTGTGGTTGATGGCCGTAGGCTGATGTTAGCTATCTTCCTCAACTAAATTGTTCTTCATCTTACTTGTCTTTCATCTTGTTCTGAGACAGGGTCTCTCACCGAGCTTACTGATTCGGGTAGATCAGGTGCCTCTATCACTTCCCTCTAGCTGTTAACAGCTTTGTTCCTTGCTCTCTTCCTCTGAGGGATATCGACTTCTAAATCCATTTATGTCTAACCTGAGCGATTTAGTACAACACTGACTGTGTGCAAATGTTTCCTTGTATAGCTCACTGATGTCACAAGAACTCAAGGTAACAGGTGGTGAATAAACTATGGCCTTCTATAGCATGCACTGGGTATGTGACCTTAGATCACTTGCCTAAGGTCACATACCCAGTGCATGCTATAGAAGGAATCTAATCCAGGACTGCCCAACTCCAGAGTTCATAGGCTCACCTACTCCACCCGAACATGTAAATGATTGATCCAAATGATGGACTCTGCCATGATTTCCCAACCATTCACCCACAGAGCCTGGTGACCCATTCGTTTCTCCTTTCATCTGCCTTGTGCTCTGGTTGTCTTTGTGTCCAGGGGGCAATCTGTTGGTCTTACCCAAGGATTTGAACACCGTGGTCTTCTCACAGTGTGCAGGCTTCACTCCTGATATCACTTCTCCAAGCTCAGCGAAGATGTCAGCCTGTGAAGCAAACGCATGGTAACCAGGGCGGAAGCCACCACCCCAGGCCAGCACAGGACCTTCCTGAGTAGGAGAGTACAAAAGCAATTTTTGAGAAGGCCGTCTGTGAACTGGACGGTGTTAGGAAGCATCTGCCCTCTGGTATCCTTTTGGGGCAGCACTTGTGTTTTTGATTCCGTGGACACAGAGATCATTGTGTCTGGAGGCTGCCTGCCAAGTCCCTGTCTGTGAAGAAGTTGGTGTGCTAGTATCTGACCATGCACTTTGACACCTCTTCTTGCTTCCATATCCCGATTATAAGTGGGCATACACCGTCAGGGGATACACAGTCTTACTGGGCTGTCATATTAGAAAGGTTTCCAGGCTGCAACAGACTTCCCATCCCACCGCCTGATCGCACAGCAAACTGGAAAAAAAAAAATCAACTCTCCCTCCAAGCAGAAGGACAAGAAGACACATGTCATAGCCATATGGCTATGTTTTTCTAGAATGGGATTAAAAAGTGCTGCAAGATGTTTAGGAATGTCTTCCGAACCAGAAGGTGAGATGACCAAGGTCCAGAGGGGAAAGCAGTGAAACCCTGGGAACCAGGCCAGGGCCAGTCAATGTTCTGCTCATGAGTGGCTCACCCCTGACAACAGAACGTCCCCTGACTCCTTCAGGGCGGCCTCCCGGGAGTCCACATACAGCAGCGCTTGCTTCATGAGCTCGTCATCCAGTTCTCGCCAGTCAGGTCTGCTTGCTCCAACGGCTACAAGATAGCAAAACAGACTCTGAGCCCAGGAAAATCCTAGGACACATTAACAGAAAGAGTTGAGGAGGGGACCAGTTGGGATATTTAGACCAGAATTCCTTCTCATCTCTTAGACCGAGCTTTTCCCAATCAGTAAGATAGAATACTTGTTTAAAAAAAAAAAAAAAAACCTACAATTTTTCCTTGTTCTTTTAAAAATTACGTGTGTGTGTGTGTGTGTGTGTGTGTGTGTGTGTGTGTGTGTGTGTGTGTGTGTGGTGTGCAGGTGCATGTGCATATATGTACAGGTGCATCTGAAAGTCAGAGATTAAGGGTGTTGGTCCTCAAGATGGCTGTCTATCTTGTTTTGTGAGACAGAACCCCTCACTGAGACACAAAGCTTGCTGTCAGGCCAAGCTGGCTGGCTAGTGAGCCCCAGTGGAGATTTTTCCATCTCCACTTTCCCAGCACTGGGATTACAAGTGCACACCTCCATGCCTGGGAATTAAACTCAGGCTCTGATGCTCACGGCGAGCCCTTTATGAACTGAGCCATCTCCAAAGCTCTTTTTTTTTTTTTCTATCTCACACCCTACTTCATTCCTGCAAGATTTTAAGATCACTTAGCAGCACTCATTTTTTTTAAAGATTTACTTTCATTATTTTAAATTTATGTGTGTGTGTCTGGTGTGGGTATGTGCATGTGAGTGCAGGTGCCTAGTAGGTCAGAGGTCAGATGCTCTTTAGAACTGGATTTATAGGCAGATGTGAGCCACCCAACATGGATGGAAGGAGCTGAACTCAGGTCCTCTGCGAGAGCAGTACACACTCCTAAGCGCTGAGCCATCTCTCCAGCACAGCATTCACTTCTAAAGCAAATGCTGTCCATGTTGTATTTTCCATATATGCCATTTATGGACCTCACGTAGTCTTCAGTGTCTGATTCCATTCATAGATGCACACATTGATGCTGTGAAGAGTGAAGGGGCCTGCTACCCAAGTCATCAATGAATCTGGGTCAGAGAGAGCCCCAGGCTTTCACTCAAGGGTCTCCTCTTCCCAGGACGGGCAGCTAATTGCAGAAGCCACACAACCGAGACCCACTGCTCCTCATCTTCAGTGGGTTTGCTCCTCAGTCATCCCTGTTCTTCACCCGAAACTGTTTTTTCTGTAGTCTTGACAAAGAGGCCAGTGTTAAGGCCACAAAGAAGCCATAAGAAAAAGACAGTTGGGAGGGCTGTAACTGTAGCTCCGTGGCACAGCACCTGCCCCGCATGTGTGAGCCCCTAAGATCAATCCCCGGTACTGGCAGAGGGGGGAGAAGAGAGAAAACCTGGACTTGAGATGGTCTTGACAGAAAGAAGAGCGATGATGGGGGAATGACCCTGTGGGTAAAGCACATAGCATGCAAATGTGACCACCTGAACTGAACTCTCCAGAATCTGCAGAAAGCTGAATGCCATAGTGCACATCCCAGTGGGAGGCAGAAACAGGAGAATCCCTGGAACCTCTGCACCCAGTTAGCTTGGAGAACACACAGGTGAACAGCAAGAGATGCTGTCTCAAACCAAGTAGGAGCCAGAACCGATAGCTGAGTTTGTCCTCTGACTTCCATATGTGTGTGTGGGGGGGGGTCATGCACGTGTACACATACGTTTTTTAAAAGAAAAAAAACAGGAAGAGGAGGATAAGGAGGATGAAAAGGAGGATGGGGAGGAGGAAGTAAAAACCAAACAGATTAAACACCCCACAAAACACAAACGGGCTGTTAGGCCTTGGTCATTGACCTTGTCCTTCTCCAGACAGGAGCAATGAATCCATTGTATCATGTCTCCTGTTACAAGGACATAGGATAATGCACAGGCTGTAACAAAATGCCTGCGGAGCCAGGGAGAAATGAACAGGAACAAAGCCAACAGAGGGACTGGAAATATTGTAGTCCTGGTCACACAGAAGAGAGCGCGTATTTCTCCAGGGGACAGTCATATCCAGCTCCAGCTAATGACTATTATGTATGAGTGCATATCCTCTGTTACCAGACTGCCCTCCATCCCCACTGTTTATGAAGAGGAGCAGGAAATCTATTTGCATATGTTATTTCTTATTACTCTGTCATCCAAACCAAGCAGCTGCTGGCTGGAGCCAGCGCCAGGGTAGCTAGGTGGTCTTTGAAATATTATAAAATTTTATCCAAATACAAGGCAGCATTTATGTGCCTCCTTAGAGTGCTGTCCATGTCCTAATGTGTTCTCTTTCCTGTCGTTATGAGCTCTGATTTCCAGAGAGCAGTGTTACAATGCTCATCTTGAAGGCTGTTGGTGAGGGATTCTATAGAAGAACAGTACTCAGTAATGAAGCTTGTAAATAAATCATAAGGTGGTGGGAAAAACTCCCAGTTTCTGGGACTGCCCCCTTCCCTGCTTTTTACAGACAGCCTCTGCCTCCAGCAGGATGAATTCCCAAGGGGCTGTGTGAGGCCACTCAGGAAGACGCAAGTGGACCAAACAGCAAATCAGCAGTCTGACCCAGATCAGAACTTGGCCTTGCTTCAGCGGGGCTAGAAAGAGTGAAGATCTTGGAAGACTTGCTGATGAAACGAATGGGATGTGGGTCTAGGAGTAAAGAAGTGTGATGTGTGGGGGAGGTTAGAGCCAGGCCTGCCCTTTAGCAGGGCTATAAACAACTAAAATATGTCTTTGGTGTTTCACTGTTATCACTGAGACACACTTTAATAAAGCATATTTGAAAGATCTGTGAACACACAAAGAAACTTTGTCCCTAGGTCAAGGGAACACAAAAAGAAGTATCTTGACTCCGTATCAGACCATCCCCTTCTAGAAATATATAGATATTGAAATAGATATGTAGATAGATAGATAGATAGATAGATAGATAGATAGATAGATAGATAGATAGATAGACAGACAGACAGGCAGACAGACAGACAGACAGACAGACAGACAGACAGATAGATAGATAGA
The DNA here is from genome assembly GCF_004664715.2 of Peromyscus leucopus. Classification (NCBI taxonomy): domain Eukaryota; kingdom Metazoa; phylum Chordata; class Mammalia; order Rodentia; family Cricetidae; genus Peromyscus; species Peromyscus leucopus. Next base: position 84,516,536 of record NC_051063.1, on the reverse strand, counting down.
TAGATAGATAGATAGATAGATAGATAGACAGACAATGAATTTAAAGAACTCATTGTAGCTGGCTTTGGGGATGGTAGAAGGTGCTTAGGAACCAAAAGTAACCTCCAGAAACAGGTCCTCTGTCTATAGCATATGGGGCTGGACCCTGCTACCACAAGAACCTGGAAGAGGACCTTTGATACTAGATGAGGTTATAGCCCAGAGAACACAGATTTCATCCTTGTGAGACTTTAAGCAGAGGACCAGCCTAACCTTGAATGGATTCTCACTGGTTGTGTTAAGTTTGAAAACAAAATAAAAACCAAGTCAGCCAGCTGCAGCTTCAGTTCTGCCCTTGGGAACACATTTCACCAAGAACTGTCCCTCTGGATTCCTCAAGTCCTTCCAGACAGTTTTGTTCCAAGAAGCACACCTCGATCCACCTTTTACCTGCCAACTAAGCCACCTCTTAGCTTCTTCCTGGACCTGTATCATGGCATCAGTTCCCTGCAGACTGAGACCTTGACTTCACTTTGGCCTAGTCCTCAAATTGCTGTGTTCACACCCCCTCAGAGCCCTTGCTTGTAGTCTTCTGTCTGCCTAGAACACCCTCTCTTCAGTCCTTGACATGACTTGCTCTTCCTTATCATTTGGGTCACAGCCCCAAGTCACCTCCCCAGGTAGCTTTTCTGGTAAGTGGATTAAAGGATCCACCTCAACTTCCCCCTTCTGCTTCCACTGTCAGGCTCTTACAGCATCCTGTTTGTTGTACAGCCTCCTCACAAGCAGAATAAAGCCAAGAGGAAAGCCATGACCTCAGATGCTCCATTTACTGTGGCATTCCCCCAGCAGCTAGAACAATGGCTGTCACATGGTGTAGAGTCAGTAAACATTTATGAATGAACACACAATCTCTCGACTAGAGCCAGTAAACATTTATGAATGAACACACAATCTCTCGACTTGATTCCTGGCTGCTCATCTGCCCATGTGTGCAGAGCGCTCTGCTTCTGAGATGACACCATGTTCTTGTCATTACATGGTGGGGCACTGCTAGAATCCTCAGTCCTTGGCTGGATGACTGCCTGGCAATCGAAGCCAGACTTCTTATTGGAAGATAATGTTGAGTACTGTTCAAGAGCCCAGAGCCAGCTCTGAGGACAGACTACCTCAGTTCAAACCCAACTTTGTCCCCAAGAGTCTCTGACTCTTGAAAGTTACTGAATGTCTCCCTGCCTTGGTTTACCCACCTATAAACTAGGGGTTATAATAATCATTGTCTCTTATCGTAAAAGGTTGCTCTAAGGATTAAGTAACTATATATAACATATATACATTATACATACATAGCATATATATTATATATACATACGAAATATTTATATATCACATTCAAGAGGGTTGGGGAAATAGATCAAACAGTAAAGTACCTGCTGTGGTACTACCCAGCATCCATGTAAAAACTGTGGTCATGGTTATTCATATCTGTGACACTGTGGGGTGGGTGGGCACTAGACAGAAGTGGGTGGTTCCTGCAGTTCTCTGGCCAGCCAGTCTAGCTAATTAGTGAGTGTTGGATGCTGTGAGAAACATGTCTCAAAAATAAGATGGAGAGTAACTGTAGAACATCCAACATCAACACACACACATACACACACTACAAACACTTAAGGGTTCACATACACACACACACACACACACACACACACACACACACACACACACACGCGCAGCAGACATCTACAATAGTTAAGTATTTTATAGAGGCCATTTCTTTCAATAATCTCTAAGGTTATTTGAAGATCTTCAGAGGCCCCAAGTGTCCTTATGTTTAGAATACCCTCTCCACTCCACCTCCTATTACACATATTTAAAACACCATATGTTAAATCCTTTTTGTGCTGTAGTTATTTTTGGAAATTGTTTATAGTTCTATATGTTAAGAACAAACTATTCAGACCAGAGTGGTGGATCAGGCCTGTCGTGCAAGTCTTAGGAGGCACAAGAGGGAAGATTACAAGTTCAAGGCCACACAGAGGGACTTTGTCTCAAATAGTCCATCCAAACAAACCAAAATGAAACACTGTTTGTCCATTAGGATTTGTATGTTGTCACATTTAAGAACGAAGTTATAGCTGACCATTTGTGGCAATGTTCCATTCCACAGGACATTAACTAGTGAAATATTCATCAGTTTTACATTTAATTTTCCTTTCACATTTTGAGACACAGTTTTCTGGGCCTATCCCATCTTTCCCTCGCCTTTGGGTTCTGAAACAGGTTCTCTGTAAGTCGCCTAGGCTAGCCTTCAATTCTCCATCTTGCTGCCTTGCACTTCAGTGTAGGCTTATATACTTCAGATACCCTTAAAAAAGCAGGCACAGACAGGACTGGGGATAGACACCTATAATCTAAACACTCGGGAGGCTGAGGCAGGAGGATAGCAAGTTTAAAGCTAGTCAAGATGTATAGCGAGACCCTGACTCAGAGAAAAACTAAAAGATTTGAGCATTCTGTATGATGGAGAAAGCACTTCTACAAACAGAGCCTGGGTCCAGTTTGCAAACACGAAGCCTTTCTACTTACCATTGATGTGAGCCCCGGGCTTCACCCATTCACCAAATAAAATGGGCTCTGTTGCCATGGTGACTGTGATGATGACATCAGCACCTGCCACAGCCTCCTGAACCGATGAACAGACCCGAACATCTCCTTGCACTGTGCTTGCAAACTTCTCTGCGTTTTCCCTAGTGCGGTTCCATATTCTCACCTTAGAGTGGGTAACAAAAGGGACACACTGATGCATTTCTTTACTGCGCATGCCACACCAACTGACACTGCTCTGAGGTGGTGACAAAGCTGTCTTTAAAGACTGGACATTTGATCAAGAACACAGTATTAATCTGAACCGATATCTGCTCAGACAAATGAAAATGACCTCTCCTTTAAAGAAAGTGGGTACTTTCCAGTCTTGGGCCAGGACACAGCCTTGATGGCTTAATGATTACAAGAAGGGTCTAGAGCCATGCAGCTTGGCACCAACTCTTCCTTTATGCTATCCCGGCGATGATTTCCCCTCCCATTCAGCCTCAGCTTCCACATCTGTGAAATGGAAATGATAACTGGGCAAAGACAGTGTGGAACCTAGTCTATGTTTGAAGCCCTCTATTGGAGTGTCAGCAGATACAAGACTCATGAAAAGCATGCTTTGTCATGAAAGAGCTTGATCAATGACGTATAGGGAAGGATCGAAAAGCAAACATATTTTAGGTGAATGTAACTGACAAACAGACCAATTATGAAAGCCACAGAATCCTGGAAGGTGCTGGGCTGGAGGTAGATGGATGCTGGCAGCATCAAGAGCAGCGTTCTTGTGAGTTTACTAAACGAGTTTCAAAGTCTGGGTCAGAGGCTGCCAGTCTTCAACTAAAAATAAGTCCCCAAGACTCTCTCATCAGGAAATATGGAAAAATTAGCTTTACATCTAAGCTCATCAAGTAGGGTGAATGACTCAGCACACCCAGTAATAAGTCACTGCCATGTCATCTTTTCTGATAGAAAACTGTGCAAATATTATGCAAAATTTAGGTAATCTGCAACAGTGATGTTGGAATCATTGACGGAAACGTGGGATACACACTGTGTGCCGCCAGCAAGGTTAAAGCTGCTGGAAGACGCAGACGAGAGGAGCCCGGAAACTACTTGCCAGTCTTTGCAAACAGGTAAGTGGTTATTTTCTTTTTCTTTTTCTTCTTCACCATCTATACTTCTCGAGACAGCAGGATTATTTTTATCATAAAAATGCACACTTCACATCGCTTCCACCACTCTCACAGGCATACGTTAAAATGAAATATATATATATATATATATATATATATATATATATATATATATATAACATTGAACATTTCCAGCGAAGCGAGGGCCACAGCAGGTGGGAGGTGGCAAGATCTGCTGACAGCAGCAGAAGGAAGCTGCGTCCTCTGCTCACCAGGCCTCAATCTGATTCTGGATCCACGGCCCTAAATTCTTAAAGCCTCTCAGAGTCTTTTAAGAGACGCATGGGGAGGGGTTGGAAGTGCAGCTGACACCCAAGGAGTGTCACAGAATCACTTGGGTGGCTGGTGGCATGCCCAGGTGTGTGTCCTGTGAGCCGTGAGTCTGAAAAGAGGTGGTCAGGCGTCCCAGTTCTCGTCTCCATGGGGAAGTCATAAACGTAAAGGGGATCTACACCAGACTCACCCCGCTGCTTGCCTGTGCTGGGTGGTATACCCAGAGGCCCCTGGCCCATCTCCTCCATCCCCAGACCCCACCGTCACTCACCTCCTTGAAGGAGAACTGCTCTGTGAAGATCTCATAATGACTGTACGCCTGGACCCCAGCCCCAAGGATGCACAGCACGTCACTGTCTGAGGGTTTCAGAAACTGAGAGGAAACAGGGTGGCAAAGGTCAGCGGGGGAAAGCAAACACAGCCGAACGTCAGGGGGCCAGGAGGCTCCAGCCACCCCCAGGAGCTGGTGGGCTTGACCACAGGGATATCACTTTGTTTCCATTTGCCCTCTGCAGAGGAAGGAGCCTTCACTGAGGACCTACTGTGTGCCAGTTCTCAACTCACATGATCTCATTTGGGGTGTGTGTGTGTGTGTGTGTGTGTGTGTGTGTGTGTGTGTGTGTATGTGTGCACATGCCTGCGGAGAACAGGTTACCCTTAGGTGTTGTTACTCAGGAGCCATCCACCTTCTAAATAATCTAGACGCCTGAGTTGCCATGCCGACCCTCCCTTGGGCCATGGCACTTATGTTATACCTAGGAAAACCAGCATTCTAAGCCCTTGTCCTTCTTAATGAAAAAAAAAATTGTAATCATTCCCACAGAACCCCATTTTTCTCCACGTACTCTTTTGAGATATGGTCTCATTATGTAGTCCAGGCTGTCCTTTAACTCATGTTGATCCTCCTGCCTCATCTCCAACTGCTGGGATTGTAGTTGTGCACCGTTACCCTAGATTAATACCCTATTCTAAAGTTCCTTTCCTTACTATCTCCTTTACAAACCCTCCGTCTTCTCACGGGGTGCCTCCACACTGCTGAGGACATCACCAGCGCCACTTGCTTGGCCTTCTGCTAGTGTGGTCCTCCAGGGCTTCACTCGCTGATTTCAGTCCTCTCTGAAATGTTACTCTGTCAGGGAGGTCATGTCTGAAAATGTCTTCTCTCTAGTCAGAAATAGCAGTGTGTACCTGTAGACTTAGCTATGTGGGAGGTTGAGGCAAGTGAGCCATCTGAGCCTAAATATTCAAGTCCAACCTGGGCAACATAGTGAGACTCCATTTCAAAAAATAAAAAGTCACTTCCATGCTAATATTTTTAATTTTGTTTCATTTCATTTTTCTAACATACAATGTAGGTTTTGAAGGGTATAATTTTTTTTCAGCAAACTCTAAACATACTACCAATTAGTAAAAAATTATGAAATAGTTAAACATGTAGTGACATTTATTAATAATTAGTATATAATATATTAAAGAGCCATTTAATTTTTTTTAAAAAGTCAAATCACTTTCCACTTTACTTTTTGAGATGGGAAGATAGGGAACTGAGCATTGGAAGTATTTGGAATTACGTGGCACACAATCAGTAACTTTGTGAATTACTGTGCTCTCTTCGTAACTCGTATTTGGTACGCAGAGTTCCAGCTATGAACAGAGACAGCAGTATGTTCCACACTCCTCCCCTCTCCAGATCTAATCTGGCTGGCGCAGTGCAGCCACTGGTCTTACCTTCGTGGCGATGGCAGACACGGCTGCTGTTCTCTTTGCAGTTATGACGTTGCCGTCCATGACCTTGGAGGAAGGACAGACAGTGAGGAAGGTGTCCTCCTGGGACTGCAACCCAGAGGAGCCGCCCTGAAGGCAGCTCCGGGCAGCTCTGTAGAGCTACAGTGAATATGAGACTTGGGGTCCACTCAGATGCGATTCCTCCACTTAGGAGCCCTGCGGCTTTGAGCACTAATCTCTATGCATTGGACCCTTCACCTGCAAAAACAAAGAGGATGCCTACAGCGCAGAGGGTACTGAGAGTGAGCGCTAAGCCCATCTGCATACAAGGAAGCCGCTGTGTACGTGAAGCACTCAAGCATCACCCCTCTTGTGTTCTTGCCCTGGGATTCTCAGATCTCCAAGCCGAGGTGAAACTTCAGGGATATTATTGTCACTTCACATCTCAGGAGTTTTGGAAAGACACTATTCCCAGAACCCATGGGCTTCAGAATGACTCAGGCTGACTCTCTGGCTTGGGGTATGCAGCTCAGTGGTCAAGGTCTCGGGACCCATTCCTGGCACAAGGAGAACCAAAACAATTGAGTCCCTAGGGGTGGGATCCAGCTATCCTTGGTTTCCAAGGCTCCCCAGGAGGTTCTGATGCCCAGGGAGGGCTGAACATTTTGCCTGGCTAACAATAACTGCCACCCTTCCACTCATCTTGGCCGACTCTCAAAAAGCAAGGGTTATTATTCTCATTTTACAGGCACAAAGCCGAATCCGGTAGCTACAGAATATTCAGCAGAGCCCCAAAGCCCTGCCACCGAGTGCGAAAGGTGGGGATTCCAGAAGTGGGACTTCACTGTCATAGGCAGCATAGATGCTACTGCCACCAGGGGAGCACAGGTTGGGAAAGAAGAGCTGGTCTGGCTGGACTCCTTAGGGCTTCGGACATCCAGAGGAGAAGGGAAGGGGTCGGGGGTCCGAGAGCCTGCTTGAAGTCAGATGGACCTAGGAGTGATCTTCACTTACCGGCTGTCTGACCTCAAGCCAAAGATCCCTACTAACCTGAGCCTCAGGGACCTCCACAAAAATTAAAGGGGAAGCACCTTGTTCATACTTACCACTTGGCAGGCTGAGGCAGGAAGATCATGTGTGTGAGGTTGGCCTGGGACACATAGTAAACGGACAGACAGGGCAGTAGAACATAGTCTAGGACTTGATACACCATTGTCTTAGATCAAAGAGGTTTGAAGGCCAGCCTTGCCTAGTAGGAGGGTAAGTTGAGCACAGTGGCTGTGACTCACTCCTAGTCTCCAAAGTGGGGGAACAATATTATGTACTTCCTGGCTGGTTTTATTTATACAGGTAATGTGTAGAATCCTGCCTGTTTCTCTCTCTCTCTCTCTCTCTCTCTCTCTCTCTCTCTCTCTCTCTCTCTCTCTCACACACACACACACACACACACACACACAAATGTGAGCTTCTGCTCTTTTCACACCTTGCTAAAAACAGATGTCAGAAAGACACCCACAGGCTAGGGGATAGTTCTCTGGGGGCGGGGTTCAATGAAAAAATGTTTCCTCTGCTACTGCTTTAGTTCAAGCTGTGAGTTTGGAGTGTCTGAGTGTGCAACAAGAACACAAACACGAATAACAGGATTGTTATCTCCACAGCCACACGCTTGCAGCCTCTGTGGGCTCAAAGCAGTCCTAGAAACAGATGCTGCTGTAGGTCACCTTTGCGGTCTCACATCTGATCACTTGTGATCATATGTTACTTCTCACGGATAACTAGCTTTTAGGCTTAATTCTCGGCCTAAGGGACCCTCTCTACTCCAGGGGGGACTTGCTCTACCCACTCTGCCCCAAGGGAGAAAAGGTTGCTCACCGCCAGCAGGGAGCCATTGCTGGGATCAAAGAGAAGCACTGAAGCCTGGTGGGAGGGGACGGTGGATGTGTTGCTGTGGCCCTCGTAGAAGGTGACTAACTTGGTGGTGAGTGCATCCTCAGCAGCACTGTAGGCTGGCATGACTCCCAGGAAGCTGAAGGGGAGAGAGAGAGAGAGAGAGAGAGAGAGAGAGAGAGAGAGAGAGAGAGAGAGAGAGAGAGAGAGAGAGCAGTTTCAGCTCTTCCAGTCAATGCTAAGTGATCTATAAAGTCTCATTCATCTGCCTTCCTCCATCACTGCTGGCACGCCTCTCCCTGTGCCCTCATTCCTCTGCCCTTCCGCCCTTCTCTGGGGCAGGACTTCCAGCCTGGCTCCGGACCGGAAAGCCATCACAGCCCTGCCACTTCTGAGCTGTGTAAGCTTCAGTAAATCACTTTACCTCTCTGAGTCCCAGTTTTCAGCTAGCAGAGTGACTACCTCAGGACCTCCTTCCCTGCTAAGTAAGGACGGCGGCGGGCGAGTTGAATGACAGCAGGTGGCACCTGTAAAGCGACTTCTTGGCACAGGGCCGGAGGGTAGTGCTCCTTAAGCAGCAGTTGTCATTAGCAGAGATCAAGCAAGACCTCTCCTCCCTTCTCCTACCTCTTCCCTTGGTGTTCCTCCACGTCTTTCTTTCGAAACCCTTTCTCCCATTCCCTTTTGGTCCCTTCTTCACTCACCCTCGGTGCTTGGCCACCGGTACCACGGTGCGCACCGGCTGCATGACCCCTCCATCGGGACCTCTGGAGAAGTTGGCCAGAGCGGTCTCCAAAGGCGGGATGAGGAGACTGGAGCTGCGGAGGTGGTCCTGCACCTCGGCTGCGCTCAGGAACGCTGGCGCCCGCCTCATCTCGCCACCTGCCGTCGAACCCGGGTCCGAGACTCACTCCACCTTCCCGGATGCGAGCCCCTAAATGAGCGCACCGGGCAGCGCAGCAACGCGGGGCAGGCTTCCCGGGGCGGAGCATCGTGGCCCCGCCCCTCGGGCCCGGCTCCGCCCCCGCCGCCCACCCCCAACTCCTAGGTTTCCCCGGACACTTCTCCCCAGATTGGAATCAAGGCAGCAGGCTGCAGTGATAATTCGTGAATCTACTGTTCCGTTCCTGTAATTAGCCATCGCCACACCCCTGGGCACGCTGTGTGTGTGGAGAGGACTTTGGGGTTCCACCTTCGTCCCTCCACACCAGCTTCACTGGGGCTGGTATTGTGAGAAAGACTGGAGAGATGACAGGGCGCTCTTGGTGCTTGCTCCGGTGAAAAAAGGCTTGGAGGGTTATGTCATACTTTTAACGCCTTCTGGAGTTTCTTCTATTCCCAATCTCTCTCCCACAACCACACCTAGACATTAGCCGGTGTTTTAAGCACATAGTTGACTCGGGTTAAACAAAACAACCTTCACCTTAAAGTCTCAGGCAAGAGTAACCCAGTCACATAAAGAGCCAAATGGGGTTTGTTTTTTTAAGTTCATGTTGTATTTGAAGAACAGACAATATGCATAAAATGGAAGGAAATCAGCCACGACCGTGACAGCTAACCCTCCACCGTTGACGGGGTACAGATGCCTAATCCTCAAACAGTGGTGGAGGAAGTGCTTTCGGGAACTCAAAGAAAAGGGACTATTCTAACCCAGGGTGGTAAGGTGTCAGGAAGGAGCGAAGAAGCTAGGGTTCGAAAGAATAATAGCAGCAACAACAGCTTGTCTCATTTGACTACATCAAAAGCAGCTGAGGCCTGGAGGTGCTGTTGGTAGCCTTATTATTTTAGGTTCTGGGATCTGTCCAAGGTCGTCCAAAGAGTCAGCAGCAGGTAGGCTTCATTTGGGGTGTGTACATGTACGTGTGTGTGTGTGTGTGTGTGTGTGTGTGTGACATGTGTGCAGCTTTTCCAAGGAGAACAAAAGAGGGCATCTGATCTCCTGGACGTGGAGGTTACAGGCAGCTGTAAGCCGCCACCATACAAGGGTGCTATGGACCGAACCGGGTCCTCTGGAAGAGCAGTAAGAGCTCTTCACAGCAGACTGGCTTCAAAATCTCTACGTACCCAACGCTGGCCTTGAACTCCCCATGCTCCTGCCTCCACTTCCCAGGTGCTAGGACAGCAGGCGTGCACCACCAGAGCCAGCTTTAATTATTATTATTATTACTATTAATATAATACAACTATTATTGAGTGTAGCAATGACTTGAGAGAGAGGCTATTAATTAACTCACTAGTAATGCAGGGGAAGCTGCTGTGTCTCTCCCCGGCCCTCTGCTGAGGCCTGGGGAAATTCTCTGCTGACCACCTACAGATCTAGGAAGGAGTGGGTCGCTGGCCCGTCCCTAGACTGCTGCCAATGCGCTAAAAGTGACAGCAGGGCATAGAGGTCCCCAGGCTGCAGCGATACTGACTCAACAAAATTTATTGGACACACTCAGGAAATAACGGTCAACACTCATGAGAAATATTAAAATAATGAAATTTAAAAAAAAATTAACCAAAGGAGAACAACACTAAAAAAATATCAAAAAAATTATTAGAAATCAGAATAAGGGAGCTTCTCTTTTGCTTTGGACTCTAGGACAGCTTCTTAAAAAGACTGAAAATATTGTATTTATGTGGGCTTCTGAGTTCTGCCGTCGCCTCAACCGTCTTGCTGGCTTTATTTACTATGAGTCTCTGGATGTGGACGAGCGAGCGCGCCTGCGGAACCCCGCGGTGTGTGTGTGGGGGGGGGGGGCTCCAGGGCGCATGCCCGGGCGGGCGACACCCGGGAGGCTCCTTCCGGCGCGCGCCCCCGTTCCCACTGCGCGCCCCCGTCCGTCCCGACCAGGTCCGCGCCGCCAGGCGGTTGGCTAGAGCGTTGAGAGGAGGAGCGGTGCTCGGGCGACGCGCGTCCCCTCGTGGCGGTGGAGGCGGCTGTTGTGGGGTCTGAGAGGGAGAGGAGTGACTGTCTAAAGAGTTAGAGTCTGGGCTGTGTATCCTGTGCACACAAGGCACGTCCATCTCCAAGGAGATTGAGACTTCTAAAGAAGTCCGTTGTGCTGGGTTTTGAAACAGAGCCTGGGGCTGACACGGGTGTGTTGCAGGTATTGACTGCCCTTCACTAAGGAGACTGAGGGGCGAGATGTCCCGGTGACTTCCCTAGCAAGTGGCGACAGGAGCAACTGTGCGTAAGTAATCCACGTATTCTGGAGGCTGAGGCAGGAGAATAGCAAGTTTGAGGGCAAACAGGGCTACATAGCAAGATCCTGTCTCCAAAAGCAAACAGAAGAAAGGGGCCTTTAGACATTCTTGGGAAAAGTTTTATGATAGGCACGTGTGCAATGTGTGTAGTACGCTTTCCCCTTTTAACCTCCTGATTCTGACCAGTTTGGCTGGTTTGCTTATGACTCCCCCTTCCCTCCCCTGCCGTCTTTATTATTATTATTATTATTATTATTATTATTATTATTATTATTATTATTATTCAGGGTCTTGTCGACCTTTAGACCTGCCTGGCCTTGAACTCACTATGTAGCCAAAGCTGTCCTCAAGTTTAAAGTCCTCTTGCCTCAGCCTACTTAGTCTGTGATTAACATCATGCACCATCCCACATAGCATGACTCCATCTTGACATGGACAATTTTCACAGTTTAGGGGCTAGAGGGAAGAAGGGTTTGGGACCCAGGATCAGCGTTAGTCTTAACCTGATTTGCGGCAAGTCAGTTGACTGCTGTATCTCATCTATAATTAGAAATAATTCTCTATCAGTCTCATGGTTCTGTTTATTTAAAATATTACAGTAGCACAACATAAGCTTAAGCATATTTTTGAGTGCCCTTTACCACACTCATAATGTCTTCACTAATTCCGGATCGTTTCATCAATCCTGCACTTACTAAGCAGTCGCTATCCATTGCCGACTCCCTGCTGTTCCTTTTTCTGTCTGAATTAGCGGAGTCTGGACATTTCATATGAATGGAATCGTATGTTTCGCTTAGCATACTGTTTTCAAGGTCCCCACCCGTTGTAACAGGTGCCATGCATCCTTCCTCACCTTATATGGGCAAATGAGACTCCATTGTGGAGAATCACTACATTGTGTGTATTTGTTCATTAGTTAAATGGACTTTGGGGTTTATGCCAACATCGTGAACATTTGTATATATGTCTTATTTCACATTTACTTACTTAGTGTGTATGCACATGTGTGGAGGCCAGAGGACAACTTGTGGGAGTAAGTTCTCTCCTTCCGCCATGGGGGTCCCTGGCCTCAAACTCAGATCATCAACCTTGACAGCAAGCACCCTCACCTGCTAAGCCATCTCACTGGTCCTGTACATTTTTGAGGGGCGGCGGGGGGGGGGGGGACAGGGTATGGGCACACTTACGTTTTCTAGGAGTGAAATTGGAGAGTCATGTGGAAATTGGACATTTGGCTTTTTGAGAAGCAAGCTACCCATCTGTTTTCCAGTATGGGCCGCCCCATTCCACACCAGTGGGTCAAGGTTCCAGTTTTCTACCTTCTTGGCACACACTGTTTTCTATTTTGTTTTTTATATAGAATGTATAGTGTGTGGCATGTGGAGCAGGAACCCATTGAGCTTGTAATTTTCATTTTTCTGTGAGTAATAATGTGTGGCTCTTTTAGTACACTGGCTGTCTGTAGGGTTTCTTTGTAGAAATGTCTGTAGGACTCATTGCCCGTTATTTGTCTGGGTTGTATGTTGTGGTAGGATTACTCAGTATGTTCAGGATGTGATTTGCCAGTGCCTCCTTCCACTCTTTGTCCCAGAGTGCGTTGTTGTTAATGATGATTCGAGACTTCTGTTGATCCCAAGTGTTTGCTTTTGCCTCCACGTCACGTCACGTCTCTGATCATTTTGTGTATGGCACAAGATTCACGCCCAGTTTCACTCCTTTGCACTGGGATCATTAGCTGAGCACATTTGTTGAAACTTGTGTCTTTTTCCTGGTGAGTGAGCAAGCATGATGTCCATGGTGCATGGAGCGTTTCCCTACTCTGCCTGTGCTTTTCTCAGTTTTGTTCTGTTACAATGATTGACATGCTGCAGATATGTTGATAGTATGAAGTGTGGGACTTCCAACTTGATTCCTTCCAAAAATGGTTTGTCTATGCAGTATTTCTTAGGATTCCATATGAATTTTAGGACCAGCCTGTTCAAGGCAGTTGAGTTGAGCTGAAGATCAACTTGGGAGGCGTTTCTGTCATACAGTGGGTCTTTCAGTCTTCGAATACAGGGCACTCTTTTGTTTCTTTAGGCCCTAGCTTTTTTCTTCTCTTCCCTTCTTTCCTTTTTTTAAAGCCATATTTAGATTTTTTGTGTACAAGTCCTATACTTCCTTAATTTATTTTTACTATTTTACTTTCTGATGCTCTTGTAAATGGAATTGGGTTTTAAAGATTGTTCATCACTAGTGTATAGAAACAAGGATTTTTGTATGGTGATCTTGTTTCCTTCAAGTTGGCCGAGCTTATTAGCTTGATCTAGTACTTTCTTTTGTGGGTTCATTGGGGCTTTTCTGTATGGAATAGTGAGTGTAACATCCCCAAAGAAAGGAAGGTTTATTGTTTTCCTTTACAGTTTCAATGACTTTGGTTTCTTCCCCTTCTTCTCTGTGTCCTGTTCATCTTTCCTCTCTTTTTTTGTCTTCTTTCTTCCCCTGTTCTTCTTGAACTTATTTTTTGTCTGCCCAGGCACTGTAGTTAGCTGAGGGGGAGGGGTGATACAGACAAACGAGGAGGTTATTGGTCAGTCTTTCCTTATTGATTATGATGTATTTGTCATGTTGAGAAACTACATTGCAGTTCTTCATTTGTAGATACGAGGGATAGAATAGCCAGAGGCATCTGAAGAGTCCAGAGCAGAGAGAGAAAGAAGTAGACTGGACATGGCCAGCAGACTGGACCTGGGCACTAAGAAGCAGTAACAGAGAAGAGAGCTAGATAGAGGGAGAGCATGGAACAGAGGAGAGTGTGGGGGGTGGGGAGGAGCAAGGAGAGGAAGACAAAGAGAGGATAGCCAAACTAGCAGGGTTGTAAGGGGAAGGAGGCCCCTGAGCTGGAGAAGTCTAGTGTAGGGGAGGCCCTGAGAAGAGCTAGGTTCTTGTGATGCTGTGGGGAGCCTGGAGGCCAGCATGCTTTGGTATGCTAATAGGCACCACAGACAGCCATTTGTCCCTTCTGCCAGTGTCAAGGGAAGTGGCTCCTTTTGGTAGAGGGGAACCAGCTTCACAAGGCCCTGAGGAAAGCTGGCTTTTGTCTAAATGCTAAAAATTGGGGAAATGGAGCTTCTTTTGGACCTGACCAGATTTTAATAATTTGAATCAGCCGGGTGGTGGTGGTGCCTGCCTTTAATTCCAGCACTCAGGGAAGCAGAGGCAAATGGATCTCTGTGAGTTCAAGGCCAGCCTGGTCTACAGAGTGAGTTCCAGGACAGCCTACCTGGGCTACACAGAGGAACCCTGTCTCTCGAAATCAAAACAAACAACAACAACAATAATAATAATTTGAATCATCTTGTTTTGGTCAGTCAAGAAGTTCTGTCACTTTTCTGAGTTTCTTTTTTATTTTCTTTTTTTTTTGGTTTTTCGAGACAGGGTTTCTCTGTGTAGCTTTGCGCCTTTTCTGGAACTCACTTTGGAGACCAGGCTGGCCTCGAACTCACAGAGATCCGCCTGCCTCTGCCTCCTGAGTGCTGGGATTAAAGGCGTGCGCCACCACCGCCCGGCTTCTTTTTTATTTTCTTGCGTGTATGTTTGTGTGGTGTGTGTGTGCATGTGTGACATGTATTTCTGTAGGTGTGTTCGCATGTGTGTGGGTACAAGTTTATATTGGCATGTGTGTTAAGGACTGAAGTTGATGTGGCTCTCCCTCAATTGCTCTTTCACCTTATTCTTTGAGACAGAGTTTCACAATCAAACTCAGAGCTCACAGATATGGTCAATCTCAATAGCCAGGTTGCTCTAGGAATCCTTACCCTTCCCAGGTACTTTTTCATCTCTGATGGCTCATCTCTCCTGATACCATTTCTTTTTTTCTCCAAAGAGCTTCCTTTACTAATTCTTTCAGATCAAACCTACTAGCTGTGAAGTCTCTTAGTTTTTCCTTCATCTGTGAATGTCTTTATTTCAGACCTTAATTTCTGAAGGATGTTGTTTGAGACTATCCATTTCATGACTAATAGTTTCACCCTCCAGCAGTTAGAAATGTTAGCCAGCTGTGGTGGCACACCTCTGTAGCACCAGTACTTGGGAAATCAGAGGCAGGAGGATCACAAGATTTAGGCTAGCCTGGGCTACATAGCAAGACCCCATCTCAAACAAACAATAAACAAATGCATGTACATTTGTTATGTCCTCTTGCCTCCCTGATTTCTGCTTTGCTACTTTCTGAATGTTTGTTTCCTTAAAGGTATTTTATTTTCTTCTGTTTTCTATCATCCCCCCTTCCTTTCTCCACCCCTTCCCATGTCCTTGCTCCACTCTCTCTTAAATCTTTGGCCTTTATTTAATTATATGTATAAAATATTAAATATATTTACATATCTTTATATATAATATATATTTAACAATATATCAAACATATATGATATATATGTATATATGAACATAACTTACTCGGTTTGTATAATAATGTTACTTGCATGTATATGATTTCAGGGCTGACCATTTGGGCTTAGGGCTCTTCCCTGGGGAAGACTATTTCTCCTGCCCTCCGTATTCTTTTCATTGCCTGTAGTCTAGAGCTAAGACCTTGTGAGCTTTCTTTGACTAGGGTTGAGGCACATGAGATGTCCCTCCTTGTGTCAACATGTCTAGTCATGTCAGCCTTGTTCAGGTTTAGTGTCCTGTCTGATTGATTATGTGTCTGTATGCATATATCTTTGCATTTATCTTTATTTAGTTTTCCTCAGATTCTTGTATTTATATCTTCTCTGGCATTTGGCACTTTGTGATTGGGTTATTTCATTTAGTATAAAATATTCTTCAAGATCCATCCATTGACAAGTATCTGAATTTCCTTCCTGTGCAACCATTCTTTACCAGCCTTGGGGGGATGCACAATCACACTGATTGCCCTGAGTTATACCTGCCAGGGCATGGAGGAGCTACCATTTAAAGAGTCAGAGCTTTGATTCTTGAAGATGAAAATGTTATGAATGGTCGTGTTGGCTGTGGGACAATATGATTGATACCCTTAAACCAAGCACTACAAAACACTCATACTGGCGAATTTCATGCAATATATGTTTTTATCACAATTAAACAAATGTGATGAATAGTCCTCAGTGTCCCCATAGTAGCAATTAACCCCAAGGGCAGAGGGAAGTCCCTGTAAGGTAAGTACTACCATTTCCTGACTTACAGATGATAAGGAGCCATGGGTTAATTATTTTGCTCAGAATTACATGCATGCAGCATGTCGAAGAGTTGCTGTCTGAACTCAGATCCTAGGTTCATAGTTACTATGCCATGCTATCCATGGCTGTGAGGAATGGGTCATGTTGTGAACCAACCAGATGTTTGGTACAGAACATTGTATGTGAAGGCATTAAACAAGCAGGTGTTTAACACTGTAGTTTGTGAGACATGCAGAAGCTTCCCAAATAGTGATATTTTACATTTATATTTTATATCTCCACTGTGAAAATGGATCTGCAGCTTGCTCACACTTATATTGCTATTCTCCAGTGTTTTAATGAATTCATATAAAGGTATGGAAGAGCAGACACGTACCCATTTCAAGGTTTGTTTTGTTTGTTTCTTGTAGTTGTCTTTCCATTGTTAAGTGGAAGTATGGAACAATGAAGCAATAATCCTTTTTCTTGATGACATTTCATATCTTGGCAGGTGACTTTGTGTTACATCTTTGTTTCATAAGCATTGAGCTCTCACTCTTTCTCATAAAATGGTTTCATTGCGCATGAAGCAATTTTCAATCCTCCTGTGGAAAAATTTACTTTTGAAGGTAAGTGGAGGTATTTGTGGGAGCTAGATGGAAAGTCTATAAAGTCAGAGGGGGAGCTAACATCTCCTCTACCACATTTGGTTATAGTTTATTCTCTTGCTTTGGTTCCAAGGCTGGAGCTAGCACTGCTTGTTCTGGAGAGCACCCTGAGACTCAGTAGAGTCAGTAGAATGAAATGAACTATCGAAACGAGTGAGGAGGGCAGTCGGGGGAGCCGTTCTCATTGTAGAATGAAGCAGAATCATGTAGGGCGGTGTCGTGTGTACATACCTACATGCAGGAGCACACACATGCACGTGCTCACGTATTCACTAACACAGTCCTCCTGTTTTATTTTTTGCAGAGGCGGAATGTGGTTGGCTTAGTGGTGGAGATCCTCTTGATATTTCTATTGTTTGCATGGACTCTGACTATGCGCAAAATTACAAAGAAGACATTTACTCAAGCTGTGATTTTCAATCCTATTCCCCTGACATTACCCGAGTTTGTTAATAAAAAGTTTGAATATGAATTGGCTTATGTGCCTTCTGGGAGTGATGCGGCAAGAAATATTACTGAGATGGTGAAAAAGGATTTAAATTTCAACTTTAAAGGTTAGAAATTAAAATACTTGAAGTACTTCTCTGGAGATGTTTTAGTATGATTCAGTAGCCTTCATAAGTCATGCATTACTCTCCTCTAAATAGTTGGTTCAAATGCCTTCATGGCATAATCACTATTGAAATATAATATTTAAAATCAGATGACTGAATTAATTTCTAGTTCTAGAAATATAACTATTCTTTGTTTATAATTATGCTATGGAAAACCTTTTGTGTGTGTGTGTACACACATGTGCATGCATGTGTTTGTGTGTCAGGTGTGGACGTCAGAGGACATTTTGTAGGCACGGTTCTCCTTTCATTGATGCGGTCATGAGGTTGGCATCACGTGCCTTTACCCCATGAGTCCTCTCACCAGTCCTGTGATTATGCATTCTGACCCAAAAGCACATGATTTGTGTCAAGTATTAGGGCAAAGCAGATGTTTTTTGGGGGGCACAGATTTTATTAACATCACTAATTTTCGAAAAATCTGATTTAAGAATGATATATGAGTGATTCTGAAAAGAAAAATAATGTAGAGTCATAGAAGAGACACTCTTTACCAAACGTATTTCTGCATATTAACTTGTTCTTCCCTGACACTGCTGGGAACGTGGCATCTGTGCCTCCAGTCCCATCACGTGGCTCATGTCACTGTAGGTTTATTTTGGTTTATACTTTTAAAGCTATGATATTTCTGGAGTAGTGGTGGCAAGGCAGTGGACTAGAACTCATCTATTTATATTAAATACAGCAATGCTTTTGCAACCCTGTGGATAAAAATGTCATCCAGTTAGGGGCTTGTGAGTCCAAGACCTGGGAGAGCCACCTTGAGGGGACAGTGCCCAGGTAGCAGACTTAGCTGATGTGTTTCTGCCTTCAGAGCTAGAAATTCCCCATATCCTCATGGACTTGGTCGTGTCCTCCTTTGGTAGTCTTGCTGTAAGAACCATCTACTGGGGATTTGGGGTGAAGGGTGCCCACTGCGCCTCCAGTGATGGACCACCTGATCTCAACTCTGGCCACAGACCAAAAATGTCCCCGAGACTCAGGTCTAGGCCCTCTCAGCAGTGATTAGAGACCACCTTTCTGGGCAGGGTGAGGACCCAGCTCAGAGACCTAGATAGAGAAAGGGATTCCTGTGTGAGCCACCCCCGCCCCCACCGTGGTTGAGGGGTGGTTTGACTGTAGACTGAAAAAAGGGACTATGATGGGACTCTGGCCCATCATAGCCATCGACTGAGAGCAGCCTCATTTATAGAACCAGGAAGGTATTTGTCTGAGTCCCTGGGGCACACTTGCCCGCAGTTACACCAGACCCTGAAACTGATGTAAGGTTCGGATAGTTTGCCTCTGTAGTAGACTGAGGTCAGCCCTGCTGGTACACAGGGCACACGAGGAAAAAGGTGCCAGTGGGATCTGCTGACCTCAGTCTTTGCTATGGAATCTGAAGCAGCCCTGCAGCTTGGCTTCAGGGATCCCCATCCATGGACCAGGGAAGTTGGAGCCTTCCCAGAGAACTGGATGGATGAAGCCTGGATCTGTCTGAATGCCTAGTAACAGGCACATTTCCTGCACAGGGTTTTGAGCTTGCTTCTTTGTGGAAATTGATGTACTAATTCTTAAATTCATACAAAATGTGATTCACTATAAGCCAAAATAGTATCAAGAAATACTGAATTTTTGAATACACACACACACACACACACACACACACACACACACACACACTTTTGGTACAAAAGTAGATGTATATATCAGTGTTATAGAATTGAAATTCTAGAAATAAAGATACTGGCATAGTAAATTGATGTTTTGATATTCTTTCAAAACTAAACCATGGAGAAAGAATAGTCTTGAGCTATTTAGAAACAGAATGTTTCTCATACAACAGAATGTTGTTGACTCATTTACTTGAATCTTATGTAAAAATAATTCAAATTGGGCCAAAAATCTAAATATGAGAGCCAAAACTATAAAGCTTTTAGAAGAAAAAAAAAAGGATTGTCTTTACGACCTTGGATTTGGAAAGGGTTTTTTTTTATTTATGACCAGCAAACAAACAAACAAACAAAACAAAAAAAGGAAAAACCATAAAACGCAATAAAAAATACTTCGTTTTCAACAAAATTGAAAATATTTTCCAAAGGAAGCTATCAAGAAAATGAAAGACAGGCTAAAGGTCAAGAGAAAATATTTGCAGATGATATATATGATAGGTTTGTAACAGAATTATAAAACATTCTTAATAACTTAACCATAAGAAGACAAGTGTGCAATTTCTGAAACAACAGAAGGTGTGAGTGAATACTTTGCTGAAGACTGAAGAGGATCTCTAGATGATAAGGAAGTGCATGGGAGGGTGTTCAGGGCAATGTAATGGAAGACACAAGGGGATGCCATTCATAACTGGAACAAAAGGATAACAGCAAGTTGATTAGTGTGTGGAGCAGCTCCAGTGGGAAGGTAAATGTGGCTCTACTTTGAAAATCAGTAGCAGTTTCTCAACTGATACACAGTGACCATGTGTATCACCAGGTATACATGAGGGGCAGCTCACTGAAGTCTACTGAAGGGCAGTCATAGAGGAAAGCATCAGTCACTTAGAAGTTTAGGCAAAGGGAGTAAATTTTTGTTTATATAGAAGGCAAAATTATAATGAATATTTTAAGTTGATGAATAAAATATTGATATAATTTTACAAAACTAGTTATTTTGATGAGTATGTGGTAAGATCCTCTTGGCCCTGATTTGCTTTCCTCTGGTTAATGTTTTGTTGTTGCTGTTTCTGGAGTCAGACTCAGGACTTCCTTGTGCGAGGCCAGCACCCCACAGCTAAGCCACAACCCTAATGTCAGGGGAAGAGGATTAAAAATCATAGCTTGAACAAGTGTCTTCTTTGAAATTCTGCGCATAGTCAAAGCCCACACGCTGACTGAACTCAGCCTCCATGTGATTAGTGGCTATCTGGGCACTTGTTGACTACTGCAAGCCTGTTGACAGATTTTTGTCCGTTTTCTGTTGGGTTGACTTGTTCTCTTCCTTGCTTACAGCTGTGACAGGTGTATTTGTTGGTTATAAGCATTATTTATCCACTTTGGATTCAGTCTGTGACTTGTCTGTTCCCTAAATGGTATCTTGAAGAATAGTGATTTTTAAATGTCATTAAGCCCAATTTCTTGATTTTTTTAAATATCTGTTGCTCTGTCAATGCAAACTCCAGTCAGTGGTTTCCTGTGTGTGTGTGTGTGTGTGTGTGTGAGAGAGAGAGAGAGAGAGGGGGGGGGGGCCTGGAGATTGAACCTAGGGCTTTGCATTGCGTGCTAGGCAAGTGCTCTACCCCTGAATTACAGCCACAGCCCTTTTCTTTTCTAAAGAACATTTAAATCTATTTAAAAATTTCCATTTCCTCCAAAAATCACGAAGACAGCCTTTCCATTATCTTCTGGAAGAAGGGCTGTGTGTGTGTGTGTGTGTGTGTGTGTGTGTGTGTGTGTGTATGTGATTATACACTTATTATGATATATTAGTAATTTATTTTTATTTTATATATATTTTTCATTTGTTTTCCATACTCCAGGTATATATTAGATGGTCTGAGTGTCATTTGTTAAGCGGCACTGTTTGGAATTTTCACTGTTGTGAGGGTTGTTTCTTGGTGCCGAGAATGAGTATTAGACCTTACACATTTATGTGGGCAACTTGGACTTTTCTCTCTACAGTTCGAGGCTTTTCTTCAGAAGAATCTTTTGAGAAATACATTAAGTATGAAAACAAGTCTTCGTATGTGCTGGCTGCTATTGTGTTTGAGCACATGTTCAAAACCAACAATGAACGGTTGCCACTTCAGGTGAGAAAGCCTTATTTAAAGACCTGACGGGGTGTGTGTGTGTGTGTGTGTGTGTGTGTGTGTGTGTCTGTGTGTGTGTCTGTGTGTGTGTCTGTGTGTTTGTCTATATGCATGTGTATGTCTCTCTGTGTGAACACGCTTGTGTGTGTATGTGTATGTATGAGTACTGGTATCCAAGTGTAGAGGTCAGAGGACAATTTTGGTGCTGATCCTTGCCTTCCACCTTGTTTCTGAGACAGGGCCTTTTGTTCACCAACAGGTATATACACCAGGCTAACTGGCCCACAAGAGAATCTGCTTCCATCTCCCCATGGGGTCACTGGAATTACACGTGTGGGTACCACATCTAGCTTTATATGGACTCTGGGTATTTAATACAGGACATCATTCTTATATAGTAGGCACTTTGGTGACTGAGCCATTCTCCTAGTCCTCCTCCCTCTTAATTTCTTCAGTGGTTGCTGTTATTAAGGGATACATTGTTTAGCTTTAAGTTCTAGAATTCTCCCTCCTATTGATTTCTAGTTTCCATGCTATAGCAGCCAGAAACAGTATCCTGTATGGTTTTAATCTTCCGATTTACTGAGACTTGCCTCCTGGCCCAGTGTCCTGCAGAATGTTCCACAGGTGCTTGCTTGTACGGCGGATGAATTGTTGCTATAGGGTGAAGTGCTGTATGTCTATTCTGTTTACTTATTTGTTCAATGTGTTGTTGATATCTAGTGTTTTCTTACTAATTTTCTGACTGAATGATCAGTTCATTGTTGAAAGTGGGATTATTGAAGCCCTCAGTCACAATTGCAATCCAATTTATGACTTTCCTTTAGTGTACTCATGTGCATGTGGACCCATGGATCTTCTGATATGGCCTACATAAGTATTTATGATTATTTTATTCTGTTGACACATCAGTCCATTTATATTATCCAATGTCTAGCTCTTTTTACAATTTTTTGAGGAAGGGCCTCACTATATATTCAAGAATGTCCTTGAACTTCTGATCCTCTTGCTTCTACTTCTCAAGTACAGGGCTACAGGTATGCATCACTATGCACAGTGTTTGCTCTTTTTATAACTTTTGACTTAGATATATCTAAATATAATAAGTATGCTCTTTTCTGGACATGTACCTACAGTGTCTTTTTCTCATCCCTTTATTTTTATTTCTGTATGTTCTTAAAAGGGAGGTGACTCTTAGAGGTAACATAATTTGGGTCTTGCTTTTTTTTTTTTATCTGTTCATATTCTCTGTTTCATTTCTACCATCTTGCTGATGACATTCTAGTGGATTTGTGTGAGTGTATGTGTGTGTATGTAGTATGTAACTGTTTATATGTATGTGCTCCTGTGTGCAAGTACATGCATGTGTGCATGCATATGGAGGTGAGGGGCTGACATTGGATGTCTTCCTCAATTGCTTCTATACCTCAGTTTTTGAGACAGGGTCTCTCACTGAACCCAGAACTTGCTAATTCAGCTAGACTGTCTGGCTTGCAAGTCTTAGGGATCCTCTTGTCTCAGTATCCTCAGTGCTGTGATCAGAGGCACATGCCACCATGCCTAGCTTTTTTTTTTTTCTTGTAAAAGTTTTATTTTATTTTATTTTTTCCCTTTTATTTATCTATTTTTTATTTATTTTACAATACTATTCAGTTCTACATAATAGCCACAGATTCCCTTGTTCTCTCCCTTCCTGCCCCACTCCCCTTCCCCCCAGCCCACCCCCCATTCCCACCGCCTCCAGATCAAGGTCTCCCCCGAGGACTGGGATCGACCTGATAGACTCAGTCCAGGCAGGTCCAGTCCCCTCCTCCCAGATTGAGCCAAGCATCCCTGCATAAGTCCCAGGTTTTAAACAGCTAACTCATGCAACGAGCCCAGGGCCTGGTACCACTGCCTAGATGCCTCCCAAACAGATCAAGCCAATCAACTGTCTCACCTATTCAGAGGGTCTGATCCAGTTGGGGGCCCCTTAGCCTTTGGTTCATAGTTCATGTGTTTCCATTCATTTGGTTATTTGTCCCTGTGCTTTATCCAACCTTGGTTTCAACAATTCTCGCTCATATAGACCCTCCTCTTTCTCACTAATTAGACTGCCAGCATTCCACCAGGGGCCTAGCCGTGGATTTCTGCATCCAGATTCCTCAGTCCTTGGATGGGGTTTATGGCACAACTATTAGGGTGTTTGGCCATCCCATCACCAGAGTAGGTCAGTCCCTGCTGTCTCTCGACCATTGCCACAGTCTTTTGTGGGGGTATCTTTGTGGATTTCTGTGGGCCTCTTTAGCTCTTTGTTTCTTCCTTTTCTCATGTGGTCTTCATTTACCATGGTCTCCTATTCCTTGTTCTCCCTCTCTTTTCTTGATCCAGCTAGGATCTCCCGCTCTCTTTCCCTCGACCCTCGCCATTCATTGCTCCTACTCGTGTCCAGGCTGTTCATGTAGATATCATCCATTTCTCCGTGTCTTTCTTGGGGTCAGCCATTAAAGGCTAGGCTCACAACCAAAATATAGACATGCCTAGCTTTTTATATAGATTTTGGAGATATGAACTCAGTTAATAATGCTTGCGAAACAAGTACTTTACTGACTGGATCATCTCCCCAGCTCCTCTAGGAAATTTTTGAAAAATATTTTTATATTTATTTAATCCCTTTTATGTTTGTGAATGTTTTGTCTGCATGTGTATATATGCACAGCATGTGTACCTGTTGCCCCCAAAAGTCAGAAGAGGGCATCAGACCCCTTAAATTAGAGTTATGGATGGTTGTGAGCTGCCTTGTGGGTACTGATAACTGAACTCAGGTCCTCTACAAGAGTAACAAGCGTTCTTAACCTCAGAGCCATCTTCCCAGGCTCTCTAGTAGTTATTTTTTTTAATGCTCATTCAATAGGCAGAACAAAGGTGGGATTAAAAAATACAGTTACAGTGATGACTATTGTACCCTTATTGCACCTTTACAACTCAAAAGCAAAATGTCATGAAGATGAAAGAGAGAGGATCTATGAAATTTAGATCAGTTTATGTTTCGACTATGGTTATAGCTTGTGTGGCATATTAGTTGTTCTGTGTCATAATGATTCTGTTGTTCTTCTGTTCCCCAAACAAAAACATTTAATTAAAAAACAAAACTTTCCTATCATTGCTAATCTTTGCTTTTCAAGGCTCACTGGTTTAACATGTTTGTATTTGACTCTTGTTCTAGGTAAAATATAATTTGCGTTTTGGTCATCTATATAATCCCAATAATCCCTTAGAGCCATCTGAGAGCCAGGAAGGAAAGGACTGGAACACATCGATTCTCTTCCCATCTGAGCCTTCTCTAGGACCCCGAAGATCTTCTGAAGACGATGGGGGAGACCCTGGTTAGCAGATCCTTAAGTGCACTTACATTATTATTTTTACTGTGTATGGGCAGTCATTAAGCATGGGCTTCTTCCTTTTTTTCCTCTGCATGAGCAAGCTGACTTATTTATTCATTATAGTTCATTGTCTTTTAAATTTCATTTTTTTATTAACAAACATCAAACTTGATACATCAGAATTAGTTTTCTTGTAACTGTGAATTTATATAGTTTTAGTTAATAACTTTTGCCTCTCTGACTCAATATGTATGTACACACACACACACACACACACACACACGTTTATGTCTTGTATGTTTATGTTGATGAATAGCTTTTCATCAGGTCATGATGATAAATTTAAATTATTTTTTAGTGATACAAATTACCTTGAAGGAAGAAAAACGTAACACCAGTAAAAACTTTGTGTTAAAATATCAAGTACTGAGAATGTTTTTCATGGAAATTATTCAGCAGGAGACAAAATCTATGTGTGATTTTACTATTGTCAGTAAAAGTTGAAAGCATAAAAACCATCTAAACAAGAACATTGTTCAGAATGTATCATACTGGGCTGGGGAGATGGCTCAGTGGGCAAAGTTATTGTTTTGGTGCACAAGTATGAGGCTCCCATCACCCATGGAAAAGCTGGCACCGGTGTACCTATGACCCCAGTGCTGGAGATGTGGAGACAAAGCATGCCACTGAGGCTTGCTGGTCAGCAAGCCTAGCCAAAGCCAGGAGCTGCAGGTTGACTGAGAGACCTGTCTCAAATAAGTGAGGCAGAGAAGGGTGGAGGAGGGTTCCTGCTGAAGTCAGCAGCTGACTTCTGCAAAACTCATGCAGGGGCCATGCACCCGTGCACACATGCACATATGTTGTCCTGTCCACCCCCACCCAGCCCTGAAAATAACGGATCAGCTTGACAAGTTGATGTGACTATTAAAATAATCATAAACTCTGATGAATATCGATCTGTATATATAGAATGAAAACTATAGAAAATATTGGTAGGTCTCTACAAAGATTTGAGCGGTTGTCACTTTAGAGTTGAAAGATTGTGTAGTATCTTATTTTATCAAAAACACTTAAATATTTTTCTAAGTATAAGTTTAAAATGAGTCTAGTCCCTTTTAAAATTAATATACCGCATCCTAAAGATATCCTTTGGGAAGAACATAATAGAAAATGCCATGATATTAGTAGAATAAAAGTAGTTTCATCAAAAATGTAGACATGGTCTAATAAAAATATTTTGATGGGCCGTTTAACATCATTGTTGCCTTTTTTGGGTAGTGTCTGACTATATAGCCCAGAAGGGACTTAAGCTCTCAATGTAGCAAAGGATGTCCTCAAAAATGGGATGATCTTTCTGCCTGACCCTCCCAAGTGTTAGGATTACAGGATGCCACCACCTCCAGATTGAAAAGGTACTTTTGAAAAGAGTTTCTTACTTTCCACTTAAAAAAAAAATAAAAGCCTTTAAAACAAGAAAGAAAGGGGGGAAAACCAGATAAATGCAAATGAACATGTATAGTAAGCTAATATTTTAAATTGGTATGAAATTGAAATTGCTTTTGTAAGTAGCCAAGTAGGAGTCAGTTGGCCTGCTTATTTGTTTGTTTTTGCTTAGATTCTATTGTATGTGCTAAACACTTCGGGCCTTATTTGTAATCTGACAAAGAGTGGGAGAAGAGTCATAAGCTCCATATCAGCACCAAAGTTCTGATATACCAGTTATTAGGACCTTGGTGTTAACCTGTTTTGTGTCTCTGTGACTACCTGAGCCCGAGTCATGTTTACCTGGATTACAGTTCTGGTGGCTGGATTGTTTATGCAGCATGGCCACAGCATTCCTTCCTGCTTTCCTCTTCTCCTAGCTGCACAGCAACATAGTGTAGAAGCAGAAAAGGACCGTTTAGATGCTGAAGGACCATGCATGTGACCAAGGGGCAGAAGGGCACTGAGGGGCCAGGCCTACTCTTTTTTATAATTGAGGCTTACAGGAGTTAATTGACACCCACCAGACCTGTCCTCTCTATGACATCAGCATTAACTTGTTCTGATGTCAGTCATAACCCAGTCATCTCCCACATGGCTCCCACCTCCACATTACCACACTGGGGCCCCCCGTTTTCAGTAGAAGAAGCCCATGAGGCAGCAGACCATATCTAAGCTGCCACCTCGAGAGGCTGAGAATGGTAGTGTGTGAGAGGAGTAGCAGAATTTGCTGCATGAAGTTTTTGTTTTGTTTTGGGTTTTAGTTTCTGCCTGGCCCAGAACTTGCTGTGTAGACCAAACTGGCCTTGAACTCACAGAGATTCACCTGCCTCAGCTTCCCAAGTGCTGGGATTAAAGGTGGGAGCCACCATGTCCAGTGGTGGCTCCATGAATTTTACAGGTAAATGTCAGGCATGATGTCTCCCTTCAATGATGTTTTAAAGTATGCACTACAGTGTTATTAACTATGGCTATGTTATTGTCTATATGTCTCTACACATAGTCTATGATATACACTTTTTGGTTACAATATCTTTGTAGTAAGTTTTAAAATCAGTGCATGTGAAGACTCCAGCTTTGGTCTTATTTCTATAGATTGTTTTGGTTATTTGTTGTGTCCTTTGAGGTTCTGTGTAGATGTTCACTGAGTCTGTAGGTCTCTTTAGGCATGACCTTTAAATAGTATCCATTCTCCAACCCAAACATAGGAGACATCTTTTCACTTACTTGCATTGCCTTTATCTTCCCAGTGTTTTTTAGTTCTGAGTGTGTAAGTTTTTCATCTCCTTGGATGTTTCTTTGTGTGGACTTTACTCTTTTTGATGTTATTGTAAATGGGATTTACTTCTTGCTTAGAGCTTCCTTCCTATGTTATATCCCAGTGTGTAGAACTATCTTAGTCAATTCCAGGGTGGCATGGTTTATAGTAGAAAGTTGTTTCTCACAATTTTGGAAGCTAGGACGTCCAAGCTCCCAGCACCAACAGACTAGATCTCTGGTGAGGGCTTGCTGTGTGCTTCCCAAGTGGTAGCTTTTTGTTTCCTCCTTTGGGGAGGAAACTGGTTGTTTAATCACATAGTAGAAGGAGAAGGGGCAAAAGGGACTAGGCCACTCTCTTCCATCCCCTTTAAGAGCATTCCATGCACAAGGGTAGAATACTCAGGACTCCATCACTTCTGACAGGCCTTACCCCTTAAAAATGTACTAAGTATTAGATTTCAGCATAGGAATTTTGGACGGACACAGACATAGAAACAAGAGATTTGTTTAATATTTTTAAATTATTGTTTTGGCTGATGAAGATACTACATATGGTTATGGTATTTTCATGCAATGTTTTAATTTTGAGAACAGCAGTAAGATTTCATGGTATTCATTATGTGTCTCAAATCACAATAGGTATTCGTGAAATTGTTTTGTTAAAAGTTTTGTATTTCCTGAATTGCTACTGTCGTCTCCCTGCCATATGTTAGTATCCTGAACTTGACAATCTTAGAGTTTTTTTTGTTGTTTGTTTTTGTTTTGTTTAGGTTACATCAGAGAAGGATTTCTTATCGTGCAGCATTCTTTAGATAAGGCCATCATGGTGTACCATAGTGGCAGAGCAGCTGAAGACATGTTTGCTAACACCACCATTTATGCGAAGAGATTCCCATACCCTGCTTCCATTCGTGACGGATTCTTGTGGGCTTTCATATTTATGTTTCCTTGGACAATTTTATTTACATTTACTCAAATGTCACTTGTCATTGTTGGGACCATTATGTTGGAAAAAGAAAAGAGATTAAAGGTAATTTCATTTTACTTGTAATACTGTTGGCCAGTAGAACAGGTATGTGCAGAGGACTGAGTGATTTGTGCACACTTGTCACACTGCTAATGAATATCCTGTGGAAACAGCATGCACATATGGGCTGGCTGGAGTGTGCATGATGCCATTGATTAATTTTCTGAGTTTTTTATTTTATTAAAAATAAATTCTTGATTTGACTAAATGTGAGAGAATATTATGGAAAGAAGTCAGATATTAATGCCCCCAAATTGTCTATGGAATGAATGAGCAACAAAGAAATAATCAGACAAGATCTTGAATTGGATGACTTAAAATATACTTTAATTGCTGGCTACATCCTGTGATCTTCTTTGAGATGATTTTCAGTGTGAAGTAAGTCAAGACTGTTATCAACAGTTGTGACTACAAAGTCAGAAAGATGTTAAAGCACCAATCTGTCCATTAATTTGTTTAATGCTTATTTGCTAATTATCTCCTTTGTTCCAAGGACTCTGATGGCCTTTATGTTTAAAGCCTGGCTTTATCAGTGACTAACTCTGTGATCATCCTCTGTTTCTCTAGATGTTGAAGACTGTAATAGCTCCTTTAGAGTTATTGGGGTAGTTAAATGAGAGATTATTTTTAAAGTATCTAGAACAGTCTATAATCGTCCTACAACTGGTAGTTTAAAAAGAGAAGACAGACTCTGCTTACACATTGTTCAAAGTCTCATTCTGGTGTGAGTTAGCATGTGATGTGACAATCATCCAAGTGGGTGTTTATCAGCCAGACATTAGAGAGAGGGTTAGTGTCTAGACTATGTGAAGAACTCAGAAAAAATGAGCATCAAGAAAACAGCCTGGTTTAAAAAAAAAACAGAGCAGGGAACTAAACAGAATTCCCAAAAGAAGAAATACAAATGACTGAAAAATGTTTTTTTTAAGTGTTCAATATCCTTAACTATCAGGGAAATTCAGTTAGAACTACTTTGAGAATTCATCTTAGACAGTTAGAGTGGCTAAGATTTAAAAAAAAAGCAAACAAAAAAACCCCAATGAGAACAAATTCTGTCATGGTTGTGGGAAAAGGAGAACAGTTATTCATTATTGGTGGGAATGAATGCAAACTGGTGCAGCCACTATGGAAATCAGTGTGGCAGTTCCTCAAAATTTGGATCTGCCATAAGAGCTCACTATACCAGCCAAAAGACTCTATATCCAACTACAGAGATACTTGCTCATCCATGTTCATTGCTGCTGTACTCACAATAGCCAGTAAAAAAAGTTATTATTGAAGTACAGAGATAGTTTTGCCTGTTCTGATCAGTGGAGAATAATATGGGCCAATTGGTAGACACTAGCAGAGAAAGGGGTTTGAAACTGGCTAGTAATGTGCCTATCACTGTTGCCTCTAGAAAGAGCAACTGTGGAGAGAGGTGTGGAGGAGTAGTTGACTTGAAGGGAAGCAGAGGATAGTAAGTACTATAGGGTTTGTACACATCACCATTACACAATCTTTTTTCTATTTAATTTTTTTTCATTTTACATACCAACCACTGTTCTCCCTCCCTCTACTTCTCCCACTCCCCCTTCCCCCAATTCCACACCCATTCACTCCTCATAGGGTGTAAGGCCTACCTTGGATATTCAACACAGGCTGACATACCAATTTGGGGCTAGACCAAGCCCCTTCCCCCTTGCATCAAGGCTGAGTAAGGCATCATGCCATAGGGAATGGGCTCTGAAAAGGCCAGTTCATGTGCCCAGGATGAGTCCTGGTTCCATTGCCAGGGGACCCACAAACAGATCAAGCCACACAACTGTCACCCTCATTCAGGGGGCCTAGTGCAGTCCCATGCAGGCTCCCCAGCTGTCAGTCCAGAGTCTATGAACTCCCACTAGCTTGGGTCGGCTGTCTTTGTGGTTTTTCCCGTCATGATCTTAATGCTCTTTGCTCCTATAATTCCTCTTCCTTCTCTTCAACTGAACTCCAAGAGCTCAGCCAAGTGCTTGGCTATGGATCACTGCATCTGCTTCCATCAGTCATTGGATGTAGGTTCTATGAAGACAATTAGGGTAGTCACCAATCTGAGTAGAGGGGAAGCCTAGTTCAAGCACCTTCTCCACCATTGCTGTGAGTCAAGCTGGGGACACCCTTGTGGGTTCCTGGGGATTTCCCTAGCACCAGATTTGTCCCTAACCCCATAATGGTTCACTCTATCAAGATATCTCTTTCATTGTTCTTTCTCTCCATCCCTCCTCCAACAGGCCATCTCGAATTTCCCCACCCCTGCTCTCTCCTCTACTCCCCCCTCCCAGTTTACCTGGGAGATCTTAACCCTTTCCCCTTCCTGAGGTGATCCATATGTGTCCCTCTTAGGGTCCTTCTCTTTACCTAGCTTCTCTGGGGTTGTGGATTGTAGCCTAATTATCCTTTGCTTTGCGTCTAATATTCACTTATGAGTGAGTACTTACCATGTTTGTCCTTCTGGGTCTGGGTTACCTCACTCAGGATGATTTTTTCTAGTACTATCCATCTGCCTACAAATTTTATGATGATATTGTTTTTTACTGCTGAGCAAAACTCCATTGTCTATATGTACCACATTTTCTTATCCATTCTTTGGTTGAAAGGTATCTAGGTTGTTTCCACGTTCTGGCTATTATGAATAGTGCTGTTATGGACATAATTGAGCAAATGTCCTTGTGGTGTGGTTGAGCATCTTTTGGGTATATGCCCAAGAGTGATATTGTTAGGTCTTGAAGTAGGTTGATTCCCAATTTTCTGAGATACCACCATACTGATTTCCTTTTTTTTTTTTTTTTTTTTTTTTTTTTTTTTTTTTTTTTTTGGTTTTTCGAGACAGGGTTTCTCTGTGTAGCTTTGCGCCTTTCCTGGAGCTCACTTGGTAGCCCAGGCTGGCCTCGAACTCACAAAGATCCGCCTGCCTCTGCCTCCCGAGTGCTGGGATTAAAGGCGTGTGCCACCACCGCCTGGCTGATTTCCAAAATGGCTGTACAAGATTGCACTCCCACCAGCAGTGGAGGAATGTTCTCCTTTCTCCATATCCTCTCCAACATAAGCTGTCATCAGTGTTTTTGATCTTAGCCATTCTGATAGGCATAAGATGGTATCTCAGAGTAATTTTGATTTTCATTTTCCTGATGGCTAAGGATGTTGAACACTTCCTTAAATGTCTTTTGGCCATTTGAGAGTCTTCTGTTGAGAATTCTCTGTTTAGATCTGCAGCTCATTTTTTAATTGGATTGTTCATTATTTTGATGTCTAGTTTCTTGAGTTCTTTATATATTTTGGAGATCAGCCCTCTGTCAGATGTGGGGTTGGTAAAGATCTTTTCCCATTCTGTAGGCTGCCATTTTGTCTTATTGACAGTGCCCTTTGCCTTACGGAAGCTTCTCAGTTTCAGAAGGTCTGTCCCATTTATTAATTGTTGCTCTCAGTGTCTGTACTACTGGTCTTATATTTAAGAAGTGGTCTCCTGTGCCAATGCATTGAAGGCTACTACCTACTTTCTCTTCTATCAGGTTCATGGTGACTGGATTTAGGTTGAAGTCTTTGATCTGTTTGGACTCAATTTTGTGCATGGTGATAGATGTGGATCTTTTTGCATTCTTCTATATGTCAACATCCAGCTATGCCAGCATCATTTGTTGAAGATGCTTTCTTTTTTCCATTGTATAATTTTGGCTTCTTCATCAGAAATCAGGTATTCATGGGTGTGAGGATTAATGTCATGGTCTTCAATTTGATTCCATTGATACACATGTCTGTTTTTATGCCAATACCAGGTTTTTTTTTTCATTACTATAGCTCTATAGTAGAGCTTGAAGTCGGGTATGGTGATGCCTCCAGAAATTCCTTTATTATATAGGATTGTTTTGGCTGTCCTGGTTTTTTTTCCATATGAAGTTGAGTATTGTTCTTTTGAGGTCTGTGGAGAATTGCATTGGAATTTTGATGGGGATTGCATTGCATCTGTAGATTTCTTTTGGTAAGATTGTTATTTTTACTGTGTTGGTCCTACCAAGAGCATGGGAGATCTTTCCATTTTCTGGTATCTTCTTCAATTTCTTTCTTCAAAGATTTAAAGTTCTTGTCATACAGATCTTTCACTTGTTTGTTTAGAGTTACCTCAAGATATTTTATGTTATTTGTGGCTATTGTAAAGGGTGTTGTTTCTATAACTTCTTTCTCAGCCATTTATCGTTTGTATATAGGAGAGCTACTGATTTTTTTAGTTAATCTTGTATCCTGCCACATTACTGAAGGTGTTTATTAGATTTAGAAGTTCCGTAGCAGAATTTTTGGGGTCACTTATGTATACTATCGTATCATCTGCAAATAGTGAAAGTTTGACTTCTTCCTTTCCAAGTTGTATCCCCTTGATCTTCTTTTGTTGTCTTATTGCTCTAGCTGGAACTTTGAGTACTATACTGAATAGGTATGGAGAGAGTGGACATCCTTGTCCTGATTTTAGTGGAATTGCTTTGAGTTTCTCTCCATTTAGTTTAATATTGGCTGTTGGCTTGCTGTATATTGCCTTTATTATGTTTAGGAATGTTTCTTGTATGCCTGATCTCTCCAAGACCTTTATCATGAAGGGGTGTTGGATTTTGTCAAAGGCTTTTTCAGCATCTAATGAGACAACCATGTGATTTTTTTCTTTCAGTTTGTTTATATGGTGGATTACATTGACAGATTTTCATATGTTGAACCATCCCTGCATCTCTGGGATGAAGCCCACTTGATCATGGTGGATAATTTTTTTGATGTGTTCTTGGATTTGGTTTGCTAGTATTTTATTGAGTATTTTTGCATCAATGTTCATGAGGGAAATTGGTCTGTAATTCTCTTTCCTACTTGTGTCTTTGTGTGGTTTGGGTATCAGGGTAACTGTAGTCTCATAAAAAGAATTTGGCAATGTTCCTTCAGTTTCTATTGTTCAGAACAATTTCAAGAGTATTGGTATTAGCTCTTGGAAATTCTGGTAGAATTCTGCGCTGAAACCCTCTGTCCCTGGGCTTTTTTTTTTTTTTTTTTTTTTTTAGACTTTTGATGACTACTTCTATTTCATTAGGGGTTATAAATCTATTTAAATTGTTTATCGGATCTTGACTTAATTTTGGTATGTGGTGCTATCCAGAAAACTGTCCATTTCTTTTAGATTTTCCAATTTTGTGGAGTACAGGTTTTTGAAGTATGACCTAATGATTCTCTGGATTTTTTCAGTATCTGTTATTATGTTCCCCTTTTCATTTCTGATTTTGTTATTTGGATATTCTCTCTCTGTTTTTTGGTTAATTTGGATAAGGGTTTGTCTATCTTGATTTTCTTGAAGAACCAACTCTTTGTTTCATTGACTCTTTGTATTGTTCTCTTTGTTTCTATTTTATTTATTTCAGCCCTCAACTT
Source organism: Peromyscus leucopus (assembly GCF_004664715.2). Taxonomy (NCBI): domain Eukaryota; kingdom Metazoa; phylum Chordata; class Mammalia; order Rodentia; family Cricetidae; genus Peromyscus; species Peromyscus leucopus. The sequence continues at coordinate 84,482,930 of NC_051063.1, read as the reverse complement.
GATTATTTCCTGTTGTCTATTCCTTCTGGGTGAGTTTGCTTCTTTTTGTTCTAGAGCTTTCAGATGTGCTGTTGGGTCGCTAGTGTGAGATATCTCCACTTTCTTTATGTGGGCACTTAATGCTATGAACTTTTCTCTTAGCACTGCTTTCATGGTGTCCCATAAGTTTGGGTATGTTGTGCATTCATTTTCATTGAATTCTAAGAAGTCTTTAATTTCTTTATTTCTTCCTTGACCCAGTGATGATTCAGTTGAGCATTGTTCAATTTCCATGAGTTTGTAGGCTTTCTGCAATTTGCGTTTTTTTGTTGAATTCTAACCTTAAGGCATAGTGGTCTGATAAGATACAGGGGTTATCCCAGTTTTTGTTTTTTATTTGTTTTTTGGTTTCTGTTGAGATTTGCTTTGTTACCAAGTATGTGGTCAATTTTGGAGAAGGTTCTATGAGGTGCTGAGAAAAGGGTATATTCTTTTGTGTTTGGGTGAAATGTTCTATAGATGTCTGTTAGGTCCATTTGAGTCATAACTTATGTTATTTCTCTGTTAAGTTTCTGTCTGGCAGACCTAGTGATGAGAGTAGGGTGTTGAAGTCATCAGTGTGTGAGGTTTGATGTGTGGTTTAAGCTTTAGCAATGTTTATTTTACAAATGTAAATGCCCTTGTATTGGGGGCATAAATGTTCAGAATTGAGACTTCATCTTGATAGATTGTTCCTGTGATGAATATGAAATGTCCTTTTCCATCTCTTTTGATTAATTTTAGTTTGAAGTCTATTTTGTTAGATATTAGGATAGCTACACGAGCTTGTTTCTTAGGTCCATTTGAGTAGAAAGTCTGTTTCTAACACTTTACTCTGAGTTAATATATGTCTTTGAGGTTGTGGTGTGTTTCTTGGATGCAGCAGAAGGATGGATCCTGTTTTTGTACCCATTCTGTGAGCCTGTGTCTTCTTATAGGCAAATTGAGTCTGTTGATATTAAGTGATGTTAATGACCAGTGATTGTTAATTCTTGTTATTTTTGGTTTTGGTGGTGGTGGTTCTCTCTCTCTCTCTCTCTCTCTCTCTCTCTCTCTCTCTCTCTCTCTCTCTCTCTCTCTCTGTGTGTGTGTGTGTGTGTTTCCCTTCTTTGGGATTTGCTGGTGTGAGGTTATCTATTGCCTATGTTTTGGTGGTTGCAGCTAACTTTGTTGGGCTGGAGTTTTCATTCTAGTACTTTCTGTAGGGCTGGATTTGTGGATATGTAATGTTTAAATCTGGTTTTGTCATAGAATATCTTGTTTTCCTCCATCTATGGTGATTGAAAACTTTGTTGGGTATAGTAGTCTGGGCTGGCATCCGTGGTCTTTTAGTATCTGCAGAACGTCTGTCCAGGACCTTCTTGCTTTCCAAGTTTCCATTGAGAAGTTGGGTATTATTATGATAGGTCTGCCTTTATATGTTGCTTGGCCTTTTTTCTTTTCTGCTCTTAATATTGTTTCTTTGTTCTATATGTTTAGTGTTTTGATTATTATGTGGTAAGGTAATTTTTTTTTGGTCCAATCTATTTGGTGTTCTGTAAACTTCTTGTACCTTCATAGGCATGTCTTCCTTTAGGTTGGGAAATTTTTCTTCTATAATTTTATTCAATATATTTTCTGTGGTTTTTCAGCTAGAATTCTTCTCCTTCTTCTATCCCTATTATTCTATGGTTTGGTGTTTTCATGGTGTCTCAGATTTCCTGGATGTTTTATGTTAAAATTTTGCTGGATTTAACATTTTTCTTTGACCAATGAATCTATTTCCTCTATAGTATCCTCAATGCCTGAGGTTCTCTCTTCCATCTCTTGTATTCTGTTAGTTATACTTGCATCTGTAGTTACAGTTTGTTTACTCAGATTTTCCCTTTTCCTGAATTCTCTTGGTTTGTGTTTTCTTTATTGCCTCTATTTCAATTTTCAAGTCTTAAACTGTTTCCTTCGCCTGTTTGTTTTTTCTTGGGTTTCTTGGCTTTCTTTAGGGGATTTATTGGTTTCTTCCATTTTTTTGTTTGACTTTTCCTCCATTTCTTTAAGAGAATTTTTTATTTCCTCATTAAGGGCCTCTATCATCTTCATAAAGTTATTTTTGAGGTTGTTTTCTTCTGGATCATCTGCGCCGGAATGTTCAGGTCTTGCTGCTGTAGGACCACTGGGTTCTGGTGGTACCATGTTGCTCTTTGTGTTGTTGAATGTGTTCTTACACTGCCCTCTGCCAGTTTCTTCCTTTAGTCCGTACAGGTAGAGCTCTGGGTAGCTGTTCTTCAAACTGGTATAGGAGGGTGTGTGTGGCTCTGGTGATCACTGGTGCCCAGGGTGGATGGTTGATGAGGGGTGGGGGAGAAAGCTGCCGCCACACAATTTTTTCTATTTCTTTTTAATCACTTAAAAATGAAAAAAAAAAACTCTTAGGTCTTGGGATATACAGAAATGACATATGAGATGGATTGGTTCATGGGTCATTATATGCTGATAAAGCTTGACCCTTAAGGCAAGATTAATGATAAGAAGGTAATTTTAAGGTATTTCTGATAGCCCAGGGAAAAGGCAGGGAAGACTGCGCTAAGTTGGGTTACTGTGTGTGCAGACAGAGACTGATGCATGGAGTTATGTTTGTGAAGTAGAAGTGAATATCTAAGTGATTGAATTCAAAGTTTTGAAATTTATCTTTCAAGTATTTTCTCACTCATCAGGTTGTGGTTAAGGCATTTGGAGCTGCTTGTCAGATGATGCCCAGGTTGAGTAAGTCCATTGATTCCTGAATGAACCGTGATACTTGGGTTTAATAAAGACAGATTTCAATAAGGAACATAATCATTCTCTTCTTCCCTGGCTAAGAGAGTGAAGTTATGATGCCCCAAATCATCCATGCTTGAAACCTCAGTTTTATCAGTGTGGCATATGATATAACATATATTGTAACCATTTCCTGCTGTTGTGATCTTTGGAAAAGTCTCTCTCTCTCTCTCTCTCTCTCTCTCTCTCTCTCTCTCTCTCTCTCTCTCTCTCTCTCCTTCATCGTTAAAATGGAGACAAGAATATTCTACCATGAAAGTGACTAAAGACTCTGCATGTTAGTGCATAGAGCACACCAGTCTTGGTTATTTTCTATTTTCTTTGTCCCTCGAGTATTGCAGGTGGGAATTAATGTAAACCCTGTTTCTTCCTGCCTCCCCCCAATGACTCCTCTGTCTTTTCCATTTGTGGTAAGGTAATGCCATCTTCTAGTTGTTCAAGCTTTGGTTAATTTTTCACCATCTGGCTATGCCAACTACTGAATCTCCCTAATGTTATTTCATATAGTCCCTTGCCCCTTAGTGAAAATGGCTCACTTTGAATCATTCTTTAATTTTTTTCTCACTATAAAACCTTTCTACTTCTCCCCTAACTGATGAGTAATCTTTTTCAAATCTATTTTTAACTATTAGTTGAAACAGCCAGTTTATTCTCCATGTCATAGAAATTTAAACTACCCAGTTTAAGTTAGTTAAGTTAAAAATACTATTCCTTTTGTTTTATTTAATTAAAAATATCCTCATTGCTAAGCATGGGTGGTGCACACCTTTAATCTCAACACTTGAGATACAGAGACAGGTGGGTCACTGTGAGTTGGAGGCCACCCTGGTCTACATAGAGAGTTCCAGGCCAGTCAAGGCTACACAGGGAGACCCTATCTTTAACAAAATAAAGATTAAAAAATATTATTTGAGAATTTCATACATTGTACTTTGGTTATTTTTACCCCTCCCCCATCTTCCAGATCCATACCCTCTTTCATATCCACCCAACTTTATGCCTTCATTAAAACAAAAACAACTAATAAAATCCAGTTTGTGCTCCTGTCCCTTTCAAATCATTGTGCTGTCTCTATTCCCAAAGGTTATTGATATTTTAAAGTGTAAAATGCTGTTAGCTCACTTTTAAAAACAAAATTGTACGATAGTCATTCATATTCTGTGCAGCTGTAATCTGTACAACTTGTTTCAACAGATGGAATGTGGCAACTGTGATGAACCCTTGTGACTGCAACTATATTACACTGAATAATAATTATGTTATACTGAATAATAATTATGTTATACAGGATAATAATTACGTTATACTGGATAATGGCACTTTGAAACTTCCTCCTTCACTTTATTTGATGCTACTGCTGTTAGTGTGCCTATATGGCAAGTTGCTCTTTATTCATTACATTTTATTAGGCTTATAATAAAGCATAATGTCTTTATGTCATGGTTTCTAATTTACCCATTTCCTCATGATGAGTCCTATTTATCCTTTGCCATATATGATCCCTGGAACTTAACAAATGACACACATGTATCATCTTGTGCTCTCCCTGTCTTGGTTTCAGCCAAGGTTGTTCTCCTGTCTGAGGTTACAGAGGGGAGAAATTCATTTCTTAGCTCTTATGGCTGTGAATTCAGCCCCTTACAGTCACAGGACTTGATGTTGGCCAGAGCAACTGAAAAGCTCAAAGTGCAGCAGCCTCCTCCTTTATGGGGTTCAGTGTAATTACAGGCACAAGAGTTCATCACTCCTGCCGCCGCATTCCATTGACCAAAGAGAACTAACCAGAAAAGCATCTCAACACCACAAGGCATAAGTGACAAAGTCACTTGGAGACTGTTTATGACACATGGTAATTTTTAATTGAATTCCAGACGTTGTGGTATTTACTTTATTGGGAACTTGATAATCTTGCGATCCTGTGTTTATGTTTTATTCTGAGGCACACTTAGGTATTCTGAAAACAGTTTATCCTTTGAGATCTTTTCTTACTCTTTTTTCAGTGCTAGAGATGGAACTCAGGGCCTTGCATATTCCAAAGTAGTACTCTTCCACTGAGTTACAGTCCCAAGTTTTGATTTTTTTTTTAAGACAAGGTCTCAAATATAGCTCAGGTTAGCCTTAAATATTCTCTACAGCCCAAGATGGACTCAAACTCCTCATAATCCTTCTGATTGTGCCCCCTAAGTTCTGGGATTGTAGGCATATGCCATCACACTCAGCTATTACTTTATAGTTTTTTGATAGGTGGGATGACAGTAGAATTTATTCTAAAGCTTTGGTTCTTGGTTTGGAGCAATTTTGCTCCATTGGTCACTTGGCAATGTCTGGAGGGAATTTTCACAACTAAGACAGATATTACTTCCACCTGGTTGGTAGAAGCCACAGATGTTGTTGAATATCCTACAGTGCCCAACACAGTGTCCTGTAATGCAAAACTGAACTGTCACCATCAAAGTTGAGAAACCTTGATATGCAATGAAGACACAGGAGAATGTTCTATACAGATTTTCTCAGTAATATTTAGGTTGAAAATCCAGGTCTAGGCCTACTAAATTGGACACACTACTCATATAAAGTCCTTGTTAGTCATCTTCTTTGGACTGTGGTTATGATTCAACCTGGCTGGGGAACTGGAACCCGTGCCTTCTATGCCAGTGTTGCTGCTGTCCTGGCTCTGGGTATGTCTTCCTGAGTTGTAAGATGGAGATGCCGGGAGCACCATCTAAAGGTGTCTGGAGCACTTCGCCTGCTAAGCTCCCACCTTCTCTGAAATCTGGCCCTGGAAACTCCAGCTGATTTGCCCTCTCAGGGCTTGCTCTGTCTCTTCACCCCAGGCAGCTGCTGGGCTCTGCTTCAGTTCCTACTCCAGTCATCGAGACAGTTACTAGCAATTAGCTGAGCACTGGGTAGACCCTCCCAGTTCCCCTTGCCCTTTCCTTCTTGTCCTTACATAGAAACAAAGAGTGCTTTCACAGCTTTGATACTTAGCCAGCTGCATATTTTTCACTGCAGGTGGGGACCAAATCCAGAACCTTGATCATTTGTAGGCACTGATGAACTTAGGCTATTGGCTAAAACACTGCAAGAACTACCCCTGGCCCCGGCCCCTCAAACCTGGTGTGTGGTTACTTTTCTCATTGATGTGACAGAAGCAAGGAAAGAGTGATTTATTTTGGTTCTTAGTTTCACTGTTGCCACTTCATAGTGTGGAATGACATGTGGAACTGTGGTGCTGTGGTGGAACAGAGCAGCTCACATTGTTAGGGTCCTGGAGAAGTCCCACAAAAGACCATCATTCACGTATGCAATCAGCAAGAGTGTTGTTTTTTGTTCCAGCTTGCTGGGGCCTGCCATCCCACAAAAAGGCAAAATGGCGAAGACCCCAAGAGGCATGTGTGAGCTCCTTTTAAGAACAGCAGAAAGGGAGTTTCTAAGGCAATTAGGTCATTTTAGATATGATTGGCTTAAGAAAGTGGTAATCATATTAGTACATTCTAATTGGCCAGGGCTAGTCGAGGGCTGGTCAGGGCTACAGTTTTCCATTTGGGGGCAGGCTCGGACAAGTCCCAGGCTTTGTCCTTGAGCTGCTGTGGAGGCTGGCTGGCCTAGTACATACTGACTGGGGGCTGGCTCAGGGGCCCAGGCTTGGTGCATCCTCTCTCCCTTGTCTATATTGTCAGGGGCACCAGTGATTAATTGCCCTTTGTTCATGGACCTTTAGAAACTGCTTGTTCGGTCTCAGGAAACTGAAATGGACTAATCTCCGAGAGTCAGATCTCTGAGAGAAGACTGAGCGGCCTGTTATGGCATCTGCTTGGTCCTCTCAACACCATGGCAAACAGGAAAGGGAGAAGGGAGATGGGTGAAGAGAAGGCTAAGGAGGTTGAGGGAAGGCATGCTCCCCTGGGCATGCCCCCTACCTTCTACCATTTTCCAATAATGTTGTCATATTATGAATCAAGTGAGCAATTCATTCATTAGAATGAATCCATAATGATCAAATTGTCCCTAGAGACATTCCACATACCTACCCAGAGTGTACTCTGCTAGTCTCCTACTTCTTAATCCAATTGATTTGACAATTAAGATTGATCATTATATCTAGGTGAGAAATTGCTTTCTCTTGCATCATCATTAGGATGTACTGCAACAGTCTGTAAGTATTTCTTATATATTTTAGGGGATCCACCCCGATGTTTAGGCCATTCTTTCATGAGAGACTCCCCACGGTTGACTTTGCAGTAACTCTAGCCATAAGTTCAGCTAAAACTAAACACAATTGTAGGAAGTTTTGTTTCTTTTGAAGCCTGGCCTCTCATGTCCTAAAAGTCAATTCCTCATTTTTGTGTTTCTTAAATAAATAGCCTCCTTTAAAATTATCATGAATAATGTCTTTTAAAGAAATTTCTAGTTACTTTTTCTAGCATTGTATTTTTGTTATATTTTACTTTAATCTTTCAGGATTTTAGACTTTAGGGATTTTAGATTTTTACAGATTTTGGGCATGTCTTCCAGCAAATTCTCAAACATGAGAAAAACATAGATAATCACCCAACAGATCTGACATTATAAATTCCATTCTAAGACCAAACCAATCAATTATGACAGCTATCAGTGATCTAAACTGAGAGACTAGTCAAAAGAAAATTGTAAATGTAAATTAAATTTATCCTAAAGCCACCTCTCCATGCAGCATTCTATACCTAATACTGCATGACAGTCAATATTATCCCCTCAACAGGATCTGAATCACCCAGCAACAGACCTCTGAGCAATCCTGTGAGGTGCTGTCTTGATTAGGTCAACTGAGGTTGGAAGACCTGCCCACTGTGGGCAGCACTGCTTGGACTGCATAAAAAGGAGGAACTGTCTGAGCATTCATCACACACAGACAGACATTCTCTATGTCATTGTCCTCAAATACTGTCTGTATATACTGCTGGTAGGGCTTTGTGACTCTACTGTTGCAGGGTGTGACCAATTTTTTATTTTCAGAGCTGAGGACCAAACCCAGGGCCTTGCGCTTGCTAGGCAAGTGCTCTACCACTGAGCTAAATCCTCAACTTTTTTTTTTTTTATGACCATTTCTTTTATCAAATAAACTTCCAAACTGAATTGTCTAAAGTTTTTCCTTTATCACTAGCCACTAGGAAAAAGAGGCATTGGAGACATGCAGCGGCAGCTGGGAGAGGCAGGAACAGGGAGTCCCTTCAGAATGATTCATGATACTGTTGCCTCCTCTCAGTCTAGCTTTCTAATCTGAAACTTATTTTTCCTGCATGTGCGTATTGCATGTGTGCCACATGCGTGCCTGTTTCCTTCAAAGGCCAGAAGAAGGTGTTAGATCCCTGGAATTGGAGTTACAGATGGTTGTGAGCACCATGTGGGTGCTGGAACTGAATCTGGTCTCTGGGCCCTCTGCAAGAGCAATGTGCTAGTTAACCGCACCTCCCCCACCCCCTTTGTCAACTTGACACTAGCTAGAGTCATTTGAGAAGATGGACTCCTAACTGAGAAATGCCTCCATAAGACTGAACTATAGGCAAGTCTGTAGTGTATTTTCTTGATTGATGATTGATGGGGAAGAGCCCAGCCCATTGTGGGTGGTGCCACCTCTGGGCAGGTGGTCCTGAGTTGTATAAGAAAGCAGGCTGAGCAAGCCTGTAAGCAATGTTCCTCCATGGCCTGTGTTTCAGCTCCTGCCTCCAATTCTTTCTCTGACTTCCCTCCGTGATTGAAGTATAACATGAGAGTTTTAAGCTAAAATAAACCTTTTTCTCCCCTAAGTTGTTTTTGGTTGTAGTATTTTATCATAACATTAGAAACCCTAATTCAACGAAGCAACCAGTGCTCTTAACAACTGGGCCATCTCTCTAGCCCCTGGATTTCTAATTTGTAAATCCAGAATAGATTTGTGTAGATACCCTGTAGGATAAAAGCAGTTCTAGACAGTGTTAAGATGAATACATGTGGCTTTGTGCTCATAAAACGTTATTTATAAAATGTAAGGTGGGTCATAATTTGCCTAGCCCTGCTCAAATCTACATTAGAATTGAAATGTATTTACCTTTTGGGTTTATTACTTCCTGGAAGTAGGGTATAATGAAAAGAAGAGTAATCTTAGCCTGCTTATCTGTTTTTCGAGACAGGGCTTCTCTGTGTAGCCCTGGCTGTCCTGGAACTCACTCTGTAGACCAGGCTAGCCTCAAACTCAGTTCTGCCTGCCTCTGCCTCCCAAATACTGGGATCAAAGGCATGTGCCACTATGCCTAGCTTAATCTTAGCTTTTTAATTTTTAGATTTTAAAGGTGTTTCTTATATCAGAACCAGAACTTGCTAAGTCTTAGGAAAAAAAAAAATAAATTCTGCACCCAGAATTCCGAGTAGAAATTATGCCACTCATTAGGTACAAAGCTTCCATTTGGGATGTGATATTCAAGCTGTGTAGCAGGAATCTTAAAGGTTCTTATTAATAAAATCAAACCTGAGGCCAGTTATTGGGGTCCATGCTGGTAGATCAGAGAGACAGAGCAAGCCACAGCTATCTCACCTCACTGGATCTTCAGCTGGTTTTGTCTCCTCAGACTGGAAGCCTCTCTGTCCTCATCCAGAATGAATCTCAGCTGAACTGTGTTGCTCCAAAGCCTGAATGCTTAACCAGCCACATGCTTAACCAGCCAAATTCCGCTAGTTTCTGGTCCTCACGCTTTATATATCTTTCTGCTATCTACCACCACTCCCTGGGATTAAAGGTTGGCTTTCTGGGATTAAAGGCGTGTCACCATATTTGGCTATTTCCAATGTGGCCTTGAACTCACAGAGATCCAGAGGGATTTCTATCTCTGGAATGCTAGGATTAAAGGTGTGAGTGCCACCATTTTCTAGCCTTTGTATCTAGTGGCTGTCTGTTCTCTGACCCCAGATAAATTTATTAGAATACACAATACCACCACATCTCCTCTCTTTTTGTCTAAAATTAAAGAAAGCTTATAACTAATACAAGAAAAACTATCTTCAATAAGTATATGCAATATACAGTCAAGATTACATTAATGATGTCTAGTCCATTAACATTTGACAGATTCAGATAAAAACTCCATTATATATATATTAACAATGTCCAGTCCAGTAACATCTGATAAACTCAGACCAAAAAATTTTCATTACTTATCTTATTTAAAACAAGTAGTTCCTTTTTAAAAGTAGATTCCATAATCTCCCTTTTTATCTTATCATATCCATATTTTCTCTTTTTTCTTTTCATAATAGATTCATTAGTCTACCTTTTGTCATTTTTATATCTTCCCCTTTTTCTTCAGTGTAGATTCAATGATCTACCTATTTATCCTATTATTTCTTTATCTTTTTTCTCAGAGTAGATTCGATGATCTATCTCATATCTATATTCTCTTTTTTGCTTTCTAGGGGTGAAGATATCTTTAGGGAATCTTGAAAAGAAAATTTTTGGGTTAATCATCAAGTCCTGTATCATTTGTCCAGTCTCTGCATAATAGGAAAGTTCAGGACTTGTTTCAAGTCCTTGTTTGAGTAGTTTGTCAGGCTGGATCATCTCAACTAGTCCTCTCGAAATTGTTCTGACCAGTTTGTAGTCCAAAGTTGATTTTTCCATGGTGTTAATCGGCTTAATGGCTTTATCATAGTCCATGTGGAATCATCGTTGTAGGATCCTGTCATCTTTTTGAAGATTTCAAAGTCACTGTTAGGCATGGTCATGGTTTCCTGCAGATTTTTTTTTTTTTTTTTTTTTTTTTTTTTTTTTTTTTGCCTCCTTTCTGTGGTTTGGAGCAATCACAGTCTGATAAATGTCTGTCTCTCGGAACCATGAACATTCTTCCCTAGAACAGAAAATCTTCACAGCAATTTTTCCCCACCATTTTTCTTGCCAAACTTTTCCAAACTGACCTTTGCCGATGCTTTCTTGTAACACGATGGTCCTGGCAATTCTTCTCTGAACCAGCAGCAGTAAACCCTTTGTCCCAGGTAGCAGCATCACCGAAGTCACCAACACGATGAGAAGGAACTGGCAATGTGGAGCAGTAGCCACTGCTTCCATGGTCCCACCACTGTTTGTGGTTCAGTCTGGGCCAAAGCTTCTCCCAAGCCTCCTAGGCCGGCCTCAAACTCGGGATCCTCCTGACTCTGCCTCCTTCAGCAAATCCTACTGGCTGAGTGTAGCTTGGGCCTGAGATGGGGCTCACAAGGCCACAGACAAACAGCTTTTTCATGAATTCGTAACACGAACGTTGGGCGCCAGATGTAGCAGGAATCTTAAAGGTTCTTATTAATAAAATCAAACCTGAGGCCAGTTATTGGGGTCCATGCTGGTAGATCAGAGAGACAGAGCAAGCCACAGCTATCTCACCTCACTGGATCTTCAGCTGGTTTTGTCTCCTCAGACTGGAAGCCTCTCTGTCCTCATCCAGAATGAATCTCAGCTGAACTGTGTTGCTCCAAAGCCTGAATGCTTAACCAGCCACATGCTTAACCAGCCAAATTCCGCTAGTTTCTGGTCCTCACGCTTTATATATCTTTCTGCTATCTACCACCACTCCCTGGGATTAAAGGTTGGCTTTCTGGGATTAAAGGCGTGTCACCATATTTGGCTATTTCCAATGTGGCCTTGAACTCACAGAGATCCAGAGGGATTTCTATCTCTGGAATGCTAGGATTAAAGGTGTGAGTGCCACCATTTTCTAGCCTTTGTATCTAGTGGCTGTCTGTTCTCTGACCCCAGATAAATTTATTAGAATACACAATACCACCACAAAGCTGTGTAGGGTAAGATGAGAGAAGGCATTTTGAAATGTGTTTTTCATAACACCTGGCTTATGTTGATTCTCCTTCAGGAATACCAGCTCATGGTGGGACTCAGTAATGCTATGCTCTGGGTTTCATATTTCGTCACCTTCTTATTGATGTATTTCATCATCATCTGTTTGCTGTGTGGGATTTTATTTCTCAAGGCAAGTATCCATTTGTATGCAGCATACCACAGCTTTAAGAGGGATGAGAAGTTGAGGTGCGGGCAACGTGTGTTAGTTTGCCAAAGAGTAAATGCGTTTGCCACTGACTCCACTGTCCAAAGGCCTAGTTGATCAGATGGTGAAGAACAGATCTAGGTGAATGGCCCTTCTGTAGACAATGAATTCAATGGCCCGGTAAAGTGAGTGGCGTGACTCACCTCACTGGGGCCAGTGTTCAATATTCTGCTTTACTTCCACACCTTTGTTCCTCATCACTTCACATGTGGTTAAACTAGCTTCCTAATTATTTCATCAGATTACACATGAGAGAGTCTTTGAACACAGTGACCCGCTATTCATCGCCTTCTATTTCCTGTGTTTTGCCACCTCCTCAGTGTTACTTGGCTTCATGATCAGCACATTCTTCGATAAAGGTGAGTCGAAGGCAGCCTGTGAGTTGATTGAAAGGGAATCTTGTTTGGAAGCTCCCTCAGTTTCAGATGCCACTGGATCAATTTCAGGAAAACAACTTCTCATGCTATCGTTGAAGCAAAAGTCTTTATGGGGCACCTTCTGTGCACTGGACCCAGTGCAAGATGCCAGTGATACGGGGGTGGGCATGAGTCCCCTCCCTTTGGAGAGCTTTGTTCCTAGCCGCTGCAGCTTGTGTTTACTGATCGCCTTTTCCTCCTCCCTTTCCAGCTTCTCTGGCCACTTCTATTGCGTGCTTCCTCCACTTTCTCACATTCTTTCCGTACTTAATCATATTGCCGATATACGAACAGACAAGCCTCGGCGGGAAACTGGCTCTCAGTCTCATCACAAACACAGCGCTAGCTTTTGGGGCTGACATAATATGCAAGATGGAAATGAAAGGTGAGTCTTCCCTTTGTGACAGCACCTTCATTTGTTTTAAACCCAGAAGGAAAGGACAGAACACACAGGGTTGGGGGAGAGCATGGGTGAAAGGTTTTCCAGTGGTCCCACATATCGGTTTTTATCATAAAACATTGTATGCACACTGTGGACACACAGAGACACACACACACACACACATGTACATGAGAATTAAAAATTATATAAGCAGTATTACAAGTAATATATTAGGTATTTATGTTTGCACACATATGTATGCCCATGTCTTACCTGTCTCTTCTAGGGTATAATTTTGTCATGCCAGACAACAGAAGCCTGTCACACTGAAAGATGTTAGTGTTTTACTACTGACATGATTTTAGTTTTTTTCATAGATGAGTTTATCCAGCTGAGAAAAATTTGAGTAGGGTTGTAGTGCATAAAAGAATATGCTTAAGTGTTTAGCTTTATTTAGAATGATGGTAAGTGGCATTGTGTTTTCATTCTTTGATATTTTCAGTATGATTAACTTTGTGTTTTAGTCTTGCATCCTATAACCAGAGAAGTTTTTGTGATTCTTTTTGTGATATCTTTGTTTAATTTTGGTATATTAGCATAATAATACTAACCATATATGTTGACAGGAATTATTTCATTCTTTATGTTTTCTTTTTGGGAAGAGTCTGAGAAAGAGTGATGTTAATTAGCCTTTAAACATTGGTAAGATACACAATGAAAACCTATAGTTTAGATGTTTCTTTGTTGAACTTTTTGTTGTTCTGCTCTTTACAGATACAACCTATCTTAGTTAGGTTTCTACTGCTGTGATAAAACACCATGACCAGGACAACTTACAAAAGAAAGTATTTAATTGAGTTAACCATTTCAGAGGGTTAGGGTCCATGACGGCAGAGCAAAGGCATGATGGTAGGAACAGCTGAGAGATCACATCCTAAAACTGCAGGCAGAAGACAGAGAGCACACTGAAGATGATGGGAGGCCTTGGAAGCCTCAAAGTCCACCCCTGTGACACGCCTCCTTCAGCAAGGCCACACCCCCTAACTCTTCCCAATTAGTTCCACCAAATGGGGACCAAACATTCAAACATGTGAGCCTCTGGGGCCATTTTCATTCAAACTACCACATAATCTTTTTGCAGATCTGTTCAACTTTTCTGTTTTTGTTTTTAATTTCTAATATATATTATTCAAATCAGTAGAATTGTAATATTTCTATACTTTCATGTATCATGACTTGATGGCCATCAAGTTCATATCCTATCTCAATTCTTCCTGTTGCATGGTTCTTACTATCTAGTAACTCTTTTCTTACTTTCAGGTCATCTGTTTATTGTTCCCATATATTACAAAATAGAATACTTTTACATTTGTGTCTGGCTTATTTTACTTAACAAGACAACTTCTAGCTCCACCCAATTTACTGCAAATGAAGATTCCATTGTTCTTTATTTCTAAATAATATTTTACCGTGCATGTATACCACATGTTCTTTATTCCTTTGTCTTGAGACAGACATCTAAACTTATTTCATATTTTATATATTGTGAATAGTCTCTCAACACACATGGGTGTGCAGGTATCATGTTGACTTCATTTTGTATACATGACTCTGAGTGGGATTGCTGCTAGTTCTTACATAATTCACCATTCCATCCCCTCCCATCCTCTAGTGTTTGCTCCAAGAAATCTGCTTTGTCTCCAGTCAGTGTAACTCTATGTGTTACTTGTGTTACTTGGTGCTTCTCTCATGGATGTTTTAATATTCTTTCTTTGTTCTGGATTTTTAAAGATTTAACCATAAAACATTTCAGAGAGGTTATTCTGGGGTAGGGTAATTTATTTTTGCTGTTCCAAGTGCTTCCTGTACCTTAATGTCCATGTTTTTACCAACATTTGGATGCTTTGGGGGTATTATTTCGTTGGCTAGGTCTTCTGTATCCTCAACCTGTAGCCCTTCTCCCTTGGGAAGGCTGATTAGACAGATATTTGATCATTTGATGATGTCTCAGAGATCTTGTGTTTTGTTTTCATTTTTCTAGCACGTAGTATTTCAAGGTCTGATACTCTTTCTTCTAACTGATCTCTCCATTGAGGCTTTTATACTTGATTTACAAAGCTTCTAATTTTAAAGATTTCTCTTTGATTCTTTTTCAAAATCTGAGTCTTTACTAATTTTCTCATTTGTATCCTGAATTATCTTCCTTAATTCATTTAACTGTTTATCTGCATTCATTAGCCTCTTTTAAAATCATTCTTTTGAATTCTTTACCTGTCATATCACACACTTTGATATCTTTGGAACCTGTTGCTAGTTACTCACTTTAAGGGGGGTACTGTCTCATATTTTCATTTTTTCTTGCGTTCATCAGTGCAGCTTTTACTTTTACCCAGTAGTAATTTCCAATCCCCTACATGCTAACCTGGATAACAGAAGTTGAACCTTATTTCTTCTTACTGATGAATATAAGTTTATATGTATTCTTGGCTGTTGTCATGAAGATTTGCCTTAGAAAATTGGGGTACTGCTGCCTTACAACACAGATATTTACTTTAATGATTCTATGATTTTGTGTGGTTTTTATGTCCCTGTAACTTTTAGTTGGGCTTGGATGAAAGTCTCCTTCCATTATTATTTACCTCCTTTTTCTCCTGGGCAACCTAAATGTAAGGGCATCATCAAATAACAAATAGACAGCATGTGTTTCCAGAATATAAGTGCAATTTCTTCCTTATTTAATCTCAAAGCATCTGGGTATGGTGGGGGTCACTACAAACACCATGGCCAGCAGAGTGTTGATATGCAAGAGGCAAGATGGAAGTCGGCTTCAACAAGACTCAGTAGCCAGTATTGGTTCAAATTTCAAGAGTCTGACCCTGGCTAGTTTATTTTAGGCATATTTAAGCACAGCAAATTTGGAATAAAATTTCCTGGTGATAATTAACTCAATTCCATGTTCACAAAAAAGCTCAAGATGTAACTACATCAAAATCTTGTAAAGTACAAGTGACATCTTTCATATTCCAAGATAGATTCTGTAGATTAACTGAGAAAGCAGATGAAGGTAAACAATGCTCATGATAGGGGTCTGGGAGAGAATAGTGCTATAGATTGATTGAGATAAACAGGCTCAAGATAAAGATCTGAGGGAGCCCGTGTGGCCTGGCCATAGGGACAGCACACAAAGCACTATGCTATTAACTATGTCCATTCCCAGTCTTCTGGGAAGAAAACAGGTTATATACCTGTTCCTTTGGAGAATCAATACTGCCTGTTTAACATTCCTGGTTTAAGACTTACATGCCTCATACGTGTTTGCTTCAGCCGTCATTGGACATCTAAAGTAACTGTCTCCCATTCTGTTTCAGGTGATGGCGCTCAGTGGTACAACTTTGCTACGAAAATAAAAGCCGATGATGACTTAACTTTGGCTCATATAATAGGAATGTTTTTACTTAGTGCTTTTCTGTATGGCCTTGTGGCCTGGTACATGGATGCCGTCTTTCCAGGGAAGTATGGTGTGCCCAAGCCATGGAACTTTTTCCTGCAGGTGAGCACACCTGCACCCATGTTCTTTAGAACCCCCAGTCATTCTGTGCTGTCTGCAAAGAGTAAGCAGGATTGAGTCTAACATCCTCTGCATGGGGGCTGTGATATCAGACTTCCTGTTCCAGTGACAAATAATTCAGAGGGACAAGTTAAAGGAACAAAGGTTCATTTAGGCCCAGTCCACAGTCCCATAGCCATGTCACTTTGAGTTGAGGAGAGGCAGAACACATTTGTGCAAAGGTGTGACCAAACAAAGCTTCTCATCTCATAGATATCAGGAAACAGAGCTGGGATGTCTTTGCTGGTGGGATCCTGCCCTCTTCACCTTTATTCCATCAGTGCCTGGGTTACAGGGTGTTGTATAGTCAATGTTGTTCCCTCCCTCTAGTTATTCCTCTCTGGAAAAACCCTCAGGGACATAGTCAGAAATGTGTTGTATTGAGTACCTAGGCAAATCTCAAGGCGATTTAATGAACAATGAAGATTAGCCACCATAATTCCTCATTCTTATTGCACTGTAACACCATTGTTTGCCATATGTGTTAGTGAAATGAAATGGTTTTCCCATCTGAATGAATACATGGTGATGTCTGTAGACCCTAGTTAGGAGAGGGCAAATTATGCCCATGCCTATTTTTTATTTTTTATTGATGTAATGACTGCATATTAATGGAAACTGGTATACAATTTTAATATAAATATGTGATGAGTAGTTGATTAAATCAGGTTAATTATTGTTTGTATTTCCTTAAAAAGTTATCATTTCTTTGTTTTGAGAAGCTTTAAAATCCTCTCTTTTAGTCCCTTAGAAGACACATTAATAGATTACTGTAAATTATAGTCACCCTGCCATGCTGTAGAACAAGTAGGTCATATTCCCTCTAAGTTTATTTTTCCCTTTCCTCCCTCCATTTCCTAGACTGTAGTGACTATATACTACTCTGTATTTCTAAGAAATTGGCATTTATTTTAGCTTGCATTGTGGGTTATTTTGCTTAACATTATTTCCTCCAGGTACGCATGCCAAAGTAAGCAAATGGTACAGTCTTCTTTTATGATCAAACCATATTCCATTTGCATGCATACTTCATTTTCTATATCCATTCATCCACCAAATCTGTGTCTTGGCTACAGAGAATAGTATTGCAGTAAACATAGAGTAAAATTGGGTTGCTAGTTCTATCTTTGTTCTTCTGAGGATCTTCTGTGCTGTTTTACATAATGGATGCACTGATTTAGATTCCCACTAGAAATGTGTAAGAGCCCTTTCTCTTCACATTCAGCAGGATTTGTTATGTTAGTGTTTATGCTAATAGTCATCAATGTGTGTGATTATATATCCTTGTGTGATTTTGATTTGTAGCTCCCTTAGTGATGGTGATTTTTTACTTACTGGCCCTTTGTATGCCTTTTGAGAAATACCTGTTCATATAATTTGCCATTTTGAAATTGCATTACACTTGTTTTTCTCACTATTGAGAAGTTTCAGTTGCCTATATATTCTGAAAACACTCCTTTTAGACAACTAGTGTACAAAGTTCACAGGTAAGCTTTGCTGTGTTGATCATTACACCTGCTTGCAGATGGTCCTTGGCTCAATGTGATTCCATTGGGCTGTTTTTGCTTGTGTTGTTGAGCTGTGGGGATCTTATTATAAAAAAAAAAAAGCATCACCTATCCCAATATCTTAAAGTATTGCCCCATTTTCTTCTAATAGTTTTAGATGTTTGATTCTCATATGTGCTGTAAGATTGGCATCTGATCTCTTTCTGTGCACAGATATCCAATTTTCTCAGCAACATTTATTGAAGAGACTTTTAAAATTCAATACATTTCTAATATTTGGCACCTGGTCAAAAACCAACTTCCTATACATATATAGACTTGTATTTGGATTCTATAATGTGTTCCATTCATCTGTGTATGTTGTTATTCCATTGTTATCTTAGTCAGATACCACAGCTTTACAATATAGGGAAAAACCAGAGATGTTGATTTTGTGGTCAGATATTCTGTGTGTGTGTGTGTGTGTGTGTGTGTGTGTGTGTGTGTGTGTGTGTGTATGTGTATGTGTGTGTGTGTACAAACATATATTGGAACACATACCTGATAAGATTAAAAGGTAGGTTATTGAATCTACTTTTTTTTTTTTGTTTTTTTGAGACAGGGTTTCTCTGTGTAGCTTTGCGCCTTTCCTGGAACTCACTTGGTAGCCCAGGCTGGCCTCAAACTCACAGAGATCCGCCTGGCTCTGCCTTCCGAGTGCTGGGATTAAAGGCGTGCGCCACCACCGCCCTGCCTTGAATCTACTTTTAAAAAGCAACTATTAGTTTTAAATATTTTACATTGGATTGTATTTTTGTATATTGTATACAAATTGTGTATATTGATACAAAGTTGAGATTATTTTTGCTGGAACATACTGTACATACATTTCTACTCTTGTTCAAAGTATTGTACATATACAGTTCATTTAACAATGTAATACAAATTGTTAGTCCTTGAAAGTTATTATTATAAACTGTTTAGGATAATGAAGAAATTCAAATTAGTATTTAGTCACCTATTACAATCGAACTTGTCATAATATTAGGTATGTTTTCAAGGTCAAACAGGTATTTTAGATAGACAGATCATCTTCAAACACTTCAGAGATCTACAGAATATGGCATTTAAGATGGTTTAATAACATAGATTCTTTTATTAATGACAAGGAGACATGTCTGCCCCTGGCAACACCAACCTACTTCAGAGAAGATGAAGGGCATTGAAGAAACTCCTTATGGAATTTACTTTCTTTGTGGCAAAAGTTAGCCACTGGACAAGAAAGTACCCTTGCTTCAACTGCTGACAGTATGCTGTCAAAAATGGACAAGAGGACACAAACGAAAGCACTGCTGAACCTTGCCAAGACAAGATAGGAAGGCCCTTCATAATATTCTGCTTCATAGATAAGTCTGTCAGATATGCTAGGCCTGTAGGATGGCTGCCCCAACATTGCAAATGAACTTTGGGTAACTGTCCAGGCATTCAGCTGTTTCTGTCATTTCTCACATTTTTTTGGAAGTCGCTTGCCTGCATTTCCTATTTACTTGGGTAATATTATTTCCTTCTCTGGTCTCTGAGGAAGTTGTTGAAGACTAGATAGTTATAGTTGTAGTTTTCCTAGTTAACAAATTCAGAAAAAAAACTCACTAAAGAGGTGTAAAGTGTGTAAGTTTGAAAGACATCAAAAGGTAGTTTGGGGTTGGTAATACAGGTTAGGATAACATGTGAAGTAGATACAACATTTTGGACTCACCAAAATAGGATAAATAATGGAGTATTTTCTCTGAATTTGTCAAATGTTAGTGGACTGGGCATTGTTAATATAATTCTTGACTGTGTATATTGTATATAGTTATTGTGCTTATTGTATATAGTTTTTCTTATATTAGTTATAACCTTTTATTATTTTAGACAAAAAAGGGAAAATGTGGTGATATTTTGTTGTACTCTAATAAAACTTGCTTGAAGATCAGAGGACAGAGCCAGCCACAAAGTTGACCACAGAAGTCAGGCAATCGTGGCACACACCTTTAATCCTAGCACTTGGGAGGCATGGCAGAGTTCTGTCTGGATCTCTGTGAGTTCAAACCCACCCTGGACTACACAAGATTAATTTAAAAGAGAAAAAAAAATTAACTTAAAAGAGAAACAGCCAGGCAGTGGTGACACACACCTTTAATCCCAGTACTAGGAAGGTTGAGACAGGAAGTGATAGGGCTGGGCAGAAAAAGGAATATAAGGAAAAGGAGACAGGAATCAGGACTTTAGGCTGAGGATTCAGAGGCATTCAGTCTGAGGATTTGTGGAGACAGGATCTTCTCTTTTCGACTGAGGAGTTGGCGAAGTGAGAAGTGGCTGTGGCTTGTTTCCTCTGATCTTTCAGCATTTACCCCCATATCTGGTTTTATTATAAGACCATTTAGGATTCATGCAACACATACCTGTGTGCATGCATGTAGTGCAGTGGAGGACTCTCAGTGTCTTTCTCATCACTCCTTTGAGATAGGGTCTCTTAGTGAACCTGGAAGGAAGTGGATGCAAGGAAGCAAGCCCCACATTTAGCATCCTATTTATTTCTTAATGTTAAAGAAGTCATGTATTTGATTAAATTTACCCCCAGGCATTTTTGTAGCTATTGCTATTTTTGGGGGATAATTTTCTTGATTTCTATTTTAACTAGTGTGTTTTTAGTATATTAAAAAAATTACTCATTTGTGTAGTTAACTGGTGAAGGTCACTGAATTGATCAGTTATTGCCTGCAAACTGAAATCATCTGACTTCCCCCTTTACTGTTTGGGTGACTTTTATTTATTTCTCTTACTTAATTGCCTGGCTAAGACTTCCACTACTGAGTTAAATAAGGATGGTAAAATATGAACACCCTTGTTCCAGATGTTAGCGTGAACACTTCCAACGTTCCCCAATTTGAGATGATGTTGGCTGTGGGCTTATAATTGTCTTTAATGTGTTGAGTAAATTCTTACCGTACTTTTTTTGAAAACTTTTATAATGAAGATATTCTGAATTTTACCAAATGCGTTTTCCATCCCTATTGGGATGATGCTCTATTTTTTAAGGATCAAAACTTAATAATTTGTCAAATATATAATTAAGTAGTACGGGCTTTCCTCCATAAATAGTTAAATGGTAAAGAAGGCAGAGACTACGCAATACAGTAAGTTGCCCTACTTGGTTTTGAACTAAGACACCATAGACTTGCCTTTCATTGTTTGTATAACATCAGTAAAAGGGACTATGCTGGGACACTTTGCTCAGCCTTGGTGTAGGGAGGCAGGGACTGGACCTGCCTCAGCTGAGTCTACCAGGCTGGGCTGACTTCCCAGCTGAGACCTTGCCTTGGAGGAGGTGGAAATGGGGGGTGGGTTGGGGGGTGGGAAGAGAGAGGATCGGGCAATCCGTGGCTGATATGTGAAATTAAGTTAATTATAAAATAAAAATATTTTAAAAAAGAAAAACAAACAAACAAATAATAAATAGATAGATAGATAGATAGATAGATAGATAGATAGATAGATAAAATTTTAAAAAGGACTATTTGGTTGAAAAAAAAAAGCAAAGTGGTTTAAAATATTTAAGAAAATGATTTCATCCATCAGACTCACTGAAAAGTTCTAGCATTTCCACAATATGTAGATCAACCCTGCCGGAAAGGTCTGACTTGGATTGGGCAGCGCTGCTCACCCTGCACTTCTGAGGCAGCATCATTGACTTTCTTCTTATAAAGCCCAACATTCAGCAGAATGTGTGTTCTGTAATTGTAATGTTAGAAAGTAGTATTACAGACAGACAATTTGCTTCACAGTTTAGTTTAAAGACATTTATTGTACTCTCTTCAAACTAGAGTGAACTGAGCCAGAGAGCTTTGAAATCTTTGGAACACTTACCTTTCCAGTAATACCATGATGATGATGATGATGATGATGATGATGATGATGATGATGACGACGACAACGATTTTGGTTGTTCTTGTTATTTTAGAAAACCTACTGGTTTGGAGAGCAAGCCTCAGACAAGGAAGAGAGCCAGATCACTGACTTACCCACAAATGATTTTGTTGAACCTGAACCTATTGGCTTAGAGGCTGGAATCCGGATTCAACATTTGTACAAGGTATTTATTCAGCAGGTTTCTGTTTCTTGATAGGATGAAGAATCAGTCCACTATGAAGATTAAATGTTTGTCATGGTCACAATTCCACAGCTATGCTAATGAAGAGTCCTTTTGTAAGATAAAATTTAAGTGTATGCAAGAGAATCAAAAGTCCATGTGTTGCCTGGGCATGGCAGGGCAGGTTTGTTATCCCAGCCCTTGGGAGGCTGAGGCAGAGATATTGTGAGTTTCACTCACTTGGATTATAGAATGAAAGTCTGTCTCTAAACAACATCTCTGTGCTAGTTCTCTCCTTCCTTCAGAATAGGATCTACCTTTATGTAGCTAATAATGGTATCTTCTGTGGTCCTCCATGGTGGAGTCAAGATGCAACTTTGATTAGATATTTGAAAATTATACCCTGATTTGTTTTATTAGAGATTAAACTGTTTGCAGTATTTTCTGGCAAAAGATTTGGCGAATATGTTTTGTTAGGCTTTTATTCATTTCTGGATCTGGCAGGGTGTATTTTCTTTTTTTCAGGAAACTCATACCTGCTGACATTCTCTTGCCTCCCAAGGAGCTATTCCAACTTCATTAGAATGTTTAATTTCATAATTTGTGGCAATTGAATCCTTTCCATAGTTTCTGCTATTTACCTGGGTTAAGGGCCGGTGGAGGACGGGTCATGTGGCTCCTTTCCCGCCAATGAGTTGCCCCCACATTCTGCTTTGATCGTATCAGTACAGGTGTCAGCCTTTTCACTGGTTTTCTTTGGATATTTACTAACATCACACATTTTCTTAATATGGCAGTGCTATATCAAAGGAAGTGTCTTGTGCCCTTTTTCTGCTGTCTCTCCTCTCTTCATCTTTATTTCCCTGCAGAACTGCCCTCCATGCTCCTCTGTTGTTACAGTGGTTCATCCGGAATTGCCCTGACACACAGCTCTGCTGTTACATAGTTCCTTTTTTCCAGATCTCTTCCCAAACTTGCATAGGGAGTGAGCCCTTTTCTGTAGCATTAATTGTTTACTCAAGAAATTCAACAGCTGGCTTCTGAGAATGCATTGTTTTCTAGAAGATGACTGGTACTAGGGATACAGAAATGAATACATCAGATAAAATTCTTATATTAACTAGGCTATAAAATCAACAAGGACTAGATTATTTACAACACCCAAGAATGATAAGTCTTCTAAGCTGAACTTACAAGTTCTGTATGTTTTCCTCCTTGAAGCCATTTGATAATTCTAACCATGGACAAGCACCCCTGCCACAAAAAGAACTCTACTAGAGTAATGAGAGGCATGTAAAGGTTTTTTTGGGGGGGGGCAGGGGGAAGAGGTCATCTTTGGTTGGCATGACAGATTGGAAGTTGAAGGATCTAGACAGATGGCCAGTC
Organism: Peromyscus leucopus; assembly: GCF_004664715.2. Lineage (NCBI taxonomy): Eukaryota > Metazoa > Chordata > Mammalia > Rodentia > Cricetidae > Peromyscus > Peromyscus leucopus. The sequence goes on along the minus strand of NC_051063.1, from coordinate 84,459,650 downwards.
ATTTAGTCATCTATGTTGATATGGAGAAACTGGACCTATGATTCTAAAAGGAAGCATGCAATCTCTATACTTGGGGTACTCCAAAAACAAAGTCAATTTTAGAGCCTGGAAATGAAGCAGACTAAAGAAATAGTTCCAAACCCTGGGACAAAAGAAACTCTCCCTGAATATTTCTAGACTGAAGAAATTTAGATCTGCATGACGACAGTCCGTAAAAAAGCAAGAAGAGATTTTCCTGGGTATTCACTAAAATACATTTCTGAGGTGAGCTGACCAAGTCTAAACTCTGTCTTTACTCTGTTGAGTCCCAGATTAAGTGTATTTAATAAGCAAAGGGGTTAGTATATGGTGGACGATAACAGCTACCACGTAGCCGTGGGTTTCTCATAACAAAATGCATTGAACAAATGAAAATGTTAGACATGTGAAGAAGCATGAAATGGTGACCATTAACAGTAAACATGTACAGTAGAAGAGTTTCATTAGGGACGTGATATAGATGTTAGGACTAGTAGGCACAGATTTAAAAGTAAGGACTAGTGCCGGGTGGTGGTGGCGCACGCCTTTAATCCCAGCACTCGGGAGGCAGAGCCAGGCGGATCTCTGTGAGTTCGAGGCCAGCCTGGACTACCAAGTGAGCTCCAGGAAAGGCGCAAAGCTACACAGAGAAACCCTGTCTCGAAAAACCAAAACAAACAAAAAAAAAATTGGAAAAAAAAAGTAAGGACTAGTATATGTCATAAGCCCATCACAATGCACATCTCACCATAAGTTGAAATCAGAATGTCTTATTTCCCACCAGAGTGGGAAAAAGAGTAAAAGATAAATAACCAGGAAACCCAAGATGTCTGTCAAAGAAGAGAATATATTCTTCTTGCCCTTGTTTGTCTCCCAGAACTTCAAAGTAAGATCCTGTTGCTGAAGACACCACATGTTTTGGACACAGGACTTGGAGAAATTAAGTTGTAATGGACCTGGAAGCCTCCTCCCTCAGGACTAGCCCTCATACGATCACAAACTGCTGTGACAGTTGTGTTAAGAAGAAAAGCAGTAATTAGTCCTACCCAGCTGCATGAATAGTCCTATCCAACTTAAAGCCTCTGAGCCATGGGGTAACCAACCCCCACTGATATAACTGCAGTGAACCCTTATACCTTACACATGATGCTCAGGGGACATTATGGAAAAGCGGGAGGGAAAATTGTAAGAGCCAGAGGAAGAGAATGCCTGCTGTGAGATAGTATCTTCTAGACATGACATGGAATTTTCACCTCGAATATCAACAATATGGGAGGAAGGGAGAGAGGGAAATGCCTGAGGAGGGAGGAAGAGAGAAAGAAAGAGTGGGAGAATAGAGTGTACTTAAGTGTGTCTGCAACAACAACAAAGCGGTCAGGTTGAAGTTTTTTAGGTAGGGGTTTAAGGAATTTGGTTCAGGGGAGGAGCTAATGTCCAGTAGCAAGAGTTCACTTCTGCTAAGCCTGTAGCAGAAAATCTGCAATTTACCATCTTATCCAAAGCACTGTTTCCTTCAGGCACAGGTGGAGAAAGGTGTGTCTAACTAGTCTTTGCGATTCCTTTTGCAACTTCCTGTCCATTGTTAGATATACAGCTTCCATGGTGTGTGCTTCCCGTGTTGCCCAGCTGATACGCTGCCTTTCTTCCTTTGTTGAGTATCTGACTATTTACAGGAGTGTTGTTCTGAGCTCTCTATTTGTTCCACTGAGGCATGCTTTGGCTAATGTTTACTAAAATGCTAAATCATTCATTTGTATATATGCATACGTGTTTTCCTGTTCTCCTGTTACAATTTTTTTCTGTCATGGGAGAAGGTGCCATGTATACCTTCTTCATAGCTACAATCAAAGCATATTCTACAATGTGTGCTACACAACAATAATTTCTTGTTGAATAAATAAATGAGCTGATTAGCACTGATTAATGACTAATGAGCTTTTAGTATTCAGTAAAGAGAGATGTCTGGGGTCTGTCAGTCCCAAATTTTGGAATGTGTAGCTAGGTATATAGTTGTGTGGCTCATGCGTTCCTCTTAGGTGTAATGAGTAGAGTCTACAAGCTGGTGAAATGCCACCGGAGCTTCAGTAGATCATCCTGAGACATAGGAGAAAGACTGACTGAGGTCACTGGGCCTGACTGGCTGGGGCTGGCTGGGGTTTTATCAGCTTTAAGGTTGGAGCACAGCAACAACCTAAGACTAGTCAGGGGGAGTCTGTAGCCTGCCCTGAAACGGTCCCTATGTACTGCTTGAAAGCATTGTTTGGTCTCCATAATTTAATCTCTCTTTGACTTTTTTTTTTTTTTTTAAATTTTCAGCCTTGAGATTAATGGCATTTTTCTCCAACTCTGAATAATTGCTGAGTCCTCATTTACAGGTAACAGTAATCAAATTAGTCCTTGTTTTTCCTTTTACAGCAATTCACCTTAAAAAATAGTACCCTGATGGCAGTAAAAGACTTGTCTTTGAACTTGTATGAGGGACAGATAACAGTTCTTCTAGGACATAATGGGGCAGGAAAGACCACCACCTTGTCCATTCTCACAGGTGTGTATCTGGGGTCACACTGAGGGTGGTGTGTATCCAGGGTCACACTGGAGACAAGTTCAGTGGACCAAGGGTCAAGTGTGAGGCTTCTGCTGACACTTCTGAAGCTGACATCATTGTAATACAGTTAGTTAATTCACTCAGTTCTTAAAGTACAAACCATTATTATACAATTAGATTAGTGCTTATTTCTATGTCTCCAATGCTTCAAGCCCACCTTTCTTTGGAGTGTGCCATTCAGACTGATCATCCAAGTCCCTCTTTTAAAGTTTGTGGTCATCGTCTTTATTGGTCCCCACTTTGCTTTACTTTCTGTTCTTCTCTCCAAGTCACAGGAAACCATTATGATTTTCTTGGTGTGCATTACTCCCCCTGCGAATGCATACCATGAATATATATTGATTTGTTGAAAATATTTCAAACACAGAGCCAAACTGAAAAATTTTAAATCAAATATCCATATATATATGGATATTTATATATCCATATATATAACCTATTCTACTATTCCAACATTTTACTATACTTTTTTTTCTTTTAAAAGATTTATTTATTTATTTGTTATGTATACAGTGTTCTGTCTGCATGTATGCTTGCAGGCCAGAAGAGGGCGCCAGATTTCACTCAGATGGTTGTGAGCCACCATATGGGTGCTGAGAATTGAACTCAGGTCCTCTAGAAGAACAGCCAGTTCTCTTAACCACTGAGCCATCTCTCCAGCCCCGTTTACTGTACTTTTTATATACCCATTTAAAAATATTTCAAAGTTAGTTTTAGACATTAAATATTCTTTCCGTTCTATAACTTAGAAATTTTCTTTTGATAGAAATATTTTGTAATGTTTAAATTTTATTTGCTAAATTTTGACCTATGTATACATCTGTATAGCCCAACTGCTTCTTAAGATGGGGAACTACACCCAGAAAATTCTCTAATTTCTCAAATTGTCCACTTAAAAATAAACCTCATTTTTATTTACTTATGTTGTGTGTCTGGGGAGAGGCACATTTGTGCCATAGCACACATGTAGAGGTCAGAGGCCAACCCCAGCATTCTCTCTCCTTCCCATGGGGCTGGGATTGAACTCAGGCTGTCAGGTGTGGCAACAAGCGCCTTTACCCACTGGACCATGCCATCAGCCTAAGAATTCCACATTTAATTCATTTCAACCAATACATTTCATACGAGCCAATAACTTTGTTTATTCCATTAATATAGATTATTAACATACAAGGTATTGAGATAGAAACCCAAAGTGAACAGACAGGCCTCAAGTCTTTACCTCCAGGGATTTTATATTGGTTGAGGATGCTGATGAGTAGACAGGAGTTTTGTAATGTGGCTTGAGAAACACATCTCAAAGGAAGGGTTCTACCCTGGCAATCTTGAATAATTCCTGCTTTGAGTCTAGGAAAAAACTATGAATAGGAAGAGTGATGTGTATTACAAGGACATACAGGGCCTGGGAATAAGAGCACAGCAACTGTCACATGACCAGAGAAGAGAAAAAGAGTGAGGAACGGCAGAAAGAACATGGCAGTGTCAGGTGAGATCCGGGACAGGCCTGAGATCTCTAGGGCGTGCCGGATGGGTAGGGCTTCTGAGACAGTGAGTGATGCAGACTGAGTGTTAGTGAATTTCTCCTGAACCTCAGTTTAAAAACCTCTTCTCTTAAAGGCATTCTTTCTGAAGAAGTGTCACGTGACTGTAAAGGAATCACTGTCACGGTTGACAGCAGTGCGGTATCTCCTCCCACTCACGGATGTCCCCGTATCTGCTGTCTTGGAACACACGCCATGTGTTACGTGTGCATGACAGTTGTCCACAGTGGCACGTCCTTGTCCCAGAACCTGTTACTGTTGCTTTATAAGGCAGAGATTTTCAAATGTCCTTAAGCACAGCGCAGTGACTAGTGCAGAAGAGGATGCACAAGAGAGAGCCGGCGAAGCAAGCCTGGAGGCAGAAGAGGGGCTGGCACCGCCACCCACCAGGCACCGCCACCTGCCACTGCGGCATGCTGCAATCAAGGGACCAGTGCTGTGGGGTCTTAAAGATGTGTTACATTCGTGTATGCTGGGGAAACATTTGCTAATGATGCAAAGATGTGCTCGAAGCACTAGCTGGAGAAATAAGGAAAGAGAAGTAAAGTAGACAGCTACAAACAGGAAAAAAAGAAATCAAAACTGTCTCTATTTACAGATGACATTATACATAAGAGATTCCAGAAATTCTACCAGAAAACTTCTAAAAAAAAATCAACAATTTTAGTAACATGGTAGGATACAGACTCAACACACACCAAGAAATGGATAGCTTTTCTATGCCCCAACAAAGAGTAAGAGATTGTAGACACACTCCCATTTACAATAGCTTCAACGAAAATAAAATATCTGTGAATAAGCCTAACCAAGGAGGTGAAGGGCATCTACAATGGAAACCTTAAACCTCTGAAGAAAGAGATAGAGACACTAGAAAACTGAAAGACATCCCAGGCTCATGGGTTGATAGAGCTGATATTGTGAAAATGGCCATTCTACCAAAACTATTCTCGGGTTTGATGTAATCTTAATTAAAATCCCCATATCATTCTTCAAAGAAATGGAAAAACTATTCTATGATTTACATGGAACCACAAAAGATTCTGCATAACTAAAACAATCCTGAGCAAAAAGAACAATGCCAGAGGGGTTTATACTCTAGACATGAAGATATATTACAGAGCCATAGGAATAAAGACAATACAGTACTGGAGCAAAAGCAGATGTGCTTTTGTAAACACATGTGAACAAAATTGAAGACCCAAACATGAGTACAAGTAGCTACAGCCATCTGATATTTGAAAAAGATGCCAAAAACATATGCTAGACAAAAGAAAGCATCTTCAACAAATGGTGCATAGAAAACTGGATTACACATGTAGAAGAATGTAATTAGACCTGTATCTATCACCAAGCACAAAAACTAACTCCAAATGGATCAACAACCTTAATGTGAAACCTGAAACTGGCAGAAGGCAGTACCCTATATGATGTAAACCTAGGAAAGGACTTTGTAAATAGGACTCCATTTGCCCTGGAATTAAGGGCAACACTTGATAAGTGGGACATCATAAAACTTTTTAGTATCTTTGCTTCTGTATATCAAAGGAATAAAATGAAGTGAAAAGGAAGCCCATAGAATAGAAGAGAATATTTTCCAGCTAAACATCTGAAAGAAGATTAATATTCAGAATATATAAAGAATTCACTATTGATGGGATTGCAAATTGCTTCAGCCACTATAGAAATCAGTGTGGAGAATTCTCAAAAAGCTGAATGTGAATGTGCTCTCTGGTATTTAACTCCTTGGCATATGCCCCAAGGACTCAATAGCCTACTCCAAAGAGACTTGCTCAGTCATGTTTATTGCTGATCTAATCACAATAGCTAGGAAATGTCCTTCAACTGATGGATGGGTAATGAAAATGTGGTCCATACACACTATGGTATACTACTTAGCTGTCAAAACAAACAGACAAACTGAAATCATGAACTTTGCTGGTAAATGGATGGAACTAGAAACGGTTATACTGAGTGAGGTAACAGAGACCCAGAAAGACAAACGTGGAATGCTGCCTCTCATCTGTGGCTCCTAGCTCCAAATCTTCAGGTGTGGGTAAATAACCTGGAGTAACTGCAGGTACCAGGAAAACAAAAAGGGACTGTGGGGTGGCACCAGAGAGGAGAATATCAGAGTACAAGTGATTTAAAGGGAGAAATTAAAATGGAGGTGAGAAGGAGATGAATATAGAAGGAGAGAGGAAGAGTGTAAACTAACAGTGAGGATGTCTGAAATCAACCCCACAAAGAATCGTATTATTTCTATTTACCTAGAATGACTTATAATACATACAAGTCTCGGTGTATACATAGATAGCTTAAATGGAAATTTCCCACCTAGGCTGACAGCACCATAGACTATGTAACAGAAACCCCAATGCTAGACATGAGAAGCCCCTTTTAAAGTTGTTGGCTGGGCAAATCTTATAGGCTATTGCTATTGCCATTGGTTTTCATCCTGGGGTTTGAAGGTAAATCTCTATTGCTGATGACACCATATACTTCAGACACAGGATTCTGAGGATCTGAGCTGGATCTCCCCTGAAAGCCTCCTCCCTGAGGACCAGCTTTCATGTTAACAGGAGGTACCATTTAACCCTCCAAAGGGGGAGGCAATCAACAGTCCTATCCCAGCTGGGATCCCTGTGCACAACAACGACCAACATGCCACGATAACCCGAAGGGCGCGGTGGTGGCATGTGTGCCTCGGCAGTAACCACCGGCTCTCTAATTGGACTTAAGGCCTGCTCAGCAAGAGGGAAACCGTGCCTGGTGCTGGAATCTGGCCAACTGCCTGGGGCTAGTGAGGTCACGGATCTTGGAGGAGAGCCTAAAGCCACAGCTTTACTAAACCATCATGATTCCTAGCTGTATTCTAAATATTTATCATTGCAAACACAGATACATATAGACTTCTCCCCTTATCAAAGGAACTTCGATAAATGGAGACCATTCCAAAAATTGACAAAAATCCAGAAAATAAGTGTGTGGTTCCCAGCTCAGCTGATACATCTATAACACAACTCTTGTGCCTAAGGCTCGGGGACCATCAGGGAAGAGGGTGTGGAAAGATTATAAGAGCCAGAGGGACAGGAAGTCCACTCTGAGATTGTGTCTCCTAGAAATGTCAGGGAAAATACATCCGTGAAATCTCAACGACATGGCTGCCTAAAGAAGACCCAAACAGGCCGGGTGCTGGTGGCGCACACCTGTAATCCCAGCACTTGGGAAGCAGAGGCAGGTGGATCTCTGTGAGTTCGAGGCCAGCCTGGTCTACAGAACTAGTCCAGGACAGGCTCCAAAGCTACAGAGAAACCCTGTCACAAGACCCAAACAAGGAGGATAGCTGTAGATATCTTAACGTGGAAGCGGAAATCTCACAGGCCCCAGCCATACACAAAGAGCTACAGAAAACTAAGGGATGTCAAGAGAGGGAGAAAGTCTTCCTCAGGGAAGAACCTCCTAGTTGGCTATGCATTGCCTGAAATCATATATGTAAAAGAAACATTATATTGACTGAGAAGGTTATATTTATATATTTTGGAATACATATATACCTACTTACCAACAATTTAAAAAGAGGTCACAAAATTGATAGTAAAGGGAGGCAAATGGGAGGGGTTGGTGGGAGAAAAGGGAAGGGGGAAATGCTGTAATTACAGCATTTTAATTCCAAAACCAAACCTTTTTTTTTTTTTTTTTTTTTTTTGGTTTTTCGAGACAGGGTTTCTCTGTGTAGCTTTGCGCCTGTCCTGGAACTCACTCTGTAGACCATGCTGGCCTCGAACTCACAAAGATCCACCTGCCTCTGCCTCCTGAGTGCTGGGACTAAAGGTGTGCGCCACCACCGCCTGGCTCCAAACCATTTTCAAAAAGGATATAAAATTAAACCAAAAGGAAAAGTCATTTCTCTCTCCATCATCATCATCAGATTATGACCACTGATCCATGTGTCTCTGTGGGCGACCTTGTTGCTTTTGCATGATCCATAGACTCTGCAGGCTATGCTCTAGTAGGCAGCCTGCTGTCATGCACCCTTGCTGAAGCTAAGCCCTGCCATATCTTTGCTTAATTCTAGGTTTATATCTTCCTACCAGAGGAAAGGTCTATATTAGTGGATACGACATCTCATCTGACATGGTTCAAGTTAGGAAAAGCTTGGGCTTGTGTCCCCAGGATGACCTGTTGTTCCCGATGCTGACAGTGTCTGAACACCTTCATTTCTACTATGTGGTGAGCACTGGCTTTCTGCACCCTTCAAATCCTCCAGGCAGTGTGAAAAAGGACCTGCCGCTTTACCTTCATCAAAAGTTCATGCTGGAGGCAACAAGAAGGACAAGCATATGCCGACAGCTCTGTTAAAGCCCGAATGTAAGAATTTTCTAAACACGAGGTTAAAAACACTGCATAAACTTTGGCTCCTCTTTTTAGATAAAAGGAATATCTCCAAGTAAACGATACAGAGAAATTCACAGGATGCTCACTTCTTTTGGCCTGCTAGAGAAAAGGGATGCAATGTCAAAGGATCTGAGCGGAGGGATGAAGCGCAAACTCTCAATCATTATAGCTCTTATAGGGGACGCTAAGGTAAATAACAGTTCAAATGGGCTCGTGTGGGGCTGGCAAGATGGTTCCATGGTAAAGTAGCTACAGGGCATGTGGAGACCTGCCATCAGATCCCCAACACCCAGGTAAAAGTGCCAGACATGGTTGTGGGTGTCTATAATCTTAAACCAAAATGGTATGGAGACAGGCAGGTCCCCAGAGCTTGCTGTCCAACCAACCAGTCTAGCTCATCGATGAATTCTGGGTTCAATGTGACCTTATCTCAAAAGATAAGATGTAGAGTGATTGAGGAAGACATTGGATATCCATCTCTGACATCCACACATTATACAAAGATAGTAAGAAATAAAATAAAATGGGTCTCTACTCCTCCAGATTCAAACACAAAAGCTGGCATAAATCCACGCCTCCAAATTATAAGGAGAGGGGCTTCCCATTATTAATGTAGCTGATGTAATGTTGACCACATGTGATAGTTGTGATAGTTAATGATAGATGTGATAGTTAATGATTTAGCAGTTATTCACCCTAGAGTGAGCTGGAGTCCGTATCTTTGCTTAAATATGTCTCCCAAGTACAGTAGATTATCCCACATGAAGCAAGCATGAAATAAATAGACCCATGGATACTTATTCTTGTCTCTAGGTGGTGATACTTGATGAGCCAACATCTGGCATGGATCCAGTCTCCAGGAGGACTACCTGGGACCTCCTTCAGCAATATAAAGAGAACCGTACCATCCTGCTGACCACACATCACATGGATGAAGCTGATGTGCTGGGGGACCGCATTGCCATCCTGGTCATGGGGTCCCTGAAGTGCTGTGGCTCTTCGCTTTTCCTGAAGAAATTATATGGTCTCTCTATTTGATTCTTTGGACATAGGTGCTGTAATAATATTCTTTTAGCTAGGCGTGGTGGTACGTGCCTGTAACTGTAGTGCTTGGTAGGCTGAGGAAGTAGGAATGATGGGTTGGAAGCTCTACATAGGAAGACCTTGTCTCAAAAAACATTATTCCAACATCATTTTCATTCTTTTTTGTCTTCTCTACACAACAAAGTAAAAAAGAGTGCCAGATCATCAGTAGAATGCCTGCCTGGCATGCATAAGCCCTATATTTAACCCTTAGTACTGCAAAAACAAAGACTAATATATAAAAAGTGAGTTCATACAAACCATTTGTTATTGACTTTAGAATAATCAGTCTCAAACTAGTAAGAAATACAAACTTGGGAGAGACAGATCAATGAATGTAGTTAACAATGACTTCATTACACTATTTGAATTTATTCATCTCAAATTCACTGTTTCTCCCATGGGTGAGTTGTTAGATCTCACTCTTCATACACATTATTTAATATTATCTGCAGAACTCTCCCTTCTTATGGATAAGAAAGCCAGGCTCATATTTCAGTAACGAGAAATCCAGAAAGTAATAGGAGGAGATTGGGGCCTGGGTGCATCTGACACCAAAGCCAGTGCTTTTCTGTACTTAATGGTGACTCATCACCTTCTAGGAGGATAGACCACCTGTTCTTTTCCCTCCTCCAAAGAGGAATGTGGGTTTTAGTAGTAAATTTTCTGAATGTCAGAAGTAGGGTAAATAATATTGTTAAACGCCTTTGCACTTACAATCAGTAAATAGAAACCATTTTTATAGTAGGTCAACTGGGCACACACAATCAGTGCCTGAATATATTGACTGTTGATAGGATTTTCAGTTTAAAAGAAGCTAAAATGAGCAATAAGGACTGGGAACATGCTTAGTAAGTGAAGTGTCATGTCAGTATCGGGACTGAGTTTGGGTCCCGCGTAATGCTTAAATGCAGGTTGGGCGTAGTGGCCTGCCTGTAATCCCAACTCCAGGGAGACTGAGACTGGGAATCCCCAGCGCAAGCTAGCTAGCTAGAACAGCCAAGTCTTCAAGCTCTGGGATCAAGTAAGAGACCCTGCCTCAATGTATAAGGAGGATAGCACTCAAGGATGACACTCAATGTTAATCTCTGTCCCCCATCCACACACATGAACACACACACACACACACACACACACACACACACACACACACACGTGCACATACACACACAAGAGTTCACATACATTCCTGCACACACCATACACATACAAAAAAAGAGCAATGGAAAAGTAGGTTTTTAAGATAGTGAATAAATATATAATATATAATTCATAATGCATAATAAAAGTCAGTCTGAATCAGAAAGGATTTTTTTATTAATGAAAAATTAAGTTTGATAACCATGTTGGCAATGGAAGGGAATTGCAAACAATAATGGTGGCTTCCATTTGATGTCCATCAGCACATTATAGAATTCAGAAGCCCTAGCAGAGGATGCAGCAGCAGTCCAGCTCAGGGAGCTAAATTAGTATAGATCGAGTCATCAAATAATGTTTGTCTTGTCTCTCTTAGCTACTGGTTACCATTTTAGCTAAATTAGTATAGATCGAGTCATCAAATAATGTTTGTCTTGGCTCTCTTAGCTACTGGTTACCATTTTAGCGGTAAAGGAGAATACTAACAGAGAACATCTTCTGTAGTTCTCCACTTGTGGTTTGTAACTTAGATTGCTATTGCTTCACTCTGCTAGTGTCTCTGATGGCACTATTTGGTAGCTAGTGTAGTACATGCCTTAAGAGTTGGGGATTGTAGCTCTGTGGAAGATCACTTGCCTCACATGCTCATGGCCATGGGTTCAATCCCATACACCCCCCCCCCACACACACACACAGAGGAATATACCTCTTTAGAGGAGTAAGCAAGTGACTTGTAGCACAGGATACACACTACACCTTATTCTCTATGTGTCACCAGAATATCAGAGCAAACTGCCACCTGCCATTTGCAAAAGTCAATGATCATAGACATGACTCAAATCTTTTAAACCTTGCTTTATTCAGAGAATGATCATTTGAGAAGAAGGTGGATTAAATAGCCCAAAAATCTGTCTAACACCTTGTCTCTAGCTGGAAGATTATAGCGAGAGGGTAGCCTGGGGCACAAAGGCAGTCAGTCCTGAGCTGTCCATGCTTCTTTCTTTATCAACACTCCCCCTCCTCACTCTGGATATGTGGATTTGTCACTTCTTGAAATGCCCAGTCAAGTTAGTTTCTCTGGTTTCTACCTTGTACTCCACCAGGGGCATCAGAGCTTGGGAACTGGGGATCACTCAGAAAAAGCTAAGCATTAACAGTACTGCTTGCTAAATTCTTAACAACATGCACAACTGTTTGATGCTATTGTGTGTGTGTCTTCATATAATAGAACAAGAAATGCCTTATCAGATGTGGCTAACAGACCTGAATCATGGAGATTAAGCATGCTTTAGCAGAGACTATTCAATGGCTTCATTTGACCTTCTAAATGGAAATTTTCAGGTGTGGGATATCACCTAGTCATGGTGAAGACTCCTGAATGTAATGTTGAAAAAATCTCCAAGCTGATTAGGGATTACATACCAACTGCTGAGATGAAGACGGATGTCGCAGCTGAATTGTCGTTTGTCCTGCCAAAGGATTATACACACAGGTACGGATCCAGAAATGCTGTGTGGTGGCTGTTGGGTCACCAGAAACCACCATGATCTTTCCAGGCTTCCTCAGGCTTGGAAAATAGATCCTTGCCACTTGCCTTTTGAGACATACTATTAAGAGCGCTGGTTTTCTAATACTTCGCTAATTGTACAGAAGGATGCCACAAAAGGTAGCGTCTACAAGATCTTCATGTCCAAGCATTGAAAGCTGGGATTAATTAATAAGACAGGGCACTATATTGGTATTTTTTCCTTCTTGATGAGTCTAGACAAGTATATTTATTTTGTTCTAGAAAAAGGATTTTTAATGTTTTCTCTTTAGTATATACATATAATGTATGAGGTACATTGTGATGCTTTGATAAATGCTTATGTTACAGAATGGCCAAATAATTAATAAATACATTACTTCATATATTTCTTTTTGCAGAAAAAAAAAACACTTAAAAGTATATATCAGACTTATAGCCACCATTTTGTGCTAGGGATCAATGAAGGGTACTGTTCTTATCTAACTGGGAGTTTATACTTTTTGATCAACAGCCACATCCCCACCCCCACAAAGGCTCTGATACCTCCATTGTGCTTTCTACTTCTGTGAGTTTATACATGAAACCATGCACTATTTGCCTTTCTGTGACTGTGTTTTTTTTCATTAAAGATAATGTCTTCTAGATATATGTGGGTTGACACAGATAATGACTGTTTTTCCTTATCTTTAAAGGCCATATGGTGCTGTTCTGTGCACCTACATAATGTAATGTCATTTTTTTAACCATTTTGCTCCTGTATCTCAGATACTGTGAGTTATGAACAAAGGAATTTAGGGGTGCTGATCTCATTTTATTTATCTATATAACTAGAAGTAGGTGACTGGATTATACAACATTTTAGTTTTCTGGAAACTTTCATAGGAGTGCTGCTGTGCTAGTTAGAGCCCCTCACAGGATAAATGAGTAAGAGTCACCTTCAGTCCAGATGAATGTTTGTCTCTCTTACAATGGCTGTTCTAACAAGGGCTGATATTTGCTATGTTTTTAATTTTTATTTCCTTGTTTTTTGCTATGTTAAAAATTTGTAAATTGTCCTTTGAGAAATGTCTATTTAGGAGTTTCCCCTTTTTGATTGGATTGTTTGTTTCCCTGATATTGTGTTTCTTCTACTTCAAATATTAATCCCTACAAAATCTATAGTTTGTAAATATTTACCCCAAAATATGAGCTGTCTCTTTATTCTAGCATTAATTTAGAAAGTTTTTAGTTTGACATAATCCTTTTTTTCTTTATAAATAGTGATCTTGTTGGTTATGCTTTTTGAATTTTATCTAAGAAGAAATATTTGTTGAGATCAATGTCATGGAGGTTCTACTCTGTTTTCTTCAGGTTGTTTTACAGTTTTCAGATTTCATGTTTAATTTCACCTACTTGGGGATGATTTTGGTTTTTTGACACCGGGTTTTACTATGTAGCCCTGACAGGCATTGTAGGCTGATTATTTTTCCATGCAGTAGAAAGGAAAGCTTAGTTTAATTCTTCCGCACGTGAGGAACCACTTCCCCGGCACCATTTATTGAATAAACTTTGTCCATTGTTTGTGGCACACTTTTAAGTCCTGCCTGTCACCTGTGTGGGTTAGCTCCTGTGCCCCTTTTCTGTCACATTGCTCAGTGTCTGTTTTGGTGACTGCAGTTTTTGTCCTTTTCAGTATTTGGAATCTCTATGTTTCTCTGAGAAGTTTTGAATAGTTTTTGCTATTTCTGTGAAAAAGCCAGAAAATGATAATAATAAAAATGATGCTTGTAATTTTTTGTGTTTTTTTCTCATTTTTTCCACCTTTGAGTTTACTGTTTAACACATATATATATATGTTTAACATATATATATATATATCCTTTCTTAGCATTGTATTTTATTTTGAAATCACTTATTATATAAAAACTGGAATAATGTTGATAATAAACACACATACACACACAGAGAGAACCTAACAGAGGCATTTTATTACATGAATTAATGAATTTAATAAAAGGATTTAAAAATTAGTCATATCTCTCCACAGAAAGAACCAGTTCTAACTGCTGGGTTTAGTACAACCTTGAAGCTATACTGTGCATTTGTTAACATGTGCATTCACACACTTGTCACTGTCTTGGAAAACACATTAGAATAATGTATAAAACTTGCCCGTTGCCTCTGATCTTGAGGGAAAGGAGTTTGTAGCCAACTTTGATTCAAAATGTAAGAAACTTTTGTCAGAGGTTTCCATAATGGATTTTGTGTCCTGTGGCCATGGCAGTCCGTAGGGAGAGCACAGCAGAGCACGACAGCCTTCCTGGAGTAAGTGGATTTTAAGGGATGAGGTTCTAAGACATTTCAGAAGACAAGTCTTGCCCCACCACTCACATGTGCTGAGATCGCTCAAGACTCCCCCAGGGTAGGGATGGGCGGTTTCCACCCAGTCTCTAACTTCTGGGATTATTGTTTTTCATTTTCTGCTCTGGGTGTCATACTTCTTATTAGTTTTATGAGTATCCTGTTTGTGTTAGTGTTTCACAGCAGCCATGGCATGTAATAAGTAAATTAAATCTTAACTAGCAGGGGAAGCAGAAAGTCAATATATACAGAAAGTTAATGGTGGTTTTATCAGGAAACTGAGAAGCAGTTTGCTGTAGCAACTTGCTGGTGTATCTTCCTTCTGGTCCCCCACATTCATGATGTGTTGGGGACACAGAAACCACTAACACCAGGAGCATTTCAGTGACGCATTAACTGCACTCTTTACACAGCTGAGGGAAATCAGCCCAGAATGTTCACACACCTGCGTTTATGGGTCCGTGTGTGTGTGTGTGTGTGTGTGTGTGTGTGTGTGTGTGTGTGTTTGCACAAATACTGTCTCTGTTATCTTTTAGGTTTGCAGAACTTTTCAGAGTCCTAGAAGAAAGAGAAGAAGAGCTGGGCATCACTGGCTTTGGTGTCTCTATGACTACCATGGATGAGGTTTTCTTCAAGTGAGTACCTGTGCCCTGCCCCCTGTCAGGTGACATCATATACTCTCTGTGATTCCCAGTGCCCTGTCTTTAGAATAGTCTTTGTTCTCACAACTCTTCTTCTTCATCATGTCACATGGATGCAGCTTCTACCTAAAGTACCATTTTGCACCAGAAGCCCTTAACATCATCTTATACTATGGTTCTCTTATTCTGTGTAGCATTTTCCCTTTATATTAACACACACATACACAGATACACACACAAACACAGACACACACACATACATATCACACAGACACATACATACACATATACAAACATACACACATACATATAGACACACACACACACACACACACACACACACACACAGTTCTCTCATAGAAATCATGAACCAAAGAGGAAAAATCAACCATATATTCATTTGCTTTGTAAAGTAATCCATATATTTATTTAGTCTAGAAAATTTAGAAAAACAAATATATTAGACTTCTATAGAATTGGAAATATTATAGAAAATAAAACTGCAATTATCACTATAATTTTGTAAAATATAGAACATTTAATAACCATTTTACCCTAAAATCAAGAAACACATTGTCTTGGAACTCTGTTCATATTTAGTTTATTTTGTACCTCAGGACTGGGGCCAAGTGCTTTTCTGGCATACACGATGCCTTGCATTCAATCTAGAGCACCAGAAATTTTTGGATGCTGGGGATTAAATCCCCAGGCCTCAGCCATACTGGGCAATTGCCTGACCACTGAGATTCAATGTTTCCCCACCCCCAGCCCCAGAGCATGTATCCCATCATTAATGTTAGCATTGATATGTAATGTTCATTAAAAATATCTCTATGAAGGGCAGGAGTTGGTGAACTACTATTGTAGTTAAAAGTTATCTCTTTATATGTATGTTAATATTTATAATATATATTAACGTGTGTGTGTGTGTGTGTGTGTGTGTGTGTGTGTGTGTGTGTGTTTTGTAGGGTCAGTAATCTTGCAGACATAAAGATGAATACTGAGATTGTCCAGCCAGCTTCCACAGTGGACCGAAGCATGAGTGAAGCTAACCAGAATATGAATGTGCCCAGAAATTTTGAAAGATCAGATTATCCAAGAGGACACTCTAATTCTTCCTTCAGTACTGGGGTGAGCACCTTCATCAAGAATATAATGCTAGTATGTTTAGAAGTAGTAAAAGATGACATTTCACTTTATTACTAATTCAGAAGAGGTTTGGCGTTCTTGGAGCAAGCTCATCCACATAGGGAAAATTTGTAAAGAAATTCAATTTTCTAACTCATAATAGTAACTAGTTGTAAAGTAGTGAAGGTAAAAACCAGTTTTATTTTAATTGTTTTATTACATGTATTTACTCATTGTGTGGGATGTGTGTGCACATGTGTACATGACATGTGGGGGTCAGAGAACAACTCTGGGGAGTTCGCTCTCTCCTTCCACCATGGGCTTCTGTTTTGGTTTTTTTTGTTTTTTGTTTTTTTTTTTTGGTTTTTCGAGACAAGGTTTCTCTGTGTAGCTTTGCTACCAGGCTGGCCTCGAACTCACAGAGATCCGCCTGGCTCTGCCTCCCGAGTGCTGGGATTAAAGGCATGCGCCACCACCGCCTGGCTCAGATCAGCAGCTTTGCAGGCCGCCCCTTTAGCCACAAAGCCGTCCTGCCGGCCCGGATTTCCTTTCGCAGCTGGTCTTCCTCGTAGGGGTCATTTTAGTTTTCAGAACTGTGAGTGCATTCAGAGTTGAAGAAGAGTGCTGATACGAAGGATGACACTCGCTGCTCTCTCTCACACAGGACATTTCACGCTAGGTGTCGCAGAATCACAGAATCCCCGTGTTAGCGTGGGGCTGTCGCCTCATGGTCTAGCATTTGCCTTGTGCCTCTCCCGATTTGTCTTGCTTAAAAATTTTGCATGTGTGTGCAGCAGAGATTCTTAGACCATGGATATACTGGTTTAAGTTTCTTAGAAACACTTGCTATGTTTTCCCCGTGGGACTTGGGAGCTTGTGAAAATAGGGTATTGTATACAATGAGTGTCTAGAACTTCGAGTTAAAATGGTAGCTCCCCGCTGTCATTTACTGCACGGTTGTCTTTGGTCAAGCTGAGCTGAATACAGATGAGGCTGTTCCAGGGAGCAGAATATAGTCAAGTGTGCACCGTGTAGCATCTGATGCGGGATGCCACACTGTGCCACCTCCTCTCCCTGCTCTGCCTTTCGTCTTCAGGTACAGACACAGCTAAACTGTGAAGCATTTCCGTTGCTCTCCTGCTGTTCTTCAGTTTTTGAGGGTGAGGTCAGAGCTTTCAGGTCAGTCCAGAAAAGCTGATCACTGGATTAAAACATCTTTTATTTTCTCATTCTAGAATTACATGTAAGAACTAATCTCCTGAAAGCAGAAGTTGTCTTCTTCCTATCAGGACTGTGATGGGAGAGAAAGGTTCTCTCTCCACATTTAACCTTATGTCCAGTCAAGGGTAGCATCAGTGGGGTCTCTCTCATTCAGAACATATTTGTTGATTAGGGATATTTTCCCACTCTGAATTATGGGATATCTACATACTGGGGAGAATACAATAACTGTATTTTAAAATGTCAATATGTGTGGTAAGTTCTCCTTGGCTCTCAGGCACCTTCTCTAAAGAAGTATGTCCTTAAAGCAAAGGTTCCATCATTTAACTGAAAAACAAACCATTACTCAACTACAGATTGCCCCCAAAATTTGAAAAATAGACAAATTTGTATATTTATGTACATTCTCAAATTGACTGTGGGGAGTGTTTTGAACTTAGAGGTTAGGTGAAAATATACTGGGCATGTTGCAATCTTAAACTAAATTCTCCTGTTTCCTGGTGTGCTGCAATCCTGCAGACCAGAGATTAAAAGCTGGCCACAGAAACTTGATACGAAATGTAATGTTGAAAGATGGTGTTTAATGTAAGAGGATGGGCATGGTGTTCTGCAAAGAGAGAGGCACTATGAATACACCGATGACAACGATTCCCCTCTGGGGACTTTCACAGTACTGAAGTTAGGTGCCAAGCTGTAATGCCTTCAGAACACAGAGTGCCTGGTCTCCCTCTACACTCTTCCTTCTGCAATGTGTCATCACACAACTGAAGTCATTATGCTAATTACTTCCTTCTAGGTCCATGACCACGGTAATGCCGCCTTCTCTCTCTTGTAGTGGGCTCTTTACACCCAGCAGTTCCGAGCCATGTTCATCAAAAGGGCAATGTTCTCTTGGCGCAACTGGAAACTGCTGGTGTTGCAGTTGCTGGCACTTCTGGGTCTCATGTATCTTCTGATGAAAGGCATAAGCTTCTCAACACCTAAAAAGCCTGCCAGGGTAATGGACTTGGAGCAGTATGGCGAGACCATTGTGCCTTTCTCAGTTTCTGGAGATCCTGTTTTGACCCAGAAGCTCACCAAAAATCTTGAGATCATGTTAAAGGCTAAAAACCAAAAACTTCTTGAAGTGCAAGGTAAGTGTCTTACAAACAGAAAAAGAGTGCCAGCAGATGAAGACCTCTGTGCTAGTTTGAAAGGACAGTCTCAGCTGGAATGGTTAGCTATGTTTTCCCTCTCCTATTCTCCCATCCCTCCTCCTCCTCTTTCCTCTCCTCCCCTTCCTCTTCTCCTCTCCCATATCATCTCTCCCCATCCCTTCTCTTATTTTGTAATCAGTTTCACAAAGCCAGCCAGTCACAGACAAGAACCACCCTTCAAGGCCATTATTGTTACTGGTGATGGAGGTACTCTGAGATAGGAAAGGTCATCTACCGTAAGGAGGAACAAAGATGAGATTCATAGGGAAATTAAGACATTTAGAAGCAGTCACATCTCAGGAAACTGGAAAGGGGGCTCTTCAAAGAAGATTTTAAGCCTGTGCTCTTCTAACATAGAGGTTATTTCTCAGCATGGATGAAGTCCACAAAACCCAAGAGGGCAGCTCTTTCTCATAAGAAGATCCAAGTTCCTGAATATGTAAATTAAACATTGACAGAATGAAGGAGAAAATAAATGACTCCACAATAATAGTAGGGCATTTTAAACTTTACGTTCAATAAACAGTGTACTTAACTGAGCCTAACAGACCTACATAAAACTGTCAAGTCTACTACAATATATATAAGTTTTTTCAAGACAGGGTTTCTCTGTATAGCTTTGTGCCTTTCCTGGAACTCACTTTGTAGACCAGGCTGACCTTGAACTCACAGAGATCCGCCTGGTTCTGCCTCCCGGGTGCTGGGATTAAAGGCATGCACCATCACCGCCCGGCTATAATTTATATTTTTGCCAAGTGCACAAGAATCATTATTAAAGATTATATATATATATATATATATATATATATATATGTATATATATATATATATATATATATAATGTGTTCCAAAGTAACTCAATACAATTTAAAAATTGAAACCACATGAAATATCTCTTAAGATCTTAATGGAATAAAACTGGAAATCAGTAACAGCAAGAAAGTCACAACCTTCATGCATATAGTAGAAATAACACACTCTTTAAGGCCTATTGGGCAAAGAATTTGTAAGGGAAATAAAGGATTCAAATAAAAATGAAATAATAATACATCAAAATGTATCATATATGAAAAATGCTAAGAGAAAAAAATTCAATTGAGAAAAGCTATTGGTAAACCTAACCTTACATTTTTAAGTAACTAGATGAACAAAATAAACCTCTGCTATCAAAGAAAAAAAATAGAGATACAATGGGAAAAAGCCAACAAGTCAAAGTCTGCTTCTTAGGAAAGACCCAACTTGAGACATTTTAGATGTGTTGAAAAGGAAAAAAGAAGGCCCAAAAGCCCGAGGAGAAGTTAAAGAGAAGGCATTACTTCTCAGTTTATAGAAATAAAGATCATAAGGAGGGTCTTTAGTAACCTATATAGCAAACAAAATAAGTTACCCTAAATGAAATAAGCAAAATTTCAGTAATTTACATGCTACCAAGATTCAAACATAAAAAATATAAAGGCTTAGTAGATCTGTGACTGATGAGATTAAGCTGGTAATAAAACTATCTGCCCAATAAAAAGCAATCCAAGACCAGATATCCTTATCAGTCTCTACTAAAACTAAAAGACAGCTGAGTTCCAGCCCTCTTCAAAATATTCCAAAAAAAAAAAAAAATGAAAAGAAAAGAAAAGAATAGTTCCAAATGAATCCTATAAGGTCAGAATTCCTTCAATACCCAAGCAAGAAAAGATACTATAAGGAAATAAAACTATGGACTAATAATATCCCCATGAGTGCTGGTGCAAAAGTTTATAACAAAATAGTAGCAAACAGTTTAGTGGATCATTTAACAGGATTATACTCCACGATCAAGTAGGACGTCATTCTTGGAGTTAAAGGTAAACATCATCCGTAATGCAAGAAGACTGACTGGCAGACTTCCTCAGATCAGGGACATGGCAGAGATAGCAAGTAGACTTTCTACTTCTACTCATATAAAACTTTAAGTCCTACCTAGAAAATTTAGGCAAGAAATAGAAATAGAAAGACACCCAGCTGGAGGTTGTAGAGGTAAAACTATTTCTGTACACACACACACACACACACACACACACACACACACACACACACACACACACTTTATTATAGGTGATAAATGAATATGCCAATACTGGGTTGTTTGTTTTCTTGAAGTTTGGTTTTTGCTTTTAGTTCTTTGTATACTCTAGATATTGGTTATTTGCCAATTGAATAGATGGCAAAGATTTTCTCCTGTTCTGTAGATAGTGTCTCCACTCAGTCAGCATCCCCTTTGCAGTTCAAAAGGTTACTAATTTTATAAGATCCAGCCTGTCAAGTATTGCCTCTATTTTCGGAGCAACTGCAGTCCTATTCAGAAAACTGTTCCCTATACCTGTATCTTGAAGTATTTTTCCTACTCTTTCCTCTTCAGAATTTTAGGCGCCATGTTACTATCTTTGATCCATTTGGAGTGAGCTTTTATGCAGAGTGAAAATAAGTATTTAGTGTCCTTCTCCTATGTGTAGATACTCTGTCTCTCTAACACCATTTATTAAAGGGGCTTTCTTTTCTCTAATTAATGTTTGGATAATTTTTATGAAAATCAGGTAACTATAGCTACATTGTCTCATTTGTAGAACTTATACTACATGGATCTTCATGGTCACTTTTGTTCCGGCACCATGCCTTTATTTTTGTTACTAGAGTTCTGTAATGCACCTTGAAATTAGCTATGGTGACCCTCCAGACTTATTATTATTATTGTTATTATTATTGTTGTTATTATTATTATTACTTTAGTTTTTGCTTAATATTTCTTTGGCTAGCTGAGGTCTTTTGCACTGCTAAATAATTTTTTATATGTTCCTGTGAAGAATGTCATTGGAATTTTAGCAAGGACTTCTGTGAACCTCTAGATTGCTTTGGTAAGATCCATTTTCACAATGTTGGTCATTCCAACACATGAACAAGGGAGATTGTGATGGTTAGTATTGCTTTTTGTTTGAACAGGATCTGGAATCACTTAGGAGATGAGCACCCAGGCCCACCTGAGAGAGATTATTTAGCCTCTACATAAGCGCATGATGGGTTGTGTTAAGTTCATTGAAGCAGAAAGACCCATACTAAAAGTATGTGGCACCCTTTCCTGGGCCTGGGCCTGGTCTGCATAAAAAGGAGGTAGGCAGCCCAGTGCCTGCATTCCTCATGCTCCTGCGGACTGCAGATGTGATGTCATCAGCGTTTCCATTTTGACTTCCCCTCTTTGGTGGACTGCCCTTGAACTGTGAGCCAGAACAAACCCCTTCCCCGTTAAGTTACTTCTCAGGGTGTTTGTCACAGCAGCAGGGAATGGCGAGGCAGGGGTGTTTCTATCCAGTAGTGTTTTCTGCAGTTTTTCTGTTGAGTATTTTAGTTTTTCTTGTGTAGGCCTTTCATTTCCTTGGCTAAATTAATGTAATGGTATTTTGTAGTCAGTGGTGAAGGGACTATCTCCTAGGTCTTTTTCTTGGTGTGTGTGTAATTGGTATTTAGGAAGGCCACTATATTTTGCTTCTTTGTGTTCAGTATTACCTTAGTATTTTTCTACTTTGCTAAGTACTTATCAGCTCTAATAGTTTTCTATCAAAGTCATTATTGTCTTGTATAAAATCATATGTTCTGTAAATAAGGACACTTTGACTTATTTACCTGTTCATATTTCTTTTATTTGTTTCTTATTGTTCCAGGTAAGACTTCCAGGACTATATTTAACAAGAATAAAGAACATTAACACTATAGTCTTGCTCCTGAATTTGGAAAAAATACTTTGAGCTTTTGCCATATAATGATGGCAGTATGTCTGTTTTTCCTGGTTGGTTTTTCTTAACCTGACACAAGCTAGAGTCATCTGGGAAGAGGGCATGTCAATTGAGAAATGTCTCTGTAAGATTCTCCTATGGGCAAGTCTGGAGAGCACTTTTCTTGATTCATGATTGATGCTGGAGGGCCCAGCTCACTGTAGGTGGTGCCACCTCTGGGCAGGTGGTCCTGAGTTATATAAGGAAGCAAGCTGAGAAAACCACGAAGAGTAAATCATTAAGTAGTGTTCCTCCGTGGTCTCTGCTCCAGTTCCTACTTCCAGTTCTCTGCCATGAGTTCCTCCCCTGACTTCCCTTAGTAATAGAGTGTGACCTGAGAGTTATAGGGGAAAAATAAACCCTTTCCTCCCCAAGTTGCTTTTGGTCATAGTGTTTTATAACAGCAATAGAAAAGTAACTAAGATACTGTTGTATGTAGCCTTCATGTTTAGAGATGTCCCATCAATTCCTAGTTTCTTCAGGACTTTTATTGTGAAGGGGTGCTGAATTTTGTCAATAAGTCTTTTCTGCATCTATTAAGATGATCATGTGATTTCTGCCCTAGAGTCCATGTTGGATTTTGTAAAAAGCCTTTTCTGCAGCTATTGATAAAATCATGATTTCTGTAATTGTGTCTGTGATGAATTTGTTTATGTATGTATGTATGTATGTATGTATGTATGTATGTACCAAGCTAACTTGATTGTTATGAATTATTTTTTGATGTAATCTTGAATCCATTCTGGCAGTTTTTGTTGAGAATTTTTGCATCTGTGTTCATCAGAGAGCTTGGTGTATAATTTTATTTCTTTTTGTTGTGTCTTTATTTGGTTTTTGTGTCAAGGTAACTGTGGATTCATAAAAAGCAGTTTGCAAGCATTATTTCCTTTTCTATCTAATGGAATAATTTTAGTAGTATTGGTAGTAGCTCTCTGAAGGGGTGGTAGAATTCTGCAGTAAATTGATGTGGTCCATATTTTCTTTTTAACTTAGGAGAGTTTTAATTACTACTTCAATTTCATTTCAAATCTGTTTAAATTGTTTATTTCATCTTGAGTTAACTTTAGCAGGTTTTATGTGTCTGGAGATTCATCCATTTTAAAATTTGTTCAATTTTCCAATCGAGTGGAACATGAGTTCTGAAGCTAAGTCTGTCTGATTTCTGAATTTATTTGTATCTGTTGAAATGTCTCCTTTTCACTTCTAACTTTATTGTTTTTGCCTTCTTTCTCTTTCTTTTGGATAATTTAGCTAATGGTATCCCTCCTCTTTCTCCTCTTTCTTCTCCTCTTTTTCTTTATCAATTAAAAATCTAAAAATTATTTTTAGTTTCGAGGTCATAGGTAATAGTTTACAAGTCTGCTGTAAATATGAAGCTTACTTGTAGGAACTTCTCTTTTTAAATCTTAAATTTTTATTTTGGAGCTGTTTGGGCAGATTTGTAATTCTTAATTTGTGTCTTCTTGGATTCATGGAATCTCTGAACATTCTTACAAATGTATAGCTTTTTGTTTACCTTTTTGCTGTAATTCTTAACACCCTGATCTGGCATGCTTTATCATTCTACAAAGACGGGACAAGAAGAGTCATACAGATTGTTGAACTTAATTGTCTGATTTTTTTCCTTTTAAGTCTTCACAGTTCCAAGTAGCCCTTTGTTTCTTCAAGCAGAATTATCTTGTGTTTTTATTTAGCCTTTGTATTCTCTGAGGAAGAGTTTGATTTTCTATGAGGTAATTTGTAAAAGCTAGAAGTAGGAGTTCTTACAAACATATTCATGTAGAAATGGAAAGGTCTGACAGTGAGAAAGAAATTTAAGAGTGTTCATATCACTAGCCTATAATTTTTTCTTTTAGTGGAATTAAACTAAAAGACATAACATTTGTATGGCTGAGTGATGGATTCTTGGAGTTAATGGCTGAGATATTCTGAGGCTGCTGTGAAGTGCCAGACAAGTAAACTATTGGGTTATTTCTCTTTAAAACACTGAATTGCCAGATGTGGTGGTGCACGCCTTTAATCCCAGCACTTGGGAGGCAGAGGCAGGTATATCTCAGAGTTTGAGGCCAGTGTGGTCTACAGAAAGAGTTTCAGGACAGCCAGGGACACTCAGAGGAACCCTGTCTCAAAAACAAAACAAAAAACAAAAACAAACAAAAAGAAAAAGAAACCCAAAACCAAAACAAAAATAGCCACCACCACAACAAAAAAACAACCAAACAAAAACAGCACTCCCTCCCCCATCTCCCCCCAAAAAACAACAAAACCATGTAGTCATGATCTTTCCTGCAGCTGACCTCAGGACCACTGTTATGTCCTCCTTCCAGGTGATGTGCAGACCTACTTGCTGGCAAATGAAGACTGCATTTACTCATGCATCATTGCATTTTCCCTTGATGTGACTAGAGACCAGAAGAAATTCACCTTCTGGTTCAACAATGAGGCATTCCATTCGCCATCCTTATCCTTGTCAGTTTTAGACAATATTATTTTTATGTCTCTCTCCGGCCCCAATGCCACCATTACTGTCTCCAACAAGCCCCAGCCTCAACGTGAGAAAAAGTCTGAGAAAAGGTGTGTATGTTCTTGTGTTCAAGCTGAGATACTTTAAATTGATCCTTTTCTTCCTGTTTCACCATGTCTGTAATAAAGTGCTGTTGTCAGTACTGAGTGTTGTCATCATGCCATTGTGTGTCCTTTATTTATTCTTTTGTAGAGGCAGCTCAGGAATCCAGATAGTCTTTAACTTGCTCTTTGGGATGAGTATTTTCACCAGTGGCTTTTGCCTTATGACTGTGACTGAGAGAGTTAGTAAAGCAAAGCATATCCAGTATGTGAGTGGGGTCTACACCTTTAATTTCTGGCTTTCTGCTCTGCTGTGGGATCTCGTCATCCACTTTGTTGCCTGTGTCCTACTGCTGGTGAGTGTTACACGCTCGAATTGTCTCGGGGTCTGCCTCTCATACACTATAGACATTTTCTACTTGTCTGACATTTACTAAAACCGAAATTTTTCCAGAAAGGATAAAAATAGTTTGACTAATCAATCAAGTCAGAGAATCTATTTTGGAATATTTCTCAGAGTTAAAAAAAATCTTTCTCTTATATTTCTTTTAATGAAACAGCTAACTCCTGACATACTTGGCCACCAAGATACATTGCGGTCAAAGCTGTTTTCTGTATGGAAGGATATGTCGCAACAGACTAGTGGTATAGTAACAAACACTACAGAAATTTTCCTCTTCCCAGTGCTTCCCCATTCCCCCATGTGTTGGAATTCTGGTTTATGCAAGAGATATCTGTACTCACCTTTTAAAGGTATTCTCTAGAAATTTCTAAATTATGTCATGGACCATTCAAATTGTGCATGGGTGTCTGTGTACTCACATATGTGTAAACCTTTTGTTTTGAAGCCCACAGGTAATAGAATGGATAACAAATAAACATTGAATGCAAGTCTTCAATAAACAAGACCAGGAGAAAAATTGGTCTGTTTACATTTGTTATTTTCTCTTGCTCCAGATATAAATTTTCCCACAAAAACTTAAAGTACACAGTAGTTACTATAGTGAATGATATTTTGTTATATATTTCAGAAGCACCTAGAAGAATGGACCAATACAAACAACTGATAAGGGGTGAGGGCTGTGCTGACCACACCTATTTGATCATTGCATGCTGTTTTCACTTTCCAGAATAACAAACTCTACCCTGGAGCAGGCACAGCTGTAGTGTGTAAACTTACACAGATAGTAATTGAGACAGAGAGCATCTGCTGATAGGTGAAGAATTTCACAAGATAATTTACATTTCAAAAAACAACCAGAAATTTTATACTCAAAGAAAATAAATGTGAACCTGAGTAAATGAGAAAACACAACATGAAACAAGGTTCATAAAATGGAGGAGCTGCCCATAGAAACCATGCCCAGAAATGCTCAATGGCACAGGCAATATAATAGTGTGAGGTATGTGAGTGACTGAAAGAGAAGAAGTATGGTGTGTGTTCATGGAGCTAAGAAATGTGAGAAGATAAGACATCAAATCCAAGTGAATCACAACTAAACATCCAGTGATAATCTCTTATGGAAAATGAACATAAGAAATTAAAATGCTTGATCACAGTAGAGCAAAACCCTGAATGGGCTTGACTGGTATACTAAGGTTCTAAGATCTCAGATCTACCAGAGAAATGGAACAGCAATAGCTCACATGATAGTAGTTGATCACATATGCATATTCATCTTCAGGATGGATATGAAATAAGATTTAACACATACTGAGTAGGGAACAGAAAAAATGGTAGCCACATAAAATACAACAATATGTTAATATAAATTTCTGATACATTTCTGATTGTTTTTTGAAATGTAAATTATCTTGTGAAATTCTTCACCTATCAGCAGATGCTCTCTGTCTCAATTACTATCTGTGTAAGTTTACACACTACAGCTGTGCCTGCTCCAGGGTAGGGTTTGTTATTCTGGAAAGTGAAAACAGCATGCAATGATCAGATAGGTGTGGTCAGCACAGCCCTCACCCCTTATCAGTTGTTTGTATTGGTCCATTCTTCTAGGTGCTTCTGAAATATATAACAAAATATCATTCACTATAGTAACCACCATGTACATTCCACTTTTCCATTTAACTGTATTTATTAGCTAAATGGCTATTTCAAATGCATATGTTTTAAGTTTATTATGGGAAAATTTATATCTGGAGCACTTTGAGGTAGGTATATGTTTCTATTTTTACATTTTCTCTCAGCTTCTGACCATTTGATCTTTTGGTATTCCTTCTAATTCTTTATTGAGTCACACAATGAAATGAAATTACCACAGAGTCATCATGATTTTAATGTCCTTTAGAGTCCTAAGCCATGCCTCTGGTAGCTGCTGACAGAGAGAGTAAGCACCTCATCTAGTCAGAAATTGTGGTGACAGAAGCTGTTGCAGTCACTCAGTCTTGATGAGGGCTGTCCTTCCCTTCCTTCCCCAGCATGCGCTTGAGGAACGTCCCCCAGACTCTCTATTCTCCCACTGGCTCTTCATAATGTCTACTGCATAAAACATTTTTAAGGATTGAAATGTCAGATTATTTCTTTCATTCTTTAGTTGACTAGGAAGTAATTGAAAAGTTATTTCAACAATCTACCCTATTCATAAAAATTAAGATGTTTAAAAAACTAGCAAAACCCCAAACCCTAAAGTAGAAAACCTAAATAGTCTTACTAACTCTGAAATTTGAGGACCACCCCCAGAAAAAAAATGAGTATAAGGAATTAAGAAACAAATAGCACATGTGGGATCTGTAATTACACTTGTAAAAGGAAAACTCCAAGATGAATTGTTTTATTTACAAAATCTATTTAATGCTCAGGGAATAAATGCTATCAATTATAAGCCAACATCTCTAAGAGACTAATGAAATAATTCAAAATTCGTTTTTGAAGCAAGCTTAACATTGATTTATAGGACCTTATAATGATAAGAAAATTTAAGCTAATATAATTAATATAACCAATGTAAGTAAGTACAGCATTATTTTAATTACTATTACAACATGGAGTTGTGACCCTTTAGTGTTATACCTTATCAAAAGGAAGCCAATAAAAAGAAGGAAAGAAATAAAGGAAGTTTTTCTACAAAATGAATTGATTTGTAAAAACAGAAATATCCAGAGTGGGTTTACTTGGGGGTAAAAGAAAAAATACAATTTGATTCCATAGAAGAAGAACAGAATGAAAACATTCTAAATCAAGGCAAAGTAGAAAGGCCAGTACTGTGGCCCTGCTCAGCAGTGAGGAAGCCACTCATCAACGAAGCATTTTGGCTGCTGAAGAGTCAGTTCCACCAAAGGGACCCTTTTCCCCTTCACTAAGTTTTCAGGCTTTCAGGTTGGGGATTGAGTATTGTGGTCAGAATCTGAACTGCCCCACAAAGACTCACAGTTTGAGAATTTGTTCCCTTTTTGGTAAAACTATCTGGGGGCTATAGAACCTTTAGGAGATGGACCTAGGTCGGTCCTATGCAGGCTCCCTAGCTGTTGGTCCAGAGTCTGTGAGCTCCCACTAGCTCAGGTCAGCTATTTCTATGGGTTCCTGTTATGACCTTCACCCCTCCTGACTCATACAATCCCTCCTCCCCCTTCCCAACTGGACTCCTGGAGCTAGGCCCAGTGCTTGGCTGTGGGTACTAAAAGAGAGGCAAGTTTTTAACATTATCAGCTCAGCCCTTACTTCCAGCAGCTCCTTGCCTCCTTGCCAGCCAAAAAATTGAGGAGCTTCTACCTAAAGTCCCTGCAAACTGTCAGCAACATGAAACTCAGCAATAGAGAAAGTAGCTAATACACATCATTTGCTTTGTGCTTTGGTGCCTATCTCAGCTGGTGTTCCTAATCACTGATGTAGATATATTGTTGGAGAAGTACCACTTCCTGGACACGATGTTCATCCTCATGATGTTTGGATGGTCTGTCATCCCTTTCATCTACCTGCTAAGCTTCCGGTACAACAATAGCACCAGTGCCTATATCAAGATCTTCATCCTCAACCACTGTTTAGGGTTTATGAGTATAATTATATACGATGTGGTAGAGATAATACCAGGTAAGGAATTCACAAAGTTTCTTCCGTTCAGGCACTTCTTTTGTTTGTTTGTTTGTTTCTGTTGTTTGTTTGTTTTTTGTTTTGTTTTGTTTCTTGTTTGTTTTTGAGACAGGGTTTCTCTGTGTAGTTTTGCACTTTTCCTGGAACTCACTCTGTAACCCAGGCTAGCCTAGAACTCACAGAGATTTGCCTGCCTCTGCCTCCCAAGTGCTGGTACAGGAATCTTATAAATAAAGAAAAATGACTTTGAGGAAAAGTAGCGCTACAAAGTTCTTTTGTTCTGGGTTTTTGGGGAAAATATATTAGTTAACAAACTTTATTAAGTACTTTTACTATTATAACACTATATTGAGTGAAACCAAGGACACATTGAGCCACTAATATAAACCAATCACTTTTTTAAGACCTTGTTTTTTTGGGTTTCCTCCTTTGATCATGACATCCAAGGACAACTAACTGGAGTGGTGATGCTCACAAATCGGGAGACTTGAACTGAAGATGGATGCCTTTCCTTCTTCAAAGCACAGTGCAAACACTGATGTTTTCAGTTATTTGGCAATGTGTGTTGCCAAAACCAGAAGAAAGAGACAACCCCCCCTGACATCAAGTCTTGTCCTCCCACTAGATCTTTGGTTATCTGAGATTACTTTAATATTTATAATGTAACTTTTCAAGGAGTGCCGCTAAAGTCAAATGCAAGAAATTGTTCTCTAATTTGTAGAAGTTATTCTTCAGTCTTATTCCCCAAGTTAATCACATTGCTATCTCTGTATTATTTCCTTGTGATAACAAATTACCACTAATATAGAATTCATATTGATTTAATAACCTCCATTGAATAAACATGACTACATGTTATGTGTCCCATAAATCTGCCTGACATTTGGGAATCAGGTGTTCAAGAAGTGAGTCAAGAGTGACTGATTTGAGATGAATTCTATTCTTTGATAGGAAGATCATCGCTGCTGCATATCATTTCATTTTTTTGGTTTGATGAACAGTAACTTTAGATAAAAGAACTATTCACATAATTGGAAAAGCAACAAGAATAAAAAATACTCTTCAGTCACCAAAAAAACAGTATCTGAATGCACAGTCTCTTACATGTTTGCCTAAAATGAGAGGAATTTGATTTAGCAATAACTCTGAGCAGATGTAGGAACATCTCCTCTCATGAATCTTTAGAGACTTTCAGAAGTTTCACGTGGAAATAAAAGAACCAATCAAGGTGCAGAGAATGACTTGATAATGCTCAATCCTAAACAGGTTATCTGTATCACATTCCCTCCTCCTAAGATTCGGGGATCATGCCAGAAGAGTGGGCAGAAAGATTGGAAGAGCCGGAGGCTGTGGATGACTACAAGAAAACTGTTTTCTGGATACATCAGGGCAGTTGCACAGCAGTTGAGACAGCATGTACAAGAGCTGGGAAAACTTAAGCCACCTACAATTCCATCTACTGGCAGTTGATAGGTCCTGGGAAAGGAAGAGTCAGTTTTCTTTAAGGGTGTGGCCTCTAGTGAGTTAACTGTCCTATAGTGAAGCCCCCACAGCTAAGAGTGTATAGGCAGCATAAACTGCTTGAATAGTTAAAAGTGTGTGTGTGTGTGTGTGTGTGTGTGTGTGTGAGAGAGAGAGAGAGAGAGAGAGAGAGAGAGAGAGAGAGAGAGAGAGAGAGAAACAACTTCAGAATTTTCAAAGAATCAAAAATGAGGGAAAAAAGAGGCATTGGAATATCTAAACGACTTCATGGAAGGATTTGTGAGAAACTGTATTTACCTTTTGCTACTTTGAAAACTCTACTGTAAAATGGAGGTAATAAAAAGTACTAGGAATATTTAGCTAATAGAAGTTTATTTATTGGAAAAATAGCTGTATATCAAGCACCAAACTCCCATCTTCTCCTCACAAAATCATCAGGGAAATGCAACAAAAACCATCAGAACTGACTCTGACTGAGCTCTAGAAAGTGTCAAAAACTTATTGGAAATAAATGACTACTGGATCAATATAGAAGCAATACAAGACAGTAGGAAAGATCAATGGCAGGTTTACATGTCTTGTCCCCCTTTGCCAGCCTTGTGGCCGTCCTGAGGTCTTGAAGGAGTTCATGCTACCGGTGTGGAACCCAATCTTTGACTGTAGATAAAATGGAGCAAGATTTCTTCATAAGTTTGTGTGTTGGTCCATTCTTCCCTAACCAGGGGTTGCTCAGAGACTGTCTCTCTGCTTCACTTTGCTCACAATCCAATTGTTATGAGACACTGTGTATGGCTCAGTAGGATTGTAGATGATGAAATGACTCTTCAATGTTTGGAAGATGACATTACAGTTAAGATAGAAAACAGAATGTCCAAGGGCAGGAACAATAACAAACCCCCAAACATGGAAATTAGAACATTCAAAAGCCTTCATATATATGGTGTAATTTACATCACATCCAGAATACACTAATAGCCCTTTTAAAGATATGGAAGCAGATTAGAGAACATTTTGGAAGAGTGAGAGATCAGTGAGACTCAGGACAGGGAAGTGTGTGCATGACCAAAGTACATTATATACATGTATAAAATATGATAATGAAACCCATTGTTTTGGATAATTAATGAAATATGATTATATAGAGAGGAAAATCACAAGAAATCCATAGGAAAGCAATTGTAGCTAAGGAAAATTCAGTGCAACTCCAGGCTAAAAGATTAACACATAAGCCTACATCTTCAATGAACAATCTAAAATGAGCTTAAAGAAATTTAATTCATCATATGATTTAAAGAAAATATTTCAGAAAACTCTTAAGGAGGTGAAAAACTTGTGCACTAAAATTGCAAAACCTCACTGAAAATGGAGCAAAGGTGAAGCTGCCCACCTCACAGAGCCGATGTATCAACAATGTTAAGATCCTACCCAAACTGACAGATAGACCCAGCTTGGTCCCTTGAAAGATTCTGCCAACACTGATTTTCTCAGAAATGAGCAAGCTCAGACTCCTGAGGAATTCCAGTGGAGCAAAGGTGGACCTCTCACAGGTTCTGTCATCAAAACCTATTGTGAATGTACAGCCTTAAAATGCTGTAGCACTGGCGCAGGGACAAAGGTATAGGTTGTGTGTTGGTAATACAGTGAATGCATCAGAAAGACCAGATATTTAAAAAATACAAAAACCCTCACATACAGGGTCTCATGATTTGCAACAAGACTCCAAGATCATCCAATGGAATAGAAAGTCTTTGACAAACTGTGCCAAGAAAAATGAGTGTCGACACCCAAAAGAGGGAAGTTGAACCTTGTGTTACACCATTGACAAAAGTGAGCTCAGTGGTCTCTATTCCAGAGATGAAACATAAATCTAGGGAAGAAATCAGTACTAGATTTCTCTGAACTTGGCAAAGGATTCTTAGATGTGACACCAACAGCACAGGCTATGAGAGAAAAAGCATATGAATTGACTACCATCACCAAAGTGGAACACTTGGTGCATCGAATGACAAGGTGAAAAGGACAGCAAACCATACCAAAGCAAATATCTCCAATGTACACATTTGATAATGATCTATCATAATCTATCCTATAGAAAACACAACAAAAAAGACAGATATCCCCCATAAAGTATATTGAAGGGCTTTAAATAGACAATTCTCATTAAAGATGTATAAATCCCAACTACATGAGAAGATAGATGGTCAGCCTAACTACACATTAGAAAATGAAATTTAAAGCTACAGTGGAATCTCAAAGGGTGGCACACATTCTCCACATGAATCATGGCAAGACCTCAAGTGGATCCCTGAACTTTCTAAGTGTAGGCTGGGGAATCTTGTGTAGCAGATCCAACAAGAAGGCCATGCCGCTATGATTGGTACATGGTGTGATTTTTTGCATTCTTCTCTGATTGGTCAATACTTGGCCACAGAAGGTGGCATGCTAGCTAGGGGATAAATAACCTAATACCCATGCCTTCACATTGCATTTTGTCCACTTTCATCTTGCTCTATACCCCATTATGTCAGCTTTTAGCATGTTATCTCCCAAGGAGTCAGTTTATTCTTTAGAAGATATTTATATGTTCTGTGACAGATGCCAAGTGACTGCCCTTTAACATTATTCTGTAAGCTTTGGTATCTCCCAAAATGAGAAACCAATGTCCCAAATTATTTTTGCCTTCTAGACTTTATGTACTAACAGAAATTATGACCTTCTTTATAATAGGCTTGTTGTGACATCAACCACTGAAAAAACTGTGAAATACATAAGAACTTCTCTCATCCTCTATCATTTGTTCTTCTGAACCAGTGGCCACCTTTGTTCTTATAAATATGTAAAGTAAATATATAGATTATATATTGTTAAAATAACACATCAGAATAAAATGCCATGATGAAACCTATTCTTTTTATATAATTAATATGTATTTTGCCCACAGCTAACACTTTATTTTCATTCCCAGCAATCTGAACTTGTTCTTTAAGTTCAAAAGTGTGGATTCAGAATGTTAACCCTTCAGTATGTTCCTATGTCCTTGCACACGCACTTATCAGCTGCTATGTTCTGTTACTCCTTAGAGACACTTCAGCTTTAAATTTGTTCCTTTAAAGATACATTCCTTCATTGATCAACCACTTCTTAGCCACTCTTTACCATTGAGTCTTAAACTAAATTTCCTTTAGGCAGTTTGGCTTAGAATTCTCACTGTGTAGCTCAAGCTGCTCTCAAACTCCTGATCCTCCTGCCTCAGCTCCTGAGTTCTAGGATTACAGGTACATACCACCATGCCTGATGTAACTTTACTTCTTCATGATCACACAGGAAAGGAAACGCAAGAAGTAATGCCCATTGCTCTTCTGTTCTCTCAGATGACAGATTATATGCACATCAACTTCTTAAAGGGTTTTCCTAAGCTGTAATCATTGAAATAAATTGTGTTCTAGGACATCAAAGGTAGACTAGATAATGGCAAGAAATTAGAATTCTTTATGAATAATACTATGCCTTGTAATTTTCTCAGTTTAATTTAGTCAGCTTGAGATATTCCCCACGTAGTTCACTTTACATAAAGCATGCAAATGTTATCTTTTAAATCGCAGACATTACGACCCGTACTAAGACATTCATAGTTGACTCGCTGCTGCTGTTACCCATTTATAACCTTGGGATGAGCATCTTCAAATACCATCACATCCAAAATATGAAGAAATGGTGTTCTTCACAAAATGTTACTGACACTGATTTGTGCTTAAACAAAAGTAAGTATCTGAGGTTCTCTGAGATTCATGAGAGTCAAGAACAATCACTTTACATGTAAACAACTTTCAGTAACACCGCATCTGTGCAACCACTCAAGTTACACGTTGCCCTCCTCTGTGTGAGAGTATATCCTGCACTATGTCACAGACACAGCCTTGGCTAAGATTAAAAATGTATACACACTTCTTCTGGTGAGAAGGGTCAGTCTCCAGAGAGAGGAGTTACATTCTGCACTGAAGTTACATTTTTGTCAGTCTGCCCCGCCTACACACTGGTATTTAAAGGGAAAGTACCAAATCAATGTAGAATTAATTTTTGTCTAACATGGGGCTGGGCACACGAGAGACACTTAAATATTTGTGAACAAGTAATTAAAGGGTGGAAAGAGTTATTTCAGTGGCAAGAGAAAGGATGAAAGTTCAGTGCAGAGGCAGGGATAAACACTCCAGAGACATCTAGTGAGGAGGCTGCACACCTATTAGACACTATGAAGTGCTTTCACACTCCTGGGGAAATGGAAAGATGGAAGGCAAGTGCGCCTAGAAAACATAAGCCAGACTCTAGATGTCACAGTAAATGT
Source organism: Peromyscus leucopus (assembly GCF_004664715.2). Lineage (NCBI taxonomy): Eukaryota > Metazoa > Chordata > Mammalia > Rodentia > Cricetidae > Peromyscus > Peromyscus leucopus. Next base: position 84,424,592 of record NC_051063.1, on the reverse strand, counting down.
GGGTTTGTGGGACCGGAGAAAATAGAGGCAGTTGTGCCCCAAATTCCAGTCATGCTAAGAAAGTTCAAAGGATGGAGCCAGAGGGGAAGCGAGAGAAGAATGGGAGTCTGTGTAAAGTCTGGAGAAAGATACAGCAGGTGACATTATCAGCTTCATTTCCAATGTCTTGCCCCAGAATACAGCAAACTGTAAGAATAAGTGTGAATGGAAGCACAGTAGGTGTGTAGCAAAGAAGTCAGATCATTCATCAGTTCAGAAGAGTTAGGAAGTTTGAAGTCAAATTTGAGAGCAACAAATGGAAAAGTAAGTTCACAGTGCTGGCTAGAGGTTTAGTGCTCTTTTTTGAAAAGAATTAATAGAACAAGAAGTCTGGGGATTAGAGGAGACACATATGATCTGATCAGTTCTAGCCACCAGCTACACCAAGTTCATGTTTTCTTCAGGACAATCCAAAAGCAGCAGAACGCATGTTTTTCATGTGTGTGCATAGAATGCTCACCAATGCAGACCACAGAACCGTTCTCTTTAGTGCTTATAAAAGCTTCTCTCTCTCTCTCTCTCTCTCTCTCTCTCTCTCTCTCTCTCTCTCTCTCTCTCTCTCTCGTGTGTGTGTGTGTGCGCGCGCCTGTTTTATATTATTTAATGTCCCCAAGTTCCATCGAGGTTGTAACAAGTGACAAGAGTTCATCCTTTTATATGGTTGAGTAGTACCCCTGCTTGTATATTATTGATACCATGTTTTTCCTGGTCTTCAGGAGATAGACATTATATTTTTCATTCCTTGGTCTTTGTTAGTGTTGCAATAAGCACAGATATGCAGATGTCTCTTGGATTCCATTTCCTTTGGTTATAAACATGGTACTGTTGCTACTGAGTCTTGGTAATTTTACAACTAAATTTTTGAGGACCTCCATACATTTTTCATTTTCTATGCCAGTTCACATCCAACTAATAGTCACCTCTCATTTGCCTCTATATCATCATGAGCCCTTGATATCTTTACTCATTTTGATCATAAGAAATGAGGTAATACTCTTGTGGTTTCAAGCTATACATCTCTCATGATTAGTGATGTTGATTACAGGAAAGAAAGAAAAGAAAATTTTATATTTTAGCTGTGTTCTCCCATCCCCCTGCTCACACCCACTCCACACATTTTGTAGTTTTCAAGGCTCAGTTTGTGCTCTGTTGTTATGGCTGTTCTTTGGGTCTCTTGGTTACTGGCTGTGCTCTGATTTAGGTGTAGCCACTGCCTTGGTCCCTTATCTAGAAAAAAATCACTTGATATAGAATATAATTAGCATAAAATGCCACTGATCTGGCTGAATCAAGGAATTTTTTTTTCTCATACTATAGCAGATTCCTCCTGGAGTGGTGCTTAAGCCACATGGGAAGAGATGGAATGATAGTATACCTGAAAGCTAGCTCTCTTTGAAATCAATCCAGGTTAGTGCTGCCCACCTCTTCTGGGAGCAGAGAGAGCAACTAAGCTGAAGAATTGTGTTGGCTGCTAGTGTATTACTGCTGGCAGGTGTATTTCTCATTCAGTAAAATGGTTCTATGGGACTCTGTTTTGCCTGCTTACTTCCATTTTGTTTGACTCTGTGTGTGGTCCAACATTTAAGTTTTCCTGCTAGGGTTCCCAGTAATTGAGAAAAGATTCAGAATTCCCAAAAGGCTCCTTAGAACGATAGGGAAACTAGGTATCTGCTCTCCACATTCTCTTTTGCCTGGGGGTGTTTCTTCTGTGTGCTGCTATGCCATCCCATGGGAAGGGAATTGAGAGCCATTCCATAGCAGTGCATTTCTCTAAATCAATTGATATGGAATTTTACTCAGGCCCATAGAGCACAGCTGTGTCTCCTTATTTTCCTGTTTGATGGTTACAGCAAGGCATTTCTGCTAATAGCTGACAGGTGGCTACTTGTGAGGGGAGTGAAGGCAGGGATCTCCCACCCCAGCACCTTGGCAACACCTTATTCTGTTAATGTTCTCTTGTTGTTCTTCTCGCCAGTAATGAAAATTTCCATATACAGTATGGACAAAAACGCCATTGGAAGACACATGACTGCCATGGCTGCCACAGGAGTGCTGTACCTCCTCCTCATTTTCCTTCTGGAGTTTAGCGTATGGAATTTAAAAACGTTCATATATCGCTATGTTTTTTTTGGAATCTATAAGATATTTAGTAAGGTAAGTAGCAGAATACAGACCTTAGATATCCATTTTAAAATATATTTTTATTCTTTATTGAAAAAGGGTTTTTTTATCCAATTATTCTTATCATTGTCTCCCCCAACTCCTCCCAGATCCTCCCCATCCACCCAACTCTATGCTTTTCTTTCTCCCTCTCTTTAGAAAACAAACAGCCAAAGAAACAAACTGGAATGGAAAAAAAAAGTAGACACACAGCCCATAAAAATCACAAAATCGGAAGTTCTATTATACTTGCAAAAGGCCAGTAAGACAAAATATGCCTGAACAAAGCAATATGAGACAAAAAAAATCTAGAAAAATACCTTTGAGTTCATTTTATGCTGGTCATCTACTGCTGGGCATGAGGGCCTGCCCTCAAGTGTGGTTTATAAACCCAATGAGACTCCGTTGGAGAAAACTATTTTTTCCTTTTTCAAGTGGATGTCAGTTGGAGGTAGCTTCTTGGTTAGAGATGGGAGGTCTCGTCCACTTCCCCCTCTCAGTGCTGGGATGCTGTCTCACTTGAAACTGTGCAGGCCCTATGCATGCTGCCGCCATAGTCTCTGTGAGTTCATATGTGTGACCATCCTGTTGTGTCTAGACAGCCATGTTTCCTTGGTGTCTTCCATCCCCTCTGGCTCTTCCCATCTTTCTTCCTCCTCTTCCACACAGCTCCCTGTCCTAGTGTTCTATTGCTGTGAAGAGCTACCATGACCACAGCAACTCTTTAATTGGGGCTGACTTAGAGTTCAGAGGTTCATTCCATTATCATCATGGTGGGACACAGCAGGATGCAGGCAGACATGGTGCTGGAGAAGTAGCTGAGAGTCCTATATTTTGTAGGCAACGGGAAGTGGTGTGAGACACTGGGCAGTATCTTGAGCATATATGAGACCTCAAAGCCCATCCCTACCCCACAGTGACACACTTCCTCCAACAAGACCACACTTACTCCAACAAGGCCACACCTCCTAATAGTGCCATTCCCAATGAGCTTATGGGGGCCAATTACATTCAAACTATCATAGGGCCCATTCTTATTCAAACCATCATATTCCCTGAGCCCTTGGGAGAGGGGTTTGATAAAGACATTCTATTTAGGACTGAGTGTTTCAAAATCTCTCATTCTGTACATTGTCTAGTTGTGAGTTAGAGGTAACTCTTAAAATGAAAAGCACATACATACATATGCTTAACTCCATTACTGGATTTATTGGCTTTATCATCATTATGATCAAAACATCTGATAGAACAACTTGAGGAGTTTGCTCATGGATTCCAAGGCTTCACTCACGGTTGCTTGGTACCATGTGCTTGGGCAGAACATCATGGAAGCAGGAGTGTATGGCTGAGGAGATTTTCACCCCATGACGAATAAGCACAGAGTGAAACAAAAAGGGGGACAAGGACAAGATGCTCCCAAGGACCTACTTCCTCCAGCTCAGTTCTGCCCCTTGGTTCCCAAATAATGCCACACCCTGGGGACCAAATATTGGTGGAAGTATCAAGGCAACTCCACGTAGTTAAAAGGGACATTTATTCGGGGGTTTTACTTGCAACAAGTAAAGGAATAGGCTACAGGGCCTGGGAGAGGTGAAGTGCAGTCCAGTGGTGTTCTCTGGAGAACTCTGCTCGGTCTACCATCCAACATCCAGTATTACCAGGACCAAGAGAGCTGGCACATCCGGATCTCAAGTCTTAAAGACTCCTGTCTTGGTCCCGCCTCGGGGGCAGGCCATAGATAGGCGTGATAGTTACCAGAAGCCTCACTTGGGGTAATACTTCCAGGTCAAAGCTGGAACAGCTACCCACTACAACCAAACCAGTGGAAAACATTTCATACTCAAATCATAACAGTGAATTAAGGAAATCAATCTCTGTTGACTGACATCTACATGAATCAGAGGTCTACATAAAATGTGACTTTGTGATTTTAATTGTAATTTTAATACATTGATTATTGTTGAAATTTTTCCTTTGAATAATCCATATGTTAGGTGCACATTTCCTCTCCAGTCTGCCCATTTGTCCCAATTTGACTCTGGCTATTGTAAAAGCTCTCCCAGGATGCCAATCCACAGAACACATATTCCAGAGAAAGGCTGTATGATAGGTATTCCCATCATGCAGCATGCCCTAGACTTATGTATAGGGCTTGTTAAACTATAAATTGCTGCTCTACACCTCCTGTGTTTCTGACATAGTCAATTTAGGGTATGCCTTGAAAATCTGCCTATGTAGCGTGTCCCCCAGTGATTCTGCTGCTGCTCATAGAAATGAATATTGAGATTAAGAGAGGTATAGAAAGCAGAAGTTTCCAGGTTGTGTTGTATAGGTTGGACAGACCCCAAAACACAGACTCAGCCTTGAGGACAGCCCTAGTGGCAGCTTGGTGTCCAGAGCTGATGAGAGTCTCCTATTCAGTTGAGACACTCATCTACAGAATGAAGGAAGAATTACCTTAATGGTGGGGCATAGCCTCAGGACTAGGGAATCAGGCCAGATCAGCATATAGCTGGCCAACAGTAGAAATATTACTCCTTGGAAGTAAAACCTGATGCTCAATTCCAGGGTTGTAATACATTTGAAAGATATCCCTCAAGTGCCACTGTTGCTCAATGTAACAGTGAATGCTGGACAGGACTCAATTTCCTTAGATGTCTGGGAGGAACAAGCAGATCCCAGGTCATGGAGGAGAGGAAAAAGGAGAAATCTGTAGGTATTCCAAAGAAAGGGCCCCAGGACGGGAACCAAATCAGAGACCAGACAAATACCAGTCATGGGAATAAGATTTTTGATAAAAGAAAATATGAAATGCTGGGACTGTCTCTAATAAGAACCAAACTAAGTTCTGGCAATTGTGTGATACTTAAGGGAGTAAATTCAAGGCATTGGGTGGTGGGGGGCGGGTGTCAACTCAGGCAATGAAGTCTACTCAAAGAACTGCAAATGGATTCCATAGGTCAAGACCTGAGTGCAGGTAGCCTGTCAATGATGACAGACTAAGTCGGGGAAATCCTCACAAGTGCTAGGAGGACACAGGACTATCTTGAAGCATTAGGGGATGATCAGAGGAAGAATCGTTTGTTTACAATTGATTTTTGTATATTTGATGTTTATTATTAGAAATTTGTAGTTTCTTCCCCACCTACTCTTTTTTATTTTATTTTATTTTATTTTACTTCATTAGCCCTGCTAGGGCCTCGCTAGTTTTGTTAATATCTCCAAAGCACCAAACTTTAGGTTTTGGGGTTTTTTTTTTTTTTTTTTTTTTTTTTTTCCTTTTTTTTTTTTTTTTTTAACATGTATCACCCCATTTCACTGATCTCCATTCTTACCTTCTGAAATTTCTAATCCATTCTCTTATGAGGCCATAACAACAGACATGGAGACTAATTTTAAAAACAAGAAGGTTAAAGAAAAGTCATGATATAGAGGCCAAAATCTTTGACAAAAGTGTTAGCAGCTTGAATTCATGACCTGGCCAGGTTTATTCCAAAAACATAATGACAGTGTGACAATCCAAAATAAAATTATCACATTAATAAAATTAGAAAATGAGAAAAAAATATTGACAAGTTCAGAAAAACCATTTTGTAAAATTCATTATGAAATGCCTAGACAAACTAGAAATAGAAAAATAGAAACTTTTTTTTTTTTTTTTTTGGTTTTTCGAGACAGGGTTTCTCTGTGTAGCTTTGCGCCTCTCCTGGAACTCACTTGGTAGCCCAGGCTGGCCTCGAACTCACAGAGATCCGCCTGGCTCTGCCTCCCGAGTGCTGGGATTAAAGGCGTGCGCCACCACCGCCCGGCTGAAAAATAGAAACTTTTTAATGTGATAAAAGAGTAGTTACAAATGTACAAAAAGGCACAGCAAACATCATGGTAGACTCCTGGAAGTTACCCTCTTATATCAAAGGAATATAAATGTCTGCTTTTAGCTTTTGTATGCAACTATTTACTGCTGATTGTAGCCAGTGTGATAGGATAGAAATAGGATATAAGCATAAAGTTTGGGAAAAAGAGATGTAAAATTCATTAGAGATGGCAGTATTGTGTATGATCTAAGGAAATCTATAGACAAGTATTAGTATTAACATTACTAAATGAAAAGTCAGTATAAATGAGTATAAAAGTCAGGTATGTATTGAGATGCTATCCACAAAAAGTAAAACATAAAAGGATCCCGCTTAAAAAAATAACTAAGATGAACTCTAACAAATAATATGGAAAGCTTTCACACAGAAAGTTATAATTTGGAAGACCAAAGGAGAGTTGCATAAATGTAGCAATATATCATGATCATGCTAGGAAACTTGACAATGATAAGATGATTGTTCCTTGACAGGTTTGATTGAAACAGACAGTGTAATCTCAGTTCATATCCCAGCCAAGCGCATGTTTTCAAGTTCTGGAGATTTGCTGACCAGAAGACTCTAAATTTTGCAAGTGTGGGAAAAGTAAAGGACCACAGATAACTAAGGAAATCTTGAGACAGAGCAAAATGAGGCTATCACACAGATCAGTATTTCTTTAAACTTTAAGGGATTAGCAGGATGGCTCAGCACACCAAGGCACTTGCCCCACACACCTGGTGATATGAGTTCCATCCATGGAGCCTATGTAAAGGTGGAATAAGGGAAGGAACTTTACAAAATCATCCCCTGACCCACACACATGCAGTGGCACATGCCACCCCCCACAATTAATTAATTAATTAATTAAACCTCTAAGAATGAAGCTGGTCAAAACAACACATCAAGAAAAAAAATGTACTAGGAAGGAGCCACACTTGTCTATGTGTGGCCCTTGTCGTCAGCTAGGGATTGCCTAGAAATGCGAATTCTTAATCCTTACCCCAAACCTAGTAAATCAGATGCTGTATTGTAGAAACTGGCATTCTGTATTTTTGCAAAAGATTTATTGATTTTATTTTATGTGTATGGTTGGATCCCCTGTAACTAGAGTTACATGTTTTTGTGTGTTTGACGTGTGTGCTGGGAACTAGCATGGGTCCTCTGCTACAGCAAGTGCTCTCAACAGCTGGGTTGTCTCTCTAGCCTACATAGAATGTTTTAAGACACCACCTATGTAAAACCAGTGCATGCTGTAGCCCGAGAACAACTGGAATAGGATGTCTAGAGACAGACAGGGCACAAATACACATGTGGCCTGTGGCAAGCTTGGCCCAGAGTACAGTAGGGAAAGAATGTTCTCAATAAATGACACTCCTACTCTTAGGTAAGCATCTGAAAATAATGAACTTTGACTCTGCCTTTGTCCCTTAGAGATGAGTTATAGTTTTAAATCTTAGAGGCCCAACAGTAGAAATAAAGTTTTGTAACAACAGTAACAACTACAAACGAAAGGAAAAAACCTCATGGTGGCAAAAGATATCAATCATGAAGTGAGTGAATAGGCAGGTCACAGTGATTTCTGGATCAAATCAGTAAGGAGAAGGTAGACACAGCTTAATTTAAAAATAGGTAAGATTTAGATACTGGCCACACAAAATCTACATATCCTGTAAGCACATATAAAGGCATACTATGTGTCTTAGGGTTTCTATTCCTATGAAGAGACATCATGACCACAGCAACTTTTATAAAGGAAAACATTTAATCAGGGCTGGCTTATAGTTTTAGATATTTAACCCATTATTATCATGGTGAGAAGCATAGCAGCATGTAGGCAGACGTGATGCTGGAGAAGGAGCTGAGAGTTCTACATCTTGATCAGTAGGCAACAGGAAGTGAACTGTCACACTGGGCTTATCTTGAGCATATGAGACCTCAAAGCCTGCCCGCACAGTGACACACTTCCTCCAACAAGGCCACACCTCCTAATAATGACACTCTCTATAGGTCAAGCATTCAAACACATGAATCTATGGGGGCCATACCTATTCAAACTGCCACACTGTGGATATAACTCTATATAAATAAAACACCAATGACCAGTGACCAGACAGGAAGTATAGGCAGGACAAAGAGAGAGGAGAATTGGGGAAACAGGAGGAAGGAGGGGGGAGACACTGCAGCCACAGCCAGGACAAGCAACATGTAAAGATGCCGGTAAGCCACCAGCCACGTGGCAAGGTATAGATTTATAGAAATGGGTTAATTTAAGATATAAGAACAGTTAGCAAGAAGCCTTCCACGGCCATACAGTTTATAAATATTATAAGCGTCTGAGTGATTATTTTATACGTGGATTGTGGGACTGTGGGGCTTGGTGGAACCTGGAGAGAAGCCCTCCAGCAACACACTATATTCTATTTATAAGATAAAAGTATATAAGAGCCACTGAGGAACACCACAATATATACATCAAAATGTAGGTTTATATATTCCTCAGGCACACACACATACATGACAGAAATGCATATATTTATCCTCTAAAGATATGTGTGTGAAATGTATATTTATAAAAATATGTGTAAAATATGTAAAAGAATGTTTGTACTGCATTAGCCATAAAATAACAGGACTAAAGCCTCATTATTGTAAGCTCTATAATGGACAAAAAAATGTGTCTTACAATAGCAGGCAGTGGTAAGAAGGGACAGCCTATAACTTGCTCATATATGATTTGACACAAAAGAAACTAGACACAAAATAGGTAAAACTAATGTGTAATAGATATGTATGGTTTTATAAGCTGAGAAAGTGAGGATTGTAGTTATTGTCAGAATATTTTTTCTGGAATGAAAAGCACAGTCAGACACACACTTTGTGAAAATCCATGAAGAGGTAGGTTGTGATTTATTCATCTGTCTGGAAATATGCCAGACTTCAGGAGTTGACACTAAAAATGGTACTGAGTGAGGTCTAGAGTAAAGACAATGAAACCAGTGTTAGTTTCTTACCTTTGACCAGGGGACCAAAGTTGTTTAAGGTGCCACCCTCAGGAAACGCTAACCTTAAGCAGAGCTACACTGCAAACTCTTAGTTAAGTCAAATATGTTTCAAGATAAGAAGTCTATCACTTGAAATGAACTAGATACATGGGCTGGCTCTTCAAGCTCCCTTCTCCCTGCATCGGGTGGAGTGCCCTTTCCTCCCTCCCTGTTCCCTGCTGTGAGTGGACTGCTGAGCTTCTGTTTATGGATTTCACCTCAGCCATTTCATACACTGAACTGTCCCCTAGTTCTCATTTTCTCTGAGAAAAGACTTCATTTTTTTAAATAAAAGGAAACATATAATTTGGCTTACAGTTTCAGAGGGTTAGAGTCCCTCATGGCAGAGCAAAGGGAGAGAGCTGAGAGTGTACACCTTGATGCCCAACCACAAGGTGGGGGAGGAAAAGGGAGAGAGAGAGAGAGAGAGAGAGAGAGAGAGAGAGAGAGAGAGAGAGAGAGAGAGAGAACTGGAAATAACATTTCCCTGATGCTCATCAGTACTTTATTATCAGCAAACAGCTCTCTAACTATCCTCAATGGTATTTGCTGTGGCGGCAGTTTTGTGACATCTGCTTTGAGAGAACTCTGCTTGCTCATGGCAGGAAGCCTAGTTTCTAAGCTTTGGAAATGGGAAATAAGTTTTTACCGGAGAGCTGTGGTCATATGCAGGAAGTCTCTTGACTTTCGTTTTGATACTCTGAAATAATCCTCCAGTTTAACATCCGTAAATTCATCCAGTGTAGACCAGATGCTCAAACGGTACTCACTGTCCATTCTCGTCTTCACAATACAGGCTAGAGTGTCCAGGGAGTTATCCGGGGAATCTGAAGATGAAGATGTACAAAATGAAAGGAAGACTATCCTGAAGTATCCTCAGAAGGCACTGGATTCTACTGTGCTCATAAAAGAGCTCATAAAGGTGTTGTCTTTCAGTGGCCAGCATATGGCTCCATTCCCTGAGATGAGCACCAAGGGCCCACTGTGGGCTTTGGGGATCTATGGCCGATCTCTAAGTAGGGTTCTTATGAAACTTTCTGAAGTGCTGTGGTCTGTAAAGGTTTGAAACTTTGTGTCTGACCCATCCAAATACATAGTTTCCATGTATTTTGTGTTTTCTTTGTTTTTAAGATATATTTTAAAATACCACCCACTCTGGCTGTGAGAAATATCTCTGTCACCATTCAAAAGAAGGAGTGTTTTGGATTGCTTGGCCTAAATGGAGCTGGAAAAACTACTACCTTTGAAATTCTGACTGGAGAAGAGATTGCTACGTCTGGGGATGTGTTCATTGAAGGCTACAGCATCACCAAAAATATCCGAAAGGTATGCTAGTATGCAGTCTGAAGGTGAGAAGCAGGATGACTTAGGGGTGCCTGAAGGGGAACAAGCGGTGGGAGACCCCAAAGAGGAATTGTGACAGGTGTTGAGGTGACTCTGTGCATTCCACCAGGCGCTTCTGGGAAGAGAAGTAAAATGTAAGGGGACACATGGGGTATGTAGGGCAGTGTCACCTTGAGAGCTAAGTCACAAGTATGCCCTGAGTGAACCACAACCTCTCTCAGCAGCAATATTAGCACAGCACACAATGTACTTGGTGTGTGTGCAGACCCATTAGACTCGGAGTCTCCAGCCTAGTATTTAAGAAGAAAATTGAGGTTCCCAGTCCAAGCCTAATAATTAAAACTCTGAACCAGATGTGCACATGCTTTTAATGCCAGCACTCAGGAGGCAGAGGCATGTGGCTCTCTGGAGTTCTAGGCCAGCCTGGTCTACACAGTGAGACCCTGTCTCAAAAAAAAAAAAAAAAACTGAACTGGAAACCAACTGACACCCTAAATTAAGGCACTGAGAAAGTGAAAACAGCGAATCACCACCAAGTTCCAGGGCAGGACCAGGAGGTGGCTGTGGTTTAAGTGCTCGATGTCCAAGCCTGACAGTCTGAGTTTGGATACCCAGAGCCCGCATAAAAGCCAGATGCAGTAGGACACTCACAGGTAATCCCAGCATTCCTCTGGCAAGAAGACAGAGGAAGGAGAGTGGCAGCTAAGTGAGTGTACACAGTGGTGAAAATCAAGAAACACAGCCTCAAATACGGTAGAAGTTATCCTCTGACCTCGTGTGAGTCCCCATACTCAGATCAATGTGAACACATAGACACATTAGACATCCAGACACATCCAGACCCAGACAAAACAACTTCAGAGTAGAAATTCTGGGGGGAGGGGGAGGGACTATAATATTGGAATAGAAAGAACTGAACCTTTAATGATGAATTACTGGAAGCTCAGGCAGAGCACATCTTCAACTCTTCAGCAGGCAAGGACACAAACCTTCAACAGGGAGCTGGTCATCTGGCTGGCACATCTGGCTGGCCCACACTTCTGCGAATTTTATCTCCTCCAACTCAACCAGGTTCTTAGTGGGACTGACAGAGAAAAATCCCTTGGACAGCCTGCAGGAGGAAAGGAAACGGGAACCAATACACAGCGCATTCTGTCCTTCGGAAGTCTGCACACAGGAGGAGTTGTTTAACCAGAGCCTGAAAGAACAAGGTGAAGGAAATGCTCAACTCCAACAAGCTCCAGGCATTTGTCCCACCTAAACGGAAGAGGAAGAATCGGAGAAGCACCTACTTAAACCACGTTAACTGATGAAGCTACAACTTCAAGCATTGTAGTCGACATAATCAGAGAGAATAGACACCCTTGCCTTGTTCCTGATTTTAGGATTTGTTGGATTTTTTTTTGTTGTTTTTCAAAGAATGCACCTATAATAGCAGAATTGAAATAATCCATGCCTATCTTAGACATATGACCTAGCTCTCCAATTAGAAAAGAACTCCGCTGAGGTTATTTCCTGACTCCCTTCATCATTATGCAGTTGTATTTGACATTTATTGAAAAATTAATATGAACCAAGAAACTTGAGAATACTTAAAGTGCATTATTGTGCTGAATACAATACCTATTGAAGCGGGTATGTAAATAGCTCCCACTGCAGATGAGTCTTCTAATTCATAGCGCTTCAGCTGCAGTCAGGCGGTGTTAAAGCCAGCCTCTAGAGTCATCTTAATTGTGGCACGTTTCACTTTTAGGTCTTGCGTCTGGTCTTGTGTACGCCGGTGCAGGATGAGTGTTTCCTATTGCTGAAACAAAGCTTGTTCAGCTCCTCTCCTTGCAGGTCCTAAGAGTGTTCATGGACTGTTATTTTAAGTTCTCTTTTATGTTTGGAATTTTTCAAAATAAAACGGGGGGAAACATTTATGGCAGTCTCTTATTTTCTTCAAATGATCAACATAGCTCTTCTGCCATCTGGATATGCTAATTTAAGTATCAGATATATATTTTTTCTGATTGCCCACCACTTTGTTGTATGTCATTTGTAATTGCTTATTAATTTGTATACTCAAATATATATATATATATGTTTTTAATTTCTGTTACATTGTTTTTAAAACATAATGTTCAGGAGTAATTTCAGATCTCGAACAAACAAGGAAGTTGGTTTACTAGGAAGATAAATATTTTTTTAAATTTCAGAACATTTTAAACTAAATTTGTGTTTCAGGATTCTCTGGGACTTTTTAGACAACGTGAGAGGAAATGCGAAGGCCATGTGTGGAGTTGGTTCCGTGCCCAGAGGCTGCAATGGGTTGATTTCCTTCCATTTAGCTTTTCCAGGATGAGTCAGGATGTGAATAAACCTAACCTGGTCTTTGTCAACACCTCCAGATACTGTCAGAAACATGTACAGTGTAGGCTCATCTTCTGTATCCAGATACTTTGGAATCCCTGATTAACATGTCTTCATTTTTCAAATATCTTAGCTTTTTCTTATGTGTATCAATTGTAAAATTTCTATTTCTCCAGATCTTTAAATGCTTTTAGAGAGAACACAGCTTTGACATTACAATTATTTCTCAGTATTCTTGACTTCTTAAAAGTGTTGACCAGTTAATTAGTTTCCTTTTCAGGTCTTCCATATTTTAAACAATTTCTATTGTTGTGTTTTTGAGACAGGTTCTCACTGTGTAGTCCTGGTTGGCCTGCAGCTCACTATGTAGATTATGCTGGCTCTGAACTCACAGAGATCTTCCTGCCTCTGCCTCCCAAGTTCTGGGATTAAAGGGTGTACCATCACACCTAGCACTGCATTATTTATTTATTTAGTCACAAACCTAGCTCTGAAAACAGGTTCTTTACCCAGATTCATGACCCTGTTGATGACTGTATTTAATCTTCCATCTTCCTCCTTGTTCCCCGGTCTCTTCCTTTCAGATACCCTACGGGCCTGCACTACTACAACTGGTGTTAGCCCTAGACCACCATACGCCTGGACTTCATTGATCCATCCCTAAAGACATGGTTTTCTAAGAATACACTTGGTTTCCATTTTAATTCTGTTTTGTTATAGTTACAGCTTTCCAGTGCTTTAAGTGAGATATTAAAACATGTCTTACATAGATAGCATCATTCAGTGTTTTTCCCCAAAGAATTAATCCACAAACTTAAGCCTTGAGTTTTAACTAATTAGTATGTATTTCTTCCATAGCTTTTGAGTTGACTTTTTAGTCATTTAGCTTATTTGTTTCTCCTCTGTGTCTGAAAGTAGCCCTTTCACTGAAGCTTGCAATGCTTAAAATGTTTCAGAAATTGCGTTCAATTCCCTTAACCCATGAGTTAGGATTGTTCTCTGAGAACTTTGTTTGATAGTTCCAAAATACAGAGATTCTAAAACTATTAGTCTGCCAATAAAATAAACATTTGAACTGTTAATCACTTTACTGTTGACTTTTAATTGCACAGTGGGTAAATGTTTTGTCTGTAGTGTATTCTGCATGTTAGTTTATGACTAAAATGTCTAAAATAAGAGCTATGATCCCAACTACACTTACTTGTGTTTTAGAAAATGCTCAAAAAGCCACATTACACATAAGAGAATGATTAAGAACTCCACCGAAGTGATTGTTTATATTATTCTATTATTAAATAAAACTCAGGAGTCAAGTATTGGGGTAAAAACCTGATTGATCAGAGAAGCAGCAGATTAGTGAACAGTGACCTCCTCTCTCTCTCCCTCCTCGATCCAAACCCCCCCCCCCCCCCCCGCACATCTTTCTAAGCCCCTCCCTACTACTTCTCTGTCTCTCTATATGTCCTGGGTCCTCCAAAACCTCTATGGCTAATTCTGGTCAGCTAGTAGCCAGCTCTGCCCTCTGATTAAAGGTAAACTTTATTGTCAATCTCAGGAGTGTCAGCATGTGATCAAAATATCCCACAACACTTCACTCATCCATTTACCATCACAACTAAGAAGTCAGGACCTTACTAAACCTAACCTAGATATTGCTAATCATCCTCTCACCCCTATAGCAGGCTTCACTCTTGATATCCTGGTATTCCCTTGGGACAGAAAAAAAATGAAGATTTAATTAATGAAAAAAGTCCCAAGTTTCAAAAGCATCCATTTACTTGTTGAGGGTAGATTTCACACCACCGATTACAAAGACTATATAGGTTGAGCAATGGAAGACCAGCCTCCTCCAGGCAAATATACTTCGACGGCATTAGCTCTGATGTCAGCTTTTAGAGTTATCCTGGGCATGTGCACCTTCATGCATGAAGTTCTTCATGGGTTAGAGTTCTAATACATGCAGTCACCCCCAGCCATAGTGATTCTGTGACCACTGGAAGACACACAATTCTTTGCTAGAAGTGCATCAATTTGTCCCAGGGCCATATGCCAGAAAACTTTGCGTTTTTTATTTTCTCCATATTCACTATGTGGTACTCAGTGTGGTAGTTGTCTTATCTCTGTCAATATTCTCTTATGTTTAGGTTAGGTCAAAAATTGGCTATTGTCCACAATTTGATGCCTTGCTGGATTTCATGACCTCTCGGGAGATATTGACCATGTATGCCAGGGTGTGGGGGGTTCCAGAGAAGAATATTAGACCCTATGTGGACAACTTGTTGGAAATGCTGTACCTGCAACCACAAGCTGAGAAGTTTATTTACACTTTGAGGTGAGATCATATGCTGGTGCTCCCATTGCAGCAGTATTCTGACACCTTTCTTGTTTGTAATTAATTGCCAACAGTCTAACCAAGCTCTATAACAGACAGGCAAAGACTGGTGTACTCACGTGTTCTGCAATGAAGCAGACCTTTGCAGCACTGCACCTTTGCTTTGTAGAGATAATAAACTCACAAACCTGGTTCACTTGGGATTCTAGCCAGTGAACTAGAAAAACGAGTGTCTCTCGTCCTGTCTGCTGTGGCTCTTTATCTCCTCATAAAGGACAAAGATGATGTTCTCTGTATTGTTCTGCCTGGCCACCATGTAGCTTATATGTTAGGAAAATTCCAAGGAACTGCAAGAATGAGAATTTAACTGATAGTATAGCTAAAAACAAATTGGACAAAAAAAGAAAAGTCATCTTTCTGCATTGCAGATGAAAGTGAATTGCTGTGTACAGTTGGGTTTGGTCTCATGTCCTAGTACAGTTACCTGTAATCAGCGCTTTTTAATGTTTTTTAGCAAATGTACTCAGTCCTGAAATCTTAGCCGTTTTTCTTCCTGTAAATAATATCCGAGTGTTAATTAGATGTGTTACCTACTAAATTACTGTAACGTAAATAAAGCTATATGTGCTGCCGCTTCTGCTCTCCCTTGACTCTGAAGTGGAGGAAACAAACGTAGGCTGAGCGCCGCTATTGCCGTCATGGGAAAGTCGTCAGTCGTCTTCCTGGATGAGCCGTCCACTGGCATGGACCCATTAGCCCGGCGCATGCTCTGGAACACAGTGATAAGGACCCGAGAGAGTGGCAAGGTCATCATCATAACCTCTCACAGGTGTGGTTCACGTGGGGTGGGGCAGAAGTCTATGACTATGAGAGGGAAATCTCTGGGGCCAGGAATAGTGTATAGAAAAATTTGCCTGAGTATGTGAGCTTCTTATGGATGGAATCCTAAGGACTATTTGAATATATAAGGGCAGGATATTCATGAGATGTTCCATTTGAAGACTTGGTCCTCTACTGTTTTGAATTTTGAAATGCCTCCATTGCCTATGGCCCTGAAAATAGGCAAATGAAAAACATCTCTTCAAAGGGGATCACAAAATACCAGGTATTTTAATATCCTCCCACAGAGCTCATTTGGCCTTACGTCCTTCTGGCATCTTGTTTTTCTAGTATGGAGGAGTGTGAAGCTCTCTGTACCAGGCTAGCCATCATGGTGCAGGGAAAGTTCATGTGCCTGGGGAGCCCTCAGCATCTCAAGAACAAATTTGGCAATGTTTACACCATGACTATCAAGTTCAAAACTGGCACTGGTGACAAAGTGATAACAGATTTTAAAAAATTTGTTACCAACGCTTTCTCAGGTAAGTCGGGTCTGGTTAACTTTGCCGGTTAAGCCGTATCTGTTGCCTTACCACCTCCAGGCTGGGTGTCTCTAGCAGTAGTTTCTCATGAGCTTTTGGTGTGTCTGACACCCAATAATGAGGTCTTTTTGGGGGGAAGGGCAGATATTTGTGTCTGTAACTGTATCTGTTCATGCAAAGAGTTCAAGAAAAATGGTATTTGTTAATCTCTTAATTGTAAGGTGTCATTTCCCGGTCCTTCCCTATATTATTCTTGAGCAAATAGCTATTTTATAGGACAACAAAGGAGGGAACTGATGTTGGATGTATGCATAGATATTAACCCTTAAAAATAAGAAATAAACATTAGCCAAAGGGCAGTTTCAATAAGCATTTCTAAAAGGGGTTACCACAAGAAAGCAGATATTTTTTGCATATAAATTTTATATAATCTCAAGGAAATTTAAATGGCCATATATTTATTTTATTAAAAAGTCACAAATAGGATGAGTCTTTTATCTTTTATCTCTGAAAAACAATGTGGGTAAAATTAAACTAGAATCTTGTAAAATTACAACAAAAGGTTTTAATGCAATAATAGGCTCAAAAATAAAAGCAGAATATTCCCTCTTAGTGCCAAAGATAAAAGATTAATAGAAAGGAAGGGAAACATAAAAGAAATGAAACAGGAAAGTAAGCTATAAGAAAATATAAATCCTAGAAGCCAATGGCCATGTCATGGCTGGGATCTGAGGTGATGCCTTGGGCTACCTCTGGGGAGTGTGTACTGAGAGGGCCACATAAAGGCTGGACCTTCAGAGTGGACAAAAGTCAATCCTTAGCAGTATCTTCTGACTCCCAGCAGAAGCCAACACAGCTCTGCTCTGGAGGAAAGCCTTCCTCAGCTGGGCTTGGAAGGGAAAGAGACTCAGAAGAGCACACGGCAGAGCTACCTCGCTGGTGTCTGTTATTTAATAGATCCCAGAAGACTCTCAGCTGTGAAGCTCCGAACATTATTTTGTCCTACTCCATTTCTTACATTCCTAAACTACAAGGCAACTCATCTCCCATAAGCACAAAGAATTGAAAGGTTGTGGTTGGTCTCCACAGAAAAATGCTGCTAGTACAAAGTAGAAACCCTAACATGATGGAAACACAATGCTATAAAACAGAAAAATATTATCTCACAGTGTGAGCCTAACAAGCCACAAGTGGGACAGCTATCATGAAAGAATAACCGAGAAATTGCTTGACTAATAGAAGGATCTATAGCCAATAGCATTAGAGAGGATTTTCTCAGCAAAATTTTATGAATATGTAACTAAAGAGCAAACAACATGCAATGTGCAAAGGGGATGAAGACTGCAGAAAATAAGAAAGGAAAAAGGCAAACAAGTGTACTTACACATTTGGGAGAAAGTAAAGTAAGGTGATGACAAACCAGTGGAAGCCAGTCACAAAGGGGCGTGAAGTCGGAAGAAGAGAAGCAATACGGAAACTTGTCAGCCATTGTCCTGAAGCCAAAGAAGAAAAACCCAACATGAAAAAGTCAAGCAGGTATCTGGAAAAACTGAGCACCAGGGCATATTCTAATGAAATCACTGTCCTTGGATAATGGAGTACAGAGGCACAGCTCACTCTGTAGACCAAAAGCCAAGTCATTGACAAGCAGGAGTAGATTGTGTGTGTGTGTGTGTCTGTCTGTCTGTCTGTCTGTCTATATATGCATGCATGAGGAAGCCAGAAGAAAACCTCAGATATCGTTCCTCACAAGCTACCCATCTTACCTACACACACACACACACACACACACACACACACACACACACACACACGCGCGCGCATATGTGTGTAGTGTATATTTTTGTCCTGTGGGTATGTGTACCTATACATTCAAGTGTATGTGTATATATGATTGTGGAGGACAGAGGTCAATGTAGTCCTCAGGTCAGTGAGGTCCTCAGTTGCTCTCTATATTTGGAGGCATTGTCTTTCACTGAAATAACAAGGAGTAACCTGTCTCTGCCCTGCTAGGCTGGGGTTACAACATATGCTACCACTCCCAGCTTTGATGTGGGGGCTGGGGACCTGAACTCAGGGCCCCATGCTTGTGCAGCCAGAGTTTTATCCACTGAGCCATCTCCCCAGGGATGGTGTTTTGTTTTTGTTGTGTCATGGTCTTTGACTGGTCTAGACCTCACCAAGGAGGCCAGGCTGGCCGGCCCGTGAATCCCAAGATCCACCTGTCTCTACTTCCCAGCACAAGGATTAGAAGCGAATGCCACCATACCCAGGTTTTTATGTGGGTTCTGGGCTCAAGTCTAGGTCCCCATGTTTATATGGCAAACACTTGACCAACTGAGCCATCTTCTCAGCCTTGGACAAGAATGGTTTAAGATTGACAACATGTCATATATTTTTTTAAAACTCAGGGAAGGAAAACTGCAAAAAACAATTTTTAACCCCAAAATGATCTTAAAGATTTAGAGTCACAAAAAC
Source organism: Peromyscus leucopus (assembly GCF_004664715.2). Lineage (NCBI taxonomy): Eukaryota > Metazoa > Chordata > Mammalia > Rodentia > Cricetidae > Peromyscus > Peromyscus leucopus. Next base: position 84,405,631 of record NC_051063.1, on the reverse strand, counting down.
ATGAACATAAACACATCCAGGCATTATTGTTCCCATAAGTCATTTCTGAAAAATATGCAGGTGAAAGATTTCAGATTGCAACAGCAGGAGGATTTATTAAGCTTCTGTACAGAAGGGCTCCTCTGCTCCCAAGAGCAAGAGTCGCATCTTACTGCAGCCCCATGGGGGCTTAAAAGGAAAAACCCACAAAACCTACAAGATTACAATTCCCATACAATTTTGTTCCCACAAGATCATGGTCTGATCACAGAGTGATCACAGAGGGGGTACAGTTACGTCAACAGGTACATTTTTCCTGAAACCTCAAGAGGGGATATCAGGGCGGAAGTGGAGTTTACACAGAGGTCACGGTGGTTCTTCCTGGAACACCTGCAACTATCCCAGTCACAGTTGAGCACATCTCTTAACAGAAATCTCTTTACATTGTTATATGGTTGCAGGGGAGATTGAACAATGGCTGAGTCAGGCTGCCCTTGGAACTAGATTTTTAGTTTCTTATTTCCTGGTGCTTGAAGTTTCTCTTTTCCTGAGGCTTGGGGGTGTAAGCCTGAAGGGCTAGGGTTTTTCAAGATCAATTGAAAATGTTGGAGAAGCATCTGCATAAGAATGAACAATGAGTGCTGGGCTGGGTTTATTAGGTAGTACACATCTGTAATTGAATTGTTATTATTTGACCTGAATGAGAGGTTTCCTGTGTGATGATTTTAAATAATTAAGTTCTATGTTTGGAACAGTATATAATAAAAAGATTTGTGTGACAATACATCCTTTAGGTCTAATAGTAAAGAAAATCTCACATCATTATAACTACATAAGAGTTACTTTCAATTTTTAAATCAAGTCAACTTAATATACAAATACACAATTCAGTTATAAACAAGTATTGCTCAAAATTCATAAAGGATACTACTGTTTTCCTTGTGATTATACTAGTGAATTCTTACACACTTGTAAAGCAAACACATGGATATTTCCTTTCACGTGGCAGAGGGATTGTATAATCACAAGAATTATTGTGGCAGTGTCTTCCCGCTCTCTAAAGCCACCATAGAAAGATGCCCAGCCAGGAGGACATTGCCCCAGCCCACATTCTCAGCAATGGGTTAGCAGTAAAGTCTCATAGTGTTAATTTTAGGAGGATCAGTACCTAACATTAGACATATGAGTTGAAAAATATATGCTCAATAATTGCCATGTACTCCACATAATAATATGATTTCTTCAATAATAAATCTTCTGAAAACATGAGCTATACTGTCTATGGTGGCTTGGATGAGAATGTTCCCCATAAGACGCATGTTTTTGAGTACTTGGTCCTGTCCACTTATATATAGAGACCCATTAGTCTCTTCACTGTATATAATAATATTATGTAGATGTACTATTATTTTGGCAGTTTGAAATGAAATCTGGAAGAATACTCACCTGTCCTAATTTCCTGTCTTAGGTAGTGACTTGAAGCAAGAGAATCAAGGGATCCTTAATTACCACATTCCCAGCAAGGACAACAGCTGGGGAAAGGTGATCAGAAACTGTGCCTTTCTACCACTGCATGTTAAGGGAGCACTAACAATTAGGGGGTATTGGGATCCAGGCAGTAGAATTGTGCCTGACATTGTGGAAGCTGTGGGCTGTTTATGTTCCTCTTCAAATGCCTAGAGTTTAAATGTCTTTGATTACCACCCTTAAATTCCATTATTAGTTCATGTCCATCAAAAGAATGGAGACAGAAAACTGCCTGCTCTTAGTTTCTCAATGACCTATTTCTCCAGCTTTCCCCTCTCACCCGTCAGAGCCTTTTGTCCTCTAATGTGAACCCAGTGGACACTGGGAGAGGAAGGACTGACTTCTCTGGGTCGGAGTCTGGAGGGAGCTTGTCAATAGTGACTGCATGTTTTCTGTTGCTGTTGAAGGTGTTTGGCATTCTGGAGAAAGCGAAAGAGCAATACAATTTAGAAGACTATTCCATCAGTCAGATCACCCTGGAGCAAGTTTTCCTGACCTTTGCCAACCCAGATAACATAGAAAGTGGTTCTGCAAAAGCACAATCGGTGCCTTGAGATTCAGTTCCAGCCAGTAATTATGATGTCTTTATTCACCTGTACTGGGGTCTGGAGAGGGACGTGTATGTGTGTGTGTGTATATATATATAAACTTTGTGTAAATATATTTACATAATAAAGATTTCCCTGCTGGGAAAATTTTAACCCCTTCATTATAGACTTAGGTGTTGGTAAAATATCCTGTTTTCCCTCCTAGAAACATGAAAGAGCAGCATTTACCAGGGTGGAGACAGGGTCTTATTCTGGAGTATTCTGAGATAGAAACATCCAAAAAGGATGGCGGTATAGATAAGACAACAAGAAGAGCAATAGCATTGTGTTTTAGCAGCTGCTTGTGCATAGAAGGAGGAAAAGGCCCAGGGCAAATAATCTTTGCCACGACATACACATATTCATGTAAGCACACAGCTAATGTCAATAATTAAAAGGTCAGTTAAATAGTAATTTCCCAAATTCAATTCAAGAGTATTTTTAAGAGACATTGAACTTTTTTATTATTATTAAGAGATTTTCTATTCACTTTACATACCAACCACAGATTTCCCACCCCTCTGCTCCCCCCCCCCCACTCACTCCCCTTCCAACCTCCTCCAAGTCAAGGTCTCCCATGGGGAGTCAGCAGAGCATGGCACACTCAGCTGAGGCAGGTCCAAGCCCCTCCCCCTGCACCAAGGCCGCACAAGGTGTCACACCCTAGACACTGGGCTCCAAAATGTCCGCCCATGCACCAGGGATGGATCCCCTTGCCTGGGAGCCCCCCCCCAAATAGTTCAGGCTAAACAACTGTCTCATGTGTCCAGAGGGCCTAGTCCAGTCCTATGGGTGTTCCACAGCTATTGGTCTACAGTTCATGGGTTTCCACTAGTGTGGCAGGTCATCTCTTCACATTTTCCCATCATGATCTCAATGTCCCCTGCCCACAGAATCCCTCCTCTCTCTCATTGATTGGACTCCTGGAGCTTGGCCTGGTGCCCAGCCGTGGATCTCTGCATCTGCTTCCATCAGTCACTGGATGAAGGCTCTATGATGACAGTTAGGGTATTCACTAATCCGGTCACCGGAGTAGACCAGTCCAGGCACCCTCTCGACCACTACCATTAGTCAAGTCATCCTTGTGGATTCCTGGGACCTTCCCCAACATCCTACCTCTTCCTATTCCCATGATGTCTTCATTTATCATGGTATCTCTTTCCTTGCTTTCCCATTCTGTCCCTGTTCCAGCTCATCAGGGAAATGCAAATCAAAACAACTCTGAGATGCCATCTTATATCTGTTAAAATGGCTATGATCAAAAACATTGAAGACAGCTTATGTTGGAGAGGATGCAGAGAAAAGGGAACACTCCTCCACTGTAGGAGGGAATGCAAACTTGTACAGCCACTTTGGAAATTGATATGGCAGTTTCTCAGAAAATTGGGAATCAATCTACCTCAGGACCCAGCTATACCACTCTTGGGCATATACTCAAGGAATGCTCAATCTTACCACAAGGACACATGCTCAGCTATGTTCATAGCAGAATTATTCATAATAACCAGAACCTGGAAACAATCTAGATGCCCCTCAACTGACGAATGGATAAAGAAAATGTGGTACATATACACAATGGAGTACTACTCAGCAGTAAAAAACAATGATAACATGAAATTTGCAGGCAAATGGATGGAACTAGAAAATATCATCCTGAGTGAGGTAACCCAGACTCAGAAGGTCAAACATGGTATGTGCTTACTCATAAGTGGATAGTAGATGTAAGGCAAAGAATAACCAGACTGCAACCCACAGCTCCAGAGAAGCTAGCTAACAAGAAGGGCCCTAAGAGGGACACATAGATAGCCCAGCGAAGGAGAAATAGATGAGATCTACATGAGCAAACTGGGAGTGAGGGGAGGTAATGGGGGGCAAAGAATGGGGGATGAGAACAAATCAGAAGTCTTTTCACCAAGAACATGCAAAGTCAAAGAACAGAAAGGAAACATTTCTGTGTTTTTTGAGCCACATACTCTTGTAACCCTGTCATTAAGAAGGTGGAAGCAAGAGGATCAGGAGTTTAAGGCCAGCCAGCTACAGCTACAGAGCAGCTATGAGACCAGCCTGGGCTACATGAGACTTTGTCTCAAAAGCAAAACAACAGCAAAAAGGAATTATGTGTCTTCTTTTCTACTCTGGCCCAACTCAAGATGAAAAGCAGGTGGGATGAGTTCTTACAGTCTAGGCAGGGGGATCAAGCTGTGATCGAGCACCACAAAGAACTAATTCTCTCTTCAGGATTCACAGAGAAGCAGACAAGTAGGATGGGCAATGTGGAATTGTCCAGCAAACAGTCTGGGGCTGCTGTGCTTTGGGGTGGTTCATTCAAGGCTTTTGCATTCTCTGTTGACACTGTGAGTAACGAAATGAAAGCAGGCAAGCATAGGAGACAGGTTAGGACCCTAGGACCTTATTTGGCCTGGCTCTAAGTGTGCCCCCTCTTGTAATAATACACGTGGCAGTCTGTTCCTTTGCCTGCATGTACTGTGCACAAACACCTTCTGTGTCCAGTGCACTTAGGAACCCCATAACCCACTCACATCTTTACCTGCATTGATTGGGCTCTCTGTGAACTGTACTATACATTTCTCTGCCCCCAGCAAAAATCAAATTTAGATGATTACTACTCAAGAATAGTCTCAACTATCTTTGTAGGAAGAGTGAAAAGGCTGGTCTGGCCTGAACTAGTTTGGGGTGCATGTCCAGGAATGCAAACTCCCATCAAGAGAACTTTCAGAGAGAATCCTCTAATTACATCTTATGCCTATGCATGATTGTGCATGCGTATGATTATCTTGCTACTTTTGCAAATCTGTTTGAGTCCTTGTTTTTATTTATTTATTTATTTATTTATTTTTTAGATTTATTTACTTGTTTGTTTATTTATTATGTATACAGCATGTATGACTACAGGCCAGAAGAGGGCACCAGATCCCATTACAGATGGTTGTGAGCCACCATGTGGTTGCTGGGAATTGAACTCAGGACCTCTGGAAGAGCAGTCAGTGCTCTTAACCTCTGGGCCATCTCTCCAGCCCGAGTCCTTGTTTTTAATTCTTTAGATAAGAGGCTAAGCATCTGGAAACCCCTGGCCAGACCACCACCCTCCTCAAAAAAAAAAAAAAAAAAAAAAAAAAAAAAAAAAAAAAAAAAAAAAAAAAAAAACTGGCAACAAAATGACACTGAGAAGCCAATCCACGTTTTATTATTGTTTTGTCAACAGTACAGCTTTCTTTGGGTTTTCTCTGTAACAGAAAACACGTGTCAGGGCTTCCACTGTCCACTCTCCTTGATGGCATCATCGAATCGTCTCAGGACCAAGGAAGGTAGGTTTTGCTACTTGATTTCTGTCATCGAGATTGGCAGATGCTCAAAGGTTTGACCAAGGTGTGCCAGTCACTGTTCCCCTCGAGACAAAGTGTCATGCTGCAATTTGCACAGCAAAAGTTTAAAGAGTTACTAACCCTGATGGGATATCGCTGATGAATGAAAACATCCAAGGATCAAGTGTAGGATAGAGGCGTCTTCTCCTCAGTGTGGGGAAGGTCCTGAGCTCTGGACCACAGCTATTGCAGAGATTCTTCAAGCAGCAACACTCTCAGTGCATGAGCTGCCTAAACCGGCCTAGTTGAAACAGCTCTTGGGTCTGGGTTGTTGGCAGGCTCCCACTGAGAAGTAGATTGCTGCAGCTAGCTCTCATGATCCCGGACTGTGAGCTCGAGGGAACTCCGTGGTTCAGCCTGCTGAGGGCAAGTGACAGGCCAGAGCCAGAAATACGCCAGAGACAAGCTGAGAGAGAAGCTTCTGCGGTGTTCCTACAGCGCCCTCTCCTGACAAGGCGTAACGCCACGTTAGTTCCTGCTCCTCTGGTGCCAAGAATCACTAACACTCCCATCACACACATCAGAGATAGAAAACTTGCGGCGCTTGCCAGAACTCAGCCTGTGACTCTAACATGAAGAGTCACAGGAAGAGGGTATCTGGATGGGATAGATCCGAGAAGAGTCATTCATGACCATGCACAGCAGGGGGATGTGTGATATAGGCGTGGAGTCCGCTGGGTGATTGGCAGACTAGTTGATGAACCCAGAGGAAGCGGATTGGGAGTCGCCAAAGGGTTGATGTGGCTCCTGCACCCAGGCGCAGGGTTAAATCAGTGCGGACTTGGGAAGGACTGAAAGTGTGGCAATCTATCCGGGACTTGGTGGGGGAGGAGGGAGCGTAGGAGAGACAGAGAGACGGACGGGTGCAGGGTGCGGGGGAGAAGATAGGTGAGTGAGTGAAACCCTACGCTGCTAGGGTCATGGACAGACAACCCCACGTTTTGGAAAGGAGCAAAGGATGGTGAGTGCTGGGCCAAGTAGTAGGTGATGCTGAGGATTTGGAGCAAGCATCACCTACTATGTCTGGCGCCCCTAGTGGCCCCTGACCCAGCTACTGTGCGTGTCTGAAGCTTCCCACCACCCCTCACATACTGTTTCCCCCTGTACTGATGAAGTTGGGGAGCAGGAGAAACCTATGGTCGTGGCATATGCTCCGTGGTCCTGCTTTGCTGGCTGCGGCTACTCCCAACCCATCCCCTGTTCCTCCCTCAGCACGTGCCTCGGTCTTCTCCCCTGCACCTGACTCTCCTTGACCGTTCACCGAACTTGGCACGTGATTTTGGGTCCGCCCATGTCTGTACTTTCAATTGGTTTGCTGGAGGCCCAGGCAACAACCTTGGGAAGGAGAGCACTGCCCTGCCAGAGGGTTGGCTAAAGCACTGTGTGCAGGATGATTCTCCACAACTAGGCAGTCTGGTGCTTTTCAGTGGAAAAGGTGCTAGTGGTTGAAGTTGCTGAATTGGAGCAGTAGTGGTGAGTCCTTCGAGCCTTCTCTTGTGTTTCCCGCTCTGACACTGCTTTCAGATGCTCAGTCCCCCCCCCCAGTCTTCTCCCCTCCCCGCCCCACCCCCTCCCCGCAATTTATATAAGGAATGGGGATGCCAGGACCACAGCTCAGGGTGTAAGGTCACAGGAGGTTAAAAGTGAAGGGGCAGAATGCTCCATGGGTGTCCCTTGAGTTGTAGATCAAATCTACAGTGAGACCCTGTCTCGAAAGAAAGAAATTTTTCCTTCAGCTGGAACACAGACTAGCGAGACGTTTGGACTGTAGGGGTTTGGATGCGATGGCCCCTGAGCTTCACCTTTGTGCTCAGTTAGTTTTATTCCTGTTAGTCTAGTTTCCCGGTGTGTTGGCAGGTCGTTTATCTGAGAGTCTGGGGTGTGAATTTTAACCCTCTAAGCTTTCCTGGTAGAGTGATTTTTGCTGCCTCTTGTAAGTTTGGTATGTTGTTCCTATTTCCTTGTCTCAAGTTATCAATAATCACTTTTTTAAAAATGTCATTGACACCTTTGTTCATGAGAAGTATGCTGTCTTAATTTCCAAATGTATCTGTGAATTTTCTAAAAGTACTTCCTGTTATTTATATCAAAGTTTCATAACACTGTCCTCAGAAAAGATACATGTTGCAGGCTCAGTCTCCATTAGCGCCTGTCTCAGCCTCCTGAGTGGTTGAAATTAAAAGCATGTGTCTGTTTTCACCAACACAGCCAATTCTGTACTCTTTTGGTTTCCATTTGCTTGGGATGTATTTTATTTTATTTTTAACTTTTGTTTTTGGCCATGTGATGCATATACATAGTAACAATAATAAATAATTATTTAAAAACAGTAGTAAAGATTTTTCTAGTAATATTATGGTTATTTGCTGGGCAGCAGTGGCACACGCCTTTAATCCCCAACTCAGGAGGCAGAAGCAGGCAGATCTTTGTGAGGTCAAGGCCAGCCTGGTCTACAGAGTGAGTTCCAGGAAAGGCACAAAGCTACACAGAGAAACCCTGTCTCAAAAAACTAAAAAAAAAAAAAAAAGTAAAGTTATGGTTATTTATATTTTGTTATTATATTCCAAAATACTATGTCCTTTACTCAGACATCATCTTCCCAGAGAATATTTGTGTGTGTGTGTGTGTGTGTGTGTGTGTGTGTGTGTGTGTGTGTGTGTGTGTTTGTGTATGCACATGCTGACAAGGCTTCTGATCTGATTGCTGTGCCTGAATTTGGATTTCAGTCCCTGTAATTGACAATCTCCCTCAGGTCCATCCTCACTTTCCTTAAGATTAAATGAAGCTTTAATCTAATGACTCTCCTTTATGGCTACGAGCTCCAGCTCTTCTCCTCAGAGCCGCCTCCCCCCAAATTTCTGTCAGTTGTGCAAGGTCGTGCTGTCGGTGGTCCAGCGTTGGACCTAAACAGCCTGATTGCAGATAAGGAGGTACTGCTCTTTGCCCAAGTGAATGGCAGGCAGTCCCTGAGCAGAAACTGTGTCGGCTGTGAGCAAGAGCACCACCAACCTCCAGGAAGGAGTCTCTGTCTGCAGAGACTGGTGGACCAACTGGAATTTCAGTGCTGTGGAGAGTCTGGAATTCTGTAGGTTCAGAAGGTAATTTCTTTATCTGGGGCAGTTTTAGCCTTCAGGAACAGTCATTCCTTGCCCCGTTGTGTCTGAACTGATACCTCCTGGTAATAAATAAGAACCTTTTAGAAGCTATTGGCTTAGCAGAACACTCGCTTCCACCCATCAAGAGCTCAGAATGTCATCAGACAGTATCTGGGGCCTATAAAAACAGCTCCCCCATCTCGTTGTACCACCTCTCTGATGTACCCACCAATGTAGTTTAAAGTTGCCTTGATGTATGACTTTCATTGTTCTGTGAAATTGTAAAAACCCTGTGAAACTACCACCGCATTGGAACATGGAATTTGGAGTAACCAAAATCTGTGTTCCTGGGCCATGGCCACTCATAATGGCTCCAGAATAAACTGTCTCTTATTCCTGTTAAGATAAGAGTTGCGGTTTTAATGTCAATACCTGCCATGCCATCCATTCCATGAGGAATGGATTTCATTTTTTCCCAATTATACATGTAAACCTAGTGTAAGCATATGATAGATATACTAGTCATTAAATTTAAGAATTTAATGAATTAATCTCCCCATAGTTCATTTTGGCTGCTATAACAAACTCCATAAGCTAGATGGCTTATAAACTGCAGAACTTTTTGGTGAGGTTTTGGAGGCTGGAATGTCTGAACTGAAAGGGCCAGCAGATCCAGTGTCTTGGGAAGTCCCTTTCCTGACTCACAGGCAGCTATAATGTCTTTATGTACTCACATGACAGAGGGATGAGATGGGAGGCTGTCTTCGGGGCTTTATATACGGGCACCAATCCCATGTATATCACCACTCAAAATCCCCATTTCCAAATAACATCCTCTCTGCGGTTAAGATTTAACATATGAGTTTGGTAGGGACATAAACATAGATGTTCAGTTCATTACAAACCATTCCCCAATTAGCATTGTGAGTGTTGGTAGTTACTCTCATACGTGAAACTTGAATAACTAATTAATCTTTGTTCTGAGCATGGCATTTTGTAGATATTAGGATCTCCACAGATGCCTGACACATTAAAATGTAGGAATATATAACTTCTCAGCTATCCAAAATGATTAGTTATTTTAAAACTGTATTAGAAAATTAAATGAATACAATTTAAGTAATTTCCTTGTCTAAAAAGCCACACGCTGCTAGATAATCTATTTTTGCTTTAAAACTTTTTATTAGTTCTTTGAGAATTTTGTGCAATGTGTTCTGATCATATTTGCCTCCTCCACCAACTCCTTCCTTTCCCTAGTCACTCGACTTTATCATCTTTTTTTTTTAATTAATTGAGCAGTTTCTGCTGCCCATATATTTTTGGGTGTGTGATCTTCCACTGGAGTATGGTTGATGTAGCAGGAACCACACTCCTGAAGGAAACTCTTCCTCTGCCAGATTATATCATTTATCAACACCTAGTTGGATAGGTGTGGGACTTTGTGTTCACCTCCCTGTAGCAGGAATCTTAAAAGGTCTTATTAATAAAAAAAACAAACCTGGAGCCAGGTATTGGGGTGAACGCTGAAATATCAGAGAAACAAACAAGCCACAGCTAACCTCACCTCACCAACTTCTCAGCCAATCCTGTTTCCTCAGACTGAAAGCCTCTGAATCTTCATCCAAATGGATCTTAGCTGAACTGCTGCTAAAAGCTAAAAGCTTAAAAAGGCCTCTAGTTCCTGATCCTCATGCCTTATATACCTTTCTGCCATCACTTCCTGGAATTAAAGGCGTGAGTCACCATACTTGGCTGTTTCTAGTGTGGCTTTGAACTCACAGAGATCCGGATGAATCTCTGCCTCCCAAGTGATAGGATTAAAGGTGTGAGTGCCACCATTTTCTGGCCTCTATGTCTGTCTAGTGGCTGTTCTGTTCTCTGACCCCAGATAAGTTTATTAGGGTGCACAATATATTGGGGGACACAATATCACCACACCTCTCCCTCTCCATGTTGGGATTTGATCTAGCTTTCACTTTGTCAGGTCCTGGGCATGTTGTCATAACTACTATGAGTTCCTATGTGCAGATGCCCTGTCGTGTCCAGAAGACATGTGCAGTACTTCTGATTCTTACACTGTTTCTGTCTCCTCTTCCACAAGGCTCCCTGATCTTTTGGGGGTAGTGTATATGATATAAATGCCCCATGTAAGACTAAGCATTCTGCAGTCCCTTATTCTCTGGACTTTCATCATTTGTAGGTCTCTGTGTTAATCACTATTTCCTGCAAGGAGATGTTTGTCTGATGAAGATTGGGAGATGGATTAATAAGCTATTGGTATAATGACAAGCCATTAGTAGTCAGTTTAATGTATGTCCATTTAGCAGAATAACAGCAATAGATTCTCCCTGAGGGTCCATGATCTATCTAAGCTCAGGGTTCTTGGCCCTGATAATTGTGATAGGTATAGGTTGTATCTTCCTTAAATTGGTTCTCCCATAACATTTATGGTTACTGTTGTACCAGTGAACATATCTTATCAGGTCAGTCATTACTGTAGTTCACAAAGTTCAGAGCTAGGTGAGACTGATAACTTTTTATTTGGTAGCACCAATAGCATCTTCTGGCACCACAAAAGCTAGGTAGTTAGGAATGAAGCTTCCAGTGAAAACTAACTTGATTTTTTTTTCCAAGTTCTCTGACTCAAGTGTGCAGTGTCTTCAGAATTATGGTCTTACAGCCAAGTTCTGGAGTGTAGCCAATAGCATTGACAATAGCCTTTGATGTTTAGGGGGAAGTCTATGGTACCTCACTGGCCAACAACTCCAAAAGAGGTAACCCATTCTTGGTATTGGAATTGTTGTTAGCTTGTGGTATCTAGTGGGGCATTGAATAGTCTATTGGAAGATGATTCCATTTTAATTCCCCCTTTCAGTGTGTGTGTGTGTGTGTGTGTGTGTGTGTGTGTGTGTGTGTGTGTGTGTGTGAATGCTTCTAAAGTAGTAGGTAGGTTTTCATATAAAGTTCCTGAAGGTCTTTGGAGTTATTTATCTCTCCCTATATTACCTCCTTTACCTTGCCCTCCCATCCTCTACCCAAATTTAACACTTCCTAATCCATTATTTCCACCACCCCCTTTAAATCTTTATACCATCCAGTTGTCTCTCTTGCCTGTTGAAACTCCTCCCCTCCCCCGCCCTGCAGATTTCCTGACCTACAATGGGTGTTCCAAATGAAACACCCCTATCTGAAGATTCAGATAATCTTAATTTTCTTTTCTCTAAAAAACATCTTTTCTTCCTCCAGAGTTGAACTCCCACTCAGTTCAGAAGAATGGCTTCACTGGAATCCCAAAAGCTTTTGATTCTACTGTGGAAGAACTTTACTTTAAAGGTAAGCTGAACTCTGCATAGTATTGTTGCAACAGCTCAGAGATAGTAAAAAGTGAGTCTCACACCGCAGTCACTGCCTTTTAACTTACAGTTTCACTCTTCTCTGTTCCAGGGTTGGGGCTCCCTATTCCAAACATAGACTCTACACAGAGTGCGGTCATAGCAGAATGTTACATGGGAGGGAGAACAATGACAGTCTATGAAAGTTTGTCTCTCCCAGAGTGAAGCCTGGCCTGTTGGTCACCTATGTTATCTGAATGAAGTATCTTATTAACTTAATATATACAAATTGCCACTTGTTCAATCATTGACCTCTTGGAAAAACTAATGGTATTGTTCTTTCACTTTTTTAGAGGCGGAAGTTTGGGGCTTTGATTTTCGAAATAATCCTGATGTTTGTATTCAGTGTTATACTTTTGGTAGCCCGCAAACTTCTTGCTGTAAAGAAGATGGAATCTTTCCATTATCCTGTTCAACGGGTCAGTAATGTTCCTTCCTTCATCCAAGTCTTCACTACTTCTTCTCATCCTTGGGAATTGGCTTATGTGCCTTCCAGCAGCATCATGGTACAGAATATTATTGAAAATGTTAAAAGGGATTTAAACTTCCATATGAAAGGTTAGTTTAAGATTTTCATAAAAGCATATTATTTAATTATTTTAGAAAAATTATCTTTTTAAGTGGGCAATTATCTTCCACACAAAATACTACAGTATATCCCCATAGCCAAGGGTCAGCTTTCTAAGTATACTATTATAAAGTTGGTTAAACTTGAAGTTAAGTTCATATAAATTTTTTCTATAACCCCCCCAAAAAACAAAGTAATATTTTAGCATTAGATGATCAATTGATGTTTTCCAAGTTATTATCCAGCTCTGTGATGCCAAGTCCTCATTGTTTCTGAATGAGTTTTTAAACTCTGGGCAAGAATAGCATCAGGAGTACTGCTGTGTGCAGCAGGTACATACAGGATAAATACATCTTCATTCTAAATTTGTGGTCAATTATTTAAAACATTATTGCACAATCTATAGAAGATTATATCTGAGTCCATTTTATTTAATTATAAAAAAGTACCTGAGGCAGGTGGCATGTAAAGAAAAGAAGTTTATTTAACACACAGTTTTGGAGGCAAAAAGAACAAGATTGGTGTCCCCATCTGTTCAGCCCCCACCTGGGGACCATCTTGGCTCTATCACACTGTAATTGATGGCATTGTGATGGAAGCACATTTGATAGAGAGAGATCACATGGAGAGACAGGAGGCTACAAGATATACAAAGCAGGTCGAGGCCAGTTCTTTTCTAACCACCCTCTCACACGGGAGCTAACCTGGGTCCTGCAAAAGCTTCCTTAACCCTTCCCCAGAGCAGTCCCTCCAATGACTTAACTACTTTCCACACACACCTCTTCAAACTTCTACCTCCTCCAAGATGTGACAATGACAATGGAGCTACATGCTCATAGGCCTTTGGGGGACATGCTCAAAGCATGTGCAGACCACCGCGTATTGGTAGATGAGCTATGTAGAATTATTTTAAGTTTCCACTTCCTCACTTACCTTCACACTCTCAGACCAATTTCTCCCGTTTCTCATGGAGGCAAATACTATTAGAAATTTTGTGGACTTCCCTCTAATACTGTCCTCTCTTTAAATAGCATACAGTCCAACTCCTCTGCCTCAGGAGCATCAGAATCAGGGTCAGCTCCTAGATCTGTAACCTCAACCTACCTTCTTTCTTAGAGCATGGCTAGCTCTGAACAGCACAGGAGTGACTCTTTTTTATGCAAACATAAATGAATACTCAGCCACCATACTCACTTAAATGCAGGCCTTTCAAAGGGTGAACTCAAGCAAGGTTTCCTATGTTTACTGGATAGAAAATACAGGCTAAGATGATGGAGAATTCTTTAGAATGGACTGGTTTTTTTGTTTATGGATTTGCTTACAGAAATGAATGGAGAAAATTAGCTGAGGGAACTGGCTTCATGATAGTTCTGGTGAGATAGAGAAACAGTGACTCCCGGAAGCACTGGAGGCAAGTGTGGAGGAGAGTGTGTTTTGAGAGTGGGAACTCTGAAGCAGGAGAGAACACCGCTGGTGAGAACACCAGCCAGCACCATCAATAGAGTCGACAGTGGAGCTTTTATTGCATGTCTTGGGGAATCAGGGATTCACTGGAGGAAAAATTACACCAATAAAGCCATTGCAGTCTGAGGAGTAAAACTACATGGAACATGGTTTTCACTGAAGCAGCTGTTAAATCTTTGACGTTCCGTTTACATCAACTATGCAATTCTAGGGAAATCTTTAGGGTATACAATAGACTGTGCACAAATGTACTGTATACTGAATGACTAAATTTTTTTACTTAGGAAAATATAAATTACACCTTTTCTAAGTTCAATCAGGTTGAATTTCAAAGTTCAATTCATTGATTGAAAATCTCAACTACTGAAATATACTCACCTCAAACATTAAAATCATGTGTATTTTTAATTTAGATATTAAAATATATGAAACCATGGCATAACACCTTTCCCCTAATTTCTCCTCAACCTGGAACTTTCATAGCACCAGGACACTTTGATCACCCAGCTTACTTCAGCAAGTGTTCATGGCTCCTATCTTACAGGTAGGAAGCTGTCATTCACTCTGCTTTTCTAGACTTTTCCTCTCTCTACAGTTACAGGGTTTTCTTCAGAAAGTGATTTTGAAGACTACATGAGTTCAACCGTCAACTCTAAAAATGTTCTGGCTGCCATTGTGTTTGACCACAGCTTCACAAACAGCAACGACCCCCTGCCAAAGAAGGTGAGGCAGTTCTCCACAAACGTCTGTGGCTGGGGGCTGGAGAGGTGGCTCAGTGGAAAAGAATACATAGTGTATTGCTTTTCCGGAGGACCTGAGTTCAATTCTTAACACTCACACTGGGCAGTTTATAACCACCTGTAACTCCAGCTCCAAAAGATCTGACACACCCATGTGCATATATACCCCTCTACAGAAACATACAAGTATACATAATTAAAAATAAGCTTTTAAAAGAGAAGCCTCATAGCTGTACTTCTGATTTCTGGAGTTAATGAACCACACATATGCATTTAATAATTAAGAGAATAACTTGCCCCTTGACCACAGCATGGATTTAGGTCCAATTCTCACTAATTCCAGTGTCCATTACTGTGCTAAGGAGAAAAGGATTGCATTTACTGCCTTCCAGGCCTTGTCCACAAACTGGGGTCTTGGGAAATACAGACAGGTAAGGATATTGCTTCTGCTGCTGTGTCCAAGGTGGCAGCAGCATGTACCCTGATGATGATGCTGGAGTAAGCACATGTTTCCTAGGTCAAAAAGCTTGCTATGATAAAGTGAGTGTATCTTCACAAATGCTAAGAATGCCCCCTTTCCATTGGGTAAGAATCACAGGTAGATGCAGAGTAATAAGTGAATATTCAAATGGAATTTCAAGGCAGAAGTTTTAAGAACTTTTTGCATGGTCAAGGACAGATCCTATTCCTCAAGGAACTAAATGGTAGTTGAGAACACATGTGTCTTAGTTAGAGTTCCTATTGCTATGAAGAGACTCCATAACCATAGCAAAGGGAAACATTTAATTGAGGTGGCAGCTTACAGTTTTAGAGGTTCAGTCCACTATCATTGTGGCAGGGAGCATGGCGGCTGGGAGTATGGCAGCGTGCAGGCAGACATAGTGCTGGAAAAGTAGCTGAGAATTCTATATCTTGCAGGCAACAGGAAGTGAACTGTCACACTGGACGGGATCTTGAATATATATGAGACCTCAAAGCCCACCTCCACAGTGACACACTTCTTCCAACAACACCACACCTACTCCAACAAAGCCACACCTCCTAATAGTGCCACTCCCTTTGGGGGCCATTTTCTTTCAAACCACCACAACATGGATTCACCAAGCCACACTGAATCAGAAGTAGGACATTTACAAACACTGGGGAGGATTCTGATAACTGCACCCAAGAAGGAGAGACATCGACAATGTTTTGAATTTAATGTCCCTGGTACTGGGGGAAATGAACAAAGTATAGAATGTAGATGTGTGTAGAGCCAAAATTCTGTGTTCAAGGTGCAAGCAGCTGTCAATGGGAGGGAAGGTGGGGCCTGCAGGGCGTCATTGTTTTCTCTTCATTCTGTTTTGTTCCTTTGGTGATTCTACCCGTCACCCACCCCCAAGTTATTGGCTCCTTGAAAGCTGATGTAGGCTCATCAGTGTATAGAAATGTTTCCAGTGCAGCTTCAAAATTCCCCTCTTCCGCCTTCATCTCAGTCTCCCCGGTCCTATCTACCTGCTTGCCTTCCTTTGCTGGGCTCCACGTTGTCTCCCAACCCCGCAGCCTCTTCCACCCTCATATTCTAAACGCACCATGATCACCAAATGTCCTTGAATGTGGAGTAATCCCTCAAATGTTTGTAATGAAACTTCAGCACATGGTTAGTTACTCACACCTGCCTGTCCCTGCTAATCTAACCAATTTATCTGGTCTGACTCTTACAATTATCTGTTGGTTTGTCTCAGAGAGGTTTTTTTTTTGACCTAACATAGTGTACCCTGAAGTTTACTCAGCTCTCTAAGATTAGTGATCTTTT
Organism: Peromyscus leucopus; assembly: GCF_004664715.2. NCBI lineage: Eukaryota > Metazoa > Chordata > Mammalia > Rodentia > Cricetidae > Peromyscus > Peromyscus leucopus. The sequence continues at coordinate 84,389,101 of NC_051063.1, read as the reverse complement.
CTTTCAGGGATTATGCAATGTTCCACATTTCTATCTTAACTCCTTCCTTCTCTCTCCTCCTCAACTACTTTTAGGAAAGGAAGAGATTTGTCTTTAGGAATAGTTAGCTAACATACAGGAAATGTAAATTAATACTCCCTTTTGGAATATCTCATTTCAGTATTTTATATATATATATATATATATATATATATATATATATACACATACACATATATTGTATATATAATTTGTTTCTATTGCTCCTCCTAGGTAAAATATTACCTGCGTTTTAGTAATATTAAAAAGAACATGAATGCTAGTGCATATTTTCAAGAGCACACCTGGTTTACAAGCTTTCTCTTTCCACCTGGGCATCTTGAGGGACCCAGAAACCTATTTGATGAAGACGGAGGCAGTCCTGGTGAGCAGATGTTTAACCTACTTATCTTATTATCTCATTGCATTGTAAGATGGGCAGATTCATGTTTCTTCAGTCCTGTGGTGAAAAGTGTTCAATCAATCAATCAATTAATTAATTTCAATACATTTTAAATTAAAATAGAATTACATCACTTTTCCCTGTTCCTTTTCTCCCTCCCACCCCTTTCAGGTAAGGTTCCTCCAACGCCTCCCATTGCCCCCACTCTCAAACTGATTTCTTCATTTTCTTTGATTATTATTGTTTTAGATAGATAGATAGATAGATAGATAGATAAATAGATAGATAGACAGATATACAGATAGATAGATAGAGGCAAGCTGGTGTGGCCATTTTAATATCTAACAAAATAAACTTCAGAAGAGATAGGGAAGGACATTACATATTCATCAAAGGAAAAAACCTACCAAGATGATATTTCAATTCTTAACATCTACGCCCCAAACATAAGGGCATCTAAGTTTGTAATTGAAACACTACTATAGCTTAAATCACATTTTAACCCTCAGACATGGATAGTGGGAGACTTCAATACCCCACTCTCACCAGTAGACAGGTCATTCAGACAAAAACTAAACAGAGAAATGCTGAAGCTAATAGACATTATAAACCAAATAGACCTAACAGATATTTTTAGAACGTTTTACCCAAACACAAGAGAATATACTTTCTCTGCACCTCATGGAACATTCTCCAAAATTGATCACATACTCAGATACAAAGCAAATCTCAACAGATACAAGAAAATTGAAATAATCCCCTGCATCCTATCAGACCACCAAGAATTAAAAACGGATATCAACAAAAGAAACAACAGAAAGCTAACAAATTCACAGAAACTGAATAACTCTCTACTAAATGAAAAATGTGTCAAGACATAAATAAAGAAATTAAGGACTTCCTAGAGTTGAATGAAAATAAATATACATCATATCCAAACTTATGGGACATAATGAAAACAGTGCTAAGAGGAAACCACAGAAATAAGTGCCTATATAAAAAAAAAAGCTAGAGAGATTTCATGCTAGCAACTTAACAGCACATCTAAAAGCTCTAGAACATAAAGAAGAAATCACACCCTAAAGGAGTATATGGCAAGAAATAATCAAACTCGGGGCTGAAATCAATAAAATAGAAACAAAAATAACAATACAAAGAATCAACAAAATAAAGAGTTGGTTCTTTGAGAAAATCAACAAGATGGACCAGTCCTTATCCAAACTAACTAAAATAGGGAGAGAGAATATCTAAATTAATAAAATCAGAAACAAAAAGAAAGATATAACAACAGATACTGAGCAAAACCAAAGACTCATTAGAACATACTTTAAAAACTTGTCCTCCACCGATGGAAATTCTTAAAAAATTGATAATTTTCTTAATAGGTACCACTTACCAAAGTCAAATTAAGGTCAAATAAACAACTTAAACATACCTACAATTACCTAGTGAAACAGAAAGTCATTAAAAGTCTCTCAACTAAAAAATGCCCAGGGCTTGATGGGTTTTCTCATTTTATTTTATTTTCTCTTTTCTTTTCTTCTCTTCTCTTCTCTTCTCTTCTCTTCTCTTCTCTTCTCTTCTCTTCTCTTCTCTTCTCTTCTCTTCTCTTCTCTTCTCTTCTCTCTCTCTCTCTCTCTCTCTCTCTCTCTCTCTCTCTCTCTCTCTCTCTCTTGAGTTTCTCTGTGTATCTCTGACTGTCCTATAATTCTCTCTGTAGACCAGGATGGCCTCTAACTCAGAGATCCATCTGCCTCTGCCTCCCGAATACTGGGATTAAAGGCATGTGCCACCACCGCCCAAGTGGGCATGATGGTTTAATGCAGAATTCTATCAGACTTTCAAAGAAGAGTTAGTGTCACTACTCCTCAAATTATTCCACATAATAGAACCAGAAAGAACATTGCCTATTCATTCTATGAGGCCATAAAATATGATGGCCATGATACACAAACCACATAAAGACCCAACAAAAAAAGAGAATTACAGACCAGTTTCCCTTATGAACTTAGATGCAGAAAGTCTCAGTAAAATACTTGCAAACTGAATCCAAGAACACATTAAAAAATCATCCACCATGATCAAGCAGGCTTCATTCCAGAGATGCAGGGATGGAACAACATATATAAACTGATATAGTATAAGCCATATAAATAAACTAAAAGACAAAAACCACATGATCATCTCATTAGATGCAGAAAAGGTCTTTGACAAAATCCAACACCCTTTCATGATAAAAGTCTTGCAAAGATCAGGGATACAAGGGACTTACCTCAACATAATAATTACAGTTTACAAGCCTATAGCTAACATCAAATTAAATGGAGAGAAACTCAAAGCAATTCCACTAAAATCAGGAATGAGACAAGGGTGTCCACTCTTTCCATACCTATTCAATATAGTACTTGAAGCCCTAGCTAGAGCAATAAGACAACTAAAGGAGATCAAAGGGATACAAATTGGAAAGGAAGAAGTATCTTTATTTGCAAATGATATGATAGTATACATAAGTGACCTTAAAAATTCCACTTGGAAACTCCTACAGTTGATAAATGCTTTCAGCAATGTAGCTAGATATAAAATTAACTTACAAAAATCAGTAGCCATCCTATACACATACAACAAATGGTCTGAGAAAGAAATCAGGGAAATAACACCTTTTACAATATCCTCAAATAATATAAAATATCTGAGGTATCTCTAACAAAGCAAGTGAAAGACTTGTATGAAAAAAAACTGTAAGACACTAAAGAAAAAAATTGAAGAAGCCATCAGAATATGGAAGTATTTCCCATGCTTATTGATCAGTAGTATTAATATAGTAAAAATGGCCATCCTACCAAAAACAATCTACAGATTGAATGCAATTCCCATCAAAATTCCAACACAATTCTTCACAAATCTCAAAAGGACAATTTTCAGCTTCATAGGAAACACAAAACCCAGGACAGCTAAAACAATATTGAATAATTAAAGAACTGATAGAGTTATCACCATCCCTGATCTCAAGTTGTACTACAGAGCTATGGTAATAAAAACAACATGGTATTGGCACAAAAAACAGACATGTTCATCAATAGAGTTGAATTGCAGACTCAGATACAAATCAACACACCTATGAAGACATAATTTTTTGATAAAGAAGCCAGAAATACACACTGGAAAAAAAAAGACAGCATCGTTAACAAATGATGCTGGTCAAACTGGACGGTTGTTTGTAGAAGACTCCAAATAGAGCCATACTTATCACTTTGAACAAAACTCAACTCCAAGTGGATCAAAGACCTCAACATAAAACTAGATACACTGAACCTGATAGAAGAGAAAGTGGCCAAGAGCCTTGAACTCATTGGCATAGGGGATGACTTTCTGAACAAAACACTGTTACCACAGGCACTAAGATCAACAATTAATACATGGGACCTCATGAAACTGAAAAGCTTCTATACAGAATAGGACACCATCATTTGTACAAAGTGGCAGCCTACAAATGGGAAAATATTTTACCAACTACACATCCGATAGAGGACTAATATCCAAAATATATAAAGTTCTCAAGAAACTAGATATAAATAAAACAAATAACCCAATTTTAAGATGGGGTACAGATCTAAACAGAATTCTCAAAAAAGGAAATTCACATGGCTGAGAAACACCTAAAGAAATCTTCAACACCCTTAGCCATCGTGGAAATGCAAATCAAAACTACTTTGAGATTTCATCTTACACTCATCAGAATGGCTAAGGCCAATAAACAAGTGACAGCCCATGCTGGCAAGGATGTGGAGTAAAGGAACATTCATCTTTGTTGGTTGGAATGTGCTTGTACATCCACTATGGAAATCAGTATGGCGGTTGCTCTCCCAATCTTGGGCATATAGGATGCTTCATCCTACCACAGAAACATTTGCTACACCATATTCATTGCTGCTCAGTTATACTTATACAGGTAATTATATGAAACTAGAAAAAAATCATCCTGAGTGTGGTAACTCAGACCCAGAAAGACAAATATGCTATGTATTTGCTTATATGGGGATATTAATTGTTAACTCAGTGATGACCAAGCTATAATTCATAATCCCATGGAAGGACTAGGGAAGTAGAGATAGATCGATAGAGCTCCCTAGGAAAAAGAAATAGAATAGATATTTATGGATGGATGGGGGTGGGACTGGAACAGGAAGATCAACTGGAGAAGGGGATGCAAATGGGGGGAAAGGGAAGGGAATATAGGAAGAGACAACTAAAAAGTAAGAGCCGTTTGAGGGGTAGTATGGAAACCTAATACAGTAGAAGCCTTCATGTGTGTGTGTGTGTGTGTGTGTGTGTGTGTGTGTGTATATATATATATATATATATATATATATATATATATATATATGAAGGTGATCCAAATAAAGTCACCAAATAATGTGGTGACAGAACCCCAACTGGACATCTCTTGTCATCAAATGAAGTTTCCAGTACCAGACTTTGGTTACCTCTATTTCAGATGTTGGCCAACAGGGTCCCATGGGAACCCTTAAACTACCAAGGCTATTATTAAGACTACAGGTTGCTCTCCACAAACTTAAGGCAAGCCCCATTGTTGAAGACTACACTTATGCAACTCATTGAACATGGATAAGTCAAGCTGATGCCTACATAGAGCCTTCACTCCTACGTGGTAGCACCTTTGGTACAGGAAGGTACAGTTAATACCACCAAAGGAGAAACGTAAACTGCCACTCAGTCACAGACTGATTACAATGGTGTCCTGCCTGCAGGATATGCTGGAGCAATGATGGCACAAAGCTTGTATGAGTAGCCAACCAATATCTGATTTGATTTAAGGCCCAGTCCGGGAGGTAAAATCTATACCCAGCACTGCTTGAGTGACCAAGAACCCAAGACTAGATAGCCTAGGAACTTATGATAAAACACAATACTTCTCACATAACTACTAATGACCTCCTGCTATACTCATAGATCAATGCCCTGCTCTGCCAATCAGAGAAACTTCCTCCTATAGCAGATAGGAACAAATACAGAGAGACCCGCAGACAGTTATCATGCAGAAGTAGAAACCTTGGGACACTCAGCTCTAAATGGGATGTCTCCATCAAATCCCTCCCCTCAGGGCTCAAGGAACTCCGTGGAAGAGAGGCGGAATGAGTGTAAGAGACAGAGGGGATGGAGGGCACCAAGAAATCAAGGCCCTCTAAATCAACAAGATCAACATGCATATGAACTCACAGAGACTTGGCAGCATGCACGGGGCCTGTATGGGTCTGCACCCGATGGAGTCTTAGAGTGGAAAACAGAAATGGACACATGCCTCCATCCCTAACCCATAAGCAGTCTCCAATTGACAACCACTTGCAAATGAAAATTTAGTTTCCTATAAAGGAATCTGTGGGTAAAACAAACTACTCTTAAGGGTAGGCTGCAGGCCCAGCCATAGATGGCCAACAGAAAATGAACTCAATGCATCTTTGGAGGGTTATTTTTGTCTCATAATGTCATGTCAGGGCTTTTTATTTTTTCTAAAATTTTGCCTTATTTTCAATTTTTATTTTTATATGAATATATATGAATATATATGAATTTCATTTATATATATATATTGGGTCTTTTGTGTACACACACACACACACACACACACACATTTTCTTATAGTTTAAAGTTTTTATTGGATTTCTGAATGTGTGAATGAGTGGGTCTCTGATTTTGGGCCTTCTCTTGGGCTCTTTCCCTTCTCTTTGCTTTGTTCTATTCTGATGTGTTAGTTTTTGTTTTATTTTATTTTATTTTATTTTATTTTATTATTACTCCTTAGGAGCCTGTTTGTTTTCTGATGAGTGACTACTGAAAGGGTATAGATTTGGATAGGAAGGGAGATGAGGAGTGACTGGTAGGAGCAGAGGGAGGGGAAACAGTAATCATGATATTTTCTATGAGGGAAACATCTATTTTTGATTTTAAAAAAAGAAGAAAATAAAAACATGAGCAGTTTCCAAAGATGAGACGAGAGCATGTCAGCCTACTAAGTAAGTGCAATGCATTATTCTGTGCAGGAAACTGGGACAGAGAAGAAACATTAAGAAAAACCACTTGGTGAAATGCAAATGGAGCTTACGTATTATACATAGTATTGCACCCATGTTAGGTTCTTAGTTTTGAAAACTGTGCTGTGATAGCATGCCATCCGAGGCTAAGGAAGCATGATGCGCGGTCAACAGCAGTTTTCCTCAGTCTTTGTATGTATTGCCCCTCTAAGAGCCTTTGGGGACTTTAAAAAACCCAGCCCTTCCCTCTCATGAAGTTTCAACCTCACAGAGCTATTTCTGTTTGTGCAGGATGGCATGGGATGATCCAGCCTCCCTTTGAGGATACATGGCACACAGAACCCCGCTCTACTGCTTTTGTAATTCCCATCATATTGATATTGCCAGCATGAAAACATAGTTTTAAAAAACTAGCCCCAAACTCCCTAACCCAAAGGTACCAATGAAAGTACAGTTTTCCTATGCAATACAGCACACCTGTGGAAGATGTGTAGCGTACCACTTCACCATTGTGCATTCCCCTGCTAACGTCAGGAGCAAAGCAAATATATTTGTTCTCACCAATTCTGTGCAACAAATTACTCTAAATTCCTGTCTGTCCCAGAAAGAGAAACTAGAAAGTCCTAATGCTTGAGGAAGAAAGAGCTATACTATCTTTATTCACAGCAGATGGACTCATTCTGAGTTTGTGTGGAGAAACTGGGGGGGGGGGCTGCTCAGGATCTTAGACCAAGAGAAGAGCCTGGATAAAATTAACTTTGCTCTTTCTCATTGACATCTAGTCATGCGCCACCTACCAAGGGCATAAGGCCTCAGAGGGACATTGCTAGATACCTCCCATCTCATCATGTGGACATCAATGTGAGTTCACACAGGCTAGGGTGGCTGTCTCACTTTGTCATAGATGACAAAGGTATGACATCATCTTCTTTGCCAGAACATTTATATACAATGCATGGCTGTACATGAATCACTGTTTTTCTTTGTTCAGCTCAGATGTTGTTAGGCATTTTACCCAGAATCTTTATTTTCTCATTTAGGGTACATCAGTGAAGGGTTCCTGGCTGTGCAACACGCCTTAGACAAGGCCATCATGCGGCATCATGGCGGTGCTGCTGCGACAGCACTCTTTAAGGACACCAGCCTTTTCATTCAGAGATTCCCAACCCCTGCTTTTCATCATGATTTCTTCCACAAACTTGCTAATATTCTCATCCCTCTAACAATGGCGTGTACCTTCCTTGTGAATTATCTTACCCTGGTTCAGTCCATTGTGTGGGAAAAGGAAAACCAATTGAAGGTAACTCTATTTTTCTTGTATACAGCATTTACATTAAAAGTTTGAAAGTGTGGGGTGAACTTATGTGGAAGGTTGAATTAGCTCTTCATGGTCAAAACCAATAGTTTGGTTTCACTTGCAGCCATTCAACGCACACATTTGTGGCAATTCTCTATAATTTTGTCTTTATTCAAATTTTTTTAGATGACTCTTAGTTTCAGTATATGGAAGACTACTTTAAGGAACATTCCAGATATAATGTGAATATCAACTACCCTCAAACTACTCAATGTATCCAGTCCAGGGTTAGTGATTTATCAGGCAGTTTTTGAATACTGATCTGATCTCATTAGTTATAAGTCCAGACAATTTTTCTGTTCTTTTATCTGATCTTACTAAGTATCGTATTCTTACACATTTCTCCATTTTCTCTCCATTATTCAAATTTTTGTTTGCCATTCAGCGGTTCACAATCCTCTCTTGTGACTCATTTCTGTAAAATCAGAAGCAATGTTCCCAGTCTCTTTGCTGGTTTTGAGTAATGTGTTTTCTCAATTGTCATGTCAGTCTAACTGATTTCTGCCATTCTGATTAATTTTGTTGTTGACTTTTTTCAGCTGTCTGAATCTTCTCTGCTTTATTTATCTCACTCTAATCTGGGTTACCCTCTCCCTCTGTGCCTGTGTCTAGCTCGTCCTTCTTTTCTAGACTCATGGGGTATAAAGTTAGGCTATTTGCCGTAGTTGTCTCTTCTTTAACTTAGGTTTCTCTAGCTGTAAAGTTCTCTTCCAGCCCCATTTTCACTGTGTCCCATAAGCTTTGGTGTCTTGTGTTTTTGTTTTCTACTTTTCCTTGTTATTTCTTGAGTGGTTGTTGAAGAATGCATTGTTGATTTCTACCTGTTAATGATTTTTTTCAGTTTTCCTGTTATTGGTTTCTGGTTTCATCCTTTTGATATAAGAAAAGATAATTCACATAATATCAGGCTCAAAAAAAGAGAAAAGAATAAAATTTAAAATTACAATAGGCAAAGTAAATAAAAAACTAAGATGTAAAAAATGAAATATATTAGGACTCTCTTTATAGGCTAACGTTTATTCTGGAGATGGTTAAGGAGGAGATGAGAATTTATTTTGTTTGATTTCATGTTCTGTCACTTGAGTCCAGTTGAGTAGAGTGTTGTTTGAAATCCTCCGTTTTTCACAGAGCTTCTTTGTGTCCAGTTTTTCTGTTACTGAAAATGTTATGTTGAAGTCTCCAGCGATTATTGCCTCATTTAATTCTGTTGGTGTTTTTCTTCGTGTATTTTGTTGATGTTGCTTTTGGTTCATACATGTCTTTCACTGTAGCATCTTCATGATAAAATGGCCTTTTTTTTTCAAAACACAATATCCTTGATTTCTATAATAATTTTGATGTAAAAATATATTTGTTTCATATTACTATTGCTACCTCAACTCCATTTTAGTGACTATTTCATGGGATATATTTTTGTCTTTCAACTTCAACTCAATTCTGTTGTTAGATATGAGGTGAATTTCAACAAAACTCACAAATATAATAAATGATGTTTATAGATACTACATCCAATGTATCTGCAATATCACATTCTTTGTAAGTATAGTGGGTACACCAGAAGCCTGAAATAACAGAGTATGATCTCTATCCCAAGAGAATTAAATTACATATTTAATAAGAGTCACAGAAGGAGGAAAACACAAACATTTGAACATTAAACCAAGACTGGGTATGAAACAATCACAGAACACGTCTCAGGGAACAGAAAAGGCCTGAGTAATACAAAGCATGTTTTTCTCTGGGAACAGCAGAGTGAAGAATAGATCTCACAGTTATTTAGCAATTAAACAACAAACTTATATAAACAACATATAGATCAAAGAATAATACAGGGGGAACTAGAAAATATTCCCACCTGTTAGCAAATGTGAAATTCATCGAGATTAATGATATATGTCTAAGGTGAACTGTAAGGTACACTCAGACCTTTCTGGTGATCTGTGCACAGCAAGCTCATTGCAGTGTGTGTTGAAACCAGATAGTGTTATGGTTTCTTCAAGACTGTTTTGACTACTCTGGGTCTTTTGAATGTCCATATGAATTTTATTAGTGTTTGTCAATCTCTAAGTTTATGTACGTGCATATGATACATATCTGTGTATATGTGTATGTGTCTGAGTGCAGGTGCCTACATGCCACACCATGCTTGTCAGAGGACAGCTTTGGATGTTGGTCTTCACCTTCCACCTTGCTTGTGACAGGGTCTCTTTGTTCTTCATGGCTGTGTGCAGCAGGCTGGCTCACAAGCCTCTAGAGAGTCCCCTGTTGCCACCTCTTATCTTGTCATAGGAGTATTAAAATTACTGACATGCTGCCATTCTGGGCTTTATGTAGATTCTGTGGTTTCATGTAACTATGTACCAAGATCTTTGAAAAGGGATTGTGTTTAGTTTGTACACTAATTTAAGGGATGTTACCATGTTAGCAATATTAAGTGTTCTGGTTCGTGAAATGAGGAGCTCTGCATTTATTCCGACTTTCTGTCATCTCATTCAACCATGTTTTGCATTTTCTATGTACAAGTCTTGCATTACTGTTGTTAAATGTACTTTGTCGCTGTAAGTGCTTATTAAAGTTTGCTAAGTAAGGGTCTATAAGATGGCTTTCAGGCAGGGGCACTTGCACACAGGTCTGATGACCTGAATTTTAAACCTGGATCCCAGAAGGTGACAGGAGAGAACCAACTTCCAAGAATTGTCTTCTGACTTCCATGTGCACCATGCCACATGTATACCTCATGCACACACATGTGCATGCACAGACACAAGAATAAATAATAGATAGATAGATAGATAGATAGATAGATAGATAGATAGATAGATTAAAAATTTGCAAATTGAATCTGTTTCAAGTATTCAATTATTTCAAGTATTTTATCTTGTTTTTGTCTCCTACAGAGGTAATAGCATGAACCTATAACCACTCTAAAGAGATTTGAATAGCATGCATATGTTCATAGATATTTCTAGTCATACATTCATTAATTCAAAAGACATTCCTTGAGAATCTTGTATGTATCAAGCAGGTAGAAATTGGGGGGGGGTGGGCTATAGTCATAGAATTTAAATATTGACATATTAGTAAAATTCAATAAAAATATTTTAAGTAGCCTCTGAATATTCAGACCTTTCAACTGACCTTTCTTAATCTAGGCTAACATTATATTCCTTGTGAAATGCTTTGAATATGCTTTTGTTAAAATTCAAAATACCTCATATTTCTATAAACAACTACTTCTGAAGAAAATAGGTTGTTTATAAAGATTATTGCTAAACCTGTGAGCATTTTCCTCTTAATTTTAGTACTCTCAAGTTTTATGATTAAATTTAAATATTATTATATTTTTTTCTAGAAATATAATTATAAGAAAGATATATTTAAGTGGTTTGTAGCTTTGCTTACATGCACTCTGTGTCTTTAACAGTATCAGGCAATTATTGGAGAAATGACCTCTGAGCTTATTAAAAACTGCGGGACTCAGTCACTAGCTGAACAATTTTAATGAAATTACAGGAGATCCTGGGCCAAGTTTTATCCTCTTTAACTTGGAGATTTGGGCCATAAATATGAAATCAGATAATGTGTCAGTTCAATTTGAGAACTCTAAGGCACTGTGTGGTTGTGTATGTGTTTTTTCATGATATTTAATTTGTGGTAATTCTCCCACAGGAATACCAGCTCATGATAGGACTGAGCAACTGGATGCTCTGGGTTGCCTATTTCATCACATTCTTCTGTTTGTATTTTATTAACATCATATTTATATGCGTGATTTTATTTTTCAAGGCAAGTGTCTTTTTGAGTCCAGTATGTTGTGGCTTAACTTTAAGAGGTAAACAGAAGTACAGAACAAGCCTAACATCTCTGTTACTGGGAAAGGAAAACTTAGCTTGTGTGGACGTCATTGTAGTATCTGAGCTGCTTGGTCTCTCAGCAGACTTAAGTTCAAGCCTAGGTGGGTGGACCTTCTGTGAGAAATGAGCCATTTGGTGCTGGAGATGAGGGCTTTTAAGATACTTGTCTAACATATACAAATCCCTGCATAAATAGCAAGTAATGGTGCATGCCTGTAATCACAGCAGGCTGAGGCAGATCATCATCAGCTACGAAGGGTTCAAGGCCAGTCTGGCCTCTATGAGACCCTGACCAAAATAAGTATTAATTTTTCATCTCCTTGAGTGTGTCACTAGTGTTGACCAGGAATAATAATGTATTTAAGGGCATTTATTTTCTTATACTTTGTTATGAAAACACATTATACATGACTAAACCAGATTTCTAATTCTTTTGCTAGACTGAACCTGCACGAATCTTCCAATACAATGACCCAATCCTTGTCTTTGTCTTTTTGTCACTTTATGCCAGCTCATCAATATTCTTCAGTTTTATGGTTAGCACACTATTTAATAGAGGTGAGTACGTGATTCCTCCTGGGAACGATGCTCAATAACAAACAAATACTATGTTTGAACATGCCTTCTAAATGTTATCTACCACCACACCCCTAGCCTCTGTGCTCTGAGATGGCCTGTGCCCTTGAAATAGAGCAAATGTAGAGTGATAGCTTACACCTGTAACACCAGTGATTGTGAGACAGAAGTAGGGGAATCAGGAGTTGATGGATGTCTTCAGCAATATAGTAAGCTTGAAGCCAGCCTGGACTAATGAGATTTTGTCTTTTAAAAAAGAAGAAATGGAATGAGGTGAGTGGTGAGAATTGATAAGCACAGCATTTGTGTGATGCTATGATCATATTTGATCACATGTGGGTGTTCTTTCTAATCTGAACTGCCTCTTATATCCATCTAGCCCTTCCACCAGAAATTGTTGAAAGGCAGATGGGTTTTGACCTGGAGAGAGCAGTGTCTGCTAGTTTGATGACAAGAAAATCAAGAAAACAGCAGAATTGCTTCTTGTACTTAAATGTGTGTTGTTGGTCTGTTAGGTATTTGAAATGCAGTGCCTATCCCTACAGAGCTGGCTTTGACCTCTGGAGTATGGATATCATATGCACAAAAATTATTGTAGAATTCTCCAAAGAAGCAGAAACAATGGAAGATAAAGGGGTATTATGATGAATTGGTTTATTTGGTTATGGAGGCCAAAAAGTTCCCCCCTCCCATCTAAAATCTGTGACCAGGGGATCCAGGAAAGCCACTGATTAATTCCAGTATGTGTCCCAATGCCTAAGAATGAGAGGAGACAGTGGGTCAGTCTAGTTCCAAGCAGGATAAGACTAGTGTTCTGGCCATGAAGGCAGTCGGGAAGAAAAAGAGAATTCTCCCTCCCTCTGTTTGTTCCTTCTGGGTTCTCAGTGTAGGGTGATGTCCACTCATATAAGGTAGGGCAATCAAATTGATTTAAGTCGACAGACTCAAATGCTGACCTCAACTAGGGGCACTCAGACACACACAGAAATAATGTTTAATCTGTGTGTCCCACAGTACATGCTGGATGATCTGTGAAACTAGCCACCAGAAGACATGCAGAGAGCAATGAAAATTAGTAAGTCATAGCATACATACAAGGAGATCCTAGATCACAATACTGCAAGTGAAGGTTAACCTAACAGGTAGTAGGTAGGTTTTGAGAGGTTTTTAGAGGATTGAAAGATAAGACTGGAAAATAAAATCAATGGCTATCCAGTCATTCATTCATCCATTCATCCACTCACACATTCTTTCTTTGGGTTACATATGTTGTGCTTAGCATGGTCTCTAACAACAAAGACAAAGAAAACTTTCTTCCTTACCCTTTGAGGGTTCACATGCCAAGGGATTTTTGTGAAATTACAGCCCCACTGAAATGTAAGAGTTCCTATTTTTCTATGTCCTTGATAATAGACTTGTGCCAAATTAGGGATATGAAGTATTATATAAAAGAAATTTAAATCTGTATTTTTTTTTCAAACTGGAAGCATAATTAGATGGCAGAGCCTTTGGTTGGCATGTGCAATACCCTAGGTTCAGTTTTCAGTACCACAAAAGACAAATTAATAAATTTTCATTTCATCAGTTACTAATGAAGCTTAAATGTGTGTTACTAATGAGTCAGATGTGTTTTCTCTTCTGGAAAATTTGGCACGTTGGGCAGGTGTGGTAGCACACACTTATACCCAGCACTTGGGAGGGCAACACAGAAAGAGTACCAAAAGTTGGAGTCCAGCCTGGTCTATGCAGTGAGTTCCAGGCCAGCTAGGGCTACACAGCTAGACCCTATCTCAAAAACTTATTCCAGTATTCTTCTTTATTTCTTCAAGTCTATCGTTCTGTCTGATAGTTTAGCCACTTCCCTCTGGCATGGATGACTTTTTCTAGACTCGTGATTAATTTGTATCTTTGCCTTCTAATACATTCTGACACCTTGCCTTTCCAGAATTTAACTCATGCCATTGTGTTTAATACATTGACACAAGTATAGTAATGACTAATCAGGAAGGGTTTGCATCTGCCAGTCAGCCATTTATTTTATATATGCCTCATCTTTTTCTTCCTTGTGTTTTCCATTTTGATTCCCATCTCATTTCCTCTTCTATATAGCTTCTGATTATTTTCTTATGTGAAGTATAATTAATGCCATAATCATGAGCAATTTATGACATTAGCTTCAATAATATTTTAAAAAAAGATTTTTGTTGAGCTCCAGCAAGTATTAATGGTATATCCTCTCTTCTCAGAAAGATACTAGAGTGAAGATGTTTTCCCCAGCTTTTTATTTGTTATTAGTAAATAATAATAATAATAATAATAATAATAATAATAATAAATTGCTAAGGACACCAAACTCCTGATATGTGGTCCCAGAACCAATAAGTCTCTCTTGAATTCTTAAATGATGGCTTTCGTCACATGGAGAATTCATGGTTGACAAGTTTTTATTTTGTTTTCACGATGTCACTCCAGTGACTTTCCGGCCTCTAGAGTCCAAGAGGGAAGTATGCTGTAGTCTCCTACTGGACAGAATTCTCTCCCTTAAGATTCTATAGCTTTTTTTTTTTTTTCTAATGCTACAATGTAACCCAGGACCTTAATTATACTAGGCGAGCACACTACCATTGAGTGACACCTTCAGCACTTTACTTTGCCAATTCTCTACCTTTGAAATTTGACTTTTTTTTTTTTTAAATTCTGGATGTGTCTCAGCATAAGCTTCTTTGACTGCCCTTTTTGAAGTGATGTTTTTGTTTTGTTTTGTTTTGTTTTGTTTAGACGAGGTTTGTGTCCCCCCTTTTTTAAGTGTAATGATTTTCAACCACAGTTCTTCAAATCAGATACTTGCTTTCTTCTTCTGTGACTGCTCTTTGCATATGGAGGTGACTTGGAGAGTGGCCTCAGGCCTCTTAGGCTCTGCCAAGTTTTTATTCTATTTTTCTTTCTGCTCCTTAAGATTGTGTAATACCAGATGTCCTATTTTTAACTTCTGATTTTCCCCTTTGTCTACTCAGCCATGTAAAGTCTTCATTTTGTGTACTTTGCAGTCTGAGCATCTGCTTGGTTCCTTTCATAATTTCCATTACTTCATTGATAGTCGCTACAAGTAGAGATCTCTTTTTCCTACTTCCCCTCAGGAATTGAGTTTATTTAAGACGGATTGTTTACAGTCTTTAAGAAGTCCAGCCTCTGGCCTTCCACAAGGGCAAGTATTTTCTTTGTGGTGGTGTTTGTTTCATTTTTCTTTTGTATATGAATAGCTTATATCATCTTCTTTGCATGCTTCATAATTCTTGACTGAATACAGCAATATTTCAACTATTATTAAATGGTAACTCTGAAAATCAAATCACATTTTGGAACTCCAAAATACTCTAAAACTCATCTACCCTTTGCATCTGGGTGACAGTTAAGTGGCTTGGTCTTTTGTGGGGCCCCTAGCAGGGGGACCAGGACCTGTCCCTGATGCATGAGCTGGCTCTTTGTAACCTATACCCTATGGTGGGATGCCTTGTTCAGCCTTGATGCAGTGGGGAGGAGCCTGGTCCTGCAGCAACAGAGCCATGCTTTGATATGCCTTGCTTTGTGGATTCCCAAGGGAGACCTTACCCCATCTGATGGACAGGGAGAAGGAGTGGATGGGGAGCTAGAGGGGAGGTGGGGGGAGGGAATAGGAGGAGAGGAGGCAGGGGAAACTATGGTTGGTATGTAAAATAAATTAAAGAAAAAATTTTTTAACTATCTAGTTGGGTTTTTGTTGTTGTGTTGTTTTAAACACTGAATTGTAGTTTCTTGACTTATTCGGGAATCCTTCTTTTCATCCATTACCATGACTTAGACCAATCTCATAATGCCTGGATGAATATTTTGATTATTCCAATAGTTTGTTTATATTTATAAGTTCTTGTGTTGAGTGGTAATAAAATTATAAATTTCTAATAACAATTATGATACTCAGATTCATTGCATATAGAATGAACAAGTCCAGAAATATGAGCTCTTTATGTGTTTGATTTCAGCCCTTTTCTTCCAGAAATACCTTGTGCACACACTGCATTCTAAACACGGCATTTATGTTCTGGGGGAAATAGTGGTAAACAAAACAGACATTTTCATTTCTTGTAACACTTACTTAGTGTACACATAAAAAAGCCAATTGTATGTTGTGTTTTTCAAAATTGCTTAAATTGACCACACTTCCCTTTACATTTGCAGTCAATTTTGCTATGAGCTTAGGAAGTTCCTTTTTTCTCCTCACCTACTTCCCATATGTTATCATGTATTCAAAGTATGAACAGATGACATTCAAGCAAAAGCTGATTTGGTCCTTCGACTACAATGTTGGGATGGCATTCGGATTTAAATTCCTAATTGATGCAGAGACAAAGAGTGAGTAGTGACCTTGTAAACTTTGCTGTGGTCTAGAAGATGCATAGTTAATAGCTTGCTGGTTATTCGTAGTTTAATTTTGATTGCTAAACTGTCCTCCAAATTTTTCTTCTACTTTATACTAACATATTAGTATATGAGTGACTTCACAATCTCTCCAAAAACTTATTAGGAGTCCAGAAGAGCCCCGTCCTGTTTCTTCTGGAGCAGGAATCTATCCCTACACCTCAATGATTATGTTTTTCCAAAATTAGGCATTCCAGTGAGATTTTTAGCATGCAAATCAGTGACGGTAGGAATCATTATCCTAGTCCATAGGTCTGATTATTTTTATTAAATTCTATTTTCCTGAAGTTTGTGTAGTTCATTTTTATTCAATTCATTTCCAATTGTTTCTCTGTTTGGGTATAGTGAGAGACAGTTTCCTGATGACTTACTCAGATGTCCTCTTGCAGTCCAACATGCTAAGGCTGTAAGAAGGTAGTGGATTCACACAGAAACCTCTAGAGAGCACCACTACACCACTCTGTTATGATACAGATGAAGAACTATTTTAGTTCCTCTAGCATCTAATTGAATGTTTCACGATTTATCTTAGAAACTGGAGTGAAATGGAGTAACATATTCTCATCAGCGGATAAAGACAGCTTTTCATTTGCCTACGTGCTAGGAATGCTTTTAGTTGATGCTTTCCTATATGCCCTTGTGGCCTGGTATATAGAAGCTGTCTTTCCAGGAGAGTATGGTGTGCCCAAGCCATGGAACTTTTTCATGACGGTGAGTCTTGGTGCCTGTTCATAGGTGAATCCTTATGAATTTGTTCTAAAACATCTTAAAAGAAAATCAACAGTCAGTTTTGCACTGAGTATGTAGACGAGGTAGGAGAGCCATCCTTATCTATGTTTCTGCCATACTAATCCACTACTGTTTGCCTAATACAGCCTGAGCCCTCATACTTACATAGATAGATGATGTAGGTAAGATCGTGGAGTCCTAAGTTATTATTGCAGATATCTATAACTATATGTGGGGAAACATAACCCATGAGTAAGAGCTGGAAACCAATCAAAGTATACAAATTGTGAGTAATGGGTCCACACATTGTCAGGAGTGTATTTCAGAAAGGCTATGCTTAAAGAAGGTAACAGCATTGAGACTCTGGACACTAACACAGAGAAGTTTAATCATGTCTGGATCCTCATCACCTTTGGTCCAGATTTCTTACTGAGCTCCAGGAAACAGCATGGAAAACTTTGGCCTACATGTTGCTTAGAGAAGATGTGACAGAGATACAGCACTCTCTCTATGACATCAGTTGGCAATAGTTTCCTTTTACCCCTCTCAAATATTTACTTTGGGGGGGGGTCAGTTTTTTTAAGATTATAATTTAATTACATTTTTCCTATCCTTTTCCTCTCTCCATACCCTCCTATTCGCCTTCAAAATCATGGCCTCTTTTTAAAAAATCTGTTATTGTATGTGTATATGTATATACATAAATATCCCTAAGTATAGCCTGTTCAGTCCATGTAATGAAACCTGTATATAAATTCTCAGGGCTGACCTCCTAAAACTGGACAACCAGTTGGTGTGCTCTTCCCTGGGTAAGACTGCCCCTCCCATTCTCAGCTCTCCTTAGCTGCTGGTGGTTCTTTGTGTAGAGCTGAGGACTCATGAGCTCCTCTCTTTCCAGTTCAACGTGTTCCTTGTTCAGCTCACTATGGGGCAGTCGTGTTGGTGACTCTATGAGAGTAGCTTCTGATAGTATTGGAAGACATAATCACAGCAAGTTCCCTGATCCTGAGAATCCTTGAGGCCCACTTCTGTAATGTTCTCTGAGCCTTAGGTGGGGGAGTGTTTTGTAAATGTATCCATTGGGACTGGGCTCCACAATGCTGTATTTTGACTAGTTGTGCTTTTCTGTTATGTTCTCCATCTGTTGCAAAGAGGAGTTTCTGTGATGAGGGGTGCAGACTACACATATCTGTAGGTTTAAAGGCAAATGATTATAGATTGTTAGCAATTATGCTGGTTTAGTAAAGTAGTGATTATAGATTCTCCTTCAATAACTATGGCTTCACTAATAGTGAGTAGTTAACTAGGTTTCCAGAACCAGGCATGGTCTCCTTTTTCTTGAGCCAGTCATAAGACCAAGAGAGTTGTTGGTTACCAGCAAGGTAGATAAGCCACTACTACACCATTAGGGTTATCATGCCAGGCTGGTCATTGATTTGATTTATAGGCTGGGTGGGAATGTTGGTTGCCTCCCTCCTTTGGAAGCTTGCATGGTGCTGTCTGGTATCACAAAAGCTGATCCTCAAGGAGGAAGCAGACAGGTCTGTTCCAACTCAGGGGACTCTGGGTCCTGTTTTTGAAATACATGGTGTCTTCAGCAATAAGGATTTACCTTCTACCTCTGGGAGGTAACCAAGGGCAACAGCAACAGGCTATATGTTTTGGGAGTCTCTGGGACAGCTCTGGCTAACAACTCAAAGGCAGCTTCTCATGTCTGGTATTGGGATTTCTTATAGGTGTTCTTTCCCTCTTAGAGAGAGAACCAGTAGCCCAGATGAGAAAAATTCACTAAAACTGTACATGTATATTTTATACATGGAGTTGTGTCTATTGTGGGATTTTTTGCTAAATAATCAATACTTGTGGCTCTTTCAGGCATTCTTATTATTATTTAACCCAATTCTCTCCTTATTCTGTATTTATTTCCCTCCCCTTCCATAAAGTGCCCCTGCTTTTCCCATTTCCCCTGTCGGAACACTTATATCCTGCTGCTCCTCTTTACGCTCCTCCCACCTTGTATAATCATCTCCCTCCCCTTCCCAACAAAGCCCCCCTTTCCCCATCTCCCTGATAAGATCACTTGTACCTTGTTATTCCCCTCGCTATTGCTCCCCAACCCCTCTTTGCAGACAACAGTTCCACTCTACTTCCCTGGTTTCTGCAGTTACTACAGGCTATGTTGTGTTTACATCTGAAGATTTGAAACCAGGAGCCTCTGATAAGAAAGACTATAGGACTTTGGGGTCTGGGTTACCTCACTCAATATGATCTTTCCTAGGTCCATCCATTTATCTGCAAAGTTCATGATTTAATTTTTCCTTACAGCTGAAAAGTATTTTATGGTGTATATGCACCACATTTTCACTACCCCTTAATCAATTGTAGGTCATGTAGGTTGTCTCCATTTCCTACCTATTGTGAATAGAACAGCTATGAACATGGCTGAGGGAGTATCTTCAGAGTAGAATGTTGAGTCCTTTGGGTATATGCTAAAGATTGGTATAGCTGTATCATATGAAAGATTTCTTAGCTTTTTGAGAATTCTCCACACTGGTTTTCACAGTGGCTGCAGCAGTTTGAAGTTGCACCAACAGTGAACGAGGATCCCTTTTCCTCCTGCATTCCTTCTAGTACTTGATGTCCTTTATTCCGTAGATCTTCATGGTAATTTAATTACAGGAAGTTTTTTTTAATTTCTGTTTTTTTTCTCCTTTGACACCCCATTCATCATTTAGTAATGAGTTGTTTAATGTCCTTAAGTTTGTGTATTTACTAAAGGATTTTGCCATCAATTTTAAGTTTTATTTGATTGAGGTCAGATAGGATACAAGGAGCAATTCAATCATTTTGAATTTGAATAGATTTGTTTTATGTTCCAAGATGTGGTCTATTTTTGAAAAGCTTCCATGTGCTGCAAGAGTTGAATGTGAATTCTTTGGTGTTTGAATAGAATAACTGCAGGTCTCTGTTAAGTCCATTTGATGTGTGATGTTGATTAATTCTGATTATTCTGTTTACTTTTTGTCCAGATGAGCTGTCTATTGGACAAAGTGATATAACAAAATCACCTTTTATTAATTGATTGATATTAATCTGTGTCTTTAAGTTCAATGATAGATTTTTTTAACAAAAATGGGCACACTGAGTTCAGTGCCGATATGTCAGATAATAATGTCTTCTTGGTTAGCTGTTCCCTTAATTAGAATGAAGTGTCCTTTTAAAAATCTCTTCTAATTAGTTCTAATTAAAAGTCTATGGTTTCAGATATTAGGATAGTGGCACCTGCTTGCTTCTTGGTCCTCTTTTATTGGATTACTTTTGTTTATCTTTTAATTTAAAGTGGTGCCTATCTTTAAGACTAAGACATGTTTCTTGTAGGCAGCAGACAGATGGATTTTGTTCTGGATCCATTCAGTCAGTCTGGGTCTTTTGATTGGGGAATTGATATTTAAAATTATTACTGAAATATGTGTGTTCATTGTGATCAATATATTGTTGGTTTTTAACTTTGTTTATCTTCTCACTGGTCCTTCATGTTTTAATAATTATGACCTCATATGTCTTTCCACAGTCTCTCTGCTATGCGCATTTTTCTCTTCAGCCAAAAATATTGCTTCTTTGATGCAGTCTTTCTTTAATGCAGCCTGTAAGAGCAGCACCCAGGCTGCTACAGGGTTGTATAGGGAAGGCTGCAGAGTAGTGGAGCTTCAGGAACTTTTTCTATCTGAGGGTTTTAGGAAAGGAACACACTCGTTCTCATGGTAACTTTCTTTATTCTCTCATGTTGCTCTCTTATCTCATGTTAGCTCCCCCGTCTATTTTCTCATGTTGGCTCCCTCCTTTCTTTGTTCTTACAGCTATATATACTCAACAGAAACTTTAATGTTGAATATAGAAATTGCATTGTAAGGTCACATTTCAGTAAACGATAAAGAAGAGAGCCATCCTGATAGCATACAAGTCATAAATCTCAACTTCTTAATTGGCTGTAAAGTGTAGATGCAGCTACAAAGAAAGATCTAGTTATTGTTATCTATTTAGAGAGATAGCTTTACAAAACTAAGCATTGAGGAGTCTAAGAAAAATAAGGAATTTGTGTATACATCCTATATTTCTAAATGTAGTAACATTTTAAACTAACATTTTGTGATTAACAGAAATGCTGGGCTTTCTCGAAGTGTTTACAGGAAGCGAGCTATGTTGTAAATGCTTTGGTTAGAACTCAGGTTTATCTTAAATCCCCTAATACAAGCCCACTTGGCATTTTCCAAGGCACAGTGACATAAAAAGTGTTTTAAATAGCTGGGCGGTGGTGGCGCACGCCTTTAATCCCAGCACTTGGGAGGCAGAGCCGGGTGGATCTTTGTGAGTTCGAGGCCAGCCTGGTCTCCAAAGCGAGTTCTAGGAAAGGCGTAAAGCTACACAGAGAAACCCTGTCTCGAAAAACCAAAAAAAAAAAGTGCTTTAAATCTTGAAATATATTTTCCTATTCTGCATGTAACTTCTGATTGTCTAAGAACACCTGAAGCCCTCATTAGGGGCTACAGAGTCAAGTTATTATCTTTAGCCTTGACCAGTCAGGATATATTTTCACAAATTGAGGTCAGGAATGCGTGCAAGGACTAGATCATTTGCCAGCTAGCAATAATTGGGCTTTTTTTTTTTTTTTTTTTTTTTTGTATTTACAACCTAGCTAGATAGTTCGGTATGTCCTTGTGAACTAAGATAGGGAGTGTCTATCTAAAAAACCCATTACCAAGGCATTTGATCTTAATTTAAAGTTACTTTGTGTAGCTTGAGAGTTTTTTCTGCCTTGCCCACATTCAGGACAAATCTCTGCCACCCGCCAGTCCCACAGCCGCTCAGACCCAACCAAGTAAACACAGACACTTATATTGCTTTCAAACTGTATGGCCGTGGCAGGCTTCTTGCTAACTGTTCCTTTATCTTAAATTAACCATTTCCTTTTATCTATGCCTTGCCACGTGGCTGGTGGCTTACCGGCGACTTCACATGCTTCTTGTCATGGCGGCAGCTGCAGCGTCTCTGGTCATGGCGGCTGCAGCGTCTCCTTCTGCCTTTCTGTCCCTTTATCTCTCCTCTCTGCTAGTCCCGCCTATCTTTCCTGCCTAGCCACGGCCGATCAGGTTTTATTTATTAACCAATCAGAACAACTTGACATACAGACCATCCCCCAGCACAGCCAAGTGCAGACCATCTCAAACACCTGCACTCAGGCCCATGGTCCTAATCATCCTCTATACGGACCTGCTGGGTAACGCCACAAAGAACCCAAGAAGGGCTCCCACAGGACATACAGAACATCCCACAGCAACTTTGAAGCATTAAATCAGCTAATGGTATACAGTTGTCTTAGAACTGGGGAGATGCAACTATTTTCTTTTTCTTTTTCTTTTTTTTTAAGGGGGGAGGGGGGAGAGGGGAGGTTCTGCAACTATTTTCTTATGTCAACCTAAGCTGTGATATTAAACAGTTCTCAGGAATATATAATTCCTGACTTGTGTAGTAATTCTTTGTATTCCTATTTGTTCATCAAACTCTGTGTAAGCTAACATTATAGGTACCAAATGGACAATACAGCTTAATGAGGAGTCAGTCATCTTCTAGACAGTTCACAGATATAAATGCCCATAAGGTTGGGATATAGTCATGAGATAGACTCATTACAATATAAGTAGTGGGGAGATTCCCATAGCTGTTTTGCACAAGTGAAATTACAGACAGAAGCAAATGGTATTCGAGAGTCTGTGGCCTCATAAGCCTTGCTTGAATGAGGTTCCCCCACCAGAGAACCTAGTCTGTTGATACCTTTGAATATTAATTGCCATCTGCTGCATGTATATCATGGTCCACGGCATTCCTTAGTTTTGGTTTGTTGGATATAGAATTTTTTCAGGTTCCTTATGTTGTAGAAAGTTTTTCTTTCTCCTTCAAACATGGCAGAGAGCTTTGCAGCATATATTATTTTATGTTGGCTGTCATAGTCTTTTAGGACTTGGAATGAATTGCTCTGAGCTCTTCCAGCTTTCAAAGTTTCCATTGAGAAATCAACTATTATTCTTATTGATATTTCTTTATATGTGACTGGAATATTTTTCTCTTGCAACTTCCAATATGTTTTCTTTATAATATATACTTAGTGTTTTAACTATGATATGCCATGGGGATTTTCTATTTTATTATCTATTTTATTTCTATTTTATTGTCTATTTGGTGTCCTGTGTGCTTCTTGTATCCATATGGGTGTGACTTTCCTTGGTTTGGGAAAGTCTTCTTCTGTGATCTTTTTAAGGTTCTGGTCTATGCCATTGACTTGAAATGCTTCTCCTTCATCTATTCCTATGATTTGAAGGTTTGGCCTTGCCATGGTGTCCCACATTTCCCATGTGTTTCTTTTCATACTTTGGGGGGCAGTTAAATTTTCTTGTTCCTTGCTTATTTGGTCTTGATCCTCTGTTTTATCTTTGAGACCTGATGTTCTGTCTTCTGCTTGCCTCATTCTACTCGCAAGGCTTTCCTTTTAGTTCTAAATTTGTTATGGACACAACAGGCTAGGGAAGACAAAAAGATGTGGGAGTGGGTTGGGACTAGAGGTTGGGAATGTCTTGGGTGGAATAAAGTCAGGTGGACAGAGGGGACTGTCCTGGTATTCATGTGTTTCCTGCTTGAAGCCAGACTGTGAGGATAGATAGGTCTGAGTGGAAAGGTCAGATATTATGTGAGAGAGTCCTGTGGTTTGCAGCTGGGTGGGGAAGATTCAAGCCTAAGCTCCTTCAAAGTGAGGAAATGGAAGGCCAGACTAAGCTGATACACAGGTTGTGAGAACCAGGCTAAATCTGGTGGGATTAAGGGAAAGGTGTAGATGATGGGGTCAGGGATACTTTTCAAGCTAGGTCCTGGCAGAAGCCTAGGAAGTTGGCTACAGCCCAGGCAGAGTTGACTAGGCAGTGGTATGGGATGTGGGACCCTGTGGGGGGTCTTGAGGTCCCATGCTGCACAGGTGTGAGAGGCCAGACTAGGACTGGGCACTTGCTGTAGGACCTGGGATAAGTCTGGTGGGTTAAGAAAAAAATGAGAATCTGCTTGTAGAGAGTACTTACCAGGCTAGACCCTGGAGGGGGACATGGGAGTCTATAGCTAGCTTGCTCTAAAATCTGATATCAAGAACTGTATGCAGCCTAGCTCAGTGCAAACGCTGTTGGGTCAATGTATTTTCTAGTGTTTTCTTTTCCATGCCACCAGTTACATCAGTTCTATTCCTTCTCAGCACTCCTACTGGTTTGGAGACACACCTCAAACAAACCCTGAAATCACCCAATTTCATGAGACAATTCAAAGCAAGTATTTTGAAGCTGAACCAGCTGATTTGATGCCAGGCATCCAGATCAAACACCTGCACAAGGTATTCTTTCATGCCCTCCCTTCCTAATGAAGCTGGAATTTACTTTATATTCACTGTAAACCTTCAATATGAGAAATGCACAAATATTCACCAATTTTTATTTATTTATGCTAATAAGAGTTCATAGCCATTGCATTTACTTCTCCAGAGAAAGATAAAAATGGTATCTGTACAGTACTTAGTAAATAGTGGATCTTTCTACTAGAAGGTAATCAGATTCCCTTTGACCTGTGCCATGTTGTCTATATGTGCTGCCATTTTAAAGTGTATCTAATGGAGCTTTGTGGCTTGAGTGGGTAAACATTAATTTCTGTTCACTGATGCTTTCCATTCGTCTACGTGTGATCTCTTTGGCCTGGGTGGTTGTTGGGGGAGGGTGGAGGCGACACTTGATCTGTCAGTTTTGCTGGATTTTCTGCAGGCGTGCAGTTCAGGTGGTTCATGTTCTCTGATATTTCCTTCCTTCTCAAGGGTCTGCATAAACTTGAGATCTGAGCTCCTAACTCTACAGCTGCAAAAGACTCTGGAGGGTAGAGAGTGTTTATTCTCTTATAGACTTTCCCCAGCTTCCTTATATTACAAGACGTCTCTATTTTGCTTTTTTCCACCTAAGTGCAAAATTCAGCCTTTTCCCTAGACTTCTCCAGAATTCCAAACATTTTGATAAGCTTTTTTTAGGGATGTTAGTAAACTGTAATATAGTCTCTGGTGTTTTTTGACTGTACATGCCAGATAAGGCGGCCCACTAGCTTCCAAGAATTCTCCTGTTTCTGCTTCCCATGTCCCTGGTGGGATCAAGGATGTGTCTGGCTTTTATGTGGGTTCTGGGGATTTGAACTCAGATCCTTATTCTTGTATGGCAAGTGCTTTTGCCCACTGAGCCATTTCCTCTCTTCCCAAAATAAAGACTGACTGAAGAAGACTGTGGCATTGCCAGCTTCAAGATGGTAACTGAAACAACAAAGGGAGGGATGGGATTGACCATGGAAAGATTGCACCCCTACTGTGAAATTCTAAAACTCACCTTGTTTCTTCAAATAGATCTTCCCTCTTTGCTGTTCCTCCTCACTACACTCTGTTTCCCGTTCTATTAATGTGTAGCCCTTTTCTTCTATGTAAAGAGTTGCTGTGTGTACTTGTTCTTCCCAACTGCTACGAAGGCTACATACCTAACATTTACAGGCTTCCACCAACAGGTATTCCAAGAGAATAACACCACCAAGATAGCCATTGAGGACTTGTCTTTGAACATATATGAGGGACAGATCACTGTTCTTCTAGGTCACAATGGGGCAGGAAAGTCTACAACTCTGTCCATCCTCTCAGGTAGGTGTTCAGCTCTATCAAGAAGGCATTCCTTACCCAGACACTGGGGTTAATGCAACAAAACTGTCATGATATAGTGTAATAGTCCACTTTGTAAATGATATAAAAATATAAAAGTTAGTGTTTGTAAATAATATAAAAATGTAAAAGTTAACATTCTGGGAGGATTACATAATGACTAAAAGATCATGAAGAAGACAGGTATGTTTCTTAGTGCGTATGTGACTAAGAACAGAGCACCCAAATTCTCAAAGCCCAACCTGAAAGATTTGAAAAGGCAGGAGACACATGTGCATTTAGAGCTTCCACACCACTCCTGCAGCCATTGATGGAGCCAGTAGACAGGACAATGGGAAGAATGCTGAGGACTTAGTCACCAGGCTCCAGTTCCTGTTTTTGCAAAGCGCCAGCCCAACAACAGCCAAGCACACATTGTTTATAGCCCACTCTGAGCTGGTACATCAGATCCTAGGCTGCCCAGGGAAGGGGTAGAGAGAACCAAGAAGTGTGAAATGTTCAGGCAGGAAGAAAATGATTCTAGACTGAAACTTGGATTTTTAAGAAGAATTCAAGAGTACCAAATATGGTGAAACCATCGATACATGTAAGAAACAATCCCAACATTTTTATATATACATTTCCTTTTGAATCTATCAAATACTTAGATAAAAACAATATTCAACTTTTGGCCCACGCGGCCAACCACATCAAGTGCTCCAGGGAAGCTGACAAAGCTAGAAAACAACAAAAGACCAAACCATTTGCAGTGTCTGAAAACTGAGAGAAACAAGGTAGACAAACAACAGAGTCGATGGATGGTCCTTAGGGAGCTAAGAATCAAGATCGCTGGCAGGAGTCCTGCTAGGGTCAGAACAACCTCGAAGACTTGTTTTAAAAACGTGCCCCCATCCAACTGCAAAGCAGAATGGGCCCCAGTGTATTATGGCAAAGGACAGAAGATCAATCCATAACTGAGTCTAACTGCCAGGCATAATCCCCAATGGGTCAGGGAAGCTTAATTGAGAAAAGAAAGAGACAACTCAAGAAAGCCATCTAAATAAAGACCACAAATAGCTACTACACAGAGTAACACCCAACACTCCACATTGCAGGAGAAAGGGAATTTACTGAAACCCTCCAGCTAAGTCCGAAATTAAATACACAGACAACAGCCTGCTGAGGATTAAGGGTGATCAGTATGTAAAGTTACTACAGTTGTGTGTGCTTGTGTGAGGCGGCTAGAAGTCACTTCTCCACCTTATTTATTTATATATTTTGAGACAGTTTCTCACTGAAACAAGAGCTCACCCTTTCAGCTATTATGCCTAGTCTGGGAGCCCCAGGAATGACTTTGTCCCTGCCTAAGCCCCTACTCCTATTCTACCCTTCACCACCTTTCAGTGCTGGGGTTATAGGTCATACCACTGTACTTGGGTTTTCTGTGAGTACTGGGAATCCAAACTCAGGGCTTCATGCTTGTACAACAAGCATGCAAACACCTTACCAACTAATCCATCTCCTCAGACCTAGATAGCTTAAAAAAGGAAAAAGGAGGAGGAGGAGCAGGAGGAGGGAGAGGAGGAGCAGAGGGAGGAGGAAGAGCAGGGGAAGGAGGAAGAGAGACGAAGTTGAGGAGGAGGGACCAAGTGTGACTTACAGAAGAAGTACAGGAACCAAAGTAAAAGGTTCATTATTAGAAATTAACAGTTGGTATGAAATGACAGAAGAATCAGTGAATTTGAAGAAAAATTGATAGACACTATGAGTAACAGAAAAAGAAAAATTAACAGCATCAGAGAAATACAGGCACCTTTACCTGCACTGAATGTATGTGTATTATCAGTCAGATGGGGAAGAAAAGGAGAAAGCAGGAGAAAAGTATTCTAGAAAATAAAAGTTAAAAAAGTGCCAAATTTGTTGAAAACATCAAATGGCTTATGCAAGAAATCAACAAATCTTCAATAAGATAAATTGAAGTCCATACCTAACACATTATAGTAAATTCTAAAAAACAGAGACAGAGAAGATGTTGAACGCACCAAGAGTATCATTTATCACCTGCAACAGAGTTCCTGTGAAACTTAAGAGGTGACTTCTTAGCAGAACAACACAAGCCAGATGTGAGTGAGGCAACACATTAAAACTGCTGAAAGAAACAGAAGTGAACATGAAAGAATCACATTCTCAGATGAACAAAGCATTGAATACATTCCCAGATGAACAAAACATTGAATGATATTCCCAGATAAACAAAGCATTGAATAGATTC
Source organism: Peromyscus leucopus (assembly GCF_004664715.2). NCBI lineage: Eukaryota > Metazoa > Chordata > Mammalia > Rodentia > Cricetidae > Peromyscus > Peromyscus leucopus. The sequence continues at coordinate 84,360,641 of NC_051063.1, read as the reverse complement.
CCAGGTGAACTAAACTGTAGAGACCCACAGAGGTTTCCTAGTGAGAACTTACTCAAGGTTTGAGAATCTGAGCTTGCTTTACCCAGCAGGGCTGCATAAGGAGATGATTTAACCACGGGCGTGGTTACCAGGTGTTTGGAAGGGTCTGCATTTGGCTGTGTGGTGTGCTTTGATCTAGCAAGGGGAAGGTCTTTTGCCCTTTCCGTTGGCATTGTTTTAAAAAGCTCTTTTGAAGAGGATGAAGAGACCGTTGGATTTTGATCCAGGTTCCCCAGAAGCTACCCTGTGTTTCTGTCTTTCTCCTCTTCTCTATCTTCCTATCTAAACGTTTCTTATCCTTCTCTCCTCCTCATAGAAACCCTTTTAAAAGGTGGGAGCTGGCCTCCCACACAAAACATTGAATGCCATTCCCAGATGAACAAAACATGAATGACATTCCCAGATGAACAAAACATGAATGACATTCCCAGATGAATAAAACATTGAATGTCATTCCCAGATGAATTCATTTCAAGAAGACCGCATTCCCAGAAAAACTAAAAGGCTCTCAGGCTGAATCTAAGTAAACCCAGGTAGAAATGTAAATGCACACACTCCATCATCACTGTTACCACCAAATAAGTACAACTGTCAAAAAGATGCTATCATTGTGTATTACCAAGATAGTAATGAATGGTAAGAAAGGGAGAAATGAAAGGGGCAGTGTTGTCTTAGTTAGGGTTTCTATTGCTGTGGAGAGGTACCATGACCCCAGCAACTCTCATAAAGGAAAACATTTCATCGGGGCTGCCTTACAGGTTCAGAGGTTTAGTCCATTATTGTCATACCAGAAAGCATGATAGCATACAGGCAGACATGGTACTGCAGAAGGAACCAACAGTTCTACATCTGGGTCAGCAGGTAGCAGGAAGAGAGAGAGAGATACTGGGCCTGGCTTGAATATTTAAAACCTCAAAGCCCACCCCCAGGGATACACTTCCTTTAACAAAGCCACACATACTCCAACAAGGCCACACCTCCAAATAATGCTGCTCCCTGGTTACCAAGCATTCAAATCTTTGAGAACATGAAAGTCATTCCTATCCAAACCACCACTTTTCACTCCCGGGCCACCATAGGCTTGTAGCCATACCATAATGCAAAAATGTATTCAGTCCCACTTCAAAAGTCCTAATAGCCTATTACAGTTTCAATACTGTTTAAAAGTCCAAAATTCAAAGTCTCTTCTGAGATTCATGCAATCTCTTAACTGTAACCCCTTGTAAAATCAAAATTAAGTTTTATATATATATATATATATATATATATATATATATATATATATATATAGAGAGAGAGAGAGAGAGAGAGAGAGAGAGAGAGAGAGGAAATACTGCACCAAAGCAAGACTGAAAAACAGCTGAGCAAACTCCAAACTCTGCATCCAGGTCTGATGTCAAGCACTCTTCATTCAGATCTCCCAACTCCTCCAGCTTTGTTGACTGCAACACATTTCTTTCCCTTTGGCTGATTCCACTCCTTGTTAGCAGCTTTTCTCAATAAGTATCCCATGGCTCTGGCATCTCCAACATCTTAGGACCTCCAAGGCAATCCAGGCTTCGCCTTCACAGCTGTACACAATGGCCTCTCTAGACCTCCATGCAGGGACACCCCTAACATATGCCCAACCTCAGTGGCTTTCCTTAGTTATTGAGGGCAATTCCATAACCCCTTTCTTCTATCCTTGACTCTAAAACCAGAAACACATGGGCAAAGCTGCTAAGTTCTGCTGTTTGCTGGGGCTGGAACATGGTCCTCTCATCCAATTACATCTTCACCATCTTTCTGGTTTTTATGGTTTCCTTCACTACCTAAGTTTGGCTGTCCTGGATTTAGACCTGGCTGGCCTCAAACTTAGAGATCTGCTTGCCTCTGCCTCTGCCTCTGCCTCTGCCTCTGCCCCCTGCCCCTTGCCCCCTGCCTCTGCCTCTGCCATGCTGGGATTAAAGGTGTGAACTACTATACCAGCCTACATTTTTTTTTTCATTCCTTTTCACAAGTTGGAAACTTAGCTGGGTGGGGTCTTGCCCTAAGGTCATCGCTCCCTTTATTCCATCTCACAACAGGCTTCTCTTTAATCTGCTTATCTCCATGAACAAAGGATTTAGCTCCATCCCACTTCCTGGAGTCCCTTTGCTCCTTAAACTGTACACTTCGTATTTTTCCTTGCTCAACTTGCTCCTTTTCATTATAGATCTTCATAAGAGGAACACTAATAACCACATGACAAAGTCAATACTAAGCTTTTTTGAGATTTTCCTCTGCCAACGGAATTAATCAAAAACTCTTCAATTCAGTCTCAGGCAGCTTTTTTTGGACAAGGGCAGAAAGAAGCCACATTCTTCACCAAAATATCACAAGACTAGTCTCTAGGCCCCATATTAATATTCCTCTATTCTGAAATCTCTCGAGCCAGGCCCCCACAGTTCAAGTCACCCTCAGCACCACTCTCTCCCATGTTCCTACTAGTATGGCCTGTTAAGCTCCACTTACAGCATTCCACGGCTTTCCTAACCCAAAGTCCCAAAGTCCACATTCCTCCAAACAAAAGCATGGCCAGGCCTATCACAACAATACTCCAGTCCCTGGTACCAACTTCTGTCTTAGTTAAGGTTTCTGTTGAGATGAAGACATACCATGACCATGGCAACTCTCATAAAGGAAAAAATTTCATTGGGGCTGCCTTACAGGTTCAGAGGTTTAATCCATTATTATCATAGCAGAAAGCATGATGGCACACAGGCAGATATGATGCTGCAGAAGCAGCCAAGAGTTCCACATCTGGATCAGCAGGTAGCAGGAAGAGAGAGACACTGGGCCTGGCTTGAACATTTAAAACTTTAAAGCCCACCCTCAGTGACATCCTTCCTCCAACAAGGCCACATCTACTTCAATAAGGCCACACCTCCTAATAGAGCCACTTTCTGGTGACCAAGCATTCAAATCTATGAGTCTACTGGAGCCATTCCTATTCAAACGACCACAAGTGTTAAAGAAGAAGGGACATGTAACAGTCTCTACTAATATATTTTTACTGTTCCCTTAATAAACAAAATATACTACTACATTATAGTGGTAACACATACAGATGCCATGTATAATCAATAGTATCAGAAAGAAGGGCAGGGGAGCTATGCAGAGGTCACAATCATTCACTTCTCTGGAATTAAATTGCTATGAATTTGAAATAGCTCCAAAACAACTATAAAGATAAACAAAACACATTGGCAGTCAAGAATGAGGGTGTGTGCCTGTGACCCAGTGCTTAAGAGGTAGATGCAGGCAGATAGGCAGTTCAAGGTCATCCTCACTACATACCAAGTTCAAGGCATCTAGGGTTACATGAGACCTTATCTCAAGCAAACAAGCAATAGTGAGTAAAGAATGAAAGGAATAAAAATATTATGGTAGAAATGTTTACTCAATGCAAAAGAAAGCACCAATGGACATAGAGGACTAAAAAACACGGGCACAAAAGTCAAAAGAAGGAAACCCAGCTGCATCAATAACTGTGTTAAATATAGATTATTTGCTTCAAAATCTAGGAGGCATGCAGGAACAATAGCAATGGCCTGTGTTGTTTCAGGTGTCTCTTAGATGCCCCAGACAATGCTGGATAGGGTTTCTCAGACCTGATCCTGGAAGAGCATTATTATTCCAAATGGTATAACTTCATTTAAAATAAAATGATACATATACACATATATCATATCATATATATAATTTTAGGTAAATACAAAATAATATGATTCCCTATGTATTTTTGAAATATCCTTAGTGTTTATTTTTTCCACCTGCCTCTCTCTCCCCCTATAGTTAAATCCCTTCCCCACCTTTTCCCATTCTCCCATTCATAGCACCTGTGTTCTTTTTCCCCCCTTCTGGCACTCCTTCCTGACCCTGGGTCCCTTTTTACTGTCCTGGTTTCTAGGGTTACTATAGGTTATACATACACATTTGTCTTTCTGAATTTGGATTACCTCACTCAGTATAATTTTTTTTTGAAGATACCACACAGGATTTGAAGGCAATGAGCTGGGAGTGACCTATCAGCCTCCTCCTTAGGACTAGCTCTCATAGTATCAGAAGGGGATATGCAAGCTGTCAAGGGAGAAAAGCCCTACCCAAATGTAAAGCACATGAGCCATAACAATGGCCCTCATGACAGGAGGTCCCGAGGGTACAATAGTGGTACTTTATCTGGGGGGTAACCAACTGCTGTCTGGTTGAATGTATGGCCTGCACAACAGGATTCTTGCCTGGTACTGTACACCTAGCCAACTACCCATGGCTGGAGAGGCTATGGATCCTATAGGAGAACCTACTACCACCATTTTACTAAGCAAACAAAATTTCTAACTGTATTCTAAATACTCACCCTTATACCCACAGATAAGTGTAGTTTTTGCCACTCACCCAAGAAGATTCTTTCTGCAACAGGTGGATACTATTACAGAAGTCCACAACTGCACAAAATGCTAACCCCGACTGATATACCTGCAACACAACTCGTACATCTAAGGCTCAGGGAAATTTGAGGAAAAGAGAGCAGAAAGATTGTTTAGAGCCAGAGGCCCAGGAAATATGCTATTTATGCCCCCTGGACATGACACCCATGACCCTCAACAACATGGTTACCTGAGCAAGACTAGCACAATGAGTTGACATGCTAAATGAAAACAGGGGAAATTCCATATGGTCCCATCCCTATACAAAAAGCTATAGGTGGTCAATAACTCCTGAGAGATGGAGAGAAGAGCTCATACATCAGTTATTCAATCCCAAGTGGTCAGCACTGGACACTTACATATGGGCAAAGCAAAGTGGTCTTGGTAGCTTATATATATACATATACACATATACATACATTTATACATATGTGTATATGTGCATGTGCAAGTAACAATAACAAAACACCATGAATTTGGGAGTGGGATACTGAAAGAGCTAAATGGGGGTGGAAGTGATCTACAGAGGTAATGTTCATATATGAAGTTCTCAAAAATAAAATTACTTAAAAATTCAGATCATTGGTCTATGCAAAAAAGGATTGTCAGATGGGATAAACTATTAAGCTTCATCACTATAATACCTTTCTTTAGGAGACACAGGTTAAATTCTAAAGTGGAAATACATTGACAGTAAAAAGAAACTGTATTATGCAAATAGCAATGGTAAGAAAGTTGGAGTGGAAATCCAAATGTCAGACAAAACAAACTTTTAAACAGAATCTGACTAGAAGCATAGAGGCCTCCGTTATAATTACTAAACCCAGGGGTGGAAGGGCCATGATAAAAACTAGATGTCAGAAAATAACAGTTTCATTTTAGAACAACTAAAATTAGGATAATTTGTTTATTATGAAAACTTTGTAACAATCATGAAAAGGAATCAGATTCCAGGACACACGGGTACTTTATGATCATGGTCACTCTGGCTGTTTTCAAACAGAATTTATTGATAGGGAATCCAGCAAGCCTGCAGTCTCAGCTACTTGGGAGACTGGGGTAGGAGGATCTCTTGAGCCCAAGAGTTCGACAGACCACTCTGAGCAACATAAGATCCTTTCTCGAGCCGGGCGGTGGTGGCACACGCCTTTAATCCCAGCACTCAGGAGGCAGAGCCAGGCGGATCTCTGTGAGTTCAAGGCCAGCCTGATCTCTGTGAGTTCAAGGCCAGCCTGGGCTACCAAGTGAGTTCCAGGAAAGGCGCAAAGCTACACAGAGAAACCCTGTCTCGAAAAACCAAAAAAAAAAAAAAAAAGATCCTTTCTCGAAAAAGATTTGAGTTATCACATTTAACATAATATTTCTCCTTATTAAAATTAACCACTCATTACAGTTGCCTAAGACTGTATTACCATCTGAACCATTTTGAAATTATTTTATGTGACTGTGTACTTTTTTGTTTTGTTTTGTTTTTTTGTTTTTCGAGACAGGGTTTCTCTGCGTAGCTTTGTGCCTTTCCTGGAGCTCACTTGGTAGCTCAGGCTGGCCTCGAACTCACAGAGATCCACCTGGCTCTGCCTCCCGAGTGCTGGGATTAAAGGCGTGTGCCACCACCGCCCGGCAACTGTGTACTTTTTTATTCCAAGAAAAATTTAAGTTCTTCAAGGATAACAGTTTTATGGTGTGGGTTTTCCAGTTTAAAAGGTGTGTGCCCGAATCTATTGCTGTGAACAGGCTGTACTATAAATAGTAACTGTTGACAAGTGGCTGGTGGTGGTACTAGACTGTCCCTATGTTACACTTTCATGCTTTTATCACTCCAGGTGATTATCCCTTCTCTACTAAATAATAAAAAAAAAAACACAATATTCAGATAAACAGGAAAAATGCTGTAAACTATTTCTAATATGATCCTGAAAGTGGCCAACGAATATTTTTTTGTAATCTACATTAGTGAACAAACCATGTATAGATTTTGGCCAAGTTGCTAATGAGCATGTTTTCTCACAAAAGCTGTTCTGTTTGATAATCTGCCTGATTCTAGGTCTCTATCCCCCAACCAGAGGAGAGGCCTATGTTTACGGATATGACATCTCACAGAATATGGCACAAATCAGGAAATCCTTGGGCTTGTGTCCTCAGCAGAACCTGTTGTTTGATCACTTGACAGTATCAGAACACCTTTATTTCTACTGTAGGGTGAGCCAAGGATGTCTTTTCCTCCTCATTCATTCAGATCACCAACTACCAATATTCTTACTCTTATAAAGTTCAAGAAATGATTTTAGATGAATTTTCCTCTAAACTTGAGGAATGGAAAGGGGGATAAACGACTCTGGAGTTGATGTAAGGAAGGGGCTACTGTGAGATATTTGTAAGATCCAGAGGTCAGGAGGACTGGAGTGAAACTTTACTTTCAAGACAGCTATGTTCGGGAACCCAGAGCAGCTGGGCTTGCCTGCACAAGACAGAGCCAGTCAAGACTCCAGCATAGACTGTAGAGGGACTCATAAAGCCCTGCCTCTGGATGAGGAGCTTTGGCAGTTGATTGCTGCTGAATAGGGAAGGTGGCTGCTGGTAGGTGACTCATGCTCCAGTGGACAGCCCCACATGCATCTACAGACTGACTTCACTCAGTGGGTTAGGAAAGTCAATGTGCAGCTGGGAGGGAAATATGGTAGGGAGTGCTGAGAGGGGTCAGAAGAGGAGGGGAGAGATTGATATGATCAAAATACATTATATACACATATAAAATTCTCAAAAACAGAAAATGATTTTTTTAAAGAGACTTCTAAGACTGAAGTTGAAAGTGCTATACAAGCTCTACCTCCTTCTTTTAGGTAAAAGGGGTGCCTCAAAAGTTGTATCTTGAGGAAACTAACAACATGCTGTCAGCTTTTAACCTGCTGGAAAAACATGACGCATTTTCGAAGTCACTGAGTGGAGGAATGAAGCGCAAACTCGCCATCATTATAGCACTGATAGGGGGCTCCAAGGTAAAGGGGACAAACTAATTCTGTACTGTGGCTGATTTAAATATCCAGCGACACAAATCTGAAAGCTGACATAGATTTTAACACTGAAAGCAGCTCAGATGGAATTCACATTGTCAACCTCATTGGTATAAAATGACCATGGGTTTGGTTTTAGTACAGAAGTCCTAGTTTTATGTAAACTTAACTATCTTTGCTCAGTTGAACATTTGGCTTAAAAATCAAAATAAGAACAAGTCCAGCAGTGGTAGGACACCCGTGGGACCAGTGCATTTTTACATAGTCATAGAATTGTTCTGTCTCTAGGTGGTGATACTTGATGAGCCAACATCCGGCATGGACCCAGCCTCAAGGAGGGCCACCTGGGATCTCCTTCAAGCCTATAAACAGGACCGTATCATCCTGCTGACCACGCACTACATGGACGAAGCTGATGTGCTGGGCGATCGCATTGCTATCATGGTCCAGGGAACCTTGCGGTGCTGCGGCTCTTCCGTCTTCCTGAAAAGACAATATGGTCCGTTTCCTTTGATTATTCTTAGGGTGTTGTTGCCTTAATAATATTCTTTTAACCTAATTCCCATTGGTTTTGTATATATAGTCAAAACCTGAGTGTTCCCTAGGCTGTATTCAACTAACATTCAGCTGTAAGTCCTTTGAATGGTGGTTCTATTTTCTTCACAATTATCTCCCATCTGTGTTTTTTTGTATTGTCTGGTGCTGACACTCATTTCTCTCACATGATTTCTAGATAAATATGATCTAATGCAACTGTCCATCAGTGAGATTGTGAGTAGATACAGAACTATAGAAATAGAAATCAGAGGGGGTGGGTAGATAACTTTCTAATTTCCCTGGTGATTTTCATTTTTCTTTTTCTTTTTCTTTCTTTTTTTTTTTTTTTTTTTTTTTTTTGGCTCTCTGGTGTATGCTGTTTAATTCCCTCACAATTCTGAAGTCCCCAGCCTTTTTCTGTTACTGATTTATAACATCACCCTGTTTTTGTCTAAAAAGATACTTTGCCTATCTTTTGAAATCTATACTTGATTTGTAGTTCTGTGTTCTATTCTGGAGATGGTCCCATGGTCACAGGAGAATGGGCATTTCTGCTGTGTTAGAGCACTCCCTACTTCTGTCTTTTGTGAAGCTTCTCTTATTTCACTATGAAGACCTGTGAGATTTCTCTCTAGACATGCCTAACGCTGGTGAGCTCTCAGGTTTTGCTTGCCTGCTATGCCTTAGTTTCTGGGTCCACCTCTATTTGTTTGTTTCCCTGGCTAAGCATCATTTCATGCTACTTAGATACCCAGAACCTTTTGACTGGTTGCTAAAGCTTATATGCTGTGTTGTTGAATATGTAGACTATTGTTGAGGATATGCCTTTCAAGAATTTTGTGCTCTCTTCCAACATCCAGTTGGAGCATTTTGTTCATTGAGACCCACTTTTTACTTTTTCTAATATGTGTCTAGGGTACCATACACTAAGTATATTTCAGTTCTACTGCCAAAGCATGAACCCCATGGAGTCTTCATTAAGTATCTGGATGATCATCACTGGTTCTTCACTTTGGTTTAGCTATGTGAGCTCTAGTCTTTTGTGAGGTGATAAAGGAATTCACATAGAATTCCTCTTGGTGTTTATATACCCTGTCACTCAGCAAAGACTAATGGAGACACCCTTATAAGGTTTCTGTGATTACTTCTTTTAATGTTTATTTGTGTGTGTACGTGTTGTGTGTGTGCTGGTGTGCATGCTCATGTGCTCACACATAGAGACCATAGGAAGACATTGGGCATCTTCCTCTATTGTTCTCTGCCTTATTCCCGAGACAGAGTCTTTCATTGAACCATAATCACATAATGATCTCCCAGGATCTGGCTGTCTTCACCCTCCAACTCTGGGGTTATAGGCACCAGGATCTACCTGTCTTCACTCCCACTCTGGAGTTATAGGCATGCATGACATGCTGGATGTTTATGTTGGTGCCAGGGATTCAAACTCAGGTTCCCACACATGCAGTCTCTCTAGTTCTGGCTTCAGTGCTATTTCGCTGCAGAGCTCTGCACTCAAATAATCTTCACAACTTGTAGCTGTAGTCTGAGTCTTCCCTCACTCTGATTTCCAACTTCTCGGTTCAGATGTGGCACTGGAAGCTGTTGGTATTCCCCTTTGCTGCACGCACCTCAAAGCAAAAGTGGTATGATTGCACATCTCATCTCGTCTTCATCTCACAGGCGTGGACACCCTCAGCCACCTCTTGTCTGCCGACTGAAGCTGTGCGTTCACATTTGCCCATTTCTTTCCGATGGTCACAGTAGAAGTTCTGTTAGGACACACCAACATCATCAGGGCCATGAACTAAACTCATCCTCATTTCTTATGTTTTCAATGGATATACAATTTTTGTTTGACAGCATTTTGATTGATTTTTCAGGATGGAATTTTACAAGGACATGTTGAATTCTTCAATTATTTTCTACTTCATGATAACTGTGATTTTCCACTTGTGGTCTTCTCTGTTCTTTTACACTTAACATTTTGAATTCTCGTTTGGATCACTTTTAGTGATCTTTTTTTCAGGGTTATTGATTCTTTCTTTTCCTCTTTCTACTTTGCCACTGAGACTATTAAGTGACCCCTTTATTTTTACTTTTCTGCTGTTCCCATTGGCTTTCTTTTATAGTTTTCATCAGTCTGAAAAACGTCTGATTGACATAACACCTTGTTTTCCTATTTCTAGTAGATTGGTTAATATATTTATCATGGTATTTTATTGTCTTTATCCTGTAATTTCTACATCTAGGCCAATCTCTGCTTCTAACTTTCCATAATATATAGTATGTTTATTATATATGCTTGCTTATTTATTGGCATAGTTTATAATTTTTGTGAACAAAATGACAGTAGAAACTAAAGTATGTAATATTTATCTCAAAGAAGCATATAACCTTATCTTTGTCAGGCATGTTTATGAAAGACAAAGTCAATAGAATCTATATTTGGGCAATCCTGCAATGTGGTACAGCTTTGTTTGGATTCTGCTCATCATTGTCTTCAAATGTTTTAGGAAGGAAACAGAATGTTACTGTTAAGAGAGCTTGAAACATACATATAGGAAGATGGTGTTCCCTTCAGGCTGTGACCCAATCACAGGCCTTCTGACTCTGGCATATCCTCTTGGATTTCCTTACCACCACCCCCCTCATTAATTTCTTCAGTACCCTGCTGCTCACTTGCTCTCTTGTGCTCCCTCTCTCCTTCCTCTCTTCCTCCCTTCCCCCTTCCTTTCTCAAAGGACTCTTATCAAGTGATGGGCCCAGACACCCCAGAGGTACTTCCCTTAGTTCTGCTGTCCAAGCCTAGGGTACCAGAATGTCATTGCTAGGAGTACAGATCCTAGAGTACCATGGAGGGATTTCCCACACCTTTAGGAAGACCTGTGAAGAAGGAGGAGAAAGAAGAGGAGTCTAAAGTGGAAGAGTGAGAAGAGAAAAAGGAGGAGGTGCAGGGTAGTGGGGAGGAGATGATGACAGAGTGTAAACATAGAATATTCTGCAAAGATTTCTCTGCTGTGAAAATCTCTGAAGGAATAAATGTCATTCAATTTATATAGTTTCTGACGTATAACATGGACCCAGGAATCATCTGTTCAATGAATATTAATCTTGATTTCCCTAATTTCAGCATCAGTAGAAAGAGAGGTCAGGTAGCTTTTAATGTTATCTCTGCTCTATCTGGTTTTATAATCTAGAACATCATTAATCCCTTGTAGACCTATTTAGCATTATATCTTTAATTGTGACTATATTGCACAATGCTGTGCTTCTTAGAGTTGTAGTCAAATAACTTGTGACATACTCTATCTTCTTCTAGTTTTTCCAAACCACAGAAAGCAGGTATGGCCTCATGAGAATATGGGAAGTACAAAACCATTCAATTTGCTTTTCTGAATGTGTTTTCTCAGGTATTGGATACCACGTAGTCATGGTGAAGGAACCTCACTGTGACACCGATGAAATCTCAAAACTGATCCATGACTATGCATCAACAGCCACTCTGAAGACTAATGTTGGAAATGAGTTATCTTTTATTCTGCCCCTAGAATATACTCAGAGGTATGGCTATAGAGAATGCTAACCAGCTGGTTTTTAAAGACTCATAAATAATTGTTTTTCCTTGTTTCTTCTGGCTTAGCAAATATTGTTTATTTAAGAAGTCAAAACTTCTGTCATAATGGCCACTTGCAATGAAGAGACAGATGCCACCTGCTTATTATAGCTTCCCAGGGTTAACTAGTGATATTGAGTGTTTTGTTGTAAATAGAGTCAATGTGACTACTCGTACATGGAGTGAAGAAAAGTACTAAGATAATGAAAGGGTAGTGGTAAAGTGCTTTGCTAGCATGCACAAGGCTCTAAATCCAATCTCAGAGCATGCATACAAACTCCACCACTCCCTATAATAACAGCCTTCAAAACTAAGTATGGTGACACATACCTGCAATCCTAGAATGAGACATGAAACAGGATTATGAGTTTGTTGCCAACATGAGCCATAAAGTGAGACACTGTCTCAAAAATATAATGAAAAATAACTAGGACAGTTTAAATGGTGGCTCTTGGAGTGAAGATGACAAAAATCCACCAGAAATAGGCAGCTGGTGTGTGATCCAACAGTGTGTGATCCATGTACAACCTTACAGTGGCCAAGCTGGTGTGTGATCCAACAGTGTGTGATCCATGTACAACCTTACAGTGGCCAAGCTGGTGTGTGATCCAACAGTGTGTGATCCATGTACAACCTTACAGTGGCCAAGCTGGTGTGTGATCCAACAGTGTGTGATCCATGTACAACCTTACAGTGGCCATGCCTCCAAAGAATAGTGACTCTCCTTTGACTGTCAGCCATCAACTGTCAAGATCCTCATAGAATATCTTAATACTTTTATTAGAAAGTCAAAATTATATGTAGCCAAGAATAAAGTATTATGGAAAACAATCTACTATGATAGTTTGTTGTTGTCTTGCTTTGTCTGTTTGTCTCACCTTTCTGAATTAACAGAACAGAAGCATGAATTTATAATAAGGGGATATCACTTTCAAATAAAAAGAATTAAGTATGAAAATCATCTCCTTTAGTCCAAACCTGTTTTCTTCTCCCACTTGAGGTTTGAAGCTCTCTTTACTGCTCTGGAAGAGAATCAAGAGAGACTTGGCATTTCTAGTTTTGGCGTCTCTATCACTACCATGGAAGAAGTCTTCCTTAGGTTAGTAAGTGTATACAGGAAAAGGGAAATCCTCAGAGGGAAAGACTCTTGACAAACTTGGAGATTGTACACGTTAGAAATTTAAGCATGACAAGGGTTGGAGGTGTGCTGGTGTTTGGGAACTAACATCACTCTTACTTACTGGGTCACCATTAAACAATAACCCAAGAGGCCTTTGGAGTCAGGGGTTGCAACTCACATTCTTCAAGCAAGGGATAGTGGGATAAGTTGAAATGACCAGCTTTGTTTGTTTTTTAATATAGGGTCAGTCACATGCAAGATATCCAAGCTACTAAGTCTCCCCCAGTGGGAGGCAAAGAGAACAAAAATAAGGGTGTTCCAGGCAGCACAAAAGGAGGCTTTCCCACCCAGAATGAAGACCCGCCCACCGTGTTTAATACTGGGGTAAGAACCTTTGCTAAGAAACAGATGTCTAAAGCAAGAGTTAGGATTCAAGAGTTTCATTTTGTATTAATACACAAACAAAAAGAATATAGAGTTCTCAGCCACTGCAGGACCAACATGGTGTGAAGCAGTTGGGACCCCAGCCTAATGAGTGTTTAAATGCAGAGGGATGGACTCCAGAAAGACAGATCCACATTTTACTGTCACTACCATTATTCTACAGTTCTTGTTTTCTTATTTTTTTCCCAAATTGAAAACCCAGAAACTTATCTGCTCCTTCAAGTTGGCATAGCATACATACTAGGAAGACTGATTTTTCAAATTATCAACCAGGAGTTCTAAGTCTTTCAAGAGGAGTAGTTTCTGTATATGAAATTGTTTCCAAATCAGTGAGGGCCTCACCATGAAAAGCCCATTTGGGGTGCCAAGCATTTCCTTCCTGGTTTTTCGCATCTATAACACATCCTAGTCATAGAGGTTTCCAGCAGTCAGGAAAAATCATCCTGTTGCCATTTTTGGTAACACATACATTAAACTTAAGCACTTTATATACTATGCTACGTCAGAAGTCAGGCAAGTCCATGTAAAGAGATAACAAATGTTGAGGGTTCTGTAGACTACATGGTCTCTGTTACCATCACTCAACTATCATGGCACAAGAAGCAGCCACAGGCTATGGGAACAATATGCCTGGCTGCATTCTAGTAAAGAGTTATTTATAAAAAGGCCATGGTTTGTTGTCCCTTGCCTTAGACTAAATGGATGATCATATTATTTAGTGCCACATCATATGTTTGGTGACTCCTCCAAGAACTTATTTACTTACATAAGCTGTGTGTGCTTAAATTGTGTGTATTTATGCCATAAAATTTTCACACCACAAAAATTCAGAACATTGATGTCAATGAATTTCAGTGTGAATGATGTATCGAGGCCTAAGGGTTGCGGTAATGCTCTTTCTCTCCTCTTTGCTTAGTGTTCCCTCTACTGTCAGCAGTTCCATGCCATGTTCATAAAGAGGATGGTGTACAATTGGCGAAACTGGAAGACACTTTTGGTGCAGATACTGGGACTTGTCATCTCTGCTCTCTTTCTCCTGAAGTCTCATGACCTTAGTTATAAAGATGAGAAAACAAGGCGAATGAATTTGGATGAATATGGTCAAACCATTGTGCCTTTTTCTATTTCTGGGAAATCTAATTTGACGACAAGTCTCTTAACATACCTTGAGAATATGCTAAAACCTGGCAACCACAAACTTAAGGAAGTACAAGGTGACACTAACTTAGAAAAAAACAGAAAGTCGTCTTTTCAATGAAGTCCCTGGGTCACTTCCAAAAAAAGGTCATAATATAACATGTTAGCTTGGTCCATTCTTTTCCTGACACCCATTATACCACAGAGAAAATTAAACAACAGCAATGTCCTTATTAAAGCTACTGGTCTCAAAAGTTAATTAGTATTGGTTGCACTTTGACTGTAAGCATTTACTGTTTCTTTCTAGTTTAACACACTAGATAGATAGAAAGATGATAGAATGATAGATAGGTAGATAGGAGGTAGATAGATAGATGGATGGATGGATGGATGGATGGATAGATAAAAGGAAGTGCCCAAGTACAAGTTTTATGAAATTGGGCACAGTTTTACTTTTTGGGCACAATGAAAGACAGCATGGAATTGTGGCCTCCAGTCCTGAAGTTCAGTTTTTTTGTAGTGATAACTGTTCAGTTGGAGCCTCCAGCTTGCCTCTGCACAGTCTGAGAAGCCCCGTTCCTATCACTTTCTCTCTCTCCAAACCGCACCCGCCCAGAGAGTCTCCAAACAAAGGAAAAGTGCCAAAAGCCCAGTTCTGCATTCTTGGCAACTATTGCAACTTCCTCCCCTGATGCCACCAGCCTCCCAAGTCCCCACCTAAGTGCTCAGCTTTAGACCAGACTTGGGCACAAACGCAGCTTGTGGCAGATACATCATCACCCCTCACCAACACTCTAGATAATCTCCCTGCTTTACTTCAGGGCACAACTTATTCTGGCCTCATTCTTTGAGGCCAGTGAACCTGCCCGGGAGTTGCTTTGATCAATATACCTGTTATACTTCTCAGTTTGGCTTGATCTGGCTTACTGTGTTGGTGGACAAACTTATTATGGGGGGGGAGGCAGAAAATCTATTAATTATACTTAAAACAAGAATCCTGAAGACTTTCAGAGCAGGTTACTAAAAACACAGCAGTAAATTTTACATTCGCTCTGCTGAATACTTGTCATTTAATTTGAGCAATCTTTTTATTCACAATGGTAGATGAGCTGGACTTATCTCTTCTACCTGGAGGCTGAGAAAGAAGAATCCCAAATTCAAGGCCAGTCTGGGCTACACAGTGAGACTCAAACAAGGCTTAGGATTTAGTTCAGTGGAATAGAACTTGAATACTATGCATGAGGCCCACATGGAGAAGTTGACAGGGAAAGGGAGAGAGAGAAATAAGCAGCTGTTAACCAAAAACACACAGAAAAGATACCAGATGAAAGCAGTATCGTGACTCATGAAAAGATTGTTTAGATTGGAAGGATGTTTTGTACATTAAAACATCAAATAAATAACTGAGTATGCTATTCTTCTATTAAGAACAAGGGTAGAAACACAACAGAATAATATAATAGACCCACCATTATCACCTGCCTTCAATGAAATGTTATTATCTGTTCCTTTGCTGAAACTTAGTCAAGTACAGAGAAATATTTTTATACTTTCTCAACCCAACTTTCTTTTAAGAAATTGACACAATTTTTAAATTTTGTTCTAATTATCTTAGTCACAGGCCTTTCATAAGTATGTTTTATTAAGTTTTGTATTGTCTCTATATTACAAAATGCATATAAAAATTTGCTGTTTATGATAAAGAATTGACATTAACTCCTTTAGAACTTGCTTTCTTTGCCATAGACAATAGAAAAATGTTTTCTAGTGGGGAAATAGATTCTAGGTAATTTTGGATCTGTTCTTTTCTTTTGAAATGATCTATGCTTTAGCAACACTAAACATTTTTTTTTGTTGTTGTTTTTGTTTTTCGAGACAGGGTTTCTCTGTGTAGCTTTGTGCCTTTCCTGGAACTCACTTGGTAGCCCAGGCTGGCCTCGAACTCACAGAGATCCACCTGGCTCTGCCTCCCGAGTGCTGGGATTAAAGGCATGCGCCACCACCGCCCGGCAACACTAAACGTTTTTTAACTCTTAAGAATTTCATAATGATGTACAACAAAATACAAAAATATAAACCACCTATTTTCCCCCTCCAATTCCTCACATATCTTCCCAACATATTCCTCTCACAACAATATTTTTCTTTATAACCCACTAAACCAATTAGTGCTTCCCATATGAGTATGCGTGGGACCAGCCTCTGGACCATGGGAAGCCTACCAGTGGCCACACACTCAAAAAAGTAATTTCTGTCCCCTAGAAACTATTAATTGCTAATAGCTCCTCAGTAAAGGATGAGGTATAGAGATCATCTACCCCATCTGTGTTGGAATCTGACTGGCTTGATCTTGTGAAGGTCTTGTGCAGGCGATCACAGCTGCTGTGAGTCCATGGGTGCAATTGCCACGTGGTGTCCAAAAGACAGCGTTTCATAGCACTCCTCCTCCCCATCCTCTGGCATTTGCACTCTTTCTGCCTCCTCCTCTGAGATATCCCCGGAGCTGTGATTAGAGAGTTAATATAGATATCCCGTATTTAGACTTGAGCATGCAATCTCTTATTCTCAGCAAAATTACCAGCTGTGCATCTTCCCCTTGACGGGTGCCCACTGCAAAAAGAAGCTTCTCTGGTTAAGGCTGAGTGACCTCAGGTCTATTGGTATAAACATAGATATTTAGACATTAATTTGACAGTATGACTATTTAGCAAAATAAAAATAGCACGTTTTATCTGGACCTCCCACTCCATGGGCTTTTGACCAGTAATTTAGTACTACGCGTGAAATTCCCTCCTGTGGAGCAGATCTCAAATCCAATCACAAAGTGATTAGTTACCCTATAAGAATCATGGCACTACTGTACCAGTGGTTATATCTTGCCTGATACATCAGTTTGTAGCATGCAGTCCAGTGCTAGGTTAGACCATTGTCTTTTTTCCCCTCAGCAGTCTCTGCTAGCACTATGAAGACTAGCCAATAAGGGGAGGTTCCCTGGTCCACTGGGGATTAATTTTTCTCTGTCCTATAGACAAATGTGTAGCATCTTCAGTGATATGGTCTGATTGTGACCTTATGGTGGGTGACCAAGGGCAGTGGCAATAGCCCGTGTTGATTTGGAGACTTCTGGGGCTTTGCTGCCCAGTTACTTATAGGTAATGCAATAAGTAAGTCATACCTTGCACTGAGACTCATTTCCTGTCAATTCTGGGAGCAATGCAGCACCATAAATTGACAGAATGTGAGCTCTGGTAGAGTATTCTAGCATCATAGTAACTTAGGAAGCACTGCCTGCCTTCTTAGACAGAACAAAACTGCCTCCCCTTCATTCACTTAGAAGCATGGCTCACTGGTAGGCTTTATCACACCAAATGGCAACTGTACATTAGTTATCTATTAGTTATTGTGAGGAGGTGAGAACCTTCTCTGAATCTCTAGCTCCTAACCCAGTTCCTGTCACGTAACAAGCATACAGATCAACATCATCTTCTCATATGCAATATTGGGAAAACACTGAAAAAGGGGGAAACTACATTCAAATCAGCGGTGGCGTTACAGTGGCAGTCTAGGCAGCGGAACAAGAATAACAGGGCTAGAGGAGAAAGGATGTGTTCAAAAGATACACTCAGTGGATTGCATAGACTTTATTCTCTCTTTATATGTGAAGAGAGTCAGAATAAGTACCATTTAGCTGTATTGTTCTGCTAATATTTTATTTGTGATTATGTAGATTTACAAAATATTGAGACGCATTGTGCACTGATGGTAACTGTTAGCAAAGCTACAATATGAAAATGGAGTCAGGCTATTGAAATACAGTTAACATAAAGAACATTTCCACCACATTTTTACTTCCTGTTGCCCTCACTACCACACTAACTTCCTGTCTAGTCCCGCCCTTATCCCTGGAACTACTAGTCTCTATTCTGTTTCTGTAGACTGATCACTTCAAGAGTGATATAAAAATGGAATCACACAGTGTATAACATTTTGGAATGGGCATTGTCACTTAGCATGATTTTGTGATAATTGTGTGTATCCAAAGTTTGTCTCTTAAATGGCTAACTACTTACTGTTCTTTCACATGGGCATACCACAGTTTATTTAGCCATTCACTCATTGAAAGACATCTGAAGTTTTCCCAGTAATATGTAAATGACCCAGTTCTTCTGTACCTTAATTTTTTTTTCATAGACTTACTTGAGTATGTAATTTTGGTTAGCCAATGGGTATCATGTATAGCATTTGTTTTCACACATTGAGCCAGCCTTATATTCTTGAGATAGATTTCATTTATCAGGGTACATAATTCTTTAAATGTTAAGTTTATATTTCTTGGATGTTAAGGTAATTCTAGCCTGTAAAATGGGTTAAGAAGTAGATTGGGGAATAGAAGACAAGTAGTTTAAAAATAATAAGGAAAATGAAGTGCTATTACAAATGAGTCTACACACACCTTGGGGTGAATCTGATGTCAGTTTGATTAGGATGTGCTCATAGCTGGTAAAACACATTTCCAATTGTGCCCATTAGGGTATTTCCAGAATAGATCAGTGTTGCCATCAGTAGACACAGTGAAATGATTTGCAAGCTGATACCCATGTGGGTGGGCATCATCCAACCCACTGCAGGGCTGTGTGATCCTTATTTGGAGCTGGATGACATTTGTCCAGCTTAGTCTGTCTCCTCCTCACTACTGTGCAGGGTAGGATACTGGAGGCTTATGGGGCTTTCCCACCACTCAGAAGGGAGCAGACTGTTGGGCCCCCCTCAATGTTTTTATTATTCTCAGGGTCTGGACCAAAAACTGTTGTTGCTTTCTAGCTCTGCCCTATTCTCAAAAGGTGATTTTAAAAATTGTGCACCTAGTTTTTCCATTTTATCAGAGCAGATTTTGTGACCTCTGTGATGTGAGTGGCATTTCTTACCAATCTGTTGAAGACAGGTAGGTAAGTTGAAGTAGTTACATAGGGCTGTGTTTTCTCAGCAAAATTGTACTCTGGGTTATAGTAAATACAATGAGAAATTCTGGAATTTAATGATAGAATAAAGTCCCAAGGATAACAGCAAAATTTTAAAATAATTATCTTGACAAAATTTAACATGGTGAGAACTGCAAGTATTTGTTCTTGGATGCCATGCATTAGTGTGATCTGTATGTCGGATCCACTGACCAGTATTGTATCTTCGCCCTAGGTGACCTACTGAAATACTTGGAGGGAAATGAAGATTGCATCCATTCATGTATTATTGCACTTTCCATGGAGGTGGTTGCAAATAGAACAGAGATTACTGTTCTGTTCAACAATCAAGCTTACCATTCACCATCTCTGTCCCTGGCAATTTTAGACAACATTCTTTTCATGTCAATTTCTGGTGCTGATGCTTCCATAACGGTCTCCAATAAACCTCAGCCAGACCCCCAGGCTAAGAGAACTCTAGGGTATGTTTTGTTCCGTATTTTTACTTTTGCACTTGAAATGCATTCTTCCCATCCTATCCAATTATATTTCTGTGATAAAAATAGCCACTGATGGAAATCTGCATCTTCTGATTTATCTTCTTTTTGTTTCTTCTATAGGAGTGTAGAAGGAAAGGTGGTTGCCTTAAAAATCCAGCTGGGCATGGCTCTTTTGGTCAGTGGCTTTTGCCTCCTGACAGTGACTGAAAGAACCACCAAGGCAAAGCACATGCAGTTTCTGAGTGGGGTCTCTGTCCTTGTGTACTGGCTTTCTGCTCTCATGTTTGACTTCATCATCTTCTTCATTTCTTGCTGCCTACTACTGGTGAGTGCCAGACAACATTTGTGAGAGTTTATTTTCCTTTAGTTCCACAAGAAAAATCCCTCTTCTAACTGATGTTCTCATAAACATAGCTATGCCAATAAACAATCTTTGCTCATTATCTTATCAAGCACATTTCAGCACTGGAATGGTGGTGATGATCTGGAATCTCAGCACTTGGGAGGTGGAGAAGTGAAGGTTAGGAGTTCAAGGTTATCCTCAACTACATACCTAGTTCAAGGTCAGCTTGGGGTGCACCAGAACCTGTCTAAATAAACAAGTAATCCGAAAGTCTTAAGGTAGACTAAGAAAATAACTTTCAAGTGCTTTATATAATGAAGTAGCATTCTCTTATCATAGTACAAGTGTATCTCGGAACTGATTTCCCAGTGTTTCCTTTGAACCTTTTGCTGAGTTCTAAAACTTTTCAAAGTAGAAAGCTTCTTACTGTGTGCTTCATACTTCATCCTACCCAGCTGTGTTAAATTTTGTCTCCCAGTATTCTGAACTACACTATTGCCACCTTTCCTAGTCCCCATCAATTTATCTTAAATCTTTGTTCAAATATTTGTTAGTATAGCTATTACAAAAAAATACAACAAAGTAAGTAGTTTTGGAAAAATTGGAAAACTTTCCACCTGTTGGTGATAATCAGAAAGATGGATATTGCCAGGAACAACATGGCAGGGTTCTCAAGGTATTCAATGGTACTACCCTGTAATTAAACATCCCAGTCGTATATGTAAGAGACGGAACCAAAATCTCAAAGATACATCATCTTCCTACTTTCACTATATACTAATCACAGCAGTCAAAATGTGGAGGAGACCTTATGACCACCAGCAGATGCATAGAGAAAGAGAATATGGTACCTGCATACAATGCAGCATCAGTTAGCCTTAGAAAGAAGTTGCTCCTCACATTTGCTGTTACTGTAGATGAAGGCAGAACATATTTATACAAAATACAGCAACCACCCAAAGCCAAACACTGTGTGATTCTACTTTATGAAATATACAAAACAGTCAGATTCTGAGAATCAGAGTGTAGAATGGTGGTTTCTAGGACTTTGGAGAAGATTCAGTCAAACAAGATTTCAATTTAGGTCTCTCTAAATTTATGCTTCCTTTTCTGGTTTTCCATGTGAATTATAAGTAACAAAGAAGGAGGTTCTGGAATGAATATGAGAAGTAGACTAGAACTACAAAAGCTAAATTAAAAGCAAGGGATATCAATGGGAGGCAACTGATGAAATATGAGGAAAACGTTTAGAGAAATCATCTATTTTCTAGGAAAGCTGGTAGCTGTCATTAGTATAAGAGTCCCCTGGTTCTCTGTATGAATTTTTTTTTAGTTTCTTTTTTTTTATTTAAAATGTTTTTTTTTCCATTTTACATACCAATTACAGTCCCCCACCACCACCGCTCACCCCCCACCTTCATCCCACCCCTATCCACTCCTCAGAGAGTATGGATGTTAATTCCCATGGGGAGTTAACAAAGTCTGGCATATCAAGTTGAGGCAGGACCAAGCCCTTCCCCCTCCCCCCCCCATAGAGGCTGAGCAAGGTATCCCTCCATAGAGAATGGGCTCCAAAAAGCCAGTTCATGCCACTAGGAATAAATCCTAGTCCCACTGCCAGTGGCTCCACAAACTGCCCAAGCCATATAACTGTCACCACATTCAGAAGGCCTAGTTCAGTCCCATGCAGGTTCCCCAGCTGTCCGTCCAGAGTCCATGAGATCCAACTGTCACAGCTGTCTCTGTAGGTTTTCCCTTAATGATCTTGCCCCCCCCCCACCTTGCTCCTATAATCCCTTCTCCCTCTCTTGGACTGGACTCCAGAAGCTCCACCCAGTGCTTAGCTGTGGGTCTCTGCATCTGCTTTCATCAGTTACTGGAGAAAGGTTCTATGTTGACAATTAGGGTAGTCATCAATCTGATTACAGGGGAAGGTCAGTTCAGGGATCCTCTCCACTACTGTTTGGAATCTTAGCTGGGGTCATCCTTATGGATTACTGGGAATTTCCCTAGCACCAGGTTTCTCCCTAACCCCATAATGGCTCCCTCTATGAAAGTATCTCTTTCATTGATCTCACTCTCTGTCCCTCTCCCAACTCAACCATCCCGTTCCCACATGTTCTCCTGCCACCTCCCCTTACCTCCACCACCCCTCCTCACCATGCTCCCAATTTACTCAAGAGATCTTATCTATTTCCCCTTCCTAGACATTCCATGTATGTCTCTCTTAGGGTCCTCCTTGTTACCTAGCTTCTCTGGGTTGTGGATGGTAGCCTGGTTACCCTTTGCTTTGTGTCTAATATCTGTGTATGAATCTTTAGGGAAACTCTTCTAAGGAGAAAAATTAAATAAGAAATGACCATGGTAATGATTCTGCTTGCTGGAATGTCCTCTAGTGAAGAGAATGTGTACCTGGCCTGAACCCATGCTCATAATAAGCTGTGGATGCTATTATGCTATTAATTGCAAAGAGGCAGAAAATGAAAGTCTTGGAATTTTCTTTTTTTTTTTTGAGTGTTGTGGCTTAGGGTGTGTATGTGTGTGTGTGTGTGTGTGTGTGTGAGAGAGAGAGAGAGAGAGAGAGAGAGAGACAGAGACAGAGACAGAGACAGACAGAGAGACAGAGACAGAGAGACCTTGGCCTAACTTTTGTCTCTGTCCCCTCTGTTTCAGGTTGTGTTCAAATACTGCAAAATTGATATTTATGTTACAGACTACCACATTCTGGAAACAATGCTAATCCTCACACTGTTCGGATGGTCTGCCATTCCCCTCACATACCTGATGAGCTTCCTGTTTTCTAAAAGCACCTCTGCCTACATCAAGCTTATCATATTCAATTATGTCTCTGGCATTTTCAGTATCTTGATAGATACTGTAATAGTATCCCGTAAGTGTGAGCACTTCACAAAATGTCCCCTTCCCTGGAGATGGCAATAAATAAATCAGTAGCAGCAACAGGCCCAAAGAGATGGACATTAGTAGACAGTTAAGTTCTAGGGTTTGGGATACATCTGTATTAAGTATATCTCAATAATCTTTCTTGAGTTTCTATGATCATGTTACCCAGAATCCTTGTATTAAAGCCAAGACCCAACCTGAGCTTCAGGTCCTCAATAGAACCTCTCTATCACTCCCAATAGTTTAAATTCAATGATTCCGTAGTAATTTCAGAGTTTGGGGTATACATTGAGATCTCTGAACCTTTGGAATTGATTTAATGCAGGGTGAGAGATACATATCTAGTTTCATTTTCTACATGTAGACATCCATTTTTCCTAGCACCATTTGTTGAAAATGCTGTGAGTTTTTTTTTCTTCACTGTGTACTTTTGACATTTTTGACAAATATCAGAAGGCTGGTAGTTACATGGAACTTTTATACCCAATTTCAGAAAATTCAGGATTATTTGACCTGGATAGATACAGAAACAAGTATTTTCCTTAAGAATTCGTCAGTACTTACATACATTTTGTTCTAAAAGTATAGTAACTATGTGAGAAAAAACAAAAAACATTGGTAGTTTGTTTTAAATAATTTCAGATGACTATGGTCCCAGGTGAGTAATAAAAACATACAAATTCCCTGGCTTCCTGATAATCTCAGAGTTAAATTCCATATAAATAAGGTTTTAAATTTTTCATTTGTTTTTACTTTTGTGTATGTGTGTCTGTTTGTCTGTGTGTATACTATGTGCATACAGATGTCTCTGTAGACAAGAAAAGGCCATCAAACCCCTAGAACTAGAGATACAGGTGGTTGTAAGTCACTATGTGGGTACTGGGAACTGAACTTAGGTCCTCTACAAGATTAATCAGTGCTCTTAACTGCTGAGCCATCTATCCATCCCCAAAGAAAATACTGAAGTAAAAGAACCAAACCTGAATATACTTCAAACCTAAATATATAGTGTATACTTTAAAATGTACACAATAACAGAGTCGCAGAGTATAAACAAATAATAAAACACTTAAAACAAATAGATTTGGAAAGTATTTACAAATGAAACCTTTAAATGAAAATAATTAAACTCAAGTATGGTTAGGCAGGAAGAATCCATTCTAGGGTTATATTGCACATCAAGGTGATTACTCTTCATAATAATATATAATTAAATATTTAAGAGATTATTTTAAATAATCTCACCACAAATGAAAATATTTGATGTGAGGAGTACTCTATTCTTATTTGATCATTCCATAGTATGTACATCTATCATAGCATATATTATTCCATAAGTATATACAATTATTTCAAGTCAATTAAAAATAAAGCTAAAATGGCTTCTGCAGACTAGAGTTTTAAAATATCCGTAGTTAAAGTGAGAAGTAATAGGTTAAAGATTAACACAAAAGAAATATACTTAAGCTATCCCATGACATAGAAATAACAAAAAACATGAAAATTTAAAATCATTGGAGGATACAGAGGTTCTAATATATAGCCAAATAAAGCTTAGAAAGAAATTGTAAAGGACAAAGAATTAGTATTTGAAACTTTAGAATGTCTGGGCTCCAACAAGTGAGACTGTGGGGCCTTAAGGCTAAAGGAATACCACAGCCACAACCACAGCCCAAAGCTGAACCAGAAAGGGACGTTTCTGAATGTCCAGTGTCACCGCTAAAGCAACGCTTAAAAGTTTAACTTGCAAAGCACAATGTGTCTAGTCCAGAAGGAGGAAGCAAGCAGAGAGGGTAGAGCAAAGTGGGAAACAGTAAACAGAGAGCAAAATGACAGTAATTATTAGCCCAGAACACCAGTACTAGAGCTAAGTGACAAAGCAGGATCATTAGACAAATGACAAGGTTGGCAGAATGGATTCTCCCAGCCCGAGTTCTAGGTTCATGCTGTTTACAAGAAGCACAGCTTCAGAAACTAACATACACAAAGTAAGTAGTCACAAAAGATGTGTATATAGAAAATGAAAACTTGAACTGTTACAGTAATATGAGCAAATGTATTTTCATGTTAAAATTATAGGAGACACAGAGGATTACAATGTGATAATAGATTCACTTTAGCGTAAATTGCTAAGAATTCTAAAATTTTATTTGCTTGACAATATAATCAGGAAGTAAACATACTCAGAATTACCAGAACTACTCCAAGTAGCTGCAAAAACACACTAGCATAAAAGAAGTTTTTCTACACCTTTCTTAGGACTGATGGACAAGACAGTAGGGAGAGGTTGACAAATGGTACCTACGGAGCAAACCATTCACTTAGTGTGAGTTAATGAACACATTGTTTCATGATATCTAAAAAGCTGAGTAGATGGTGCACTGTCCAGGCTAATACATAAGGGGAAATGCCTTCATCACTATGCTGCTGCATTACAAGTCAGCAGCAGAAGGTAATGGAAAAAGAATACACTCCTGAGAACTGAAACATGAGCCAAGGAACAGTAACAGGAAGTAGGAACTACTCAGGGAGCTGAAGCCACTCTCTGCAGCCAAATGGCTATTTGGAAAAACTGTATAGTTCTAATTATTAATGTTCTGAAGGCTAAAATTTAATGGCCATACAACTTCAAAAGGAATAACATTCAAAGCAAGAAGAATTACGGACAAAAAGAAGTAAAAATTAACTGAATAGAAAGTGAACATACTGGGCAGATACACTCCCCTACAGGGCCATCCGTTGTTGAAAGGACTTGAGAAACAGATATAATGACAAGTGGATTAGGAAACAGTAAACAGGTGCATACACAGTTGCTGTACCATTGGAAACATCCTAAAAATAAATTAAGGGAGGGAGGCAGGGAGGGAGGGAGGGAGGGAGGGAGGGAGGAAGGAAGGAAGGAAGGGAAAAAATGTCCTCATACACATGACAAGCTTGGGCCAACAAACACGAAAACTTGTACTTCTTAAAGTGCAATTTACTAAACCAGATTTCAGAAAAGGCAGAAAATCGGAAATGTACTATAAGCATCAAGTACTTAGCTAAAATTCTTTTCATAGAGGAAGTACTAGCCACAGGTAGCTCTACTTTACCAAAAAGACTTTCCAGAATTCTGTAGTCATTGGCACATACTCAAGCTATAAACGATGCCAAAACCTATTCGCAAGATAATCACGTGGGTTTCAGTTGCCTGAGCTTGATTTGATCGTTCTTAGGGGACTTCTTATTGTGAAGGTGGTTCATTTCCTCTTACATAACCTGTTCTTGTCACCTTTTAGAATTACCAACCACCATGTCTAACACCACCAAAACCTTCCTGCTCAACACGCTGCTGCTCTTTCCCACATACAACCTTGGGAAGTGCATTGGTGACTACACCGTCATTTACCAGAGGAAAATACAGTGCATCCAGAAAAATAATGTCCCTAATTACCTGAATTGTAGCAAAGAAAGTAAGTATATTTGGAGATGTCTAAGTCTCTAGGCTATCAGATGCCCAAAGCATGGATGGGATGAGGAACCTGCTTATCTTTCAAAGGAACAGTCTTAATTCACAAACCATTTTCACTAGGCAGGCCTGTAACTACTTGGAACACTGACACAAGATTGTGAGTTGGGGTCTCAAGTTCAAGGTCATCCTGGGCGACTTAGCACAACTGTCATAAAGGCTGTGGCTCTAACTCAGTGGCAGCATGCATTTCTGGTATGCATATGTCCCTAGATTTGGTACACAGCCTAGGGAGATGAGGGCAGTGAATGTGGTATCAAAATCAAGTCCAAGTTAAACTTAAAAACCTGTGATCATACAGGGAAAAAGATCTACTAGGAATCAGCTGTCTGTGAGCTTTACATCTTCACAATAAACTCACGTTATGGTTTTTTGTATTCAATTAAAAACACTGACTTTTTGCCTGTGTCACACATTTTTTTGCATGTGTGTGTGTGTGTATATACATACATACATATGTATGTATGTATATGTATATATGTATGTATATATATATATATATGAGTGCATATTTACATGTTAATATGCAAGTGGAGGCCAGAGGTTGCCCCTGGGTGCCTTCCTGGGTCACTCCCCACATTGTTTAATGAGACAGTGTTTCATTCTGAAAACACAGCTCACCAATTTGACTAGTCTATGTAGCCAGCTTGCCCTTGCCATGCCCGCTGGACATTTACGTGTGTGGTAGGTGGAATATAGTCCTCACACTTGCAAGGCAATTGTGTTATCCATTGAGTCACCTCCCTAACCCCTGTCACTCAGCTTTTATGGACCAGAACTTCCATAGGGGACGGAGCTTCTAGGGGAAAGATCTGTACTGTAACTGCGTTATACTTGCTTTTGCTATACCACTGTCCCATATAATTGCACACCCTCGCCAATCCACAGCTTATAAAGGAGCAGGAAAAACCCATTTCCAGTGTCTAATAGAGTAGTACCTGGTACATGAGGGACTCAACGAGACTTTTTAATAGGCAAATTAAAGTAGGCAGTAGCTGTTTAGGTGAAGAAATCAGTACAATGTAGGGTGAAAGGCCAGAAACAAAAGCAAGAAAAAAAAAAGAATTGTGGTAAAGGAAAGCATAGAATGACTCATTGACCTCGGGAATCCCTTATGGTGGAAAGCATCACTCAATATGCAATTCTGAAAATGTCTTATTTGCGGGAGAATGGGGAAGGGAAAAAGTGTTGAATAAGGTTGGTCGTATCTAAAACAATCATGAGTAGCCTCAGAGGGCATCCCAGTACTCCAACTGGGTCAACTGTACAGAAAATAAGCACCAAGGGTTGGTATGGTTGGGTCTCGGTGAAATCTGGTAACATTTTTCATGCGGGAATATACGAGGGATCCAGTTTCATCATATCCCCACCTAACATTTGTTATTTTCCTTTCCATTTATCATGGGCATCTTAGCAGGTGTTGAATCTCATTTAGGTTTTGATTTGTCTTTCCCTAATGTCTAGTGACATTAGCCTCTTTCCATGTGCCTATTGCCCACATGGGTATCTTTTCTCTTGTAAAAAGGTCTTTGCCCATTTTTAGTTGGGCCCCTTGTTTTTATATATTCTAGACACTAGATGTCCCTTTGATATGTGACTTATAAACATTTTCTTCAGTTCTGTGATCTGCTTCTCTTTCTTTGATGCCCAACAGTTTTAATGTAATTATGTAGGACAGTGGCAAAATCAAGTGTAATTACTATGCAGATGAAGCCTGGCTTCTCTACTGTTTCAGTGATTGTCCCTGAGGTTTTTAGGTGTTATAGCAAAACAACAAAGCTGTCACAATTAGCCCTATACTTCCTCTAAGGGTTTTATGGGTATAGCTGTACTGCTTGCAGTTGGGTGTTTTTTTTTTTGTTTTTTGTTTTTTTTTTTTAAATAAAGACTGCATTCTGTGGTCTCATGCTTTGGTTATTTAATACATTGAGGGAGGTGTTGATCACGGTTTCATGGAATTATTTCATTCCATCTAAACTTTCAATTTTATTGGGGTAAGTTTATTCAGAATACCTTAGGATAGTTTTAGCATCTGTAATATCCTGTTGCCACTTGACGTGTGTGTGTGTGTGTGTGTGTGTGTGTGTGTGTGTGTGTACGTACATGTTGTTATGTTTTCTGAGATTGCAACTCCACTGCTACCAGCAATAAATTCAGCCACAAGGACCACAGCCTGGGGGGATTCTCTTCCCTCAACCTACTAAGGGAAACTTTATCTAAATCTAAAGAACTCACATTCAACGGTTCAGGTGGAATTCTGCTCTCTCAGAAAGACTGAATAGCAAATAGCTAACCTTCTCCCTTTGCTGTGTCTTCCAAAAAAACCAGCGTCCTTCTTCAGGCCCACTTAAAAAACCCTTGCTACACATGGTTCCTCCTTACCACTTCCTCGCACCTACTTTCTGACTCAGCCTCCTGCTCCCAGGTTAACTTTATTTAATCAAACACATCTTTGAATTTTTAACAAAAGCAGTATGAAAAACTGCAACACACTTTAAAATAATACTCCCCAACAGGTACGCACATGTATTTTGTTGGGGGCACATGAATGGAGGTCAGAAAACAACTTATAAAACTCATAATTATCAGTTCTTCAACAAAGTAGACCCTGAGGTCAAGCTCAGGTCATCAGGTTTAGTGTCAAGTGCCTTTATTCAATCAGCCATCTTGCTGGCCCTTCTTTTTATTCTTGATCAACCCTGAAATGGCTTATCAATTTTATCAGACTTGTCAGAAAATAAGCTTTCAATTTTATTGATTCATTTTGTGTTTGTTTCCAATGTATTGACTTGTGTGTTTTATTATGTTCTGTGTTGGGAGACTAACTGTCTAAGATCATAAGAAAATTTAATAAGCTATTTATTATTAATATGTTTATGCTCTTTCATGATTAGCATTATTTCCATGTAGCTTAGGGTAAATCAACATTTCTTCTGCTTATATTGTGAGAACTAACAGGGTTTATGGTTTGATGTATTGGGAAAGTTATAGTTACTATAGTGATGAAACACCATGACAAAAAGCAAGTTGAGGAGGAAAGGATTTATTAGGCTTACACTTACACATGGTTGTTCATCATTGAAGGAAGTCAGAGCGGGAACCTGGAGGAAGGAGCTAGTGCAGCGGCCATGGAGGAATGCTGCTTACTGCCTTGCTCCCCATGGCTTGCTCAGCCTGCTTTCTTACAGAACCAGGAGCACCACTCACAATAGGCTGGGCCCTCCCACTTTGATCACTAATAAGAAAATGCCCTACAGCCTGAGCTTATGGAGGCGTTTTTTCAATTGAGGCTTTGTTATTTTTCCTCCAGCACAGTAACTGCACTTGAATCCACTGCTGTTTCATCCAATAACTGTGCTCCACAGTTACCGGCCACTTCTCAGGTAGTGGCCTGATGAGACTTTTATGTTCCACTGGATCTGCCTCCTGTGGCTGTAGTTTTTCACTAAATCTCTATTGTTCTATTTATCAATAAGACTCAGGAGGCAGAGGCTGGGGTGGAAACCTACTAGCTCAGAGAGGTTGAGGAAAAACTAGCTGACCTCTCTTTGCTGGCATCTCAGAAAGAGGGCATCCTTCTACTCTGCCAAACCAAAAAAGACCATCACACTCAAAGTCCCACCCTACTACTTCCTGTGTGTCTCTCTATCTTCCAGACTCCCTCTGACTCTCTGATTACTTTCTGTCAACTAGTTGTTGGTTCCACCTCCTGACTCAAGGTTGATTTTATTTAATTGACACAAATATCCCACAACAAGGCTCCTTCCTTTCCAAAGATTCTAGCTTGTATCAAGTGGACATAAAACTAGCCAGCATGCTTGAAAAGAAAAAAATGAGGAAGGAGAAACTGTAGTAAGGATGTATTTCATGAAAGAAAAAGAAAAACTTTAAAGGCAGAATTGTCTCTTAGAGACTTGAGGTTGTGCAAAAAGATTAAAACAAATAGCATCAATTCAGGACACTGGAGAACACAAAGCCTACCAGGGAATGAGAAGATTGTCCACACTACACCCGCTCCCCAACCTCACAGGGAGCAGTGGGTACAAGTCTGTTCTTCATTTTACAAAGAGACATGGCTTCCATAATCCACAAACCCAAGAGGTCTTCCCAGGCTGATTAGCACCATTCCACAGAATGGCTGGGGTGCTGATGATCTGTGAAACAATCATTCCCAGCAAAAAGAGGAAGTCAACATCATTCAAAAGGCATAGAAGGCAAAAAAAAAAGTACAAACACAAGACATATAATAAAATATTCTTTTCAAAAAACCTATATAGGCAGTTCATTTGCAAATTCTCTTATAGTATCAGAGTATGGAGGTGGGGTAAATGTGGCAAAATACCTATATTAATACCTGATGAAGGGAGCTATGATTATTCTGATGTTGTTTCTATTTAACTTCTCATTTCAGAATTGTAGAAATTATAACATAAGGAGAACACAGTTTCCAGAAGTCCGCACAAATGTACAATTTCAAACTGTTCATATTTAGAATTAATATGTTGTTACTTTAAGGTTACAAAATTGACCCACTTATATGTAGGTAAAAATGCATACAATTTATGGGCACCCCTGGGGGTGGAAAAGTGAGGGAGCAGGTAAGCATGTGTGGACTTCACTTGAAAGAACCGGGTACACAGATGTCACTATGATGTTATGCCTAATATGTGAATGTATGCAGCTTATTAGCTTTGCGATGAATCAAGTGTTTTAAAACCATAATTCTAAAGTGTAAGAAATGAAAAAAACTACTAAGAATACTAAACATGATGGTCTCTTAAAAAATCAGTTTTCCTAATAAGTTATTAGATTTTATAATAAATTAATGTAGCTGCTAAATTCAAAATAAATGAAAAACACAAGATTCAAATGTATTTATACATGCACTGCAAACATTTATGGAATATGATTCTTTAAAAAAAAAAGTCTAGGGTCCACAGTGTCTCAGTAGGCAAAGGTACTTGTCACACAAGCCTGGTGATCTGAGTTTAGTCCCTGGGACCCACACAAAGATAGAACAAAGTTGTCTTCTGACCTCCACACTCATATTATTGTGTATGCTCATGTGTACACGCACATGCACACACACTGGCACATATGCATGCACACATTAATTAAAAAGTGTAAGGAGGAGTCCAAGGACCCAAAATGGAGCAATTTGGGCAATAAAAATAGAGTTGTATTATAGGTCAATATGTAGAAAGAGATTATTAGCCTACTTTTATGTAAACATGGAAACTCTGATATTTATTTTTTATTTCTATTCGTTATATCCAAATGTATTTATTTAAATTTGATATTTCAATGCTCAATATGGAAAAGTGGGAGAAGGAAGAGTTGTACAGCAGAGAGAGATAATAATATAACATCAAATAGATACTCAAGTCAATATTAGTAGAACTAATTCACACAGATAATATATACCTCATTTTCAATATGATGAAAGGGCACCTCCATGGGCTTCCTTTCCAAAGATGGCAACACCACTATAATCATGAACAGAAATATAATCACAGCCAAGAAATTGCAGATAACTACTAAGGATAATATATCTTGAATTGGAACGTGGAACAGAAAAGAGACATTACATTAAAAGCTAGGAAATGTGACTGAATCTGGTACTATATTCTTACTATGTTACTATGCAATATACTAATGAGGGTCAGTCTTCAAAGTTTTCCTCTCAAACTGCATTTTCAGAGCAGGATAAACACTTCTCAAGCTCTGAATACTGTGTCTAAGTTTAGCCCAATATCTCACTTTATCCTGTTTCTTATTTGGTGTTTTATTGTGTCAGTGTTGCACAATAAGATTAAGTGTGATACCTTCATATTTCTCCCCTCCATCCTCAGGTATTGAGAAGAATATTTATTCTTTAAAGGAGCATATGATCGGAAAGTATTTAATTGCTATGAGCATCACAGGCTTAGTTTTCCTTCTCTTCATT
Organism: Peromyscus leucopus; assembly: GCF_004664715.2. NCBI lineage: Eukaryota > Metazoa > Chordata > Mammalia > Rodentia > Cricetidae > Peromyscus > Peromyscus leucopus. The sequence goes on along the minus strand of NC_051063.1, from coordinate 84,328,135 downwards.
TTCTTTTGGGAAAATATTGTTTGGAAATTAAGAATGCTTATCCATCAATACATTTACTTTGGAGTCTACAAGAAATACAAGACAGTAAGTACTTAAGCATGGAACAAGCCAAAAAAAAAAAAAAAAAAAAAAACCTCTAGCAGCATAGAAATTAGATAAGGAAAGTAGGTGATGTATATTACTACCTCAGTTAATAGAGAAAAATAACAGTGTCTACTGGAATGTCCATCCTTTAAGTCCTGCTGAGGTATTACCTACAATAAAGTACATTCATTTTGATTATCATTGTGAAGAGCTAGAGTTTGTCTTTGTGAATTTTATCTATTGCTGACAACTTTCTCTTGCATTCAGTCTTTTATATTTACTTTTCTAATTTCCTTTGTTATACTCACTTTCAGTTTTTCTTCTCCTTTGTTAGTTTCCCAATTTCTTTTTAGCAAGCTTAAAGTCATGGCTCTTAAAGCTCTCATTGATTCTAACATGAGCATTTAACAATACATACATCAAACCATATATGGTGATATGGGTCTATAGTTCCAGCTAATCAGGAGCCTGAGACAAGAGGATCACAAGTTCAAGGCACTCCTGGGCTACAGAGGGAGTTCAAGACCAACCTAGGTAACTTAGACACTGTCTCAAAAGTGGAAAGTAATAATATAGGCTCCTAGGTAAGATGACAGAGCTGTTTCCACATGACTGGGGTAAGGAAAAGTTAGTATAAGAAAGAGTAGATTGTACTCCAAAGGCTGAAAGAGGCAATTGGAGAAATTCATGAAGGTCATGACATGACAGTACAGCTAAAGAATACCAAGGTAAAGATGGGTACCCATGAAAGAGAGGGAACCAAGCCACATGCAGCTCCAGACATTTGGCTTCTTGGTGGGGGGGGGGGGGGCAAAAGCTTCATCTAAAAGGCAAGCCAAGTAATGCAACTGAAGACACTGGCAGTTCCGAATGAGATTTGACACGAATCTAGTTCTTTTGGGTGGTAATCAGAATCCTACAGCTTCCATTCCTGGTTTTACAAAATGATGGTTGTGATAGAGGGTTCATCCTCAAAGACCTTCATACACAACTACCTACAAAAAGCACAAGCTAGCCTTGGACTCACATTCTCCTGCCTCTACCTCCCAGGTGCTAAGGTTACCAGTGTTCTACACCATGCTCATCTAATTCCCTTTTAGATCTTCAAAGTTTACTTATTACCACATTTTTAAAATGCATTTTCTTTTTTGAGACAGGGACTTACTATGTAGCCCCAGGTAGCCTGGAACTCACAATGTGGGCCAGGCCTTCAATTTACAGAGATTAGCTTGCCTCTCTGCCTCCTAAGTGCTGTTATTAAAGGCATCAAAGATTTATTTATTTTTATTTATGTATATGTATGTGACTTTGTGAATGTATGTGTCCCACGTGTGTGCAAGAGCCTGTGGAGGCCAGCAGAGGTGTTAGCTCCCCTGGAACTGGAGTTAGAAGTAGTTGTCAGTTGCCATGCAGGTCTTGGGGAACTGAACCTGGGTCTTCTGCAAGAGCAGTAAGTACTCTTAATTGCTGAGCCATCTTTCCATCCCCATTACCACGTGTTTCAGTTTCCCTGATCTCTTTGGATAAATTCCATCCTTAGGTTCAGGTGACAAAATAACTTCTCTGCATGTTTATTTTTTGCTAAAAAATTTTGTCTCACATGATCTATCCTGATTAGTTTCCCCTTCCCCTACTCCAAGCTCCTTCCCACTTCCCCTCCCATCCAGATCCACCCCCTTTCTCTCTCATTAGAAACAAATAGGCTTCTAAAGGATAATAGTAAGATATAATATAATAAAAACAAAGCAATCACAATAGGACAAAACAGAAGGAAAAGAGCTAAAGAAAAGGCACAAGACACAGAAACAGATACAGAGATCCAAACAGATGCCCATCAGTGTTTTAAAGTTTTGAGTCATTCTTTAGAGCACACAAATTCATGGTTTCTACCTTGAGAATAGCTTTTCCCTCTCTTGGCTCCCCACCTTCATTTCTGTGATGAACTACTTGTTAGTTTTGGATGTGACCACTGAAATAATACTCAGAAGCCCCTTGGAAATTGCTCAAAGCATCCATTTAGACGTGTTTAGATTTCACAAACCTAATACATTTAGGACAGATGCCTCTAACAAGATACCCACATGTATGATTCTTGTCTTGAAAAATACAGGATATAATTTCCAAGGAATTATCTGGGGAATCTGAAGATAAAGATGTAGAAAATGAGAGAAAGAAAATTCTACACCAGCCTGAAGAGTTTCTGAATTCCCCAGTTCTTATTAAGGAGCTCACAAAGGTAAGGGTATTCCATGGCACTCATATTCTGCCTTCAGCCCCATCAAAAGAACACTGTGAGCATCAGTCTCACTATGGTTCTTCAGGACCTTTGAAAACTCTTCTGTGAACTTCTTGTGACACTATCTGAGGGCATGACCACTTTGTCCATGATATTTCTTTATATAACCTACAGATATCCTTTACTAAATTGTGTTGTGTTGTGTGTGTGTTTTTTTAAAGATATACTTTAAGTACCCATTCATTCTGGCTGTGAAAAATATTTCCCTTGCTGTCCAAGAGAGGGAGTGCTTTGGATTACTTGGATTCAATGGAGCAGGTAAAACAACTACCTTCCAAATTTTGACTGGAGAAAAAACTCCTACTACTGGAGATGTGTTCATTGATGGCATTAGCATCACCAAGAACATCCTAAAGGTAAGCTATTCCAGGCTAAGAGGTGAACAGAGTAATGACTCTAGATTGCAGGCAGCAGGCAGAATGCTAGGGATAATACACGGCAATGGCGATAGGTACAGATGCTGATGCTGTGGCTTCTGGAGAGGAAAACAAATTTTTAAAGAGAAAGTAAGGTAATAAGAGCATAATCTATGACAAGAGTGTCTTTTGAAACTGTAGGAGTGAAAGGCAAATTCTCACCACAGTGGCGAAGACAAGTATCCCATGGGGCTGGAAGGGTGTAAGGCAGTGAAAATAAGCAGAGGATGACCTGCCTGTAGGGAATTAAGCTGCAACCAGAGCCTTGATCCATGTCACTGAGAGCTCTGAAACAAGATGGTCTTTCAGAATGCTTGCAAATCAAAGCAAAACCACCAGCCTTTGTACTGGTGCTGGCTACTGGCTGCAGGAGCTGGAGAAGATGAGCAACTCTGGGAAGAAGTATGCTGAGAGCTTCAAGCAGAAAAGAATGTCAAAGTTTCACATTTCAGAAGTCAACAGCAATTACTTACCAGGCCCCTGAGGAGATAGAAGGGCAGTGTGAACTGCCCACCTGGGACTGTCAGGATGCAAAGGGGATTAGGTGATTTATCATCAGGGAACAAAGCCTGAATTAAGAATCAACATCATGGTCAGAGAAAGTACCAAATTTAAAAGGAGACCAGGCTCACAAGCCCAACAGAAGCTTGCCAGTGGCTGGCTCTGCATCACAAAATCTGAGTAAATGTTCTCAAGCCTGGGGCATCTTTCCAGTGTGCCATTTGAAATTCTCTCACATTTTATGTGACTGGTGATATTTAATTTGTTTTGTCTTTAAAATGTTCTTTAGCATATCTTCTTATCGTGATGGCAAGAGATGATACAAAATTTACCATCTAATCATTTCTGAATAATTCTATAATTCAGTGACATTGTATGCATCAGCACAGTTTGTCTCTAGAAGTGTTTAGTCATCCCAAACTGAAAAATCTACCCATTAAACAATAACTGTCCATTCCTTCACTCACCCCTTGGGAACCACTGTCCTACTTTCTGACTGTAAGAATCTGACTCTGTTTTAGATATTGTACATAAAAATGTTCCTTTTTGCCTGGCATATTTCAGCTGCCATTGTCTTTAAGGTTAATATATGTATTAGAGGTCCACTCCATTGTATAATTACAGGACATTTTGTTTACCCATTCATCTACTATTTGACTATTACAAATAATAATATCACATCAGTATGAAATGTACTAGTCAGCTTTCTATAACTATAAAAAATACCTTAGTCAACTTGTATTTTAAAAGAGTCATTTTGTGCAGTTTCAAATGTTCAAGGGTATGATTTGCTGGCTCTGTGGCATTTGGTTTTATGGCAAGGTTGCACATCATGACAGGATTACATGGCAAAACAAAACCATATATTTCACTGCCAGGATACAAACAAGAAAATGGAAGGAGACAGGGACCCACTATGCTCAAGAACTTGACCTCTGGATCTCCCACCGGGTCCCACATCATAGAGTCCACAGCCTCCCAATAAGCCACGCCAGGGAGCCAGCATTCAATACATATCCCAGCCAGAACCATAGCAACAAACACTCATTTGGGTATGTGTTTTAGGTTGTAAAGTATATATTTAGAGATTTGAGTATCATAGTATATTCCACATGAGCTTCACCATCTACATCCTTGTCAGCAACACATAACAGTTGCAATTTCTGTACGTGATGAGCGCTTCTCTTTCTTGTCTCACTGGATTGTTTTATAGTATCCATGCTAATATGTGAAATCATTTCCCACTGTAGTTTTGATTCCCATTTCCCTAAAGATTAGTGATACTGGGCACTTTTCCTACATACTTGCTGCCATTTATGTCTTTATTGGGAAAGTATGTATTCAAGTCCTTTGGATGCTTTTCTGTTGCTGAGCTGGAGTGCTTATGTATTCTATATACTAATCGCTATATGTAAATATTTAACCCATTCTATGAGCTGATGTTTCCCTTCCCTTGTTCTCTAGTATACAAATGATTTTAATTTCTTTTTTTTTTTTGTTTTGTTTTGTTTTGTTTTTCGAGACAGGGTTTCTCTGTGTAGCTTTGCGCCTTTCCTGGAACTAACTTGGTAGCCCAGGCTGGCCTCGAACTCACAGAGATCCGCCTGCCTCTGCCTCCGGAGTGCTGGGATTAAAGGCGCGCGCCACCACTGCCCGGCCATGATTTTAATTTCATGAAGAACAATTTTTATTTTGTTGTCTGTGGAGTTTGTTACCAGATCCAAAAGTCCATTGCCAAGTCACTATAATGAAGCTCTCTCCATATGGTTTCCTCTAAGAACTTCATAAACTTCTGTATTTAGCTCTTTGATCTATTTTGTGTGACAGGTCCAACTCTGGTCTTCCCAATACCATTTGTTGGAAAGATTATCCTTTACTCATTGGCATCCTTATCAAAATAATTAACCAATTAAGGTATTTGAAAGATGGGGCTGGAAATTTTTATGTAAACCGAACTGGCTTGCAACTCCTGGCACTACTTCTCCCTCAGCCTTTGGAATGCTGGGTTACAGGCAGGAGCCAGTATGCCAGGCCTAAGGTTCTACTATTGGTCTTTATTCTGTTGCACTGGCCTATATATCTGCCTTTATTGATAGTACCAGTTGTTTGATTATTGTAATATTTGATACGTTTTTAATTTGAGACGAGTCCTTCAACTTCCTTCTTCATTTTTAAGAATTTTGGGGGACTAGGCTCCCTGAAGATTACAGATTATCTTTAGAATAGGTTTTTCTGTTTTCACAAAAAGGAAATTGTATCATTATAATTTTGATGGTGATGACCTCAAAACTGTAAATTTGGGGATATTTTTGGCTTTTTAACAATATTAAGTCTTTCAATTCACAAACATGATTTATCTATACACTAGTTTATTTCAGAAGTGTGTTATAGTTTTGAGTGTATAACATTTTAAACTCCTGATTAACCCCTTTCTCCACTTTATTATATTGACTGATGTCATAAATGGAACTGTATTTTTAGAATCCCTTCAGATTATATATTTAGTGAATACAAGTAGAACCAACATTTTTAATATATTAAACATGTTATATTACAAATTAAAAAACAAAAGTTAACAGATTAAGAAAATGAGGGTTTTGAGGAAAGAGAACTGAAGAAAACAAAATCCATCTAGAGGAGACTTTGATGAAGTAATATGTGAACTTAGAGAAAGAATGACTTTAGATGCCATGTTCAGGGCCAAGCTGCCATTCGGCTTTCCAGAACACCTGTTCACGGTGAAAACTGCTATTCAGCCAGAGAGGACCTTTAATTAGCCCCCTGCCTCCACACCCCTAGTGCTAGACTAGAGGCATGTTTGATGCCCCCAGCCTGTTTTCTGACTTTGTAGTGTGTTTATAGTGTATACCTGTTCTCCAGATCCCCCAGCTTTCTACATTTTATCCCTGATCAAGAAAGCACAGGACCCTGGACTGCTATGAGAGCCATGCAGCTGCAATATTTACTCAGAGACAAGCAATCAGGGCCTGCATGGTGTGAAGGACCATTTTAATATACTGAGATTTTTAGGTTGTTACTTCAAACCAAAAGGTTAGATATATTGTTAACCATGTAGAAACTAGCCCCAACCCCAAGTTGAGTTCCACAAAGCTTCATATGAACTCCACAGAGCACCCCTTCACATAAGGTCATACATTTCCTTTCCTACCATCTATGGAGAGGACATTGCTGCCTTCTGTATTTTGTGCATCTCTTTCAAATCACTACCCACCTCTGAGTGGCTTGGGCCAGTCCCTGTGGTAACTCATCAGTCACTACTTTGGGACAACTCCAGCTGTGAGCTCAGCTAGACAGTATAATTATAAATACTTCCACCCTCTGATTTTAATAAGTCTGATAAACTGAGATATTTTGTATTTTCATTTTTCACTAATCTCTAAATAATTTCTAAATTCTATTATGGTTTATTTCATAATCCATTCATTGACTAATGAGATCTTTAACTTCTACACCTTGGGAGTTCCCACACCCTGTTCTTATAGTAATGCATGCCTATTATGTTTCCTTTGGAAGTTATATGCCATTTTCTTGACTTTCCCCACCAGTTCCTTTAGTTACTTTAGCATCAAAGATGGCTATTTCAAAGTCTTTGCCGAGCAGATTTGCCATCAAAATTTCTTTCAGGTTGGCAGAGTTTCTGATTCCTGCTCCCATCAATGAACTGCATTGTCCATTTCATTGTATGCTTGTCGATTTTGCTAAAAACTGGACTGACAGTGTGGTAACTCTAGCAATTATAGTCTTCCCCATTCTCTGTTTGATACTGTTTATTGTTTCTGGGGAGTTTGGTGTTTTGTTTTGTTTTTAACCATCTCTGTGCTTAGAATCAGCCTGAGATAGAAGCTGAGGGTCATCATAGGTGTTTTCTGATAATGTCTAAATTATTTTCTGTAATAGGTAATAATTTTCTAATTTTACTTGTGCTAGTTGTATTTTTTATTATATCTTTAGTATATGGATCCTAAAGAGAGGTCAAAAGAAAAAAATAAAGGTGTGAGTGGAAAATACATTATTAAGAGTTGTTTTAGCCAGAGAGGAAGGGAATTGCACCATGCCAACTCTACAAGCATGAATAATCTAGGATCGATATTAATTACTAATTTAAGTGCAGTCTTTTTCTCTAGCTAACTAGGCTGTGTGCACCTACTGGAAACAAATTTAAGTTCTAAAGCACCCATAACTTTTGAGCACCTATTTGCAAAGCTGAGGGCTATCTTTGGTTTTGTTCAACCTCACTAAGAGACAGGCATGTACAGGGCAGTGCAGGCTGAACAGTAAAGAAAGGATCCATGCTGGCCATGTTCCTTGGAGCCCCTGATTAAGAGGAAGACATACATCTAAATACTCCTTCAAACTGAACGAGACCTGGGACTTGGTTTCTGACTTCTTAATCCCCATGAACATTAGAACTGAATATGAGAACCAGTCACTCCATTAGACTACAATAGAGTCACCAGCTATAATTTTGTAGCCCTTCAAAAAAGAAAAATTCTTGGTAGGACTCTTAGAAACATTGTCTGGAGAACCCCAGGCCTCCTGCCTTGTCTATGAATGTCCACGAGGTGCTAGACGGCTTGAGTTTTTCACTTACAGCAATTATTGTAATTAGGTAAGGTCAAAAATTGGCTATTGTCCTCAATTTGATGCTCTGCTGGAATACATGACTGGTCGGGAAATAATGATCATGTATGCAAGAATATGGGGAGTCTCTGAGCATCAGATTCAGCCCTATGTGAACAAGTACTTGAACTCCTTGGATCTGGAGCCCCATTCCAACTATCTTATCAGCACCTACAGGTGAGTCATTATGCCATAGCTTCTTGACTACTGTTGTCATTGATGCACATAATGTTTAAGTATCCTGATGTTGGGGGGGGTTGGCTCTTTTGGAAGACCCACCACCCAGCTTCCAAACAAATCACACATGGAGGCTTATTCTTAATTATGAATGCCTGGCCTTAGCTTGGCTTATTTCTTGCCAGCTTTCCTTAACTTTAAATTAGCCCATTTGTCTTTTGCTTCTGGGCTTTTCCTGTTCTCTTACTTGTATAAATCTTACTCTTACTCCATGTTTTGCTGTGTAGCTGGGTGGCTGGCCCCTGAAGTCATCCTCGTTCTCTAGCTACTACTTCTTTTCCTCCTCCCAGATTTCTCCTTCTATATATTCTCTCTGCCTGCCAGCCCCACCTATCTCTCTCTCCTGCCTTGCTATTGGCCATTCAGTTCTTTATTAGAACATCAGGTGTTTTAGACAGGCAAAGTAACACAGCTTCACGGAGTTAAACTAATACACATAAGCAAAAGTAACATAGCTTAAAATGATACTCGCCAACAGAACCCTTTGTTCCTGGTGTTTAACACAAGTGCCCAAAGCTCCACCCAAGCTTCTCTGCCACACAATTATCTGATTGTGTTACCATATGTCCTAGCTTCATCCTGTTGCTGTGATAAAACACTCTGACCAAAAGCAACTTCGGGGAGAAAAGGGTTCATCTGGCTTTCACTTCCAGGTCACAGTCCATCATCAAAGGAAGTCAAGGTCCAGACCTGGTCAGGATTGCTTACTGTTCTGTGCACCATTACCTCCAACCAGGGAATTCACTCATAACCAATATTGTACAGATAGAATGTACAGAGGATGCTGCTTGCTAGCTAGCTTGCTGACAGGCTCACATTTAGTGAACTTTCTTATCTAGCTCAAGACCACCTACCTAGATGAGCCCTCTTGAATCAGTTCCTCACAGATATAATCACAAACCCACCTGATAAGGGAAGTTAATTACTTGACTTCTTTAGGTGACTTGAGGCTATGTCAAGTTGTCAGTTAATGCTGCGTTGAATAACATCTTATTCTGTTGGGTTTCAGATGCCCGTAACAGTTCTACATTTCATATCCTGATTCTATTTGAAATACGGCTTCTGAAACCTGAATAGGGTGTGTTTTCTTCTCCCTACTGTAGCAGGAATCTCAAAGAGTCTTATTAATAAAATCAAACCTGAGCCAGGTATTGGGGTGAATGCTGGAAGATCAGAGAGACAGAACAGGCCAAAGCCACCTCACCTCGCCAGTTCCTCAGCTGATCTTATTTCCTCAGACTGGAAACCTCTGTGTCCTTATCCAGAATGAATCTCAGCTGAACTGTGCTGCTTGAAAGCCTGAAAGCTTAACCAGGCCAAATGCTTCTAGTTCCTGGTCTTCACGCCTTATATACCTTTCTGCTATCTGCCATCACTCCCTGGGATTAAAGGCTGGCTTTCTGGGATTAAAGGCATGAGTCACCATGCTTGGCTGTATCCAATGTGGCCTTGAACTCACAGAGATCCCAGATGGATTTCTGCCTCTGGAATGCTAGGATTAAAGGCATGAGTGACAACATTTTCTAGCCTAAGTATCTAGTGGCTTTTCGGTTCTCTGACCCCAGATAAATTTATTAGGGTACACAATATTTTGGGGAACACAATACCACCACACCCTACTGTTCCTATAATTCTGTCTTGCAACAGAGAGAAATGTAGGCCTTCAAACTGGGGTGGGGATTATACATCCTAATAACAAGTAAACAAATGGAGCCAAAACCACACCTTCTACATTATATATGCGGATGCACTTGGTGTATGTACTTGGACCTGATGCTTTGTTAAATCCATACTGAAGCTGCATGAGGATGTCTACATTTGTGTTTTGTTGGAACTGTCAGTACTAGGAGTGTCTGTGCTAAGTCTTTCCTGGATATAACTGATAGATAGAGTTTCACTTCTTCCATTTTTCCCCCTTCATTGATCTGAAGTGGAGGAAATAAACGTAGGCTGAGCACTGCTATTGCCACAATGGGAAAGCCTTCAGTTATCTTACTGGATGAACCATCAACTGGCATGGACCCAAAAGCTAGACGCCTTCTCTGGGACACAGTAATAAAGACTCGAGAAAATGGAAAGGCCATCATTATAACATCCCACAGGTATGGCTCTTTGGAAGGCTTGGCTAAGGGTAGGCAAGAAATACAGTAGCTATACAGGCCAATTATTTGGGGTCCAGGACTATTGAACAGTATATTTGATTGAGTGATGAGTTTATTGTTAGGAATTAAGATTTGTGTTAATCCTAATAAATGGGATAGCAAAGAATCTTCAGTGTATTTTTAAAAATGAAGAACAGATAGAGAACAGAAAGTTGGAGATATATTACATTTGAGGATTCAGTGTTCTGTTATTTATCCTTTAAAAATACACACTTCTCAGGGCTTGGGGAGATATCTCAATTAGTAAAGTGCTTGCTATTCAAGTATGAGGACCTGAGCTGAATCCCCAGAACCCACATACAAAAAAAGGAAGAAAGAAAGAGAGAGAGAGAGAGAGAGAGAGAGAGAGAGAGAGAGAGAGAGAGAGAAGAAAGAAAGAAAAGAAAGAAAGAAAGAAAGAAAGAAAGAAAGAAAGAAAGAAAGAAAGAAAGAAAGAAAGAAAGACAGACAGCTGGGTGTGGGGGCTGGAGAGATGGCTCAGCAGTTGAAAGCAGTTAAGCTGCTCTTCCAGAGGACCCAGGTTCAATTCCCAGCATCCACATGGCAGTTCATCACCATCTGTAACTCTAGTCCCAAGAATCCAATGCCCTCTTCTGGCCTTCATGGGCACTGTATACACACACACACACACACACACACACACACACACACACACACACACGGGCGCAATATTTGGATGTACAGTGTACAGTTGCTTTCAATGAATGTCTGTCTTAGTCTCATGTTGTTTTGCCTCCTTGTTTTGCAAGCATGGAAGAATGTGAAGCTCTCTGTACAAGGCTATCCATAATGGTGAAAGGAAAGCTCACATGCCTGGGTAGCCCTCAGTACCTCAAGAACAAGTTTGGTGATGTTTATATTCTGAAGGCCAAGGTCAAGTCTGAGGAAACAGTAAAGGACTTTAAAAGTTTCATCAGATTAACATTTCCAGGTAAGTTTAATTGTTCCAATGGTGTTACAGATGTGTTAACTTCCGTGGTCTGTTCTCACCATGCATGTTTATGTTTGAAATCTCATCTCCATGTATTACTGATGTTCAGTGATCCTCCATACTTCCTTTGTCACCACAAACCTCTGTTGCCAGGTTACACTAAGAAGTCTCCCAGACAACAGAGGCTGGCACCAAACTCTGACATCGCCTTCTAGGACCTCTTCCTAATTTGTCCTATCCAGATAAATTACACCTCTAAAGTCGTATTTTAACCCAATTCTCATTTGTTTTCACACATTATCTACACAAAGCATTTAAGAGATGCTCCCCTTCTCATTAAGCATCTTATTCTGGCATTCGGCTATCAGTGCCAGTATACGATTGTGAAATGCAGGCAAGTTCTAGCAGGTGTGTCTCTCCTGACAAAAATCCTTCTGCTTTTGACTGACAACTCAGTAAGCACCTCTCTGCCCACAGAGAACAGTGCAAGCACTAGCAAGTATTTTCTCTTTCTCAGCCTCTTTCCTAACCATAAATCACTGATGCAAGAACAATTTTTAGCAAACTCTTATAGGAGTTCCTGGTGTGTCTCAGGCTGCTGAGTTGCAATTTCATCTTTTGGGCAATGGAAAATAGTATTTGTTATACTGTAGGAAGGTAACTTTGAAAATATACTTTAACAATCAATGGTAGAGCAGACATTGAGAACAGATGTGAGGAAAACCAAATAATCACTTTAGCATTGGCCTCAGTGACTATGATTTCCCCATGAGACATACAGATGTATGTATCCATAAAGAATTGACTGTGCTTCATACCAGTGAGTATATGAGCAACATAAATTGAACTTTTTTTTCTTTTCTTCCTGTTCTTTTTTCTTCAGGGGGAGGTCACAAGGGTGGGGTTCAACCCTGGGAAGACTGGGAAGTGAGTACTAATAGGGGTACATGATGTACAATTCCCAAATAATAAAAACATTATGTTGGAAAAACATTGAATTGTAATATCTTCACATAATAAAAATTTTACATCAAAAGAAAAAAGAATGTACTTGTAATTTTACTAAGCAAACCTGTTGTATGTGTTCCTATATGTGGTATGTATATGTGCATATATATGTGTGCAGGTATGTACCACCTGTGCATGAATGTGTGGAGGGCAAAGTCGAGGTTGGACATTTTCCTCTATCACTGTCCACCTTATGCTTTAAGGCAAGATCTCTCTCTGAGCCTGGACTGGCTGATCTGTCTCTGACCTGAGATGGCTCAATGCATGATATGCCTGTTGTGGGGATAAGAAGCTGAGTTTGGATGCTTCTCATTTCATTACTATTCAAAGAACAAAGAGCAGGACCTTCTTCTTTCCAACAAGCTGCAGGACAGGGAATACTTTCAAATTTGATGCCAAAACTAGTCACGGACACTTCAAAAAAAATCAAAGGCCAGTGTCCCTAATGTGCATGGCAAAGAAATCCTTAACAAAATACTAGCAAACTTCATTCAAGAGCACACAAAAATGATCATTCACCATCACCAAATGGCTGATGTATCACTTAACATATACAAACCTGTAAATGTAATACCAAATTAGCTGAGTGAACAACAAATGTATTCACTCATCTTAATGGAAACAGAAAAATCTTTATACAAAATCCAACATTTTGTGATTTTAAAATTTTTCAACAGATTAGATACAATAGGAATTCTCCTCAATACTTATAATATCATATGCCACAAGCCCACATCTGACATCAAGTTCTATAGTATGAAGCTGTGTGGTGGTTTAAATGAGAATGAATGCTTGGTTCCCAGTTGGTGGAACTGTTTGGAAGGATTAGGAGGTGCTGCCTTGTTGGAGGAGGTGTGTCACTGGGGGTGGGCTTTGAGGTTTCAAAAAGGCCATACTATTCTCATTTAGCTTTCTCTCTGCCTGCTGCCTGCAGATCAGGATGTAAAGCTCTCAGTGACTGATACAGCACCATACCTGTATGCTTCCATCCATAATGATCATAGACTTTACTACCCTCTGGAACTGGGAGTCCCCAATTAAATGCTTTCCTTTATAAGAGTTGCTTTGGTCATAGTGTGTCTTTACAGCAACAGAACAGTGACGAAGACAAAAGTCAACAGCTTTTCTTTTTTAGAAATCAGTAAAAAGTTAGCAGGGGTGTAAATTAGTATAGCCAGTATTTTTTAAAAATGGAAATTCCTTTAATAAAAGTAAAAATAGCACTAGCCTATGATGTAGCAACCGACTGCTGATTATATATCCAAAACAAGTAAAAAAAAAAGTCAAAGTGATACATGCACTCCCATGTTTACTATAGCATTACTCACAACAGTCAAAAAAGAAAACAATTTAAGGGTTTGTTGTGGAATGACGGATACATATGATACACATATGGGAGCTAGCATACACATACACAGTAGGGAAACTAACCCTAAAAAAGAAGGAAATCTTGTCATTTGCGGTAACATGGATGAAGCTAGATGGCATTATATTCAATGAAAAGAGCCATGCATTAAAAAACAAATGCCATATGATCTCACTAAGTGATCAACATTTAGATACTGGATCTAAGGAAGTTGCATGGAAGTAGAGTTGATTGGTACTTAGTGGGTGTATGGTGGGGTGAGGTTGGGGAGATTTTGAACAAAGAATACTGAGGTGTCATAGTCACTGTTCTACTCCTGTGGAGAGACACCATGACCAAGGCAACTCTTATAAAATAAAGCATTTAATTGGAGGCTTGCTTACAGTTTCAGAGGTTTAGTTCATTATCATCATGGCAAGGAGCATGGTAGCAGGTAATGGTGGTGCTGAAGAAGTAACTAAGAGTTACATCCTAATCCATAGGCTGTGAGAGAGAGAGACACTGGTCCTGGGGTGGGCTTTTGAAACCTCAAAGCTTAGCCCCAGTGACATACTTCCTCCAACAAGGCTACACCTCCTAATCCTTTTCAAATAGTTCCACTCCCTGATGACTACACATTCAAATATATGAGCCTATGGGGGGACATTCTTATTCAAAACCACAACAGAAGGAGATAAATTATACAGTGTGATGACTATAGTTAATATAGTATACTCTTAATAATCTATTATAAACATAAAGATAGGTATTTGAGATACATTTTTAGATTTATTTAATTACATATGTGTGACTATTTTATTTGCATGTATGTCTGTGTACCAGACATGTGCCTGGTGCTCACAGAGGTCAGAAGAGGGTGTCAGATCCTTGGAACTAGAGTTATGGATGATTGTTGGCTGTCATGTCAGCCCTGGGAACTCAACCTTCATCCTCTGCAAAACCAACTGCTTCTAACCATTAAACCATCTCTCTAGCTCCAAGAGATACCATATTCTTAACTCAATTTAGCCCTTCTGCATCCATATGTACTTCATTATTATTGTTATATTAATTTAAATAAGTAAGTAGATGAACTGAAAAAATGGAAATGTCTTCAGGAGTTTTGGAGATATTGCTTATTTGTATGGGGTGTAGAAACTGGAACATTGCACCTGATAATGAATGGGTAAATACTACTTGACCTAGATGGGTGGTTTTTTCAGTACTCTTAAAAATAAATGTATTATGCTTTATATTTGAAATATGCCACAATGAAAGGAGCTCTACATGATCATACAATAATACATGCATTAAGATTAATATTAACAAAATCCACACACATTTCAAATATGTCATTTTCTTTAAAACATTTTAAATTAAAACATTTAATTAAAGTTGTAATAATTTATAAATTTGCAGAAGTTAATTATGAACTCACTTCTTCCCTCAATTGTATTCATAGTCTTATCTTTGAAAAAAACAAAAACCAAAAACCAAAAACCAAAAACCAAAACCAAGATCATAGTAGTATGATTGGTAGTTTCTGTACATGATTTCTCCTTGCACATGGAAGGACATTGTGTAATCATGAGACAACCTTGTTGTCTTACTTTTCTATTGTCATGAAAAAACACCATGATCTTGTCTTTTATAAGACAACTTACAAAAGAAAGCACTTAATAGGGGCTTACAGTTTTAAAGCATTAGTGTCCATGACCACCACAGCAGGGAACATGGCAGCAGGTAGGCACACATGGTTCCTAAGCAGTAACTGAAAGCTTTACATCTTGATCCACAAGTATGAGGCAGAGAGAGAGAGAATTATCTGGGCATTGTATGATCTTTTAAAACATCAAAACCCACCTTTGTGGACACACCTCCTCCAACAAGACCACACCTCTTAATCCTTCCCAAACAGTTCCACCAACTAGGGACCAAACACTCAAATATATGAACCTATGGGGCCAGTCTCATCACAACCATCATACTTGTTCTTCCTCCTCTCTCAAAACTGTGCCCTCATACACACACAACCAGAAAATCTCTATCTATCCTCAGCATTATGTTTAGGAATAAATACATTAGTGTTTTAAAAGCTCAAACTTTTACACTGGGTACATGAGTTGACAATTTACTGAACTTAAAAGCATCAACAATTGTTGTCAATTCCCTACAACAATTTACTATATATGTATACCAAAAAAGAGCAGGTTTTGGGGGGAAGGGACCACATCTCCTCCTGTGTTAACCCAACTCTTCACCTTTATATGATATAAAACATTAAGCAGATACAGCACTATTTTGATAATTTTTAAAGAAATCTGTAAGATTACTCACCTGTCCTATTTTCCTGTCTTAGGTAGTGACTTGAAGCAAGAGAATCAAGGGATCCTTAATTACTACATTCCCAGCAAGGACAACAGCTGGGGAAAGGTGATCAGAAACTGTGCCTTTCTACTACTGCATGTTAGGGGAGCACTAACAATTAGGGGGTATTGGGATCCAGGCAGTAGAATTGTGTCTGACATTGTGGAAGCTGTGGGGTGTTTATGTTCCTCTTCAAATGCCTAGAGTTTAAATGTCTTTGATTACCATCCTTAAATTCCATTATTAGTTCATGTCCATCAAAAGAATGGAGACAGAAAACTGCCTCCTCCATTTCTCAACTACCTGTTTCTTTTGCGTTCTGATTTTGCCCTTCTGTGTGTTCTTCTGTCTAACTTAATATACTTGACAGAAGCTGGGGAAAGGAGGAGGAGAGGCTCCTTGGGAGCTAGAGGGAGACTGCAATGGCAACTGCATGCTTTTGTTGTTGTTTAAGATGTTTGGCATTTTGGAGAAAGCAAAGGAACAATTCAATTTAGAAGATTATTCCATCAGTCAAATCACCCTGGACCAAGTCTTCCTGGCTTTTGCTAATCAAGACAACACAGGAAATGATTATGAGACAGAGGTGCCTTGAGATTCAGTGACAACTGGTGATACTGATTTGGACTTCAGCTGGGTTGATGGGAAGGACATCTTGTGCTTGCATATCTTCATGTAAATATATTTGTGTAATAAATACTTCCCTGAAAGAAAAAAAAATGTGTCCTCTTCACTGAAGATATATCTGAATGTCCTGTTTCCAATATGTAAAAAAATCTAAAAACTTTTCTTAGAGCCATTTCTTCTCTCCTAGAAAAATGAAAGTGCAGCTTTCATCTTTGTAAGGACCTATTCTCCCATAGTCTAAGTACTTGAGCATAAACATCTAGCAGTGATGGTGCCATCACATTTGCCCAAGTAGAAATGCATTCATTTTAGCAGCTGACTATGGACAAGGAGAGCATAAACATGCAACAAATCAAATTTTCCACAAACATGCACACAAAAATATGCACACACACACCAACTTATTCCCTGATATGTTTAAGTTAAATCAATATCAAAGTTTGATATTACTATTTCCAAAATTCCAAATAATGGACTTTTCCTTCAATGGTAGAAAGAGAAATTGAAGGGCATGTACAGAAAAAAAATGTTCCTTTAAAAATAGTGTACTTTTCTTTCTATTCTTGCTTCCCCTGTAATAAAGAATAAGAGAGTAAAGTGTAAATGGAGCAATACAAAGGGTTTTTTGGGTTTTTTTTTTTTTTCCTGATTCTTGTCTATAAAGTTGGTATCCTCTAGGGGGAGTTCTGACATCTTACCATCTCTCTGCAATTCATGAGCCGACAAGTAGGATGACTCTTGGTAGATCTGCAAGAAAGTCGATGAAGCTGCTGTGTGTCAGGATGATTTCTTCAGTTTTCAGTCTCTAGTTGGAACTTTTCAATTATATAATAATATCCAGGGCCAGTGAGACAGCTCATTGGGTAAAGGTACATGTTGTCATGCTCAACAACCTAAGTTTGATCCCCAGGACCCCCATGGTAGAAGGAGAGAACTGACTCCAGCTAGTGTCTTCTGATCTCCACATTCAAGTGATATGCCCTTACCCCAAACAAATAAAATGTAATTTTAAATGGTTTGAATTGTACACAGAAGACACATTTCTGTTCTTTTTATACAAAGAAGGATTTGATTTTTATGAAACTCTAGGACCATCAACACTCTTTGTAGCTTTTCCTTTGGTCTATGTAGTGTGATGCAAGTTAGCAGAAAGGTATGATTAATGTCTAAAGCAACGTTCACTGCTATCCCGTTTCCTGAGTGGGAAAAGCTATGCTTCTGTTTTGGCCTTACAACAGCACATATACATAGGGTATAGATTGAGCAATAAAAACACCTTCATGGTGGCCATGATGAGGAAACAATGTATGAACAGCACAACACTCCAATAGAACTTAGACATACATATGTTGAACATTCCAACAAATAACAGCAGAATATACATCCTTCTCAAGTGTATCTGGAACATTCTCTAGAATTCACTGAATCTTAAACCACAGTAGGGGTGGGCTGGTGATTTGGTTCAATGGTAAAGCACTTGCTTAGCAAGCACCTGGGTTTGGTACGAAGCTCTAACAGGAAAAACAAAGCAAGACTCAATTTAAAAATACTGATATTTTACAACCTTATCTACCCAAATGGTTAATAAAACTAGAAATCAATAACAGATGAAATAGTGGAAAATTCACACGTATTTGAAAATTTTAAAACTACGAATTATGAGTCGAAAAAAGAAAACAAATCACAAAATGTCTTCAGAAAACGAAATAAGATCACAACATACCAAACCTCAAAAGGCAACAGCCGAGCTGAGGAAAATGTGTAGCTATAAATGAAGATTTCTAAAACAAAGAAATAATTTCAAACTGTATGCCTATAAGATGTAGAAAAATAGAGGAAGCATACACTAGCAAACAACAAAACCAAAAAAAGAATTGACAACAGAGAACCATCAGTGAAAACAAAATTTAGTTATTTGAAAACAGACACACTGACAAATCTTTATCTAGAATACGAAAAACTGAAAACCTTAACACTGTTGCAGTCAGAAATGAGGGCAGAGACATTACTACAAGATTTTTTAAAAGTGTTAGATATTCCCTCACCACAGGCACAGTCCTCGGCTCCTCGGGCTCCGCCCCTCCCCCACACTTCCGGTCAGAGGAAATGCCGCTTCGGTAGCCATGTGATCCAGGTATGGAGAGGAAGTGCCAGTCCCGCTAGCCACGTGACCCGGTAGACACGCGCCCCTCAGAGGAGGAAGCGGGGGCTGTGGCGGCGGTTGTGAGGCCGGAGTGGTGAGAGTCGGGGACCTCCGCGGTCAACTTCCTGAACTCCCCGCCCGTCAACTAGAACTCTGCGAGGTTTGAAATACGTTTGAGGGCCGGGCTGGGCTGGAGCTTCCTGAGGAACAGCTCAGGTTTCAGAAGAGCAGTTTGACCTGGTAACTCCCGCCATTTCCCATATAAGGAGTGGTGAAGGCAGGCTGCCCCGCCTCTCACCATCCCCCCGGTGTGTATTGGAAAACAGAATGGGTAGGACTGCACAGAACCGGAGGAGGCTCCAACTTAAGAAATTTAATGAGCATGGCAAAGTTCAGGCCTGTTTTTGAAAAGGAAAAAAGGAGAAAATGTTATTTTAGAAAAGCAAAAGCTATTGGGTTCCTCCATAATTTCTCACTTTTTAGTAAAAGGAAGTTGCTCCTCAACATCTTCCACGGGAACCAGAAAACTTTTAACTCTCCTGTGACATAGGTACTTTTTGCTCCTGTAGTCTCATGATTGGATCTTGATTGAATGGTGACAGTTAATGAATCCACCCAGAACTGACCTCACTAATCATTTTTTCTTTTTCTGCACTTTGAAAATACCTTTGGTCAACATTTGTCAATTTTATTGTGTGTTTTAGATGCTGTCTTAAGCAGGTGCCAATTTTGCTTCAGAAAATTGCATATGAAAAACACTTTTTATTAGATTTCTTTTAATTCGATACATAAAAATTATACACGTTAAATATTGTGTTATGTTTTGATGTCATATATTATTGCCCAATGATTAGGTCAGGTTAAATATGCTGGTTAACTTATTTTTTTATGATGAAATTTTTCAAAGTTTCAAATTTTTTCCCCTAGCTCTATGAAATATCCAGTGCTTTATAGTCATCTCTGGTCATCCTGTTGAGTGATACCACACCAGAACTTAGTACTTCCATCTGACTATAGCTCAGTACCCACTAGTCAGTATCCCCTACCCTACACCCATCCCACCCACCCTCACCCACCCCCTGCCTTCTGCCTCTGGCAGCCACCTCAGCGTCCATGAAATGAACTTCTTTTTTTGTTTGTTTTTACATCCCACATTCAAGAGAACCACAGTGTTTCTCTATCTGTGCCTGACCTTTCACCTAACATAACATTTAGTTAAATCTATGTTGTTGCAAGTGACAAGATTATATTATTTTTGTTATGGGTCTGGGGTCATTTAGAGATTCACCAGACTATTAATAAATTTTTAACAAATTGGAGGCTTTTTATGTAGATACTGACATCAAGACTGCACCTGAAAGTGCCCGCAGATGCAACATTTAGGCATATCAGCCCAGGGTTTATAAGGACAAAATCCACAAGATTACATGTATTCTGCCTACCTGTAGACAGGGTCTCATTTTAACATGTCTTGTGGTTGTATTTGTCATCTTTTTGAGCAGAATAAATAAGCAAGACTTAAAGGAAAAAAAAAACAGAAATAGGGCTGGATTGATGGCTCAGTGGTTAAAAGCACTGGCTGTTCTTCCAGAGGTCCTGAGTTCAATTCCCAGTAACCACATGGTGGCTCACAACCATCTATAGTGGGATCAGATGCCATCTTCTGGCATAAAGGCACACATGCAGATGGAGCACTTACATACATAAAATGAATAAATAAATCTTTAAAAAAACAGAAAAAGCAGTTAACCTTATGACCTATTATCTTACAAGAACAGCAAGTTTTACAATATCAGTCAATTTTAAGAATAGTCTTCAATGTCTGGGGGGAAAAGGGAAGTGGGCTGCTAGGGTACAGCTTGTACATGTTAGAGGCATTTTTTTTTTAATCTCTCAAGAATTGTAATTAAAATCTTAAATATAATTAACCATCACATTTTTATCAATAAATAGTGGGAATTATGTATATGCACTTATTTTCTTTATCACCTAATGGGGAAAAAACACATTTTAAACACATTTATTTATCGTGCAGTGGTAGTACATAGAGACCATAATATATAATTGTCTTAGGGTTTTATTGCTGTGAAGAGACACCATGACCATGGCAATTCTTATAAAGGAAAAGCATTTAATTGTGGTTGGCTTACAGTTGAGAGGTTTAGTCCATTATAGTCATGGCGGGAAGCATGGTACCATACAGGCAGACATGATGCTGGAGAGGTAACTGAGAGTTCTACATCTGGATCTGTAGGCAGCAGGAAATGACTATCACACTAGACCTGGCTTGAGCATCTGAGACCTCAAAGCCCACCCCCTAGTGACATACTTTCTCCAACAAAGCCACACTTCCTCCAACAAGACCATACCTCCTAAAAGTGACACTCCCTATGAACTTATAGGGATCATTTTCTTTCAATCCATCACAATGATTTAAAATAATAGTATTGTTAGCCAGGCATGATAGAGCATGCCTTTAATCCCAGCAAAGGTAGGCAAATCTTTGGGTTCGAGGCCAGCCTGGTCTACACATTGATTTCCAGGACAGTCAGGGCTATGTAGAGATACCCAGTGTTTTGTTTTTGTTTTGTTTTGTTTGTTGTTGTTTTTTTTTTTAAAAAAAAAAAGTAGCATTGGAGATGTATCACTTGGGTTTGAGAACCCTATGGGCACCTATTTTGACTAGTTATGAATCTTGTAATACTTTCCACTATTGAACCTACAGACACAAGGAGAAAGACTACTAACCACAAATTAAGGCCAAATCAAGGCAAGCTTAATTGTGTACACAGGAGCTATTTCTCCCAATGCAGGGTTTAGAACAGCCCTGAGCCAGTTTCTCAAGCTCTTATTATAGGGGGATTTTGCAAGCAAGTGTGTTACAGAAGTGAGACCAGGCAGTTGAGGCAGAAATCTTCTAGTAACATCTATTATAAGCCCCATTTTGTGGCTATGGATTGGGGCATAGCCCAATTCCAAGTAAACAGAAACTTAAGTGGACTAGAATATCAAAATAGCTCCTAATTACAAAAATAGATTGGGCTGGCTTCTCACCCATGCGTTACCAAAATAAGCTTCTTTGATGAGATGTGAGAACTACACTTATCTGTGAGTAAGAGTATTTAGATTAGTTAGAAATTATATTGACTTAGAAAAGTGGCAGTAATAGATTCTCCTTCAAGGTGTCTGTTCACTCCAGCCACAGGGAGTTGGCCAGGTTTGCAGTATCAGGCATGAATTTTCTCCTGATGAGCTGGTCTTTGGGGAAAATCATTGGAGAAAAGGCAGAAAGATTATAAAAGTCAGAGGATCAGGATTCCTGCACCTAGATAATATCTTCTTGACATGACAGGAAAGCTGCACACAGGAAACATGAATGATATGGTTGGCCAAACAACTGCACAACACCAATTGGCATGCCAAGATAGGTGAGAGCTGTTTTACAAGACTTCACCACTAGATGAAGAGCTACAAGCAATCCAATCAGTGGCTGCTGAGAGAGATAGAGAATCTGTTTCTTCCTGGGACAAACATCCTGATGATTTAAGTAATTCTAAGTGATTAGCTATGAGTGCATGTACATATGAGCAATACTAAATGGACTCAGTAGGTTATATATAAACATAACTATAAGCAACATGCAGAGAAACTACTGAACTAAATCACTCTATGGGTAGAAAGAAAGGTTTATTGGGGATCAAGTTGCCAAAGCCATCTCTCAGGGCAGAGAGAAGAGCAAAACTGGCAGAAAAGCAAGCAGATTTTATATGACAGGCAGCAGGGTGGGAATCCTTGTGATAGGCTATCCATATTGCCCTGGAAGTGGGTGCCCTTGTCTAAGGGAGTTGGTCTTTGGGAGAAGGTTAAGGGAGGTTCCTGAAGGATTAAGACCTCCACCTTATGAGATCTGCTTTTCTGATCTACTGGTTTACCCAATAGCAATCCTTTTATTGCTATTAAGGCAAAGTCACCAATGCTGCCATTTTGGGAAGAACAGGGGTTTGGGACCTAACAATAAGAATTAAATAAGAAGAGGTCATGAATTTGAGAGGGAATGGGGGAGCACTGGAGAAGTTGGAGGGGAGGGATCTAGGTGAGAATGATATAAATATAGTACTTACATATGAAGGTCTCAAAAATTAAATTAAAAATAATAGCAAAGCAGGAAATTGTTTACTACCCATTAAAGTATGAAATAAGACATTTTCAGGAAGTTGGAACCACTTACTAGGCTCCAGTTTAGTCTTAATTTGCAGATATTCTGCTATTTGAAATAATTATTCTCACCTTTTTGGTATATTTCATGGGTAGTTGCAGTTCATCATTTGCATTACTTTGTGACATTTCTTTATAATTATATGCTGTAATTTCAATTATTACTAACTGACTTTGGGGATTTTAGACTTATTTATATATTACAAATTATTATTATGATATTATTTAATATCAATATGGATAGCCTATATATTTGTTTCTGTTTTTATTACTGCAAGTGTATTTGTATTTTATTTGGATAAATATATTATTATAGAATTCATCTCACTACTTTTGGTAAATAAAGAAAAACTGTGTTTCTAAATGCTCATAAGAAATTGTAATTTGTGATTCCATTGCAGTATTTTAGAATTTCTGGTACTCAGCATCTTTCTGAGCAACTGGAATTATCCTTTTTTATTTATTTTTTATTGTGCATTGGTGTTTTGCCTGTGTAAGGGTGTTGGTTCCCTGGAACTGGAGTTACAAACAGTCGTGAGCTGCCATGTAGGTGCTGGGAACTGAATCCGGGTCCTCTGGAAGAACAATCAGTGCTCTTAACCACTAGGCCATCTCTCCAGCCCCTGGAATTATCTTTTAATGACCTTTAAATTTGATATACTTTTGTTTTTCTTTCTTTACAGTTTCTATAGATCCAAAGGGATGTCCCCTCTTTTTGTTTTTCATACCCCTTTCCTTTCCCTTTTTAGTTTTATTAGGGTTCATCAGATTTTAAATTTGTTGATTTTATGTTATGTTTTATGTTCTGACATTTTGTTGTTAAAAATTCAAATATAGCTGTGCAGTGGTGGTACACGCCTTTAATCCCAGCACTCGGGAGGCAGAGGCAGGCGGATCTCTGTGAGTTCGAGGCCAGCCTGGTCTACAAAGCGAGTTCCAGGAAAGGCGCAAAGCTACACAGAGAAACTCTGTCTCGAAAAAAAAAAATTCAAATATAAAATAATTTAGTGCATAGAATATCTATATATCCCCACTTAGATTCATGCTTCTATTGGTTCCTGACATACTGTGTTCCTGTCAGGTTTACTGACTTTACAACATTGATACTGTGTCTTTCACAATAAAAGACTTGTCTGTCTTAGTAGAGACATGTCACATTAGTAGAGAATATTGATTTTTATTCCAGGTAAACACAGTTATACAGTCACTGTCTTGCTTCTTCATGCATAATCAGCATCTAGCAGTTTTTGCATATGTCTCCATAACTAAGTTTGCAATAATTTGTTGGATAGCTCTGCTGTCTAGGATGTAGTTCTGTTAGGTAGGGAAGATTAGCCAGCAGCTCTAGGTTTGGTATGTGTTTGACATTCATTAGTTTCTATATGTGAGATGGACATAAGACCACTCTGGTGGGTCATAGTAAAGTCAGCTGTGATATAACATGCTCAGAACTAGGAATGGAACCACTCTTCAGAAGACTGTATACAGGTTCCAATAGACCTGGGCAGGTATTATATGGTGCTCCCAGCAATGAAGCACTCATTGAATGTGGATGGTTAGCCTATCCTCTATAATCAAGCCTGTTGGCTGGTGCTAATAGTCAGATGGGCTAAGTGCCTCATCTCCATGATAAGGTAAAGCCCCTGTCAGGAACAAGATACTAGTCACTGAGAGCCACCACACCCTTAATTTGTTCCAGCTTTCAGTAAGTGGTCTAGTTGCGATGATTCTGTCAATGTTCCAGATGAACCAAGTTAGTACCCTAAATACTAGAGAAGTTGGGTATCACCCTCAGCATCTCTTTTACAGAAGTCAGAGGCCAAGGATATCCTTCTCAGTGCTGCCATATGCTACTTGATAAAGGGATGACATAGTCAGAATGAACCATTTTCTTATTCTTTCTAATGTAGCTTTTCTGATGTTCTTCTGCTTTATTGGGTGGTATAAATGTACTCCCTTTTCCAGAACTCTTACAAAGATTCTTTTAATGTTTCTGTTGGCCATTTATCATTTTTTCTTTCCTTTTCTTTTAGTCTATTGTCAACTTTTTCTTGCTTTCAAACTGGATAGTTTAGTTTGACCTAATTTCAAGCTTATGGGTTCTTTTGCCTATTCAAATATTCCACTGCCCCATCCTTGATTTAAGTCTTTAATGTGTATATGCTTGTTGATACTTTAATTTGTTGAAATGCCATTGTGTTGTTTTCTTTAGCTCTTTGAATCTATTTGAGACCATTAAGAAGCCATTTCTAAAGTCTAGTATCCATGTCCTTGTATTTACAGGCCCATTGTAACAAAATAGCACAAGCTGAGTGACTACAACAACAGTCAATTTTTCAGACTGTTAGAGGCTGGAAGTTTCTTTTGGGATTGATATGTTTCCTATAATCAAGTGTGTGTATGGTTTTTCAGCCTATAGATCCTCAGAGAGGCTTCCTACTTATGAATGGGGCCTGGGTAAAAAGAGAATCTCCAAGCCTCTTATTTACTTTTTTAATAATTAGTTTTTATTCTTGAGAATTTTTTTAAAGATTTATTATGTATATAGTGTTCTGCTTGCATATATACCTGCCTACCAGAAGAGGGCACCAGATCTCTTATATATGGTTGTGAGCCACCATGTGGTTGCTGGGAATTGAACTCAGAACCTCTGAAAGAGCAGCCAGTGCTCTTAACCTCTGAGCCATCTCCCCAGACCCTATTCTTGAGAATTTTATACATGCAATGAAATATCACATTTGCCCCCCCTGCACCCATTATCTCCTCCATCTACTACTGTACTCCCAAGATAACTCCACTAAGTCAAGTTAGTGCTGCTCATATATTTATGGATGTAAAGCCATCCACCAAAGCATGATAAACTACCAGTGGCCACATTCTCAAAAAAGAAAGATTCCTCCACACCACACCTGTAGGTGGGGTTTTTTGTCAGAACCATGATCAGCTCTGTTCTGCTAGCCACTTCCCAAATAACCACGCAGAGTTAATTAATTATAAATGCTCAGCTGATAGCTCAGGCTTATTACTAACTAGCTCTTATAACTTAAATTAACACATTTCTGTTCATCTTGTGCTGTACCGAGGCTCATGGCTTTTACCTCTCCTGCATGTGCTGCTTCCTTTCTCTCTGTCTGGCAACTCCTCTGACTCTACCCTTCTTCTTCCCAGCATTCTCTCTGCCCTGAAAATCTTGCCTAGCCACTGGCCAATCAGTGTTTTATTAACAATGAGAGCAATACATATTTATAGTATACAAAGATGGTTCTACAGCACACCCCCAGAAGCTATTAATTGTCAATAGCTCCTTTGTAAAAGGTAGGTTCTAAGAGCACCTGCCCAGTCTGCCAAAATTTTGGCTGGCTTGATCATGTGCAGGTAACCACAGCTGCTGTGAATTCATGCATGGGCTAACTATGTCATGTACAGAAGGTAGTATTTCACAGCTTCTCTTCCCAACCTCTGGCTCTTAAAGTCTTTCCACTTCCCTTTTTTCAGTGTTTTCTTTGTCAGGAAGCTATTACCATTGCTTGTGATTGCTCACTCTAACTACATGGTAAAACCCTATTAAAGGTGGGTTCACCTGAAGACACCACACATTTTGGGTGCAGAACACACAAAAATTAATATCAAATTGACCAGAACTTCCTCCCTACCGGCTGGTTTTCACATTACTGGAAGGTGCTATGCAGACTTTGGAGAAGAAAAAATTCTGTGATCTTACCCACCACTAAACCCTGTGTGTTACAATACCAACCTGCCAGGCAAAAATGTGCCCTCTGGTGCAATAATGGAACACTGTTAACCTCTTTCTGATTTGATTTGAGGCATGCTCCATGGGATGAAATTTTATGCCTGATACTATAAACCTGGTCAAAAGCCCATGGCTGGGGAAGTTATAAGTCCTAGCATAGAACCTGCTAAATGGTCCTGCTGTCAAATTGCCTTCTAAATTTATGTTTATATTCATAGACCTGGGATACTCTCAGCTTTAGAGGAGCTTCTTTTTATATTGTGTATTAGTCAGTGGAGAGATGCATAATGCATCAAAGTACTGAGAGGAAAAACTGAGTCCTCAGCCTTAATGGGACATCTTCAGTACTCTTCCTATTATGGGGTACAATCATAATATTATATTAGAGTTTTTGAGAGGCTCTCATCTCAATCAGATTTTCCCAGACTAGAACTAACATGGAGTCAGATGGGGGAAGAAGATGAAGGGCCAGGAGGGAGAATGTGTGAGAGATGGTTCAAATGCTCCAACTCAGTATTCTTTCCAAGATTTAGTAGATTATTTGAATAACTGTTTCTTTATTTTCTAAGTCAATTGTCGGAGGCTTTTAATGGTTGTGTTTTTATTTTTATTTTCTTTAGACAGGGTCTTACTATATAGCCATCATTGGCCTAGAACAGATAATGTAGACCTATCTGTCCTTACTCTTGAGTGCTGGTATTGAAAGTGTGTGCCACCACAGCTAGTAATTGTTGTGTTTTTAATGTTCAACAATTTCATAGCAATTTTGCTGTTAGAAATAGATTTTGAACTTCTCATACAGCCATGCTAGAAGGTCCACCATAGAGTGATTTTTCAAACTGGTATTCCTTAAAACTAATACCATGAGAGCTTAAATGGAGTCTGATTTTATACTCAATGGCTAGCATAGAATATGATGATGTATAGTAAATGTGCAGTAATACTATAGTGGAATTTAAATATGTTTACACATCAACACTTGGAATGGAGTGTTATACTCTGAGCATATGAAAACATACTGATTGATACTTTCCACAGATTTGCTTTTTTTATTTGTTGGTGTGATAGTGATGATTTATTTATTATGATTAATATATTAAGAACAGAATTTTTTAAAAAATCAGATCCTGTTATTATTATATCATTTTTACCTGGAAAAAATGGAACCACATCTTACTTACATTTTTCTACTTTCCAGTTTCTATATTAACTATTAATAATCTTTATTTTATATTAAGAATACTAATAGAAGCCGGGCAGTGGTGGCGCACGCCTTTAATCCCAGCACTCGGGAGGCAGAGGCAGGCGGATCTCTGTGAGTTCGAGGCCAGCCTGGGCTACCAAGTGAGTCCCAGGAAAGGCGCAAAGCTACACAGAGAAACCCTGTCTCGAAAAATCAAAAAAAAAAAAAAAGAATACTAATAGAAAAAGTTAGGACCAATACAATTTGTTTCATTTCAGATATGTAATCTTACCTATTTTGAGATTGATTAAAGACAAAAGTAGTAAAAAGAAATAATCCCATTATTTGTTGCTCACATTTTAGGTAACTTACCATTGTAAAAGAAAGAAAGAAAAGAAAAAGGAAGAAAACCACCTTTTATCCCTAGAGTTGAGCACACATTTTTTTGAAGAAGGATGAATTGGTTGACAGTCAACCAATTAACAGTTCTTCTCTGGAAAAATTTTACATTAAAGGTAGGTAAAGGTATGCATGGGAATGTCTATAAGAGCCTGATTGTTCCATTGCAGTCTGTGTACACCTGTGCATGCACTTTTGAAAAACTCAAAACTGTGCGTAGATCTTCCAAATATATAAAAGCCAATGAATCAACACTGTAGAGTGACATGAAAAGTGGGTAGAAGGGAAGAGGTAATTGATATAGTTCAGGGGGACTTCAGAGCCCAGGCCTAGAACTTAGAGGTAGTAATATATACAAAGGCCAGAAGAAAATTCCCAGATAAGGTGTTTGTTAAGGGCTTCTACTGCAGAGAAAAAGGAAGGCAACACAGGAGTGTCTGTAACTACTGCCTCTAGGTTAGTGTAGAGACTGCTTTTGAAGGAAATTAAAATGGGAAAGGTATGATTATTAAAGTAATGGAGAGAAAAGCCAACAAAGGGAAGGACATCCTTCTTTTCTGGGAATACACGGAGAACTTCCTGGAACTCAGGTACTCCCTCTTTCCTTCCTTTACAGTCTGATGTTTCTAGTCACGAGAACTGGGGGAGAGAGACTAGATAAATCTAGATTCATTTAACCTTGAATTATAGTTTTGAACACCACATTTCTCAAGTGATCTCCATATCTACATTCAGCACTGAATAGACTGACCAAAGATTAAAGTAGAGAGGTGTGAAACAAAATAGTAAAGCAGAGGTAGCAAAGCTTGTCATTGTTTTTCAAGTTATATTAGATAGCTGCAGGGCCAGAGTCAGTGTTTTACCAAAGTAGCCTTCAAGGTCTTGCAAAATAACCTAGGCAACTTAATTATAATCCACATATCAGAGATGTTATCTATAGAAAATCTCGTAGAAAACTAATGATATACTGTCCAACTGGGTATCTTCTAAAATTAGTGATTTTAAAGTCAACACAGAATAAGTGACCAAGGTATCTTTATTTAAGCTTTTATTTGGTAAGAATTCTGTCCACTTATTTATTCTTCATTTTGAGAGATTCAGAATTTACTAGTGGTCATTCAAGTAGCTATGTAAAATCACAGCGATTGTAGGTGGTCTAGTCATAGAAGAGCTTCTAGTCTGTAAATATCTGCCTTGTCCCATAATCTGCCATTTCATGACAAAACTGTTGAAAAGAGAAGCCCATGCTCTACTTTTGTTATATAACAGGCTAAGGGCCCAGGAGTTTGTTTGGCTTTGTCCTTTTATGGTTGCCCTATGGCCTCATTTTCTAAATAGCTTAACCATCACTTAGATTAATTTTGGAGACATTGTGACAAAGGCATCATTAATTTAGTGATTGTTCTGTCCAGAGAATGACTTATAAGAGCCATAGTTTCAGTTTCAAATGGGGAAGTTTATTAAGCATGCAGCAAGCTAAAGTGAAAGAATAAAAGGAAAGCAGCAGATAGATAACAAAATTGTGTGCTCACAAAATCAGTAGAAATTGACTGGGGAAGTCCCATTGAGATAGTCTGCTAGAGTGTGAGACTGAGAATCCCAGACAGAGCAGTGCTCCCTTGGGTGAGGACTTTAAGTAAAAGAACAAATATAAAGTGGCAGATAGATAGCAAAACATCAAATCTGGTCCTTATGACATCCAGCAGAAGCAGCTGGGGAAGCACTGTTTAAACAGTCATGCTGGGGTGCCTGACAGAGAGTCCAAGGCAGAATGTCCTCTGCATGGATGAGTTTCTGGCTTCTCATTCCCAGCACAGGTATATTATAGCATGAGATCAACAATAGCAACCTCAGATGGAAATGGTTACTTTCTACCTGTTCTCAAGGCCACATGTTTTTTAATACTATTAGCTGTTTGCTATTCCCTTCCTCCTTGCCAGAGCATCAGGGGCCAGCCTTCACTAGGACAAGGATTCTTGGAGGACACTTGAGATAAACAGGCTCAAATATGAAGAAGGGGCTCCTCACTCCCATAGTCCACTCTCAGCATGTATAAATAGCACATGACAGTTTGCCAATACAATTTATAATGATGATGTACCAGTTTTCTATGTTATCTGTAAGATTATTTGTGAGAACTGAATGCATAGAATATATACCATACTTTTAATGGCTGACAGGTCATAAGTTCAGGTCCTAAGCATACATCGTCCCTTTATTCTATGGTGGTCCAGAAGTAAAAATATAATAAAGCTCTCATTTGCATTGAATGTGTGCTCTGTACTCTTAAGCTAATCAATAACTTTTTCTTATTTTAGAAGAGGCGGCTGATTAGTTCAGTAACAGAAGTCCTGGCAGCATTGTTGTTTGTAGTAATGCTGTTGATATTCCGTACACTTACTGGTATAGATGTTGTTGGACCATATCATTTCAAGCCTCAACCCATTTCTACCATGCCTTCTTTCATCAAAGATGCCAAGGAGTGGGAGTTGATTTACATACCTTCTGATATTGATGTGGTAACAGAAATTATTGAGAATGTAAAGAAGAATCTCAACACCACTCTAAAAGGTTAGATATGCAAGTTTTCTAGAAAAGACTGCTACATCTGTAAAAACAAAATAATGCTGAAAGTTAAGGTTGAAGGGGATCCTGTGTTCTATTAAGACTTGCAGTGTGGTGGTAATAACTAGGTCAATTTGGAATTGGTAGAGATAAACAAATTGGTGAGAGAAGAGAGAACCCAAATGTAGATCTATTGCACTAAGACACCAGAACAAATTTGATAATGATGCACCAAAATGTGGTGAAAGAAATCTGTTCAACAATAGTACCAGAACAATTGGACACCATCAGCTACAATAATAAAAATCCATATCTTCTCTAAAATTAACTGAAAATGAGTCATAGATCTAAATGTAAAATGATGAAGCCTTTAGAAGAGAACATGTGGGAAAATCTTTATAACTTGGAGCTAGTTGATTCCTTAGAATGATACAAAATTCATGATGAATAAGAAAGATGTGTTATTTGGATTCCTGTTATATAACACAGAAGTGCTTGCTTTTGGAGTTAAAAGTCATTCTCTCTTTCTTACAGTTGCTTTAAAACTGGTATTTTCCCCTTACTGTAATGTTAAAAACAAAGGTCCTTCAACATTTCTCTTCAGGTTATCAATTTGTGGAGACTGGTTTGGAGGCTTGGGTTTGTTTGTTTGCAGTGAAGATTGCACCTACGGTCTTCTACATGCTAGGCAAGCCTTCTGCTAGGCTGTGTCCCCTGCCCTGGAGCTCTCAATTCTAGATAAATTAAAAACAATGCCAGCAATATTGTAACTCTCAAATATATCTTTGAAAGTCAAGCAAAGCTAAAGTCTATTCAAAGAAAAATTATTACAGTTTAAAAAAAGAAAAATAACAGGACAGGGAAGGTATAATTTCAACAGCTGCCCAGAGAAAGAAATCTCATTAAAGGAATAATTATTCCACCTTTTTTTCTTTTTTTCATTTCTGCCTCCCTAGCAGTGATCCTGCCTTCCTGGGGGTTGGTCCCTTGTCCGGGTCATAAATCTGCCAAACTGGATTAACTCTTTTATGTTTTGGATAGGTTGAAATGTTAGGTCTCTACCCTGAGGAACCAGTTTTCCCTTGTTTCTGTGTCATTGTCCCCTCTAAGAAAGTAACCCTAAAATCCTTTAGGATATGGGCTAAAATTGTGGAATATATATAACCCATCTTCATGGAAATCTAGTTCCAAATATGGTGCCAATGTCTGTACTGAAGTTCTAGACCCTGCTCTCACATAGAAACTTTTAGACAATGCTCATTTAAGAGGAGATGAGAAACAGAACTCCCTTCTGGTATTCCTAGCCATGTTTTGTGTGGTCCCTGCCCTGAGTTCCCTGTCCAGTTACTGTCACTTATTCTCATCAACCACCTCTGAAGAGGTGACCATAACTGCCATTAGGCTGATCTGACTTTTTGCAGCTCATTAGGGCATTGGGTGTGGCAGTCAGGGTACTGCTCTAGTGAGTCAATCTAAAAGATACCAAAAGTGTATCCATGATTTATATGTCTTAACTGACAGATGTAGGAAGGAAAGGAAGTCCTGGACTGACAACTGGAAAGAGAATTGAGGGAGAAGTAAAGGTAAGAGTTATTAGAATTACAAGGCTTAAAATGGGAGAGAGCCAGGAGAGGCCAGAAAAATATCCTATATAATAAAATAATTATATAAAATAATTATATTTATATAAAAATAAAAATAATATTTAATATTTAAAATATTAAAATAAATATTTTAAATGTCCAAATCAGTCCATAAGAGTCTCTTGATATGTTCATAGAGCATGCATCCTCTGTGCTCCTGTTTTTGAGCATACCATATATCTATTTAATGTACGAGTCAGTGGATCTCAGTGTACTTGGAGTGGTACAAGCACTATGGCAATCATTGGAGTGTTATCACCTCCAAAGAAACTATATAGTCTCTGACCTCTGCCATATCAGGAAACACTAGAGTGCTTTCTGTCTCTATAGATTGTCTTGGTTGGATGTACATTGTGCTACTGGTTCATCTAACATCACATAATCTTTTCATAGTAAAATTTTATAAAACACCTCTAAGATTTTTGTACCCAAAGACTTAGTTACTCATGTCAACATTTAAGAAAAAAAGGTCATAAGATTCACAATATTTTAATAAGTTTTTATCTGTGTAAAGTAGTATCCTACATCTCAAACAGGATTATCAGATGTTTTTATTTAAGCAGATAATTTTGTCTCCCTGTAGTTCGAGGTTTTCCTTCAGAAGCAGAGTTTGAGAGCTATAGTCTGCTTGGTTTTGCATCTCAGAAAGTGCTGGGTGCTATTGTTTTTGACTGTGGCTTCAAAAACAAGAATGATGCTCTGCCACTTCAGGTAAGAAAATTTTACTTTTCAAATAAGTTGTGTTCTCATAATAGTACCTTTAGTGTTTAAGATGTTTTAATGAATTAATTACTATTAGCCCAATTTTGCATATGAAGAAAGTATCACTCCTGGGAACAAACTAGTAATATGTAATAAACAAGAATATTAATCCATCTGTGTTGACTTATTGCCTTTATACATATTACTGATTATAAGGGAGCACGATTCTAAGTCTTCATTATCATCTTGACTAGATTTAGAATCACCTAAGAAACCTATAAAGGTATTTTCAGAAAGGGTCACTAATGGAAGAAGACCCATCCTAGATGTGTAGAGAAATATCCCATGGCTATATAGACAAAATAAAAGGAGGAAAGAAAAAAGCCAGCAGAGTCCCGGTATTTCCCCTTTCTCTTTCTTGGCTACAGTGTGAACTATTCTGCTCTGCCATGCTTTTCTTAAACCTCTGAAACTGAGTCAAAGTAAATCTTTATTCCTTGAAATTGTTTCTGTCAGGTGTTGTGGTCCCGGCAACACAAAACATACAGGAGAGTATTGTAGACTAAGGGGAAACCTTAGTTAACCAATACTTGTCATATATGGGGTGGCAAAGATGTGTTTTAAGTCAGAGGCATTTTTATTAGCAGACAACTGAACTCAGAAATCCTTTCTTTGAATCAAAGACAGAATATAATTCCTTTTATAATTCTCCAGAAAACTTGAAGACTTGGCTGTATCAATTCAGCCTTAGGATATCAGGACAGAAGAAAAACTTGTGGTGTCACAGAAAGAAGAGGAAAGAGCAATGCTTTGAATTTGAAGTCTCTAGCAAAATTTATATAGGGCATCCCATCCTGGTAGTTATAGAAATAAATGATCAGTCTGTAGAATCTAGAGATGGAGCCACACCCACTGTTTCTAAGACAGGTGCTTATGGGGAGGCAGAAGAAGGATCCATATAATCTTAATGTCTAGCCCATATTTTCAAGGCTCCATTCATCTATGTCAGCTTTCTGTAACATAGAGCTGTATA
Organism: Peromyscus leucopus; assembly: GCF_004664715.2. Lineage (NCBI taxonomy): Eukaryota > Metazoa > Chordata > Mammalia > Rodentia > Cricetidae > Peromyscus > Peromyscus leucopus. The sequence goes on along the minus strand of NC_051063.1, from coordinate 84,293,886 downwards.
TCTGTTGATGAGGATTTAGGCACATGTGCATTTTCTCAACAGACATTGACTCATAGTGTCTGTGGTTGCTTGAAAGAAAATGGCCCCCATGGGCCCCTAGAGATTGACACTATTAGGAAGTGTGGCCTTGTTGGAGTAAGTGTGGCTTTGTTGGAGGAGATGTGTCACTAGGGGACAGGCTTTGAGGTCTCAGTTGTTCAAGTCACACCTAGTATGTCATTCTTTTCCTGCTGCCTGTGGATCCAGATGTTGAATTCTCAGTTCATTTTCTAGCACTATGTCTGCCTGTGTGCCACCATGCTTCCCACCATGATGACAATGGGCTAAACCTCTGAAGTGTAAGCCACTCCCCATAAGCAGAGTTTTCCTGTCCTGACCACCTGATCCCAAATAACGGGCAGCCACTTCCCAAATAACTGACTCAGAGACTTATTATAAATTATAAATGCTAAGCTAATAGCTCAAGCTTACACTTAAATTAACCCATATTTCTTATCTATACTTTGCCACATGGCTTGGTACCTTTTCTCAGTACAGAATGCCCATCTTGTTTCTCTGTATCTCCTCAAAACTCTCTAACAAAGGCCTTTAAGGATCCAGCCAAAAAATGCTCTCTCTCAAAGTTCAAAGGAGACTCTACAATCAGCTAAGGATCTAATCTGAGGGATAAAGAATGAGTCTACGCACTGTGCTCTTTCAGTCTATATTGTTCTAAGTAAGCTCCCTCATCTCACCACTGTTCTTTCTTTCTTCTACCCAGAGTCTCCAAAGTTTTCTAGTTTTTATGCACATACTGTTAGAATTCTGCCCTCACTCCAACTACATGACCACACAGGCACAGTTCAGGAGTTAAGCAAAGGTTCTTGCATCTTACATCATCAGTGTGCACTGGTGACTGCGTGCACACGGTGTGGTCACACAATCAACACATGCATGGTGTAGCTCCCTAAGCCCACTTCACCGGGAGCCCTTAAAAAGATGGACACAGACCCCACCCTCTCTATTCTGCTCTGCTCTCTCTCTCCCCCCACTCCACCATCTTCCTCTCTCTTTCCTCCCCAGGCCTGGTCCTTTTATCCCTCCTTCTCTTCCTCCTAATAAAGCTCTCCACTACTTGCTAACCAGGTTCTATCATACCTGCGACCTTTCCACCGGTAACCAGTGCAGCCACTAGCATCATTTATCATTCATTTCACATACATCAGCAATTCTCTGGCCAAAGCAAGGTCACAAGGCTTGAATTCTTTCAGGGTCATAAAAGCAGATAAGAACTGCACAAGGTGGTAACTGTCAGGTTTTCTTCATGACTCAAGGTGGGAGTGACTTATAATAGCCTCAGTGAACTCCTAAAGGGAACAGGGCCAAATGAGAGGGAGACTTTAAATCAATTAGGGAAATCTAAGAAGGGAAAATGGGGAATTCATCTGTAATATTGCATTCCTAAGTGTGGTTAGATAATAAGCTAATTAATAAACCAAGGTGAAAGTAAGTACAAAGTGTTAAGAATTTGTTAGTGTGAGGGTAGGTTGGGGCAGCACTTTTCCTATCTACTAGTAGGGTGAAACCAGGGCACACTTGTTTCCTATCTGTCTAAAGGCTGTGAATCAGCAAATTCAGAAATGTTGTAATTCTGTGACCTTGGGTGTCTGAGAATGTCTCAAATGAGATACTTTTGCCTGGACACTTAACACTGACCAAACGCTTGCCAATGAAGATAATTGCAGGAAGGCAGATCTCTACATCTCCATTGGAGAAAGGAACAAAGACCTGGTTGTGGAAAACAGGTTTGACTGTGTGACTGTTTCACACATAGCTATGGAATGTTATCAATATACCCCAAATGCATGGGGGAAATCATGCCCAGTAAATGATCAGAACACCACTAAACTGTGGGAAATGAATCCCAAATTTGTAACAGATGGGAAAAGCCTATAGCAAGAAAACAACCAATTCATTCAAAAGGCAGTAATTCCAAAATGCCTTGCATGATGGTTGCCTCCAGCAGAATCCTTATTCTGATAGGTTGACCTTGTTAAATGACAGCTATATCCCTACTTCATAATCCTGCAGCCTGTAATAGTTTGTGACAATGGCTCCTGACAACTCTCCTGACTCCACCCTTCTTCATCCCAGCATCCTTAGTTTGGTCACCCCACCTATACTTCCCTCCTGGCTACCGACCAATCAGTGTTTTATTAAACCAATCTGAGTGACAAGTCTTTACAGTGTACAAGATTATTCCACAGCAAGTCCCAGTGAAATGTTTTCCTTTATAAGATTTGCTGAGGTCATGGTGTCTCTTGACAGCAATAAAACCCTAAGACAATATCTTCATGTTTTATTTTCCCTACCTACAGACTGTTCTCAAATCTTTGAATGAAATTCTCAATGCTAAAATTCTCATAAATTGTCTCTAGTGCTTAGCCTATTTTGATAATTTTCTTTCTAGAATTTTATTTATTATTATTATTTATTGTTTATGATGTGTGTGTGAGCACAGGCACTCGGCCACAACCACAGGACACTTGTGGAGGTCAGGGGACAACGTTGGAGACTCAGTCTCCTTCCACTGTGGTTTGAGGGACTCAAACTTGGTTCTTCAGGATTGCATAGCAAGTACTTTTACCCCCAGAGCCAACTTGACAGCCTTGTTTTGATGGTTTTCTAAATGAATACTCTGGTATCTGTTGATGACATTTACATTCATTTATAATGTAAAACTAATAGATTCCAATTCTCTTTAGTATATTTTACTGACGAAACTTTTGTTTATCCATGTGAATATCAGAGTGAACCTGTTCAACCTTAGATGAGATCATGTCATTATACTAGTAAAAGACTGTAGTGTGGGTACTTGACATGGCTCCATAGGTAAAGTGCTTGACTTGAAAGCCTGATGAGCTGAGGTTGATCTTTGGAACCCCTGGCAGAAGGACAACTGACTCCTGAAAGATATCCTCTGATTTCCATGTACAGGCCATGAGTATACCTGTGCATTCTCTCTCTCTCCCCAGACCCCTCATCATATATATAAATACACACACACACACACACACACACACACACACACACACACACACACACACACACAAATAATAATAATAATACATTTTAGAAATAAATTTAAAAATTCTAGTGACTTACATAGGCTCATATACCGTATTTGGCACAAGATTTATGGCCATCCAGATGTGTCTCCATTCCCATATCTGCAATTTTTTTTTACTATTTACCCAAGAAGCTCCATGCAGATACCATATATCTGCTTCTGGGATTTTGGCCTTGTAATTTTCTTTAACGTGGGGTTGCTCCTATGAATTTTCATTCAACTTACAGTTGTATCCCTACCCTTTCTGTTCTTTTATAATAATCTATGCACATTTCTAGTAGTCAAACTGCTTTTAGGGAACACAGACAGTTCTGTAGGTTTTCAACAGGGATTTTAATATAAGGAAATATTTTATTTGTAGTATTTAATTATAACTGGGTCACTGTTAGCCAACAATGTAGAGTGTCTAGTATGCTTTCCCAGTTAGATGAGCCAAACCTCTTTTGAGCCCTTAGTTGTTAGGCCATCCATTGGTGTACCACTTTCCATTCATCCTACAAGGATTGGATTCAAGTGCCTGTTTGTCTATAGTTCTGCAAACATTTATTGCTCAGCTTTTTATTTTGCCAATATAAGTTTAAATAGGTAGTTTATATTTCTGTAGTATACGTTTACATTTATTTCATTGCATGCCCTTGATAATCTTTTCATGCATGTCTTGTGTGTTTTCAGTATTTTGAGTAAAATTCAAATGGGTCTAGTGTGCATACATTCTCTACCTTGCTCATTGTAAATGCTAGGCATACAGAATTTATCAGATTGATTTCATCCTTAAAGTTACATGTTTTCTAGTAGGATATAACTTTATTGCTAACATTTGCTTTTAAAGTTTCTTTGTGACTTTCAACATACACGACTTCTTATTAATACTTTCAGATAAAATATCATTTGCGTTTTATTGGTGTGCAGAGGACCATCTGGTGGCCAGACAAGACAGGCTGGAAAACAACATTTCTTTTTCCTAATCATCCTTCTATACAACCCAGGAATCCAGATTTTCATGATGGAGGAAGTCCTGGTAAGCAGATCCTTCAGCATGCTTATTTTATCCAAATGGTCACATGTGAGTGTATACATAAATATATACCTGTGTTTAAATATTTGTATTTAACAAACAAGAAATGTTTATTCTTCATGGTAATTAATATTGTAACAATACTACTTTTCAGTCTTTACTCTTGATAAACTTACATATATTGTATCCACCTTCAGTTCTCATATCAATATAAATATATTTTTAAATTTTACTTTTATTCAAATGTATTTGCTGTATATGTATGGTGATTTGAAATAAAATGGCCCCCAAAGGGAGTGGTACTATTAGGAGGTGTGGTTTTGTTGACATAGGTGTGGCCTCGTTGGAGGAATTGTGTCACTGTTGGGGAAGGCTTTGAGGTCTCCTCTGTTCAAGTTTCTGTCACTGTGATACTCAGTTCATTTCCTGTTGCCTGCATATTAACATGTAATAGCTCCTCCAGCACTGTGTCTGCCTCCATGCCGCCAGGCTCCCTGCTATGATGATAATGGACTGAACCTCTGAAACTGTAAGCCACCACCTCAGCTAAATGTTTTCCTTTGTAAGAGTTGCCATGGTCATGGTGTCTCTTTACAGCAATAGAAACCCTAACTAAGACACTATGTATTTATGCCTGGGGTTCAGTGTCATAATTCAATACATGCCTATAGTGTGCTGCATCAAATCTTGCTTCTCTTCTACCTCGCATAATCACAATTCAATATTTAGATTAATTTTACTTAATTACTGAAACTGATTGGTTGTGACATGGGGGTGTGAGGGTGTGGGTTCATGCGGATCCGTGTAATGAAGACTCAGAGATCTCTTAAGAATAAATTCAGCCTTTCCTGACTACAGGGGTGTCCTAGGACAGTTTTATTTCTCTCCATTACAATTTAGCCAGTTAATTTCCATATGCTCAAAACAACCTGAAAGGAGCTCCCAACAATACAATGCCAAGTGCAAATTCCTTGATTTTTCAGGTACCAAGGGTTTCCTGAATGAAGTTTTGCATAGGCCTTTGTATCCTGAGACAAGATTCATAGAGGGCAATAAGGGAAACAAAAGGTGTCTGCTAAACAAAAGATGGATTAGGGCTAGGTGCTACTCTCTGAAGCCAGGCTAGTTGCAGCTCAGCAGAAATTATACTGAGAGCACACAGTACTTGTTTGTCTATCTGTGTCATATTTAACTTAACAGGATATAACTGCTGTGATATCCATGTTGCTGCAAAGTGCATGATTTTGAAGTAATCTATGTAAGATAGTTATTGACAACCATGCTGTTTAAGCCAATTGAAAGTTTTGAGTTCTTTTTTATTGATGGTCAAACCAAGAACAGGCTCCTGCCTCTGAAAAGTCTGTTGATGCCCAAGTTGAAGTACATCATTTTTAAAGACAAAACCATAATTATATCAATGTTCAAGGTGTGTGTGTGGGGGGGGGTCCATTAGTAATGGATTTGGAGTGGCCTAGCAACATCTGATTTCTTTGAAAGACTCAGTGGTATCTTCTAGACACTTCATAATATGTTTGGACTATGTTCCAGGCCATGGACTGTTTCTGAAGTGTTGCCAAGGCAGAGAAGGCTGTTGGTTGCGGGGTGGAAGCCTAAGGAGTGACTAAACAGACAAACTTGGAACAGGATGGTGTTACCTTCATCATTTTAATTTAATACTTCTTTATTGCTAAATAATACTTCTCTGTATTCATTCATCTACTGATGAATAACTAGGCAGATTCCATATCTCAGCTACTATGAAGATTGCCACAATAACCCTGAGCATGTGTCTATCTCCTTGGCTATGCCAATTTTTTTTATTTTGAATACATATGTAGAAGCAGAGTAGCTATTGTTGGTTAAGTGGCGGTCATGCCGAGAGCAGAGAGTGCTGGCGGAAGAATCACGAGCCATGGATACCTTTCTAGAGCTTTATTAGGAGAGAGAGGGAGGAAGGGAAGGAAGAAGGAAGAGAGAGAGAGACAGACCACATGGAGGGGAGAGAATATGGAAGGAGAGAGAACAGAAAGAGGAAGAGAGAGACCCCTGGAAGGGCATGCCTGCTTTTTAGGCTGGGACTCCAACTCCGTCTCAGGCTGGTGACATAATAAGAACATAATCCTTACATCCCAGACTTTCACTTATTATAAAAAAAGAAGCAGGTAGATGGGAATAGAGGCATCTTTTTTCTCAAAAGCTGCTTCCAGCTGACTGTTGAACGTTGGTTGGCTCTTGGGGAAATGAGGAAGGGGAGTCTTTTGAGGTAGACAGGCGTTGTGGGATACTGTCTGCCATCGGTTGCTCTGGAGACATGTATCCCTCTTGGCTGTGGCTGGGAATCTTTTGTCTGACAAGATGCTGGTGACACAGAAAAAAAGCTTAGGGAGAAAAGAATCATTATTATTTTATGTTGGCATTTATCTGAGGTAGATCTGGCCTGTCCAGATGGATTTTGAAACATGTTAAGCTTTATCAGAGACAGATTATTTTAAAGCACCTGTTTCCTTTACTAGTTCAGCATCCAGGAGACAGGTGATCAATTGCTAAAAGCATTTCACAGTAATAGATGTTTACATTAAAGTCTTTTTTGTAGTGCCTGGACACTTTTGGATCTGGGGGTATAAATACCTTTTAGCTGTTACAGTTTCTTACTTGATGATCTCTGAACTCTGGTTCTGTGGTGGTCCTGTATCATTAGGTGAACAGTGAATTAGAACAGGGAACTGGGAAGAGAAAAACTTGTGGTGCATGAGAACTTAGTTTTTGGAATTAGGGACAAGGCAAAGATCAGGGCGCTGTCTGTGTACACGTGAGAAATACAGGCAGTAGATCTGGAATGAGGCAATGAAATAAAAGCTCTTATCTTAGTTGAAAATCTTTTCCCATTAAGTAACTCTGAAAGTGCAATTAAATCTGGTGAGGTAGGTAAGGCTGTTCTCTGTGCCCAACAATAGAGAAAGGAGAGGTGGCATTCCAAAACTCCCAGGACCAAGTCAGTGGTTTAGGTGTCCAGAAGGAAAGAAACAGATTGCTTCCCTGCTGCGTTCTGGGTTCCCTGCCATGTCTGTAGCTAAGCCTAGGTCTGCTGGAGGGCTTAGCCTGATGTACCCATGCATCTTGGTGCCTGGTGGCAGTCAGCTGACTGGTTGTCTTTATAGGCCGCACTTTTAACAAGGCTGTTGATGGTCTGGCTTTTTTCCTCATTTTTAACAGGGACCCAACAGCTTTCAGAGTCAGCGAGTGCCAGCACTTGGCAATTTTGTTTTTGAGCTTTTATCTCTTCCTTGGCACACCTTAAATGTCACAGATGACTCTTTTGCCTGTGGGGTCAGGAGCCTTGCTCTCCAGATGCTTAAGTTTTAGTCGGGGAAGTCCGGGGAACAAGAGACGGATTTTACTCCATGTCCTGAATTTTTTTTTCTTTCTGATGATTGTTGGCTTAAGGACAGCTTTTAGAAGATCTGCCAGGAGGCAGACTATAAATAAACCAATCCTTTTGGAAGACTTGCCTGAGGCTATAAACTGATTTTTGGCTTAAGAGCCATCCTGACTACTGTAAACTTATTTGTATGGATCTTAGCCGCTTCCAGATCCATCTGTGCCTCCCAAGGCAGTTTGAGAATGAGTGGGTGGAGTTAAGGTGAGTTAGGAGAGTCGTAGAAACCGCCCAAGCCCACCCATTTGAGCCCGCTCACAGCTGGCATAAGTCAGACAGAAAAGGTTGCCCGTGGCCGACGCAGAAGTGGGGAGGGAGAAGGGTTTAGAGCTTTAGCAGAAAGCTTGGGGATAAAGTAACTCTCTTATTTGCCCATTTGCTGGCAGAAGTTCCCACAATGCTGTTACGCAGCCAGGTTTACACTGTTATGTGGCCAGGTTTACCGGTACCCAGTCCTGTCCTCCAATGTAAGTGGTAAATGTATCTGCCCCTTTGTCCCATGGCTGTAGCTGAGAGAAAAATAAAAAATTAAAATAACAAACCAGGATCAGACTCCAATATCGGGCGTCCCCGAGAGTGAAGAGAGATCTAAGAATCAGCTCAAGTTACCCATTCTCTTCCACGGTGGACCCGAGACAGCACTGACCCCCTCGTCAGGAGCGAAAATGTGCCTGCCGTAGTCAGCACAGCCCGAGGACAACCCCCGGGGTGTCGGTTGCAAAGAATATAGCTCAGACTACAGCCGCGAGAACAGCGGACTCACTCACTGTGGTGAAGAATCATGGCGGTAGCAGTAGTGGTAGCTGTGTGGGGGTCCAGTGGAGGCGAGGGATTGCTCGCAGTCTTGCTGAATGGGGGAAGAGGCGGCAGCAGTGGTCGCAGCAGGTCCTCGGTGATCTATCCAAGTCTGAACAGCACCAGATGTTTGTTAAGCAGCGATGCTCATAGCTGGCCACCGCCCACGGCGGCCATGCCAACAGAGAGCGCTGGATGCCGCAGTGGCAGAAGAATCACGAGCCATGATTACCTTTCTAGAGCTTTATTAGGAGAGAGAGAGAGACAGACAGACAGACTGCATGGAGGGGAGAGAATACAGAAGGAGAAAGTACGGAAAGAGGGAGAGAGAGGGAGAGAGAGAGAGAGAGAGAGAGAGAGAGAGAGAGAGAGAGAGAGAGAGAGAGAGAGAGAGACCACGTGGAGGGGAGAGAATATGGAAGGAGAGAGTACGGAAAGAGGGAGAGAGAGAGACCCGTGGAAGGACACACCCACATTTTAGGCTGGGACGCCATTGCAGGCTGGTAACGTAGTAAGAGCATAATCCTTACAGCTTTATTTTCCCTTTTATTGAAAATAGATTCTTTTCTCACGTAATATACTAATTACAGTCTCCCGTCCCTCTACTCCTCCAAGTTCCTCCCCACCTCCCTTCCCTATCCATTCCCTTTCTGTCTCTCATTAAAAATTAATAGGCTTCTAAAAGATAACAGCAAAACATAACAAAAAATAAGATAAAACAAAAACCATCACATTGAAGTTGGACAAGGCAAACCAACAAAAGGAAAATAGCCTGAAGAGAATCAGAGACCCACTCATTCACATACTCAGGAATCCCACAAAAACACTAATCTAGAAGCCATAGTATAATATATACATGGAGGACCTGCTGCAGACCATGATAGGCCTTGTGCACGCTGCTTCAGTCTCTGAGTTCATATCTACTTTGATCATGTTGATTTAGAAGGCCTTGATTTCTTGGTGTCCTCCATCCCCTCTGGCTCTTACACTCATTTCACCTCTTCTTCCACGGAGTTCCTTGAGCCCTGAGGGGAAGGATTTGATGGTGATATCCCATTTAGAGTTGAGTGTTCAAAGACTCTCACTCTGAATAATGTATGGCTGTAGGTCTATGTATTTTTTCCCATCTGCTGCAGGAGGAAGATTCTTGATGATAGCTGAACAGAAAACTGATCTGTGAGTATAGCAAAATGTCATAAGCAGTCATTTTATCACTATGCTTTTTTTTCTCTCTCTCTCCCTGTTTTAGAACAGTAGTATTTGGTTTTACCCTAGGTCACTGGGCTATTTAGTCTTCATTTTGTGGCCATGCAAGTAATGTTGGGTATAGATTCCATCAACTAGAGTGGGCCTTACGTCAAATCCAATATTGGTTGGTTACTCCCACAGGCTTTGTGCCACCATTGTCCTAACACATCTTTCAAATAGTTCACCATTGTAGATCAAAGAGTTTATGGCTGGCTTGGTGTTTACATTTCTTTTTTGATAGCATGCAGAGTACTTTCCTATACAAAAGACTCTATCTAGAAAGAACACAGGGGAGACGACTCTGTATAGGTAGGAGCTCAACTTCTCCATGCTCAATGAGTTTTGTAGGTATTGTCTTCAACCATGGGGCCTTGCTGTCAATTTGTGGAAAGCAACCTGTAGTCTTGGCAACAGCCTGAGTTTGGGGATTCTCATGCGACTCCTTTGGCCAACAATTCAATTAGATATAACTCAGTCCTGGCACTGGAAGCTTCAGTTGGTGAAAACAGATGTCCAGTTGGGGCCCCATTATTTGTCAATTTCATTTAGTTCACTTCATATATGTACATATTTTAGAAGGTTTCTACTGTGTTATGTTTCCATGCTATCACTCAAATGTCACTTAACTTTAGCTGTCTCTGCCTACATTCCCTCCCTCATTTCCCTTTTCCCTCTCCCACCCCACTTGATCCTCCCATCCCAGCATCCCCATCCTTCCAGAACTTATCTGTTCTATTTCTCTTTCTTAATGAGATCTATCTGTACCTCTTACTCCCTTAATCTGTACCTATTCTCTGTGGTTCTATGGATCATGGCTTACTTACTAATGACTTAACAGCTAATATGTCACTTATTTTATTGACCTTAGCCATTCTGACACGTATAAGATGAAATCTCAAAATAGTTTTGATTTTCATTTCCCTGATGGCTAAGGATGTTGAACATTATTTGAAGTGTTTCTCAGCCATTTGAGTTTCTTCTTGAGAATTCTGTTTAGATTTGTATTCCATTTTTTCATTGAATTATATGTTTTCCTGATGTCTAGTTTTTTTAGTTCTTTATATATTTGGGGTATTAACCCTCTATTGGATGTATAATTGGTAAAAATCTCCTATCATTTTGTAGGTTGCTGCTTTGTCCAAATGATAGTAAGCTTTGCCATGCAAAAGCTTTTCTTTCAGTTTTATGAGGTCCCATTTATTTATTTATTTATTGTTTTTACAAGACAGGGTTTCTCTGTAGCTTTGGAGCCTGTCCTGGACTAGCTCCGTAGACCAGGCTGGCCTCGAACTCACCGGCCTCTGCCTCCCGAGTGCTGGGATTACAGGCATGTGCCACCACCTCCCAGCGAGGTCCCATTTATTAATTGTTGATCTTATAGCCTATGTTAACAGTATTCTGTTCAGAAAGTAATCTCCTGTGCCAATGTATTCAAGGCTATTCCCTACTCTTCTATCAGGTTCAGTGTATCAGGTTTTATGTTGAGGCTTTTGATCTACCTTAAAATTGAGTCTTGTGCAGGGTGATACGTTTGAATCTATTTGCATTCTTCTACATAACCATCCAGTTTGACTAGCATCATTTGTTTAAGATGCTGTCTTTTTTCCAAGGTATGTTTCTGACTTCTTTATCATAAATCAAGTGTTCATAGGTATGTGGGTTTATGTCCAGGCCTTCAATTCAACTCCATTGATCAACATGTCTGGTTTTTTTTTTGTTTTTTTTTTTTTTTTTTTTTTTTTTTTTTTGTACCAGTACCATGCTGTTTTTATTACCATAGCTCTGTAGTACAGCTTGAGATCAGGGATGGTGATAACTCTAGCAATTCTTTCCTGGAACTTGCTTTGTAGACCAGGCTAACCAGCTACATAAGTTTTTATGTTTCCACATGAAATTGAAAATTGTCCTTTCAAGATCTATGTAAAGTTGTGTTTGTTTTGTGTTGGCTAACTACTCCTAGGCATTGGGACTGTCCTGGAGTGTGGTTGATATGCCCAGTGACACTGCACTAGAGAAAACTTAATTTTATTTTCCAATGGCTTTCAATTAAAAATAGCTTCTTGGTTGAGGTGGGATCCTGTGTCCACTTCCCCATCTCAGTGCCAGACCCCATCTGGCTTGACCTTGTGTGGGTCTTATACTTCCTAGCTCCATCCATTTACTTACATATTTCATAATTTTCTTTTTCTTAAAAGCTTAACAATTAATAAATTTAAGCCTTCTTTAATAGTTTAACAGATATTATTAGTAATGAACCATTGCATAAATGTACCACACTTCATTATCCATTCATCAGTTGATGGACAGTCAAACTGTTTCCAATTTCTGGTTGTCATAAAAGAGCATCAATGAACATGGATGAGTTGATTTCTCTGTATGACGTAGCATTGTAGGATATACAGTCCTTTGGGTATATGCCAAATAATGGTATAGCTGGATCTTTGAATCAGTCATTCTCAGCTGCATGAGGAATGGTCATGCTAATTTCCACAGGGGCTATAAAAGTTTCCACTCCCACCAGCGATGAATGGTGTTCTTCTTTCTCCACTTCCTCACACCAGCATGTGCTCTAGTTTGTTTTTATTGATTCCACCTTTAAGCTAATATTTGATGACTTCTAGTAGGTTGGCAGTGCTTCAGGACAGGCCCACATCTAAGAATATTTGGACAACGCAAATTGAACTTAATGGGTTTTTTAAAAATTAAGAGAAATCACAAAGTTAGGTGTCTTTATGAAATCACATGAGAGTGCATCTGGAGCTGGAGGAGGGTGACTCTGATCAAAATATATTGTATGATATATCTTTGTCCTCGATTCTATCACATTGATCATTGTTTGTGGTTTTGTGCCAGTGCCATGCTATTTTTACTACTATGGCTCTGTAGTATAACTTGAAATCAAGTGACACATTGATTTCCGGAAGACAAAACCACTGCACTCATGAACTCACAACAGCTTTGGTTGTCTGCACAGGATCAAGCCAATCTATATTTTAGAATGGAATAGGACAAATCCATGCACCCCCCCAGGGTGAGAAGCTGAGAAGCTATGGACAATTGATGGCTCTGGGGAGGAAGAATCAATTTTCTTTAAGGATGTGATTCAGGGTAGGTTAACCACATTCCAGTGAATGGCCCCACACCTGGAATTATACAGACAGCACAAATTGGAGTCAGTGAGTTATTAAATAGTAATATAAAGGAAGAGTAGATGGGGTGGATCTGGGAGAAGTAAGGAAAGGAGTTGAGGGTGAATATGTTCAAGATATATTAAATTCTCAAGGAATCAATAAACATATTTGTATAAATATATAAAAAAGTATAGTCAAGGCGGGTAGAGAAATTGTGATTATTTTTACTTTTTTATTTTGAGATTTGGACACAATTACAAATTTCTCCCTTCCTTGTCCTCTCTCCAAGCCCTATTATATACCCCTCTCCACTCTTCCTTCAAATCCACTACCTCTTTTATTGTTACTGCATGTAATATTGCTTGTATGTATGTTTCAGGGCTGATCATTTGGCAGTGGACAACCCATTTGTTTGTTCCTCCCTGGGGAGAACCAAATCTTCCCTACCAACTGTCTTTGATTGCCTATAGTTTTGTTGTTGTTGTTGTTGTTGGTGGTGGTGGTGGTGGTGGTGTGTGTGTGTGTGTGTGTGTGTGTGTGTGTGTGTGTGTGTGTGTGTGTGTGTAGGATTGAGGCCTCATTGCTTATCCTTGCTATTCTTTAGCATGTCCACTGGTGCCTTCCTTGTTTGGCTCATGTTTGGATAGCCACGTTGGTGAGACATTATAGGTGCAGCTTCTGACATTACTAAGAGACACAATCTCACAGCAAAGTTTCTGATCCTCTGACACTTAAAATCTTTTCTCACACACACACACACACACACACACACACACACACACACACACACACACCCCTTCACATTGTTCCCTGAGTCTTAGGTGTGGGAGTGTTTTGCAAGTGTGTATCCATTGGGACTGGGCTCTACAAATCTGCATTTTTATTGATTGTAGTTTTCTGTAGTGGTTCATCTACAAGAGAAATTTCCTTGATGAGGGGTAAAGATTACATTTATTTGTATAAGGACAAATGTGTATAGATTGTTGTTAGCAATTAAACTTGTTTAGCAAAGAAGTAGCTGTAGATTTTCCTCCAATAACCATGATTTTACTAGCACTGAGTAGTTAGCTAGGTTCCCAGAACCAGGTATCCCTCTTGTTAAGCAGTTAAGTCCAATTAAAGAGCTGTTGGTTACTACCAAGTTATACAAGCCACTATTGAACTCTTAATGTGATTATGCCTCACTGGTCAATGGTGTGGTTCATAGGCGTCACAGCTGGGTAGGACTGTTGGTTACCTCCCTCCTTTGGAAACTTGTGTGCTGCCTTCTGATACCATGGAATCTAGTCTTCCAGGAGGAGGCATATAGGTCAGTTCCAGCTCTGGAGTCTATGGGCCCTGTTTCTGAAGTTTATGCTGTCTTCCACACTAGGACTTATCTTCTATCTCTGATGGGCAACCAAGGGCGACAGCAATAGGCCATATGTTTGGGGAGTCTCTTGGACAACCCTGGCCAACTACTCAAAAGAGGGATTTTCATGTCTGATATTGTAGTTTTTGATAGGTATCTTTGGCTCTTGGAGGGAGCTCTGTCAGCCCAGTAAGAAAAATTCATTAAAACTATGTATGTATATTTATACAGAGAATTACTTGTATTATAGGTTTTGGGGGTTTTGTTGTTTTTTGTTTTTTTATTTGTTTGTTTTGGGGTTTTACTGTTGTTTGTGTTTTTTCTTAGTAAATATTTAATAGTATGATTGCTTGTGGCTTTTTCAGACATCCTTATTGTAGCAATTGTGTTTTAACTTTTGATATTATATGAGTTATTTTGGGGGTGATTATCAGTATGTTTCCTCAAGTTTTGTACAAATTACCTAGGATCTTGTTAAAACACAAATTCTAATTCAGCAGAAGAAAGAAAAAAACTAATGCCAATTCTTTGAAAACTATTCTAAAGCATGAAAATGGAGGGACCCCTTCTAAATTTATGGTATAAGGTCAGCATTACCCTGTTACCAAAATAGTCAAGGACAGACACACACACTCACCAAACCACACACAAACTCTAGCCAAGTATTCCTGATGGAAACAGATACAAATATTCTTAGCAAAATACTAGCAAACGAAGCTGGAGAGATGGCTCAGTGGGAAAGACTGCTTGCTGTGAAAGCATTAGGACCTGAGTTCAAATCCCCAGCACCCATGTTTAAAAAGGAGGGTGTGCCTGTGTATATCTATATCTTTACAATGAGGAGCATAGACAAATAGATCCTGATCTCACTGGCCAGTGAACTGAGTGGAAATAACAATGTTCAGATTCATTGAGAGACTGTCTTAAAAGCTAAGGTGGAGAGCAATAGACGTGGATCCCTAACATGTCCCACTGCCCTCTGCACTGTGCACATGGGCACACACAGCCACACACAGTTGTACATGCACATATCATATACCCATTCAAAACACTAGCAAATCAAATCCAACATCGTATCAAAGATTGTTTATCACAATCAAGTTTGGTTAATCGAGAGAGGCAAGGATGATTTATGTATATAACACTTTTTAAGTGTAGTATACCATATAAGCATAAAGATAAAATCATAATTATCTCAATAGATGTAGAGAAGGCATTTGATAAAATACAATATTCCTTTATGATAAAGCCCTAAACAAATTATGTATAAGACTGATCATACTCTAAGTATAATAAAGGATAGCCCATATCTAACATCATACTAAATACAGAAAAGCTGAAAGCATTTCTTCCTGTCTAAGATCAGGAACAAGGCCACAGTGCCCAGTTTCACTGCTCTTGTTCAGTACCAGTTAGTCAAGGCAATTAAATAAAGATAGGAAACCAAGAGCAGAAGTATAACTATCCCAGATTGCAAACAATATGATTTTATTGAGAGAAAAACAAAACTCTACCAAGACTCTTAGAACTGATTTCTTGCAAGATGCAAAATGAACATAATCGGCATTTTATACATCAGTAATGAAATTGCTGAGAAGCAAATCATGAAAATAATTCCACACAGTAGTTACAAAAAACACCTAGGAATAAATTTAACCAAGACCTGAAAGACCTCTATAATGAAAATTACAAAATACTTTTTAAAAAAAGAATAAAAGAGAAAGTGAGAATGTCTTTGTGTTCATTAATTGGAAGAATTAATATTTTTTAAATGTCCACAGTATCTAGTTTATGGATTCATTGAAGTTTTATCCATATTTGTGTAGTTACATTGTAGTATTCTTTCCAAGCATACACACTTCAAATTGTTAATGTTACTGGCCTATTTGTGTCTATGTCTAACTACTAATTTTATGTAAAATGTTAAAAATTAATGACAATTTTTATTTAAATTTTTTGAGAATTTTACACAAGTACTATATTTATATCCTTTCCCCCTCCAACTTCTACTGTATCCTACAGCACTCCCTCACAATAGTCTCCATCTGCTGCGAAATCAGCTTCTTTGATGATGAATAAGAGCTGCACTCATCTGTGGTTATAAGGATGAGTATTTAGAATACTCTTAGAAAATATATTGGTTTAGGAAAATGGCAGTAGTGGGTTCTCCACTAGGACCTATGACAACTCCAGGCAGACAGATGTCTTCTAATTTCTTATTTTTGCTTATGTGTATGTGTAGAGTGCTTGCATGTATGTATCCATATTCACATGTCTGTGGGTACATATGTGTCCTTGGGGGTCTGAGGTTGCAGTTGTGTGTCTTCCTTGATTGTTCTCTTCCTTATGTAATGAGATAGGATCTCTTGATGAACGTGTAGCTTGCCATTTCAACTAGTCTAGCTACCAGGGATACCCATGTCCACCTCCTGCATGCTGGGATAACAGAAAAGCTGCCATGCCTACCTGGCATTTTCTTGGGTTCTGGGCATCTGAAGCCTGGTCTTTATGCTTGTTGGCTCACAGTTTTCCTGCTTTTCTATCAACCTAGTCCCCAGTTTCTGATTTTATCTATGCTGTACTTTGTTGAACATAAGTCTTTGTGTTATTATTTACTTTTTGCCTTTTTATAATTTCTGGTTCTGGGATTTCATTCCTTTATTTTCAAGTCATGGTCTTGTCATTCTTTTTGTAGGTAGAAAATTTAGCAAGTTTGAAAGTAGACTATTTAGCAAGCTTGCCAGGTTTGTTTTTTTTTACTTTTTTAATTAAATTTTTTTCATTTATTTTACTTACCAACCACACTTTCCCCTCCCTCCTCTCCTCCCATTCTCTCCCCCTCCTCCCATCTACCACCTCCCATCAACTCCTCAGCCTCCATTCAGAAAAGGGAAGGCCTCCCATGGGAGTCAATAAAGCATGGCACATCAAGTTGAGGCAGGACAAAGCTCCTCCTCCAGCATCAAGGCTGGGCTAGGCAACGCAGCATGGGGAATAGGTTCCCAAATGCCAGCTGAAGCACCAGGGACAAGTCCTGCTGATCCCACTGTTAGTGAGCCCTACAAACAGCTACACAGCTGTCACCCATGTGCAGAAGACCTATGTTGGTCCTATGCAGGCTCCCTAACTGTTGCTCCAGAATCCATGCGCTCCCACAAGCTTACTCAGGTCAGCTGTTTCTGTGGGTTCTTCTGTCATGATCTTGTTCTTACAATCCCAACTCCCTCTCTTCAGCAAGACTACAGAAGCTTGGCCCAGTACTTGGCTGTGGATCTCTGCATCTGCTTCCATCAGTTGCTGGTTGAAGGCTTCTTTTATGACAATCAGGGTAGTCACCAGTCTGATTGCAGGAGAAGGCCAGTGCAGGCATCCTCTTCATTGTTGCTAGGAGTTTTAGCTGGGGTCATTCTTGTAGATTCCAGAGAGTTTCCCTGACACCAAGTTTCCCCCAACCCAAAGACGTGCCCCCATCAAGACATCCCTTTCATCACTCCCACCTCTATCCTGCCCCCAACCCACCCAACCTAATCCCTCATGTTCCCATCCCCTGCCCCCAGTTTACCAGGAGATATCTGCTATTTCCCCTTCCCAGGGAAATCGTGCATCCATCTTTGGGCCCTCCTTGTTACTTAGCCTCTCTGGGGCTATGGATTGTAGCCTGATTATCCTTTACTTTATACCTGATATCCACTTATGAGTGAGTACATACCATGTTTGTCTTTCTGGGTCCTGGTTACCTCAGGATGATTTTTTTTTTCTAGTTCCATCCATTTGCCTGCCAATTTTATGATGTAATTGGGTTTTTTTGTTTGTTTGTTTGTTTGTTTGTTTACCTCTGAGTGATACTCCATTGTATAAATTTACCACATTTTCTTTATCTATTCTTCAGTTGAGGGACATCTAGATTGTTTCCAGGTTCTGGCTATTACAAATAACACTGCTATGAACATAGTTGAGCAAGTGTCCTTGTAGTATGATTGAGCATTCCTTGAGTATATGCCCAAGAGTGGTATCCTGGGTCCTGAGGTAAATTGATTCCCAATTTTCTGAGAAACTGCCATGTCAATTTCCAAAGTAGCTGTACAAGTTTACACTCCCATCAGCAGTGGACGAGTATTCCCCTTACTCCACATCCTGTCCAACATAAGCTTGTCATCAGTGTTTTTTGATCTTAGATATTTTGACAGGTGTAAGATGGTATCTCAGAGTCATTTTGATTTGCATTTCCCTGATGGCTAAGGATGTTGAACAATTCTATAAGTGTATCTCGGCCATTGGAGATTCTTCTGTTGAGAATTCTCTTTTTCGATCTGTATGCTGTTTTTTAATTGAGTTATTTGGCATTTTGATGTCTAGTTTCTTGAGTTCTTTATATATTTTGGTGATCAGCCTTCTGTCATATGTAGGATTAGTGATGATCTTTTCCCATTCTATAGGCTGCTGTTGAAGTTCCTTTGTTATACAGGATTGTTTTAGCTAAGTTTGGTTTTTTGTTTTTCCATATGAAGTTGAGTATTATTCTTTCAAGGTCTGTGAAGAATTGTGTTGGAATTTTGATGGGGATTGCATTGAATCTGTAGATTGCTTTTAGTAAGATTGCCATGTTTACTAAGTTAATCCTACCAATCCATGTTCATGGGAAATCTTTCTATTTTCTGATATCTTCTTAAATTTCTTTCTTCAAAGACTTAAAGTTCTTGTCATACAGGTCTTTCACTTGTTAGAGTTACCCCAATATTTTATGTTATTTGTGGCTATTACAAAGGGTGTTGTTTCCCTGACTTCTTTCTCAGCCCATTTATCATTTGTATTTAGGAGGGGTACTGATTTTTTTTAGTTAATCTTGTATCCAGCCACATTACTGAGGCCGTAGGAGTTCCCTGGTAGAATTCTTGGGGTCACTCATGTATACTGTCATAATCATCTGCAAATAGCAAAAGTTTGACTTCTTCCTTTCCAATTTGTATTTGCTTGATCTCCTTTTGTTGTCTTATTGTTCTAGATAGAACTTGAATAGATGTGGAGAGAGTGGACAGCCTTGTCTTGTTCCTGATTTTAGTGTAATTGCTTTGAGTTTCTTTCCATTTAATTTGATGTTGGCTGTTGGCTTGCTGTATATTGCTTTTATTATGTTTAAGTATGTTCCTTGTATCTCTGATCTCTCCAAGACCTTTATCATGAACAGGTGTCAGATTTTGACAAAGGCTTTTTCAGCATCTAATGAGATGATCTTGTGGGTTTTTTTTTCTTTTGTTTGTTTATATGGTGGATTACATTGACAGATTTTCGTATGTTGAACCATCCCTGCATCTCTGGCATGAAGCCTACTTGGTCATGGTGGATGATTTTTTTTAATGTGTTCTTGAATTTGGTTTGCCAGTATTATACTATCTTTACATCAATGTTCATGAGGGAGATTTGTCTGTGATTCTCTTTCTTTGTTGCATCTTTGTGTGGTTTGGGTATCAGGTAACTGATGATTGGTTCTGTTTCCTTAGGGGTTATAGGTCTATTTAAATTGTTTATCTGGTCTTGATATAATTTTGGTATGTGGTACCTATCAAGAAAATTGTCCATTTCTTTTAGATTTTCTAATTTTGTGGAGTACAAGTGTTTGAAGTATGACCTAATAATTCTCTGAATTTTCTCAGTGTCTGTTGTTATATCCCCTTTTTCATTTATGATTTTGTTAATTTGGATAATCTTTCTCTGCCTTTTGGTTAGTTTGGATAAGGGTTTGTCTATCTTGTTGATTTTCTCAAAGAACCAACTCTTTTGTTTCATTGATTCTTTGTATTGTTCCCTTTGTTTCTATTTTGTTGATTTCAGCCCTGAGTTTGATTATTTCCTGTCATCTACTCCTCCTTGGTGAATTTGCTGCTTTTTGTTCTGGAGTTTTCAGGTGTGCTGTTAAGCAGCTAGTGTGGGGTTTCTCCAAATTCTTTATGTGGTACTTAGTGCTATGAACTTTCCTCTTAGCACTGTTTTCATAGTGTCCCATATGTTTGGGTATGTTTTGGATTCATTTTCATTGAATTCTAGGAAGTCTTTAATTTCTTTTTTGTATTTTTCTTGACCCATTGGTAATTCAGTTGAGATTTGTTCAGTTTCCATGAGTTTGTAGGCCTTCTGTAGTTTGTGTTGTTGTTGAACACTAACCCATGGTGATTATAACAGGGGGTTATTCCAATTTTTTTTTCTATCTGTTAAGATTTGATTTGTAAGCCGGGCGTTGGTGGCGCACGCCTTTAATCCCAGCACTTGGGAGGCAGAGCCAGGCGGATCTCTGTGAGTTCGAGGCCAGCCTGGGCTACCAAGTGAGCTCCAGGAAAGGCGCAAAGCTACACAGAGAAACCCTGTCTCGAAAAACCAAAAAAAAAAAAAAAAAAAAAGATTTGATTTGTAACCAAGTGTGTGGTCAGTTTTAGAGAAGATTCCATGAGATGCTGAGAAGGAGGTATATTCTTTTGTGTTAGAGTGGAATGTTCTGTAGATGTCTGTTAAGTTCATGTGTGTCATAAGGTCTGTTAGTTCCCTTATTTCTCTGTTAAGTTTCTGTCTGACAGACTTGTCCATTGGTGAGTGGAGTGTTGAAGTCTCCCACTATTAGTGTGTGGGGTTTGATGTATGATTTAAGCTTTAATAATGTTTAACTTACAAATGTGGGTGCCCTTGTATTTGGGGCACAGATGTTCAGAATTGAAACTTTATCTTGATGGACTTTTCCTTTGATGAATATGAAATGTCCTTCTCCATCTCTTTTGATTAAATTTAGTTTGAAGTCTATTTTGTTAGATATTAGGATAAGTACACCAGCTTGCTCCTTAGGTCTATTTGATAGGAAAATCTTTTCCCAACCCTTTACTCTAAGGTAGTGTCTATCTTTGAAGTTGAGGTGTGTTTCTTGTATGCAGCTGAAGGGTAGATCCTATTTACATATCCATTCTGTTTGACTGTGTCTTTTTACTGGCAAATTGAGTCTGTCAATATTAAGAGATATTGATGACCAGTGATTGTTAATTCCTGTTATTTTTTTGTTTTGGTGGTAGTGGTAGTAGAGTGAGAGAGAGAGAGAGAGAGAGAGAGAGAGAGAGAGAGAGAGAGAGAGAGAGAGAGAGAGTGTTTTCTTTCTTTGAGTTTTGCTGGTGTAAAATTATCTATTTTTCATGGGTGTACCTAACTTTGTTGGGTTGGAGTTTTCCTTCAAGTACTTTCTATAGGGCTAGATTTGTGGATAGGTATTGTTTAAATCTGATTTTGTCATGAAATATCTTGTTTTCTTTGTCTATGGTGATTGAAAATGTTGCTGGGTATATTAGTCTAGGCTGGCATCCATGGTCTCTTAGTATCTGCAAAACGTCTGTCCAGGACCTTCTGGCTTTTATAGTCTCCATTGAGAAGTTGGGTGCAATTCTAATAGGTCTGCCTTTATATGTTATTTGGCCTTTTTCCTTTGCAGCTCTTAATATTCTTTCTTTATTCTGTATGTTTAGTATTTTGATTTTTTTTTTTGGTCCAGTCTCTTTAGTGTTCTGTAAGCTTCTTATACTTTTATGGCATGTCCTTCTTTAGGTTGGGAAAGTTTTCATCTTTGGTTTTGTTGAATATGTTTTCTGTGCCTTTGAGGATTCTTCTCCTTCTATACCTATTATTCTTAGGTTTGGTCTTTTCATGGTGTCCCAGATATCCTGGATGTTTTATGTTAAGAATTTATTGGATTTAACATTTTCTTTGACCAATAAATATATTTCCTCTATTGCATCTTCAACACTTGAGATTATCTCTTCCATCTCTTGTATTCTGTTGGTGATAGTTTCATCTGTAGTTCCTGTTCTCTTACCCAGATTTTCCATTTCCAGAATTCCCTTGGTTTGTGTTTTCTTTGTTGCCTCTATTTCAATTTTCACGTCTTGAACCATTTCCTTTACCTATTTGATTTTTTTTCTTGGTTTTCTTGGATTTCTTAAAGGGATTTATTGATTTATTCCATTTTGTTTATCTTTTCCTCCATTTATTTAAAGGATTTTTTCATTTCCTCTTTAAGGGCCTCTGTCATCATCATAAAGTTACTTTCAAGGTCATTTTCTTATGCTTTAGCTGTGTTGGAATGTTCAGGTCTTCCTGTTGTAAGATCACTGGGTTCTAGTGGTGCCATATTGCCCTTTCTGTTGTTGAATGTATTCTTACACTGGCATTTATAGGTCTGGCTTTGGGATGGTTATACTATGGGTGTTGATTCTTGTGTTGTCTTTGTTGGAAGGGTGTTTTATTCCTTTATTATCTGTTTCTTTATTGTCTTTTGTCCTGAATGCCCAAGGGTTCTGGTGATTGGCAGGTTTTCATGTCCCATTACCATTTTCTCAGGTGAGGTTTGTCAGGTGTTGGGTGCCTAGATCCAGAGTATCCTTCTGTTCTTCTGACTGATAGGGGTTGTACCTGTGCCTGTGGAATCTGGTTTTCTAGCTGGTATGGGTTGTATCTGTGCCTCTGTAGTCTCCTGTGGTTTCAGGGGAGGGCTGGCCATGGAGAGGATGATCAGGTAAGTGGGGTTAGGTGGTGGAGTGGGTCTTGGGGGACCAGAATCCAGAGGGTGGTGGTGGTGCAGCTTAGAGGCAGGTCTCTCCCCTGTTGGCAGGCAGCTGAGGACTGCACCAGAGCAGTTGAATTCCACCAGAGTTAGGGGCAGGGCCCAGCTGCCTTGCTGGTACTGAGATGGTACTGGGGCATGGAGTAAGTCCAGGGGTTTAGGATCTGGAGGTCATGGCAGTTCGACTGGGAGGCCAATAATTCACCTGTTCTTCCAACTAGTGTGGGTTGTGCCTGTGCCTATAGAATCTGCTGGGGTTGTGGGGCCAGCTGGCCACTGGCAGGGTGATCTGGTTGTTGGGGTTGAGCAGCAGATTGGGTCTTGGGGGAAGAGAATGCAGTGGGTGGCTGTGGTGGTGCAGCCTGGAGGCAGGTCTCTCACCTGCTGAGGACTTTTCTTCCAACTGATATGGGTTGTGCCTGTGCCTATGGAGTCTGCTGGAGTTTGGGGGAGTGGCTGGCCACTGGGAGGATGATCAAGTGGGTGGGGTTGGGTGGCAGTGGAAATAAAACCCAATTGGTGGTGGTGGCAGTTGTGGTGCAACCTGGAGGCAGGTCTCTTACGTACTGGCTGGCTGCTGGGGACTTGCCGCTTGCAAGTTTTATTAATGTTAATATTTTACTTTTGCAAAGAGACAAACACATTCAGCCAAAGAAATGTCTTTTATATCAAATTTGTGGTAGGTTCTGTAGGTTGCAAGCTAAAGATTATTTGCATTTCCTTCACCATATGTCTGAGTTACTCTTTAATCTGTTTTATTTGACCATGAGTTTTCTCACACAGGGTATATCAGGGAAGGATTCCTGGCAGTACAGCATGCTGTGGATAAGAGCATTATGTTATATCATGAAATCAGTGCTGGGAAAAAGCTATTTGATGAAACTAACATTCTCATACAGAGATTTCCATACCCAGCTCATCCTCAGGATAAATTACTTTGGATCTCCAGTCCTTTCATCCCTTTGATGTTCATAATTATGTTCTCTTCCATTGTTCTTTCCATCACACGATCCATTGTGTTTGAAAAGGAAAAAAGATTAAAGGTAATATCACTTACTTTGTGATAGTTTCTGTTTTAAAAAGTACATGTGTGTGTGTGTGTGTGTGTGTGTGTGTGTGTGTGTGTGTGTGTGTTATGTATGCATTTACACACACAGCCTGTGGATATCTTTTGGAAAGTTAATTACCTCCTTCTATATATTCAGAATTTCTGAATATTGGTTATATTCTAACAGAGCAGCAAGAGACACAAATACAGAAGAGTGAGTCTTTATAATACCAACTTCGCAAGCTAGAAAAGCTTCAAAGACAAACTTAAACAGGAAAGCAATATAGAAGAAAATCTGAAGTCAAGGAAGAGGACAAAAAATATTACTAGATGAACTTGAAGTCTTTTATACTTAGAGCAGCAATGAATTTCAAATACAGTGTGGTTCAGGGATAAATTAACATCAGTCCCAACACTACTGTTCCATTAACATCAGTCCATTTACTTTTACAATGTTCAAGTTTTCAACAAGAACAAAAAAAGTTACTAAACAAATGAAAAATCAAAAAGCAGTAAAACAATCAAAAAAAAAAGTTGATCATCAGTAGTAGGCTTAGATAAGACACAGATGTTGGACATAGGAGGGGGAGTTTCACAAAGCCCCAGCCCTAGGTGAAGAGCCACATTCAATCAAATGGCTGCTGAGATAAAGTCAGTTCTTTGCCAGGGAGAAGCCTCCTGCTAGGTTATCCAGCCCCATGTGTTCTGCCCTAGACATGTATACATCTGAGGAACAAGTGAATGGACTCAGTAGGGTGTGGTGTGTGTGTGTGTGTGTGTGTGTGTGTGTGTGTGTGTGTGTGTGTGTCTGTGTGTGTGTCTGTGTGTGTGCGCGCGCGCATGTGCTTACATGGCAACAAAAATTAAAGAAGTAGTCATGAATTTCAGGAAATGGGGATTGGACACATTAGGAGCTGAAGGAGGAAGAAAGGGGATGAAAATTATATAAATACAGTATTCATATGTGAAATTCTCAAGAAAATTAAAAATATATAGATGTTGGACATATCAGACAGGTATTTTAACTGTGATTAATATTCTAAAGACTGTAAGTGTTGAATTATCCAAAATTCTTGGGGTTTTGTGGGTGATTTTTGCATTTTTATTTAGTTTATCTACCCACCCACATGCACCATGGTATGTATAGAAGTCTGCAAACAACTTGAAAGAGTCAATTCTCTCTATCATGTGCTTATTATGGATCACATTGAGGTTGTTAGGCTTGTCAGGCACGGCAACAGGCACCTTTGCCTGCTGAGCCGTCTCTGCAGCCCCAAAATTCTTTATAGCAATCTTAATTTCTGAGATTCACTGGAATCATGGCGTTCATATATAGTTGAACTTAAAATGTGCCTTTGTTGCAGTATGGTTAAGATACATAGGTGGTCAAAGTACACTGCATACTTGAATGAAAACAGCCTATGTATTCTCATAAATGAAATTTTCAAAAGAAAACATCCCAACAGTACTTAGGAGTACCTTTATCAGGTTTATCCATTGTGGTGATATTTTACTTGTGCATCCCAATAAAACTTATCTGGGGATCAGAGAACAGAGCCAGCTACCAAATTAGACATAGAAGTCAGGCATGGTGGCACACACTTTTAATCCTATATCACTCAGGAGGCAGAGATCCATCTGGATCTCTGAGTTCAAGGCCACACTGGGAACAGAGCCAGGCATGGTGGCACACCTTTAATCATAGCACTTGAGATCTCATGCCTTTGCTTGGGAAGGACACACGCCTTTAATTCCAGGAAGTGATGGCAGGAAGCAGAAAAGTATATAAGGCCTGAGGACCAGGAACTAGAGGCTTTTTAAGCAGTTCAGCTGAGATCCATTTGGGTGAGAACTCAGAGGCTTTCGGTCTGAGGAAACAAGATTAGTTGAGGAGTTGTCAAGGTGAGGTTGGCTGTGGCTTGTTCTGCTTCTTTGATCTTTCATCTTTCACCCCCAATACCTGGCTCCAGGTTTTTCAATTAATAAGAACTTTCAAGATTCATGTTACAATCTATAGATAAGTAAAATAAGGAAAGAACTAGAAAAAATGAACTCAAGACAGTTGAGATTACAAAAACTGAAATGTAGAGAGAAAAATGTAAAATTCCAGAAGCATCCAAAAAATACAGAACAATATCAAATGATATAACACATATAATTACATTCCGAAAAATGAGAAAAATAAAAAGGATTAAAAATACTGGGAGAATTTCCCAAAATTAGTAACGTTTTAAAATGCAGGTGCAAGAAACTCAGAGAACACAAAGATAAACATTACATAAACGTAAGTGTGCACACACCTGGACACAGACACACACACACACACACACACACACACACACACACACAGGCACGCATGCACACTGGCTCATTATAGTCAAATTTCTAAAGACACAGAAAAAAATCTTGAAAGCAAATACCAGTAGGGGAAAAAGCTACATAGATGCCTTTCTCTTAATATCCTGGAAGTAAAGCTTTTATAAGGGATATTTATCTTAGTGCTTGACGATTTAATTTGAAGGCCAGTGAGATGGTTTGTTAGATAAAAGAGCTTACTGCACAAGCCTGATGACCTGAGTTCAATCTTCAGATACCACAGTGGAAGGAAGGAGCCTGCTCAATGGGCAGTTTCCCATGCCTGCTCTTAGTGCTCTTGGGGACTTTGTTAGATAGTCTCCAGCTCTTGGGAGCATTGTCACTCCAAGTAGCATAACTTTATTCAAAACACACACACACACACACACACACACACACATTTTTTCCTTACAAAAGGAGAAGAGGATAAGAGGAATAAATGACACTAAAGATATATGAAAAAGCCCCTAAAATAATTGGATTTAGAATTGAAATAGATTTCTGAACTCAGAAAAATATATATATTAAGAGAAATGCTGACCTTACTGAATACATTTTGATAGACTTCTAAGCCTTGGTTTTTTTCTCATTCTTAAAATGGAGATAATATTAACCATTTTTATAGCGTTTGTAGTAAAAAAAAAATTTTAAAAATGATGTGTGAAAGCACTATGAATTGCCAGACATATAAAATGCTTATTTTATGTTGACTGTCCTACAGGAATACCAGCTCATAATTGGGCTTAGAAATTGGATCATCTGGGCTGGCTATTTCTTCACGTTTTTCCCTTTATATGTCATCATTATCCTTTTGATATGTGCATTACTGTTTGTCCAGGCAAGTATCCAGTTTCACGTTGTCCAACAGACATAAAATTAATCACATATATGATATTAAAACTACCTACTAAATTTTTTTAAACATAGGAGAAACAGAAAACATTCTTTTAATGATACATTTAGCTCAATTATTTAAAAAATATTTTTTACCATGTATCCATTTTTTAAATAATGTTTATTCTTATTTTTATTGTTTTCAAAATCTAGTGTGTTTTATGTTACTATACATCCCAATTCTGACATTAAGTTTTTATAGGAAATACATAATCTATTTTGAGAAATATTGTATTTTTTAATTTAAAATGTCTTTTAAAAAATAAAATAGAGTTCCATATTCATCCCAGCTGTATTTCAAGTGTACTATAAGTACACATGGCTAATGACTACTCCAGTAAGCAGGTGAGTTTCAATGGGTTGAGTCTGCCACACAGTCCAGTGAAAAGAGAGATATCATGCTATGGACTTACTGTTCCCAGGCTTACAGTAAAATAAAATGGTTTTTTGGTTGGTTGATTGATTTTTGTTTGTTTGTTTGTTTCGTTTTGTTTCTTCCTTTCTTTCTTTCTTTCTTCCTTTCTTTCTTCCTTCCTTCCTTCCTTCCTTTCTTTCTTTCTCTCTTTCTTTCTTTCTTTCTTTCTTTTTTTTTTTTTTTACCCTATTAGAAAACTCAGATGCTGCTGATTCTCTTGACAAGATGATAACTTCCTGTCTTTTGAGTCTCACCAGCTGGGTAGTGTGATCTGTTTCACTAGGGACCATACTTTTGTCTCTTTCCTTGTGTTTACATGACACTGGTTAGAGCATACCTTATCTGATGTCTTGATTGCTTTATTGCAGATTGTAGAGGAGCCAATCCTTCGATACAGTGACTGTAGTTTCATCTTTGTCTTTCTTACATGTTATGCCATCGCGTCCATATGCTTTGCCTTTATGGTTAGCACATTCTTCAATAAAAGTAAGTCTGTATTTGTAGTTATCTCTAGCTAGCTAGAAGCACTGCCTTGCATTCAAACATACAAAGTCAATTATACATGAAACAATTTGACAGGAATTATAGAGAACATTAAAAATGAATGTGCCCCAGTGTATATATAAAGAAGATATAAAATGGTGGCATTAGAACTGAGCAGTGCTTCTGTAGAACTTGATTTAAATTGCTACTGAAAGCAAGTACTTCCATATGGCAAGACACTAGTAATCGGTTCTTTGTGAAAACTCACATAAGAATAATAGGTGTCTTCAAATCATACCAAATGGTCGAGTTAGACATTCTATTGAAATATATTTAAACAACTCACAGGTAGGTAAGGGAAACAGAGGTATTAAAATAGTATATTTAGTGGCAGAAGAATCAAAATAGTGGCAGAATTAAGCTCACCATATCAGTAATACCTTAAGTGTTAATCTTCTGAATACCAAAATTATAAAACATAGCCTTGATGGATTATCACTGTGTCCAACATGTTTAGGATTTTTTTAAAAACTTCATTGATACATTTAATTATTCTTTATCAATAAAAAATCAGGAGTCAGATATTGGGATAAGAATCTGATCAGAGAAAATGCAGAGAAGCCACCAGTGACCTCCTACCTCTTCTGTTCCTTCCTCCAAAAGGGCTGAGATCCTCACTAAGCCCTGCCTTACTATTTCCTCAGTCCTCCAAAACCTGTATGGCTAATTTTGGTCAGCTAGTGGCTAGCTTCACCTTCTAATTCAAAACAAACTTTATTGTCAGAATGCAATCAAAATATAACACAATATTCCCACATTTTTGTCTAAATAAAAAGGGAAGGTTTTTAACTCGGACATAGTAAAACTATATACAGTAAGTACAATAATTATATACAAATATATACAGGTAAGAATTACATTAACTAATGTCCAGTCCATTTGCATTTGGCAAATTCAGAGAAAATACTCCATTATCTATCCTATATTGGTGAGTCCACAGTATTGTATCTAATTCACTTTCTATCCTAAATTGTATCACCAACCCCAAACTATCTTTTTATGTCTCTCAACCTTATATGCTTTACACCTCTTTTGTGAATTTCTTTTTTAAATTTGATAACAAGGAAAACTATAACTATCTAGTCTTCAACTCCATCAAAGACCTGAGAAGGATATTACCTGAGTAAACAGGAAGTGCAGAGCAAGCAACTTCCAAAATTAAGAAATGATATAAACAACAGACTGCCTGGACAGTTACCAAGGTTCCTCTGAAATGTTGAGGCATCCATCTTCAGCCTGCAGGCCTAGAACAACTGACAGACCTTT
This sequence comes from Peromyscus leucopus, assembly GCF_004664715.2. Classification (NCBI taxonomy): domain Eukaryota; kingdom Metazoa; phylum Chordata; class Mammalia; order Rodentia; family Cricetidae; genus Peromyscus; species Peromyscus leucopus. Next base: position 84,264,693 of record NC_051063.1, on the reverse strand, counting down.
GAAAGACTGTTCCACCTTTCTTGGCAGAATTCAACAGTTACTTTCTTTTGTGTCCTGCTTATCCAACCTAGATAGCATTCTGTCATCAGTCAAGGCAAGGTCAGTTTCTTGCCCAGTGTCCAACTTTTGCCACAAAGAAAGCAAACACCATATAGAGTTTCTTTAATGCCCACCATCATCTCTGAAGTAGTTTTTGCTGCCAGGAGCAGACATGTCTCATTGCTATAAAAAACCTTATATTATTAAAACATCTTAAATGTCATATTCTATAGCTCCCTGAAGTGTTTGAAGATCACATATCCAGCTAAAATGTATCTCTGTTTGACCTTGAAAACATACCCAACATGACTACAAGTTTGATTGTAATAGGTGACTAACTACTAATCTGCATTTCTTTATTATCCTAAATAGTTTATAAATAACTTTTAAGAACTAGAAATTTGCATTACACTGTTAAATGAACTTCATAGGTATAATACCTTAAACAAGAGTAGAAACATATACAGTATATTTTAACAAAAGTAACCTTAAATTTGTATCAATATACAAAAATATCTTAAACAAGAATAGAAATATATATACACTATAACAAAAATAACCTCAAATTTGTATCAATGTACAAAAATCCATACCAATGTAAAATATTTAAGATTAGTAGTTGCTTTTTTGGTATAAAAGTAGACTCAGTAATCTACTGTTTTATCCTATCATTTCTATATCCCCTTTTTTTTTTCAAAACAAGATCCCTGAATCTAATCTCCTGTATTTAGCTTTTTCCCTGACAATAACAACTTGTTATCAAACCTCCTAAATGATGACAGATATCCATAACCACCCATTGAATGACCATAAAACACCCACCCCACCTCTTGGGAATGTGGGTATTGTGTTCTTAAAATTCCTTCTTGTTGTCTGGTGGTAATGGCATTTATAGGGGACCCTGAGAAAATTGAGATAATAGTCAAATCCTGGGAGAGCTAGCTGCATCATTTTTTGCCAGTCTCCATGTAAAGAGAAAGTATAGAGCTTATCTGAAATCCTGGCCGCAATAGTGCATGAGGCTGGACCATCTCAGCTAGCCACCTTGAAATTGTACTGAGCAGTTTATAGTCCAAAATCCAATCTTTGGGTGGTGTTTGTCAGTTTAGTGGTGTTACCATAGTCCAGATAGAATTCATTACGGGGCCCCATCCTCATTTGGAGACTTCAAAGGTCACTGTTAGGAATGGTCATGGCTCACTGCAGAAAATTTAAACATTTTAAATGTCATATGCAGTAGGTCTCAAAGAGGTTGTTAAAGGACCACAATTTGTTACGTACATCCAGAGTACCAAAACTTAATTCCTAATTACCTGATAGAGACTCAAACCCAAAATCATGTACAGGAAGCTAGATGAAGCCTTTTTCTAGAATTAGGTAGTTCTCTATATGACCATTAATATCATGACAAAAAGTTTAAAATATATTAATTTTATAAATTTGAGATAATATTTATACCTTAAAAATGTTTTAAAGAGTCAAAATAAAACCAAAGAATTATGAGTTAAGTGGCAATAGAATAGTCCCTTAACTTTGGTTTTTCTTCTGTTCCATATCAACTGGCCTTATGGCATGAGACAAAAATTTTGGATTTTCCTTTAACAAGCATGCTTCCATTTAGAGAAGGAGAAAGCCATGCTTCAACTCCAAAGCCAGCTTTAATTTTTAATTGAACTGGGACTACAAAAAGATCATATGCCTTATAGTCTGTAGAAAACAGCAGAAAAAATTTGGAAGATTTATGAAATTTTATTCTGTTGGAAATGTGCTATACCATTAGGCCAATTTACTCTTTTTCTCAGAACATTTTTCTAGATGATTCGTCCTTCTTCAGATGTCTTATTTGTCCAGTGGTCTTCAGATTCTTTAATTGGGTGCCTTCATTCTCCTGGAAAAACAAAAACAAAACCTTACCCCAAACCTAACTTTTTTTGCAAGTTATATCTGATCAAATGAAAAGCATTTGTTAGACTTATTGTTCAACAAGATTGAATGGTCACAACTGTTTAATGAACAGTTAAAACCTCTTCTAATCAAGAGGTTTCTCCTGTTTGAAGCTAATCTTTAACAATTTTGATTGTATCCACTCTTTCTTCTTCTGTGGAAACAAAAACAAAACCACTTCCCCAACATAACTCATATCCTAGTTTCCATTCTGAGGTCAACACATCTTTAAAGTATATAGGCTGACTTAATTCAGCAGGTTTTTTTTCTATTATCCAATGTCTCTCCAAAGCTGTTGTTCCCTTTTTATTAGCATTTATGCAATCAAACTGTGGAGGTCTTTATTACACCTTTATGTTTATTAATCATATCTTTTAGATCTTTCTGTAACTGCTTGCCATGTAGGATTATGTGGTATTCCTGTAATATGCTTTATGTTATAATATACAAAAAAAACTGTTTCATTTTACTAGAGACATTTGCTGGAGCATTGTTATTCTTAATTTGTACAGGTTTCCCCATAATGGCCATAACTTCTAATAAATGTGTAATTATAGAATCAGTCTTTTCAGAACTCAAAGCAGTTGCCTATTAAAATCCTGAATGTGTATGGTGTACATATTTTAATTTTCCAAAATGAAACACATGTCCATTTGCCAAATTTCATTACTTTGAGTACCCTTTGGGTTACTTCCTGAAGGTGGTAGCGTTTGGTTAGACAAAGAACAAGTAGGACATTTCCTTATAATTTCCTTGGCTTGTTGCTAAGTGATAGAAAAATCTTTTTTCAAACCCTTGCTATTAACATGTATATCTTATGAAATTCTGAGGCTTCTAGCACATTTCCTACCAATAGCTGATCAGTTTTATCATTATCTTGTGCTAGAGGACCTGTAGATCCATATGGGATCTGTTATGTATTATATACAAAAGATGATTTCTATTTCTGATTATTTCTTGTAGTTGAATAAATAACAAAGTTAATTCTGAATCATCTGGAATAAGTTCAGCAGTTTCAATATGTAAAACAACTCTTCTGCATATTGAGAATAAGTAACTATATAAAGAGGTTCTAGAAAATCTAATAATACCATGAGAATGGCATATAATTCTAACTTTTGAACAGACTCATAAAGGCTTTTAGACATTTTACTTAAATGTCCTAATTTATAACGTGCCTTTCCTCATTTGTTTGCATCAGCATGGAATGTAGGGGCTCCAGAAATAGGTATTACCTGTACAATGTAAGGAAGGATCCAATTAGTTCTCTTTATAAATTGAAGTCTCTTGCTTTGGAGATATTTGTTGCTAATCTCTCCCAAAAAAATTACTGCAAGATATTTACCAATGTTCATTTTCCGTCCATAATGAGGAAATTTCAGCATTAGTAAAAGTTAATTTCCACTGGCTCTATTCCTGCTAATTGATAAAGTCTTAATTTTCCTTTCAGAATCAATTCCAAAACCTTTTTCTACATAGGTCTTTAATTTTTTACTGTTTGTGTGGTAAAAACATTCATTCTAAGATTCTAAGATATTATCTTCTCTATGCATTATAATTCCTGTAGGGGAATGGCTAGATGTAAAATGTAAAATAACCAGAATACAATCAAACTTTGGATCCAAATGATCCACATGTGCATTCTGTAATTTGTTTTTTTCCCAAGCCAATTCTCTCTCAGCTTCAGCTGATAAATTTCTTGGACTATTTAAGTTCTTACCACCCTATAATGTTTGAAATAAACTACTTAGTTCTTGAGTAATTGTGAACTCAATTCTTGTGAATACAATTGAGGGCTGTAGCCAGTTAATATCTCCCAGCAATTTTTGAAAATCATTAAAAGTTCATACTTGATCTCTCCTGATTTATACTTTCTTTGTTTGAATTTTTTGTAAACCTATCTTATATCCTAGGTAATTAATAGGATCTCCTCTTTGTATTTTTTCAGGAATAATTTGTAATCCCCAACAAGGCAAAATTTTCTGTACTTCTTCAAACATTTTCTCTAAGGTGTCTGAATCTGAATCAATTAGTAAGATATCCCTATAATTGTAAATTATAGATTGAGAAAACTGATTACAAATTATTTCCAATGGCTGTTGAACAAAATACTGACACATGGTAGGGCTCTTTAACATTCCTTGTGGAAGGATTTTCCATTGATATCTTTTAACAGGCTGGGAATTATTACAAGTAAGCACTACAAGGCAATTTTTTCTCTATCCTATTCTTGCAAAGGTGTAGTTTAAAAAAGCAGTCTTTTAAGTCAGTCACTATAATAGACTATCCTTTAGGTAATAGAGAAGGCAATGAAATTCCAGGCTGTAAAGAGCACATCGGCTGAATCACCATATTAATAGCTCTTAGATCTCTTACCATTCTCCATTTTCCAGATTTCTTTTTCATGACAAGTATAGGAGGATTTCAAGGACTGGTTGATTCATTCAATATGTTGAGCATTTAGCTGCTCCTGTACCAACTGTTCTAAGGCCTGTAATATGATGATATATTGTATGCCCCAGTAAAGCTTACCTGGGGATCAGAGGACAGAACCAACCAATAAATTAGACATAGAGGTCAGGCAGTGGTGGCACACACCTTTCATCCTATCACTTGGGAGGCAGAGATCTATCTGGATCTCTGTGAGTTCAAGGCCATGAGAGAAACAGAACTAGGCAGTGGTGACACATGCCTTTAATCCCAGGAAGTAACATGGCAGGACACAAAAAGGTATATAAGGCATGAAGAAAAAGGAGCTCACTTTCTTTAGACTGGGGATTTCATAGATATAAGAGCTTGTGGCTGGCTTGTTCTGCTTCTCTGATCTTTCAGCTTTCACCCCAATATCTGGCTCAGGATTTTTTGTTATAAGACCTTTTAAGGTTCGTGTTACATTCATGTTACACTGTAATTTTTCTGATATCAAAGGCCATTGTTCCACCCAGACAGGTTTGTCAGTTAACCATTTTAAAGGTAGGGTTATTGGTACCTTTGAAAGATGAGCACCCATTGTGCCCTGTTTATGTACAACCTGAATGTTTGGTGACTGTTCTTTTAATACCTTTTAATATTTTTCTCAGAAGCATATGTTAGTTTATGGTTTGTTTCTTAGATTGGATGAATGTTAATCTGTATTTCTGTAACAAATCATATCTCCATAAATTCATTGCTATGTTAGCCATATATGGCTTTAATTTTATTTTCTGTCCTTTCAACCCTATATATTCGACCCACCTTGTGCTTTGTTTTACTTGAGATAATGTTCCAATCCCTAAAAGATGAACATTTACCTCCTGAAGAGGCCAATTTGGATGCCACAATTTTGATGCAATTATTGTTCCATCTGCCCCTGTGTCTACCAAACTCCCAATTACAATGCTGTTTATTTCTATTTTTAACTTTGGGCTTTGGTCATTTATAGAAGTTTACCAAAATATTTGCCTTATGATTTCTTCTGAATTTTTTGTTTTATCTTCTAAAGCTGTTCTGTCATCCAGAGCAGTATGGTTTCCCATAACAGGTGTTAAGTCTTTTAATTGTTCTGCGAAGGAGTTTCCCCAATGTTGACAGGTAATGACTAAACCAAATTTGATATGGGGGCCTCCTAGAGGCCCCCTTTGTCATTTCCTGATGGCAAAGGGTTACCTTGCCTACCCCATGTTGATCTGCATTCATTAGTCCAATGTCAGCCTTTGCCATACCTTCTGTGTAGTCCAGAAGGCTGTGTCCTTCTGTTTGTATTCTCTCTAGAAAAAGCATTGTTCCTAGGAATACCTTGTCTGCAATCTCTTTTCAGATAACCTGCCTGGTTTACCACAATTAAAACATCTAACCTTTTGATTTTCTTGAAATTTTTAGAAGTCACTTCTATCCAAGTATCATCATAAGTGTGAGATCCAATATCAGCTGTATTTCTAATCCATTCATCTGTGGGTGCTTATCTTGCCTTTAAAGGTCTGATCACCATTTTATATTCTAAATTAGCATTTTCAAAAGCCAAAGATTTTCTGGACAATGGTGGCAAACACCTTTAATCCCAGCACTTGGGAGGCAGAGGTAGGCAGATCCCTGTGAGTTTGAGGCCAGCATGGTCTGTAAAGCGAGTTCCAGGACAGGCTCCAAAGCTACCCAGAGAAACTCTGTCTCAAAAAAAAAAATAAACAAAGATTCAATTATTATTCATCTAACTTCTGAATCTGATATCATTCTATTTATAGCTGAAGTCAGTCTTTGTAAAAAAAAAAAAAATCAGTGAAGGCTTCTTTTGGGCCTTGTATAATTTTAATAAAGGCTCAGTCCTCTTTCCTGATTCTTCAGTCTTGTCCTAGGCATTCAAAGCTGCCTTATGGCTTAGGGCTAAGGTGTGATCATCAAATTTAACCTGTCTTTTCACATCAGCATAATGGCCCTCACTGAGGATTTGATCTTGGAAAAACACATAACCTCTAGCCCTACCTCATTGTTTGATGACCCTAGCTTTGTCTCCACCAAGTTCTCTACAGTAACCAAGGACCTGCTTCCAATACTGTTGTAACTAAATCTTTCCAGTCTTGTGGAATAATTCTGTTCCAAGTGGCCCATGAATTTAACATCTGCTTCACAAAAGGTGAACGCATACCATATTGAACTATTGCTTCCTTAAATCTCTTCAAATTGAACATTTCTATAGGATCCCAGTTAATTCCGAATAGTCTTGGGGATGCCTATCATCTGATGGTCATTCTTGAATGGTAGCTGGATAAATTAAGGTGGTTTTCTAATAACCTTGGGCTGCTCCTCTTCAGTTTCATAATGCAATGGTATAGTCGTTCTGCTATAAACTCCTCTGTGTGTGAATATTTTTCTTAGTTTCATTAGTAGGTCTTTCTAAGAATTGTATCTTATCAATTTTTCATATTTGGCACCAATATCAAACAACTTTTTTGGGGATAAACATGAATTACCAAATTCATAATGATTATAATTGACATTATATAAATCCTAACTAAGTTAATTATTCCTTCATTTCATTGTTCCATTTTCAAACCATCCATTCTGGAATCATACAAAGACCTAATTCCCCCTATCATAATATTGTTTCCCATTTTTAACCTGGGGAAAAACTTTTTTTAACTAATCCCCCCCTCTTAAGAATTCCCAGTTGTCTCACCAAATCTGCTGAAGATGACAGTGAAGTGTGAGGCTGGCTGTCGGTACATAGCACAATTAAGACAGAGAGCACAGATGGTGCAGAGCCTGGCTGAGGGCAGTTGCAGCTACTCATGCATAGCTGTGAGCTGAGAGTGTATTGCAGTTGCAACAACAATAGAAGTCCAATCAAGTGTCGAGGCAACGAACCTAGTGGCAGCGCCTGAAGATGCGGTCTATGGGAAGCCCACAACCCACAGGGAGAAGGAGCCAAGCGGACACAGGGGAACATGCTGAAAAAGCCTGAAGACAGAGCAGGTTGGTCATGGGCAACTAACTCTAGTGGAGGAGTTTGGGGCATATGGAATTTGAGTGGCAAAGCCAGAAGGAACCAGCTATCTCATGATTTCATGCCTCAAGTTGGATGCCAGGTGAAGCATTTATCTAATTTATCAATAAAAATCAGGAGTCAGATATCAGGGTAAGGCCCTGAATGATCAGAGAAGCTGCAGAAAAGCCACCAATGAACTCCTACCTCTTTCTTTCCTTCTTCCAAAAGGGCCAAGATTCTCTTTAAGTCTCACCTTACTACTTCCCCAGTCATCCAAAACCTCTCTGGTTAATTTTGGTCAGATAGTAGCTAGTTCTACCCTCTGATTCAAAGCGAACTTTATTATCAGAATGTAATAAAAATATCACACAACACTTCGTCATACCAAGGATTGGAAAACTTGAGTGAAAACTTGCATTTGCCAACACTGCAGTGAAGGAAATATAATTACTGAAAGGATTAAGCAGCCATTTTCAATGTGTTGTCAAGCAATTACATGTTCTCTGGATACCACTATAGAAAAAGAAATTTCAGCAAAGAACTAAAAGTTATGAGAAAGAATCAAATATAAATTATGGACTTGAAAAATGCAAAAGCAGGTGGAGAACCAATAAAATGATGATAAAGGGGTAAGAGGTGAAATCGAGATTACAATAGAATTTACAAATTTAAAAATAATGACAAAATACAACAAAGAAAAAAATGAATTGACTATATGAGACCAGGGATGCACTTGGGAGGCAGAGTCAGGTGGATCTCTGAGAGTTTGAGGCCAGCCTGGGCTATAGAGTGAGTTCCAGGACAGCTAGGAAGCTAGGACTGTTACACAGAGAAACCCTGTCTTGAAATATTTTTTTAAAAAAAGACCAGGGACAAAATGTGCAATATAAATACCATTGAAGTATCAGAAGAATGGTCTAACTTTGGAATTTTTGCAGGAGGAGAACATAGAGGAGTGTGTCAAGATAAAGAAAGGCATGAGTGACACCTTCCTGAAGAGGACTCTTGTAGCTCAGGAAATAACAAGAATTGACAAATAAGACTTCATGTAACTAAAAGTATCTGCACAGCAAAAGCAGCAGAATAAAGTGAGAGTCCAGAGTCCACTGTTTTGTCAGGTGCTCATCTGACAGAAGTTTAATATTTAGAATAAAAAGCTCAAAAAAATCTACATTTCCTTTTGCTAGTTTCTAACCCACTCTGTAAATTGTTCACTGCTTTTCTGTGCTCTCTAATGTGTTCAACTGCTCTTTATAATGTTTTTAATCTGCATTTCTTTGATTTATTAAAGTTTTTGCTGGGTGGTGATGGTGCATGCCTTTAATCCCAGCACTTGGGAGGCAGAGTCAGGTGGATCTCTGTGAGTTCGAGGCCAGCCTGCTCTACAGAGCGAGATCCAGGACAGGAACCAAAACTACACAGAGAAACCCTGTCTCGAAAAAAAAAATTTTTTTCTCACATAATATATCCTGACTGTGGCTTCCCCTCCCTTCCTCTCCTCAGCTCCTCCCACCTGCTCCTCCCATCTGATTCACCCCCTTTCTGTCTCAATTGAAAACGAACAGTCTTCTAAGGAATGATAATAAAACAAAATATGATAACATAAAACTTAAACTAACACATTGGAGTAGGACAAAACAAACTAACAAACAGAAGGGAAAGAGCCCAAGAGAAGGCACAGAAAAGAGAGACCCAATCATTTGCACACTCAGGAAGCCCATAAGAACACTAAACAGGAAGCCATAATATGTTTATATGCAAAGGATTTGTAGGATAAACAGAAGAAAATATATATAAATAAAATAAAAAGATAAGATTTAAAAAGAAAGAAAGAGATAACCCTGACAACATTATGAGAAAAGGAACCTCCAAATATGCCATTTAGTTCATTTTCTGTTGGACATCTAATGCTGGGCATGCAGCCTATCCTTAGAGTGGTTTGTTTCCCCCATAGACTCCTTTGGAGGAAACTAAATTTTCATTTACAAGTGGTTATCAGTTAGAGATTGTTTATGGGTTAAGTGTGGAGGCAGGTGTCAACTTCTCTTTTCAGCTCTAGAGCTCTATCTGGTACAGACCTCAGCAGGCCCTGTGCATGCTGCCTCAGTCTGTGAGTTTATGTATATGTCAATCATGTTGATTTAAAGGGCCTTGTTTTCTTGGTGTCCTCCATCCCCTCTAGCTCTTATACTCTTCCTCCCTCCTCTTCTACAGGGTTTCCTGAGCCCTGGGGAGAAGAATTTGATGGAAATATCCCATTTAGGGCTGAGTGTTCAAAAGTCTCTCATTCTTTGCAAAATGTCTGGCTGTGGGTCTCTGCATTTGTTCCCATCTGCTACAGGAGGAAGCTTCTCTGATGATGGCAGAACTGAGTATAGCAGAATGTCATTAGGAGTCATTATAATGCCCCCCCCAAGAATCTCAGATTCTTGCTCACCCAGTGTCAAGTATTGTTTCTATATCATAGAGTGAGCTTTAAGTCAAATCAGATATTGGTTGTTTACTTCCACAAGCTTTGTACCACCATTGCCTTAGCATATCTTACAGTCTGGACACCACTATAGTTTAAAGAGTTTGTGGCTGTGTTGGTGTTTACATTTCTCCTTTGGCAGCCTACAGAGTACCTTTGTGTACCAAAGCTACTAGTATGTAGGAATGAAGACTCTATAGAGGCAGCAGTCAACTTCTGTTCAATGAGTTGTGTAGGTGTTGTTTTCAGCCATGGGGCTTGCTGTCAGTTTGTAGAAAGCAACCTATAATCTTAGAACAGCCTGGGTTGTTCAAGGGTTCTCATAGAATCCCTTTGACCAACAACTCAAATAGAGGTAACCCAGTCCCAGTACTAGAAGCTTCATTTGGTGACAAGAGATGTCCAGTTTGGGTTCTGTCTCCCCATTATTTGGTGATTTCATTTAGATCACCTTCATATATGTATACATTTTAGGAAGCTCCCACTGAAATAAGTTTTCATACTACCCCTCAAATGGCCTTTACTTTTAGCTGTCTTCCCTCATATTCCCTCATTTCTCTTCTTCCTTCCCCCTTTCCACTTGATCCTCCCATTACAATCTCCCATCCATAACTATCTATTCTATTTCCTTTTCTTAATGAGATCTATCTCTACCCCCTACTCTCTTACTCTATACCCAGCTTCTGTTGTTCTATGGATTTAGTCGCTTATCAATGACTTAACAGCTAACATCCACATATAAGCACATACATACAATTTTTTACTTTCTGGGTCTGAGTTTCCTCACTCAGAATGATGGTTTCTAATTACTTCCATTTACCTGCAAATTTTATTTTTTTAATGGCTGAGAGTAATACTCCATTGTGTAAATGTGCCACATTTTCTTTATTCATTCATCTGTTTATGAATAGAGCAGCAATGAATGTGATTGAGCAAGTGTCCTTGTGACAGAATGAAGTGTCCTTTGGGTATGTGGCTAAGAGTAGTGCAGCTGAATCTTGAGGAAAATCTATTCCCAGCTTCCTAAGGAAGTGTCACACTAATTTCCATAGTGGCTGTACAAGTTTGGACTCCCACCAGCAATAAGTGCTCCCCTTACTCTACACCCTCGCTAGCATGAGCTGTCACTTTGGTTATTGGTCTTAGCCATTTTGATATGTTTAAGATGTAATTTCAAAATAATTTTGTTTTGCATTTCAATGATGGCTAAGGATATTGAACATTAATTGAAGTTTCTGAGCCATTTGAGGTTCCTTTCTTGAGAACTGTATTTAGAACTACCCCATTTTTCCATTGGGTTGTTTTCTTGATGTCTAGTTTTTTTGAGTTCTTTATATATCTTTTGGATATTAGCCCTCTATTGTATGTGTGGCTGGTAAAAATCTTTTCCCATTTTTAGGCTGCTGCTGCTTTGTTTAAATGATGGTGATATTAGGAAGTAGTGTCTTGCAATTTTATTGGGTGTTTTATTACTTTCTTCACTAACACTGATTTTATATCCTATTAATATTTTGATGAGAATTTCTTTCTTTCTTTTTTAATATGTCTCTGATACAATGCATCCTGACTGTAGTTTTCCCTCCTTCCACTCCTCTCAGTTTTCCTTCACCTCCCCTTCCCCCAGATCAGCTCCCCCTCCATTTCCTTTCAGAAAAGAGCAGATTCAGTGCAACAAAATCCCGTGCTTATGGGCTCAACAACATCTAGTATTTAGTCATTACCTACATGTTCAGTTATTCTGTCTTGTTTTATAGATAAGACTGGAAACAAAGTAACTTTTTGGAAACATAATCTAAGAAATATTCAACATTGTTAGTACTCTGTTGTAGTATAAAAAGTTAATTGTAATTTCTTATTTGAAGCTCATTTAGCTGCTTCTGCTGGAAATCTCCTGTTTTTTGCCAGTTTCTTTCCCTATAATTTCATCTCTGAACACTATGGAATGTTGGGCCTTACCACCAAGGTGACTGCCTGTCTGAGCGCAAATGTTGCATTGGCACTGGGGATTAATATTTTAATCAAGTTGGAAATACAAGGTGGGTATTGATATTGCTGATTCAATTCTTAGGAAACTGGGTACCCAGGAGATGAGAAGGTAAGTAAATTTTATATTTTCCCCAAATTTGTTTATTATATAGGTGGTTATGAAAAATTTGAAGTTCTCACACCTAGCTGGGAAGTTATTGGCAATTAATGGGCAGAGGGGAAAATATCTGTTTTCTTTAGCACTGTAGCCCAGGATAAGTTGCCCATGCTCCGGTTGATAGTGCCCTACACACATGCACGTATGAACAGCACTAATTGGATTCAAGGGTTATCAAAAAAAAAAAAGACATGAAGTTGAGTGAGAGAGGGTAGGAAGTCAGGATGAGTGAGTTAGAATTGGGGCACAAGGGGTGCCTGTGTCCTAAATGCATGTATTTGTGTATGAAATCACCAGTGAACAAGTTTCTAAAGAAAAGAAAAGTCTAGAGCTCAGATTGTCCCATCTCTTTTTTCTGTGAACTTACACTGTCAAATAAATCATTTAAGAACTTTTATTATTTTTATTCTCTAAAAAAAAAAATCTTGGACTTTTCCCCATGCAAGGATATGCTTTTGTTCTTCTCATAACATTGTTTAGTATTTCATCATAGTAAGCAGAATCAACCACTTCCTTTTCCATATATGTTTAGGTGGCTTATGGTTCTTGCTGTTATCCATAGCAGTTTATGTGTATGTGGTCGTATGTGCATATTATGAAAAATAAATTCCTAATTGCAAAAGTGATAACTACACTAGGCAAGGAGACAATGCCTATATCTTAATTACTTAGGAGACTGAGATGAAACTTGAGCCCAAGAGTTTGAGACCATCCTGTACAAGAGAGCAAGACTATAGACTATTTTTTAAATGTCTAAGCTACAAAAGTACTGTCTCATAAAGTGCTTATAGCTTAAATTTTATTTATATTACAATGGCTATTGAACAATTATTATTGGATGACTCCAATAATAATATTCTGATTTTTTAATAATTTAATACCAATGTCACAAGAATTTTATGACTTGATACTAGTTTTGGTTTGGGGTTTGTTGTTTTTGGGGTTCTTTTGTTTTTTGTTTTTTGTTTTATTTTGTTTTGTTTTGTTTTAAGATAGAAAGTCACTAGCTAGCCCCAGCTGGCCTACAACTTGCAATGTAAACCAGGCTGGTCTCAAAGTCACAGAGATACACCTGCCTCTGCTTCCAGAGTGTTGTGAGTAAAGGTAGGAGCCACATACCAGCCACATATGAATTCTTAATGTGTTAGTATTGTATATCTTGTTCTTTAGTTGATCAGGTTACTTTACATCTGAATTTTAAGATCAATTCCATCAAGTTCTATGAAAGCTATTGTCAGGACTTAGTGAAATTTTTGTTCTATTTGCCCATTAATGTAAAAATTAAGAATACTTAATTTTCTCATCTGTGAATAAAAATTTTCCAATAAGTAGTCTATCAGAGGAATGCATATGTTATTAGTCATTCAGGTTACTTTACATCTGAATTTTAGGATCAATTCCATCAAGTTCTGTGAAAACTATTGTCAGGACTTAGTGAAATTTTTTGTTCTTTTTGCCAATTAATATGAAAGTTAAGAATACTTGATTTTTTCATCTGTGAATAAAAACTTTCCAATAAGAGGCCTATCAGAGGAATGTGTATGTTATTTGTTTATAAATACTCCCATAATTTTTATTTTTCAGGAAGCATTAACACCTTAACAACCCACATTATTTCATCTAGGTGTCATATTTCCATTGGTTTATTGTGGAAGAGCACAACTTTTAATTTCCTACTAACCTGTTTTTTTTTAATCAGGTTTTGTGGCTGCACCCATTACACAACAAAACTCAACAAGGTTTATCAATTTTACATTAGTTATTGTCTCTTTTCTCTATTATAAACTTTATCTTTCAGGAACTCTATTTTGTTTGAAGCGGGAGGACTTCTCAGCTTACAGGAAATTTCTTGTGGTGTGTATTTAGACTCCCATTTTTTCTGTGATTTCTAATTTGTTGTTTATTACCTCTCAAAATGGATTAAATTTTTATAATCATTTTTTATTCCACAGAATATTTTTCTCATATTATTACCCTTTCTTTTAAAAGATCCATTGTTCATGTATGTTTCCAAAGGGAAAAAAGAGGCCAGAGTTGAAGAACAGATTAACTTGATGAGTTCTTGTCCTTTTTAAGTCTTGCCTCTTGAAGCATGGTTTTCTGCAAACCTAATTCCTTTCCTGTTATGGAGGCAAGAAAGGAAAAGCATTCCTTCCCTTCCTTTGGTGACTTCCTTCCATGCTGAGCAAGAGTCCGTGTTTCCGTCCATCTTCATTGCTGTAGAATGTATTTTACACATTTGAGCATTCTTGTGCTTGTTTCTGTGGGAAATTAGCTTGAGGGGGAAATAACAAGATAGATTCTAGTAAGTCTACTTTTCCCTTGCTGTTCTTTTTGTGTGTTTATTTGTTGTTTCAGTTATTCACTTCATTTTAATCATTCCTAATTGTTTTTAAAGGTTTTGAAGAAAAAGGGGTGGTGGTGGAATGCAACCATCGTTTTCTGTAGTAATACAGTTACTAGGGGTCATCAGCAGATAGGTAATCCACAATACAGAGTACCAGGTCACAAAGATTTCCTTCATGCCCAATGTCTCCTTTTCATTTCAGAGATTGGTGTTAAATGGCATAACCTTTGGACACCAGCCAATCTTGAGGATAACTTCATCTTTGGCTATATGTTCGGAATGCTTTTGCTTGACGCTCTCTTATACAGCCTTGTTACCTGGTATGTGGAGGCTGTCTTTCCTGGGCAGTGTGATGTGCCTCAACCATGGTACTTTTTCCTTATGGTGAGTTCTTTTTTTTCTTTGTTTTTCTTTTACTGAAAATAGATTCTTTTTCTACAACATAGTCTAATTATGGTTTCCCCTCCTTTAACTCTTTGAGATCCTCCTGCCTCCCTTTATGGTGAGTTTTTAATGCTGCTGTTGATTCCAAATTTGTCATAATCCTTGTAAACCTATTTCAATAAATGTGGTAATCAAATTAAAAAGCCAAATTTTGATCAACCTAATCTGTATACCACCAGTATTGAGACATTATCCTTTCTTGATATGCTATAAAGTCTCCTCTGTATATAGTTGTATAACGTGTGTAGATAAAACACTGAAACTTTTAAAACTGTAAGCGCTATGACCCTGAAGCCAGATAATATAGTCCCTTAGACTAGAGGGTGGAGAAACAAAGGAAACTCGCACCAAATTAATGTGTGGTGCTTTCTTAGGTTCTGTTAAAGAGAGAAGTAAGTATTTCCTGTACCTCCTTTCACCACTTGGTCCCTTTCAGGGGGCTAACTGTTTATTTGCACAGAATAGAAAGGTACCTGCTTCTTTTCCTTCGGAATCTCTTATCATGACTGGGTGATTACAGTAAACACACTATGGCCAAGTGTGATGAGCCATGGCTGCAAGCTCACTTTCCAAAAATTCAGTTCTGTCCTTCTACCTCTAACAGTTTTACTTAAATACTGGAGATTAAAATTGTAGATAATTTGGCTGAAAATGGTATACCTGAAAATACATTACAGCTTTGTTCTTCATGTAGAGTAAATTTAACCAAACTGTTTCCTAGTTCTTAGAAATCTTCAGTTTTTTTTAGTGAAATACATATTTGACATAAAATTATCAATTTTTTTTTTTTTTTTGAGACAGGGTTTCTCTGTGTAGCTTTTGGAGCATGTCCTGGAACTCACACTGTAGACCAGGCTGACCTCAAACTCACTGAGATTCATGTGCCTCTGCCTCCCCAGTGGAATTAAAGGCATGCACCACCACCACCTGGCAAAATTATCAATTTTTAAATGAAGTCACTAATACTTGGCATATTTACAGTGTACAGTCATGGTATGCAACCTTGACCTCTCTACTTATGGTTTTTCATCCCTAAGAACTAAAACTATGACCTAAGAAAAAGTAATCTCCAGTTTTTATACTTCAGGCACCTCTAATTTGCTTGATTTTTCTACGAATTCATCTATTCAGGGTGAATTATAAAAATGCAGTCATAATAATTAAATGTTTGTGGGTGCTTCTTTAAGTAGTTTTTCAGGTTTATCCATGGTGTAGTGCAAACTGATATTTACTCATCCTGTTGTACAACTGCATAATATTGCATATCTCACTGGAGGACATATTGTTTTTGTCTTTTGTCTGTTGTGAATAGGACTATTTTTAATTATTTGAGTATATAGCTAGGGGTGGAACTACTAGTTCTTATGGCACTTCTGTGTTTAAGGTTTTGGAAACCCTTCCCATAAAGTAATAAGGTTCCATTCCTTCACTCATACTTCCTTTTATAGTAGTTACCCTCATATGTTTTATGTGACATTTAATTGAATTTCCTGATAACGCATCATAGGTATGATATTTAAGTGATTATTGGCCTTTGTATATCTTGTTTAGAGAAACATAAATTCATGTGCCCATTCAGTAATTGTTGTTTGCTTTTTCATATACTAAACCCTTCTTTAATATATGATTTGCAAATATTCTTTCCTATTCTATAAATTGTCCTTTTACTCTTCATTATATTCTTTAACACACATAAGTTCTTAGTTTTGATGAACCAGTTATCTGGTTTTTATATAATTGTTTATATATTTCATATCGTTTCTAAGAGCCATTGTGAAATCTAAGGTCATGAAAATTTGTCTTTTTACTTTCTCCTAAGAGTTTAGAAGTTTTTGCTCTTGTACTCAGATCATTGGTTACTTTGAATCAATTCTTTATGTAGTGTGAGGTAGTAGTCCACCTTCTTGCTTTTGCACAGATACTCTAATAGTCCAATACCATGTTTTGAAGAAATTACTCACTTCCTATTGAATATGGCCTTGGCACTGTAGATGAAAAACAATTAGCCATAAATGCATGGGTTGTTCCTTGATTCTCAGTCTTAATCCTTTGTAAATATCCTTGCTCCAGTATGATGTCATTTTGTTATTAAAACCATATTATAAGTTTTAAAATCTGCAAGTGTGAGTCATCCACCTTTGTTGTTCTTTTCAAGATCATTTGGGACTAACAAATGGTTAGTGTAATTCAGTGTGATCCTGAGATTCAGCTTTTTTGCAAAAATGGCCATTAGAATTTTGACAGGGATTGGATTGTGGTAGTATATTTAGATAGTGTTGCTGTCTTAGAAAGATTAGGTTCCAGTTCATGTGTCTTCTATTTTATTTTGGTAGTCTTCAGGTTCTTTCCAAAGAACTTGAAGATTTTCACTGTAGTAGTCTCTTATTTCTTTACCTAACCTATTTATTCCTTATATTTTGTTGGTTTTGGATGCTGCTAAGAATGGAATTGTCAACTTTGTTTTAGAATATTTTTTACTACTTTACTAATAAATACAAAACAATTGATTATTATATGTTGTTCTTGTCCATTGTGTCTTTCTGTTTGTTAGTCCTGGTTGTTCGTAGGTATATGAATGGGTGGGATTGTGTCCTCTTTAAATGCAGATTCAACTCTTCTGTTTCCATTTGGTTGTGTTTTATTTCTTTTACTAGCTCACTGCTTTTACTAACTAACCCTTGTCATACAAAAGTGGTGAGTGTGAAAGGTGGACAGCAGACATCATCTGTCTTGTTTGGGATGTAAGAGACAACGTTTTCAGTCTCTCATTATTGAGTATTGTTATTTGTAAGTTTGGGACATTTTTCATAGAGACACCTTTTGGTTTCTAGATTTCTAAGTTTTTTTTTGTCATGTATGAACTAAAATTATCCTATGGTATTTTCTTTTATTTTATTAATTTGATACTACATTGATTGATTATAGTGTCTGGAACCATCTTTCAAATACCTTTCACTTTGTAATGGCATGTAATCATTTTGATATACTAGTAGATTCAGTTTGTTGGCATTATATTAAAGATTTTTGCATCCATATTATAAGATCTATAGTTTTTTCACTTGTCTTTGTCCAGTTTTGGTGTCAGGATGATACTGATTTCTCAATGAGTTAGGAGATATTCCCTTATGTTTTTGGAAGAGTTGAATAAAAACTGTTAATTTTTGTTTAAATATTTGAAAAAATTCCCTAATGAAACTATCTAGTCAAATCTTTGTAAGAATGTTATTGATCACTAATTCACTTTGTTATAGGTCTATTTAGAGTTCACTTCTTTTTTTCTAATTAGATTTTTTATTATATATGTTTTTCCATGTTTTTCCTCTTCCCCCAGCTCCTCTCCATCTCCCTACCCACTCACCCAACTTTATGTTTTCTCTCTTTCAAAAAACAGTTTTTGTTGTTGTTACTAACATGTTCTATTTATTCATTAATAAAAGTGCATAGTACAAGCCCTTTACACATCTAAGTGCTCAATAAAAGATTAACACAAAACCCTGGATAGCACAGACTTATTTGTTTGACATGATTTAAACCTTTAGAAACAGCAAAATGAAACAAAAGGTTTTAATGCTCACTTTGGTAATGATCTGTTATATTGTTCTGTAGCGCTCATACTGGTTTGGCAAACCAAAAATTCAAAAGACTGCAGAAGAGACAAAGTGCTTCCCCATTGTGCATAACTGTTTTGAGGCTGAACCTACCAACTTGGTAGCAGGTATCCAGATCAAACGTTTGTACAAGGTATTGTTTTAAATGTTCCTTCAGGGACCAAAAACCATTTACTATCCATTGAGAATGTTTATAGTTGACTAATTCAGAAAAAGAGATGCTATCCATTGAGAATGTTTATAGTTGACTAATTCAGAAAAAGAGATGCTTTAATTGCTTTATTTGAATCATAATTAGTATAGTTGTCCTCTAAGAATCAGAGCTTGGTTGGAGATGTGTTTAATAAATCATATAAATATAGATGTATCTTTACAAATGTTGTGTTATTCACTCCACCTTTATGCATTACTTTCATTCTTCACTGATAGACATGGCAACAAGTGATAATGTGATTTTATAAAAGTGTATGTTAATAAATAAACTTGGTGCAATGCTTCATCTAGATGTGGTGAGGGGTGTAACACTACTGGCAGTCTCCTGACAGTTAACTTTCTACTTTTCTTAAATCTGAAACAATCTTGATGTCATCTTCATTTTCTAAGAGTGCTTTCATTGGATATCAATTTTTATAATAAAGATGTTGCTGTGCTATTGTTCTGAAATTTATTTTTTCATATTTCATGAGCTATAATGAGCACATAAACATTTCATATATTTTAGGTATACAGTATGATTGGTGTACATGTGTACTGTGGAAGGGTTTACCACAGTCAGATATTTAACATCCATTACCATCCACGGGTTTTGATAGTTCATATTAATGAGAAAATTTAAAATTTGCTCTCGTCACATTTCAGATAAACAATGCTATATAATTTGTTATAATTGTTATTGCATGTTATAATTAGACTCCAAGATTTATTTATTTTACAACTGAAAGTTGGTGCCCTTTAACCAATGTATCTCTATTTCCCTCAGTACTTGATAACCACTGTTCCACTCTCTCCGAATGTGGTGTTTTTAGATTTTTACATGGAGATGAAATCATGGTTTTTGCCTCTGTGTCTGGCTTCTATCCATTATAATGCTCTCTGGGGTTTGTTCATGTATTAGGAATGGCAGGATTTCCTTCATTTGTAACCAAATAATATTCTAGCTGTGTCTCATATCTTTATCCATTTATTTGTTGATAGATAGGTTTTTACTCATCTTGGGCATTGTAATTATGCTTCACTGAACATGGAAATGATTGTTCTCAACCTCAGAAAAGAGATAATCGTAGCATTGCATCATTAGGTGTGAAGTTTACTATGGACTTGGATTGTTAGATTAAGTAACTCGTTTTCTATTATTTTGTTATAAATTTAAAAATAAAAGATAATTTAAATGTACATTTTCTACATTTTTTATGTGACTTGAGAGGGTTTTTCTTAATTCTGTTTTTCTCTTACATGTGTTTGTGCATGGGTGTGTACATGTGCACACATGTATGGATACATTATTCATTGAAACATATCTCTCAGTTTGAGCAAAACTCACAAATATGTCTAATCTTGACAGTCATCTTGCTCTGTGGAACCGCTGTTTTGCCTTCTCAGGCTGGAATTACAGGGAGGCCACCATGCCCAGACATTGACTGAATTCAGGATC
Organism: Peromyscus leucopus; assembly: GCF_004664715.2. NCBI lineage: Eukaryota > Metazoa > Chordata > Mammalia > Rodentia > Cricetidae > Peromyscus > Peromyscus leucopus. The sequence continues at coordinate 84,244,589 of NC_051063.1, read as the reverse complement.
AGACTCCTTTTCTTTTGCTTATCAAGAAGCACTTTAACCACTGAGCTATTTCCTTGACCTTCTGTTTTTGTTTTGTTTTGATTTTTGAAACGGTGTTGTTATGTAGCTAGGTTGGCACTGAATTCATGATCTTTCTGCCTCCATCTCCTAAATACTGGGATTACTGGTAGTATAACTTTTCACAAGCATTGTTTCCAGGGAACAACTCTGCTTCAGCTCTTATTTTGCTTCCTATAATGTCCTTTTATTTTCTGGTACCTTATAACAAATTTGTCACTAGTTTTGTACAAATTGGTGTTTTTTATTAAAGGTAGTTTTCCTTTGGATCTCTTCCTGGCTTTATTAACTCCAGAAAATCTGTACTTCATAGAGGGGAGGATAGTGGGTAGTTTTGTTTCTGTTATATATTAATATTTTGCCTTAGAAGCAATTTTAATTTCTTGGCAACAGTTTGATTCTTTCTTATCTGTTTTGCTTAGTTTACAGTTAATTATTCCTCGTGATTGAAACACAATTCCTTTTTATAGTCTGTCCAATGCCTGAGAATTTACTATGCCACAGTCTTTAAACTGTAAGATTTGGGAACATCATAGGACTGACTTTGCCTTTGTCTCTGGAAGGCCTTGCCTTTGCTCCCTGATAAAACTTTTGTTTCATATGTAACACTGAAATAATCCGTGCAAGAAAATTACAAATCACTACACTTTATTAAGCCAATTAAGAGTACAGTAAGTCCTCTAGCCAGCTGACCAAGAGCAGGCTCCTGCCTGGAGAAGATTCTTGGTGCCACAAATGATAATAGGGATTTTAAAATCAGAAGGCTGTGGTCACATCACACCTGATGCAGGCTTGTAATTTTGATCTCATAAAATGTCACACAAGGCCATTCCTCCAAAGGAACCAAACTTTTTTTTAACCTCTCAGGACTCTTTCTTAGCAGGGAAGGATGATCCTATTGATCTTGGGGAAAAAAAAAAAAAAAAAAAAAAAAAAAAAAAAAAAAAAACATTTTCTAGGGGAGGAAATCAGGAGTCAGGGGAACCTAGCTTTCTTAAGCTATTTCATCACTATCACCATTTTAGGACCTTTGTTTTGCTCATAATGTTGATTATATCTGGATTTATTTTTATTTGTCTTTATCTTTTGTCTCATCATGTTTTGTGAAGGCTTCAGTAAAGCAGAGATTTATATGTGGGATTATATTCAAGTTTTCCTTTTTTGTTTGCATATTGAGATGAATTGGGAGGGGTCAGTCACTGAGTTAGAAGGGAGAGTTGAATATATTTTTAAATGGTAAAATTGATTTTTAAATTTACTGAAGTGTAGGTTAATAATGTAGATATATTTCAGGTTTATACATGCCAATCGTGAGGTGTTTATGAAATATTTAAATATGTTTCTGGTAGAGATTGTATTTAGAGATACAAGTTACACCCAACCTAGAGGAAGATAGTGACTATATACACTGATGACATGACTTCTCCATGGTATGGTTAAGGGGAAGGCTTTTAGTGTAGATAAGAGAGAGAGAGCAGTCAGAGGCATCTGGAAGAGTCTAGAACAGTGAGACAAGTAGACGGACTGTGGCCAGCAGACTGGACCTTGAGAGAAGCAGGAACAGAGCAGGGCCGAGCATGAGAGCAAGAGAAATAGCAGGGTTATAAAGAGGATGAGTGGTTGGGGTCACAAGCTTGTGAACTGGAGGGAGTTTAGGGTAGGGAAGGAGGTAAGAAGGGCTAGGAGGAAAGCATGCTCTTTGGTGTGCTAATAGGCACCACAGATAGCTATTTGTCCCTTCTGTCAGTGATAAAGGAAATGCTTCTTCTGGTACAGGGGAACAGGCTTCACAAGTTACTGAGGAATGCTGGCTTTTGTCTAACTGCCAGAAATCCTCCTGTATTTCTGGGTATCTGGACTGCCTATTAGAGTTTGGGGAACTAGAGCTTCTTTTGGACCTGACAACAACATCATCTGTTTTTGATAGCATGAGTTTGATGATATAAGTAGAGGGTGTGAATGTTTGTCTTTTTAACTGACAGATAACAAATTGCTCTTTCATCCCACAGGAGTTTAGAAACAAACCTGCAGTAAGCAACTTGTCACTGAATGTGTATGAGGGGCAGATCACTGTTCTTCTGGGACATAATGGGGCAGGAAAGTCCACAACCTTGTCTGTTCTCACAGGTGTGTATTCATCTCCAAGTCAGAACAAAGGAACCTTCCTAGGACTGAAAAACAAGGATTTTACTCTTGAGGACTGGCCACTGATCTCTCCAGATACAACTCACTTGTGCTGAGTACTAACAGAACAATAAAGCCCAGAAACTAGGATATTCAAGAGCAAAAGAGAGGGACAGAGAGGAAGAGACAGGGGAAGGAGAGGCAGACATCTTCCTACAGTTGACCCTGCTCTGCAAGTTATGAAAATAATTGCATAGGACCAGTGCTTTTCCTCCATTGGAAACAGAGATAGAGCAAGACTTATGTCCAAGTCTTTCTGAATTCACCAAAGAACTGATGTCTCTTCCACTTTGTGTTAAACAGTGATTTTCTGTACAGTATATTATGTACAGTGAACAGTACTGTATAAAGCACTCTAAACTGTGTTAAAAGGTTTGGTATCATGTTAGGTGTTACTCCCCAAAAGCAAATATTAGAAGTATGGATATGATGTGTTTAGCATACTAAATTATACCACATGCATATTTTAAAACCCATCAACATGCATACTCTAAGTGCATGTAATTCTTTATCAAATACACATCAATAAGCTAAAAACTAAAATTACAATATGATCCTTTTCTGGATACATGTCCAGGAATATTGAAAACAGAATCTTAAGAGCTACTTTCACACTCAAGTTTCTAGCAGCATTTGCCCAAGCTACAGAAATACTCCAGATTTTTGTCAACAGAGAACTGGTAAGAAAGTGTAGTATATTCATACTCATACAATAAAATACTCAGGCTTAAACCAGAGAGAAATCCTGTTTCATGCTATAATGTGGATAAAATTTGATATTACTAGGTAAACCAGTTACAAAAAGAAAAATCTAGAATAATTCCACTTATGAGCGATATCTATGTAGAGTTGCCAACTTTATAGAAACAGGCTGGAGAATCATGATTGACAGAGACTGGTTTTTCGTCACAAAGAATAGAATATAGCAGGTAGCACAATGAAGTATTTAAAGTAGGAGAGGGCAGAGATTTTTAACCAAAATTTTATACCTAACAAAGCTGCCCTTCAAAAGTAATAGAGAAATTTAGACATAAGCAGGAAATAGAGGCTGAAGGAGTTCATTACTATACCATTTAGTATTTCATAAAATGCTAGGACTCCTTAGTGTAGCAATGAAAGTCACTTAAATCTTCTATGGAAAGGATACCCAGCTAACACAGCTGCATATATTTAAAAAAAAAATAGCAAGAATTATTGTAGTTTCGGTTTGCTATATTGTTAGAAAGAAAAATGCATGAAAGTTAAGTGTTAACCTGTTATTGGGCACATATGTATAAAAAATGTAATTTTGTGATGGCAACATAAAGGAAAGAGGGTATAGATATATAGGAGCAATGTTTAGGTTAACTTTTGTCTTTGTTTCTTTTTCATTCTGTGAAAAAATACCCTGACAAGAATAACTTCTGGAAGGAAGTGTTTGTTTTGGCTCACAGTTCCAGGAGAACACAGTCCATCGTGGTGAGGAAGACATGGCATCAGGCAGGGAAGGCGTGATGCAGAAGCAGGGGGCTGGCTGGTCACTTTGCATCTCTACTCAGGAAGCAAAGAGTGAACAGGAAGTGAGGCCAGACTATAAAACATCAAGGTCCACCCCCAGTGGCTCACTCCCTTTATCAGGGCTCTACCTCCTAAAAGTTCTATAACCTTCCCAAACAACACCACCAGCCTGTGGGGGATATTTCACAATTAAACCACCACACTGTCAAAGTTAAGATGCATGAGTACAGCCAAATTAAAATAAATGTAAAATACTGGTTTTTACCATAACCGTAAAAGTTAAATTTAAAGAAAATCACTAGAAAGTCACCTAAACAAAAATTAAGGCGATAATGAAGGAAGTGAGGGACAAACACAAGACATTTATATATAATTGCCTCATAGTTAAAATATCCAGTTAAAAGGTAGATTTCGGGAACATGGCTCTTTTACAATTACCAGTCTCTATGTTGCCTATAAATATATGATGATATTCATAAATGACACTGTTTAGTAACCCCTTGATGAGCATGGAAGAGAGAGGGTAAGCAACTGCTAGTCCAGACTACCATCTCTGTTCTCACCAGCCTCCAGGTGGCTAAAGTATGCTGTGTCCCTTAGCATGCAAAGCCAGCCTTCTGGATTGATAGATACAGCAATAAGCTTAGAATGGAGGTTTTCAGCTACTGCGTCCAAAGGTAGGAGAAAAGGCTGTGCTGACTGCCAGCCAACTTCTACCCTAGATGACAACTTGGCCATTTGCATTTCAGTGACTTTTGAAAGAGGACTTCTACCTGTCTGCTTCCACTTTGGAAGAGAATCTAGCAAGAGCAAAATTCTAAAATTCTGTATTCTTTGTGTTACTTATATCAGTTCTGAACTTGTTACTAAAGTGTTAATAAAAATATTTTGTTGGTACTAAAAGTATATAATGTTTCTGTTTGAATTCAGGTTTTTTTAGAAGATAAGTTCATGTGAAATTTTACTTCTATGTACTCCTTATTTTTGCTGTTTCCAATAGTTTTTTCAGTGTTTATAAAGTAGTCTTGTTAAGATCCATATAGTAATAGTAGCCATCTTTCATATTGGAATGTAGCTAAAATGTAACTAACTTGGTCATTTTCTCCATGTTGAACATTTGTCTTCTGTCAAATTAGATGGCCTTGTTATAGGCATCTTCGAATATAATTGGCTATGTTGGCAATGTTTTAAAGATTTGTTTTTATTTATGTATAGGTATGTGTGTATTCCGAATAACTGCCACATGTGTGCAAGTGTGAGCCACCCATGTAGGACTTGGGAGTTGAACTGAGGTTCTTAACTGCTAAGCCATCTCTTCAGCCCCTGTAGCGTATTTTAAATTAACTTTTAAAAACTACATTTTAAGAGTATGCATTTTAAAAAGATAAGTGAGTCAAGGGGGTTAGCAGCTTTATAGTTAGTTATTCACATATTATCAAATATTTCACCATAAAATCTGAATTAATTACCAACAGCATAACATAAATATTATGTATTTAAAATGTTTAAATTTATTGAGGATAAGCATTATATTTTTCCCAGTCTTTGTTTTTCCAGCATCTACCCAGTACCTAGTGTGAGCCTCTCAGGGCACAAGTGGCCAAGCCCCACCCCAGACTGCTCTGATGGCAAGGCCCAGCTCCTCAAGGCCTGGGAGTTCCCAGGCCCCACCCACCTACTCTAAAGGCCATAACAGCCATTTCCAACCCCTCAAATCACAGATAGCCAAGCTCTACCCTACAGAAAACAAGCCCAAGATTGGGCCACAAAATCCCACCAATCCCAGGCCACCCTGGAAAGCTCTGCCCCCAAAGAAACCCTATGTAAAGCCTGCCTCCTGCTCAGTTTTTCTGCTTCTCCCTCAAGCAGAGGCTGCCACCCTCATGAGTCTTTCCCAATAAATCTCTTGTGTGACTTTTTTTGTGTGTGTGCAGTGTGATTTTGTAGTATTCCTTGGTTCCCAACCCCTAGGATACCTTTCCCTTCAGAGCTTCAACACTTCCATCTGTGGAAACCTTTCCCCTCAGGGAAGCTGTAACATTGCATTGGGGAATCCTTTCCCCTCAGTGAAGCTGCAACATTGTATTGGGGAAGCCTTTCTCCTCAGAGCTGCAACACTTGTACCTAGTATTATACAAATACAGTAACTATCTGATTACAATGATATATAGCAACTAATCCAAGTGTTTTCATAATAAACACCAATAAACTCTATACCCATTATAAAAAGTTGGCATGTGAATAAAAAGGAAATAAAACTTAAAAGGACTAATTCTGTCACACTAAAGGCAAGTTCTGGTGTTTTTATTTCTCTGTAGACAATACTAATCCTCTTTAATACTCAACAAGTTTGATATGATACAATTGAGCTTGCAATTGTATTGCTTATATCACATGAAAACTTAGCATATTCCATGTCTTCTACATAATTCTAGGTCGTTTTCCTGCTACCAGAGGAGAGGCCTATATTAATGGATATAGTATTTCAGATAACATGATTGAAATTAGAAAAGACTTGGGCTTCTGTCCTCAATATGACCTGTTGTTTGATGACTTGACACTATCAGAACACCTTTTTTTCTACTGCATGGTAAGTCAGAAGTGTGCCTTATAAAATTACCTAGTAAATTTGACTTTCTTCTTTGATGTACAGCTCTGCTAACTTTAACTTTTTTAAATTGAATTTATTTAACTATTGTGAAAAGATTAAAATTATACCTTTTGTATTGCCTGATGTTGATACAGATATACGTTGGACAATGCAGAAATCAACTTAAACATAGCTGACCCTAATCCAAAGTTTCTCCCTGCATTCCAGAGTACTTCTTCTGGCCAGGCTTCAGCATATTGTCCTATAATATTTTATCCAAGTCTCCTCACAGTGTAGTTTACCGAAAGTCTGGGCTAGCTGCCCAGCTCCTGGCTCAGCAAGGGCCTTTCTGAAATGGCTATGATGTGAATACTCAGAGGCGTCTCACTATTGTCTCTCCCATGTATATAGTATCTGTTGGTCCATCTTACACTGGGAAGAGGTCTAATCCCAGTTTTCAGTGTTTGCTATTCATCAATTAGGATTAGTTTCACATTGGCAAGTGCTGTAATGAGCACACAGCTTCGTTACACTGTGTACAACATCACTTTCCTGCTTCTGTTCTCTCTCTGTACTTCCTGCTTTCCCAGATGCTTTTCTCATTTGTTCAGCCAGAAATTATCACCTTCCGTGACTGTGCTCCATCCAGCCTGCAGACAGACAAAGAGGAAGTGTGAGTCTTCCCTCTGGAGCTACAGTGCTGTGGAGCTGTGGAAAGGTTTTCCCTCCCTCAAAGTTTGCCTTGTGCAGACTTGACTTCTCATTTACTCCTGCCACTATCCCCAACAGAAGAATTCCGTGACTTGTGTACAAAAGAAAGAGAAGAAAATTTGGTTCTCTGGCTGTCTGATTTCCTTTCCCACTCAAATCAAAATGGAAAGTTTTCTTTACTCTCTGTCTGGACCAGGGAGCTGACTTGCAAGGTTTGGATTGCTTGGAGTTCTGCTAAAGGGCACACAGGAAAGTGGTAAATGACCATTGGCTCAGTGGTACTGTAGATTCTAGAGTTCTCCAAGACAGCTGCTAACTTGACTTTGCACACTTCTCTGTAGTTAGCAAGGTCAGTGGGCTATAAAGAAGTGTATACATTTCCACAGCATCTGGAGCTCATCACAGATGTGTTTTCTTTCATTAATGGGCCACAGATACCTTTATAAATTCTAAATACAAAAGAAAACACAGTTCTGGTGATTAAATCCAGGGCCTTGCACATATTCTCCCACCAACTTACATCTCTATTCCCTGAAAAATTTTGTTTTAGGAACTGTCCTTTAGATGTGAGGGAAGATACACAAGAAAGAAAACACTTTTAATTGATGTAAATAAAGCAGATGGTGAAGTGTTTCTAGGGATACATCTGTAATACACTTTCATATCTGTATAACATCTAATGATCCTTGATTCCTTGTGACAGTAAAACTGGATGTGTGATATAAACCCTGGCTTCTTTTTCCAGGTAAAAGGAATACCTGAGGACATAAACTGTGTGGAAGTTGAACATATGCTGTCTATGTTTAACCTGAAAGATGATTACCATGCATTATCAGGCTCAGTGAGTGGAGGAGTGAGGCGCAAGCTCTCCATCATTATGGCACTTACAGGGGGCTCCAAGGTATTAAAGAAGACAAAGAAAGGGGAACACTGTGAGCACAGAGTAGGAGGTGAAACAGGGACTCTGTATGAGTTTCTTCAGCCATCTAGAAAACTCAGTTTGCTAAAAGCCTGTGAGTTGTTATAAATCTGAAAGGAAACATGATAGTGTAGACAGAAGGGAGTAATTTGCATTTTATCACAGCTGTTATAAAATAATGTTTTCAATTGTTACTGTTTTCTTAGGTTCACATCTGTTTTAGTTGTCATTCTGTACCTTAGCTCCAGTGTTCTCCCTTCAAACAGTAAATAAGCCCCTGAGTAGCTTAGCATTAATTATCAGTGATCATAGAATTGTTCTTCTGGCTTTTAGGTAGTGATACTTGATGAACCATCATCTGGCATGGACCCAATATCAAGAAGGGCCACCTGGGATATCCTTCAGCATTATAAATTCAATCGGACCATTTTACTAACCACCCACTACATGGATGAAGCTGACATCCTGGGTGACCGCATTGCCATCATGGTCAGGGGGACCTTGCACTGCTGTGGCTCTTCCGTCTTCCTGAAACAAATATATGGTCTCACTCCATTTGATCATTCTTAGTATAGTAATGCCTTAATAATACTCTTCTAACATTATTTTCACTATATTCCCAAAACTTAATTACCTTCTTCAATTCTGCAATTTTAATCTCAATTAATATAACTATAAAAAATTTTTTTAGTTCTTTGAGATTTTCATATGTGCTTTGATCATGGTTCTTTGCAATCTGAAACAAAGTTGCTGTCCCATTTTGTACTTACCAACAATCTTTGTCTCTGGAATGCATCTGCATCCAGATGGTTATCTAGTCGATTGAAATGACTGACTGATTTATTCATTCATTCATTCATTCATTCATTCATTCACTCACTCACTGAGGAGAGGAGGAACCAGATATCCCTACCTTTAGTTTCTGTTACCAGAACCAGTATTATGCATCACCATAATGACATAAATCTGAAATTTGGTATTGGCAGTAACAATGTAATGCAGAATAAATGAATTAAATAAATGAGGGCTGAAGAAATAGCTCAGTGGTTCAGAACACTCGTTGCCTTGCAAAGGTCTGGGTTCAATTCTCATTACCCATATGACAGCTCATAATCGTCTGTAACTCCAAGGAATCCAATGCCCTCTTGTAGCCTCCATGGGAGCCAGGCATTCATGTGGTACGCAGACATACATGTGGGCAAAATACTCACACACATAAAATAAAATTATGTAAGTGAAATAAGGCAATTCTGTGATAATTAATTATATCTATCTGTAATAAGTGATAAAATTAGTATCATGAACTGAATTATGGGTTAAAATTATAGCAGAATTTTTTATTAGAGGCTATAAATATAGACATGGTAGAAGGATTCTAAAATTACAGTAATAGAAATGTAAGTGGAAATAATTAAAGGTTAATTAACAAATTTATCTAGGATTTGAGTTCACACAATTCAGTTACTGATCACTCTACTGGTTACCATGCTCTGTCCCTTATGTATTAGATTCAAATCAATAATCCACTTTATAGAACATAATCCTTTGAGATTTCATATATTGTATTTTGATCATTTTCCCACATATATTTTATTCAGTTATTTTGTTTTATGTGTAAGGGTGTATTAGCCTGCACATGTGTATGTGCCCCACACATGTGTCCAGTACCCACAAAAGTCAGGGCATTGGATTCCCTGGAGCTCAATGTGGGTGATTGTAAACCACCATGCAGGTGCTAAGAACAAAACCTGGGTCCTCTGCAAGAGAAACAAGTGATGCTGAGCCATCTCTCCAGCTGCCTGCAAAACAAATATATTTTTTTAAAAATAGTTTCTGTTGTCAATTTGAATGCCAATTTTATTTTTCAAAGTTTATGATTACCTTACAGGTTGAAATGTCCTGCTGAAAATACACTTTTATTTGTAGTATTCACTACTGTATTCTTGGGGCCTAGATGAGTGTCTGATATATAATGTACAACTAACAGTGATTAAATGATTGTTAAGATTTCTATTTCAAAGTAAGTAGTCCAGTAACAGGTGACCTCACTTTGTATATCAGCTATGTTTGGCTATATACACTAAATCATTAAGGTTTACTAAGGACTATATTGAAATTCTAGATGTAGCTGTTATTTATTCAGTCTCTTAGAATGCCATTTGAAAACTTTTGTATCAGCTGCCACATTTTCAGTACTAAATGTCTTATTGCATACCATATCTTCTTCCTTATAGGAGTAGATAACCTAAACCATGAAGAGCAAACATTACCTTAAGGGTATTAAGTAGAAAATTTCTTCAGTTGGTCATCTAAATGGTTTATTTCAGGTGCTGGATATCGCATAGTCATGGAGAAAGAACCATATTGTGATGTTAACAACATTGTTGCAATGATTCAGCATCATGTTCCAGATGCTGTGTTGGAAAATGATTTAGGAAGTGAGTTATCATTTATCCTATCCAAAAAGTATGTATCAAGGTATGGATCTCAATAATTTTAGATGGTTGGTTTGGGGGTTACTAGAAACATGTTTTCATTTCTTAGGCTTAGTAACTTAATGAGTAATGCATTTATAGTAAACCAAAGTTTCTATTTATAGCTACCATTTGCCAAGTATAGTTAGAAAGCTCACAACTCAATATTTCTGTTACTAAACAGAGAGTTGCCTCATAATTTCAAGGTCATTGAAGGCTTACTTGATACTTTGTTTCAAATTTTCCAACCTAGTGGCCATAGTTTTGAATATTAGTGACGGATAGTAATGGCACTGTTTCCAGTGTACAAACAGATGCATAGAAATGGGACCCAGAGAAATATTAAGATGGTAAAGAGTAATGCAGGTTGAATGGCAACTCTTAGAGAAGCTATAACACATCTGTTTGACCTCTACTACTAGCCAGATGAGTTATTGGAAGTATTCACCAAGACACTTCATTGTGATTACCATTCCAGCTAAGAGTGTTTGTTGTTCATCTTCAAGGACTGAACTAGGTTTTTGTTCTTGTCAGAAGTTAATGCCACCTAGATATCCATCTGTGATTAATACTGGCCATCATAGGCTCGTGTATTTGAATTCTTAGTCTCCAGTTTGTGGAACTATTTGGAAAGGATTAGGAGGCATGGCCTTGTTGGAGGAGGTGTATCACTGGGAGTGAGCTCTAAGGTTTCAAAAGCCCACACCACTCTCAGCGCTTACTCTCTCCCTTTCCCCCTCCCTTTTACCCCCCCCCCCACCATGCATGTGGATCAAATTTAAGTTCTCAGCTACTACTCCAGTACCATGCTCACATACCTGATGCCATGTTCCCTGCCATGATGATCTTGGACTAATCCTAAAAACCTATAAGCAAGACCCTCAATAAATTCTTTCTTCTAAAAGTTGCTTTGGCCTGATACCTCTTCACAGCAACAGAAAAGCAGCTAATGCAGAAGTTGGTACCAAGGCATGAGCTATTGCTGTAACAGGTCTCATCATGCTGGGGTTTTGGGAGTGTTGGCTTTTTTTTTTTTTTTTTTTTTTTTTTGGTTTTTGTTTTTTTGTTTTCTTTTGTTTTTTGAGGAATGTGGAAAACTTTGGTACTGTGAAGCAGAAAAGCAGTTAGCACTGTAAGTGGGACATAATGGGCCACCTAGTAAGAGCTTGGAAGACAGTATTGCTGAGGGCAGTGTGGATGAGGGAGGCCCAGCTCAACAAGTTTCAAAGGGGAACAATAATTGCAACTGAATTAGAAACATTCTTATATTTTTGCAAGGAATGTGGCTTCTTTCTGCCCTTGTCCTGGGAATCTGCTAAACTAAATTGAAATGTTTAGAACTAATTTCATTGGTAGAGGAAATTTCAAGACAGCCTAATATTGACTCTGTTGTATGGTTATTAGTTATTGCCCTTCTACGGATCTATAATGAAAAAGAGCAAGCAGGACAAACAAAAGTACAAAATGTGCAGTTTGAGAAGAAAAATGTTACCAGAAATTTTAATGTTAGAACCTTGGTTTATGCTGAAAGAGATGAGGAAAAAATGGAGTGGTACCCTCAGGGTGAGACCGCAAGTACCTAACCCTGAAATTTGTAAAAGGGCCTAAGAAATTATATGTTACTAAAAAGCAACAACAAATCAAAACTTATGCAAATGTAATTCAAGGAAGGGCCAAGTTCAATCCTAAACAGGCAATAGAACTTGGCAGCTTCGGCCATGTAGCTCTGGCTTTAGAATCGTGAGGGATATAGGAGTAAAGGAATTGTAGAATCTTCCTCCATGGTTAAGGAAAGCCATTGAGGTCATGCATATGACAGAAGTGTCTCTGCATGGAACCCAGAGAGGCCATTGTGTAAAGCTGTGAAAGTGATTCCTGGATTACATTGAACAACACGATGTTGGAGACGCCAGAATCATGGTATGGTATTTTAAATGCTATTGACCCCCATAATCTCACAGGGAGTGGCACTATTGGAAAGTGTGGCCTTGTTGGAATAAGGGTGGTCTTGGAGGAAGTGTGTCACTCTGGGGGCAGGTTTTGTGGTTTCCTGTGCTCAGGATTCCACTCAATGTCAGAGTCATTTTCCTGATGCCTGCAAGATGTAATCTCAGCTCCTTCTAGCACCATGCTTGTCTACACACTGCCATGTTCCCCACCATGATGATAATGGACTTAACCACTGAAACTGTAAGCAAGCCACCCCAGTTAAATGTTTTCCTTTATAAGAGTTGCCATGATCATGGTGTCTTTTCACAGCAATAGAAACCCTAACTAAGACAGAAGGGACTTCTGCCAAGAAGAGCTGCAAACAGGGAATGAAGCTAGCCTGAGAGAGAGGTGTATTGCCACACTCAGCAAAGATGAGAGGAAAGAACCATCTAATCCCTTTGATATCAGATATAGAGCTACAGGATTTGAAAAACTTCCTGGTTTTCAGCCTTGCTTTGGTCCAGTATTTCCTCCCTATGTCCCTTACTCCTCCTCTTTGGAATGGTAATTTATATCCTGTGCCATTATGTATTGTGAGTACATAATTTGCTTTGTTATTTTACAGGGGGTTACAGAGAAGAGATTGCTTTGAGTCTTGGACCTTTGGACTTTAAAATGGTGTTGAGACAGTGAAAGATTATGGGTACTTCTGAAGTTGGACTGAAATGCATTTTGCATTATTATGTGTATACAAGCCTTGGGCCATGGTCATGGTAGAATTGTTTGGAAAAAATTAGGAGGTGTGTCTTGTTGGAGGAGGTGCACCACTGGGGAGGGGCTCTGAGGTCTCAAAGCCCATGCAGTTCCCACATAGCATGCTCTCCCAGAGAGAAGAAAGAAAGCTTTGACAGACCATAACTATAGAAGTTCACTGAAACATGTAGACTTTCTGTCTGGTTAATTTGGGTATGTATTTGTTTTGTTTTGTTTTTTGAAAGTTCTTTACAACAAAGTTTGAATTTTAAAAATTTAAATCTTACCACAAGATATCTTGTGTCTGCATTTGTAGTCCAAAGCTGAGGCAGTAAGGTTACATGACCCCATAAATTTGAGGCAAGCATAGTAAGAACCTAAATTAAGAAAAGTGAATTCACAAAGAAAACTTCAGAGCCAAATGTTTTTAAATATTAAATGTACCAAACACTTAAAGAACTTTTTAAAATTACCAATTATATACTTTTTCCTGGAAAAATTAGAGAAGGGAACATTTCAAATTTGTTTTGGAAGATCAATATTTCCCTTATAAACAAATCAACTAGTGACATTACCAGAATGGTATTTTTGCACAATGATATTCAGTAAAATATGTTAGGTCTTAAATATAGGTGAAAACTAGTGACTGTAGTGACAAGATCCAAAAGAACAAAAACATGGCCTGAGCACATTTGAAGAATGACCACAGGGAAAAGCATCAGACTGAACTGAGTAAAATTAGAACCAACAACCAAAGCAAATGATATTACCTAGAGGTAGAGTTTGGCCTGTTAAAGGGAAGAACTTTGGGATTTGATGTCACCTTTGTTAAGGGACATACTAAGTTGTACTAGTTAGTTTTTCCTGTCACTTTGACACAGTCTAGAGTTCCCTGAGAAGAGAGAACCTTGACTGAGGGATGCCTGGATCGGATTACCCTGTGACTATATCTGTGAGAGATTGTCTTGATTGATGATGGTTGTGGGAGGGCCCAGACCCTGTGGGAGGTACTCATCCCATGCAGGTAGCCCTAGACTCTGTAATAAAATAGGCTAATCCTGAGCCTGGAACAGACAAAATGAGCCAGTAAGCAGCATTTCTCCATGGTTTCTGCTTCAAGCTCTGCCTTTAGTTCCTACTTTAGTTTCACAGGGTGATGAACCTATAAAGTGAAATAAACCTTTTCCTCCCTTAAGTTGTTTTGGTCATGGTGTCTGTCACAGCAATAGAAACAAGCCATACATTTTTCTGATAAAATTATTTTCTAGAATCCTTGATGTCACTACTGTATAAATTAGCAAAAAAAAAGACTATATATATATATATATATATATATATATATATATATATATATATATATCTTTTGTAGCCATTAGCCAGTTTTTACTCCACTATTTCAGAACTTTCCCACAGAAACCATAGGTGAATAATCTGTTGTCAAGTGACTGTAGTCCCCAACTTGCTTAGAAAATAAACTGATGGTTTTATTAGATTAACAAAGGAATTTATGTCAAATAATAAGTTATAGTACAAAGAAATTTGACAAAATAGACCCCTCTTCCTTCCCATCTCCTTGTGATAAGCAGTAGAGTAAGAAACGGTCTACTAACATTTTACAACTGTTAACTAGAAATTTCTACGGAGCAAAACAATATTGAAATTCTACTTTGCAAAAAAAGAAGATTCAGACCCTGGGCTGGGGCTCAGGTCTGCCGTCCCCACTGTTCTACCCACCCTACATCACGGTCCTCCAGACTCACTGCAGTCATGAGCAGCATGCTTACAGGTGCACCTCCTCTACCCTACCTCCGTTCTCTGGGTGGTATTCCTCTTATTATGGCCCAACTTAGTTCTTTCCCTCAGACCCTCTTAGCCTGCCTTCTCTTCTAGCTCATCTCCATTTTCTGTGTCAGCCACCAACACCCAGAAACACTTTCTACCAGAGACCACACACACACACACACACACACACACACACACACACACACACACAGCCACAGCCACACCAGGCTGAGACTCAAGAGATTTGTCTTCTTTTCCTTTTTTACAAGCTCTCAAGGCTCACCTGCAGTCCTTTATCAATATGCTTACAGAGCCCCTCCTCATACCCAATTCTATTTACTGGAGATTCCACCTCTTGGTGCAAACCATGGGTCCCTTAACACTTTTGTCCCTAACTCTCCAGACATATTCTTTGTCCCACTATAGACTGCTTGTAAGAGTTTCCTATTGGCCACTTGACAACCTGTAGAAGCACTCTACCAGAGACCCCATAGCCATTCCACTTGCCTAAGATCCAAAGAGGGCAATAGTAACCAGAGAACAGAACATCTATCCACCAATGACAAGACCAGACATCACCTCGGAACACTTCAGTCATAGCTCCAGATGGCTGTACCCCAGTGAAAAACCAAAAACATGAACAGCCAAGATAATATGCTTCCACCAGAACCCAATAACCTTCCTACAGTAAGCCCTGAAAAATACAATTTAGGTGAAACACAACACAAAGACTTCAGAATAGCAAGTATGAATATGTTCAAGGACATTAAAAGAGAATATGAATAAATACCTTACTGAAGACCATGAAAACAGTTGAAGACATGAAATTAGAAAAAGAGTCACTGAAGAAACCCCAAGCTGAAATAAAACAGGACATGAAATATTTAGGAAGTCGAACAAAACCCCCTGATGTAAGCCTCACCAAAAGAGTACAAGACATGAAAGAGAAAATCCCATGTGTTAAAAAACAAGGTAGAAAAAATGGATACCTCAGTAAAATAAAACTAAAATAATTCAAGCATAAAACATTAAGGAAATATGGAAAACTATGAAAAGACCAAATCTATGAAAAAGGGATAGAGGAACAAGAAACCCAGGTCCAAGACACAGAAAATATTTTTAGCAAAATAATAGATGAAAGTTTCCCCAATCTAAAGAAGGAGGTACCTGTCAAGGTACAAGGAACATACAGAATAGGCGGGACCAGAAAAGAAATTCCCCATAATACAAATAATCAAAACACTAAATGTACAGAACAAAGAAAGAATATTAAAAGTTGCAGGAGGAAAAAAACATGAAAAATATAAATGCAGGCCATTAGAATTACACCTGACTTCTAAATGGAGTCTCTAAAAGGCAGAAGGGCCTGGAAGGATGTTCTGTAAGTACTAAAAGACCACAGATGCCAGCTAGACTACTCTACCCTGCAAAACTATGAATCACAATGGACAGATAAATAGAAAAGCCCATAATAAAATAAAATTTAAACAGTATCTACCAATCGAAATCTACAGAAGGAACTAGAAGAAAAGCTTCAGTCTGAAGAGGTGAACCATACCCTAGAAGACACAAGAAAAAAATAAGCCCAGAACAGTAAATCAAATGGGGGGAACCCCCACACAATAACAACAACAAAAAAAATCAGTAAACACTTCTCAATGCCAACAATATTAATGGTTTCAATTCATTCATAAAAAGATACAGACTAACAGATTGGACTAGAAAATAGGGTCCATCTTTCTGCTACATAAAAAAACCACACATCACCATCAAGGATAGATATCACCTCAGTGTAGAGGAATGGAAAAAGCTATTCCAAACAAATGAATCCAAAAAGCAAGCATGTGTAGCTACTTTAATGTTTGACAAAATAGACTTCAAACCAAAACTAATCATAAGAGATAGGGAAGGGCACTATGTATTCACCAAAAGAAAACTCTACCAAGAGGATATTGCAGTTCTAAACACAGGGGCACCCAAGTTCATAAAAGTAATGGTATCACAACTAAAATCACATATTGACCCTCACATAGTGATAATGGGTGACTTCAATACCCAGCTTTCACCAATATACAGGTCATTCAGGCAAAAATTAAACAGAGAAATGCTGAAGTTAAATAATGTTATAAATCAAGTGGACCTACCAGATATCTATAAAACATTTCACCCAAACACAAAAGAATTTATCTTTTCACCAGTTTGTGGAACTTTCTCCAAAATTGACCACATACTTAGGCACAAAACAAGTCTCAACAGATACAGGAAAATTGAAATTATATCCTGCACCCTATCTGACCACCATGAACTGAAAGTGGATATCAACAACAGAAAGTGTACAAACTGCTGGAATCTGAACAAGCATTACTGAAAGAAAAATTGGTCAAAAGGGTAATTAAAAACTTTTTTAGAACTGGATGAAAATGAAAATAGAACATATTCAAACCTATTGAGAACAATGAAGGCAGATTGCAGAGGCAAGTTCATAGCACTAATTTCCTACATCAAGAAATTGCAGAGGTTTCATATTTGTAACAGCATCACACCTTAAAGCTCTATAACAACAAGAAGAAATAACGTCCTTCAAAAAAATTGTCTGGATGGGCTGGAGAGATGGCTCAGCAGTTAAGAACACTGGCTGCTCTTCCAGAGGTCCTGAGTTCAATTCCCAGCACCCACATGGTGGCTCACAACCATCTGTAATGAGATCTGGTGCCCTCTTCTGGTCATACATGCTGTGTACATAATAAATAAATAAATCTTTAAAAAAAAAAAGATGGGATTCTTTAGCCGGGTGTTGGTGGCGCATGCCTTTAATCCCAGCACTTGGGAGGCAGAGCCAGGCTCTGTGAGTTCGAGGCCAGCCTGGGCTACCAAGTGAGCTCCAGGAAAGGCGCAAAGCTACACAGAGAAACCTTGTCTCGAAAAACCAAAAAAAAAAGAAAATTGGGAAGAAATAAGCTAAAAGTTGAAATCAATGTCATAAAAGCAACAAGGAAAATATAAAGAATCAGTGAAATTAAGAGTTGGTTCTTTGAGAAAATTAAAAAGATTGACAAACCATTATTCAAAATAACTAA
Organism: Peromyscus leucopus; assembly: GCF_004664715.2. Lineage (NCBI taxonomy): Eukaryota > Metazoa > Chordata > Mammalia > Rodentia > Cricetidae > Peromyscus > Peromyscus leucopus. Next base: position 84,226,613 of record NC_051063.1, on the reverse strand, counting down.
AAGATGAAGAAAATAGATCCAAATAAAATTAGCAATGAAATAAGGAACATTATGATAGACAAAATTCAGAGAATCAGAAGGACATACTTTTAAAAATCTATACTCACCAAACTAGAAAATTTAAGTGTTTTTTTTTATATACACAACCTGCCCAAGTTAAATGAAGATCAAATAATCATTTTAAAGACCCAGAACCCCTAGTGAAATAGAAATGGTATATAAATATCTCCCAACCAAAAGAAGCTCAGGCCCAGATGGATTCAGTACAGAATTCTACCTGACCTTCAAAGAAGAATTAACACCACTACTACTACTCACATTATTCCACAAAATAGAAACTGAAGGAATATTTCCTAATTATTTATAGAAACTAATCTTACCAAAACTACACAAAAACATAAAATTATAGACCAATATATATCATGGACCTGGATGGACAATTTCTCAATAAAATAATTGTAAACCAAATCCAAGAATACTATTCACTATGATTAAGTTGGCTTCATCCCAGAGATGCAGGGATGGTTCAACATATGTAAACTGATAAATGCCCACCACATAAGCTGAAAGAAACCCCATGATCATCTTATTAGATGCAGAAAAAAGCCTCTGACAAAATCCAATACCCCTTCATGATTAAAGTCTTAGAGAAACAAGGGATAAAAGGGACATACCTCAACATAATAAAAAGCATTTTACAGTAATTCCACAGCCAACATCAACCTAGAAGGAAAGAAATTCAGCATGTCCACTAAAGTCAGGAACAAGACAAAGATGTTTAGTCTCTCCATTCCTGCTTAGTATAGTGCTTGAAGTCTTAACTACAGCAGTAAGACAACTGAAGGAAAATCAAAGATACACAGAGAAAAGGAAGAAGTCAAAGTATCTTTATTTGCAGATGATATGGTTATATACACTAAAGACCCCAAAAACTCCACTAGAAACTTCTACAGCTGATAGCACTTTCAGAAAAGAAGTAGGATGTAGGGGCATGGAGGTCTTTGGGCTCACAAACATTTACTATGGGAACCTGAAATGTTAAACACATAGGCTTGTTTGAAGGAATGCAAAAGCCTGCTTTCCACCCAGAAGGCTGGAGTGGACATTCTTTCTAGCCTGGTGACTTTGCTTTGTCTGTGTACATAGAGACTTTTCCATCACTGAACCCTCCTCCAGATCCTTATTATAAATTTTTTTCTCAATCAATCATAAACCTGTTTTTCTCTGTTGATCTATAGAACCTATCTTCTTCAACTTTACAAAGAGCTTCAATGTAGTCATGTCTAATTAGTATTTTGATTACTTTATTCCTCAAGATTTCTGTATGCTTTGTTGTACACATGGGATTGAATTAAGCATCACCATAATAATTTTCTCCAAACTGTGCTGTGCTTAAATAAGCCTAAAATAAACCCTCGGGGTCAGACTCTCAAAGTTTGAGCCAATACCCTCTACTAAGTTGTATTGAGCTGAACTGCCTTCTTGCCTCCTGCTGCTCATCTCCCAGCTGTCTGTGAAGGTTGCAGAGAACCCCACAGCAGGATACAAAAATAACACACAAAAAATCAGTAGCCTTTCTCTGTACAAATTCCAAACAAATTGAGAAAGCAGAAAAATGGTGTCTTTCACAGTGGCCTAAAATAAATAAGATATCTTGTGATAACACTAACTAACCAAGTGAAAGACTTTTATAATTAAAAACTTTAAGGCATTGAAGAAATAAATTGAAGAAGAGATCAGAAGATGGAAAGATCTGTTCTCATGCATCATAAGATTAATATAGTGACAGTGGCCATCCTACCAAAAAAAAAACAGTCTACACATTTAATACACTCCCCATGTGCTGGTTTACATAAGAATGACCCCCATAGATTCATGTATTTGAATGCTTGGCCTATAAGGAGTGGCACTATTAGGAGGCATGGCTTTGTTGAGGAAGTGTACCGCTGTGGGAGCTGGCTTTGTGGTCTTATATGCTCAAACTATACCCAGTGTGATACAGTTTCCTTCTGCTGCCTGGGTATCAAGATGTAGACCTCTCAGCTCCTTCTCCAGCAACATGTCTGCCTGCACACTGCCATGCTTCCCACCATGATGATAATGGAATATACCTCTGAAACTGTAAGTTGGCCAAAGTAAATGTTTTTCCTTTAAAAGAGTTGCTGTGGTCATGGTGTCTCTTCACAGCAATAGAAACCCTAACTAATACAGAAGTTGATATCAGGCACTGGGGTATTACTGTGATAGGTCTGACCATGCTTTTGTTTTGAGCTAGCCCCTTATAATTCAAATAACTGTCTTCTATGTTTCTACTAGAATAGCCCATTAAACCCATCTTAAAGTAGTCCACCGCTTTTCTAAACCACAGTCCCAAAGTCAATATTTCTTCAAACAAAAGCATGGTCAGGCCTATCACAGCAATACACCAGTGCCTTGTACCAACTTCTGTGTTAGTTAGGGTTTCTATTGCTATAGAGACACTATGACCACAGCAACTCTTACAAAGGAAAAGATTTAATTGGGGAGGCTTACAGTTCAGAGGGTCAGTCCATTATCATCATGGTGGGACATGGTGGCATGCTGGAACTCTTGTGCATTTCTATTGGAAATGCAAAGAGTTATGTTTACTCTAGAAAAACTGGATATCAACAACAGAAAGCTTACAAACTCATGGAAACTGAACAACTCACACCTGAATGAAATGGGTCAGACAGAAATTATAGAGAAACTAAAAACTTTCTAGAATCAAATGAAAGAACACATAATATACCTGTCTTACTACTGCTGTGATGAAACATAATGACCAAAAGCAACTTGAGGAGGAAAGGACTTATTTTGCTCATAGTTCCACATCACAGTTTGTCATCAAAAGCAGTGAGGGCAGGAATTCACAGGGAAGGAACCTAGAGGCAGGAGCTGATGCAGAGCCCATGGAGGAAAGCTATTTAGTGGCTTGTTCCACATGGTTTGCCCAGCCTGCTTTCAAATAGAACCTAAGACCACTAGCCCAGGGATAGCACAACCCACAATGGGCTGGGCCCTCTCACATCAATCAGTAATTAAGAAAATCCCCTACAGCTGGATCTTATGGAGGCATGTTCTCAATTGAGGTTCCCTCCTCTCAGATGACTTTAGCTTGTGTCAAAATTGACATAAAATTATCCAGCACAATACCCAAATTTATGGGACACAAAGCAGTTCTAAGAGGCAAGTTCCTTGAATAAAAAAATTTGGAGAAATCTTGTGCTGTAGGCAGAGCCTTTTCTCTGTCCCGCTTTCTCTGTCCCTCTCAGTCCAACGGTCCCACAGCCACTTGTAAAATAATCACCCAGAGGCTTAATATTAATTACAAACTGTTTGGTCTATGGCTCAGGTTTCTTGCTGGCTAGCTCTTACATCTTAAATTAACCCATTTCTATTAATCTGTATTTTGCCACGTGGCCATGGCATTACCGGTCTGTTGGCATCTTGCTTATTGGATGGCTGGATGGCGTCTGCCCTGACTCTACCCTTCCTCTCTCTTTATCTCTACTTGGATATCCTGCCTGGCTCTTATCCTGCCTTACCATAAGCCAAAGCAGCTTTATTTGTTAACCATTGGGAGCAACACATATTCACAGCATACAGAAAATCCATCCCACAGCATTTATCCTTTTAGATGGTTACAGTTACATTCCTCTTGTATCTTAGCTAAGAACTAAGGTACTAGATTTAGATTCTTCAGGATAAGATAGCTATTGGAGTAATCTCTGTAATTTGCCATTTACCAATGGTCTGGACATTTAGTATGTGTTTCTTGCTTGATGTTGTTCTTGGTTGTAGTTTCATTTTTGTTTATGTTATTATCCTTTCTCCTGGACAATATTTGATAATCATTCTTATTGTATATAATTTTGTATTAAATTTCAAACCTTCTTATTTAGACAAAAAGGGGAAGTGTTATGGGTATTCGTTCCACCAATAGCTTTGGAGTACCAAGCAGCCTTAGGCTGTGACCTCTTGGTGGGTTATATGACTGTGTGCTTGCTCTCTTGTGGTGATCAGAGATCAGCTGGTCCCATTCACCACCACCACCACGCTGTGCCAAACAGAGGACCATGGCAGCTGTTTACTTTGTTCTGTATCCATGAGTGCATTTTCTCCCCATTTTATATCTTAATAAATCCTTCATACCCTTTTAGCAAACTATCATTGATTCGCTTACATCGTGCTAGTAACTTAACAACACACCCGAAAAGTCTAGAACCAAGTGAAGAAATTATACCCAAAAAGAGTAGAAATAATTAAACTCAGGGCTGAAATTAATAAAGTAGAAACAACGTACAAAAAGTCAATGAATCAAAAAGTTGGTTCTTTGAGAAAACCAATAAGATTGACAAAATATTATCCAAATTAACAAAAAGGCAGAGAGATAATATCCAAATTAGCAAAATTAGAGATGAAAAAGGAGACATAACACTAGACCCTAAGGAAATCCAGATACTCATAAAAATGTACTTTAAAAACCTGTACTCCTATGAACATAGCTGAGCATGTATCTTTATGGTATGAATCAGCATTCCTTGGGTATATGCCCAAGAGTGGGATGGCTGGGTCTTGAGGTAGTTCGATTCCTAATTTTCTAAGAAACCGCCATACTGATTTCCACAGTGGTTGTACAAGCTTACATTCCCACCAATAGTGGAGGAGTGTTCCCTTTGCTCCACATTCTCGCCAACATTGACTGTCATTGGTGTTTTTGATCGTAGCCATTCTGACAGGTGTAAGGTGGTATCTCAGAGTCGTTTTGATTTGCATTTCTCTGATGATTAAGGATGTTGAGCATTTCTTTAAATGTCTTTCAGCCATTTGTGATTCTTGTTTTGTGAATTCTCTGTTTAGCTCTTTAGCCCATTTTTTATTTATTTATTGCCCAGTTTGTTTTCCAAGGCCACAGTTATTCTAATAGATATCCAAACCATATAAAGACCCAACAAAGAAAAAGAATTGCAGACATTTTCCTTATGAACATACATGCAAATTTTCTCAATAAAATACTTGCAAACAGGCCTGAAGAGATGCTTGAGTGGTTAAGAGCACTGGCTGTTCTTCCAGAGGACTTGGGTTCAATTCCCAGCACCCACATGACAGCTCACAACTGTCTGTAACTCCAGTTCCCAGGGGATTTGGAACTGTCACAAAGGTATACGTGCAGGCAAAAATAAAATAAACATAATCTTTTTTAAAAAATATCTAGAGCAATAAGAACTTAAGGAGTTCAAGGATAGAAATAAGAAAGGAAAAATTCAAAGTATCCTAATTTTCAGATGATCTGATTGTATACCAGGAAAGTTCTACAGCTGATAAGCACTTTCAACTAGGTAACAGGACATGAAATTAATATAAAAAAGTCAGTAGCCTTCCTTTATGCAAATAGCAGACATAATTAACAAGAAACAAAGAAACAGCGCCTTTCACAACAGCTTCAAAAACATATTGGAATAACTAAGCAAGCAGGTGATAGATTTGTATAATACAAAACTTTCAGACACTGAAGAAAATTGAAAAAGACACTAGAAGATGGAAAGCTCTTTCATTCTCACAGACCAGTAAACTAATATTGTAAAAATAGCCATCCTAACAAAAGCCAGCTACAGAAAAATCCTATCACAATTATTTACATAAGCTGAAAAAAATCTTAAACTTCATATGGAAATGCAAAAACTCAGGATAACTAACACAATATTGAATAATAAAAGAACTGCTGTAAGTATCAACACTCCAAATTTTAAGTTGTACTATAGATCTGTAATAATTAAGAACAGCATGGCATTGGCATAAAAACAGACAGATTCACCAATGGAATAGAACTAAAGATCTTGGTGTAACCCCCCAAACCTGTGGACACCTGATTTTTGACAAGCCAGAAATACACACTGGAGAAGAGACATCATCTTCAACAAATGATGCTAGTTAAACTGGGTAGATGCATGTAGAAGAATGAAAATGGATCTATATCTAATACCTTGCATAAAACTCTACTCCAAATGGATCAGAGACCTCAGAACAAGATATCCTAAATCTGATAGAAGACAAAATACAGAATACATTTTAATTCATCAACACAGGAAAGGACTTTCTGATCAGGACCCCTATAGTGCAGGCATTAAGAACAACAATTAATAAATGGAAGCTTGTGAAGCTAAAAGGCTTCTGTACAGCAAATGACACCATCATTCAAGCACAGAGAAAGCCTACAGATGGCAAGAGAACGGTTACCAGTCACTATCTAATAGATACAAAGAAAAAAATCCTGATTATGAAAACAACTCAATTTTAAAAATGGAGTATAGAACTAAAGAGAGTTCTCTAAAGATGAAATACAAATGACTGGGAAATACTTTAGAAATTTTCAAAATTCTTAGATATAGGAAAATGCAAATTAAAACTAAGATTTCATCTTAATCATGGTCAAAAAGAATAAGTCAAATAACAGCATATGCTGGCAAGATTGAGGGGGAAGGGGAACACATATCCATTGCTGGTGAGAGTGAAAATGGCTACAGCCACTATGGAAATCAGTGTGGAGGATTCTCAAAAATCTGAAAATAGATCTACCACAAGATCCAACTGTACTACTCTTGGGCATATACTCAAAGGACTCTATATCTTACTGCAGAGATATTTGCTCATCCATGTTCATTGCTGCTCTATTCATAATAGCCAGAAATTGGAAATGACCTAGATGTTCATCATCTAATGAATGGATAGTAAAAAATGTGGTACATTTACACATGGAATTATTTAACTGTTAAAATTATGAAATTTGTATGTAAATGGGTGTAACTAGAAACATCATCCCAAGGGACATAACTCAAGACCCAGAAAGACAAACATTGCATATTTGCTCTTCTATGTGGATGTCAGCATTTAAGATATGTATGTTTTATCTAGAATACCCACAGAGGCTAGGTAGCTAGAAAGAGAGGTCAGGAGAGGATCTTCCAAGTAAGTGGAAATAGAATATAGAATTGCCAAGTGATAAAGGGGAAACTAGACTAGAATTAAATGGGGAAAGGCATGGAAGGACAGGATAAAGGAGGGACTATAGGGAAGGGAAACTAATAGTAGAGGTCTTTAGAAAACCTCTATGGAACCCATCTACCATAAAAACCTAAAATGTATACATAGAAATTTAAATGGAGTTACCATATGATGGGGGAGACAGTGCTCCAGCTAGATATTTTATGCTACAAATAAAACACCACTACCAGAAATGGGTTATATCTTGTTGAGTCATTGGCCAAAGGGGTTCCACAGCCCTTTCCCCAAAGCACTTCAGGCTTTTGCTGATGCTGTTTGTTACTGTCCAAAACTGGATAGAAACCCCTGTTGTCATTGAACATAAGTGGAGGAATCAAGCTGGTGCCCAACTAGAAACTTCACCAAGCTACAAATCCTGCAAGGTATAACAGCAAGCTGACTGCAAGGTATACTCACTGATGCAATAGTGGCACAAATGTCACAGGAGTAACTAGCCACATTTTGATTGGATTTTAGGCCCATTTCATGAGATGGAACCCATACCTGACAATGTTACAGTGACCAAAAACATGGGACTACATAGGCCATGGTCCCTAAGGGGAAGCCTAGTACCATTATTCTGATAAATGAACATAATAGTAAAATGCTTCCAAATGGCATACTTCTATACCAATAGATCAGTGCCTCACTCAACCTTCATCAAATGGCTTACTGCAATAGATGGTAAATAACCCAAAGCCACAATTGGACAGCACAGAGAATGAGAGACTTTGGAACATTCAGCCCTAAATAAGATGTCTTCACCAAAGCCTTCACCTCAAGATTCAGGGATCTGTTCAGAAGAGGAGGTTTTGGAAAAATTATAAGAACCAGCCCTGATGGATGACTCCAGGGAAACAGTGTCTTCCAGATACAAGAGAGCTGATTTACATATGAACTCATACAGAATATGGCAGCATGCATAAGACCTTCCCAAGTTTAAGCCAGACAAAATTCCTGCACATAAAATGAGCACAAAAATCTCACTCCTAACCAAGAAGCTATTTGCAAATGATAGTTGCTGGGAGAAGGAAAATCAGTTTTATACAATGAAGTCACATTGAATGTATCAATTACATTTCAGGACAGACTCCATGCTCAGGAGTAGTTGGGAAATACAAGACTGACTCCATGCTTTTGTGTGATGTTTTTATTTGTTTGATTGTGTGGCTTGGTATTTGTGTGTGTTGGGGAGGATGTTCCTTTTTTGTCCTTTTAAAATATACTCTTCTTAAGAAAGAGCATGAAGTTATGTGTGTGGGCTGGTGGGAAGGATCTAGGAAAATTTGAGGAAGAGAAAAATATGTTCAAAATATATTGTAAGAAAAAATTTTAAGCAAATAAAAAAAGAATACATTTTTCTTTTGTTTGCAATGCTGGAAATTGAACTCAAAGCCTTATTCATGCTAAGAAAGAAATTTTTCTTTCTTTTTTCTTTTGAATGTACTTTTTCCACTGAGCTCCATCCCCAGTCCTAAGAATTTTAAAAAGATAGAAAAGAATAGTTAAAAATACTAAATGGAGAAAGTTGATGTGTTTGTATTTTTATTCCATTTACTGAAAAATAAAATGAACAAAAAATATATATAACTAGACCCAACACCAGCTCTTTGTTTCTTCTTTCTTTACAGATTTGAAGCTTTGTTTACTGAGTTGGAAATAAAACAGAAAACACTGGGCATTGCCAATTTTGGTGCTTCAATCACTACAATGGAAGAGGTTTTCCTTAAGTGAGTTATAATAACCTGGAAAAAAAACTTTCTACCCATAAACTCTTATGTTAACAAACCTCAGCCAGGTGAGGGTGGCACACACCTTTAATCCCAGCATTTGGGAGGCAGAGCCAGGCAGATCTCTGTGAGTTCAAGGCCAGCCTGGTCTACAGAGTGAGATCCAAGACAGGCACCAAAACTACACAGAGAAACCTTGTCTTGAACCGCACCCCCCCAAAAAAAACCCTTACCCTTTTGCAGCTGAAATAAAGTGTCACTAAGTTTTCAAATATGCTATTTTATGATAATATATTTCCATGTATATTCAGCTGACATTTAAAGATGTTGAACTTGGGCCTTGATGCATGTCTTTTTTGATGTAGATGTAACCAACAGTCTTATCAAATAAGAAAGACAGAACCAATGTAAAAGAGAAAGCCAAGAGATCAGAGCTCAAAGCTAAAATCTCACCCTTCCTCCTGCGGTGGTCCTAGCTTCCCGAAAAAGAGCTATTTCCTGTGTGTCTGTCTGTTCATAGTATTTTGTTCTGCCTTCTCATTGGTTGTAAACCCAAACATGTGACTGCCTCGTCACTGTCTGTATGTACAGCCCTCTAGGTCTTAAAGGTGTATGTCTCCAATGCTGGCTGTATCCCTGAACACACAGAGATCTATGGGAATAAAGGCATGTGCCACCACCACCATGCTCTGTCTATGGCTCTAATAGCTCTGACCCCCGGGCAACTTTATTTATTAACATACAATTAAAATCACATTTCAGTACAATTAGAATACCACCACATTTCCCCTTTTCTATTTTAATAAAAAGAAAAAAAAAGCAAAAGGTTATAACTAACATAAGAAAAACTATATACAAAAGTACAATACCTATATACAATATATACAAGTAATAAATACCTAAACAGGTATTTGACAAATCATAGAAAATAATTCCATTATCTATCCTATTTTGGTAAATCCAAGATGTATCTAATGCACTTTCTATCCTAATTAATTTTCAACTATAACTAAATAATCTTCAACCATAACTAACTAATCTTCAACTCCCTCAGAGTCCCAAGAAGGAAATAATATTAGCTAACAAAAATAAAAACAGGAAGTACATGCAAGCAACTTCCCAAAAATTTGTGAGTTGACAGAAACAGCCAGCTGCCTGGACAGTCAACTGAGGTTTCCGCAGTGTTGGGGCATCATCTTCAGCCTATAGGCTTAGCGTATCTGACAGACTCATTTGTGAAGTAGGATGTACACAAGGTCAACAGTTCAACCTCACATTGGGTGAGAGCAGTCCATGTACCAGAAACACCTGAATTCCACTAGTGTCCTGTCATGATTCAGGATTTTAAAGTCTGGAAATTGTTGACAGTTTTTGAATTCAGCTGTCCATTCTTCTTGGCGTTGTATATATGGCTTCATCTCAGCATCCCCTTCTTCTCCACATCCCTCTATTAAATGCCAGTCTACTATCGAGAGGCGTGAGCTTTCAGCTGCTGTTCCATTGCACAACAGAAGCAATCGGCCCTCTGCCTGTTCAGCTGCCTTTGAAGAAAAGGGCACTGTACCTTTTCTGGATTGCGAAGGCCACTTCAGGGATGGGGCCATATTGTCCTGGCCTCAGAAGATGCCTTTTGATAAAGCCATAACCACACTTGTTTTGACAAGAATCAGTAGTCCTTTGTTTCTTGTTCTGTCTGTCCATTTTGTCCTGTTGATTCGAGGATACTTTGTTGTCCAGTGGCTAACATTTGCCACAATGAAAGTTGACTCCATATGCAGTTTCTTCAATGCCCATATTTCTCTGAAGTAGATTGGTACTGCCAGGAGCCAACATGTCTCAAAAAAGAAAAACTTTCTAAGTTATTAAAACATTTTAAATGCCATATTCTGTAGATCTCTGAAGGGTTTGAAGATGACCTGTCTAAAACATCTCTGCTCAATTTTTAAAACATATCTAATATGACTACAAGTTCTATTGTAATGTCTAACTACTAACTTTCATTTCTTTATATCCTAATAGTTGGTAATAATAACATTCAAGGATCAGAAAATTGCATTACATTGTTAAATGAATGGTATAAATACAATTAGAAATATACATATAGCATTTTCTAACAATATCAGTTTCAAATTTGTATACAATATAAAACAACCCAATCCAATGTAAAGTATTTAAAACTAGTAATTGTCTTTTTATTTTCTTTCTATCTTTCTCTCTTTCTTTCTTTTAAACAAGAACCTTAAATATAATCTCCTTTGCTTAGCCTTTTTCCTAACCCTTGACAACAACTTGTAACCAACCCCCCTAAACATTGAAAATTATCCCAGACCCAAAACCCATTAAAAAGGCCAAAAAACCACCCACCCCACACCACCTCTTTGGGAATGTGGGCGTCGTATTCTTAAAATTGCTTCCTGCTGGGTATAGGCGAAGTTTTCTTTATCCTGAAAGAAAAATTTTAGGTTAATTGTCAAATTCTAGGAAAGGTAACTATGTCCTTCATTATCCAGTCTGTGTATAATGCCAAAGTTCAGGATTTATCTCAAGTCCTTATTCAAGTAGTCTTTGAGACTGGATCATCTCAGCTAGTCATCTCAAAATTGCTGTGAGCACCTTGTAGTTCAAAGCTGATCTGTGGATGATGTTTGTCAGCTTAATGATATTATTATTGTCCATGTGGAATTGTTGTTGTTGTGGGGCCCCATCTTCTTTCTGGAGACTTCAGTTGATGTTAGGCCTGGCCGTGATTTCCTGCAGAAAACTGATAAGAAACTCGAACACAAAGACATATATATGCAGTTAATTGAAGCCTTTTTTTTCTAGAATTAGTTAGTACTCTATATGACTAATCATATCTTAACAAAGTTTAAAATGTATATATATCTATATATGTTAATCTTGTAAATTTTGATATAAAATTCATACTTTAAGAAAAGTTTAAAGAATCAGAATAGAATCAAAGAGTTGAGATTAGTAATAGAATAGTCCCTTAATTAATTTGGCTTTTGTCCTGTCCCATAGCAGAAGATGGCTCTTTTATTCTGGCATGATACAGGGAGTTTGCATTTTCCTTTTAACAACATGCTTGAGTTTAAAGAAGGAGAGAGCCATTCTCCAACTCCAAAGTCAGCTTTAAATTATAATTGAACTGGGACTATTAGAAGACCAATAGTGTTAAATCTTTAGAGAAAAGCAGAAACAAACATTTAGGAAGACATAAAATTTTTTAGATAATATATACCCATACGCTGTTTCACTCTGTTTCTTGGGATAGATGATTTGTCCCTTTTCTTCAGTTGTCTCATTTGTCCAGTGTTCTTCAGATTCCTTAACCTTCATTCTCCTAAAAGACAAAAACAAAAACCTTTCCCCAAGACTAATTTTGGGGATGTTCCTTTTTGGCAAGTTATTATTTGATTAAATGAAAAGGCATGTGTTATTGATACAAGTTAGTTTAAATTTGATGCTCATGCTGGTTGATGAACTATCACCTCCTCTAAATAAGAGGTTTCTCTTGTTCAAATCGAACCTTTATCAATTTTGATGGTACCCACAGCTTATCATCTCCTGTAGAAACAAAAGCAAAACCTTGTCCCCAATGTAATACATACCCTGGTTTCCATTCTGAAGTCAGCACATCCTTAAAGTATATAGGCTGATTTAATTCTGTAGTTTTTTCTATTATCCAATGTCTCTCTGCAGCTGTTGTTCCTTTCTCACTGACATTGAGAAAATTCAAAGTTAATAGAGCATTATGCAATCTATTTCTGGGGGTTTTTGTTACCCATTTCTGTTTATTTAGCATATCCTTTAGAGTTCTGTTTGATCTTTCTATAACTGCTTTACCTGTAGGATTATGTGGTATGCCTGTAATATGCTTTATATTGTAATAAGCAAAAAACTGTTTCATTTTAACAGAGACATATGATGGAGCATTGTCAGTTTTGATTTGTGCAGGTATACCCATGATGGCCATAACTTCTAGCAAATGAGTGATTACAGAATCAGCTTTTTCAGAACTCAAAGCAGTTGTCCATTGAAATCCTGAATAAGTATCGATGGTGTGGTGTACATATTTCAATTTTCCAAATTCTGCAAAGTGAAACACGTCCATCTGCCAGATTTCATTTCTCTGAGTACCCTTTGGGTTACATCCTGCTGGTAATGGCGTTTGATTGTAGAAGGAACAAGTAGGACATTTCTTTACTATTTCTTTGGCTTGTTGCCAGGTTATGGAAAAATCCTTTTTTAAACCTTTACTATTGACATGATGTTTTTTATGAAATTCTGAGACCTCCAGCACATTTCCTATCAATAATTTATCAATCTCATCATTGCCTTGTGCTAGAGGGCCTGGCAGACCAGTATAGGATCGAATGTGAGTTATATATAAAGGATGATTCCTTTTCCTGATTGTATCTTGTAATTGAATAAATAGTGAAGTTAATTCTGAAGCATCAGGGATAAATTCTGCAGTCTCAATATCTAACACCACTCTTTCAGCATACTGAGAGTCAGTTACTATGTTGAGAGGTTCTGAAAAATCCATTAATACCAACAGAATAGCATACAATTCTGATTTTTGAACTGAATTATACGGACTTTGAACCACTTTACTTAAATTTTCTGATTTGTAACCTGCCTTTCCTTCTTTGTTGGCATCTGTATAAAATGTACAAACTCCAGATATGGGTTTTTGCCGTACAATTCGAGGCAAGATCCAATCAGCTCTCTTTATAAGATCAATTCTATCGCTTTTGGGATATTTGCTGTTAATTTCTCCCAAAAAATTACTGCAAGCTCTTTGCCAAGGTTCACTTTCTGTCCATAATTTTTCAATGTCCTCCTTAGTTAAAGGTATGACAATTTCTGCTGGGTCTATTCCTGCTATTGGAAGTCTCAATTTTCCTTTGCAAATCAAGTCAGAGATTTTTTCCACATAAGTTTTTAATTTTTATTTGGTTTATTTGGTAAAAATATCCATTCCAATATAATATCTTCCCTCTGCATTAATATTCCAGTAGGAGAACGCCTAGAAGGTAAAATAACCAAAATGCAATCCAGCTTTGGATCAATATGATCCACGTGCCCTTCATGCACTTTCTTTTCTACCAAGGCCAATTCTTTCTCAGCTTCAGGTGATAATTCTCTTGGACTATTTAAGTCCTTGTCACCTTCTAAGGTTTTGAACAAATTAGTCAGTTCATCATTTTTTACCCCAACAATAGTTCATAGATGAGAAATATCTCCAAATAATCTTTGAAAGTCATTAAGATCTGTAGTCTATCTCTCCTAATTTGCACCTTTTGGGGTCTAATTTTTTGTAGCTCTATTTTATATCCTAAATAATTAATAGACTCTCCTCTTTGTATCATTTCAGGAGCAATTTGTAATCCCCAGCAAGGCAAAATTTTCTTTACTTCTTCAAACATTCTTTCTAAAGTATCTGCATTTGAGTCAGCTAGTAAAATATCATCCATATAATGATAAATTATAGATTTAGGAAATTTTTTATGTATCACTTCCAATGGCTGTTGTACAAAATATTGACACAGAGTTGGGCTATTCAACATTCCCTGTGGGAGGACCCTCCATTGAAATCTTTTAACCGGTTGAGAATTATTATAAGTAGGCACTGTAAAAGCAAATCTTTCTCTGTCTTTTTCTTGTAAGGGTATTGAAAAGAAACAGTCTTTTAAATCAATAACTATGAGAGGCCATCCTTTTGGTAACAGAGTAGGCAAAGGCATCCCAGATTGTAGAGAGCCCATTGGCTGAATTACTTTGTTAATTGCTCTAAGGTCTGTTACCATTCTCCATTTACCAGATTTCTTTTTAATAACAAATACAGGAGAATTCCAAGGGCTGGTTGATTCTTCAATATGCTGAGCATTTAACTGTTCTTCTACCAGCTCTTCTAAAGCCTGGAGTTTCTCTGTTGTTAAAGGCCATTGCTGGACCCATACAGGCTTGTCTGTTAACCATTTTAAAGGTAGAGCTGTTGGTGTCTTTGGAAGATCATCAGTTGTTGTGCCCGTTCTTGTAAAATATGGATGGCTGGTGACCACTCATTAGAACAATATCTTCTAATATTTCTCTCAGTAACATGTGCTAGTTTATGATTTGTTTCTGAGATTGGAGGGATGTTAATCTGAGTATTCCATTGTTGCAACAAGTCTCGACCCCACAGGTTCATAGTTATGTTAGCCACATATGGTTTTAATTTTCCTCTCTGTCCTTCTGGACCTATACATTCGAGCCATCTTGCACTCTGTTTCACCTGAGATAATGTCCCAATTCCTAACAGTTGAACATTTACCTTCTGAAGAGGCCAAGTTGGATGCCAAAATTCTGGTGCAATTATGGTAACGTCCATACCTGTGTCTACCAGACCAGACAACAAAACACCATTATTTTTATTGTTAATTTTGGTCTTTGTTCATTAATAGAAGTTTGCCAAAAAATTTTCTTTATGTTTTCTCCTGAATTTTCTATTCTCTCTGTTTCATCATCCTGACCAGCATGATTTATTCCAATAGGCATTTGGTTATTTAATCGCTCAGAGCAGGGATTTCCTCTATGGCTGCAGGAAAGGTTTGAACTGGATTTGCTATGGGGCCTGCATGAGGCCCCTCTGGGAGTTTCCCGAAGACTGAGGCAAAGGATTACTCTGTCTGTCCTTTGTTGATCTACATTCATTGGTCCAGTGTTTTCCCTTACCACACCTTCTGCATACTCCAGAAGGAAGGGGCATTCTGTTGCCATTGTTCCTTGAAGAAACATTGTTTCTAGGAATGACCTGTTTACAGTCCCTTTTCAAATGGCCTTGCTTTCCACATCCAAAACATCTAACATTCCTCAAACCTTTTGAAATTGCTTCTCCTACCCACATATCATCATGCTCATCAGCCTCAACATTAACTGTTGAAGATCTCTAATCCAATCTTCCAAAGGTGCAGATCTTGCCTTTAACGGCCTGATTATTTTTTTGCATGCTGCATTCACATTCTCAAAGGCCAAAGATTCAATTATTGCCTTACTAGCTTCTGAATCCGAGACCATTCTTTTTACTGCTGAAGCCAGTCTTTGTAAAAAAAATCTGTAAAAAGATTCTTTTGGGCCTTGCATAATCGTTGTAAATGACTCAGATTTTTTTCCTGGTTCCTCAACTCTGTCCCATGCATTCAAGGCTGCCGTTCGACATAAAATTAGGGTTTGGACATCATATAAACATTGTGTTTGTACTGAAGCATATTGGCCTTCTCCAATAAGCTGATCCTGGCAAACTTGTATTCCTTTATCCCTCCATTGTTTTTCTATGTTTTTAGCCTCATCCTTGAACCATGTTAGAAATTGAAGTTTCTGGCTGGGTTCCAGAACAGCTTGTGCAAGGTCCCGCCAGTCCTGTGGTACAATCCTATTATATGTTGACCAAGAGTTTAACATTTGCTTACATATGGGGAATGCATGCTATAAGATACTATTGCCTCCTTAAGCCTTTTTAAATCCAACATTTCAATTGGAGCCCAAATATTTTGTGTAGCCATTTGATCAGGCATCTGCTGTACGGTTACAGGATAAATTAAGGGTGACTGTGTGAAAACAGGCTTTCTTTCTGTAACCTTATCATCCAAACTTGAAACAACTTCACTATTAATTTCTTCTGTCTGAATTTTTACAGGTTTAACAAGTTTTTCTAAAGCTATTATCCTGGCACTTAAATTGACTATCTTTTTAAATATTAAAATGAGGATTAGCATAGTGATAAACTGCATAATTCCAACAATACTAATCTTCTCATATAGGTGTTCTATTGTCAGACTGCCTAAAATTTCGAACAAAACCCAATTTTCTTCCAATGTACACATAAAACCCATTTTTTTTTTAATGTGGAAAAAGATCTCTTTTAAATAGTTTCCTTTAAAATATCTGATGTGTTATGACTTACCAAATCTGCATAGAACAGTAGAAATCCGAGGAAATTTCAAAACAGCCACCTAGTGTCCGAGGTGTAAATCCAGAGAGAGAGAGAGGGAAAGAGAGAGAGAGAGAGAGAGAGAGAGAGAGAGAGAGAGAGAGAGAAAGCGAGAGAAAGCATGCAAGAAAGCATAGCTGGCTAAAGCTTAAATCCAGCCACATGTTCCCTCTTGAGCCGAGTCAAGGCTTGGCTCTGGCTTCCTTAAGCTCCGACCACGTGCGTTGGCTTTACAGGTGGGGCCCTGTTCGGCAGGGCAGGTCTGAGTTGTTTGTAGCACCGGCTTTAAGCAAGCAGCTCACAGTTAGTCCGGCCTGAGGCCAAGCAGACCTGGGCCCCAGGCTAGGAAGCTGGCTGGCCGCTCAGACTAGTGAGCCGGCGCCGCCCAGGCTGGAAAGGGCCAGCCGCCCTTGCGGGAAACCGGACCTGCCGCCAAGCCAAGTGGCTTTTAATGGATTCTTGTCACATTGGGCGCCAGATGTAGATGTAACCAACCATCTTATCAAATAAGAAAGACAGAACCAATGTAAAAGAGAAAGCCAAGAGATCAGAGCTCAAAGCTAAAATCTCACCCTTCCTCCTGCGGTGGTCCTAGCTTCCCGAAAGAGAGCTATTTCCTGTGTGTCTGTCTGTTCATAGTATTTTGTTCTGCCTTCTCATTGGTTGTAAACCCAAATACGTGACTGCCTCATCACTGTCTGTATGTACAGCCCTCTAGGTCTTAAAGGCGTATGTCTCCAATGCTGGCTGTATCCCTGAACACACAGAGATCTATGGGAATAAAGGCATGCACCACCACCACCATGCTCTGCCTATGGCTATAATAGCTCTGACCCCCGGGCAACTTTATTTATTAACATACAATTAAAATCACATTTCAGTACAATTAGAATACCACCACATTTTTTAACATTTTTTTTCAGAATTTCATGAGTACTGTATTTTTATTATTTCCAGCTCATATTCTCTCTCCTCCAACTCCTCCCATGTCCCCTCTCAAATTCACAAACCTCTTCTTCAATTAATTGTTACATATATACCTGTGTGCATGTGTATATATAAATACATCCTACTGAGTCCATTTAGTGTTTCTCATACTTATATGTGTTAGAGATGACTACTCAGGATTAGATAACCTATCAGGGGGCTCGTCCCTGGAGAAGACTGATTCTCCTCTTAATTAGCCTTTGATTGAATATAGCTCTTTATCTAAGAGTGGGGCTTTGTGAGATTTCCCCCATCCACAAAAACCTGTCAACTGGTGTAGTTGTTATGCAGGACTTACTGAGACAGCCATATATGTTAAAGTTTCATGGATACAACTGTCATGTATAGAATACACTCTCAAGCAGATATCCTGGTCCTCTCTCCTACAGTTTTTCCACCCCATCTTTGCCTTCCCCTGAGCCTGAGGTGTAGCAGTTGTGTTGTAGATGTATCACCTGGGGCTGAGCATCCCATAGTCAGTTTATTCTCTGCATTTTAACCATTTGTACATGTCTGTAATGGTCTTTATCTGCTGGGGAAAAACTTCACAATGAAGGGCAAGAGCTGCACTTAATCTGTGCTTATAAGGAGAGCTATATAGAATGTAGTTGGAATTATACTTGTTTGGGAAAGTGGCTGTAATGAGTTCTCCTCAAGGAGTTGTATAGGTTTTCCAGCACTAGGCATGAATTCCCTCCTACTGAACAGGATTTAAGTCCAATTAGACAGTTGTCAGTGGCCCCTCAAGATATAAGTGCCACTGTTGTACCCCTGGGAATTTCACAATGCTGATCGTTGTGGTTTGTAGACTTTTACAGCTGGGTAGGACTGTTGATTCCTTTTCTCCCTTGGCAGCTTGTATAGCTCCTTCTATTACTGTGAGAGCTAGTCCTTGAGAGGAGTCTTCCAGGTCAGTTCCAGCTCAATTTTCCAAATCCTGTGTCCAAAGTGGGTTGTGTCTTTATCTATAGGGTCTTATTTTCAAGTTCTGGGAGGCAACCAAGGGCAATGTCAATAGTCTATATTGTTTTATAGGCTGGTTTCAGATTCTTGAAGAAAAGCAATTTGAGGCTATGATTAAGAGGAAATACTTTGTGCTCTTTTTGTGTACCTATATATGTGTAGGGTCAATAAGCTGGCAGCTCCCCAAAGTAATATTCAGACTCTCAACTCCTGTTACCTGGCATACAAAAAGATGAGACAAGATAAGCAGCAGAATGTGAATATACCCAGACATTATAAAGGACCAGATTTTTCCTATTTGAGTGAAATTTCTACCACTAAATTTAACACTGGGGTAAGCATATTTTTTTAATTTTTATACTTTTTATCTAAAATATAATTGTATCATTTCCCCCTTTTCTTTCCTCTTTCTAGCCCCTACCAAGTTCCCTTTCACTAGCTCCTCCCATGTCCCCCAACTGTCAAATTGATAGCATTTTTTTCCTTTGGAATATCACATTTTTTAATGTCTAAACATAAAGATGCTTCCAGTTTATACAACTAGAAATGGACCAGTCTGTGGGACTTGATACAGGAGAAATGGGCTCTAGATAAAACTCCTAGCTGCTGCTCTCACCATTATTATTTCTCAGAATCCCTTTTCTAAAGTTCTCATTAGAAACTCTCCCTTTGACCAACCTAGGCCCTCTGCCTGTGGGTGACAATTGTGTAGCTTGGTCTGTTTGTGGGGCCCCTAGCAGTGGGACCAGGACCTGTCCCTGGCACATGAGCTGGCTTTCTGGAACCTGTTCCCTGTGGTGGGATGCCTCACTCAGCCTTGATGCAGAGGGTAGGAGCTTGGTCCTGCCTCAACTTGATTTGCCAGGCTTTATTGACTCCTTTGGGGGACCTTACTTTCTGAATAGAGACAGAGGAGGAGTGGACAGGGGGTGGGCATGGAAAGGAGGTGGGGGAAGGGAACAGAAGGAGAAGAGGGAGAAGAAACTGTGGTTGGTATGTAAAATAAATTTAGCCGGGCGGTGGTGGCGCACGCCTTTAATCCCAGCACTCGGGAGGCAGAGGCAGGCGGATCTCTGTGAGTTCGAGGCCAGCCTGGGCTACCAAGTGAGTCCCAGGAAAGGCGCAAAGCTACACAGAGAAACCCTGTCTCCAAAAACCAAAATAAATAAATAAATAAATAAAATTTAAAATTTTAATTTAAAAAGGGAAAAAAAGAAAATTTCCCTTTGTTCTAATAATGCCAAAGATAACCACCATATCCAGGAGATATTTGTTGATCAAAATAAGGGCATTTTTTCCTCTGGATTACAGTATGTGTTGCTGGCAAAATAAAATCAGTATGTGTTGCTGGCAAAATAAAATCATTTTAGGAAGAGTGTTTAAAATGAAAGAAAAAGATCATATATTAAAGACCCAAAATTTTTCAACTTTTGTGGTGTTTGTTTGTTTTGTTTTAAGACTGAGTCTCACTATGTAGCTTTGGATAGCCTGGAGCTCACTGTGTAAAGCAGGTTGGCCTCAAACTAAGAGAGGCCTACCTGCTTCTGTCTCACAAGTGCTGGGATTAAAGGCATGCACCACCACACCTGGCCCAACTTTCTTTTTTAATAAAAAAAACTTTTAACATGTTAATAAAGAAAATCTTGAGATTAGGAGTATAACTCAGTGATTGAGTACTTGCCTAGCATGTTTAAGAATCTGATCCTAGAACTGCCCTTCCTGACCCCCACAAAAGAAAATGATCTTACAAGTTTTACTATAGTTAGAAGCCAGGTCTTAATACTCTAAATTAATAGTGCACAAATAAACTATTTGCTTTGTTTTTACTGGAGTCAACTAAAATTCATTTGTATTATATCTTATGCATGTAGTTTTGCATCATAGATTTTAAAGCTTGATGAATAGATTTCATCATGAGTTTCCTACTCAAATCTCTAATCATCAAAATACTATTGTCCTTTCTCTTTATAGTTTCCACTTTACCGCCAGCAATTTCGTTCCATGTTTATAAAAAGAGCACTATTCATTTGGCGCAACTGGAAGTTGATGTTGCTACAGATAACAGTAATTTTGCTTGCCACTACATATCTCTTATTAGCTCTGCACTCGGATGATCATGATATACCTGAAAGAGAATTGGATTTGAGTCACTATGGTGAAACTATTGTGCCTTACTCGATTTCAGGGAATTCTGATTTGGTTCTGAATCTCACAGAGAACCTTAAGAATTTTCTAAAGTTGAAGAATCAAAAGTTACGAAAAATAAGAGGTAAGACTCATTCACAAAAAGAAGAAATTACTCTATAAAGACCTACTTGTCATTTGCAATGTATATAACTGTGGTATTTAACTACTCACTTCTTTCTAATCCTACTAGTCACCAGTATCATAGAAGCAGCTAAATCAGAGGCAAAATATACACTTCAAGACTAATGTCCACACAAGTTGGTAACTGATGGAGCCTTTTTTGGCTGTATGTGGCTCTGCTAATTCATTGCCCATCATGGGGATGGGGAAAGATGAAAGTATGGTGCTGCTATGCAATTTAGAAGTAGATATTTTATTCTCGTTGAAAGCTACTGCTTTCTTCCAGACCACCACAAAAAGGCTGTCCTTTTTTTATATTAGTCATCCTATAAATCAGTAGCTGAATAATTGATTGACTTCACAACTAATTTTTGAAAATGATCTAGATAATTATTTTGATTTTTTTCAACATGTACCCTTGGTAAGAACCATAACTAGATGTGTTCTCTGTGTTGTCTTTATTAATGCTAAAAACAAGCTTAGGTAGCTTGTTCAATATCGTTGCTATGTCACAAGTACCAGACCTAGTGATGATGAATTTCAACTTTGAGTAAACAATTTTTTAAAGTCAAGCATTTTATTTATTTTTTTAAATTTAATTTTATTTTATTTTACAATATAATTTAGTTCTACATAACAGCCACAGATTCCCTTGTTCTCCCCATCCCGCCCCCCTCCCATTCCCCCCAGCCCACCCCCTATTCCCATCTCCTCCAGGGCAAAAACCCCCTGAGGATTGAGATCAACCTGGTAGACTCAGTCCAGGCAGGTCCAGTCCCCTCCTCCCAGGCTGAGCCAAGTGTCCCTGCATAAGTCCCAGGTTTCAAACAGCCAACTCATGCACTGAGCACAGGCCCCAGTCCTACTGCCTGGATGCCTTCCAAACAGATCAAGCCAATCAACTGTCTCACCTATTCAGAGAGCCTGATCCAGTTGGGGGCCCCTCAGCCTTTGGTTCATAGTTCATGTGTTTCCATTTGTTTGGCTATTTGTTGGTCTCAACAATTCTCACTCATATAAACCCTCCTCTTTCTTGCCAATTGGACTCCCAGAGCTCCACCTGGGGCCTAGCTGTGGATCTCTGCATCCAGTTCCCTCAGTCATTGGATGGGGTTTCTAGCATGACAGTTAGGGTGTTTGGCCATCCTATCACCAGAGTAGGTCAGTTCTGGCTGTCTCTCGACCGTTGCCAGCAGTCTATTGTGGGGGCATCTTTGTGGATTTCTGTGGGCCTCTCTAGCACTTTGCTTCTTCCTATTCTCATGTGGTCTTCATTTACCATGGTCTCCTATTCCTTGTTCTCCCTCTCTGTTCTTGATCCAGCTGGGATCTCCCGCTCCCCCAAGCTCTCTTTCCCTCGACCCTTGCCCTTCATTACCCCCACTCATGTCCAGGCTGTTCATGTAGATCTCATCCATTTCTCCGACATTGGGCGATCCCCGTGTCTTTCCTGGGGTCCTGTTTTCCAGGTAGCCTCCCTGGTATTGTGAGTAGCAGTCCAGTCATCCTTGTTCCACATCTAGTATCCTGCTATGAGTGAGTACATACCATGTTTGTCTTTCTGAGTCTGGTTACCTCACTCAGGATGATTTTTTTCTAGATCCATCCATTTGCCTGCAAACCTCATGATGTCATTGTTTTTCTCTGCTGAGTAGTATTCCATTGTGTATATGTACCACATTTTATTTATCTATTCTTCAGTTGAAGGGCATCTAGGTTGTTTCCAGGTTCTGGCTATTACAAACAATGCTGCTATGAACTGCTGAGCAAGTGCCCTTGTGGTATGATTGAGCATTCCTTGGGTATATGCCCAAGAGTGGTATAGCTGGATCTTGGGAGAGATTGATTTCCAATTTTCTAAGAAAGTGCCATATTGATTTCCAAAGTGGTTGTACAAGCGTGCATTCCCACCAGCAGTGGAGGAGAGTTCCCCTAGCTCCGCATCCTCTCTAGTATAAGGTGTCTTCAGTGTTTTTGATCTTAGCCATTCTGACAGGCATAAGGTGGTATCTCAGAGTTGTTTTGATTTGCATTTCCCTGATAATTAGGGATGTTGAGCAATTCCTTAAATGTCTTTCAGCCATTTGAGTTTCCTCTGTTGATAATTCTCTGTTTAGTTCTATAGTTCATTTCTTAATTGGACTGTTGGGCATTTTGATGTCTAATTTCTTAAGTTCCTTATATATTCTGGATATCAGTCCTCTGTCAGATGTGGGGTTGGTGAAGACCTTTTCCCATTCTGTAGGCTTTCACTTTGCCTTGTTGATCATATCCTTTGCTCTACAAAAGCTTCTCAGTTTCAAGAGGTCCCATTGATTGATTGTTTCTCTCAGTTTCTGAGCTACTGGTGTTATATTTAGGAAGTGATCTCCTATGCCAATGCGTTCAAGACTACTTCCTACTTTCTCTTCTAGCAGGTTCAGAGTAGCTGGATTTATGTTGAGGTCTTTGATCCACTTGGACTTAAGTTTTGTGCACGGTGATAGATATGGATCTATTTGCAGCCTTCTACACGTTGATATCCAGTTATGCCAGCACCATTTGTTGAAGATGCTTTCTTTTTTCCATTGTATACTTTTGGCTTCTTTGTCAAAAATTATATGTTCATAGGTGTGCGGATTAATGTCAGGGTCTTCAATTCAATTCCATTGGTCCACATGTCAGTTTTTATGCCAGTTTCAATTTGTTTTTATTACTGTAGCTCTATAGTAGAGCTTGAAGTCAGGGATCATGATGCCTCCAGAAGTTGTTTTATTGTACAGGATTCTTTTGGCTATCCTGGGTTTTTTGTTTTTCCATATGAAGTTGAGTATTATTCTTTCCAGGTCTGTGAAGAATTGTGTTGGTATTTTGATGGGGATTGCATTGAATCTGTAGATTGCTTTTGGTAAAATTGCCATTTTTACTATGTTAATCCTGCCTATCCATGAGCATGGGAGATCTTTCCATTTTCTGATATCTTCTTCAATTTCTTTTTTCAGGGACTTAAAGTTCTTGTCATATAGGTCCCTCACTTGCTTGGTTAGTGTTATCCCAAGGTATTTTATATTATTTGTGGCTATTGTAAAGGGTGATGTATCTCTGATTTCCTTCTCAGCCTGTTTGTCAATTGTAAAGTCAAGCATTTTAGAAAACTGGGCATTAACCAAAAACACAGAACAAACTAGAGTGTGACTATTCAAAGAAAATTGTGTGGCCTCTGTAAGAATAAGATCTGTAGCACAATAGCTTAGAGTTACCCCCTTTACTTACTCCCACTGGCTCAATAGAAATCAATAAAAGTCATTAATGGCCTTGAAGCTATCAAAAAAGGATAGCAAACCCAAGGCTGACCAGTAGGAGGCAGGTGTAGCAGGAATCTTAAAGGTTCTTATTAATAAAATCAAACCCGAGGCGAGTTATTGGGGTCCATGCTGGTAGATCAGAGAGACAGAAGAAGCCACAGCTATCTCACCTCGCCGGAATCTCAGCTGGTCTTGTCTCCTCAGACTGGAGGCCTCTGAGTCCTCATCCGGAATGGGTCTCAGCTGAATTACTGCTCAAAAGCCTGAAGCTTAACCAGCCACATGCTTAACCAGCCAAATGCCTAACCAGCCAAATGCCTCTAGTTTCTTGTCCTCACGCTTTATATACATTTATGCTTTCTACCATCACTCCCTAGGATTAAAGGCTGGCTTTCTGGGATTAAAGGCGTGTCACCATGCTTGGCTATTTCCAATGTGACCTTGAACTCACAGAGATCCAGAGGGATTTCTATTTCTGGAATGCTAGGATTAAAGGTGTGAGTGCCACCATTTTCTAGCCTTTGTATCTAGTGGCTGTCTGTTCTCTGACCCCAGATAAATTTATTAGAGTACACAATATTTTGGAGAACACAATACCACCACAGACAGGCATAATAATAAATGCAAGAATTATTTATTAAGTCAAACAGAAATCAGTGGCTGTACACTATATAGAAGATAGGAGTATAGTATTTACAGAATTGATCCACGTAGGTTACTAAACAAATGAGGAGAAACAGTTTTTTTTTAAAGAATAGCAATAGAATAGTTAGTGTATACTAATTGTTATTATGTGCATCATAAATGTCCACTTTTCAACATAAAAAAGAAAGGAGTTATAAACTGAATTGTGCCCCTCATAATGTTAAAATCCCAACTACAAGTACTTCGTTGACTATATATGTAGGTAAGGTTTTGAAATGGTAATTAAATTTAAAATAAGGTCATTAACATAGGATCCAATCCAGTAACTGTTGTTCTTGTAAGAAGAAGAAAGTGGGAACTGGAGAGATGCCTGGGCTGTTAAGAGCTCTTGCTGTTCTTCCAAAGGACCCAGAATCTTTCCTAACATCCATGTCAGGCTACTCAACTGTTTTTAACTCCAGCTCCCGCAAATCAGATGTCCTCTTTTGGTCACTGTGGACACCCACACACCCCTGGCATATACATAGTCACACATAAATAATTTTAAATTAAAGAATGTGGATGCAAACATGCATGCAGAAAAGAAAGGCTCTGTGAAGACACAGACAAAACTGCTACCCAAAATGCAAGACAATTGTGTCAAAGAAATCAAATCTGCCATCACTGACCTCAGACTTCTAGCCTTCACACTGAAAACTGAACTTCTTGTGCTTTAATCATCTGTGGGAATTCTAATGGACAACATAGAAAATAAAGATATATCTTGGTACCAGGAAGTGGGTGTTGTTATGGCATATACCCAAAAGTATGGAATTGGCTCTGGAACAAGGTAACAAGAAGCTTATGGAGTTTGAAGATGTGTGTTAGAAAAAAATCCTAGTTTTGAAAGGCTTTTAGGAGTTACTAAAGATAATTCTAATGAGCATGAATACAGGAAAAAAAGAAAATTTTAAAGAAAAGTACTATCTTAGAAATATATTATGAAAACAATATTGGTTGAAATATGAGCATTAAGGATGCTCTGGTTATATATCAAGCGGTAATGAGGGGCATGTTATTGAAAACTAAAGGAAGAGTGGTCCTTGCTCTAAAGAGCCAAATAGGGGATGGAGAGATGTCTCTGGTGTTTAATAGCACTGCTGCTCTTGCAGAGCACCACATGGTGGCTCATAACCACCTGTTACTCCAGTTCAGAGGATCCAATGCCTTCTTCAGGGCTCTGTTGTCACCACACAAGAGGAGCACAGATGCCGGGTGGTGGTGGCGCACGCCTTTAATCCCAGTACTTGGGAGGCAGAGGCAGGCGGATCTTTGTGAGTTCGAGGCCAGCCTGGTCTACAGAGCGAGATCCAGGAAAGGCGCAAAGCTACACAGAGAAACCCTGTCTCGAAAAACAAAAAAAAAAAAAAAAAAAAAAAAAAAGGAGCATTCATACATGGAAAAAAAGACATATGCATAATACTTAAAAATAAATTCTTAAAAAAAATAAAAACACAGAAGCAAATAATTTGATTGAATTGAATCCTGCTGTTTTGTGGCAAGTATAACATGTAAGTGATGAAAATATTTAGCCAAGGAAATTTCTAAACAGTGTGTTAAAATTATGTTCTGGTTTGTCCTTGCCATCTATAGTAAAATATAAGAGGAACTAGATAAATTGAAAATGAAGTATGAAACAAAAGGAAGTAGAGGTATAAAGAGAAAATTCTTACCATATCTATGTTGGAAAAAAATAAAAATTGAGATGTTCTATACAAGTCATCAGTATGTTTGGACAATTTATTTAAATTATATGGTTATGTGATTTATATAGCAACCTCTTGTCTGAAAATATGACATCAAGGAAGGTTGATGGCTGATGGTATTCCATACAATGAGTTAGTAAAACATTCAAGCTTCAAATATTTATTTACATCAAACAAAGAGAGTAATAACAAAGAGTGGCTCATATATATATATATATATATATATACATATATATATATATATATGCACAAATATTCCTAAATATAATCTACTCAGTCCATATAATGCTACTTGTATGTTTTCAGGGCTGACCATTTGGCACTGGACAACCAATTGGTATACTCTTCCCAGGGAAGAACCACCTCTCCCATTCAGAGCTTTACTCAGTTGCCTGTAATTCTTTGTGTGGTGTTGAGGGTTTGTGGGCATTTCCTCATCCACTTTGGCATATTCACTGGTGTCCCTTGTTCAGTTTATGTTTGGGCAATTACTGTCAAAATTCCACTGGATGCTTTACAGAAAATTACAGGCTAATTCTAAAATTTATACAGAAACACAAATGAAATGGGATAGCTAAAGCAATTCCTTAAAAGTAACAAATCATGCTTGCTCTAGACAGTTAAGGGGAAAAAAAAATATATATATATATATATGTTTTTCCAGACAGGGTTTCTCTTCTCTGTATAGTTTTGGTGCCTGTCCTAGATCTTGCTCTGTAGACCAGGCTGGCCTTGAACTCACAGAGATCCTCCTGGCTCTGCCTCCTGAATGCTGGGATTAAAAGCTTGTGCCACCAACGCCCAGCAAAAAATATATTCTTAAACCAAATATAGTGGTGCACACCTTTGATTCCAGCACCTGGTAAGGAGAGGCAGGTAGATAGATGTCTATGAGTTTGAGACCAGCCTAGTCTGCATGGAGAGTTCCAAGACAGTCAGGGATAAATAGAGCTTGTCTCAAAAATAATATATTCTTAATATATGGTTTGGGTTATGAATTATACAGTGAGATTATTATAAGGATCAATGATGGTATAAAATCCTTAAAGAAAAATATCCATTGTCAGGATTTGGAAAACAAAATGGTAAGTGGAAAATAAAAACCCACAACTTTTTTATCCTTCTTTTCCAATACAGGAAAGGTTAATTGTGAGCTACATCTTGGCTCACTGATATTTTCTTTTTTATTTTAGGTGATATAAATGATTACATATTGAAAAATAAAGAGTGTCGTAGCTTCTGCATTATTGCACTTTCTATTGAGGTTGAGAAAAACAAAACAGTACTCACTGTTTTCTTCAATAATGAGGCATATCATTCACCTGCAATATCCCTGGCAATATTAGACAACATTCTTTTTATGACACTTTCTGGACCTAATGCTTCCATTACCGTCTTCAATAAGCCTCAGCCTCAGCCTCACCCTTATTATGATTCTAACACAATGTATGTATGATTTTCCTTTTTCTGAAATCGAGTCTTAATATACTTTTGCTGTTTGGCCATATCCATTTGAAAAACAGCTCATGTCAATATTTCCTACCTATATTTCATAGTTTATTTCATGTTTTATTCCATCTTTTGTAGGACTGTAAGTGGATTACAAATAGTACAGTGTTTGGCTTTTGGCATTTCTGTAGTTGTTGGGACCTTTAGTCTGCAGACAGTGACTGAAAGGATCAGTCAGGCCAAGCACATCCAGTTCCTGAGTGGGGTGTGTGTGCTCACTTACTGGCTGCCTGCCTTTTTGTGTGACCTCCTCTTCTTCTTCATTGCCTCCTGTATACTACTGGTGAGTATTAGCTGCAGTTGCATCAAAAGTAATTTACCTTCTGGGGGCCATACTAATTTCTACTCAAATGATTTCATCTTGAAAGTAGTCAAGTAATTTAAAACTATATTGACTTATCATTTCTAGAAGTTTTCTGGTAGAATTTTGGGGATCTCTTGTATATAACATGTCATCTGTAAATAGGGGTAATTTGGTTTCTTCTTTTCCTATTTGTATCCCTTTTATTGAAAGCTGTCCTATGAGCAAAATTTAAAATTCTATCTTCTACATCTTTAAAAAGTCAGAAAAAGCATAAAATACTGATGCAACTCAAAACTTTGAAAAAGTATGAACAAAGCAGATCCAATCCTATTCAGTGGCAAGAAATATTAAAAATCAGAGCATAAATCGATGAAATAGAAACAAAACAATACGAAGAATCAACTATCTAAAAGAAAGAAAAAGAGAGAAGACCCACATTAACAGAGTCAGAAATGGACAAGGAAACATAGCAGACACCAAAGAAATTCAGAATATTATAAAGGAATATTTTAAAAGTCTGTGCTCCATTATGCTGGGAAACCTAAAAGAAATGACTAAATTTCTAGATTCAGCCAAAACACCAAGACCAACAACCTAAACTTACCCATAACAAATGAGGAGGCCAAAATAATAAGTCTTCCCAACTTCGAAAAGCTGAGGTCCAGATGGAGTCACAGCAGAATTCTACCAGACTGTCAAAGATACAGCCAATTCTTCTGAAAGAAAGAGAGAAGCACTCCCAAACTCTGTCTATGAAGCCAGTGTCACTCTAATGATAAAGCCATGTAAAGACACAACAGAAAAGAAAACTACAAGTGATTATCTCTGATAAACATAGAGACAAAAATGTCCAGCAAAATATTTGCAACCTGAATACGGACATACATTTAAAAAGATTGTATACCATGACCAAGTTGACTTTATCCCTGAAATGCAGAGGTGGTTCAACATAGCAAATCAGTAAGTATAATAAACCATGTTAATGGACTTAAAGATGAAAATCACATGTTCATCTCAATAGATGCTGAAAAGGCCTTTGACAAAATCCAACATGCCTTCATGATAAAAGTCATAGGAGGAAGTAGGACCAGAGGGCACATACCTCAACATAAATAAAGGTAGCCATGAGACACCCATAGCTAACCTCATCTTAAATGAAGAAAAGTATGAAACAGTCCTATTGAAATGAGGAGAGGGAAATCCACTATCTCTACTCCTTTTCAATAGTGCATTCAATGCACTAAGTGGAGCAACAAGGCAAGAGAAGGAAAGTAAAGATATATAAGTAGGAAAAGAAGTTAAATTTGTTCTAAGATTGTCTTTAATTTTAGTTATGAATGTTTGTCTGCATGTATATGTGTGTACTATGTATGTTTCTGATGCCCCTGGAGTTCCAGGTGATAGGAGCCACCATGTGTGTCTAGTAACTGAACCCAGGTCCTTTTCAAGAGCGGCTTAGTGCCCTTAACCACTGAGCCATCTCGCCAACCTCTGCAACTTCCTCTTTCTAAAAATCTTACTCTACCTTTCATATCAGCTCACCTCCTCAATAGACTTGTATTGAAGATACATGTGTCAACAGAAGCTTATCTTTTTGATGAGCTTAAATTTAAGTAAATGTTAGAATTACTGGCCTTACTAAGGATTTGCATAGCCAAGTCAATATTGATTTGAAGATAAGCCTCAAAATATGCTGTTCTGGTTAGATATTTCTATTCATAAAATCTTCAGGGAAGAATATTTTCTTCTTCAAACTTTAATGCCTGAAACACAGTTTATTTTACCAATATTGTTATTATCTATTTCCCCCATCATTTAAAATTTGTTTCTTGGTAAAAAATGATGTAATGATTCTGGACTTTTTTCCTAAATAGCTACTTCATTGCTATGACATTCTTTTAAAGTAATCAGTCTTTCCCCCACTGGTTTGAAATACTGATTTTATTCTATAATAACTAACAATGGGCATTTAAGTATATTTTGTATTGTGTAATTCTGTCCATTGGCATATATTTAATGGGCCACTTTGTGATGGTACTAAGGACTGAACCCAGAGTCTTGTGCATAAAAGCAGTAAGTCTGCAACTTAGCTATGTTCCCAGCTCTGTAATGTGCTACTTGTAACAGTTGCTTTAATTGTGGCAGTTTTAAAGTACATTTCATGATTTGTGCATTGCCATTCCCCCACTTCCTCTATCATTCATCTTTTGCAGAATGCCCTCTTTACCATGACATAATTTGGTTTTCATATAAACTTTCAAAGCAGCTTATTTCAAGAAAATTCTAATTTCATTGAATTTATATTATTTTTAATTTCACGTTTTTGATATCTTGACTCACATCCTATGTAACAACATAGCATATTGCTTCACTTATCTGGGTAAATTTAAATGAACTTTGAACCCAGTTCTGAGTGGGACTTTTCTCACACTTGTAAGTCTTAGAACAAAGGTGCCTCTAAGTTCCCTAGTATCTTCCTGTCTTTACAAACCCTCTTTGTTTGCTAGGGGAGGGGCCAACCATGGTTAGGGCCATTAGATTTTTTCTCAACTATGATCACTGAGTCTCTTCATTTGCTTCCTTCAGACACTAGTGCTTGAATAGAAAATATTTCCAAGAATTACACAGGATTCTAATGGAACATTTTTAGTTTA
The DNA here is from genome assembly GCF_004664715.2 of Peromyscus leucopus. NCBI lineage: Eukaryota > Metazoa > Chordata > Mammalia > Rodentia > Cricetidae > Peromyscus > Peromyscus leucopus. Next base: position 84,195,448 of record NC_051063.1, on the reverse strand, counting down.
GCCTTTCCTTCCATGAACTAGTGATCTTGCTAAATAATCATGTCATTGATCAGAAGGTACAACTTGTTATTTTTAAAGAAATTGAAATTACAAGTTAATATGCAGATTTTTAGAAATTTCTTTAGTGGCACTAGTAATTATTTTCCAAATCTTGATCACTCTAAATTTGTGTGCTCTTTAGTTCACTTCTCAATTTTAATTAAGAGTAATTGAAAAAGAGTGCTAAAGTTCAGATCAACCACCAGAAGGCACTCTGAACAATGCAGCCATAGGGAAATCCTCAGAAAAGCAGCTTATATCCTAGGTCTTTTTCCCCCAAGAGAAATCCAGTTTGGCTTAATACAAATATAGTTACTTTGCCTTTGACCATGGCTGTGGGAAGTAAAGACCATTTCAAAGAGGAGAAAAACTGAAAGAGGCGTTCAATTACTGTGCTCGTAGTCTCAGTTGGGAAATAGTCCACCTAAGGCTTACACTCTAAAGCTTAAAAAATGACCAGAATTAGTAGTGAATGACTATGGTCTAGTAGAAACAGTAGCTGTGTACAGTATCCTTCACCTTGCTTTGACCTCTATACTCTATGTCCCAGGGTGTATTCATATTCTGCCAAGTGGATGCCTTTTTTGTGAGTTACAACTTTCTGGACACGATGCTGATTTTTATGCTGTATGGCTGGTGTGCTGTTCCCCTCATGTATCTTGGAAGCTTTCTGTTCAGAAGTAGCACTACTGCCTACATCAAGCTCACGCTCTTTAACTACTTTTCAACTATTTTCAGTATCATCATTTACACTATAGTGAAATTTTATGGTAAGAACACTGTACAATTTTCCCTTTTTCCAGAAAATACATTAAATAAATGGGGATGGAATAACATAAGAATTAAAAATTAACTGATAAACACTTTCCAATAATATGAAAACCTATGATTTTGGAAAACAGCAAATATTTATTGAGTGGGTATGTGGGAGTTAGAGATGGAGGAAAAGGGGGAGGAGGAAGAAAAAGAGAAAAGAATCAAGAATAAAAAGGAAGGAAAACAGATACTAGGAAGTCACTGTTACCAAAATCTACTCTTCGCTTGTGTGATTGTTATTTTTCTACAAGCTATCTAGGTGGGTACATTTAGCAATTGATGGTACTTTCTTAAAGATTGTCTGATAGTTTGATGATTGTCTAAGAATGGCTTAATCATTTGGGGAGAAGTCTGTTTTTATGAGGCGGTTCACTACTTTTCCAATAACTGAAGCTAATTTATTATCTTTTAATTACAGGTAGTGACTTTCCTAAGTTCATCAACAGCTTCATAAATACAGTTTTAATGATACTGCCTAGTTACAACTTTGCAATGTGTATCAGCAAGTATTTTGATGACTATGAGGTGAAAACACTGTGTGCTAAGGAATTCAGAAGCATTTACATGGATTGTAGTGAGTCATGTGAGTACTGGGAACTCTTCAGGCCCATACAAACACTACATTCCTTTCTACTTTCTGCACTTCTATTAAGGCTATGCAATGTTAGAAAAGCCTGGTTTTCTTCCAGTTGTGTAGAATGAGCTGAGTTGCAAATTGGAGGCACATATAACCTGCTCAATGAAATGTTTGCAGAAAGTTTCTCAAATTTTGGGAAACCATGGGCATCCAAGAAAAAGAGGCATTTAGAACCCCAATTAGGCATGACCTAAGAATCCTTCTCCACATCACATTGTAAACTGTTAAGAATACAGGATAAATATTGAAAACTGCAAGAGAGGAGTTTCAAATTACTTACAATGACTAATCCATCAGAATTATATCAGACACCTCAATAGAAACCCTGGAAGCCATAAAAGCATGGAATGATATAGTTGAAGCTCTGAGAAGGAATAACTGATAACAAAATTTACTGTGCCTTTCCAAGTTAACTTCTACAATCAATAGAAATTGAAGACCTTCTAAGATAAAGCATCTCATGGCCCAGTAGAGCAGCACCATAGAAAATGCTTAAAGAACCCTATATGTAGGTAAATAAGAAAGGCAGCCATAATCATGTGAACTCAGCAAAGAATTCATTTTATGAAAGGAATCATAAATAAATGAGAACTAAGAAAGAAGTAAAAATTCTCAACTCAATAAGCCATTAAATTATAAGACAAATAAGGAGGAAAGAAAAGAATAAACAATATTAAAACCAACCAGAAGAGCAACAAAATTATGTGAATCAGCAAATACTTCCCAGATTAACATTTATTACCATAAATGTTAGTAGTCTAATGTCTCCAATTAACAGATTCAGTTTAGCTGATTGGATTTGAAAGCAAGATCCAAATGTGTGTTATCACCAGTAGACACTGGCAAAGACACATGCAGACTAAAAGTGAAAGGATAGGGGAAAAACAAACTATGAAAGTACAAGTCAGTGGCATGCTCATGGGTGACATGGACTGTGTTCCCAAGGAATTGTGGTTGTATGTTTATGTCAGTATGATAAGTACCTGAGAGAGCAGCTCAGGGTTGCCAGTGGTAAACCTCTTGGGTCTCTCTCAGAGCTGTGACTGACTTCTGAACAGTTCCAAAAGCATTTAAATTCATAGAGAATCTATAGCCACCTATAGTAAGAGTATATATTTTGATTTTTTAAAAGTACATTTTAAACAAAAACTAGTCCATATATATAAAGACAGCTATTGCATACTCAGAAAGGGAACCCTGTCAAGAAGATCTGCAGGGTTACTGAGATGACTCACAGGTAAAGCTACTCAACCACTGAACATGGGAACCTGGATTTGATTCCTAAAGAGAGAGCCAACCCCCACAAGTTACCCTCTGACCTCTACATGTGACATGGCACACATGCTCTTACACATATATAAACAGAGACATACACAGTAAATAAATGTTAAAGTTTTAACTTAAAAACTTATAATAAAACAATAATAAACATTTAAACTTAGTACCCAGTTTTATAAAACAAACACAATGACAGATTGGTTTAGATATAATAATAGTGAATGGTTTCAAACACTACTATTATTGAAAGATTATCCAGACCCACCCCTCTCAAAAAAAATCAACAAAGAAACAATTCAGTGACAATAGAAACAAAATGACAGTTTCATGAAATAGCCATAGAATACATATTCTCTTCAGCAGCCAATTGAACCATCTCTAAAATAAATCACATTATCATCCATAAAGCAAATCTTAAAAAATGTAAGAGAATCAAAACTATTTCTTGTGTTTTAAAATTGCAAGTCAACAACAAAAGAACTATACAATACAAGGCGATTAATACTCTTAAATGATCGTTGAGTCATACATCACGTGTTTAAGTAATGAGTCCTTGAGAAACTCATAAAAGAAATTTTCGAAGTCCTAGAAGCAAATGAAAATACAAGTACAACTCACCAAAACCTTTGGGATATAGCGAAGTCTGTAAGAAGTGGAAATGTTATATCTATGAGTGCCTATATTTAGAAAAAATGTAGGAGAAGTCTTAAATAAATAACCTAATGGTGTACCTCAAGGTTGTAGAAAATCAAAAACAAACCTAACCCCAAATGAAAGCATAAATAATAAAGATCAGAAATAAAATTAAATGGAAACCAAAAGAACAATACATATATGATCAATGAAGGAGTTGGTTCTTTGAAAATATAGACAATATTCATCAATCTGCATCCAAATTAGCCAAAATAGAACACTTAAGTTTAGAATTTAAGAGATGAAGAGGGGATATTACAACAGATAACCAATGAGAGCCTAAAGATCATTAGAAAATACTTTTTAAAACTTACATTTTGATAAATTGGAAAGTCTAGAAGAAGGAATAGAATTATAGACACTTATTATCTAGCAAAATTGAACTAATCTATTTTAAAAACATAAACAGATAAGCAAAGAACAATATTAAAGCAATAATAGTCTCCCAACCAGCAGAGTTCAGGACCTGATAGAATCACTGCTGGATTCTGTCAGACTTTTTTTGGTTTTTCGAGACAGGGTTTCTCTATGTAGTTTTGGTGCCTGTCCTGGACCTCACTCTGTAGACAGAGATCCTCCTGGCTCTGCCTCCCGAGTGCTGGGATTAAAGGTGTGCACCACCACCACTGCCCAGCGTCAAGTTATCTCTTAACTACCAACCCATCCTATACTTAAAACACTCTTAAGACTACCATAAAACATTTAGCTCTGGCAAAGTAGCATACTACAAAGTTAAAATACAAAAATCATTAGTTTTTCTGTATACCAAATGGCAAACTCACTGAAAAAGAAGTCATGAAACCAATTCTAATCTAATCTCCAGTGCATCACTAAAATACTTAGCAGGTATGTTTTTAAAAATCAATATATGAGACTGGCGTGCTGCCTGCTGCCCTAAGAGGGCTTCAGTAGTGGAGAGGGTACCTGCACTGGCCATCTACTGTAGTCAGATTGGTGACTACCCTAACTGTCATCACAGAGCCTTTATCCAATAACTGATAGAAGCAGCTGCAGAGATCCACAGCCAAGCACTGGGCCGAGCTCCGAGAGTCCTCCAGAAGAAAGGGAGGAGGGATTGTTATAAACCAGGAAGTTCAAAGTAATGATGAAGGAACTCAGAGAGACAGTTGACCTGAGCTTGTGGGAACTCTGGACCAACAGTTATAGAGCCTAGATGGGACTGACCTAGGCCCTCTGCATGTGTGTGACAATCATGTAGCTTGGTCTATTTGTAAGGCTCTTAGCAGTGAGATCAGGACCTGTCCCTGGTGCTTAGCTGGCTTTGGGGGAACCTGTTCCCAATCTGGATTACCTCACCCAGCCTTTATGCAGAGGGAGGAGCTCAGTCCTACCTCAACTTGATGTTTCATGTTTTGTTCAAGCCTGTGGGAGGCCTGCCCCTTTCTGAATGGAGATGGAGGAGGAGTGAATGGGGAGAGAGGTAGAAGGGAGTCAGGGGGAGAGAACAGGATGAGAAGAGGGAGGGGAAACTGCAGTTGGTATGTAAGATAAATGAAAAAATGTTAATTAAATTTTAAAAACTTAAAAAATCAATATATGAAAAAAAAATGAGACAGTAGTCATGTCCAAGGATATCTCTCACCACCACCACTGAAACAAAAGCAAGAAGGTAATGATAGTAACTTTTTTGGAGTTCAGGAAGGTAAAGAACCTTATTAAAAACTTATTTTAAAAAAAGGAAATATCAGCCAGGCATGGTAGTGCATGACTTTAATCCCAGCACTTGGGAGGCAGAAGCAAGCCTGGTCTACAAAGTGAGTTCCAGGACAGCCAAGGCTGTTACACTGAGAACCTTGTCTCCAAAAGAAAAAACAAAACAAACAAACAAAAGGAAATATTTAATAAAGAATGAAGCTAACTGTTAATTTTTGGTAAAAACATATTATGGACATTTAATCTATCCACTTACTTTTTCTCATTCCCTGTATAGCATTCATGGTTATAGATGGCAGAGAGACAGTATGGACTGTGTTCCCAAGAATTGTGGTTGTATGTTTATATAAGTATAGTAAATGCCTAAGAGAGCAGCTCAGGGGTTGCCACTGGTAAAACCCTCGGGTCTCTCTCAGTGCTGTGACTGACTTCTGAACATCTCCAGAAGCATTTAAAGATGCAGAGTAACTATAGTCACCTAGGGTGAATGTCAAGGGGTAGTCAAGAAAAAGCAACCACACAAGACTCTCAGAAGGAGTAATGTGAGGAAGGTGCTATAGGTGTAGGGTGGAAAGAGTCAAGGAAAAAATGTCCTGCCCCTGGCTACACCCAAGATCTGGGCCAAGGAAAACCACCCTGACCCTGACTTGACCCCAAGACCAGGGCTTAAAATGCTCTAATCCCTGAGCTTGCCCTAGACTACAAAAATTCACCAATCCCAAGCCACCCTAGAAAGCTCCGCCCATATTGGTGAAATTATTAAAGCCACTCCACGTAGTTAAAAGGAAGATTTATTTAGTGGCATAACTTACAAGTGAAGGGATAGGTAGGTTGCAGAGTCTGGGAAAGACGCAGCGCAGTCCGGTGGTGTTCTCTGGAGAGGTCTACCTCCAGCGTCCAGGGTCCAGGAACCAAGAGAGACAGTGCATCTGGATCTCAGGTCTTCAAGGGCCTCTCTTGGCCCCTGCCTTGTAGGTGTGACAGTTACCGAAGCCTCACTGGGGGTTGGAACTTCCAGATCAAGGTTGGAATGACTACCCACTACACCCCACCCCCACCCCACCCCACCCCCACCCCCAAGAAAGTCTATATAAGGTCTGTACCCTGTTCAGTTTGCTGCTGTTACTCACCCGAGGCAGCCATCTTCCTACATTCTTCATTCCCAATAAATCTCTTTAGTGAGGTTTAGTGTGCAGTTCTGACATTTTTGTCAGAGCCCAGCTGTAATAGCTTTCACCAAAGCAGAGTAGAGGATCAGAGTAGAGCTGAGCAGAACTGAGGAAACTTTCCCTAGTGGAGCAGTTGTAACACTTAGAACTGAGCAGAGCTGTAATGCTTCTCCAGAGCAGAGCAGAGCTGGAACAACTTCCTCCCGGAAACCCTCCCCTGCCAGAGCAGAGCTCTTACACTTGCAATTGAGGAAACCTTTTCCTGGAGCAAGGCTGTAAGGTGCAATACTTGCAGCATATAGTGACTTTGTGGTGTTCCTTGGCTGCCGACTGCCAGGATGCCTTTCCATCTGAGCTGCAATGCTTACAGTAGGAATGTAAGATAATTTGTTAAGGTCATACTTAAAATGAAAAAGTCCCACAAAGATCCAGAGTTGGAACCTAAGTAATCTTATTTTGATTAGATTATGAGATAAGTTTGGTTTAAGCAAAAAATAAAGAACTAGAGAAAAATTATGGAAAGATTGGTTAAGTATTAGAAGAATGACTTCAACTCACAACCAATTTTAACAGGCTAGGTTTTTTTTCTCCTTTTTTATTGTCCCCAAACATTTGAGACTATACTGTCAAATCAATATCTGATAACTAAGGTAATGGAATATTCAGTGACCAAACACAGTAAAGGTTAATTAAAAAAAAAAAAATAGTTTCTTGTTGGGAGAATTCCTGCAGAGCTGCAGCTGGTTTGATTCTGGAGTGTTAGCACCTGGCTTGGATCTGCCTTTTGTGACTGCTACCTTTTGTCTCCCAGTACCTTCTATGTGAATCTTGTCTGACAATTTTCTAAAGTTGCAAAGCCTATGAAAACTTGGGTGAGGAATGATCAGAAAACCACAGTATTCCTTAACTGAAAATTTGCTTTTGGCATTGTCCCTGTAGGGAGCTTAGATAAGAGGTTTTGGGATATGGAAATTAACTTGCTAAAAGATGTAAATTGGAGAACAATAAAAAGCCCTTTGCTAAACTATGAATGAGTCAATCCAGAGAGACTGCTCTGAGCTGGGCTGGGCTGTGGTGGTGCAAGCCTTTAATCCCAGTGCTCAGGAAACAGAGGCAAGCAGATCTCTGTGAGTTCAAGGCCAGCCTGGTCTACAGAGTGAGTTCCAGGACAGGCTCCAAAGCTACACAGAGAAACCCTGTCTTGGGGCAAAGAAAAAGAAAAGGAATGCTCTGTGCCTTCTTTCCACACACCCACATGAACCCACTCCCAATATACAACAGTTTATAGAGCATTACAAACAAGTAGAACTTAAAACAGTCAAAGACTACCCCAAAACACTCTAAGATACACGAATGAATTCATCAAAAAACCTTGACTCCAATCTGAATAAACTCAGCATTCCACAGGAAGAAACACTGCAATAACATTATCTGATGTCAAAGACAAAACAAAAATTATGAAGGCTGCCACAAGAAGTGATGTGGCTCAAAGGATCCCAAGAAAAGTTATCAACTTATTTCTCACTAGAAACTATGGAGGCCAGAAAGCAAAGGCTGGCCTATTTAAAGGAATAGAGGAAGAAAACCAAAACTTCATTGGCCAGCCAACTATGATGGCACACACTTAATGGTATCACTTGGGAAGTTTGAGGCCAACCTGTGCTCTATAGCAAGTCTGTGTCTCAAAGAGTCCAGAACCCCACTGCCAAATAGTCTATATCCAGAAAAGAAAACATTATTCCAATAAAGAAATGGAAATTAAGATACTTGCAAATAAATGAAAATTTTATGCTAGTATAGTGTTCTACCAAAAAAAAAGCTAAATGAAAATCAACTGAAAGAAAAAGCTATTAGATAACAAGTTGAAGCCTTGTGATGAAATAAAGATGCTATTAAAAAACAACACAAAAGCTGGGTATGGTGGTGCACACCTTTAATCCCAGCACTCAGGAGGCAGAGGCAGATGGATCTCTAGAGTTCAAGGCCAGCCTGGTCTACATAGTGCATTCCAAGACAACCAGGGCTATGTGAAAAGACCCTCTCTCTCTCTCTCTCTCTCTCTCTCTCTCACACACACACACACACACACACACACACACACACACACACACACACGAAACCATCGAAGTGTTGTTGCATTTTGGATTAAATCTGCTTGTTTCCCACCCCCAAAAGTGTTTTAGAGAACTAGTACTATAACAATAATTAAAATCTATATTAATGGCTACACAGTATCTAGAGCTATAATTCATGAAAACAGTACCATTAGGGATAGTTTTGGTTTTGGTCTGCTTTAAGGCTTTTGTTTGTTTTGTTTTGTTTTGGGTTCTTTGCAGCAGATTATCATGTAGCACAGGCTGGCAATGAACTCTCTGTGTAGACAAGAATGACCCCAAACTTCTAATCCTCCTGTTTCCACCTCCCTAATGTTGGGATTGCAGGCATGACCTACCATGCCCAGCCATGATGGGAGATTTATAAAACTATGATAACTGCGTGTACTTACTACTGAAGATAAATTGATATTAATTCAAACTAATCTTTTTCGCATACGTTTGTGTTAATTGCAGCCTGGGCCCTGAGGGATGCTCAGTGGTTAAGAGTCCACACTACTCCTCTAGAGGACCCAGTGATTCCAAGCAACCACATTGGACAACTCACAGCTGCCTTTTTCTCTATTCAGCTTCACATAAATCCCACACTTCTAGTCTCTGCAGTTAACTGTACACACACACATTCATTCTCTCTCTCTCTCTCTCTCTCTCTCTCTCTCTCTCTCTCTCTCTCTCTCCCTTTCTTAAAAAAAGAAAATCATTTTTGAATAAAATCTAACAAACAAAATATTGGTTGCAATCCTCATGGGGATCATTAAGAAAGTAACATACACAGAAATAATAAATGAACCAAACTGTTCTACAACAACAAAACAATAGAAAATGAGGCAGAAATGGAAGAACTGAAGAACCAAAAGGATATGACATAGAAGGCAAATGAAAAAATGACAGACACAAGTCCCTATCAGTACTTTGCACATAAATGAATTGAATTCTCTAATAAAAGGCATACATTTTCAGAATTTATTTTTAAATGATTCAAGTATATTCTGTCTTTAAGAGCCTTAGATACAAAGATATAAATAGGTTAAAAATAAAAATGGAAAAAGAAAGAATTCTTTGTAAATAAAAGCTGAAACAACTTCACTGACTATACTAATATAAAACAAAGTAGATCTTAGGTCAAAATTTTATGAGGTGTAAAAGCAAATTTTTATCCAGATAAAGGTGTCACATCATCAAGAATATATTAAAATTCAAAAAGCACAAAAATATATTAAGCAAAATGTAGAACTAAAGGGAAGATAGTTATATACTAATAGCTGAAGACTTTAAGCGCTCCATACATTTTTTTTGTTTGTTTATTTTGGATTTTGTTTTGTTTTTGAGACAAGGTCTCACTTTGTAGTTCTGGCTGTCCTGGAACTCACTCTGTAGACCAGGCTGGCCTTGAACTCACAGAGATCCACCAGCCTCTGCCTCCTAAGTGTGGGATTAAAGATGTGCACCATTATGCCTAGCATTAGCACTTCATACTCAATGAGAAAAGCTATCCAGAAAGAAAACAGAAGATATGAATAACACCCTAAACCAACTGGACCTAGCAAGTACATGTAGAACACCCAACCTGGCATGATTTGATAGATAGAAAATTCAGTTGAGATATTCAAACTGACCTAATGGACAAATTTAACAAAGTTTCAGAATATAAGAGCAACACACACAAAAGCAATCTAAATAGTTCTGTGTACTAGCAATAAACACTCTGAAAGTAGATAAAACAATTTCATTTATATTAACATCAAAATTAGCATAATTGGGAATAAATTTAGCCAAAGGTTCCACATTGAGAAATACAAACCAGTGCTTAAAAGCATTAAGAAAGGGCCATCTTTGACTGCATTATCATTTCCTGGCTAGCCTAGACTACAAAAGATCCTGGGAGTAGGGGTGGGGTGGAGAGATTCAGAGAATAAGAGAGTCCACAAGTTAAAACTTGTATGTGTGGTCATTTCAGTTTTCAGGGGAGAAAAGAGAAGAGTCTGTAGTTATTTGTTTGTTTGTTTGTTTAATCTTTACTCTTGGAGAGGGGGAGGAGGACTGCCACCCAGGTGCAGCTTAGTGGTAGAGCACTAGCTATATGTCTGAGTCCCTGCCTGGGTCAATGCTCAGTGCCAAAATAGAGAACAAAAAAGCTAGAGGGAAAATAAAAGATCAACAACTATAAATAAGCACATCAAGAAGGTCAAGTAAAATAGCAAGACAGTTACTTATTTGCTATATCTTTTACTTATTAAATCTAACTTAAAACTCATTTGAGCAGGTCCATACCTATGAATCTAGGACTTGGGATAGAAAGAAGGTCAAGAATTTCAGACCATCCTCAACCACACAGCAGGTTGAAGGCCAGCCTCAGTTACATGAGTGTCTCAAAAAAAAAAAAAAAACAAAAAAACAAAGAGAAAAGATCTTTTCTTTCCTGTATGTCTTACTGTTGGCACTGTTTTCAATGCCGTGCTGGTTTTTAAAGTAAGGTGACTGTCTCTCTTGTGTCCTCAGATACTCAGAACAATGTGTATGGCTTTGAAGAGCGTGGGATTGGGAAGTTTCTGATCACACTGGCTGCCATGGGTTTAGTTTTTCTCCTCTTGCTTTTATATCTGGAGACTATTTCCTGGAACCTAAGGAACTTTGTCTTTCGTAACATTATTTTTTATTTCTACAACAAATTCAGAAAAGGCAGGCAAGTAAGTAACTAACTAGGCTTTAAATATAATTTAATGAAAGCACAACATTCAGTCAGAAAACAGGAATTTACATTTTCTCATTTCCATTACTTTTTAAAGAAAGTGTAATTTGATTACACCAAAATAGATCGGTGGCTTGTTTGAGGTGTATCTTAGCTTGGGTTTACTCCTCTAGGAAATAAGTCATTTTTCATGTGTTAGCTACAACTGAAATAATTGTCCTTATGCTAGTAAGAATATACTATTCACTCTAAATGTAGAAACTCTTTTTCTTTGAGAATTTTATACATTGTATTTTGAGGATATCCCCTCCCCTGCTCCAGCTCCTCCCAGATCCAGCCCTCATTCCATACACACCCAACTTTGTGACCTCATTTTATTTCTTAAGATTACTGGGTCAAATTTATGCTGCCCAAATATTCTTGGATGTATAGCCTTCCATTAGAACGTGGACAACCTACCTGGGATCACACCCTTAAAGAAAATGAATTCTCTCTCCTCGAAGCTATCAGTTACCTTAAGCTACTCAGCTAGGTTGGGATTTTGTTCCCACCCACCCCCACTCCATGCTGGGATTTTGTCTGGATTAAGTTTATTCCGGCCTTGTGAATGTTGTCACAACTGTTGTTAGTTCCTGTGTGCACCTGCCCTACTGTGTCCAGAAATAACTGCTTCCTTGTAGTTATCCACTGCCCCTGGCTCTTATGAAATGTTCATAACAGTAGTTTCAGAGAATTGTGTCTTTGACTCTCCTCGGCTGCCATACTCTTCTAAAATGGTCCCGACCAGAAGTATGTTTTTGCATGTGAGAGTTTAGGAAACAGGGAGAAAGGGTCTTAGAAACTGCTTAAGTATTTCTTCATATCTTTGAGATTATACCTGCAGGTTAGCTTTCTTAAAACTGTTGATTTAAACCAGTTCTCTATAGAATGCCCTCATGTGTACTCCTGGTCTTGAAAATATCTAACCAGGGAATCAAAGAAGACGAGGATGAGGACATAAGGAGAGAAAGAAGGAAAGTCCTCACACTGATGCTCAGGTCACAGAAAACCCCACTGGTCCTTAAAGAAGTTACAAAGGTAATGTCACTCCCTGGCTAGCTGCCTTGGAGTTTAAGCATCCCTGCCTGGAATTGACCAGTGCAGTCCTTGTTCACTGCAGTTCTGCAGAGGGCTGGAAGGGAAGTGCTCTTATGAGATTGTCAGTTTGTTAGCTTTAGGAGTCTGAGGTAATAGCTGTGGTTCATGACCAGTGTTTCAGACATTGTGAGTTGTGTTTTTTTTTTTTTTTTAACTTTCTCAGATTTATTTTAAGTGTCCTGTTGTCAAGGCTGTGAGAAATATCTCCCTTGCAGTCAGGAGATCAGAGTGCTTTGGACTGCTTGGATTAAATGGAGCTGGAAAAACTACTACATTCAAAATGCTGACTGGAGAAGAAACTATCACCTCTGGAGTTGCGTTGATTGATGGCAACAGTGTCGCTGGAAATCCAAGAAAGGTATTTCTCTTCTTAGCCAATGACTTAATGTCTTGAAGGAGATAGACGGGCAAATTGTTGAGGAACCTGGTGGGGGACAGGGACGCTAAGGACCCTGATACATAAAACCTCACTTATTAGAATTGAAAGACTCCATGGCCATACTGAGTTTGAGGAAAGGAACATATTCTTTCCCATGAAACAAAGAATAAGTATCTGCAAATAGACAGAACTGAAGGTGAACAGCTCTCACACCTAACTTGCTCTGACATAGGGTTGGAAGTACAACTAACTAAAAAAAAATGATTGTGAGAAACAGAAAGGATTGAACGGATTCAGCTCTGTTGGGATGTAAGCTTTAAAGAACGAAGTGAGGATGGCACCCAGATTTCTATGTTAAACTTCTGAAGGTGAAGGCTCCAGTCACCAAGAGAGTAAATATCTTGAGAGAGTGTGTTTGGAGGGCATTTGGATCTTGAGGCATCTATGATGCATCTAAATGGGAGCATACAATGAACAGTATGAACCCATGATAGGGAAGTGATATGAATTTGGGGTTTATCAAAGTGCAGAGGAAACTTAATCTGTGAAAGTAGATAAGACCGTCTATCAGAAATGTGTACAACAGAAAGAATATGAACTTGATTTGGTGGATTATCAACACTGAAATACAGAATAAAGGAACTGGAGACAGAACCATGAAAATTGGAGAGTCAGAGGGAAAACCTGGATAAAATTTTCTCTCTCAAGCCAAATAAGAAATAAACTTTCAAGAAAGTAATTGACTGGTGATCTTGGGCACTTTCAACCCATAAGGTGTCCAGTGGAGGAGAACAACAATGCACTTCCTACAGACACAAGTTATTTGCAGACTGTGTCTTTGCCTTGCCAGGAAGCTACTAAAGTTCCTGTGGGATCAAGTAGAATTTCATAGGAACATAATGGATGGAGAGGGGAAAGCCTATGGTGGCTGTGAAGGCCCTGACGCCATGTATGTCAAATTAATATCTTCTGATGGGCATGAATTTATTGTAAAAAGAGAACATGTGTTAACATCAGGAACAATAAAGGCCATGTTGAGTGGACCAGGGCAGTTTGCTGAGAATGAAACCAATGAGGTCAGTTTCAGAGAGATACCTTTGCACGTGCTGTCAAAAGTATGCATGTATTTTACCTACAAGGTCTGCTACACTAACAGTTCCACCAAGATTCCTGAATTCCCAAATGCACCTGAAATTGCACTGGAGCTGCTTATGGCTGCCAACTTCCTAGATTGTTAAATAGAATAAATTATAATAAACTGTTCCTTTTTTCAGCATTTAATACCTGTAGTTCAGTTAGTCATTTTTCCACATTTAGCATGTTGCCTGTATGAAACTGAACTTTAAAGTTAATTGCTGAGCAGATTCCTTCTATCATTTGTATAGCAGAGTTGAAATTTGTTTACTACATCAACAAATTAAGGATGTTCACAAGCCAAGAAATAAACAAATAATGCCAGTTTGTAGGTGGTTTACTTTCTCCTTTGGATGTGTCCTTTAAAATTATAAGTAATATAGCAAATCCTGGAATGTAAGCATAAATGAACATATTCTACAGGGGCTAAGTATTTTAAGTATTTTTATGTTTTTAGTGTTTTTTTAAGAACCAGTTCTGATCTTACAGCCACTGAGCATTACTAGAGTTATGCAAATAATTACATGAAAAATCATGAATCAGAATAAGAGTTGAAATTTTTTATGTGTTTTTTTATAAACTGCAATATTATTTAATTGCAAAAAAAGTGTCCAGTGGAGTTCTCTGAAGCCTAGTACAGTGGTGTGACACATAGACAAGCCAGGTTTGAGAGATAAAATGTATATACGGGTTTGAAGAAAGCCACATGTGCAACCAAGGGAAAGTGAAGAATTACACCTGGGGTGTCAGTAGATAACCAAGACAGAGCTGTAACTTAGCAACTAGAGCATACTTACCTCAAGGCAGGGCAGGGAGTCTAAAAATATATAGCAACAAAAACTGAACAAAGAAGGTATTCATTACTTAAGGCATAAATGAAAACAGTGTAAGTGGTGTACAGTTAGCAAGGCTCAGACATTCTTAGACCTAACTTCGCTTCATTCTTTCCTGAGTGCAAAAAACAGTAACCACTTTATCATTCTACAAACATCCTTCCTATGCAGTCATCTACAAGGGTCTGTTTTCATTTTTTCTGGAATATGGTTGTGTATCATACACCATCTTCTCAGCCTTGCCAATCGCTTTCCTTGCATATGAATTTGCACATTGGCAGTGTGTGACTGTGTCTGTTCCCCTGCATTTACCACAACAGAATATTTGACTCATCTTTTCTTTTTTGTTTTTAGTGTGATCCATTTTTAAAAATACTACTTGAGCAGTTTTTTCTTTTCCTTTATTATGAGTGGAACTATATAACTTTAGGAAATATTTAAAAGATACTAGTTTATTTGTATCTTTTATACATTTCTTAATTGTTAACACTTTCTTTATTAATTTCTTACAATTCTTCAGTTCAGAGACACTCAAAAAAATACACATTTTCCTGTTCTTTCTGGTCCCTTCCTAGATCTGTTTCTACATATGCTCATCCCTTTGATCTGGCACCCCAGAAGTCCTGTGTCTCTCTTCATTTTCCTACATATTTTCTATTTGAGTGTACACATACACATGCTGATTAGTTTATATTGTTTCATCTTCAAATTACATCCAACCTCATGTTAGTTCTATTTTATCAAGTTTTTATTCCTGACATAATTATTTTATTTGTGTATACATGTTCATATGAATGTACATGTGTATGGGTACACATGCACACAGTTGTGTTTGGAAAGGCCAGAGGTCGATGTCAGGTATCTTCTTCAGTCATTTCTCCACCTTAATTTTTGAGACAGAGTGTCTTACTGAAGCTGGAGCTCACCAGTTGGCTAGGTTTCCTGGCCAGCAAGCCTTCAGGATTTACCTGCCCACCAACTGGCATACCCAGCTTTTTATGTGAGGACTAAGGGTCTGAACTTTAGTCCTCAGGCTTGAATGGAAAGCATGTTGCCAACTATTTCACCTCTCCAACCCTCAACCAAAAGGTTTAGCTCAGAAACTTTCATTTGTTTCCTTGTTGTTGTTTTGTTTTCTATGATGTTTTCTTACTCATCTAAATTACAGCCTTTTTTCATTATCCTCATTTAAGCATAGTTGTAAGAGTTTTTTTCCCATTTGTATCTGATTATTCCAATATTGTGGCTATTTGAGTGCCTGTTTCTACTGTGTTCACTGAAGTGTGGGTCATTTGCATACATCTTTTGCCAATTAATTTTAGATTATATTCTGGATATTATTAATAATGCATTGGGAGAGTTTTAATTCCATTATATTCCCTTCAAAGAATTTTAAGTATTTTGACAAGCATCTGAAATGGCTGAATTCACACTGTAAATTTTACTCTACATTAGTCATGAAGTGATATGTTGCTTTAATTCTTTGAGCATTAACTTGGCTAAATACATAAAAATATATTCTCCTGGGGCTGGAGAGATGGCTCAGTGGTTAAGAGCACTGACTACTCTTCCAGAGGACCTGGGTTCAAGTCCCAGCACCCACATACATGGCAGCTCACAACTGTCTGTCTGTAACTCAAGATCTGACATCCTCACACAGTCATACATGCAGCAAAACACCAATGCAAATAAAATAAAAATAAATTTAAAAAAATATATTCTCCTATGTACTTTGTATAAGTATATTGATAGGCAACATATAATTCCTGTCTGTGAGAGAGCTGATCTGACAAAAGTTACCTGATCATTGCTATAAACAAAATACTTCAATTAGAATATTAACAAAGCTTACTTTCAAACACTCAAGGCACATAGTAGTAATATGCATATATATGTACCTATATATTGAAAATTCTAGCTAGTGATATTGATGCTTTATTTTACTTCATTGAACTCCATCTGTAAAGGAGATGAAGGTAAAAGAACAAACCATTCTTAGTGGGAGTTGTAGAGGTATCAGAGTTATCAGTAGTGTGAGTTAAATAGCTTCATGTCTTGTACCTCATCCCTATGAGATTTATGCTCCACAGAATAGCTGACATGAATTGACTGCTCATAATTACCCTCTTGATTCAGATTAGGTCAAGAATTGGTTACTGTCCTCAGTCTGAATCTGTGCTGAACCACATGACAGGCCGGGAACTGCTAATCATGTACTCGAGGCTGTGGGGGGTCCCAGAGGAAGATATTAACAAGTATGTGGAAACCTTTCTGCATTCAGTGCACCTGGAACACTTTGCTGACCAGTTTATCTACACATACAGGTGAGACATCGTGTCGTTGCTATTAAGTGACCTATCCTGTGCCTCTGCTGTTTCAAATGAATGCCCACAAAGCCCATTGCTACCTCTCTGGCACATGGAGGTAGTGACTGTGAAATAACATAGTACTCTGCCAAGGCTCAGACATCAGGAAACAGCATGTCCCACTTGGATGGTGTTAGCCTTTTGCATGTTTGAACAATCTTGGCATTAAAAATAAGAGCCCCTATATCTCCATGGAGACACACACACACACACACACACACACACACACACACACACACACACGCATGCGCGAGCACGCATGAATCATCAGTTTTGAGTCCTACCACAGAATTCTGAATGTACAGATACTCCTATTAATTATTGACATATATTACTCTTTCTTCCTCATGTTACGGAGTGGTGGAAGCAAACGCAGGCTAAGTACCGCTGTTGCCCTAATGGGAAAGTCTTCGGTTGTCTTCCTGGATGAGCCGTCCACTGGCATGGACCCAGTAGCTCAGCATCTGCTGTGGGACACAGTTACATGGATCTGTAAGACTGGTAAAGCTATCATCATAACTTCTCACAGGTAAGAGCCATTGGAGGCTCGGTTAGAAACCAGAAGGAGCTGCAATGGATGTAGGATGGAATTCATTTCAGCCAGGACTCTGAGTCAGTAAACTTACATAAGAATAGGTAGAACCTCAGAGAAGTAACTGGGGATGAACTTGCTAAATGAGAGCTCAGTTGACTGATGGAATCAAGAACTGAGAGAAAATACTAGCTAGGTAACTTAATGAGGATTTACATAGGGACTGCTTTAAATTTCCAAATGTCCCCCTCTTCCCAAATACGATCTTAGTGGTGACCATCTGTAATGCCAAGGCTTCTAGTTCTAAGTCTTCCAACCCTAGCTATTTGAATTTATTCTCTGGAAGAGTGTCCTCAGACATGTCTTCTTTTTCCTCCTAGAATGGAAGAATGTGAGGCACTCTGCTCTAGGCTGGCCATCATGCTGAAAGGGAGGTTCACCTGCCTCGGCAGCCCCCAGCATGTCAGAAAGAGGTTTGGTCATGTATACACCCTAACAGTAAAGATCAATATTGCTAAGGATGAAGATAAAATAGCAGAGTTCAAAAAGTTCGTTCAAACAACTTTCCCAGGTAATATAGGTATGATGGATGGATTCATGACTATTATATTAAGTCATGTTCACAGTTCTGCTACATGTTTTCAATTATAGTTTTCATTGAATTATTCATATTTATTGAACCCTTATGTTCAAATAAAAATTATATGTAATGGTTCCAAACTGGAATATATATTTATTGTTATATAACAGATTACCCAGGGCTGGAGAAATAGCTCCGTGGTTAAGAGCACTGACTGCTCTTCCAGAGGTCCTGAGTTCAATTCCCAGCAACCATATGGTGACTCACAACCATCTGTAATGAGATCTGGTGCCCTCTTCTGCCCTGCAGCAAACATATAGGAAGACACTGTATACATAATAAATAAATAAATCTTTTAAAAAAACAATTAATATTCTAAAACAATAGTAAAACCTATTATCTCATAATTTCCATGGCATAGCTGAGTGTTTCTGGTCCAGGGTCTCTCATGGTGTTGTTAAACCCCAAAGCTTAGGGTCTCAAGTGGGCGCCCCAAGAACCCAGACTCTGGTCCAGTTGATGCAACAGCACGAGGTTTATTGAAGAAGCGACTGTACAGACGGGCTAACTCAGCTCCGGGCTAACTCAGCTCCAAAGAGCAAGAGTCGCACCAATTGTAATCACATGGGTACTTTTAAAGGAAAAACCCACAAAAGCCATAAGATTACAATTCCCATACAATTTCATTTCACAAGATCATGATCTGATCACAGAGTGGGTACAGTCACGTCCGCATGTACATTCTTCCCAAAACCTCAAGGGGGGTATCAGGGCAGGAGTGGAGTTTACACAAAGGTCACAGTAGTCCTTCCTGGAACACTTGCAATTATCCCAGTCACAGTTGAGCGCATCTCTTAACAGAGATCTCTTTACATTGTTACATTGTGACAGGGGTGGTTGAATAATAATTGAATCAGCTTGCCCTTGGAACTAGATTTTTAGTTTCTCATTTCCTGGGGCTTGGGGGTGTAAGCCTGAAGGGTTAGGGCCTTTCAGTGTTAAATCATTTGATGTCTCATTGGGCCTGGAGGATATACTAAGAAAGAGACATGGCTGTTGGGTTTCCTGCTACATGGAAATCTTGTCATCACACTGTGGTAGCCAGCTTCCCTCACATAAAATAACACTGAGATGAAGAACACATTGCCTTTTATGAACTAGGTTAATAATCACATTCTGTTATTTCTGCAGTCACCTATTGATACAAGTCCATTGTGTGGTGGGAACAGTCTGCAAGTCTAGATATCCTTCTGTATACCCACAATAGTAGAAATAACTACACACTAGAAATTTGGAGTAAAGAAAAGTAATACTATATGGCTACGGATGACAACATATTTGAGTGAAAAGATACAGATAAAAAGAATATGTAGTGTATGTGTGCCACCACATGAAGCACAGAGGATTCAAAACAAAGCAATTATATTTAGGAGTCCATTCTTGAACAATAATACAGTAAAGAACAGTTAAGAGATGCTTAACCATAGAAACCAGGGAAAGTGGTTGCCTCAAAGGAAGAGAAAATGAGTCTGCTTGCAACACAGATGACATCTAGAGTGTTGAGTGTCGGTTACATTTAACTCTACTGTGAGTCACCAAGCTATATATGTTAGTTACTTTCTGCCACTGTGATAAAATACTATAAGTAAGGCAACTTCTAGAGGAAAGTCATTTTGGCTTGCAGTTCAGAGGGTTAAGATCCATAATGACTGGGTGCATAATGCATGGCAGCAGTCAGAGCAGGACGCTAATTGATTACATCATCAACTGCAAACACAAAGCAAGGAAGGCAAAATGGAAGGAGAGTGAGGCTATGAACTCTCAAAGCCTGTGCTCAATGACATACTTCCTCCAAAAATAATAAAGTCTTCATAGTAGTGGTCCTCCCTGATTTATGTGTGCTTAATATATTTCACACTAAAATACTTAAAAACTTTAAAACTACTCTTAATTCTCTGTATGGAGTCATTACAAGACAAGCTCCATTCTTATTGACATTTATTTTAGCTTGTCTTTATCCCAGTTAATTCCACTGGTGGTGATTCCCGTATATAATAATAAACATGAATGCATCCTACTAATTAGAAGTGGCTACAGTATTGCTACCAAACACTAGAATTTATATATATCTCAGGTTTTGCAACTGATCATGTGAGCTACCAATTTTTCCAGATGTAATTAGCCAACCTCCTGCAATTTTTCAAACTCTAGGTAATAAGGCAGTATTTTACGGAGAAGTAAATCTGCTGAGATAATTAATGTCATTCCTTGTTAATGATGGAATTAATCTTGAGGATTATATCATCTTTTGTACTAACTGCACATATTCTCTCTTCCATTGTGTGGACAATTGAAATAGAAATTACATAAGAGTTCTTCAGAACTATCAAATAGTAGGATCCAAAGCCAGGTGTGGTGATGCACACCTGTAATCCTGGAACTTGAGAGGCAGAGGCAGTTGGATTGCCATAAATTCAAGATCAACCTGAGCTACATATTAATTTCCAGGCCATCCTGGGCAATATAGCATGTTCCAGGCTAGTCAACACTATAAAACAATGCTGTATCTTTTATTTTTATTAAAAAGAAACACTATTATCCTTTCCATTACTAACTTGTCAAAAATCTTTCTCTTCTTAGGTAACATCAAAAACCAGGAATTTCAAGGGATTATTGGCTACTATATTCCAAGCAAGGAAGTCTGTTGGGGAAAGGTAGTTTTCAAATTCATGCCAGTCTAACCTATTAGTAGAGGGCAAATAGAAAACACTGGGACTTGAGCATGTGGATGAGAGTCCAACTGACAGAGAATTAGAAACTTTAAGTTACTTTTCCAAGGCCACCTGAATTTAACTGATTGAATCTTCTGACCCCCAGATTATATTATGTCACGTTCAGCAAGAGAATGGGGATGATTAGGTATGCATGGATGGGCAGGCCTACAATCCCAGTACTCTGGAGGCTGAGGCAAGAGAATCTCCAATTTGAGTCCAGCCTGGGCTACATGTAGAGATTCTGTCTAAAAGCGTGTGTATGCAGAATGGGGCGCGGGGTGCAGGATAGATGTTTCTTATGTTCAGTCATCTTTCCCTTTTGCTGTGTGTCCTGGCTGGGGAAGGTCGAATGGGGAAAGGGTTACCTAGAGATAGTAGGTGGTAACTTTGCCTTTTGTTTGTTTGTTTGTTTGTTTGTTTGTTTGTTTGTTCAAGGTATTTGAAATTATGGAGGAAGCCAAATTGCTGTTCAATTTGGAAGACTATTCTGTCAAACAAGTAACCCTGGAACAAATCTTTCTGACCTTTGCTAACACTGGCAAAATGAGAGGTTTTTCAGAAATAATTTTCTAATGCTATGAGATTACAATAAACTGGTGACTCTCTTTTCTCAGACTCTCAGCCACTGGACACATAGAAGTCTTTTCCGTACACATTATACAAATAAAAACTCTGGGGAAGACAGTTTGCAGTCTTTGGAAGTTCAAGTGAATGACTGGTTATCTGAGCTGTGAATGCTTCTTTTACCCTACTTCTGAACTTCAAAGTTAGCCCCATACTCTTTTTCTACCTTCCCAGCACAGCTCTGAAACTCGCTTCAGATAGAGCCGAATTCTCAGCTCTGATGCCGACCAGTTTCTTTATATTGGGTCCCTCCTTATTCTCTCTCCACCTCAGTTTTCCTGTCTGTAAACCAGGATTGATATTTTCTACTTTTATGAATTCAGAGGATGGAGTAGGGTGGTTATAAAAAAGTACACTGACCAGTAGAAAGCGACCTGTTATCTTGTTTAAAACTATTATTTTTAAATTTTAACTTAATCTAGTTTTTAATTTTCATAAAGGTATGCATTTTATGTTGAGCATACTCCACTTCACCCTCTCTTTGCTCGTCTCTACCCATCCCTGTTTCCCCTTTGTTCCTGTGGACAATTTCACTTTTATATATACATACATGGTTTCATGTGGCTATATAACATCTAGAACCCCAAAATGAGAGAACATATTTGTTTCTCTGAGACTGGCTTAATTTGCTTAATGTGATTATCTCCATTTGTGTCTATTTTCTTGCAAATGACATAACTTCATTTTTCTTGGTGACTGAAAAACATGCCATTGTATATGTTTACCACATTTTCCTGTCTCTCTCTGTTGTTGGATACCTGCATTGGTTTGGATACTTAGCAATTGTAAAAAAAAAAAAAAAATGCTGCAATAAACACTGATGTACAATTGATAATAATAACATAATAATAACATAATAATAATAATAATAATAATAATAATAATAATAAAAGTTAGAGGCTAGTGTGATGGCCCAGTAGTTAAGAACACTTGCTGTACACTCATAAAGAACAGAGTTCCAATCCTAGAACACACAGAACAAAGTTGGGCATCCCATACTTGCCTGTAACCCTACATCCAAGGGGAGCAGGGACAAGATCATTGGGGCTTACTGACTTCCAGCCTTGCCAAGAAAATGTAAGCCCCAGGTTCAGGGAGAGGCTGTACCTCAAAAGAATAAGCAGAAAGTAGACACATATGTTCATATGCTTATACAGACACATACACAAATAGAACTTTTAAAATTAGCTTTTTAGTCTGAGGGCATGGGAATCCTGAATCAATGCCAGGAGTCACTAAAGCAGTAACAAGGAAATATCATGAGTTATGTCTGTTCTCTAGTACTTAATTCTCATAAATAAACACAGCCAGATGGTGCTTGTTTTATGGGAGAGGACCTCTTGAGTTTCTGACCTTCTATCTGGAATGAAATATTAGCATTATACT
The DNA here is from genome assembly GCF_004664715.2 of Peromyscus leucopus. Classification (NCBI taxonomy): domain Eukaryota; kingdom Metazoa; phylum Chordata; class Mammalia; order Rodentia; family Cricetidae; genus Peromyscus; species Peromyscus leucopus. The sequence goes on along the minus strand of NC_051063.1, from coordinate 84,172,594 downwards.
GAGAATTTAGACCATTTGCTCTAAAATCATCCAAAAATAGTGTGCAACAAAAAGTCACAATTTATCAGGCATCTAGCCCTAGACTTTTTTTAAACATAATTATTTATTGATTCTTTGAGAATTTCACATCATGCACTCCAATCCTATTCACATTCCAATCTCTCCATATCCTCCCCTATCTGCAGCATCCCCTACACCATCCCCCATCCCCCCCCCCCCCCCCCAAGAAACTCCTACAGAACAATCAATTAAAACCAAAGCAAAACACGGACTCTCTCTCTCTCTCTCTCTCTCTCTCTCTCTCTCTCTCTCTCTCTCACACACACACACACACACACACACACACACAAAAAAAAAAAAAAAAAAAAAAAAACACCGTGCTCCTCTGTCGTTCCAACACCTCTTCATTCATCCTAGTGGCATTGGGTACTGCAGTGTATCATGAAGGATACCCTTTTGTCCAATCAGCCCCACTCACAAATTGTTCATTGCAATGAGTCATTGGTCTGGTTCAAGGCCTCTGGTACACCATCATTACTGGACCTTCACCAAAACTCCTCTCTGATATCCTGCTGTTGCCCTGAGTCATGGAGATCCTGTGGTTATCATTCCACAGGACCAGTCCCTTCACACACTCCAGCAGGTCATAGATGGGGTAGATGTTAGCGTGGGGCAATCAAAGGCCCAGGATGTGGGTCTGGGTGGTAGCTGAGCTGGTCAGTCTGGGCCACTGGGACTGCCCTATAGTGATATTTTGTTGTACTCTAATAAAATTTGCCTGAAGATCAGAGGAGAGAGCCAGCCACAGTTAGCCACAGAGGTCAGGCAGTGGTGGCACACACCTTTAATTCCAGTACTTGGAAGGAAGTGAAATGGCTGGGCAGAGAAAGGTATATAAGGTGTGAGGAGACAGAACTCAAAGCTTTTTTGGCTGAGGACTCAGAGGCATTCAGTCAGAGGATTCGTGGAGCTGGTGAGGTGAGAAGTCGCTGTGGCTTGTTCCTTTGTTTCCTCTGATCTTTCAGCATTCACCCCAATATCTGGCTCTGTTTCCTCTGATCTTTCAGCATTTACCCCAATATCTGGCTCCAGGTTTTTATTATAAGACCAATTTAGAATTCAAGCAACACTACCCACCTCAGGAGAGGTGTGAAGCCAGCCCTCCTAGCCCATGCCATAGGGTCCAAATCTTCCACACCCGTGGTGTGGAGTGGGGCCAGCCCTCCTGTGGGGAGTGGGGCCAGCTTTCCTGTGGGGAGTGGGGCCAGCTCTCCTGCTGCAGTGTCCAACGAAGGGCAGGATCAGCCATCCCAGAGACAATGAGGGGCAGGGCTGGCTCTGCATGGCCTTTGGATTTAAATATTCGTGGTTCCTATGACCCCCTGTTGCAACATGGGCCATGGACATCATCACAGACTCCAGCTGCAGTAGGAACACAGACTCAGACATGGCCCTCAGCAGCAGCTCGTAACCCAGACTTTTAATCCATGAACCAACTTTGTTTTTGAGCTATCTTTGACTGGTAAGTCTCTCTTTCCTCTCCCATCTATCCCACTGCCACTATGCCATCTCCACACTCACAGGCCTCGAGACCCACTGCTCTGACTCTACCTGGTGACCCCCTCCTGCTGCTCTCCCCCTTACCTGCAAATCCATAAGTGTAGCTGCAGACCAAGGTTGGTTGTGGTCCAAGAAGCTCATGCACCAGCTTTTCCTAACATAATTATAGTCACCTAGTCCTGCACAGGCCCAGTCTTAGGCATACCAGAATCTCACATCAGACACAACGAAAGAAAAAAGTCCACATATCCAATTCACACCACAAAAACAAAAAACAGTATGAATGGCCAAAACAGCATGTCTCCATTCAACCACACTAGTCTCCAGTTACCTAGATGAACCCCAGGATACATAATTTTTAAAAAACATACTAAAGAATTCAAGAAATTTAAAGAAGAAACAAAGCAACACCTCATTGAGTCTCAAGAGGATAACAATAAATACCTGAGTAGTGTCCAAGAAGCAGCAAGCACACTGCTGAGCAAAGGACGGAAGTCCAAGATTTGAAGTCACAGTTCAATGAAGAGGTGGAGACATTAGTGAGGCCTCGAGCTGAAGTGAAGATAGAATGGAAAACGTCCATAACCCAACTAGAACACTCAAGGGAGGGCCTCAGAAGTGGAATAGCTCAAGTGGAAGATTGAATATCAGGACTCAGAGATAGAGGAATTAGACTACACAAGCAAAGAATATATGTTTAAAAAATAATCACAGGAAAAGAACACACATGAACCAGAGGACACCATGAAAGGGACCAAATATTCTAATTATAGACATAGATGAGGGAGAAGAATTCCAGGTCAATGGCAAAGACTAAATCTTTGACATGATCATAAGAGTAAAATGCCCCAAGCTAAGGAACAATATACATATACAAGGAGCAGATAAGACCAGCAATGAAAACTCCTCACAATATATCAGAGTATCCAGAACAAAGTATTGAAAGCTACAAAAGAAAAAACACGTCACATATAAAGGAAAACTCATCAGGATAACAGCTGATTTCTCTGGGAAAAATTTGAAGCCAGAAGAATTTGGAGCAATGCACCCCAAGTTCTAAAAGATACTGACTGACAAACTAGACTCCTATACTCAGCAAAACTATCTGCCATAATTGGAGGAGAAAGAAAACCCTTTCATGAACCAATGAGGCTGAAAGAATTAACACCCAGGAGACCAACCCTACACAAAACGCAGGGAGCAATGTTTCAGGCTGAAGAGAGGAATAAGGCAGGAGAGCATAGGAAGAAAGCAAATGAAGCTATAATTACTGAAATACAAAGTACAACTAAGAACACAAACAGCAAAAAGAAAAAGAAGTAACTGCTGTCAATACATACCTTTCAATCATAACTTTCAATATTCATGTCCTCATTTCTCCCATTAAAAGACAGACTTGATGACCTGATTAAGAAATAAAATCTGTCTTTCTGTGGTAAACAAGAAACTCAGCTTTAAAAAACAGGTGCCACCCTCAAGTAAAAGCATGGAAAAAGGAACTCCAAACAGAACCAGGAAGGAAGCAAGCATTGCCATTCTAATATCTGACAGAATGGACCAGATTAAAACTAATTAGAAAGATAAAGAAAGTCTCTCCATTCTAATCAAGGGAACAGTTAATAAAGAAGACATTACAATCAAAGCATATATGTACCAAACTCTGGAGCATATAACTTCATAAAAAGTATACCACTGGAATTAAGGACACAGGTTAACCCCAGGACAGTCAGGGCTACAGAGAGAAACCTTATCTCAAAACATAAAACAAAAAGACACAGATTAATTTAAACCCTTTACTAGTAGGTGATTTCAGTATCCCACCTTCCTCAATAGATAGGTTGCCTGGACAAAAACAGAAAATCATCAGAATTAAATGGCATTATACATAAATGGACTTAACACACATCTACAAAATATTCTACCCAAACACCAAACAAAATATATTCTACTCAGAAACCCATGGAAACTTCTCTAATATAGAGGACATACTGGGACACAAATTCAGAAAAATTAAAATTACTCCATGTATCCTATCTGACAATATTGCAATAAAACTTAAAAGTGACAGCAAACAAATCTCTAGAAAGTACACAAACACATCAAGCTTAAATCATTTATTACTGAATGATGAATGGGTCAAAGAAAAAAATCAAGAAAGAATTTTATTTTTTAATTCATGAAATGAAATGAAGATAAAAACATGAAACAACAAAAAATCTCTAGGACAGGGCACCCCCCAACCCAGACTCTTGGGTGTGTGGGGGCCCCATTCAAGCAGGAGCCACCGGGCCAACCCAAGCAGGGACATGGGATTCTAACCCTGGCCTGCAGCAGGACTCCAGCCAAGCCCCCACCCCATGCCATGTGGCCAGAGTAAATGGAAAGCAGCCAAACCCACCAACCAGGAACTGCCAGGTGGTTGGAAACTTTAAAGATTTCCTTGTGATGAGGAAGCATGGCCCAGCCCTGTGTCACAGTAACCTGCGTGAGACAGGGAGACCCACCTGCAGGCCTGGGGCTGCCCACCCCAAGCTCTTAAGAGAAAACAGAGCCACCCCCCTCCTCCCCAGTACCTTGCAGCACCAGTCAGAAGGCCACTGTTAGAGCAAGCAGAGTTATGGTATGCTATCTTATGGGTGGGAGACAGAGAGACAGAGACAGAGAGAAAGAGAATGGTTCAGGTTCTGTGGACAGGCAAATCTGAAGGGACAAGAGAGGAGCTGACCCCTTGACACATGGAAAAGCAAGCCCTGCACTTTATCTGGGCAGCACAGCAGAGATGACCCTGTTGATGAGAGCATAGGTGAGCCAACTTTGAGGACGGGATCATGGGAGACCTAGCCCCACCCCTCATCTGCCACATAGGAGCCTGGGCTGGGGAGAGATGCCACACACACACACTTATCCCTGACCAGCTGCAACACTCAGGAGAGCAGGCCCTGCACCTCACCACGGCAGCACAATAGAGCCAACCCTGTTAGTGCAGGTGTAAGTGAGCCAGCCCCGAAGATGTGACCAAGGGAGAGCTGTCTCTCTTGTGTTGACATAGGCAAGGGAGAGGTGTTCTCTTTCTGCCCCCTCCATCAATACTGAACACAGGTGGGAGACAGCCCTGTGGTCATAAGAGAGGGAGAGCCATCCCTGATCCCCACAAGCTGCCACACTTGGGAGAGCAGGCCCTGCACCTTGCCAAGGCAGCACAATAGATCCAACACAGTTAGCACAGGTGAACCTGCCCTGAAATTGTGACCATGGGATACCTGTCCCCATTTCCCATCTGGACGACCAACCCTACAGTTGCCCAGGCCCAGACCCAGGGTTATGATTGGCCCGCCCCAGTATTCACCCAGTCTATGATCTGCTGGAGCATGTGAAGGGACCTGACCCACTAACTCCAAGCTACACCTGCAAGATCTGAACATACCAAGACAGAAGAAACAGAAGAAATCAACCCTAAAAAATGACTTTAAGAAGATGATAGAGGCCCTTAAAGAAGAAATAAAACATTCCCTCAAAGAGGAAATAAAAGCTTTCCTTAAAGAGGAAATGAAAAACTCCATTAAAGAGGAAATAAAAAACTCCCTTAAAGAAATGGAAGAAAAAAACGAACAAAAAATGGGAAGAAATCAAATCAAGCCAAGAAAAAGCAATTAAACAGATGAAAGAAACATTCCAAGATCTGAAAAATGAATTTGAGACAATAAAGAAAACACATGCTGAGGGAATGCTGGAAATAGAAATCCTGACTAAACGAACAGGAACTACAGAAACAAGCATAACCAACCGATTGCAAGAGATGGAACAGAGAATCTCTGACACTGAAGACACGATAGACAAAATAGATGCGTCAGTCAAAGAAAACATTAAAGACAAAAAAGTTGTAATACAAAACGTCCAGGAAATTTGGGACACCATGAAAAGACCAAACCTAAGAATAATAGGGATAGAAGAAGGAGAAGAATACCAACTCAAAGGCACAGAAAATATATTCAACAAAATCATAGAAGAACACTTTCCTAACCTAAAGAAAGAAATACCTATGAAGATACAAGAAGCTTACAGAACACCGAATAGGCTGGATCCAAAAAAAAAGTCCCCTCGCCACATAATAATCAAAACACTAAACACACAGAACAAAGAAAAAATATTAAGAGCCACAAAGGAAAAAGACCAAGTAACATATAAAGGCAAACCCATCAGAATAACACCAGACTACTCAATAGAGACTATGAAAGCTAGAAGATCATGGACAAATCTCATGCAGACACTAAAAGACCAGGATGCCAACCCAGACTATTATACCCAGCAAAACTCTCAATCACCATAGGCGGAGTAAACAAAATATTCCGGGATAAAACCAGATTTAATCAATACCTGTCCACAAACCCAGCCCTACAGAAAGCACTAGAAGGGAAAATCCAACCCAAAGAAGCTAAACACATCCATGAAAAATCAAGCAATAGATAATCCTACACCAACATACACCACAGAAGGACAACACAACACAACCACAAAAAATAACAGGAATTAACAATCACTGGTCATTAATATCCATCAATATCAATGGTCTCAACTCACCTATAAAAAGACACAGGCTAACAGAATGGATAAGAAAACAGGACCCATCCATTTGCTGCATACAAGAAACACACCTTAACTTCAAAGACAGACACTACTTCCGAGTAAAGGGCTGGGGAAAGGCTTTCCAAGCAAATGGACCTAAGAAACAAGTTGGTGTAGCTATCCTAATATCTAATAAAATAGACTTCAAACTAAAATCAATCAAAAGAGATCAGAATGGACATTACATATTTATCATGGGAAAAATCCACCAAGATGAAGTCTCTATTCTAAACATTTATGCTCCAAATACAAAAGCACCCACACTCATAAAAGAAACACTACTAAAGTTTAAAACGCACATCAAACCCCACACATTAGTAGTGGGAGATTTTAACACACCACTCTCACCAAAAGATAAATCTACCAGACTGAAACTTAACAAAGAAATAAAGAACCTAACAGATGTTATGACTCAAATGGACTTAATAGATATCTACAGAACATTCCATCCTAACACAAAAGAATATACCTTCTTCTCAGCACCCCATGGAACCTTCTCAAAAATGACCACATGCTTGGACACAAAACAAATCTCAACAGATACAAAAAAAATTGGAGTAACCTCCTGTATCTTATCAGACCACCATGCCTTAAAGTTAGACCTCAACAACAACAAAAATTATATAAAACCCACAAACTCATGGAAACTGAATAATGCCCACCTGAAACATCAATGGGTCAAGGAAGAAATAAAGAAAGATTTCCTAGAATTCAAAAAAAAGGAAAGTACAACATACCCAAACTTATGGGACACTAAGAAAGCAGTGCTAAGAGGAAAATTCATAGCTCTAAATGCACACATGAAGAAGATGGAGCAATCCCATACCAATGAATTAACAGCACAACTGAAAGCTCTAGAACAAAAAGAAACAAACTCACCCAGGAGAAATAGACTCCAGGAAATAATCAAACTGAGTGCTGAAATCAACGAAATAGAAAACAAGAGAACAATACAAAAAATCAATGAAACAAAGAGTTGGTTCTTTGAAAAAATCAACAAGATAGACAAACCCCTAGCCAAATTAACCAAAAGGTAAAGAGAGAGCACCCAAATTCACAAAATCAGAAATGAAAAGGGAGACATAACAACAGACAACGAGGAAATCCAGAGAATCATCAGATCATACTTCAAAAACCTGTACTCCACAAAAATGGAAAACCAGGAAGAAATGGACAATTTTCTGGATAAATACCACATACCAAAATTAAATCAAGACCAGATAAACCATTTAAATAGACGAATAACCCCTAAAGAAATAGAAACAGTCATCAAAAGTCTCCCAACCAAAAAAAGCCCAGGACCAGATGATTTCAGTGCAGAATTCTACCAGATTTTCAAAGAAGAACTAATACCAATACTCTTCAAAGTGTTCCACACAATAGAAACAGAAGGAACACTACCAAACTCTTTTTATGAGGCTACAATTACCCTGATACCCAAACCACACAAAGATGCAACAAAGAAAGAGAACTACAGACCAATCTCCCTCATGAACATTGATGCAAAAATACTCAACAAAATATTGACAAACCGAATCCAAGAATACATCAAAACAATCATCCATCACGACCAGGTAGGATTCATCCCAGGGATGCAAGGATGGTTCAACATACGAAAATCAGTCAATGTAATACACCATATAAACAAACTGAAAGAAAAAAACCACATGATCATCTCCTTAGATGCTGAAAAAGCCTTTGACAAAATCCAACATCCCTTCATGATAAAGGTCTTAGAAAGATCAGGAATACAAGGAACATTTCTAAACATAATAAAAGCAATTTATAGCAAGCCAACAGCAAACATCAAATTAAATGGAGAGAAACTCAAAGCGATACCACTAAATTCAGGAACAAGACAAGGCTGTCCACTCTCCCCATATTTATTCAATATAGTACTAGAAGTTCTAGCTAGAGCAATAAGACAACAAAAAGAGATCAAAGGGATACAAATTGGCAAGGAAGAAGTCAAACTTTCACTATTTGCAGATGATATGATAGTATACATAAGTGACCCCAAAAACTCTACCAGGGAACTCCTACAGCTGATAAACTCCTTCAGTAAAGTGGCAGTATACAAGATCAACTCAAAAAAATCAGTAGCCCTCCTATACACAAATGATAAAAGGGCTGAGAAAGAAGTCAGAGAAACATCACCCTTTACAATAGCCACAAATAATATAAAATACCTTGGGATAACACTAACTAAACAAGTGAAGGACTTTTTTGGTAAGAACTTTAAATCTCTAAAGAAAGAAACTGAAGAAGATATCAGAAAATGGAAGGATCTCCCGTGCTCATGGATAGGTAGGATTAACATAGTAAAAATGGCAATCTTACCAAAAGCAATCTACAGATTCAATGCAATCCCCGTCAAAATCCCAACACAACTCTTCACAGACTTGGAAAGAAAAATACTCAACTTTATATGGAAAAACAAAAGACCCAGGATAGCTAAAAGAATCCTATACGATAAAGCAACCCTTGGAGGCATCACCATCCCTGACCTCAAACTCTACTATAGAGCTATAGTAATAAAAACAGCTTGGTACTGGTATAAAAAACGACATACGGACCAATGGAATCGAATTGAAGACCCTGACATTAATCCATGCACATATGAACACCTGGTTTTTGACAAAGGAGACAAAACTATACAATGGAAAAAAGAAAGTATCTTCAACAAATGGTGCTGGCATAACCGGATGTCAATATGTAAAAGATTACAAATAGAACCATATCTGTCACCATGCACAAAACTCAAGTCCAAGTGGATCAAAGACCTAAACATAAATCCAGTTACACTAAACTTAATAGAAAAGAAAATAGGAAGCACTCTTGAACGCATTGGCACTGGAGAACATTTCCTAAATAAAACACCAACAGCACAGACCCTGAGCACAACAATTAATAAATGGGACCTCTCGAAATGGAGAAGCTTTTGAGGGCAAAAGACACAGTCAATAAGACAAAAAGACAGCCAACAGAATGGGAAAAGATCTTCACCAACCCCACATCTGACAGAGGATTGATCTCCACAATATATAAAGAACTCAAGAAACTAGACATCAAAGTACTGAACAGTCCAGTTAAAAAATGGGCTAAAGAGCTAAACAGAGAATTCACAAAACAAGAATCACAAATGGCTGAAAGACATTTAAAGAAATGCTCAACATCCTTAATCATCAGAGAAATGCAAATCAAAACGACTCTGAGATACCACCTTACACCTGTTAGAATGGCTATGATCAAAAACACCAATGACAACCAATGTTGAAGAGGATGTGGAGCAAAGGGAACACTCCTCCACTGTTGGTGGGAATGTAAACTTGTACAACCACTGTGGAAATCAGTATGGCGGTTTCTCAGAAAATTAGGAATCGAACTACCTCAAGACCCAGCCATCCCACTCTTGGGCATATACCCAAGGAATGCTGATTCATACCATAAAGATACATGCTCAGCTATGTTCATAGCAGCACTATTTGTAATAGCCAGAACCTGGGAACAACCTAGATGCCCGTCAACGGAAGAATAGATGGAAAAAATGTGGTACATAAACACAATGGAGTACTACTCAGCAGAAAAAAACAATGAAAGCATGAAATTTGCAGGCAAATGGATGGAACTAGAAAAAAATCATCCTGAGTGAGGTAACCCAAACCCAGAAAGACAGTCATGGTATGTACTCACTCATAGGTGGATTCTAGATATAAAATAAAGAACAATCAGACCACAACCCATAGAACCATAGAGGTTATATATATAGCATGGAGGTCCCTAGGACGACTGTGGCTTATAATAAATTTCAGTTTTACTCAATTATTGAAAAAATAGCCAAATGAATGGAAACACATGAACTATGAACCAAAGGTTGAGGGGCCCCCAGCTGGATCAGGCCCTCTGAATAGGTGAGACAGTTGATTGGCTTGATCTGTTTGGGAGGCAACTAGGCAGTGGTACCAAGTCCTGTGCTCATTGCATGAGTTGGCTGTTTGAAACCTGGAGCTTATGCAGGGACACTTGGCTCAGTCTGGGAGGAAGAGACTGGACCTGCCTGAACTGAGTCTACCAGGTTGATCGAAGTCCTCGGGGGAGGATTTGCCCTGGAGGAGGTGGGAATGGGGGTAGGCTGGGGGTAAGGGGAGGGGGTGGGAGGGGGGAGAATAGGGGAACCCATGGCTGATATGTAGAACTGAATGGTATTGTAAAATAAAATATATATAAAAAAAATAAAAAAACCAAATGTAGAAAACAAAATATAGCAACGCCCCAAAAAAGAAAACAAAAACCAAACTATAATAATAACCAAATGAAAGTGCACACACACACACACACACACACACACACACACACACACAACTGTAGAATCCATTATATCTGTGTAGCTTTGGAGCCTGTCCTAGAATTCGCTCTGTAGACCAGGCTGGCCTCTAACTCAGAGAGATCTGCCTGCCTCTACCTCCTAAGTGCTGGGATTAAAGGCATGCACCACTACCACCCGGCTTAAGGTTACTTTTGTTAGTACATACTGTGCATACATTTCTACTCCTGTTTAAGGTATTGTACCTATGCAGCTCATTTAACAATGTAATATAAATTTCTACTCCTTAAAGGTTATTATTACAAACTATTTAAGATAATAAAGAAATGCAGGTTAATGTTAGCCACCTATCACAAAAGAACTTGTAGTCACATTAGGTATGTTTTCAAGGTCAAACAGAGATACATTTTAGATAGATATGTGATCTTCAAATACTTCAGAGATCTATAGAATATACATTTAAGATGTTTTAATAATATAAGGGTTTTTATGACAAGAGACATGTCTGCTCCTGGCAGCACCAATCTACTTCAGAGAAGATAATAGGCATCAAAGAAACTCCATGTGGAGTTTGCTTTCTTTGTGACAAAAGTTAGCCACTGGGCAAGAAACTGCCCTTGCCTTGACTGCTGGCAGTATGCTGTCTAGGTTGGACAAGCAGGACTCAAAAGAAATTGACTGTCCAACTTTGCCAAGACAAGCTGGGACAGTCCTTCAAAATTCCTGATTCATAGAAAGGTCTGTCAGTTGTTCTAGGCCTGCTGGTCAAAGATGGGATGTTCCAATGTTACAGAAGAACTTTGGGTGACTGTCCAGGCAGCCAGCTGTTTCTGTCATTCCTTAGTTTTGGAAGTTGTTTGCTCTACACTTTCTGTTTACTCAGGTTATTTTATATCCTTCTCAGGTCTCTGATGGAGTTGAAGACTAGATAGTTATAGTTTTCCTTGTTACAAAATTTAGAAAAGAAACTCACAAAAGAGGTGTAATGTGTATAAGGTTGAGAGATATAAAAAGGTTTTGGTTTGGTGATACAAGTTATGATAGAAAGTGAATTAGGCACAACACTTTGGACTCACCAATATAGGATAGATAATGGAGTATTTTCTCTGAATTTGCCAAGTTCTAATGGACTGGACTTTGTTAATTTAATTCTTACCTGTTTGTATTTGTATATAGTTACTATACTTATTTATTGTATATAGTTTTACTATGTTAAAGTTAAAACCTTCCTTTTTTTATTTAGACAAAAAGGAGGGAATGTTGTATGATATTTTGATTGCATTCTGACAATAAAGTTTGTTTTGAATCAGAGGGCAGAACTAGCCACTAGCTGACCAAAATTAACAGTATAGGTTTTGGAGGACTGAGGAAGTAGTAAGGTGGGGCTTAGAGAGGATCTTGGCCCTTTGGGATTGAGGAATGGAAAAGAAGAGGAGGTAACTGGTGGTTTCTCCACTTCTCTGATCATTCAGGTTCTTACCCTGATATCTGAATCCCAAATTTTTATTGATAAAGAATAATTAGACAAACACATCATGAGAAGATATGTGAGTGGCAATAAGCATCAGCTCACTAGTTCCCCAAGATACATTTTTAAAAGCCTTCTGTTTTAGTTTCTTTTCTATTGCTGTGACAAAACGCCATGACCAATATGACTTTATAAAGAAATGTTCAGTTGGGCTTATGGTTTCAGAGGGTTGGAGTCCATGATGGTGGAGCAAAGGCATGGTGGCAGGAACAGCTGAGAGCTCACAGCTTGATCCAGAAGCAAGAGGCAGAGAAAAAGCATGCTAGGAATAGCAACAGTCTTTTGGCACCTCAAAGCCCAGCCCCAGTGATGCACCTTGTTAAACCATTCTATTAATTGGGGACCAAGTACAAATATTTCATTTCCTAAAACTATAACCATGCTTAGCTGTTTAGAACCTCAGACATATCCTAACTGAAAGTCACTCTGTGAAGTGCCTAATGAGTGTACTTCAAAACATTCAGACTTGAGGCTGGAGAGACAGTTGCAGAGACATGCGAGCTGTGGAAGCATGAGGACCTGAGTGTGATGTCAGCACACAAGGAAAAGGCCTGGTAGGGTGCCATATGCTTGCGATCCCAGCACTGAAAAAGTGGACACAAACAGATCCTTGGGGTTGCTGGCCAGCCAGCCTAGACTAACTGTCTAGCTTCAGAGCCCAATGGAAGACATTGTCTTTTAAAAAAAAGAACATCATCTGAAGTTGACCTCTGGCCTCTATGCACATATGCACCCACACCTATACACACATCTGTGTACATACACACATGCATGCATACACATGTGTGTGTGCAAAATAAATGTAAAGAAATTTTAATGCGTTAAGAATATTTGTTGCTGGGCGGTGGTGGCGCACGCCTTTAATCCCAGCACTCGGGAGGCAGAGCCAGGTGGATCTCTGTGAGTTCGAGGCCAGCCTGGACTACCAAGTGAGTTCCAGGAAAGGCGCAAAGCTACACAGAGAAACCCTGTCTCGAAAAAACCAAAAAAAAAAAAAGAAAAAAAAAAAAAAAAGAATATTTGTTATATAACCACATGTAACAAGAACAACTAAATATATATTTAATATAATATATGCATAAAAACACAATATATGTTAAGGATATTTATAAAAATTATTTATGTACATGTACATAAGTAGGTTAAGGTTATTTTATATGATTATTATAAAGTTATAGGTAGTATAAATACTCATTAATAAAGGAAATAGGTTACCGTAGCCAAAAGTATTACAGTATGAAGCCATTTTTTTAATGAGATTATCTGGAGGTAGCAGTTTATACCTATAATTCCAGCATTCAACTGAACCCAAAAGATCATGGGTTGAGGCCAGCCTATGCTACAGTGACAAAATACACACACACACACACACACACACACACACACACACACACACACACACACGCATGTGCATGCAAAGTGAGTTTAGATCTGTAATGTATGGATTACTTCACAATTAAAGTGTATCTAAAGCATTTATTTGATGGTCTATCTTAAGCTAATTTTGTTCAGATACTTGGAACACCTGACCTATGAAAGAGAGCTACTTGATTTGTTAGCACATGTCTGCAGACAAAATACTCATACACATAAAATGAAGGAATACAATGGGATGATGATAAATTCAATACTCTATAATAGGTTAGATACTAAGCTAAAAATACACGAAATTTGTCAAATCATTTTCTTTTCAAATAAAATCATCATATTTTTATTTTGAGTTGTATATGTTGGCATATGAGCAACGCACAGATCTGTGGGCATAGAAATGTGTCATTAAGAGTTGTTTTATTGCTATGTTCCTTAAGCAGAAAACAGAAGTAGGTTTTTCCCCAGGGTCTATGAACCTCTCTAGTACTGAGTTCTTGGCCTCATTAACAATGTCAGGTATGGGTTCCATCTCATAGAGTGGATCTCAAACCCAAATCGTTTAAAAAGCGTTTAGTTACTCCCATAACAGTTGTGCCACTATGCGCTAGCGGGTGTATCTTGCAGGCAGGTTGCTATTGTAGCAGACTTTGTAGCTGGATGAGGCTGATGATTACTCTTCTCCTTGGTGGCCATGAATATTAGTCAGTAAGGGTGAAGCTCTTCCCTGAGCACCAGCTTGATTTCTCCGTGTTTGATGACATAAGTATGTGATGTCAACAATAAGGTCTTACTGTCAGGTTGTGGAGCATCGCCAATAGGCTGTAATGCTTGAATGGATCTATGGGACCCCTTTGGCCAATGAATCAAAAAGATGCAACCTATTTCTGATATTTGGGGATTTTATTTGGTAACATGTGATGTCTAGTTGTGATATTGTCTCCTCACTATATGGTAACTCCATTTAAACTCCTTTCATATATATGACATATTATATAATATATATCATATCTGTAGATATATAATATAATCACATATATATTAGGGATCTTCTACAAAAGTAAGTTTTCATACAGCTTTTCAAAAGATCTTCACTGTTAGTTGTCCCCATATTCCTTCCTTTATCCTACCTTCCCATCTCCCTCCCCATTTAACCTCCTAGTCTAGTTTCCCTTTTATTCTTTATAACACCGTCTTCTATTTCCCCTTCCTTGGAAGCTCCTCTCCTCCCTCCTGGTCCCTTACAAGCTCCTAACCTCTGTGGTTACTCTAAATGAAACATACATATCTAAAGTTTAAAAAGCTAATATCCACAAATAAGAGTTATCAGGCTCAGGATGATTGTTTCTGGTTCCATCCATTTACCTGCAAACTTCATAATTTCATTTTTAGCAGTTGAATAATATTCCATTGTGTAAATGTACCACATTATCATTATTCATTCAGCAGTTGCTTGTCAACTAAGATGTTTCCATCCAATTTCTGGTTATTATGAATAGAGCAGCAATGAACATGAGTGAGCGAGTTTCTCTGTGGTAGGATCTAAGTCTTTTGGGTATATGCCTGGACTTGAGATAGATTTACTTTCAGCTTTCTAAGGCACAACCACACTGATTTCCTTAGTTGCTGTACAAATTGGCACTCTGACTAGCAATGGCTAAGTGTTCCCCTTTCTCCACATCCTCACCATCTGCTATCATTTGTTTTATTAATCTTAGCCATAAGATCTTACTTGTGTAAGATGAAATCTTAAAGTAGTTTTGATTTCCATTTCCCTGATGGCTAGGTGCTGAACCTTTGAAAGTGTTTCTCAGCCACTTGTGTTTCATCATTTGAGAACTCTCCTCTTAGTTCTGTACCCATTTTTAATTGAGTGTTTTTTTTTCATATTCCGGGTTTTTTTAGTTCTTTGTATATACTAGATACTAACCCTCTATCAGATGTATAATTGGTAAGGTTTTTTCCATTCTGTGGGTCTAGGAATATTTTTAAAGTAAAACTTTACACAAGCTGTTTCCCATTTCTTTCACACTAAATGTTTTTCTTTCTCCGTTTTTATATGTGGATGGGGGTTGTGCATGCATATGGCTGCATGCTTTGTACTTGCAGCACATACGTGTGGTGATGCTCCTTCTCACAAGTGTCTATGCATGAGTATGGAAGCCAGAAATTGGTGTCAGGAATCATCCTCAATTGATAATCCATTTTTAGGCAGATCTCTCAGCAAACCCAGAGCTCACAGGTATGGTCAGTTTTCAAGACATCTTCCTCTGGGGCTCCCCTGTCTCCACCTTCGGAGGCTGGAATTACAGGCAGATCTCCACGCCCACCTGGCGTTGTGGGTTCTGGGGTGCTTTAACCTCTGCGTTGCTCCCCAACTCCTCTTTCATGGAATTTTTACACTTCACTTAGACTGATCACAGTTTTCAAAAATAAAACCAAAATTGTAGCCCCAATCTAGTTATTTCGCCCGTGTCCAAGGGTCATTGCTTTTAGACTCAGAGTTTGGACTTTCAATGTAGTTAGTGCTCAAGGTTAGCATGGCATTCATTTCTGGTTACTCGCTTCTGTTCCACAAGTTTCTAGAAAATACCTAACTGCCAGTTTACTTTTTTTCTTTTTTCATTTTTTTTTCTTTTCAGGTGTTCATAACTTTTTTTCAGTTTTATTTTTTTTCTTTTTTCTTTATTCATATATTACATCCCAACTGCAGTTTCCCCTCCTTCCTCTCTTCTAGTTCCTTCCTCCACCCCACCTCCCCTGTCCCTCAGATCCAGTCCTCCTCCATTTCCCTTCAGAAAAGGACAAGTCTCCCAGGGATATCAACCAAACATGGCATAGCAAGTTACAATAAGACTAAATGCATCCTCTCTTATTAGGGCTGGATGAGGCAACCCAATAGGAAGAAAAGGGTCCCCAGAGCAGGCAAAGGAGTCAGACACCCCCACTCCCACTGTTAGGAGCCCCATGAGAACATCAAGCTACACAACATACATGCAGGGGACCCAGCTCAGACCCATCCAGACTCTGTGACTGCTGCTTCAGTCTCTGGGAGCCCCTATGAGCCCTGGTAGCTGATTCTGTGGGCCATCTTCTTGTGGTGTCTTGATCCCTCTGACTCCTTCCTCCCCCTTTTCCTTGGGTTTCCTCAAGCTTTGCCTGATGTTTGGCTGTGGGTCTCTGCATCTGCTCCCATCAGTTGCTAGGTGAAGCCTCTGGTGACAATTGGGCTAGGCTCCGGTCGATGAGTATAGCAGAATATCATTAGGAATCATTTCATTGCCTTTTTTTTTAATGCCAATCATGTTTGGTCCTATCCTTGGTCTCTGGGCTCCAGACTCTGGTTCCTTCACCTCTAGGCAGAGTCAGGCATGGGCTTCCTCTCATGGCGTGGGCCTCAAGTTGAACCAGTCACTGGTTGGCCACTCCCACAAATTCTGTCCCACCTTTACCCCATATCTTGTAGGCAAGATAGATTGTAGGTCAAAGATTTTGTGACTGGGTTGATGTCCCAGTCCCTCCACTGGAAGCCTTATCTGTTTACAGAAGATGGTCAGTTCAGGTTCTGTATCCTCCATTACTAGGAGACTTCACTAGGGTCAACCTCATAGATTCCAGGGAATTTCCACTGCACTAGGTTCCTACCTCGCCCCCCAAACGCCCCCTATTCCAAACTGGGAAAGCTACCAGTTCTAATCTTTGCGTTTACATTCTATTCTAAAAGTTGTTTTTCTCCCTTGTTTTTTCCTACTGGACTCCTCTTGGTAGTTTGTGTCCTCTGGAAACCCTTCCTTGTTCTCAGAGTTTTCCTGTGCCAGCTCTTGCATGTAGCACTGCATCAGGCCTACATGGCATCTGTCTTTAAGCAAGCAGTATCCATTTCCCTGTCTTTTGTTTGTTTGTTTGTTTGTTTGTTTTGTTTTTTTCGAGACAGAGTTTCTCTGTGTAGCTTTGGAGCCTGTCCTGAATCTCACACTGTAGACCAGGCTGGACTCGAACTCACAGAGATCTGCCTGGCTCTGCCTCCCGAGTGCTGGGATTAAAGGCATGCGCCACCACCACCTGGGTCATTTCCCCATCTTTAGCTGCTACTTTTTAACTTCTTTTAATTAATAAGTGAAGTAAGATGGGAAAGAGTCGGGATTTTACAGCATTATTTTTATAACTTTAGTCCATAAAATTATTGGAATGTATTGTCTTTTGTGATTTTTTTAAATTAGTGGTTCTGCCTTCAATATAAAAGAAGAGAAAGGAGGACATGAAAAATGGTCTTCTGGAGACTTTGGGACTGAACTGGTGTCTGAGGAGTCTGAGTTGGCAGCTGATCTCCTGAGAGTGAAGGATACTTGGAGTTTAAATAACAACAACCCCATAAGGGAAGGTTAAAAACTGTAACCACCCCATGAAGGGAGGGGTAGCAGCAGTGCTTACTTTTTCTGGAAATGGAGAAAGTTGATTTTCTGTTTACACTCAAATGCCTTTCAGAAAATGACTACAAACAGCCTGTAAACTTCATGATCAGGAGAGATTAATGACAACTGCATGTGGTTATATTTTATTTGTCTACCCCAATAAAACTTATCTGAAGATCAGAGGGGAAAGCCAGCTACTATATTAAATATAGAAGTCAGGCAGTGGTATCACACACCTTTAATCCTAGCATTCAGGAAGCAGAGATCTATCTGGATCTCTGTGAGTTCAAGGCCACACTGGGAACAGAGCAAGGCATGGTGGCATATGCCTTTATTTCCCAGCACCAGTTAACCATAGAGGTCTGGAGGTCTGTACAGACAGACAGGAAGTGACAGAGGTGGGCAGAAAGAGGAAGTGATATAGCCGGGCAGAGAGAGGAAGTGAGACGGCAGGACACAGGAAAGATATAGGTGTGAGTACACAGGAAATGGCTCTCTTTGGCTGAGGATTTCTAGTAGTAAGAACATTGGCTGACGTTTTTCTGCTTCCCTGGTCTCTCAGTTTTTACCCCAATATCTGGCTCCAGGTTTTTTATTAACAAGACCGGTTAGCAATTCATCTTACAACTGCCATTTGTCTGAAAGGATTCTATGTTCTTCCTTTTCAGGCCTGCAAAGAGAAAATCAAAGGAAAAGCACAAGGTATTGCTAAAATCAAAACCATATTTGGTAGTGGGAACAGAGCACACCCCACAGTGCCCTAGGCAGCCCTCTACAGTGGGCAAGAGTCTAGCCTCATCACATCCTCCTGGGAGGAGCTACAGCTTCTGCCCACTAGGATCACCGTAACCTGGCAACCACCCAATACCACCCTCAGCACTGCCCACACCACACCTGGCTCCATGGGCACTCTGCAGGGGGCAGTAGCCTCGGTGGCCTCACAGAAGCTCTTCCCAACTGTACAAACAAGGTCATAGTAAGGAAGACTTCGGAAACAGAATACCTGTGTGAGATACGAATATGGTTTCACCAAGAGGAATGACATCAAGGGAGTGCATTCTGACCACTAGGAAAAATCAGCCCAGGAAATCGCTCTGCTCTGTGGGAGAAAGGGGTCTGGAAGCAGCGAATTTTCAGGTTCAGGTGGAGAGCCAACTGAAGAGAGTAGAAATGTCACAGACCTCACCCACTGCAGGTGCTGTTCAGGCCCCAGGACAGCTCCACATTCTACCAGCAGAATCCACCAACAGTGTGATCAGGAAAAGAGTGAGAACTGCTAAAGCCAGGCTGAACAATGCCGCAAAGGTTCCAGCCTCGCTGCATGCAGTACCCTGTGGGCACCGTCCCAGTGTTAACTGCCAGGGCGCACAGTAATCGTGTTCCCACAGGGGTCTCCATTTGCTGAAGACAGCAGAGAGGCAGCCTAGGGAGAGGATGAAGGAACTCATCAAGGAGATGAAACCCAAAGACAGTAACCACCTCAAAGCAGGTCCCACTGTCACTTCAGTTACCAACTTAGGTGCCAGAAACCCACAGACTGCAAGACGGAAAAGAGATGGAACAGCAGGTGGGGTTGAGCAAATGCTCCGTGTCTGCTAGCATAGGGGTTAGCCACCTATCAAGCAGAAAGGGAACAAATTTCAGCGTAACCAACAAACCGAAGATCAGACCTTGAGTGACTGGCTCCGTACCGGTTTATCTGATAGCCAGACCCAATGCAGTGTCTATACCACACATGGTTTTTAACGTTTATGCACAGACAAACATGTAGGCAAAACACTCGTGCACATCAAATAAAAAAATGAAGGGTAGAACCTCCTGGTAAGGTAAAGACATTTGCTTGGAAAGAGAGATTAGAACCAGAAGCCAGTGATAAAGCTACCCTTTGACAAAAAAATCAGTCCTTTCCAGAAGTGCCCACATTGCTGCTTAGATCACTATCTGAGAACACTGTGACCTAGTGTGGTTTGTTTTACAGATCGGAAGAGAAATGAATGCTATGGAAGACGCCCATGACCTAAGTCACCTGTCTGGGCCATGCTCAGAGGATGGTGAGTTGCCTGGCCCTCATTATCATGGTACTGAGTTGCTATCCAAATAACTTTTTTTTATTGAAAAATAGATTTTTTTTCTTCACATAATATATCTGATTGCAGTTTCTCCTCCTTCTACTCCTCCTGGTTCCTCCGTACCTCCTCTCCTATCAAAATCCACTCTTAGAAAACAAGTAGGCTCCCAAGGGATAATAATAAAATTTAATACAATAGTGTTTCAAAGTCTCTCACTCTCTGCACATTGTCTGGCTGTGGGTCTCTATATTTATTCCCATCTGCTGCAGGAGGAAGCTTCTCTAATGATGACTGAACAAGGCACTGATCTATGAGTATAGCAGAGTATCATTAGGAGTCATTTTATTGTTGTGTTTGTTTGTTTGTTTGTTTTTAGAACAGTATTAATTGGTTTTACCCTAGGTCCCTGGGCCATCTAGTCTCAGGTTCTTAGTTACCCAAGCAATGTCAAATGTGGGTTCCAATTCATGGAGTAGGCCTTAGGTCAAATCATATATTGGTTGGTAATTCACACAGGCTTTGTGCCACCATTGCCCTGGTGTGTCTTGCAGGCAGGACACCATTGTAGCCAAAGGGTTTGTGCTTGGGTTAGTGTTTACATTTCTTCTTTGATAGCCTTCATGGGTACTTTCCTGTACCAAAGATGCTAGAACGTGAGTGAAGGCTCTGTATAGTAGGCACCAGCTCAACTTCTCCATGTGCAATGAGTTATGTAGGTGTCATCTTCAGCATTGAGACCTTGCTGTCAGTTTGTGTAGAGCAACCTATCATCTTGGCAACAGCCTGGATTGTTTGGGGATTTTCACAGGATCCCTATGGCCAACAACTCAACTAGATGTACTAGTTGCCTGGTACTAGAAGCTTCACTTGGTGATAAGAGATGTTCCGTTGGGGCTCTGTCTCCCCTATCATTTGGTGATTTCATTTAGATTTCCTTCATGTATGCATATATTTAGGAAGCTTCTACTGTGTTAGGTTTCCATACTACTCCTCAAATGGCCCTTACTTTCAGGTGTCTCTCTCCATATTCCCTCCCCTATCCTCCTTTTCCCTCCCTCTCTCCACTTGATCCTCTCATTCCAACCCCTTGCCCCCAGCCAGAATTCATGCATAACTACCTATTCTATTTCGCTTTCTCAGAGAGACCTATCTGCCATACACCAGTCCCATACTCTATAGCTACGCTCTTCAGTTCTACAGATTGTAACTTGCTTATCATTGACTTAACAGCTAGTGGAATACTTGTCGTATTTGTCTTTCTAGGTCTGGGTTACTTCACTCAGGATGAATTTTTCAAGTTCCATCCATTTACCTGTGAATTTCATGATTTCAATTTTTAATGGCTGAGTAATATTTCATAGTGTAAATGTACATTTTCTTTAGCCATTCTTCTGTTGGGGTACATCAAGTTTATTTCCCATTTCTGGCTATTATAAGTAGAACAACAATGAACACGGTTGAGCCAGTGTCTTTATGCTAGGATGAAGTATCCTTTGGGTATGCCCAAGAGTGGCATAGCTAGATCTTGAGGTAGATGGATTCTCATCTTCCTGAGGAACCACCACACTGATTTCCATAGTGGGTTTGTTTGGTTTTTTTTTTCTATAATTTCGTTAAATATACTTTCAGTGCCTTTGACCTGAGTTTCTTCTTCCTTCTTCTATTCCTATTATTCTTAGATTTGATCTTGTCATAGTATCCCAGATTTCCTGATGTTTTGTACCTGTATTTTATTTTATTTTTGCATTCAGTGAAGAGATTTTTTTTAATTTTGGGGGGATTTTTTTTTAGATTTAACATTTTCTTTGCAAGGTAACAGTTTCTCCTATTGTGTCTTTGATGCCTAAGATTCTCTTTTCCATCTCTTATATTCTGTTAGTGAGGCTCTGAGGTTCTTGTATGAGTTCCTAAATTTTTCATTTCCAGTTCTATTTTAGTTTGAGTTTTCTTTATTGATTCTATTTCCACTTTAAAGTCTTGAGCTGTTTTATTCATTTCCTTCTACTGTGTGTTTTGTGTTTCCATAAATTTCTTTAAGGGATTTATTCATTTACTCATTAAGGACCCCTATCATATTCATAAAGGCTATTTTAAGGTCTTAGTATTGTGTACCAGGTATATTGCATTTCTCAGGGCCTGCTGTGATAGAGTTTCCAGGCTCTAGTGGAGATATACAACCCTGGCTATTAATTGATTATATTTTTATGCTGGTGTCTATTGTAATTCTAGGCGCTGATATCTGGTCTTGTCTTTGTTGGGTGGGTGATATGTTCCTTGGTTTCTGTTGCCCTCTCTGGTTCTTAGAAGGATGTGGTGGCTGTGTATTACCTGGTAGGGAATTCTTCTAGGATCCTGATAGGTGTGGCCACAGAGGCTCTGGGTAATATATGTTTCTGGGTATTAGTCTTGGGTATTGAAGATGGGCTGGGGGAAGCTGAGGGAGTCTGCAGCAGGGAGGGTGCTCTATCAGAATCTGCTTAGTCCCCTGGGAATGGCAGCAGATAGTGAGAAGAGGCCACAACAGGTAGTCTGCTGCAGAGCTGGGGCTGAGACTGGGTTGGGTTCAGAGGAGAGTGGGGAGAGTGAAGATCCAAAGCTCACCTACCTGCTTCACTGGCCTACTTGCTTCTCTGGCAGGCTTGGCTAACACATTCCCAGGGAATAGGGAACTGGGATTAGGGGCTGGGATAACAAGATGAGTGCGGAGGAAGGTTGGAGAAGATCTACATGACCTACTGGAGATGTAGGCAGAGAGAAGGGAGAGGCTGCAGCAGGTGGTCTAGTACAGAGACAGGGTTAGATTATGGTATTGGATTTGGAGGAGAGGACAGAGAGGTGGAGATCTGCAGTTAGCCTACTCATTTCCCTCACCAGCATGGCTGACACGTTCCCAAGAAATCAACTTAAATGGAATGGAATGTTAGGGATGTTTCAATATATTTCAGAAATATATGTATACATTGCTGAGCATTGAACCATAAAATACTGATGTGTTACAGTGCTGTTCATGTCGAAATGTGTTTGGTATTATGCTGTAGAATATTATTTTAAGTCGTGCTACTTTTGTTTACATTGCATTTGTTTAACTCTGTGAAGCTGTGTTACTGTGCCTGTGTAAAACATCTGATGGTCTAATAAAGAATTGAATGGCCAATGGCAAGGCAGGAGAAAGGATAGGTGGGGCTGGCAGGCAGAGAGAATATATAGAAAGAGAAATCTGGGAGAAAAGAAGTAGCCAGAGAAGGAGGAGGACCCAGGGGCCAGTCACCCAGCTACACAGCCAGCCATGGAGTAAGAGTAATATTTACAGAAGTAAGAGAATAGAAAAAGCCCAGAGGCAGAAGGTAGACAGGATAAGTTAAGGAAAGTTGGCAAGAAACAAGCCAAGCTAAGGCCAGACATTTATAATTAAGAATAAGCCTCCATGTATAATTTATTTGGGAGCTAGGTGGCAGGACCCCAAAAGAGCAAAAACAAACAACAGTGCTATTGTAAGATTTTTTAAATTTTAACTATGTATATGTATGTGAGTATATACATCTCTGTGCAGATGTCTAAGGAAGCCAGAGGAGTCAGAGGTCTCTAAAGCTGGAATTAGAGGCAGTTGTGCATAGCCTAGTGTGGGTACTAGGAACTTAACTCTATCATTTACAAGGTGCTCCTGATTAAGAGCCCAAAGTGTGTCTGCTATTAAAATAGAACAAGAGAAAATACACACTCTCCATGAAAAAGTCATGATTGCTCCTTCTGTTCTTCTTCAATGTGAGCAGCACTCCAAGTCTTTTTGTTGATTCTACTTCTGTCCAAGGCCTATGCTGTGTTCACAGCAGACTGTGTTGTCTCTCCCTGTAATGCTGAAGTAGCACTGGGAACTTCCCTGCCACCCTACCTGTCCTATTCTGCAACCACGGCCCCATAGCATTAGTAATTCATGTCTGATTACGTTAGCCCCTTGCTTAGAACACATCCATGCCTGCTGGTTGCTAAGAGGTTAAAGATCATTCCTCTGACTTACTCTGGCATCTCTCTGTGTTCTGTCTCCTTCAGAGACACTGGTTATGGTGATAGAACTGTTTCCTTGTTCCAAGCTTCCTGCTTTCAGTAGCTTTACTGAGGTATTATTGGAAACAATAAACCACACATATAGAAAGTATCCTATCTGGTAAGTGATGACATATGTTGAACACATATTTAATTATATAATCAAGATGTTGACAACTCAAATGCCCATAAGCTTCTTTACTGTCCTTTACATTTCGTATTAAGGAATTGCCAAGTTGGAGCTGGAAAGACAGCTCAGATGTTTAAGAGCATACACTGCTCTTGTAGAGGACCAAGTGTGGTTCCCAGCACCCACATTAGGAGGCTCACAACTACCTGTAACTCCAGTTCCAGGGGTCCAATGCCCTCTTCTGGCCTCTAAGGTCACTGCACTATTGTGCATGTACATACATATCCACACACTCATAAGCACACATGTATACACACATACACACATAACTAAAAGTAAAAATAGGTGACCCGAACACCATCTGGCATGGATGTATTTGCAGAGCCCAGGAGGCTCACTGTTCTGCAGTGTCCCAGCAGGCAGACAGGGCTGTAAAGTACTACACCCTGGAAGAGATTCAGAAACACAAAGCCAGCAAGAACACAGGGGTAGCTCTATACCACAAGGTCTACAACTTAACCAAGTTTCTGGATCAAGTCCCAAGAGAGCAAACAAGCCGGGGTGATGCTACCAAGAACTTTGAGTATGTTGGGCACTCTACTGATGCAGAACTGTTCAAAATGTACATCATGGGGAAGGGGCACTCCATCCAGATGGCCCAAGTTAGCCAAGCCTTCAGGAACTCTTATTACTACTGCCCAGTCTAATTCCGTTTGGTGGACCAATGGGGTGATCCCATCCTCTCAGCCCTGATTGTGGCTCTGATGGATGGTCGCTACATAGCAGATTAACTGCCTCTCTGAAGCCAAGGAAGAAATGACTGCCCAGGACAAGGGAGGGAAAAGCCAGTGTCAATCACTTCCACTAACAGAAACCTTCCTCTGAGGAAGTAATTGTGACATCTGTTTCCTTTCCTTCCTATATTTTAGAGAAAAAAAAAAGGAACCCCTTCTGCCCTTGAACTTCTCAAATGTACTTTTCTATTTGGCTTTGTTGTGGTGTTTCTCACTGTGTGTACTTATTGTAAGCACAGTCTCTTTTCAATATATTTGGCTTTTAAAATACAAAAAATTAAATAAAAATAAAATATTCCTTTTAAAAAGCAACTGCCAAATTGTTTTAAAAATATTTGTGCTGGTTGCCCCTTACATCGACAGAATATGGCATTCACGTTCCTTCCTTTCTTCACACACAGTACTGGAGGGCTCCAGTGGGTGTCTGTTGTGCATCTCAGAATGGCTGCAATGGCCACCAGTGATGAGGATGCATTAGTTCTCATCAGTGTATCTTCCTAGGGAATTTTCAGTCCAAGTCTTTGCTTTTAATTTTTAAGTTAGGTTGTTTGTTGTTTGTTGAGCTTCATGAGTTTTTTTTGTTTCTACATTTTGGATACATTCCTTTTATCAGTTACATTCTTTCTGCAAGCATGAGGACCTGAATTTTAATCCCTAACACCTACATAAGAATCGAGGCATGATTGAATATACTTTGAACACCAGATTTGCAAGATGGAGACAAGGTAGGTCCCAGGAGACTGCCAGCTTCAGGTCCAGTGAGGCAGGAACCAATAGAAGAAGGCATGTGTGGTGACTGGAATGAGAATGGCCCCCAGAGGTCCATCTATTTGATTACGGGGTCCCCAGATGATACTGTTTGGGAAAGATTAGGAGGTGCAGCCTTGTTAGAGGAGAGGTGTCTTTAGGAGCAGGCTGGTCTACAGAGGGAGTTCCAGTAAAGGCCCGAAGCTTCACAGAGAAACCCTGTCTTGAAAAACCAAAATAATAATAATAACAACAACAACAACAAAAGAGTGAGAATAGAGAAAGAGAGGGTTGTCATAAGCAGCCTTCAGACCACTTTCCTGAGCAAAACCTCAAGAAGAAAGGAAAGATCAGACTTGTGTAATTCACAGGAGGAGGGATTGTTGTGCCCAGAGTCCGGACCCCCAAAGACCACCAAGAGACCAAATCCAATGCAAAAGTAGAGTCTTACATTGTTTTGAGTTAACTTGGGCCTCTCCACCCATCTGATGCAGCAGCAGAGCAGGAGAGACCCCCAAGTAGCAATGGGGCAGGGTGTTTATAGGGAGTAAAGCAAGAGAGGTCTTAGGGTCTACAGACTACATAGGAACAGACTCAGGATTGGTTTATGTAAGTGGTAATCATGTTAGTAATTTTTAATTGGCTAGGGTTAGTTGGGGAATACAGTTATCCATTTTTGGGCAGACCTAGACAAGTCTTAAGCTTTGTCCTTGAGCTGCCATGGAGACTGGCTGGCCTAGCACTACTGACTGTGGGGGCTGGCTCAGTGACCCAGGCTTGGTGGGCCCTATCTCCCTGTCCCTGCTGGCAGGGGCATCAGTGATTAATTGTTCTTTGTTCATGGCCCTCCCAGAAACTGCTTGCTCTGTGTCAGGAAACTGAAATTGAGGCCTGATCTCTGAGAAAAAACTGAGCAGCCTGTTATGATCCTTTCAGGGATATCTGGCAGGAAGTTTCACGTCACATGATTTAGTTCAACATGACAAGGAGCATGGAAGAGACTAGAAACATGAATTAGGAGCCATCAAGTCTCTGCACAGACTGCTTAGTTCTATCCCAGAGAGAGCTGTGAGGATGCGCGACTCTGCAGGCTGTGGGATTTGGCTTGCTCTTTATTTGCCTGCTTGTTTCCTAAAGAGACAGAAAGATGGTGTGGAATTGGAGAGGTGGGGAAGAGGAGAGGACCTGGGAGAAGATGGGGGAGGGGAACCACGATCAGAATAGATAGTATAAAAAAAAATCTATTTTCAATTTTTAAAAAAAGTGACCACTGTCTTACAGAGGCAGACCTGTGTTCTAACAGACAGCAAACAGAAACTGAGGATGAGCCCTGGGAGCTGCATACGAGGAAAACTGGGAACAATGTAGCTAAAGAAGAGAAGAAGAAAACAGAGCCGGTGAGATCCAGGTTAGATCCCCAAGGCCTGGAGTGGGAAGAGCCCTGCAGTTTGAGGTTGATTGGTTTTGATGAAGACTTACTTTCTACTAGATGTTTGGGGAGGAGGATTCATGTAACTGCTGACTATGTAACCAACCCCTCTGGGGTTTTGAATAGGAGAAAACTTCCTTGTCTTGTGAAGTGTGAAATCCTTGCAAAAAGCGTAACAGGCCATTGCCCCTACATATTTTTAATAATTAGGTGCATATTGTTGCTAGTCACGATTTTAATGGCTCTATAGGAGCCTACTACATAGGAGTCTTGTTACTTATTCAGCAATAAGAATTTGGCAGGCCTTTTCATGTATTTTTTTTAAGGAATGATGTAAAAGAAATTCAAGGTAAGAGAATTGATAGTATAAAGGATTTGTTGATAAATTTGCTTAGGAGACATTTAAAAGGGAGAATTTAGCTAAGGAAGTACAGCCCCCCAAAATACCCCAAAGATAATTAGTCTGCTAACCAGTCCTGTTAGAGATAAACAAAATCTCCAATGTTTGGGTATAAATGTTTGTTCATAAGGATTGACCAGCCATTGGGCCCATTCCCTATGAACATGCCCAAGGGTGTGCAGGGTCACAACTATCATCAAGTTCTTTGTTCTTAATCTGTACTAAATAAAGTAGATGATTGATTAATTTATTTAATATCTCTCTCTCATTGATAAAATAAATTCAACTTATTTGTTGAAAAAACAGGGTACTTTTTATTATTGAATCAATTGATCTTGTATTGATTTTTAAATTACTTATTAAAATAATAATAAGATGAATTGAAGTCATTAGTAAAAGTTAAAATAGACTCCCTAGTCTTGCCTTGAATTCTAGTAATATGCATATGCTCATTGTTTGAAAGCTTTGAGGGGTACATGTAATGTTTTATAAAAATAAAATTTTATTTCTAATTAACTCACATACTTGTTTGCAAGCAATAACTTTTAGGAAATAATTTTCCATTACTTGTTTTTATTAGGGGGCTATGTAGAAAATTATGCCAAATTATGTGTAAACAATCATTTTCAATGTGTCAAATTGCTGAATAGTTTCAAGATGGCCTTTCCAAAATAACTACCAAAGTTCCACTTAACAGAAACTTATCAGTCAAGAAAACATCCCTTCATTATTACCTTCCCAATATATATGATCTCTGGAAAAGATTAGAGTGAGAAATTGAAATCATGAGATCTAGATAAAGTATTTAAACCTAGATATTAGGACAATAAGTCAGGCTGTTGACTTGTTAGAGTAATGAAAAGCAAGGTCAGGCAGTGGACATTTTGTTTTCAAAAGAACGGATTTTAAGTTAAGTATATTTAGCCACAGAGTTTCAGTCAAGCGAAAAGAGAAGAAAGAGCGTGAAAGTGTGAAGACACAGTTGCCAGAAAAAGACAGGCTTTATAGTGGAGATACTGAAAACCAACAATATGACATGGCTCTGAGGATCCTGCACACGAAAGCAAAACAGACTTTGAATCAGGTAATAAATTGCTTACTATGAATTATCCTTAATGTGTGACTTTATTTCATCAATATTAGCTATAATATATCTGATTAATATGTATATATGTATGTATATCATTAGGCAGTATAACCTGCATGACTGTTGTGTGCATGGTCCTTTGCTGACCAAAACATCGTCATGAGGTCCATGGCCCTATTATGGAAGTGTTTAACAAAATGTTATTTCAGTGTCTGGATGGATGGCTGAGTGGTTAAGCATACTGTTCTTCCAAAGGACCCGAGTTCAGTTCCTGGCACTCACATTGGCTATTTTAAAACCACCTGTAACTCCAGCTCCAGGGCATCTGATACCCTCTTCTTGCCTCCAGGGCCCCCTACACATGCATGTATACACACACAGGCACATAAAGGAAATGTCACCTCACCCTAAAATGAAATAATGACATTTATAGTAAATCTGGGAGGAATTAATGAGGAGTTTTATGATTGAACTGTAATACATGTTAATTGGGCCATTTTTTATGTCAAAACACAGCCTTGTTAGCTTTACAACTATAAAGAAACTTGTCCTGTGTTTCATAAAGAAATTCACTTCACAGTAGTGTCTATGCCTGTGTGAAGAAACTATATTTGCTCTGTGACAAGTTTCCTGTGTCTTACACAGTTATATTATGGTTTGTTCATGTGGAGTGATAGTCCTTGAGCAGTAACCAGCTACTTTCTTTGGATAGATTTTCAAAAGTTCTACATTTGCTTTTAGGCTTTTTGCCACCAATGATGTGGGATTAACCCTTCGTGAAGCATACATTTAAACTATGAGGAAGAAAACAACACCAACTGGCAGCTTTTAGAAAACCAAATGCCAGACTCTTACAAGGTTGCATTTTGCAAAATCACCATAGCAAACAGATGTTAAATGCACAAAAGAAAACCAGAGCACAGACAGTTTTCATCAGTCATTTTCAGATCACTAATGTGTTGGTATGTGAATGTGCATGTTTTAGAAAGGAAACTATGTGCATGGTACAAAATACAGAGAATTTTTAGATTTTCTTTTTTATTTTTATTTGTATGAGTGTTTTTACTTGATTTTCTTTTTTATTTTTATTTTATTTGTATGAGTGTTTTTACTTGCATGCATGCCTGGTGCCCACAGAGGCCATAAGAGGGTCTTGAATCCTGTTGCTATTACATATGATTGTGAGCCACCATGTGGGGTGCTGGGAACCAAACCTAGGTGTGGGAGTCTGTGGGAGTCCAGCTCCAACCTGCTCCACCTATCAAGGGTTCTTGGGTGTAGAAGAGAGGAATGAGGAAATATTAGGTAGAAAGATAGACATAGATGAGGAAGAGAAAGACAGAGACACAGGACAGCTTTGAGAGGGCCTAGGTCAATACCCAACAGCCTTGAAGTTTATTCAGAAGGGCTTTTTATAATATGCCTAGGGGAGAGGCAAAAGACCTCCCCTTTGCAAGATCAAAGCACACCATACAGCCAAGTGTAGACCCTTCCAGACACCTAGTAATCATACCCGTGGTCAAGTCATCTCATTATGCAGCCTGGCTGGGTAAAGCAAGCTCAGATTCTCTGACCCTGAGTAAGTTCTCTCTAGAAAGCCTCTGTGGGTCTCCACACCTAGGTCCTCTGGAAGAGCAGCAAGTACTCTTAACTACTGAGCCATCTCTCCAACCATCTGTAGGCATACATAATGTATTTGGGGATGATAGAGGCATGTTTTTTCCATTGAACAAGCTGGTATTCTTCATTGCCCCAGCTGCAGCAGTTGGATAGTAACATTCATGATAGCCTCACCCACACAAAGCTTGACTGTTTCTCACAGGAGCTGATTTCCAATGATCACAAACCCCTTGCCACCAATGATGGGTTTTCTAGTTTGTAACAGTGATTCCACCCCCTTGATATGTTCATCTGGAAGGGTGCTTCCTACTTTGCTACAGCAACTACTAAGGAAAGGGAACACATGCAGCCAGTGGATACCATGTTTTCAACTCATCAGTTCCTTTACAGAGAATAATCCCTATGTGAAAACATGAGTTTCTGAAAACAACAGTGCATCAGATTCACATGCAGTCACATACTCCATGATGAAGACATTCCAATCCCAGAGTTCTGTGTCCACTTACACTGAAAGGCTACCACATCTTTCAGAAAATGCAGCTGGGGCTGGAGAGATGGTTCAGTGGTTAAGAACACTTGCTGTTCTTACAAGTTCATCTGGGCATGGTAGCACACACCTTTAACCCAGCACTCTGGAGGCAGAGGCAGATGAATCTCTGAGTTCGAGGCCATTGGTCTATAAAGTGAGTTCCAGGACAGCCAGGGCTACACAGAGAAACTCTGCCTCAAATTAAAAAAAAAAAAAGAAAGAAACAGAGAGAGAAGAAGAAAGAGAAAAGAAACAGGAAAAGACAACCCAGCTTTAACTTCCAGCACTACAGATGGGTGGCTCACAACTGTCTCTAACTCGTTCCAGGATATCCAGTGCCCCCTTCAGGCCTCCATGGACACCAGGCACAGATATACATGCAGAAAAAACATCTACATTTTATTTTGCAGTTGTAAATATTTGAAGTCAGACAGTTTTCTTCCATTTTAGACCCAGTGTAAAAGCATAGAAATAGATTACATATATATTATGTATCCAAAAATAGAGAAGAAAGTTTTCTTGTTCCTGTCCCTTTCTTTGTGAAGACACCATACAGTTTACAGGAAACATTTGAAGGGCAAATTCAGGGTCTCTTAGTATATTCACAGAGTCATGTAATGGTCACGCTATCAATTTCAGAATATTTCATCACCGTAAAGAATAACTTCAAATCCCTTGCTTGTCATGCTCTCCCTGGGTCCTCCCTCTTTCCCAGCCCTTCCCACCAGCCTAAATTGTTTCCTTTATAATTTCCCCATTCTTCTAGAAGTTTCCTATAAATGTTCAGTCTTTCTTGATGGGTTTCTAACACATGGTGTTGGACCAAAACTCCATTTCTTTCTATTGTTGAGTAGTATTCTATTGTGTGGCTGTCCCACAAACTCACTCGCCAGCTGAAGGGTCTCCATGCCACTGGCCCTTCTTGCCTTTATTTGTAATGCCAAAAAGGTTTTGTGGACATGTTTTTATTTCTTTGCTATGGATTTTATCCTTTGAGTTGAGTGTTCTGATTTCATGGTTGCTTGCTTTTAATCACGATTCTTCACATCCCACACTTTATGCATTTGTCGTCATTTATTCGGAATTCACTCACAATTTACCATCGCATGAAGACTCTTCCAACTCTCTCTACCTTGTGTGTACAGAACAATTAAGTCATTAATTTTGTATGCTTTCTTCATGTGGTTTTACTTCACTTTGTTTTATGCCTTAATCTTGTCAACCTATAAAACTGCCTAAAGAGGAAATAATGTTTGCTAAGGGTGCCACTTTTCCTTGTAAACGCTAAAATGTTTTTGCTGAACAGTTGGTAGAGCTTAGTGGGCACTTGCCTAGCGTGTGAGGCCCTGGATTCCAACCCTAGTGCTGAAAAAACAAAGCAAAGCAAACAAAACAGCATTTGTTAGGATAAAATTAAGTACTTCATACAATACTCATAAATTCTGGTATCGACATAAGAAGAGTTTTCATCTAAATCTATGTTCAAGACTTAAATATAAAGCTTCATCTACTTACTGGAGGATTATTTACCAAATTCATATTTTTCTCACAATGGAGAAAGTGAGATTCACCTTCCTTTATAATGGAGGCTGGCCTGTGATTTAGATTTGTAGTGATTCATCAACAGAGAGGCCCTCACCAAAGCTCTTCTGATGTGCCATGTTACCCCTAGTAACCACCATCCATCGCTCATCAGAGTGCTGGCTGACACAGACAAAGAGAATCTTTATTCACAGTTAAGCCTGATGCCTCTGACAGTCACCTCATCTGCAGCTCCCTCACCCCAGAGGTACAGTTTGCCTACTGAGAGAACCCTCAACAGGGAAGTTAGTATGCATGGAAACGAATTAGGTGGCCAGTGCAATTACAAAGGTTTCGTGACTTCCTGGGTCGGGGGGTGGGGGGGGGAGGTCTAGGGCTTCCCTTCACTGACTTGAAAGAGATTCCATGCAGCTGGCGTGGAAGGCTTCTGTGAACATGCCACCTGCCTAAAGGACAGGATGGTGTGAGAACAGCACGGTGCTGATGCCAACAGCAAATGCTATCTTTGGCTCCCTATGGCTTTCAAACTCTTCTAATTACTTGATGCATATTTTCTAATCTTACCCTCCATAAAGCCCAGAGTTAGATGTTGTAAACACCTCTCTCTTACTGATGAGATAGCCAAGGCACAGAAGGCAATAGCTATTCTAAGACAATAGCTATTCGCAACAGGAGCTGGGCTTCACACACAGGCATCCTGGCACCTCACTCAGAAAGCTCTCACACTTTCCCTTAACATCCAGTTCTACCATAGAGGATTGTGTTACTTTGTAATCATTGCTTGCATAACTCTAGATATTCACCTGTATGAATTGTTAAAATTGTAATGGAGGTGGTACTTTGAACATGTAAAAACTCACCATAATAGGATTTCAACTTTTTTTTTTCATTTGCCAATTTTGTCCATTTGAGTATCTGAGAAAATATGATTTCAAAACAAGAATACCATATTTTAGTCTGTCATAAGACAGGTCAGTGATTCAGATCATAGTATTTTAGATTTGGTGGGGATAAGATCCCTTTTGCAATAACTCAGTGAACTCCACAGTGATAGCACAAAAGTTCCCCTCAGTATGCAGATAAAGGGTTGATGGCTGTATACTCATGAGATTCTAGCATGAGGGAGCTGGAGAGATGGTCCCACAGTTAAGAGCACCTGCTTCTCTTGCAGAGGATTCAGGTTCCATTCCCAGCATCCACATAGGGTAGCTCACACTGTCTGTAACTACCTCTAGCTCCAGGGGATCTTGTGCCCACTTTTGGCTTCTACAGGCATCTTCATGCATGTGGTGCATCTATACATATTGAAGCACACATACACATACACATACACACACACATATACATACATACACATACATACATACATACATATAAAATAAGTATTTTTAAAGTAATTTTAGTGTGAAAACGTGATGGGAAGGTTTGTACTAGAATATTAGTGAAATGTTCTTTTTGATTCTTTGTTTTAGTTGCAAGAGGCACAGGATCGACAAAGAGAAGTTGTACAGAGTTCTCAGAAGATGCAGGATCGCTTGCAGAAGTATAATTTAAAGGAGCATGCAAAATAACCTGAGTATTTACAAAGCAAATTATCAATGTAGTGTGAAAATCCTATCAGTTACAATGAGTATAGCTCTGTGGGGATCAAGAGATATTTAAGCTTATGTTCCTTAGGTCTGGGAACACAGCTCAATGGGATGAATAGAACATGCTTTGTATGCCCACAACCCTGAGTTCAGTCCCCACACTGTAAAGGAAAAATGCTGCATGATATTTGTTCATTTTTCCTAAAACTTGCACATTCTCTATAAAACACAGCTAGAAGCCAGGCGGTGGTGGCGCACGCCTTTAATCCCAGCACTCGGGAGGCAGAGGCAGGCAGATCTCTGTGAGTTCAAGGCCAGCCTGGTCTCCAAAGCGAGTTCCAGGAAAGGCGCAAAGCTACACAGAGAAACCCTGTCTCAAAAAACAAAACAAAACAACAACAAAAAAAAAAAAAAAAAAAAAACACAGCTAGAAGATGAAACACTATCTACTTTTCAATTTTTTAAGAAGCAAGTCCTTTGTCATTATACAATGTTATCAAAAATTCATCTGTAAGAATAATTGTTTATAAAATACATTTTAGGCTTCAAGCTGAGTGTTCTGAGGCAGAAGTTATAATACAAGAGCAAGGAGAGAAAATTGCAGAGCTTCAGAAGCTACGTGCAGGTTTGGTGAGTCAGCTTCTTGCTCACCTCTGTCTCATGTTTTCCTTTCCCAATAGGAACACTGCAGGAAACGAGAAGAGTGCCACTGATAGAAATATTTAATCTATCCTGATGCCACTTCCTGCTGGTAGTGAAAACCCTCATTGCCTTAAAGGATGTCTGACTGAATTCATAAGATAGTGATTTGGGTGACCTGCCTTAATGCATATTATTCTTTTTTTTCTGCATATAATTATTTAATGGCCAGTCAAATATGGAGTTTTAACTTGAAAGCAAAAGAATGAAAGGTCTTAGCACACAGCTATAATTAAGACAAGGTACAGCCTAACAAATGCAAGGGGAACTTATTTCAAGGTTGTTAAATAAACTAACCTACATTGCTAATACACACATTAGCTCTAAAGTCAATGATATCCAAGCTACAATCCATAGAACCATAGAGGGTAGTAGGTATATTGTCAGTTTTAGTAGCTCAAACTATTATCTTAGAAGCAGCTTGGATTTTGTGGGGATTCCCATGGGACAGCTTTGGCCAACAACTCAAATATATGTAACCTAATCCCATTACTAAAAGCTTCATTTGGTGACAATCATGGCCCATTGGGACTCTGTTTCCCCATTATTTGGCGATTTATTTTAGATTGCCTTTATGTATGCTTATATATTAGGAATGCATATTATTCTTGATAATGTTTTTGTTTGCTTTTTGAGACAGGGTTTCTCTGTGTAGCCCTGGCTGTCCTGGAACTTTCTCTGTAGACCAGGCTGGACTCAAACTCAGAGATCCGCCTGCCTCTGCCTCCTGAGTGCTGGGATTAAAGGCGTGCGCCGCCGCCGCCGCCGCCGCCGCCGCCGCCGCCGCCGCCGCCACCACCACCACCCAGCAGTAAATAATATTTTTAAGAAAAAAAATAGTTTATACCAAGATTTTTAAAATATAATTTTTATAATTTTTTTCAAAGACTAGAGACAAAGAGGAACAGTTAAAGGAACTCAGAAAAATTATACCATCTCTGAAGTGTTCTTTGGACCAAAAGAAGAATAAAAATGAAGAGTTAGAGAGGAAGTTCACCGAGTAAGAGTTTAATATTTCAGATCTCTCCATTCACAGACGTATCTAACTGATTTCATTAACGCCTAAATGTGAATTCATTTCTAACTGTTTTAACAACCAGAACTCAATCTGAAAATTTGGATGCTAAAATATATTTACTCTCTAATGATCCTGAAAACAATAATGGTGATGCCTTTGACATGACTCTACATTTCTTCCTCTACCTTGAATTTTTCTCTTTCTTTCTTTCTTTCTTCCTTACATCTTTTCTTTCTTTACTTCTTTTTTTCATTCTCTAAGATTTCCTAATTGTTTTGATATTCACCCTCCCTCCTCCCCCCAGATCCATTCTCCCCTTTCGCACCCACCCAGCTTTGTAGCTTCCCTTTTCACCCACCCACCCTGATTCGTGCCGCCCATATATTTTTGAATGTGTGCCCTCCCACTGGTGCGTGGTTGACTTCCAGGGTCCACACTCTTAAAGACAGTGGACTCTTGTCTTCCATCATGTCCACCTCCCCTTTCCTTGCTGAGACAGGTTTGGCTTGAGCTTACACAGGGCTTGTAATGCTGTCAAAAATCACTGAGTTCATTACGTGCAGCTGCCCTGGTGCGCCGACATGGCCACTGTTTCACTCTAGTCATCCACTGCCTCTGGCTCTGATAGTCTTTCTGTGCCTTCTTCCACAGTGATCCCTGAGCCTTGGGAGGAGGGGGTAAGGATAGTTTTCTTTCTTTTCTTCTTCTGGTAGCATCCTTCATTCATCATTCAAACCTTTTCCTATCTAAAACACTGCTATCAAAATTACCTTGACGTGGTTTTTATTTTCTTTTTTCAATTATGATATCACGCAGATATATTCCTTTTCCATGGGTGTCACCCATTTGTACATGAGGTATACACATTGCTAAATTTGTTTGATACATACGTGTATCCACATATATAGATATCTGTATGTATCTGTATATACACACATACAACTAAAATATAGTCACCCCTGGTATCTGCAGAAGTTTGGTTTTAGAACCCTCCACAAATACCAAAGTCTTACAGATAGATAGTCAACTCTTGTATGTAAAATGGTGTATATTTGCATATAGCTCATACATATCCACATTTTTCTTTACCTTGAGTAATGATCTATGGGTTATTCCTAATTGTTACTAATTAGTTAATGTTTTGTACTATAATACTAAAGTAGATATTAATAGTTAAAAAAATTCAGTATATGGTTACAGTTTTTATTCTTTTTTCTCTTTTCTTTTTTTTTTTTTTTCCGAGACAAGGTTTCTGTAGACTAGCCTCAAACTCACGGAGATCCACCTGCCTCTGCCTCCCAAATGTTAGGATTAAATGCATACACCACCACTGCCCGGCACCAGTTTTTATTCTTTATCTGCCATAAATAACATAAGAATTTTCTTTATATTATTTATATAAGATTATAATTTCATAGAATACTTTCAATAATTTTAAGTTGAAACAAATGAGAGGTCATAATGTGTAGGTTCATTTTAAAAGAAATAATGTATGTAAAAACATCATAGAACATACAATTCATTTGAAAAATTGTTAAGCATTTACTACATAAAAAACTCCCTATACTGACTCTGTACACTTTTGCAGAATAAAGAAACACTTAGGAGTAATGAGAAAGAAACTGAATGGTCATGAAAATGGAGAATTTAGTTGCCAGGGAGATTTAAAAACTAAAGAACTGGAAGTGAACACTTCAGTGGATATGTTAAAAAATGAGGTAATTTTAACTAAACAAAATGTAAGTGTAAGTCCTCAAATGTTGACACTTGGTGTTAATGAAAATTAATTATTTCCCATTGAAAGGGTGTTCTGTTGAACTCAAGCTGGTATGTAAAGCCAAGCAGTACACATGCTCACAAACCACTAAATCATGAATAGCATCCATTTTATTTGGATTCGGTGTTCTATGTTGCGTGGGACGATCCAAGAAAGAAGGTCACTCCAAGATGTCATTCGGGCTCTGTGGCAGCAGGGAGGAAGAGTTCTGAGGAGCTGAACCTCAAACAGCCGTACACCAGCGAATTTGTTGGTTGTTACACAGAGTTGTTTGGGGGGTAAAACAAGTTCCTCATACCAAAGCCCCTGATCTAATCTCTGTCTTCTGTGATGAAAACATCACACACCCCTGCAACCTTAGTCGGTACTGGGTACTGCAGGACCCAAGAATGCAAGACACTCCAGATGTGCCAGGATTGTCATGTGACTAAAGTCATGCAAAGGCTGTAAAACTCCTTCAGAAAAGCAGCTCTACAAATCACAGAAAACAGTCACTGTTTTCCACAGTGATTTTTTTTCAAGGTCTAAGTACTTTTAGAAAACAGCGATTTCATTCTAATGTTTACCCTAGAGACAATGATCCTACTCATTTTTCCTCTACATTTGGTAGCTGTTTTATTGGGATATAACTAACATGCATATGTGCCCAGTCATTTAACAGATGCATGGCAGAGGGATTTGATATAGTAGCAGTGGTTTACAAGCATGACCTCACTGCTCTCAGTACGCTATGAAGGAATCACCCCCTTTTCCTGATCAGCTGTAGGGAACTCTCTTCCCATCACTTTGCCTATTGGGAATATGTCACATGACTGGAT
The DNA here is from genome assembly GCF_004664715.2 of Peromyscus leucopus. Taxonomy (NCBI): domain Eukaryota; kingdom Metazoa; phylum Chordata; class Mammalia; order Rodentia; family Cricetidae; genus Peromyscus; species Peromyscus leucopus. Next base: position 84,134,490 of record NC_051063.1, on the reverse strand, counting down.
CACAAGGTGATCTAGGTTCTTCCCCCCCGCCCCCCCCCCGACGGTTTTTCTGTGCAGTTTTGGTGCCTGTCCTGAATCTCGCTCTGTAGACCAGGCTAGCCTCGAACTCACAGAGATCTATCTGCCTGGCTCTGCCTCCCGAGTGCTGGGATTAAAGGCATGCACCACCACCGCCCAGCCTAGGTTCTTTTTCCTTAGGAGTCAATAGCTTAGTCATATGATAACTCTGCTCAGTCTTCTGAGGTATCAATATTTTCCAAGGTGACAGCATTGAATAGGAGTCACGGTTTCTCCATATCCTTACCCATGCTCTTGTTCACCAATTCAAGTGAAAAAGTTCCCATCCTCGTGATATGAAATGCACATTGTGGAGGTTTTGTTTACACTTACCTATTTACTAAGGGGACAGTATGAATACATGCCTTTTTATGTGCTTATTAGTGGTTTGTGTACTTCTTTGCAGAAATGCCTATTTCAATTCTCTGATATAGGAGAAACTGGGAATAGTAAACTGGTGTTATAAAGGACCTACCAAACTCCTTAGGAAATACTAAGTTACACAAATAGGGTTTAGCTAAAGTAGCACCCCTGGTCCTCTTCTCAGGAAGAGGATAATTCTGCCCAGCAAACAGGACAATCCTGGCTGGCACCTGCCTGGGAGAAGAAGCAGCCCTGGTCTCTCTCAGGATGACTGTGACAGTATATTTTACATTGTAAATCTCCCAATTTGTCCAGACAACCAAACCTTAGAATTTCTGTCACTTTGTAACATGTTTTGTTGCTCAAAGTGTAACCTGGAGCTATAAAACTATATAAGCTAAGGGAGTTTCTGTTCAGGGCTAGTTCCCTTCTGTGCATTAGCCAGAACCAGTTGTGAAATATTATTAAGGAACTTTTCCTTTATTAATGTCTAAGTATTGGAGTGGCTTCTCACTGGGAAGACAAGTTCATTCTATAACACCTCCAGTTTTAAAATGTGTTATCTTTTATTTGTAGGAGTCCTTTATCCTATATAAGTCCCTTATCAAGGATATGATTTTTAAGTACTTTCTTAAGATTTACTGTGGTCACTACGCATAAATGACAGCCCCTCATCTGACATACCTCATCTGTGCTCCCAACTCCCATTTCCCATTAAACTCTGACATGTAACTTAATGTTTCTAAACGTGTTTCTCACAAACAGAAGCACAGATTCTTTTCTTTAAGACATTTGTGTTGCGTTTTCTGAATATAGGTCTCATATTTTAGAAGGAAAGAAGTACAGATTATTTTATTTTATGTGTATGGGTATTTTGCCAACATGTATGTCTGTGCACCACTTGTGTGCCTGGTGACTTTGGAAACCAGGAGAGGGTATTGGATCCCCCAGAACTGGAGTTACAGATAGTGGTGAGTCAGCATAACAGTGCTGGAAACTGAATTCTAATTGAACCTCTTTACTAAGAGTGAATTTTATAAAGGAAATAAATAAAACAAATCAGAAAAAAAAAAGCTTGAGGTCCAGTGCAGAGCAGAGATCTTCTGACAAAGACAAGTATTTTTTGTGAAAGGCATCATGGAGGAGGGAAGTGAACGCAAAGATTCACTCCTACCTACCTGAGATGCCACTGGCATTTACTAGCTGCTGGGAGAGAGGGAGTCAATTTTATGTGCATGAATGTTTTACCTTAATGTATGTATGTGCACCACATGCATGCCTGGTGCCTACACAGGTCAGAGGTCATCAGATCCCCTGGAACTGGAGTTATAGATGATTGTGAGTCAACAGGTAGGTGCTGGGAACCAAACTCAGGTCCTCTGTGAAAGCAGCAAGTTCCCTTAAGCACTGAACTGCCTGTCCATCCTTGGAGTCAGTTTTCTTTGATGGTGTGACCCCTGACATATTGACTGTGCCCCGGAGCAGGACCCACACTCAAGAGAAGTTGGCCAACACAAACTAGACTCAGTGGATTTAAGAAAGAGAGAGAGAGAGAACACCAAGTTGGCTGGGTAGGAAGGTAAGGGTGGATCTGGGAAGAAATGAGGAGGAGTATGAAATTCTCAAAGAATTATTAAAAATATTATTTTTTAAAAGTATACTTTGGTGATTCTTTGTAGCTTTCATTCTATTGACTTTGTTCAAACTTCAATGAATTATATTCTGATTCTGCTATTGATTATAATGTATTGCAACTGAATTTATATCAAAATTTGCTGTCATTTTTCTATTAGATTTTTCCAACCTGAATCCTTTTTTACTCATCTGTGGGACTTTATTTATTCATGTAGATCCATGAATTGAAAGAAAAATGGGGAATTATAAATGCCAAATATCTACCTCTGAATGTACAGTTTAAATGCATCGAGCAGGAGTTGTTATCAATAAAAATAGCACAAAAGCAATACCGAAAAGCTCCACAAGGACCAGAAGATTCTAGAACAAGATGCACTAAACCTGCAACACCAGCTTCGAGAGAACATGGTAGGTCAGTGTGAGGAGAAATGGTGTCAGTGCAGGGCTGAAGAGAGAGGAAGTCATCATTGAGGAGACCCATGAGACAGCCAACCACTTTTACAGCATAACTGATGAGTGTGTCCTCTGTGTGTCTTGTAATAGCTAGTATTGGAGATTTCTAGAAGGCAGGTGACATCTGTTAACCCCTTTAATTATTCTAGCTTCCATCATTAAAATACAATTGATCTTTCAGAATAGTCATTTTCAACTTTTTAGACAATTTAGCATAAAACAAGACCCCTGGCAGGAAAAAGGAAAACTTGGATATAGAACTTTCATCATGCTTCTGAATTGTTTTTAAGTTACGCTGTTCAGGGTTTTTTGAAACTTGAGTCAACTCTATTCTGTGAACTGTCTGATTACATAAGGGTGAGCATGAGAATAACTCAGAACCAAGACTTGTGGCTCAGAAGCAACAGAAAGCTCCAACACAACCAAACAAGGTTCAGCGTCATTTTATGGTGGGATTTAATTGAGTTGGTATTGATATTTTAAATTCTGGCATCTTATTTCACTTATTTAAAATTACTCTGGGAATCAATCCCTCAAAACTAAAGCAAGTACAACAAGTATTTTGAGTGTTTAGTATGATTATTTTAAAAGTATATCCTTTTAATTTTCCATAGGCAAAATTAGAAGATAAAAAACATGCAATGGCCTTAAAAGAAAGTAATTATGATTCACTAAAGAGCCAAATGGAAGTCAGGCTTAAAAATCTTGAATCAGAGCTTGAGAAAATGGAAGCTGAAGGAGAGTCCAATGCAAGGAAGGTAGAGGAATACAAGCAGCGCTGTGCCCGAGAGCGGGAGCTCAGCAGGACACTAGCACAGAAGCTCCACAAGTAAGCCGGGGAAGAGACTCGCTGGCCCTGGTGTGTCACGGTCACCGGAGCAGATTCGTAAGACTAAGTAGGGTGTGTAAGCAAGCTATGAATTATAACTGGGAAATAATGTCAGGGAGTGAACCTACAGTGTGGCTGCAGAACACTTTCCCCCCTTTTTAATTTTTAGTTTTTTGTGTTGTTCCCTCCTAATGATAGATTGGTCTTTCAGCCAATTAAGACAGTTGCATCACCATAAAATTATGTCACCATTCTCTCAAATAGAAACATTAACAATTAACTGCTTTTTTAGAAACACACCCAAAGGGACCCGCAGTAATAACATTGCCCCTCCAGGCACATTCTGGCTCTTGGGGAGATAACTGTCTACCACCTAGTCCATTGTCTCTGGTGTCACCATTAGAGCTACCTAGTAACAAACTTTACAGTTGTTCTGCTGTACATCAAGGCAGACTTGAGTCCTAAGGGTAGGTTAACCCAGTGATGAACAAAATACCGTTCACATGGAGTTAAACATAATCCCTGGGCCAATGTTGGGGGGGGGGTAGAAAAGGCAAGTCCCATCCCTGAGATGACATAAAATGCTAACTGCTCCAGGAACTGCCCATTTTGTTTTTAAATCCTCTGGAAAACCATCTTCTGTCCCAGAGGCTGCTCCTTTGAATTTCCCTCTGTATCAAATGCTTAATGTGCCCCAAGTTATGGGTGGATTGTAGATAAGGAAAGCAAAAATGTAAAATCTTTTCTTCCAACAGCTCTGGAAACTGAAGCTGCTTTACTGCATACAACTATTTCTAGTTAGTTTGTGAATTTTGTTTTTTAATTGTGTACATTTGCTGTGGATCACCACACAAAAGTTTGCTGTGGTTTCCTGGGGTGCAATAGTTATTATAGTCAACGAAGGAGATACACACCCCCAACAGTGCAGGCTTCCTTCTGGACCCTAGATTAGGCGCAAACCACACCCAAACACCTGTTTTCACAGAGAGATCATTTATTAAGTGGGAAAGAAAAGTTAAAGTGGCTGCTTTCTGACTCAGGCAGAAAACAGCAGCAAATGACCTTGCAGGTATAATTTTTAAGAGGAGAAAAGGGGAGGTCTGTGTTAGAATGGGCTAGGATTTGATTGGGCATGTTAATTGGGTGAACCAAAGGGGGCTTTTGACTGCTGGACTTTGGTACTTATCCTCAGGAATGAGACTGGCATAAAGTACCCAAATAAGGGAACAGACCTTGATGGCTTAGCTTTAGGCATGTAGTCTAATGGTTTTTAGCAAGGCAGAGGGAATGGGGAAGGGGAAGAAGGGCAAGGCCTGGCAGAGTCACATATTCAAGTGCACCAGGGTCTCTTCAGTAAAGACTATGAGCATAGATAGCATCATCTCATCATTGGCAGGTGTCCATCTCTCTCCTACTCTGAATTTACTTCTTAGCTTAGAAGTAGATGTACTTCTTTAGAAGGAATTTAAGTGCCGAAGGTGTGCTCCAAGATGTTTTCAGCTTTAAGACATTAGCAGGAGGAAATATGAGGTGCTTTCTGAAGAGCAGGACTCATTTGGGGAGTAAGAGCCTACTGTGTTTGCCCTCTGCAACCTTCACAGGACAAACAGCAAACTGAGTAAAGTCAGAGCCAACATTCTGCTGGTGACAGAAGAGAACAGAACTTTACAGAGAGCTCTTAGTACACGGCCTGCCCCCAGATGTCCTGGTGTCACAAAGCATAGTACTTGTGTAAAATGCAACCCTAGCTTCATTACAAGCAGAAACCCAGAGCCTTTAACATCCAGCCTTCAGCTTTCTGAGCCTATGCAGGGGAGTCTGCTCAAGGTAAGTTGTATTCTCTTCTGTCCTTTGGCATTCCAACTCTGTTATCTGATAGTAACGTTAATTCTTTTCATTTGACGAGATATTAAACTGTTTAGTTGACTTATGCATGTTCAGTAAAGGTCCCAGTAGTCAGTGTTCTCTAAGAAGAAAATATTTGTTTTCATTTTTATGTATCTGAGCTTACGTATCTGGGTAGCTCTTTGCCAGTCCCGGGCCTGGGGGAAATGGTTAACAGCAGGAGGTTCTTGGAGCTGCCTACAGAGGATGGCCCTTTGCTGCCGCAGCCTAGTACAGCAGGCGGGGTGGGAAGGCGGGTGGATTTGACCAAGTGTATGAGATCTCTTTTGGGCTGGATGTCCTGCCCAATGCTGAAGTTCTTAGACCTTTTCTCAAACAAAGGATTCACCACTTTTTTTGACCTCCTGCTTCTTCACGACAGCAGGGTCCAGGCCACGTTCTTCCCTTTGGCCTTCTTTCTTTGGGCATCTTGCTCTGCTGGAGGAGAGAGAAAAGGGAATTGTGGATAATACATAAGTGGTTGCGGAGATCCTAAAGTATTACACAATTCCAATGTAGTTTTTAAGGGTTCCTGTCCCCCACATCCTCACCAACATGTCCCGTTTTGGTGTGTCTGAATGGGTTTGCAGTGTCCTTCTAATTTTTATTTCCCCGATTGCTGAAGACATTGAACATGCTCCAGGTATTAATTAGACATTTCTGCATGTTTATTTCAAAGTGTCTAATCACTCCCTATATTTGCTGGTTTATTTGTTCTTTTGATATTTATTTTTAGTTCTTTATTATGCTAAGTATCAGCTTCTTGTTAGATGAATAAGTGATGAAGGTTTTCCCCTTTCAATGATCTGCCTCTCTTGATACTTAATTTTTCCTGTTGGTGTGCCTAAGAGTTCTTTCTCTTTTTCTACGATACCAGGAAAGCACTCTACTTCTGAGCCACATTCTTAGCCCTACGTTTTTAATTTTATGTAGCCATTTGTCCATTTTTGTGATTATTTCCTGAGCTGTTGGAATCCTATTCGGAAGTCATTGCCTGTCACTCTGTCCTTAACTGTTCCCCTAAGTTCTCTCCTAATAGTCTCAAAGTACAGCTCTTACATCATCGTATTTGGCCCATTTTAATTAATTAATTTTTTGAAGTTTTCATACAAGTATATGTTATACATTTAACATAGTCCCGTTTCCTGCCTTCATTCTCTTCCCCTCCCCTCAGTTTTACTTCTACTTTCATGTCATGTAAACGTGACTTTATGTAGCTAAAATTAAGGGACCAAAATAAAATGAAATCTAGGATCCACAAGTGAAAGAAAGCATATGACACTTGTCCTTTTGAGAATGGCTGTTTAACCCATTATATGTGTGTATGCCTATATGCATAATATTATTTATACATGCATACACACACACACACACACACACACACACACACACACACACACATATATATATATATATATGAGAGAGAGAGAGATCTAGTGTTGCTCTTTTGGCTCAAATACTGGATTTTTAGTGCAGTTCACCTAAGGCTCTCCACTCTGCCTTCCCTGAAACAAAAGAATAAGGTGGCAGCAATAGACAGTCTTTAAATAGCAACTGCCATCACATAGAATAAATTCTATCAGACTCTTCTGTAAAGTTGCATGCAATCCCCATCTTCCCTGGAGATGCATGCCGGTTAGTATTTGGTCAACTTAACACAAGCTAGGGTCATGTGGGAAGAGGAACCTTAACTGAGAAAATACCTGCATCAGATTGCCTGTAGGCAAGTCCATAGGGTATTGTCTTGTCTTGATTAATGATTGATGTAGGAGGTCCCATCCACTGTGGGTAGTGCCACCCCTGGGCAGTCCTGGGTAGTGAAAGCAGAGCAAGCCATGAGGAGCAAACCCTTAAGCATCACCCCTCAATGGCTTCTGCTTCAGTTCCTGCCCCTAGGTTCCTGCCTTGAGTTTTGGCTCTGACTTGCTCAATGATGGACTGTGACTGGAAGCGTAACATGAACGATTCCTCCCCAAGTTGCTTCTGGCCATAGTGTTTGTCATAGCAATAGAAAATAAACTAAGACAAAGGTGTAAGAGGATGAATTTAATAAACCATGTCATTTCATTCATAAAAATTTTAAGTGGTTCCCACAATGGCAAGCTATTGTAGAAGTGGTAAGGAAAAAATTCAAGTCAACTATACTTGGTCCTATTCCAGACATTTGATTGTATTTGACAATTTTTTGACAAAATATTAGCCTGAATAAAATGTGAATAATTTTTTTAAAAAAATCATTTTCAAACCAGGAGGTGGTGGTGCAAGTCTTTAAACCTAGCACTTGGGAGGCAGAGGCAGGCAGTTCTCTGTGAGTTCGAAGCCAGCCTGATTTACAGAGTGAGTTCCAAGACAGGCTACACAAGGAAACCCAACCTTGAAAAACAAAAACAAAACAAAACAAAAAACCAAAACTTGTTTTCACTGTGTGTTAATTTGTTAATGAAATGTCTGTTCCACCAGCATACACTGTCTTGATAGTGTTTTCACGCACAGAAGCTTAACTCAAGCCTGTGGTAAAGTCAGTCTCAACCTTTGCTTTTACTAGTCCTCATATCCTAACAACACAATAGAAGAAATATCTAAGTTTTCTAAGACACCGGAACAATGAAATAGGTGAAAGAAGAGAGCAAGTTTAAATGAGTGTTTTGATATGGGAGATGATAATATCCGAGCTAACTGGCGTTTTTTATCATTTGTTAGCTCAGTTTCAGATTTTTAGAAGAAAGCAAGAGAGTCATGAAATTGGACTTGTGCACACAGAAAAGAGAAGGGGAGGCTGGAGGGATGTCTCAGGGGGTGAAGTGCCTGCTGCACAAGCAGGAAGCCTGGATTTGGATGCCCACCACCCACAGAAGGAGCCAGGTGTGACAGCACATCCCTACCACCCCAGTGCTGGGGAGGGAGACAGGGGGAACTCTCTGGCCAGTCAGTCCAGCCAGTCACTGAAACCAGATCCAGAAGGAGAGCTTGTCTCAATAACGAGGTGGGGAGTGAGGGAGGAGAACACCAGAGTTCAGCTTCTGGCTTCCACACCCACACACAGAGGAGTTCACCTGCACACACACACACATATACACACATGCATTCACCACACACACACATATATACACATGCATTCACCACACACACACACATTTTTTAAAACTAGCCAGGCAGTTCCAGAGGCTGTCTTCTGGCTTCTACATGCATATATGTGCATACACAACTACAGACACATGAACACACACACACACACACACACACAAAAGAGAAAGCTGAATATTTCTGTAAATTGTTGTACATGGTAAAAATGCAAAATGTTCTCATTAGTTCCCACCAGCAAAATCAGGTTATGTGTCACGTTACAAGAGTATAATGGATGGGTATGTAAATGTGCACACAATACAGAGGAAACTTTAGGAGGCAGGGCTATTTTACTTTCATAAAGTAAAGGGGAAAGGGTTATTTTAGTGTTTCTTCCCCCAAAAAAAATATTTTTATTAATTATTTGGGAATTCCATACAATGCACCCAGATCACACTCACTTCCCATTCCCCCTTACACCCTCCCCCACCAAAAAAAAACCCCATCAATTCCAATTTGTGTTGCCCATACACTCATTGGAGCATGGTCAAACTCCCAGTGGCCAGTCCCTTAGAGAAAAATGAATTCTCCTGCCCTCACAGAAGCCATCAACTGTGAAGAGCTCCACTTCAGCATCCCTATCACAATTCTTCAGGACTCTCTTCAATACCTTCCCGTGTGGAAGGTTTCTCTTTTTGAGGAGGTTTGGGGGGAACGTGGGAAGACTGTCACAGAAGCCTTCAGTGTCTCTCATTCTCAGTTGTGAGTCTGCAGTCATAGATACCACTGCAAAAAGAAGCTTCCTTACTCATGGCAACTACGGAAGCATGGCTCATGAAACCTCCAGAAACCTCCAGTGGCAGCATGGACCATGGACACCAGCATGGCCTCCAGCAGCAGCATGGATCACAGGCAGACATCTACACGGACCAGGGACATCAGCATGAACTGCGTGGGCAGCCCAGATTGTGGTTGTTCAGAGTCTGCGTGATTGTGCAGCTGGGCAGCAAGGCTGGGCCAGGACCCACACAAGCTCCAGCTCCTGCACAATACTCTGCCTTCAGTGCCAGCTGCCCTACCAGCACCCTGGGAACAACCATCATGCTTGCAGCCCGGGGACGCCACCAAAGCCCCGAGCTCTCCTCTACCTCAGTATCTCTAGCTAAGTTGAAGCATAAATAACACTATCCTAATAGTTGTAATATGTAGATCTAATGTTTCCTTGTGAGGTGTTAGTTTGCCACACCATGCTAGAATTAAGAGAGATTCAAACTGGGCACGGGTGGTGTTTGCCTTTAATCCCAGCGCTCAAGAGGCAGAGACAGGCAGTTTGAGGTCAACCTGGTCTACAGAGCTAGTTCCGGGACAGCCAGGGCTACACTGAGAAACCATGTCTCAAAAAAGAAAAAAAAGAAAAAGAGAGAGAGAGGGAGGAAGGGAGGGAGGGAGGGAGGGAGGGAGGAAGAAAGGAAGGAAGAGATTCAAAACATTCTTTTATCAATACGCAGAGATATGTCTGCATAATCACTGAGGAATACCTTGAAACAGTTTCTGTACTGAAATAATTTGGTTGGCTGTTTTTGTTTTCCTTGACACTAAGACTTGCTATATTGATTGCCCAGGCTTGCAGCAAACTCTCTATGTAGCCCGGGCTGATCTTGAACTATGATCTTCCCGCCTCCACCTCCAAAGTACTAAGATTACAGGTGTGTGTCATCATATCTGGTTTGTTAATGATTTCAGTGAAGTTTCCTTTCATCTATTTAGCTATTCCATTTACAAGACTAGTCACTAATGCCGCTGTCATAGGAGTGTCATGGAAAGGAAATATTAGGAAGTCTGTCACTGCAATCTGTGGCCATGAGGACATTGAGGACCACCCTGCCATCAGGAACATTCCTGATCTGCACTGTCACCTGGGGCCATGGTGTCATCTGCCAGGGCCGCTGCAGGGGGTCATGTCTAGGTCCATGGCCCTACAGCAACCAGGGTCTGAGTTGATGTCCTGGGCTCCTGTTGTCACTGAGGGCCACGTGGATAGCCAGGGTCTGGTCAGCCACCTCAACCATGTTGGTGCCCGTGGACTATGCAGCCACCAGGGCCATGTTATGAATGGGGCCATGGTGCATCCAGGCCAAGCTGTTGCCAAGGGCCATGTCTGAGTCCTTAGTCCTGCTGCAGCTAGGGTCTGTGGCCATGTCCATGGCCTGTGTTAGCATAGAGGTCATCGGAACCATGCTGTGCTGAGCTGACCTGACCCCGCCCTTCACTGGCCCTGGCCCTCACTTCATAGTGCAGCAGGAGAGCTGGCCCTACCCATCAGGGGAGAGCTTGCCTCTCCACCCCCACCCCCAGCTCTCAGGACAGAAAAGATGGACCCACCCCTCACCATAGGTGTGCACCTTTCCTGGGATGCACACTAGAGCTGACTCTGTCTCAGGGCACAGATTGCCAGCCCTGAGGGCATGAGAGCAAAGGAGATGACCCCACCCCACCCCACCCTCTTTCATGCCCCTACAGCAATCAGGAGAGAGGGCCCTGTACCTTGCCTGGGCAAAACAGGAGAGCTGGTCCTGGTGATATGAGTGAGGGGGATCCAGATCTGAGGGCCCAAGAGCAGGAGAACTGGCCCCAAGTCCTTGCTGTAGGCTGCACTGGGTGAGCTTGGCTGAGGCAATGCTGGAGAGCTGGCTGAGGCAGTGCCGGAGAGCTTGTCCAAGTAGTGATGATGAGCGAAAGCTAGCAAGCTGACCGGCCCAGCTACCACCCAGGCACAGAACCAGGACTATGAGTTGGTCCATCCCAACATTTGTGAACTGTTGGAGCATGTGAAGGGGAGAACCTACAGATTCAAAACAGCAGGATTTCCATAACACAGGACAACAGGATTTCCGAGAGGAGCCCCAGTGAGAGCCCGCTTTCAGTGGTGTATCGGAAACTAGAGGCCTGAGCCAGATCAGTGACTCATGGCAATGAATACTTAAGTAAACATGAGTGAACTAAAGGGTAAACTGTATTTCAGTGGGCCAACTACAGTTTCCACATCAAGATTCTTCCTCTTCTTTTTTTGTTTGTTTTTGTTTTGTTTGGTTTTTTGGTTTTTCTTTTAAATTTGGTTTTGATTGGGGGGGTTGCAAGAGCAGAGGGCAAATTTGAGGAGATGGGGAGATAAGTGGGAACGGAATGCATGATGTGAAAATCCACAAAGAATCAATAAGTTAAAAAAAAAAGTAAAAAAAAATCTGTCAAAGAAATTTTCACACCAAAAATTTATAGATATTACATATCACTTCCTTATTATCATCACAAAGTATTACTGTGTTAGGCCTCACTGTGTACTATGTTAGACCCTATTGAGGGCATTAATAAGATAACAGCTTTTATCCAAAGATTTAAGTGATAACAATTTAAATGGGGTAATACAATATAGAGTATAGCATCCCACTTATTCTATAATTAGCTAACTGTAATTAGTCAGGTGTTTTAAAAATTGGTTCTTATTTTTGAAAACAATTCAGCCATAACTAAAGAATTTTATGTTTTAGAACTTTGTTAAGACAAGATTTCATGTATCCCAGGCTGGCCTGGAACTTGTTATGCAGTTGGAGATGACCTTCACTTCTGATCTGCTTCCTCCACCTCCCAGCTGTGGGACCATGGCATGCCAACAAGCCCCATTTTGTGTGGTACAGGGATCCCAGGACTTCATGCATGCCAACCAAGCACTCTCCCAAATGAGTCACAACCTCTGCCCCTCAAGAGGTGCAGATTATTATTCTTGTTTCCAATTCTTGAAAATCAGAAATCAGAGAAAGATAAGTTTGAAAACTAGCCTGAGTCTATTTCATACCACCCTGAACCCATCAGATCTCATCTGAAAACTGGTTTCAACCTATCTATCCTTTTTCTCAAATGAATTTTCTGCAATCCCATGTTAATAATTGTATAGCTGTAATCTAGAGGACATGGTTTTTAAACCTCCACCAACAGAACTCATGTGACAAGCCATTTCCTCCCTTTCTATACTCAGGAGTCCATGAAGACTTTGACAACACAGAGCATACATTCTTTCTCATTACTATCCAAAGTACAGTGGAATACTTATTTTTAAAACCTACAGAAGTGAAAAATCTTAGCAAAGTTTTATAAGGCACAGAATTTTACTAAGATTCATCAGCTAATCTGTGTACCATAAAGTAAGACTGGATACTCGCCATTGTATTAATATGATAGAACATTCTCCTGTAAAATAATGTTTAATAGACCAATATTTACAGTACTTGTTACCCAATTATTCTAAACAAGGTAACACATATAGTCATTTTCCCTTTGCAAGCAGTTGTCAATTGGAGATAGCATCTTGGTTAGGGATGGGGGCTTGTGTCCACTTCTCGCCCTCAGTGCTGGAACTCCATCTGACTTAGACCTGGCAAGCCCTGTGCATGCTGTCATGTCAGTCTCTGTGAGCTCATATGTGTCCGTCCTGTTGTGATTAGAAGACAGTTTCCTTGGTGTCATCCATCCCCTCTGGCTCTGCCAATCTTTCTGCCTCCTCTTCCACACAGCTGCCTGAGCCCTGAAGGGAGGAGTTTGATGAACACATCCCATGTAGCAATGAGTGTTCTCAGGTCTCTCACTCTGTACATTGTTCATTTATGGGTTTCAGTATTAGTTCCCATGTAATGCAGGAGGAAGCTTCTCTGCTGACGGCTGAGTGAGGCACTGATCTATGAGTATAGCAGAATGTTGTTAAGAGTCATTTTGTTGTTAAGTTCTTCTAGCCGAACAATAGTATTTGGTTTCCCCCTGGGTCCATGGCCTATCTAGTCTCAGCTTCTCGGCTACCCAAGCAGTGTCAGGCTTGGGTTTTGTCCTATCTAGTTTTATGACAAATTGACATGAGCTAGAGTCGTCTAAAAGGAGGGAACCTCAGTTAGGAAAATGCCTCCATAAGATCCAGCTGTAGGCATTTTCTTAATTAGGGACTGAGGAGGGAGGGCCCTGCCAATTGTGGGTGGTGCTATCCCTGGGCTGGTGCTCCTGGAATCTATAAGCAATCTAAGCAAGCTACGATGAGCAAGCCAGTAAGCAGCACCCCTCCATGGCCTCTGCATTATCTCCTGCTCCAGCTTCCTACCCTGCTTGAATTCCTATCCTGACTTCCTCCAATGATGAACAGCAACGTGGAAGTGTGAGCCTAATAAACCCTCCTCCCCAATTTGCTTTCAGTCATGGTGTTTCATCACAGCAATAATAACTGGGACACGTTCCCTCTCATAGAATGGGACTTAAATCTAACCAGATAGTAGTTGGTTACTCCCACAACATTTGTGCCACTGTTACACCACTTTATCCTGCAGGCACACCACCACTGCAATTCAAAGGGTTTGTAGCTGGGTTGGTGTTTACTTTTCTCCTCTGGTGGCATGCAGAGTCCTTCCCAATACCGTAAACACTAGTCAGTAGAGATAAAGGCTCTAGTTAGCCATCAGCTCAACTTCTCCAGGTTCAGTGAGATATGTAGGTATGTAGGTAAGCAATGGGGCCTTACTATCAGTTTGTAGAAAGCAACCAATAGCTTTGGTAATAGCCTGAGTTGGTTAGGGGTTCCCGTGAGACCCCTTTGATCAACAACTCGGTTATATGTAACTCATTCCTGGTACTGGAGGTTTCCCTTGGTGGCAAGAGATGTATAGTTGGGGCTTTATCTCCCCCATTATTTGGTGATTCCATTTAGATTTCTTTCACATATGTATATATTTTAAGGAGCTTCTACTTTAATAGGTTTTGAGGGGTCATAAAAGATTTATTTTAGGTGATATATAATTCCCACAATATCATGTTTGATTTTAACATTATAAAATCTAACATTTCAGGAGCAGCAAAAAATGGTAAAAAACGTAACTGAAAAGGTGAATAAAGGTATGTTGCCAATATGTATGTGTTCAATTTAGACTACATTTACAAAACAAATCTAAGTAGCAAATGGCCTCCCTGCCCTTCGGTTTGTAGAGTCTACATTAAAGGCACTCAAAAGCAGGCACCCCTCGTGAGCACTGTTCATCCTGTATTTCTGTCGCTCCATGGCTTTTCAAAACCTCTTTTTCATTCTTCCTCAACAACTCATTAACATCTGCAGTCAACCTCCTCAAAAACTACAACAATCATCCATTGATTCTTAGTCAATCAATCACACTTCCTAAGTTGTCACTTGACAAGTATCATTCTAAATCCCATTACTTATTTCTCATTGGCTTACCTTTTGCCTGGAAAAGGAAGTGCTGATTTCCTTATGAAGACTAGAAATACACAAATCAGAATGGTTGTTCTCACGTTATTCTGCCTTCTCACTCACCACTCCCTACTTTGGCCAGCTGCTCCTGCCTTTAGTATTCACGGACTGGCTGTGTTCTTCCTCACCTCTAGTGTTAGCGTGGCTTTCCCTTTATTCCTGGGTATCAGCTTATATACAACACCTACACCAAAGAGGCTACAGTATCAACACAACACTGGCATGTACGTCCCTCTGAGTGTTGCAGTGGTTCCTGTATTTTACCTGTCAAAGAATCTATGGCTCTGTACAGAAACAGCATGTCCATCTGATATTGAGAGTTCGAGTATACCTTCTCTCATCTTCTCAGTACTCATGGTCTCCGAGTAAATGAGTGAAGAATGGGAAGGCTTGCTGACACTCAGCCTTGATGGTAATTAATTCAGTGTGTATAGATGAGCAAATTATATTAATTTTAGTTTTGTATTGTAGTGGTACATACACATTCATTATTTTTATCTATTATAAGATTCTCAGTCTTTTTTTTTTTTTTTGACTCCTGCTGTTAACTGTGAAGTCTCTAAGGTAACGATTAATTTTCACTTTTTCTTTCTAGCGGCAGCTGAACTTGAGTGTTGGTCCTTGGAAGCTTATCCTTCAGGATCTAAATAACAAGTCAAGATCTACTTTAGGGAGATAACAAAAATACATACAGATTGAAAATAAATTTATTTTTCTGAAAGAATACATTTTAATGACTGTTTATATAACATTTTAGTAGTTTCCCATTAAATACACCATGTGATAACTGTATTGAAGGAATATGTTTTCGTATCATATGATTAAAATCCTGTATTTAGGGGCTGGAGATATGGCTCAGTAGTTAAGAGCACTTGCTGTTCTTGCAGAGGATGAGAATTCAGTTCCCAGGATCCACAAGTCAGGTGACTCACAACTGCCTGTAACTCCAGCTCAAGGGATCTAACACCCTCTTCTAGCCTCCAAGCGTAGCTGTATATAAGTGTGTCCACGTACACACACACACACACACACACACACACACACACACACACACACAGTACTTTAATCCTATTTTTAAGCTGTTTCTTGGCATAAACTAATTTTTTAGTGTATTTTACAAGTGAAAACATGGATTACGTACCTCAAATTCCAGCCACTTGAACAGAATCCAAACAGCCAAGTTGTCATTCATCGTTTGCTAGAATTAAAAGTCATTTTGATGGTGGCTTACTTTCCTTTCCCAGTATTTACCAGTATAAATGCACCTGCAGACATGGACATCACTCTGCCCACAGTCAGTGCTTTGATGTGTTACAGTCATTATAGCTCCAGCAAACTTAGAGAATTTTGAATTTTTATACTTTTAAACATTGATTCATAGCCCTTTCCTCAAAGAAAAACAACTTTTGCTGAAGGAATTTCATTTTTTCTGCTTAACTCTTTTGAAAATGTCTTAATATTAGAGCGTTCACCTACTACCACGGTTTGCCCTGAGCAGTGCCTCTAGGACTGAGTGGTACCAATGGACTCACAAGTGCCACCTCGGCGGGCAGGAAGAAGCTAAGGGCCCGCCCGGTGCCACAAGACACCAGCAGTCGGGTGCCATTATGGTGAGCAAATGTATGGAGGGATATGAGCGGGAGAGAGAGGTGGAGAGAGGTTCATGTCCTGTGGAGAGAGGGGGATCTGTAGAGGTGAGGAATGGGCTGATGTGAGATGCCTGATTGCCATCTAGGGTCATGGTAACACCCAGTCCTGGGTTGCTGTCAAGGTCCATGTCTGGGTCTGTGGTCCTGCCGCAGCCATGGTCTGTCCACGGCTCCTGTTACCACTGAAGGCCATGAGGACGCCTGGAGTTTAAGCTACTACATGTGGCCATATTAGTGTCCAAGGGCCATGCCACTGCAAGGGCCATCCTGATCTGAGTAGACTACACTGCCACCTGGGGCCATGGTGGCATCCAGGCTCGGCTGTAGCCAGAAGCCATATCTGGGTCTGTGGCCCTCCTGCAGCCAGGGTCTGTGATGATATCTATGGCTCCTGGTACCATTGAAGGCTGTGTGGATGCACAAGGTCTGGGCTGCCACCTGGGGCCATGTTGTTGTCTGAAAACCACCTTGCAGCCAGGGTGATGCCAATCTGAGAGGTCTGTGCAGTTACCCCCCCCCCCCCCGGGCGATGGTGACATCTGGGCCCAAGAGGCTGCTGAGGACCATGTCTGGATCTGTGGTCCATGGCCCAAGTTCCCACCAAAGGCCACAAGGATGCCCAGCTTTCTGGTCGTCACCTGTAACCATGTTGGGGTTCAAGGGATGTGCAGCTGCCGGGACCATGCTGATCTGAGTGGCCTGCACTGCCACCCATGGAGCTGTCTGGGCCAGGGCTGCTACTGAGGGCCATGTCTGTGTCCATGGCCCCTTGGCAGCCAGGGTCTGTGTTGAAAGCAGTGAAGATACCCGGAGTCTGGACTGACAACTGAGGATATGTTTATGCCCAAGGATCATGCTGCCATGCAGATAGGGGTGGCCTGAGCTGCTCCCTGGGGCCATGCTGACATCTGGGCCGAGCTGTGGCAGAGGGCCATGTCTGGGTCTGTGGCCCTACCAAGGCCAGAGTCTGTATTGATGTCTGTGGCTCTTTCTGCCACTGGGAGCCATGTGACTGCTCAGGGTCTCTACCACTACCTGGGACCATGTTGGAGTCTGGAGATCACGCTGTTGCTGGGCCCATGCTGATCTGAGAAGCCTATACCTATCGAGGGAGGGAACCCATACCACAATAACAAAATAACAAGAATCAACAAACACTGTTCATTGATAACTCTCAATCTCAATGTTCTCAATTCCCCCAATAAAAAGACACAGGCTAACAGATTGGATTCAAAAAACAGAATTCATCCTATTGCTGCATCCAAAGAACACAACTTAGCATCAAAGCTTTCTCTTCAGAGTAAAAGGATGGAAAAGGATATTCCAATCAAATGTACCCAGGAAGCGAGCCAGTGTAGCCATTTTAATATCTGACAAAATAGACTTCAAATCAAAACTAATCAGAAGAGATAAGGAAGAACACTACATACTCATCAAAGGAAAATCCACCAAGAGGACATTGCAATTCTTAACATCTATGGCCCAAACACAAGGGCACCCACATTCATAAAAGAAACACTACCACAGCTAAAATCACATATTGACCCTCATAGTGGCAACAGGTGACTTCAATATCTGATTTCAGCCAATAGACAGGTCATCCGGGCAAAACCTAAACAGAAATTCTGGAGGTAAATGACATAATAAACCAAATGTAGCTAGCAGATATTTACAGAACATTTCACCCAAACACACAAGAATATACCTTCTTCTCAGCAGCTCATGTGTAATGGGTACCTGTTCCTCCTAATGATCTTGAGGTACCAGCACCTAGGGCATGGCCTCAGGGCTAGCTTAAGACCTGAGGGGCACATAAGCCTCACTGTCTTCTCTCCCTCATGGACTTGGATGGTGTGGACTGACTAAGGTGGCGGGAGCATCGTGGCACAGGACATCAGCCTTCCAGGACTCTGCAATGATTTTGCCTTATTGTGTTTAGTGAGTTGTTCTCTCCAATTAAGCACACTCCCTTGGATTTCTCACATATTCATGAAACTTTCTCTAAAATTGACCACGTACTTGGATACAAAGCAAGTTTCAACAGATACAAGAAAACTGAAATAACACCCGGCATCCTATCTGACCTCCACAGATTAAACAACACTGGATATCAACAACAAAAACATTACAAACTCATGAAAACTGAACAATTCACTACTGATGAAAAATGGGTCAAGAAAAAAATAAAACAACTTTGTATAACTGAATGAAAATGAATGCACAACATTCCTCAAACCTGTGGGACACGATGATGGTGGTTCTCATGTTCATAACACTAAGTGCCTACATAAAGAAACAGAGGTATCTCACATTATTAACCTGAAAACTCCAGAACAAAAAGAAGAAATAATACCTAGGAGTAGATGGCAAGAAATGATCAAACTCAGTGCTGAAATCAATAAAATAGAAGAAAAAAAAAGAATCAATGAACAGCGCTTTGCCTATAGATCTGGTAGCAAGAAAGGAAACCAATCTCTTCCTGCAACATGATTTGAACTTGCCTGATAGTTTAGAATGCTCCCCGTGAAAACCTGCCAAAATAAAAGACAAAGGTCTCTAAGAGAACTCAGCCATAAAGGTCAGGGCTTTCAAATTCTATGTTGAAAGAATTTCAACGACTCTTTTCACCTGCAATAAAATGTTAAGAGTTTTATGGCAGAAGCCTCCATATACGCAGCAGTTACAGTGGTGTAGGGCCTGACATATGGAAAGTGGCCGTCTGTCCAGAAGGTGCTCCTGCTTTGGAGCTTAGAGCTAAATAGACAAATCTGCAATCGTCTAAAACATAAAATAACGAGACTTTTATTTACACAGCAGGTACCATGAATTATACCACATTTTGGACAGAATTCTTCCCTTTTAGGATAGTTGGGTCACAGTTTCTTATATGGATAGTGTTACAAGCTAAGAATAAAGGGACCTTAACAAACAGGTATAGGGTATATATGTATGTGCTGGCCTGAACTGTGGCATGATGAGCGTACACCCAAGTTAAGGCAGTGACTGCATCATTTAAAAATTTTAAGCAGTTATGTGGCTTAATGGGAGCAGTAGTTCTCAAATTTGACTCAATAGTGTAACACACCAATGATTTGTGCCATACATATGTATCACCAAAAGTTAAACATTTTTGTTTTGTTTTATTGTTTTCTTTTTGTTTGTTTCTGTAGGCAGTCTTACCATGTAGCCTGGCTCACCCGGAACTCACTATGTAGAGCAGGCCTGCCTCCAGAGGGTAAGTGCTGGGATTAAACACATACACCAATAGCTAAACATTTTAAAGCCAACTTCTGTTCTTTTATAAATGCACTTAAAGAGGAAGTTTATTACTAGAATTGCTTGCCATAACAAGTATAAAACCATTTAAGTAGATCAGTGTCCATTCACGTACTAATTTAAAATCATCTCCTGTGCCAATATTGTAAATTACCACACCTGGATCAACTCTACCTCTCCTTGCTATGGAGAACCACCCAGAAGGCAAGTGTTGGCAACATATTTAATGACTGGATCTTGGACGACATTTAGTCAAACTGTAGTCACAGAACAATTTAGTCACCAGCGAAAGAGAACATGTTTGTCTGTTATCTTGTCCTGCCTGCACTATCGGCCTTTCTGAAGCTTTAATGTGCATGTAAATTACTTCGGAATCTTGTAAAAATAGATTTGGATCCGATCTGGAAACTGGAGATTCTGTATTTCTAACAAACTCCCACAGTTACTGACACAATCACGCAAGTAGCGTGGTAGGAGACTATTAAGTCCCTGAAGAGCCTTACACACACACACACACACACACACACACACACACACACACACACACACACACACACTATTAAGTCCCTGAAGAGCGGGGCCTACGCCTTACACACACACACACACACACACACACACACACACACACACACACACACACACACACTCAAAATACTTATTTCTCTCACGAGAAAACAACAGGATTTCTTTTTCTACATAGGTACCCAGCCCGGGACGCAAATTCCACGAGATTGAGCGCTTGCTGGTGACGATCCCCTTGGGTCCACCTACACGTGTGTCGACCTGGCACGGGGGCAGTCGTCTCGCCAGTCTCGGCGGTCACCAAGTTCACGGGTCGGTGAGGATTACAGTAAAGGTGGCGAGGGTGGACCCCCGGGAAACAGGAAGTGCCACCGAGTTCACGGACAGGCCGGGTCTCACGGGCAGGTCCGGGACGAGAGTCCAGCACAGCTGGAGTGACCGTGATGGTTGCAGACGCAGTTCAGGTTACAGGCTGCATAGTCTTGCAGGAAAAGAACACAGGAAGAGGACCCGAAGCTCCAGCCTGCTAGACCGCGGCTGGCGCCTCCCACCCGCAGGAGCCGGACCGGCCCCGCCTCCAGGAGCAGTGGAGCACGGCGTGTGTAGAGAGTCGCCCGGCCCAGGGGGCGTAGGCAAGCTCGCAGGGCACGCCGGGAAACTCGGTCCTCCGACACCATCTTTCTTCGCGACCGGCGGCGGTGACCGTGAGGAAGGGCACACGCTAGAGCCATGAAGCTCCTCAG
Organism: Peromyscus leucopus; assembly: GCF_004664715.2. Lineage (NCBI taxonomy): Eukaryota > Metazoa > Chordata > Mammalia > Rodentia > Cricetidae > Peromyscus > Peromyscus leucopus. The sequence goes on along the minus strand of NC_051063.1, from coordinate 84,113,724 downwards.
CAGGGCCGGGTCCTTCTCGGTGAGCACGACGGCGCGCGTGGGGCCGGGCGGGGGAGGCTTGTCGGCCACTCGGGTGTCGGGGGCGGCGTGTGCGGCCCTGGCCTCAGGCCTGGGTCTGCCCTTCAGGTGAACCCGGCGGAGAAGCGGGCTCAGGCCAAGGGGAAGCTCAGCCGGTCCTGTGAGCCGGAGAGAGCTAACGCCGGGAAAGCGGGAGAGAAAGGGTGGCCTTGAGAGTGGCGGCGGGGCGACTCTCGGGAGACTCCTGAAGGTCACCGGAGAAGCAGGTAGGGCGGAGGCCGACGACACCCAGGCCGCTTGCTTTCCGAGCTGCGGCCTCTGCTCCTGAGTTTATCCCGGAGCATCAGTTTCCCCAGTGCTTGCGAAGTGTAATAAGTAATACACGGATGCGGTGCGACGCTTATCACAGCGCCGGTGCCTTCGTTCCTGTCGGTCCTGAGTCCCGGCATTCGTAACAGGCGATTTTCTCCGTCTCTTACTTAAAGGCTCTCCTCCTGAGGGGGCTCCTGATCTTTCCTCCAGGCTCCTTCCTAACGCTAAATGGTGTAGTTGTCAGTTGCAGAGAAGGGACTACTTCATGTGTCAGCACGTTATCACGGTAAAACAGCGGTTATCAAGAGATGAAATTCAGGGAGCACCTGAAATTCAGCAAGGGCTAATTTGCTCCTACTAGCCGGTTACATGTGGAGCTTTTTGTTCCTAACATCCCTTTGAGAGATGACCTTTGGCATCTAAAGGTCAGAGGTGGTGCTAAACATCTAACTGTACAACAGCAGCCTGTTCAGCTTAGAATTGCCAACGCCAAAATGCCAGTGCTATCTGTGTTGAGACCTAGACAGGGATGCAAAAGTCCAGACCTTGGGAGTGATTGTTAACATGCTACTTACAAAAATGTATTGTAGAATTGTATAGATATAGGCTGTAGTTGTATTCCTTGTGCCTACACCAACCAATTGCTAACAGTCCTTTGAGGGTGGGACTGCCTTTCCTACTTTCCATGAGGATAAATTGACGTGCATAGTATTAAAACAAAATAGAAATTATATGACAATTGAGAGGATAAGTCTTTCTCAAAAGGAACCAAGAAAAGGACATAATTTTTAAAATGTCACTACCCAGAAACACCTAAATCTTGCTTGGTAATGGAACTGTGGATTATTCACATGTGGACTGCTTTACTTGGATATTGTGGAATTATATCTTGGGAAATTACAGCAAAAAATCACTAGTGGCTACATACACCTTATCCAGCAAACTAAATTGATAATGATAAAGAGCTCCTTTTGATTCATAATTAAAAAGCAGGGCTGAAGGAAAATTAGTAATACTAAAAGCAAATGAAGACCAGCAGCCAGATTAGCCCAGTACTAGGTGGTTCAGAGTAGGAGCATTGTAGGCCTTTACAGGGCCCTTTGACAAAGGACAGCAGCATGTTTATTGAGTGTTGGCAGCATGAAAATTTATTTGCTTGCATGTCCATTAGTAACTCTGTGAACCCTAGACACAAGTGGACTGTCAGAATAACTTTGTGCTCTTATGTATAGCTCGTAAATATATATGCATATGTGAATAAAGTCAATGCATTTTAGATCCATCATCCAAGTTATTACATATTATACTGAGAATCTGCTGTTGATTTAATAATTCCTTGTTGATCTTAGGATGGTGTAGGTATTTGGTCAAAGAAGCTAAGAGCCTTCCTTGGTTGAATATGATTCGTGTAGCACATAAAAAGAGAAAAATGCAGTAGATATGTTAGGGGCTTTGAGAAAAGGTCCTTAAAATGATCGAGGAGATGGAGCTTATTTTAGCTGGAAAATAAAGAGACTGACAGATTGAAGAAGCAATAGTGCTGAAATCTATTTTGAAAAGTGTTGACATAACAATCCAATTGTTCAAAAACTTTGAAAACATTACAACTAGAAGGAAACACTTGAAACTTTAATGAAATAATTAAAAAACAAAGAAAATACTTAGTTTCTTAAAAGATTGAGAACTCAGTATTCTCTATAAATCACGAATAGATAGAAGTTAAAGAATGACTTAGACCAGGCATAGTATAAGCCTGTAGTCCCAGAGGAATTGTGAATTTGAAGTCATCCTGGGCTATGTAGCAAATTTTTTTCAAAAAAAGGAAAGGAAGAAAAGAAGAGAAATACAGGGAAAAAAAATAGCTTGGGTAGACTGATTGGCTAATAAACTTATTAATGAGTTACTTGTCTGAACTTCCCGTGAAGGCGGTGATTTACATGAGATCACTGTGTTATGTGGCATTGCTGATAGAATGCTTTTACATGTAAAGGACTGTTCTTGTGATAGCACACGTAACCTGTCTTTGTTGTTTTTAGAGATTTTATTCCCTCAAAGTTGCCCCAAAGGTTAAAACTTCAGCTGCCCCTGGAGGAGTATCTCTGCAGCCTGAGGATCTTGAGGTTAGTCCCACTGATCTGCTCACTGGAGAGCACATCTACTTTACTTTTTCAGTAAAAGACAGGCATTGGTCACATCTCTATTCTGTCTTAACTACAGTTTACCAAATTACCAAATGGTTTGGTGATTGCTTCTCTGGAAAACTATGCTCCTCTATCAAGAATTGGCTTATTCGTTAAAGCAGGCAGTAGATATGAGGACTCCAGCAACTTAGGAACCTCTCACTTACTACGTCTTGCATCTAGTTTGGTAAGTATCTTTATTATTTTAGTGTTTGAAATGGTGTGTGGTCTTAGGGAAGAAGAAAAACAAGGGGCCGAGGAGATGGTTTAGGAAAGCCCTTGCTATGTAAGCATTAGAACCTGAGTTCAAACATCAGCACCAGCTGGGCAGCAGTGCTGCATGCCTTTAGTCTTAGCACTCAGTAGACATAGGTAGGTAGATCTCTGAGTTCCAGGACAGCCAGGGCTACACAGAGAAACCCTGTCTCAAAAAAACAAACAAGAAAAAAACCCCAAACCCCAGCACCCATGTAAAGAAACCAGTCCTAGCCATGTACGCCTGTACCCCTGGCAGAGATAGGCAGATCCTGTGAGGTTGCTGTCTACCAGCCAAGTCAGAAAAGCTATCTTCAGGTTCAGTGAGAGGAGACCTGTCTCAAGGGTCTAAGGCAGAAAGCAACAGAGGACATGGCTACTATTTCTGCTGGCCCATGAGTGTATGTGTGGACACACATAAAAGCAACCCGGGCATCGAGGTACACTCCTATAATCCAAGCACTTGGGAGATGGAGACAAGAAGTTCAAGAGTTTGAGGCTAGCCTGAGCAACACCAAAACTTGTTTTGATAAAACAGCAGAAGTCTGAAAGAAATGCCCCTATATTTGTTTCCTTGAGCTGTTGTGTCATATTTACACAAACTGGGTACAAGAAATTTATCCTCTTACAACTTTTAAAGGCTTGACGTTAAAGTCAAGGTGTAGTAAGTCAAAGCATAAACAGGACCGTACTTCCATAGGAAAGAATCCTTCCTTGCCTCTTTCTAGCGTCAGGTAATCCTCATCTTAAAGGTGCATCACTCCAGTACCTACTTTTCTTCTCACTTAGCTGACTTCTGTCTGTCCTTGTGTCCAGATGCCCTCTTATGAGGACACCTATCATAATGGGTTTAGAGCTCCTGCTAATCCAGTATGATTTGACCTTGATTCATTTACAAAGACCGTTTCCTAATGAAGTCATATATCCAGATTCTGAGTGGACATAAACAGGGCTGCTGTTCAACCCTGTAAAATCCCATCATAAAATGAAAAACTACAGGATATTGGCCACAGACAACAGTTGTTATTATCCAATTGGATGCTGGTATTGAAGCATAAGATATCAGTAGGGATTGCAACAATTTTTTAATAGAAATTTTTCAATTTTTCAAAAATGGAAAAAAATAGTACTTTCCATATTCAAGTCTCCCTCTCCCCCCTCCTGTGAGATTATAAATATTTCTGTCTTCCCTTTCATCCCACCAAACTCTGCCATGCACCCTCCCTGATCTCCTTCAAATTCATGGCCTCTTTTCTCATTAATTGTTACTGTTGCATTTATGTATATGTTTCTACACATCTATTCTTAAATATAATCTTCATGTTACTTATATGCATGTTTTCAAGGCTGACCATTTGTCACCAGACAGCAATTGGTTTGCTTTTTGTGTGGGAAGAAGACCTACTCCATTCCCAGCTTTCTTCAGTTGCTGTAGTTCATTGTAGGATTGAGACCTCGTGGACTTTTCCCCCCTTCTTTGACATGGCCATTGGTGTCATCCTTGTTGGATACATCTACAAAACATTCCTGCACCTAAGGCTAAGGAAACATAGAAGTTTGGAAAGACTGTAGAGTCAGAGGATCAGGAAGTTTGAGTGAGATTGTGTCTCCTGATAATGTCAGAAACTACACCCAGAAAGTCTCACTAATATACAAGTCTAGTAAGCTTTTATTTGCTGATGGAATTTTTACACAATTATGTTTTGTATTAAAATCTAAGCCAGGTGTGGTGACTTGTAGCTTGTAATTGCAGTGCTTTGGAAAGCTGAGGCAGGAAAGTCCATTCTAGAGTTTGAGGTAAACCTCCTGCCCTACTTAAAAGTTACAGGCCCCCCTGTAAGGAGACTGTCAGAAAAACAAAACAAAAATACACATATATATGTGCATGCATGCAATGCATTTTGTTGAATCTCATAATTCTTATTAAAAAGTACATGTTAATTAGGACCTACTTAGTAAAATTCTGTTTGGATCTGCTAATAATTATTAAGAGCATAGATTTTGATACAATGTGATGTGTGGCAGACCTGGCATTGAACAACTATTAAGGAAAGCATCCTTTCTTTTTCAAGACTACCAAAGGAGCTTCGTCTTTCAAGATAACCCGTGGAATTGAAGCAGTTGGTGGTAAATTAAGGTTTGTTAAAGAGTAACAAGAAATAGCCAGGGCTGGAGAGATGGCTCAGGAGTTAAAAAGATACATTGTTCCTGCAGAGAACCCCAGTTTGGTTCCCAGCGCACACATCAGGCAGCTCGCAACTACTATAACTCTAGTTTCAACACCTTCTGACCCTACAGTCAGCTACATTTATGTGCACATAATCCCCTCTCAGACACATACTTACACGCATAATTAAAAATAAAGTCTTTGGGGTAGAGGGTGCTGGGCATGGTGATCTATGTGTTTAATAACAGCACTTGGGAGGCAGAGGCAGGTGGATCTCAGTAAGCTCCAGGCTTACAGTAAGCTAGGACTACACAGTAAGATCCTGTCTCAAAGGGGTTGGGAGGACACAGAAATATTCACTTATAGAGTGACTCCTCTTTGTTAGCAAAGGGAGTGAAGATTGCTTAAACAGAAGGGAAAGTTGATGAATTGTCATCAAAAATGTGAAACATGGCTATGCATACAGTAGATATATGTGTCTGATTGGGAGTTGATACTTCTAGTACACACAATATGCAGAAGATTTCTGATTGGGAAAAGTAAAAATCATAAGTCAGGGAGAAAAGAAAAACTAAAAGGAGAGGGGACAAAAGGTAGAAAAAGGCTGTTCACCAAAAAGGAAACCAGTAGTATCAGCAGTGTGGTGCTGGGATGCCACACCTGTGTTGTTTTTTAAAGACTAGAAGCTAAAAGTCCAGTTCAAGGAAATGGGTAAAGAATGCTAGCCATGATAGAACTAATAGAACATGGTAGAACATAAAGAACTAATAGTTTGAGGCTAGAAATATCTCTGTGGTTAAGAATGCCTATTGTTCCTCCAGGGATCTTGTAACACCAGCTCCAAGGGATCTCACACCAGCATCTGGCCTTCATAGGCACCTGCGCACACATGGCACATGCACACATATAAATAAAATAATCTTTTTTGAAAAAAGAGTAGTTAGGAAGTGAAATAAATCTGTATATCTACCTAAAGAGTTTAAAGACAAAATACTTAAGGTTATGGTTTCTAGAGTTAGGAAGAATAAGAGAATTGTTATCAAAGGGTTACAAAGAAGTCTTGAATATTTGTCCTTTTGTTTTTTCATTGTAAAGTATGTAGAACATAAAACTTGCCACTTAAAATGTACATACAGTTCTGTGGCATTAAGAGGCTTTTTTTCCCCCTAGTTTTTTGAGACAGGGTTTCTCTGTGTCACTTTGGTGCCTGTCCTGGATCTCACTCTATAGACCAGGCTGGCCTCGAACTTACAGAGATCCGCCTGGCTCTGCCTCCTGAGTGCTGGGATTAAAGGTGTGTACCACCACCACCTGGCAAGAGGCATTTGATAATTATTACCACTATCTATCTGGAACTTCATTACTGTCCTCAGCTGAAACTCTGTCCGATAAACTGTGACTTCCCATTCCTTTCATCCTTGGCCACCATCATATTTTTTTCTGGTTTTGATGTCTTTTTTTATTGGAATGTTAGCTTTACATTTTGCTGTCATTTTGTTCTTTATATGAACAAATTATACAAAGTATGTTCATTAGTAACTTAATATAAGGTTCTCAAGGTTCATCCATTTCATACTATGTGTCAAAACTTGATTACTTTTAAAAAGATTTATTTGCCATTCTTTTTTTAAAAATACTTTAAAATTATAGTTGAATAAACATTTTTTTCACTGTTTAGTAGTACAAAGAATTGGATGCTTTAACAAAGAACATATATATATTTAAAAAAAGCTATTTTCTGATTCAGATTATTTACTGTAATTTACTTTCAATTCAGTGTGACTGCAACAAGGGAAAACATGGCTTACACTATAGAAGGCATGCGAGATGATATGTAAGTACTTGCATATATTAGAACATCTGCTTTTATGGGGATACTAGGGATAGATAGTACAATGCTATATATGTGTCATAATGAAATTCACTATTATATTAACCCCCCCAAAAAAAGTTGCAAAAATGGTTTAGGGACCAGAGAGATGGTTTAGTGGTTAAGAATGCATACTGCTCTTGCAGAGAACCTAAATTTGGTTCCAACAACCACATCTGGAAACTCAAAACTGCTTGAAACTCCACCTCTAGGGGATCTAATGCCTTCTTTTGGCCTCCACGGGTACCTGAACTCAAAATTTATGCATTTATGCATAATAAAACTTTTATATCTAAAGAAAAAAGTTTATAATAAAATTAGAAGTAACATCTGCTTTTTTAAGATATATCAAGCTTGGTAGTCTGTTTGTAGGGCTTCTAGCAGTGGGATCAGGACTTGTCCTTGGACCTTAAACTGACTTTTGGGAAACTATTCCCCATACTGGTTTGCCTTGCTCAGCCTTGATACAGGGGGAGGAGCTTGGTCCTGCCTCAACTTGATTTGCCATGCTTTGTTCAAGCCTGTGGGAGAGGGTACATGGGAGGCAGGGGGAGGGAACAGGAGGAGAGGAAGGAGGGGAAACTGGTTGGGGTATGTAAAAGAAATGAAAAAAATTAATTAAAAAAGATAAATAAAAAATAAACCACCAGGCTTATATTAATCAAGGTAACCTAGACTCAGAAAATACCAAATTCTCTCAACAGGTCCTAGCTTTTAATGTTTATATGTGTGTGGGGGTGTAGTTCATGACACTGGAAAGGGAACCACAAGGTGTTAGAGAAGGCCAGGGTGACAGTAAAACATCTGACATGAAAGGAGAAAGGAAGCCACAGACTATGGAAAAGTACAAGTCGAGAGGGGCAGAGGAACAGAGGAGAAGATGAAAGAGGAGGATCAATAAAAATGTGTTTAAAAATGCCGTGATGAGGGCTGGAGAGATGGCTCAGGGGTTAAGAGCACTGACTGCTCTTCCAGAGGTCCTGAGTTCAATTCCCAGCAACTACATGGTGGCTCACAACCATCTGTAATGAGATCTGGTGCCCTCTTCTGGCCTGCAGTCACATATGCTGTATACATAATAAGTAAATAAATCTTAAAAAAAAATGCCGTGATGAAAGGTGATGATACGAACTTAAAAAAATAGACTAAGCTGCTACTCTGTTGACTTTGTCACTGTGACCTTACTTGTATTCTGGAATATTATTCACAAATCTGGTGTTGATTAGGCTCCTAGCCACAAATAAGATTACAGTTTAGTATCTTAAATATTGATTTCACATTTTGTTGTGGTCCTGGAGATCACCTAGAGCAGTGGTTCTCAACCTGTAGATCATGACCCCTTTGGGGATCAAGCAGCCCATTGACAGGGTTCACCTAAGATACTTATTTACATTACGATTCATAGCAGCAAAATTACAGTTAAGAAGTAATAATTTTATGGTTGGGGTCACCACAGCATTAAAGGGTTGCATGTTAGGAAGGTTGACAACCACTGACCTAGAGCTTTGGGGCATGCCAAGCAAGCATTCTATCCTTGAGCTCCCACCCAAGGCCTTGATTTTTCAAGACAGTATTACTCCATAGCTTAGGCTAGCCTGGAAGACAAAGTTCCCCAACCTCCACCTACCAGTTGTCAGATTGAAGGTATGTGTCATAACACCAGCATACATTTTTTACCTCATCATTTGTTTTCTACAGTGAAATTCTGATGGAGTTCCTGCTCAATGTTACCACAGCACCAGAATTTCGCCGTTGGGAAGTAGCTGCCCTTCAGTCTCAGCTAAAGATTGACAAAGCTGTTGCCTTTCAGAATTCACAAACTCGTAAGTACATTTGCCAATTCTATTCCATTGCTTCCAAGATACTAGTTTTGAGAAGATATTTGTGAAGAAAAACCTATATGGACATGAAAATAACTCCCAAAATTGTAGCATGAATCTTAAAAGTTCTTATTAATAAAATCAAACCTGAGGCTAGGTATTGAGGTGAATGCTGGAAGATCAAAGATGCAGAACAAGCCATAGCCACCTCACCTTGCCAATTCCTCAGCTGATCCTGTTTCCTCAGACTTCCAGCCTCTGAGTCCTCATCCAGAATGAATCTCAGCTAAACTGCTGCTCAAAAGCCTAAAAGCTTAACCAGCCAAATGCTTCTAGTTTCTGGTCTTCATGCCTTATATATCTTTCTGCTTTCTGTCATTACTCCCTGGGATTAAAGGCTCACTTCCTGGGATTAAAGGTGTGTGAGTCACCACGCCTAGCTGTTTCCAGTGTGGCCTTGAACTCACAGAGATCCATAGGGATTTCTGCCTCTGGAATGCTAGGATTAAAAGCGTGAGTGCCACCATTTTCTAGCCTCTGTATCTAGTGGCTGTCCTGTTCTCTGACACCAGATAAGTTTATTAGGGTGCACAATATTTTGGGGAATACAATATTACCACATTTCCCCTTTTTTGTCTAAAATTTTTTAAAAAAGCTTATAACTAATACAAGAAAAACCAATAACTGTATACAATATATACAGTCAAGAATTACATTAACGATGTCTAGTCCATTAACATTTGACAGATTCAGATTAAAAAACTCCATTATATATATTAACAATGTCCAGTCCAGTAACATTTGACAAATTCAGACAAAAAAATTCATTACTTATCCTATTTAAAACAAGTAGTACCTTTTTAAATGTAGATTCAATAATTGACCTTTTTATCTTATCATATCCATATTCTCTCTTTTTTCTTTTCATAATAGATTCAGTAATCTACCTTTTGTCGTTTTTTTATATCTTCCCCTTTTTCTTTTTAGAGTAGATTCGATGATCTACCCATTTATTTATCTTTTTTTCAGAGTAGATTCAGTGATCTACCTCATATCTATATTCTTTTTTCTTTTTTTTTTTCAAACAAAAAACTCTGAAGCTAATCTCCTTGTTCAGCTTTTTTCTTGACCATTAACAATTAACAACTTGTAACCAACCATCATAAACAATGACAATATCCATAACTCATTAAACGACCAAAAATCTCCCATCCCACATCTTGGGAATGTGGGCGTTGTTTTCTTAAAATTACTTCCTGCTTTCTGGGGGTGAAGACATCTTTAGGGAATCCTGAAAAGAATTTTTTTTTCCTCTGACCCCAGATAAATTTATTAGGGTGCACAATATTTTGGGAAACACAGTACCACCACACAAAATGTGCTCCATTATTTAAGAGTCCTGTTTGTTTTGTTATTACTAAACATTTGCATTGTTTTCCACATTTGGTGGTGAGCAAATTGATAGTAAAATCCTGCATGCTCTCCCTATCCCTCGTTGTGTTGTGTTTTTGTTTTTGTTTTGCTTAGAACAAACCCAACAGCAGTTTATTTTAATGCTTCTACTGTTGTAATTTATTGTTACGTATTGCTGTCATCACTTAACAGGATCCTTCCAAAACACACCCCACATTTTTTTGTCTTATTGGTCTTTTGCTTGTTTATTTTCATTTCTATTTTTGTGGGAGTGTATGTGTTTCTTGGGTTTTGTTTGTTTTTAAAGTGGGGGGAAACAAAGTTGGGTGGGAAGAACATGAGCAAAATACATTATATGAAAAAATTTTTCACAATAAAAAATTTAAGAAAAAACATACTCCATAATTCTTAAAATAACTTTTTTGTATTGATATTTGTAATGTTTGATTATAGAATCTTGACAGATATGGCTAGCCAAACAAATCCATAAACAAACACTGCTGACTTTTCGAATCATACAGCTTCTGGTAGGAGCAAAGATGAACAAGTGGACAAGAATGAGCACCAGCTATAATGGCTCTGAGTAGCACTGGGGGCCAAATGCAGGGCTCTCAAGAAAGAACTTATCTATAACTTAGTGAGAGGTTTGTGTGGCTAATATTTTGTGGTGGTGCTTTGTGTCACAGAGGGATGTGATCAAATGACAGAGTTGTAGAAAAGATGACTTACAGCTAGGCTATGGTGACACACGTCTTTAATCTTAGCACTTGGGAAGCAGAGGCAGGTGGATCTCTGTGAGTTCGAGGCCAGCCTGGCCTGCAGAGCAAGGATAGCCAGGAATACACAGAGGGAAGCCCTGTCTCTAAAAACAGAGAGAGAACTTACATGTGCAGAGTGGCTGCTTTTCAACAGGAGGGTTCCTGCCCTCATTTTATTCTGACAAAACATCCTGTTATGTCTCTTGGTGCTGTACTCATCTCCACCTCTAGGATTACTAATTTAGTCCCAACTCTGGATTCCTTGCCAGTGATCCTTCTGCTATGAAAACCAAGTGAATGTCCTTTAAAAACAGCTTGTAAGTTAGAGCCCACACTCTTGTCTAGCCTTTAAAGTGTTCATCTGACCCCAACCCCCTTCTCTTAGTTTTGTTATGATTATTTGTATATAAAAATTGTGCTTATTAACAGGAACCATGTACGTTTTGATACTTGTCTACATGTGTAATGTTCAAATCAGGTTAAATATACCTATCTCCTTAAACATTTTTCATTCCTTAACAGTGAAGACTTTGAAGAGCTTTTCTTCTTTCTAACTATTGTTTCCTGCCCTTACATCTTTTCTTTCTATCAGTGGCTCCTGTAGGCGGATTTTTTCCCCTTGCCACCAGTCCCAAGTAACCACACAAAGGCTTATATTAATTACTAATGCTTGGCTGGTAGCTCGGACTTATTACTAACTAGCTCTTACAACTTAAATTAACCCATATCTATTCATCTACATTCTGCCATGTGGCTTTTACTTCTATGCCATTTTGTGTGTCCCACTCACTGCATCTGCTGGCGACTCCTCTGACCGCCCTTTTCCTTCCCAGCATTCTCAGTTTGACTCTCCTGTCTAACCTTATTCTGTTCAGCTATTGGCCAGTCAGCTTGTTTATTAAACCAATCACAGTGACATATATTCACACAATGTAAAGGAATATTCCACATTTCCCCCTTCTTATCTAATTAAAAAGGAAAGTTTTAACTTTAACATAGTGAAATTACATACAACAAAAACAGTTATCAAGTAAGAATTACAGTTACAATATCTAGTCCATTTGTATTTGGCAAAATTAGAGAAAATATTCTATTATTGCTAGGCTATTAATCCCAGCTCTTGGGAGGCAGAGCCAAGCGGAATCTCTGTGAGTTCCAGGCCAGCCTGGTCTACAGAGCAAGATCCAAGACAGGCACCAAAACTACACAGAGAAACCCTGTCTCAGGAAGAAAAAAAAAAAAGAAAAAAAAATTTATTATCTATTTTATCTTTGTGACTCTAGAGTTTTATACCTATATTATCTTTTATCATAACTAAGGAAAACTTTTAACTATGACTGTCTAGTCTTCAACTCCATCAAAGACCCCAGAAAGGTGAAATGTTACCTAACAACAGGGACATCTGGCTGCCTGGACAGTTACCCTAAGTTCTTCTGTAACATTGGGGCATCCATCTTTGACCTATGGGCCTAGAATATCTGACAGATTTTTCTCTGAAACAGGAAATTTTGAAGGACTGTCCTACCCTGTCTTGGTAAAGTTAGGCAGTCTCTTTTCTTTGTGTCCTACTTGTACAGTTTGAACAGCATACTGTCAGCAGTTGAGGCAAGGGCAGTTTTTTGCCCAAATGGCTAGCTTTTGTCATAAGGAAGGCAAACTCCTCCATATGGAGTTTCTTCAGTGTCCTTATCTTCTCTGAAGTCAATTGGTGCTGCAAGTTTGACTATTATGAGTTGCATAAACACAATACCTCAAACAAGAATAGAAATATACAGTATAACAAAATTAACTTTAAACTTGTATCAGTATACCAAAATCTATACCAATGTGAAATATTAAAGACTAGTAGTTGGATTTTTGGGGGTTGGTTTTTTTGTTTTTGTTTTTTGTTTTGTTTTAAAAGTAGATTTAATAATCTACTTTTTTATCCTGTGATTTCCATATACCCCCCGCCTTTTCCTTTCAGAATGAGATCCCAGCAGTCCAGTCTCCTTTGTTTAATTTTTTCAATAACAACTTGTAACCAACCCCCTTAAGTGATAATAAATATCCATAACTCATTTTGGGGGAATGTGTGTCATTCTCTACACTACTTCCTATTGTTTGGGGGTGCTGGTAATCTTTGGACCCTGAGAAATTTTAGGATAATAGTTAAGTCTTGGCTATAGTGTTCTGTGAGGCTGGATCTTCTCAGCAGCCTTGAAGCCGTTCTGGATGCTGGATCACTTGGGCCATCTGTTTTTATTAGTGTCTGGTCCCTTGTTCTGAAAATACATAAACTTTTAAAGGTAACGTACATATCTGTATTAATACAAGTATAGACTGTGCATGTACACAAGTCAGGCAAAGATGATGTTTTTGTTTTATATTTGAGCAGGTAAAATATATATTACATGTTTTGTAGGGTTTTTTTTAGGTTTATTTCTTTATGTCTGTAGCCTGGATTTCAAGAGGTCTTCCTTGATCAAACCTGATCATCTTTAACCTTGAACAAATTCATAGCCTCTTATTTCCTGTGGAAATAAAAAGATAACCTCTTCCCCAAAGTAACATACCATTTGACTTCCTTTTTTTCCATTTTATTTATTTATTTATTTATTTATTTATTTATTTATTTATTTTTCTATTATCAGCTTGATACAGTATAAAAATATGGAACACTTCACGTATTTGCATGTCTTCTTTGCACAGGGGCCATACTAATCTTCTCTGTATAGTTCCAATTTTAGTATATATGCTGCTGAAGCGGACACTGACTTCCATTTTGAAGTCAAGACATTTTTTTAAATATATAAGTTGGTTTAATCTAGTATCTTTTATAATCCAGTGTCTGTCTCTTAGCAGCCAAAAAATTTAAAGACAACACAATAACATATGGGATCCAGACTCTCTGTGTATTTTCCATTTTTATATGGATTATTTCTTTTATATTACTTTTCTCCCCTTTTAAGGACTTCTTTATTTTAAAACTATATTGTTTAATCTATGACTATATATACTCTTTATCTTCTCTCTCACAAGCCTGTGTATATTTTTAAACATACTGTAATCTGCTTAGTGTTTTTTTTTTCTGTCTGAATCTGTTTTACTGAGCATCTGTATTGTTTTTTGATCACATGAGGCAAATCTTTTTTTTAGTTTTTCAAGACAGGGTTTCTCTGTATAGCTTTGGCACATTTCCTGAAACTCACTCTGTAGCCCAGGTTGCCTTGAACTCACAGAGATTCGCCTGCCTTTGCCTCCTGAGTGCTGGGATCAAAGGAGTGTGCCACCACTGCACATGAGGCAAATCCTAAACTACTATGTCAGCTACCAGCATTGCTCAGTTTAGCACATGATGATTTACACGATGGCCCCCTCTCACAGGCAGTTGCCAGGAGATGCTTTTTTGTACTGCAGCCAGCATGAGAGACTACGGAAACCCACCACTCAGCTTGGCTCATGGCCAGCATGAGAGAATGAGCTACAATGTAGGTGCTGGGTATTAAACCTGAGTCCTCTGGAAGAGTAGCCAGTGCTTTTAACCTCTGATTCGTCTCTCCAGCTCCAATAGCCAGTGTTTCTTACTTTAGAAACAAAATTCCAAGTCATACATTTATCTATGATTTGTGATGAACCTAGCCTGCTGTATTAATACAAGTATAGACTGCATTGTACACAAGTCAGCAAAGGTGATTTTTTGTTTTATATTTGACTATGAGAACCCGCCACTCAGCTTAGCTCATGGCTCACTGGCAACTCAAGCCTACAGGCAGCAGCCAGAAAATGCATCCTTGTACCATAGCCAGCATGAGGGACATGAGACTAGGAAGCTGCTCTTGGCTCCATTTCTGTGTGTCTAGAACTCTTTCCCAAGCTCTCTTAGGTTTTATGTGGGTGTAGTTGCCAAATGTTTGGTCATCATTTGTAGGCAGAGTTTTTCTGTTCCGGCAGCACTCCCAAATAACCACACAAAAACTTAATATTAATTGTAAGTACATGGCCCATAGCTCAGGCTTATTACTAGCTAACTCTTACACTTTAACCCATATTTCTTATCTACCCTCTGCCACATGGCTCGTTACCTCATATTTTATACATCCTGCCTCCTCTGTGTCTGCTAGCATCTCTCTGACTCTACCCTTCTTCATCCCAGCATCCTTAGTTTGGTTGTCCCACCTATACTTCCTGCCTGGCTACTGGCCAGTCAGTGTTTTATTAAACCAATTAAAGTGGCAGATACTCCCACCCCCAAATTAGACTTTTCTTTGTCTGTTTCCTTCGTATCTTATGCTATTCCCAAATTACTCACCTGGGAATTGCTCAGTCATTCTAGAAGACTTCCCAGATTGTCTTTCTTGCACTGTTTTCCATTTCCTACTGTTGTTTCATGTGCCCAGCTGCACACTTTCCTGCTAACACTGTACTTATAACAATTTTATTTTATAATTTTCCCCCTCAACATTTTGAGAGTAGCCATTATATCTGAATCATCTCTGTGTTTCTAGTAACTAACACAGTGCCGGGTATCTTGAGGTATGTCCAAATAATAAACAGATGTAGGAAATATAGTTCCAGAGAAGGCACAGAAGCCAAGAGGCAGGGACAGCAGGGCCAGGGCACCAGTAAAGAGTAAGTCCAGGTCAGTGGTAACTTTTGACTCCCTCAAGCTAGTGATTAACCTAAGCTTGCCACTTTCTTAGCTCCCTGTGTCCTAGCAACTTCCTCATTTCCCAGGGAGGGAACCTGAAAGTAAAGTCAGATTCAGATTAAATGAATTATACTTATGTCTTACAGAGACAACTTTTTGTAGTCTCCTTTTTTCTGTGCATTCCACAGGCACTGCTTTAAAAATTACTAGATATTGTATGGTAGCAAATTTCAGGTTTCTGCCAATTTGAATCTGATATGTATAGGCTTATTGCTGGCTCTTAAATACCATAGTCATCCATACATTTGACTACCTGTTGCTTATCTGTCTTTCAGGTGTCATTGAGAACTTGCATGCAGCTGCCTACAGGAATACCTTGGCTAATCCCTTGTATTGTCCTGACTATAGGATGGGGAAAATAACACCAGAGCAAGTAAGTGATGGAACTGCATTTTAAGATTATCAACGCCTATCCACCAGACCATGTTGTAGTAAACATTCTAGTTCGGGATGTTTGTTAGTTTTTGTTTTACCTCCTGATTTTAAGAAATCCCATAAACAGAGGCAGAATTTTTCTGTCCCTACTGCCCGGTCCCAAATAAACACATAGAAGCTTATATTAATTACAAAATGCTCAGCTGATAGCTCAGGCTTATTACTAACTAGCTCTTATAACTTAACCCATTTCTATTAATCCATGTACTGTCCTGAGACTCACAGCCTTTACCTCTATTCCCATTTTGTATATCTGACTCATTCTCTCCCTTTGCCCTTCTTCATCCCATCATTCTCAGTTTGGCTTTCCTGCCTAACTTTATTCTCTTCAGCTATTGGCCAGTCAGTTTGTTTTTTAAACCAATTACAGCAACAAATCTTCACAGTGTACAAAGGGATTTTCCACAGTATTTCCTCCTTTTTTTTCTAAAAAGGAAGGTTTTAACTTTAACAACAAAATAGTTATTAAGAATTATAATTATAGCCAGGTGGTGGTGATGCACACCTTTAATCCCAGTACTCGGGGAGGCAGAGCCAGGTGGATCTCTGTGAGTTCAAGGCCAGCCTGGCCTACCAAGTGAGTTCCAGGAAAGGCGCAAAGCTACACAGAGAAACCCTGTCTCAAAAAACCAGAGAGAGAGAGAGAGAGAGAGAGAGAGAGAGAGAGAGAGAGAATGAATGAATTATAATTACAATATTCAGTCCATTTGCAATTAGAGAAAATACTTAATTATCTCGGTGAGTCTAAAGTTTTGTATCTAATTTACTTTCTATTATAACTAAGGAAAACTATAATTATAATTATTTAGTCTTCAACTCCATCAAAGACCCCAGAAGGATGAAATGTTACTTAATAACAAGAACATCAAGGCTGCCTAGACAATCACCCAAAGTTCCTCTATGACATTTGGTCATCCAACTCTGGCCTAAAGGCCTAGCATATCTGACAGACTTTCCTGTGAAGCAGGGAATTTTGAAGGACTAGCCTACCTTGTCTTGGCAAAGTCTGGCAGTCACCTTTCTTGTGTCCTGCTGGTCCAGTTTGGCAGTAACTGTCAGGAATTAAGGCAAGGGCAGTTTCTTTGCCCTCATGGCTAGCTTTTGCCATAAAGAAACAAACTCCATATGGAGTTTTTTTGATGCCCATCATCCTCTTTTTGAAGTAATTGCTGCTGCCAGGAGCATATGTGTCTCACTGTTGAGAAAAGTCTAAGTTCTTGAAACATTTTAAATACCATATTCTGCAGGTCCCTGAAGTGTTTGAAGATTGCCTATCTATCTGAAATATATCTATGTTTGACCTTGAAAACCTAATTAACATGACTATAAGTTTGCTATTATAGATGACTATTCTTCTGTACTTCTTAATTATATATTACTTTTTTTTTTTTTCCGAGACAGGGTTTCTCTGTGTAGTTTTGCACCTTTTCCTGGAACTCACTTGGTAACCCAGGCTGACCTCGAACTCACAGAGATCCACCTGACTCTGCCTCCTGAGTGCTGGGATTAAAGGCGTGCGCCACCACCGCCCAGCTTATATATTACATTTTTTTTTTTTTTTTTTTTTTGGTTTTTCGAGACAGGGTTTCTCTGTGTAGCTTTGCGCCTTTCCTGGAGCTCACTTGGTAGCCCAGGCTGGCCTCGAACTCACAGAGATCCGCCTGGCTCTGCTTCCCGAGTGCTGGGATTAAAGGCGTGCGCCACCACCGCCCGGCCTGTATTTCCTATTTTTATGTGGCCTATCATAATTTTATTACTCTAGTTCCTTTTTAAGGACTATATTTTTAAATCATTTTTTAAATCTATGACTGTTTTTACCCTTTCTCTACTCTTTCCCAAGCCTACCCACATTTTTTAAACATTTTATACTGTGGCCCATTTAGAGGCCTTTTTGTCTGAATCTACCCTTTCTGTGTCTCTCTAACCCTTTTTGCCTATATGAACAAAAACTCTAAATCTGCCATACCTCGTGCTGGCAGAGGCTGAGAGGAGCCTCTCTGTACTGTGGCCCATGTTGTAGAATGAGGGAACCTGCCATGCTATATAGCTCAAGCCCTCATGCTGCAGCCAGGCCCATCTCTGTAACATTGCCCGCATGAGAGACATGAATTATGAAGCTGCTCTTGGCTTCATTTTTGTGTGTCTAGAATCCTTTTTTTTTTTTTTTTTTAACTTTCTCAGGCTTTATGTGAATGTATGTGTTCCCACATTGGGCACCATATATAAACAGAGGCGGAGTTTTTCTCTCCCAATTGCCCAGTCCCAAATAAACACACAGAAGCCTATGTTAATTACAAAATGCTCATCCGTTAGCTCAGGCTTATTACTAACTAGCTCTTATAACTTAATCCATTTCTATTAATCCATGTACTGCCCCTAGACTCATAGCCTTTACATCTATCCCATTTTGTATGTCTGACTCATTCTGTCTGGCTCGTGGCTCCTCTCTCTCAGCCCTTCTTCATCCCATCATTCTCAGTTTGGCTTTCCTGCCTAACTTTATTCTGTTCAGCTATTGGCCAGTCAGATGGTTTATTAAACCAATCACAGTGTATGAAAGGATTTTCCACAGCAAAATCTACCCAAGTGGTAGTGGCACATACCTTTAATCCCAGCACTCGGGAGGATGTCTAGTCAGCATTACTGTATAATTGTCAGATCTAGAAACAAATTATCCAGCATTAAGAGATTAGTTATGTAAGCTCCCTGTTGTAGAATGGCACACTGTTTATATGCTGAGAAATGTTAACTGAGGGCCAGTGAGGTAGCTAACAGGTAAAAGCTCTTGCCGCACAAATCCAGTGACCTTAGTTTGATCCCACCTCCCACCATGGAAGAAGAGAACCAACTCCCCAAAGTTATTTTTGGCCTCTTCATATTTGCCATTTCACAGGCATGCCTGTACTCATATACACCCTAATAATTAATTCAATTTATTTTTTTACAAAGAAACAAATATTAACAAATATGTAAACATTCCATAGCATATTTTAAATAAAGGTAGTTTATGAATTTTGATAGACCAAAAAGTCCCATTTAAAACAATAAACTATTCATAGACAAATACTAGGATGTTAACTATGATAAACTCAATGGTCTCAAAGGTCATTAATGTTTTGGTTTGTGAGTTGTTATTTTTTTTTTTTTAATGTATTCTTCAACTAAGGAGAGGCTAAGGAAATTAGTGTAATATACTTTAGCAATTCAATAGAAAAACCTCCATAGAAAGATCATAAGGTGACTTCACAGATGTTTACCAGTCTTAGGTCACAGCCTCTTGATAAACTGGTGCATGCTGAGCCAGTATTTCTCGTCAGGAACGCTTCAGGCATTCTCTGAACCCGCAGGAGATACTGTGCCTCTGTGGTGCAGAACAGTGTATCTCTGCTTATAAACTTGAGAACATGGACACTGTTCCTATAAAATGAGGGTTTTTTTCCTGACCCCAAAACAAATTTTCGGCCCCTGGAGGTAGTATTACTCCTAGTAAGATAGATGCTTGTTCTCTTTGTCTGCTTAGCCTAAGATAGTCTTGTAAACCAAGATTCCCAAATCTCACTAATTTTTGGGAACCACGTGTGGCTGTCAGGTGAATGAGTAGTTGGGTTTTTTTTTCTCTGTATAATAACCTACACTGACCTCAGACTCACAACTTCCAACATACCAGGATCACAGAGGTATGCACACCACTGCATCCGGCTTCAGTTGACTGGTTTTTAAGATTCCACCTAGAATTGACTTCATCCATCTGTAGTGGGGTATCAGAAACAGTGGGAATTTAGGGACAGTGTTAATGTTATTTTTGTATTACACTCCCTTAGACAATTCTGTCATCTGTACTGGAAACTGTATTGGTAACTTTATATGATCACATTCTTGATAAAAAGCAACTTAGAGGAAGAAGAAAGTTTATATTGGCTCAAAGTTTAAAGATATTGTCTTTCATGGCAGGAAGGCATGACAGTGGGGGGTGAGACAGCTGGTCACATTGCATCTGCAGTCAGAAAGCAGACTGACAAATGTTGGTGCTCCACTAGCTTTCTCCTGTTTGTTCAGTCCTGGATCCCAGCCCACATTTAGGGTGGGTCTTTTTGATCAGTTTGATAAGCTGGATTAACCATCACAGAAACCCTGGTAAAGTAAAATTTTAGACAAATTGGTTTCAAAATGGGTAGGACAGATCTCAAAAAAGAAAGAAAAGAAAAAAGAAACAGTGGGTAGAAGTGTAGTAATAGTAGGTTTATCACAGGGTGTTTATAGTGTATGATTCTGTGTGTCTTTACAGTAAATTAGATGTAGTGTTTAAAACTACATTATAATACTAAGGGCATAAGTTTAGTCTCATTCTTGATTTCAAGCCAGTGTATACTTGTAATTTGTTTTCACTCTTTTTTTTATATTTCTTCCATTTTTGTACTGTGGTGTGATGTGTGTATGTGTGTGCATGTTTTGCATACATGTGGACGTTCAAAGCTGAAGTCAGGAATCATCCTCGATCACTCTTTCACCTTACATATTGAGGCAGGAGCTCTCAATCAGACACAGAGCTCTGGGATTGCCTGTCTCTGCCTTCCGTGGCTGAAATTAAAGCCAGGTCACCATGCCACCTGGCACTTCTGTGGGTTCTGGGATCCAAACTTTGGTTTTGACACTTGTATGGCACATGAAAGCACTTCTTCAGAGCAATCCATTCAGTTTTAATTGAGATACAATTCTTACACCATTCATTCTGTTTAAATTCCATGGTTTTATTAGAATTTCCATGAGAGTTGTAGAACCTTGAGCACAATGAAGGTCTTGTTTTTCTAAGCTATAATTTTTAGTGATAAAGTCACAGCACAATGAGCAATACCTAATCCTCCATACTCCATTATGTCAATGTTCAAACCTGGGAGTTTTTTCCTGCCATGATGTACATTTTTAGCTTTTGTGTTTATATTAATGTGATCTAATAGCTCTTCTTTATTTCCTCAGTTACATTACTTTGTTCAGAACCACTTCACAAGTGCAAGAATGGCTTTGGTTGGACTTGGTAAGTCTGAGATTGCCTGTGTGTCAGTTTGCTTCCAGGAGTAACCCCTTAAACATATGCATGGGGTTGAACATTTTAAAAGCTGTAAGAAGATGGTATAGATAGGTTTTAATTACTAGTTGTTTGAGAAACAAATTCCAGTATTTTACTACTTCCTTTATAGTCTTGACAATGTTTGCAAAATTTGTGACAAAGGTAAATTTTTATGAGCAAAGAGCATCACTAATAACTAAGAAAAGTTTAATCTGAGATTAGCAAAAATTAAAAGGTTGGCACTTCCTGGTATTACCTAGGATATGGAGAAGTACACACTGTCAAAAAGTATTGGTGTGCTGAGCAGGTGGCTCATGCCTTTAATCCCAGCACTCCAGAAGCAGGTAGATAGATCTCTCTGAGTTTGAGGCCAGCCTTGTCTTAATAGTGAGTTCCAGACCAACCAGAGCTACTTAGTGAGACCCTAGCTCCAAAAGAAAAAGAATTACTGGTGGAGTATAAATTGACACCCTTTGAATATATCTATTAAAGGTTCTTTATTTTGGATACGATATAGCCCCTTATCAGGTATGTAGCTTGCAACCTATTGCATGGGTTGTCTTTTCACTCTTGATTGTCCTTTGATGTAAAATGCAATATTCTAACAACTATTAGAAACATTTATGTCAATTAGTAAGGTATTGGTTTAATAAATGATGCCTCCATAGAGTGGAATATTTTATAGCCATTTCTAACCACTTAGAAATATACAAATTATGGAAGACAAGTTAGAAACATTAAAGAGAATAATGCCACTTTTATAATAGGGTATTGGGATGTAGCTCAGTTGTAGAACATGTATTTAGCCTACTTGAGGCCTTAGATTTAGCCGCTGGCACCACAAAAGAATAAAAATAAGCTGGGCAGTGGTGCCTTTAATCCCAGCACTCAAGAGGCAGAGGTAGGTGGGTCTCTATGAGTCCAGCCTAGTCTACAGAGCGAGTCCCAAGATAGCCAGGGCTACAGAGAGAAGCCCTGTCTTGAAAAATAAAGAATTAAAGGGAAATAAAATTAACATAGTAACTATACAGAAAAACATCTACATGAATATAATAGTTAATAACAAATTGTAAATTGATACCAGGAAGAGTGGTATTTTGGCAAGATTAATGTTTTTTCTTTGCTGTTTATTTCTGTAATATTTGTGTACTTTTTTATTTAAAAAGTAATTTATTAGTTTGTATATGTACATGATTAGCAGCTAAGCACATGCCACCAGCACCACAAGTGTGGAGGTCAGAGAACAACTTTGTAGAGTTGATTCTCTCCTTCCACCCTCAGGTGGGTTCCAGGGATCCATCCCTGGTCTCCAGACTGATGCAGTTAGTGCCTTTTCCTGCTGAGCTGTCTCGAAGCCTGTATTTGTATTTAATAATTACATATTTTAAAACAAGGAAAAACGGATGCCTTATAATTATACAGTGACTCTAACTTTGTTTTTGCTTCTGTTGAAACAGGTGTGAGTCATTCTGTCCTAAAACAGGTTGCTGAACAATTTCTCAACATGAGGGGTGGCCTTGGTTTGGCTGGTGCAAAAGCCAAATACCGTGGAGGTAAGTATTCTTTCTCCTGGTTTAATAGCATATGCCAATGGCATTTCTCTGCAGAAATAGCATGTGGGGGCAGTATTGGCTTGATTGTTACTACCAAACCATACACAGACCCTAATCTTAGTTAATTAGTACTGTGTCATAGAGAATGCTGATGAATAAAACCAATGGTAATAAAGCTATTTTTTCTTACTCCTCCCTCCTTACATGATCCCAGGTGAAATTCGAAAGCAAAATGGAGACAACTTGGTCCATGCTGCTATTGTAGCAGAAAGTGCTGCCATTGGAAATGCAGAAGCAAATGCATTCAGTGTACTTCAACATCTTCTTGGTGCTGGACCACATGTCAAGAGGGGCAGCAACACCACCAGCCTCCTGAGCCAGAGTGTTGCCAAAGGAAGTCAACAGCCTTTTGATGTGAGTCCAAGCAGTCAGTATTACCTGTTTTAGCTTTCAGAAACATGTTATTTGTGATAACAATTTCGATTATCTATTAATGATAGTCTGATTTTAAAATTCAGAATGAACAAATATAAGCTCAAACTTAGTGTTCCAGCAGAGGGGAAGGGAGGGATAAAATGCTTACTTTGCAAGCATGAAGACCCAAATGCAATCTCCAGAAACCATGTAAGAAGGCTAAATGTGGGGGCACATGCCTATAATCCCAGTGCTGAGAGGTGGAGACAGGTGGGTCTCTGGGACTCCATGGCCAGTCTGCCTTGCCCACTACATGAGTTCCAGGCCAGTAAGAGACCTAGTCTCAAAAAACAAGGTAGTCATTGTCTGACAGATGATACCCAAAGTTGTTGTCCAGCCTCTACACACATATACACACACGCATAACAAATACATTAGATATATAAAGAAAGAAAATAATAATAAAAGAAAGACTTCATGTTCCTTATTTCCCTAGATCGTAATTGTTATCTTCCTTTCCTGTTTCTGTTCCTGAGGCTGCTTTCCCTAGATCCTAATTGTTATCTTCCTTTCTGTTTCTGTTCCTGAGGCCACTTCCTGGGTTCTGCTGGTCTTGTTTTCCAAGCAAGTGGGCAAAAAAAAAAAAAACCAATGAATTGTTTACAGACATACACCTCCATCTTGAAATTAAATTTACACAAAAATGATGACAATAAGAACAGAAGGCTCAGGGCTGGAGAGACAACTCAGTAATTAAGAGTACTGACTACTCTTCAGAGGACCCGGGTTCAATTCCTAGCATCTACATGGCAGTTCACAACTGTCTGTAACTCTAGTTCTAAGAGATCTGATACCCTCACACAGACATACATGCAGGCAAAACACCAATGTACATAAAATAAGAATAAATAAATCATTTTAAATTGTTTTTAAAAAAAGAATGATGTTTTTGCTTTGGTTTGTTTGTTTGTTGACAGGGATTCATGTATCCCAAACTAGTCTCAAAACTCGCTATGTAGCTGAAGATGACCTTAACTACCTAATATTCTTGCCTTTACATACCAAATGCTAGGATTACAGGTATGTGCCACCATGCCATGTTAACTTTTGACACTTTTATGACAGAAAAATGCTTTCAAAATGTCATCTTTGCATCAGGAATGTATGAAATGTCAACGAGGCATGGTAGCATACTCTTGTAATCCCAGCACTTGGAAGGTGAGGCAGGAGGATCAGGAGTTCAAGGCTAGCCTGCACTACAGACTAAGACCTGCCTCAAGTGAGAAAGAAAAAGAAATTGTGAAATGTCAACCAAGTCTTTATAACTCATTGGCTTTTAGTCTGCCTTTAAAGGACAGATGAGCTGAGTATGATGGTGTACATCTGTAATCCTAGAACATGGAAAGTCAAGACAGTAGTAGTTCAAGCAGGCCCAGCCAGGTAACAAGTTTGCAGCCAGCCCAGACAACATAACACTCTGTCTCAAAAGAAAGAAAGAAAGAGACAGACCTAGAGAAATGTACTTGAGAAATGTACTTGAGAATGTAGGACTGAACAGTGGTCAGTTTCTAGTACAGTGCACAGAACGTGTAGGTTTGTGCTTCAATAAATCCTCAGTCATTTGACAGCTCAGTGGAAATTACAGTCTACATTCTTCTGGAGTTTGCCCTTCTGTTTAACATTTGAGTGGTACTTTTCAACCTTTTTAAGCAGAGAAACTTTTTGAATATGATTTCCCAGTTAAAATGCACAACACAAGCATTTTAACTTAAAAAGAAATTTTGAAGACAACTGTGAAACCCTTTGAATCTTCTGTTCCCTGGAACACAGTTTGAGATCCTTTGTCCTAAATTTAATCTCCCGCAGATTTCCTTTCCCTTGATTCCTCATCCATTATTGTCTTGATGTGTCAGTTTTCACCAGTGTATGTTACTGATGCTCTTGTGTTAGAACACCAGACTAGGACTTGTTCAGACTTGTTCAGAAATGAGCCAGAAGTTCGAGGTGTGTCTAGGATTGTCTTAGAATATAATTAAAGTTCATGCCTTATATAGAATATTTATGCTTTACATAGACTAAACCAAAGGTTTTCAAGCTAAGAAATTGTTTGAATAAGAATCATCTAGAACACAGGCTTGAAATGTGGGCTTTTCGGACTGCATTCACAGGGACATGAGTTAATAAATCTGTTTCAAGATTGTGAATATCTGTATCTTTTAACAACTTTGGTAAGATGTGTGTGTGTGTGTGTGTGTGTGTGTGTGTGTGTGTGTGTGTGTGTGTGTCTATATTAAATAGTCCACATAAATACTATACAGTGCTGTTCTGGCACTCAAGGTCAACTACAGGAGCTTGAAACTTGACTAACTCTGTTATTCATGAGTTAAATTTCTTGCTACCTTAGATGTCACTAGGCAAAATTTGTGTCTAGGCCTTTGTCTTTAGTTTGTAGGAGAAGTACAATTGGTGAGACGCTTGGTACCAACAGCAGAATAAAGAAATCAAGTCTGTCACATGCTACAGTCCTTATCACTAGACCATACTGTATGCTGTAATTATATTTGTACTGCCCTTAGTCATCAAGAGAAGCTTTGAAAAGCTCAATACAGAGGAAGGCTTAAATGACACAGACACTTTTTAAAGCTTTGAAGTTTGGAAAGGGAATTTATACAGAATATTTCAACCCTCACCAGAATTAAGTTATTATCTGTCTTGCTTATATTACGAAGATGTAAATTTTTATCCAAACCACATAGAGGAAATTGTGATCTCGTCTGCCAGGAAAAATATTTTAAGTTCCATTGTATTTCAGGTTTCTGCATTTAATGCCAGCTACTCAGATTCTGGGCTCTTTGGAATTTACACTATCTCCCAAGCTGAAGCTGCTGGAGATGTAAGTACAAACTCATTAACTCCCAAAGCTTTCTCCCATTACCTTGTTTTTAGTTAAATGTGAAATGTCTGAATACGATGGTTTGTAACGGATCTCTATGGTATGATACCATTGAATAATCTGTTACAGGGAAAACTTTTTCAAAATGTATGTTAATGCTTACAGGAAAAAGGAGTACATACTTTGGTTCTGCTTAGACATGTGGTTCTGACATCTGTATTTCAGAACCCAGAAGAGGTCAAGTCTAAGATGCATATTTATGGGTCTTCATTGTAGAGATGGTGTTAGTAAGAAGGCTAGTGGTGTAGCTCAATTAGTAGAGTGCTTTCTTATAACATATGAGGCCCTGGGTTCAGCATCATCACAGAAACAGTGTATGGTGGCACATTCCTGTAATCTAGTAAGTACTCTTTACCCCAACACTAGGCAGGTGTAGGCAGAAGGATCAAAAGTTCAAGATTGGCCTCCGCTACATAGTGAGTTCTGGGCCAGCTCTGGGCTACATGAATCCTTGTCTCAGAAAAAGAAAAAAAAAAAAAAAAAAAAAAAAAAACAGAAAGAAAACCAGCTGAGGTTCAGAGAAGTAACACGATTTGGGGGCATGGAGGAAATAGCAAAAGAAAGTAGTATTGAGTGCAAAGGAATGAAAGGTTGGTGGAGGTAAGAGGAGCTGGGTCTATAAAGAGGAGGCTGGAAGAGTTATAGGGCAGTTTTTACACTGAGAGTTTTAAGTTGAAGGAAATGTTCATAAAGATAGGTTCAAGCAGATACAGAAGTTAGAAAAAAATAAATGGTTCAAATTTGGGAAAAGAGCAGGTAATCTCGAACACAGGACATTTTAGTTTAGCAACAAAAGCTAATATTGGAAGACAATACTAAGTCCCACATGGAGGGTAAGAGAAACTTGAAAGTATGAGACTTGGGAAAGTAAATGGCTAAAAGCAGGGAATGGACCTGCAGCATGTCCAAAGTCTCCTTTAAACAGTGACCATGGATTCAGAGTATAATCATCCAGGATGGGTTTATAAGTTTTAATCACTGGCATTCACTCCCCTAATAGGAACATGAAGGAGGTGGGTCACAGGATTCTTGCCAGTTTGGAGTCCTAAAAGTAGGCAAGTTAGAACTAGGAAGAAGATCCGAAGTAGTTGAAAAGATTATCAGGAGTTACTGAAGGGATGGTTTGTGAATGTGGGCCAATTGGAGAAGCCAAGGGGCCTGACAGATTGAAGGGAAGTAGACAAATTAGAGATGTTGATAAAGTGGGAGGATAAGGACAGGATGATTAAAGAGTGAGGCCAGGGCTTTGGAATTGGAGACTGAGGGAATTGTGGAACCTTAGGCAGTTCTAGGTTATGTACAAGTCTGGGGTTGTGGCCATGGAAATGAGTAACAAATATGGAAGGGAAATCAAAGTCTTAGAATTTAGGTGGTTACAGAGAATAATAAGCCATGGGTCCAGAATGGTCAGGATTGAGGTGGAGAAAATCCTGGATCAGATTCTAATTTATTTGTTCAGCAAATATGTACTGAGTACCCATGTCAGTGAAACTTTGGATTCTTTCTCTTTTGATTACCAGACTGTGTCCCAAGTGTGTACAAGCCTTCCAGGTTAATGTTTGCATGTGTTGCTAGTAAATCATAGCTTTATCTTCCTCAAGGAAGAGACATCTTCTCCAGCCAGTTTCTGCCCTATGCCACTTGATGTTTGTAAGAAGCTTAGCTGCATGGATACTACCAGTTATATCTTTATATATTATGTATGTGTGTATAGGTGCAGCTTCATTTCTCATTGCTGTGACAGAGTCAAAATCTAAAGGAAAGGCTTTATTTTGGCTCAGTTTCAGTTTGTCATAGAAAGGAGGGTGTGGTGGAGGAGTTCACAGAGGCAGCTCCTCACATCTTCTGGAATAAGATGCAGAAAACAGGAGCAGGAGGAGCTCTATCCTTCCAGGCCCAGTGACTGTCTGCTCACTGGGCTGTGTCCCAGACACTGTCACCTCTCAGAGTTGCACCACCAGCTGCTACAGGTTCAAGCATAGGAGCATCAGGAGAACATTTCACATGAAACCCACAGATCTGTATAAAAAGTGGCTTTAAGGAGCACATGGTGACCACAAAGTTCCAGTAGATACTAGAATTTCCTGTTGTGTTTTTGCCTCAGTACAAGGGCATTGATTACCTTGGAAGCCCCAGGCTCTGGCCACTGATGACCACTTTTCCTAGGTTATCAAGGCTGCCTACGACCAAGTAAAAGCGGTTGCTCAAGGAAACCTTTCTGGTGCAGATGTCCAAGCTGCCAAGTAAGTTTCTATATTAATTATATATCTCATACTTACTTAAAAGCTGATTTAAAAAAAAAAAAACAATACTGTACACTCATAGAATTGAAAAGTAAAGAATATATTAAAAAGGAAAGGTTATAATTTAGTGGTGGTGACTTGCCTTGCATGTACACAACATGGGTTCTTTTCTCAGCACAGCAGAAATGACCCTTGTTTCCCTTCTGAGGGTTCTTTTTTAAATTTATTTTATCTGTGTGAGTGTTTTGCCTGCATGTATGTGCATAACATGCATGCCTGATGCCCTCAGGTCAGAAAAGGGTGTTGGATCCCCTGGATCCAATGGTTGTGAACCACTGTGCGGGTGCTGGGAATCAAACCACATCTTCTGCAAGAGCAACAAGTATTCTTAACCACTGAGCCATCTCTCCAGCCCCATCTTTTTTCTTTTTCATGTTTGGGCTCAGCCATGTCATTACATTTGTGTGGAGGTCAGAGGACAACTTGGAGGAGTTGTTCCCTCTTTCCACTGTGTGGGTTCCAGGACTGAGTTTGGGGTTACTCTGTTTGGCAACAAGCACCTTTACCCCCGATAATTCATTTCCAGTATAGATAACTCAAGTGCCTTTTGAGGGTGTGTTTGTAAGGAATAACAATTTCTTCATAGCATAATTGTGAATTGAGTTTGTCTGTTTTATTTAAAAAAAGGAAGCTTTTGCATCCATATTTAAACCGTGGGGCATAGAAGACACCATATCTCACCATACTTTCCCACATGCCTTCTCCATCATGCTCCTCCCTCATTGAGATAAATCCTGATGGAGTAATGGGATTTGGGGTGTGTGTGTGTGTGTATATGTATATGTGTGTATGTAATTATCAGCCAAGTGGATGGTGCATTAAGAGTCCACATACATAGATATTTTCCTTATTAAAAATGCATGGAAATAAAATAAAATAAAAATAACTAAATAAAAATACAATCATAGGAGGACATGAAAGTGCACACCTTTAATCCCAACACTTGAGAAGAAGAGGCAGGCAGATCTCTTTCGTACAAAGCCAGCCATAATGAGTGTCAGACAGCCAGGGCTATGTAGAGAAACCCTATCATTAAAAAAAAAAAAAAAAAAAAAAAAAGGCAGCAATGACAAATATATTTTCTTCACAAGTTAAAAGTTGCTTCATGACCAAAACTCACCCTAAACATTTTACATAGATTATAGATCTAAGCTATACTCCAAAATCAAAAGACAGCTTTTATTGAGTGTTGAGTACTGTTTTGTATTAATAGCTTTCCAGACA
Organism: Peromyscus leucopus; assembly: GCF_004664715.2. NCBI lineage: Eukaryota > Metazoa > Chordata > Mammalia > Rodentia > Cricetidae > Peromyscus > Peromyscus leucopus. Next base: position 84,084,294 of record NC_051063.1, on the reverse strand, counting down.
GTGATGTGAACTAAAGAAATACAACAGACTATTCAGCCTGTTTGATATACATTTTCTATCTTGTTAAAAAGAAATAAATAAAACTGACCCCTGCCTTATAATGGACAGGAACAAGCTGAAAGCTGGATACCTGATGTCTGTGGAGACTTCAGAGGGTTTTCTGAATGAAATTGGGTCACAGGCTCTAGTTGCTGGCTCTTATATATCACCACCCAGCTTCCTTCAACAAATTGATGCTGTGGCTGATGCTGATGTCATAAAGGTAAGCAAATAAAATCTGTGTTTCAGCCTTAGATTGTTTAACCTTAATGACCCGCTTTCAGAAGAACTACATACGTTTCCTTGGGGCCTGTGTGTTGGTGTGGAGAACAGGAGAACTCTTTCCATCATGTCTACGGTCAGCTTCCCTAGCAACTTGGGTGTAGTGTCTTCCTCATTCAAGGAAATGCCCATTAGGTTGAATCATTTTAAACTCTTGTAGGTCAGGAGGAGTCAGGTAAGCAACTTCACAGGTTTCATGGCTGTTTACTGCTCCTTTACCCCCAAGAAGCACCTTGCAAGTCCTTTACCATGCAGGGTCTCATGGTTTTCTACATCCTTTCAGCATAAGACCTTCTATTGCTAGTTTTCCTCATCCACTCTTAAATTATTGTTCCCTACAAGATGGAGTTGTTTGTTACAGGTAGGTATGGTGGTGCACACTTTTGATCCCAGCACTTGAGAGGCAGAGACAGGCAGATCTCTGAGTTTCGAGGCCAGCCTGGTCTACAGAGTGAGTTCCAGGATAGTCAGGGCTACACAAAGAAACCCTGTCTCGAAAAACCAAAAAAAAAAAAATGCGTTGAGTACTAATCGGGTGAACCCCGGTACACATCTGCAGTGCTCCCTTTTCTACTGTAGGTATCTTATCATCTTCTCACCATTGTGTGCAGACAGTGGGATGGAAGAGACGGGCTGCTTTTAGATACTAACCTTGTCTGCATTTCAGTTGGTCCCAGAATTCATCATAACATAATCTAAAAAGTACACTTATATGTAAGGGCTGTGTGAATCCCTGCTCACCCACATCCACCACCTTCTCTTGCATCAAAAAAGCTAACCTAGGTAACATAGGAGCTCCTGCTCTACCTAGTCCTGCCCTTTGCTAGGACATATACTATACCTTTGAATTTGAAATAATGGCATGGAGAATACCAGGCCAGCCAGGCATGGTAACATGCCTGGAAACCCCCAGTATTCTGGAAGCTAAAGCAAAGATTGTGAGTTTCATGCATCTTGGACTACATACTCTCAATACTACCTCCAACAGCCCCTCTTCCAAAATAAAAAGAACACCAAGACATAAAATGTACTTTCGTGTTAACAATGAGGGTATTTTGGTCGATCGTACAGAACAAAAGTGCAGCATAGCTGCAGCCATCCTGTCCTATTTTGATTGGCAGTAGGGTTTTTCTTGTACCCCTTTCAAAACTGTCCTCATCCAGAGACAGTCTCCTGCTTGCTTAGTTCCCATTCAGAATAAAATACCAACCATCTCACAGTTCATTGTCTTATGAGGCTGTATTACAGAATTGCTCGCTTAGAATGTCGTGTCCATAAACTCAAAATACATGGTTTACTACTTGATGATAGCATTATTTAACTTCCTGTCTTTTGTTTAAGGCTGCAAAAAAGTTTGTTTCTGGCAAGAAGTCAATGGCAGCAAGTGGAAACTTGGGACATACACCTTTTCTTGACGAGCTGTAACAAGTGTATTCAAGTGGAGCCGACTGAGCCTTTTCTCAGCCCAGACCAGCAAACACATGAAAGTCAGGTCTCTTAACTTAACATTCAACACTTTTCTCAATGAAGTACTTAAAAGCATAAATATAAATAGTTACTGCCAGCTGCCCTAGGACAAATAAAGCATTATGTGTAAGTGCCTTTTCTTGCATTCTTTCTAGGCAGTCAACAGTTATTTATTATATGATGAGACTTTTTTGTTTTAAATGCTTTAAAGAAGACAGTAATACAGTAGTTGAGTTTACCAGTTACATCAATTAAGAAATTTCACAAACTGTTAAAATTGAGGCAGCTCTGAAAGTAAAAGTACCAGATTATTATTGGTGGCTTTTCAAATTAAAAACAAGTTTAAAATTGCTCATTTGGGGATAACAAGTGAAAGGTCTGGGTTTTGCCCTCTTTATTAGATGTGTTTCTAAGGACCATCCTTCGTTTGTGTCTGACTTTGCTTCTATGCAGCAGTTTTCTCCCTTGTCTCCTTTAATTCTCAGCCTGACATTCCAAGTAAAAGTATCACTGAAAGGGTGTAATGTAAACAACCAGCCCAAAACAAAGAAAACTTTACCTTAAAAAGCAAATGGTCAGCCGTGATGATTGGGTTCCTCTACTTGATATTCTAAAAGCTGAGTGAATGATGATGTGATTCTGAGAACAGATCTGTGGAACCTGTTATACCACAGGGAAGGAGGTCCTGAGCTATTAACTGAAGGTCTATGAAGGTTTTTTTGTAGTCCTAGAAGAGCTGCTAAGTGCTGTAGGAATTCTACAAACCTATACATGGTAAGGCACAAAAATTGGATATTTAAAAATAAAAATTTCTGTGGCCACAGATTTGTAAACCAGTACCTAGCCAAAATTTGATACCTGCTGACCTTCACCCCGTTCCACCTGTGCATAGTCCTCCAGCCAAAAGGCATCTGAGTTAGAGGAAGCGCCGGAGGAGGAGGAAGAGATGGCATTATCATGCTCCACCATTGTCCAGTATGGAGAAGGGGCCCTCAGGTCTTTCTTGTCATCTTTGTGAATTACAACATCATGGTTAACACCTTTCCCAACACTAATAGTGTGGTCCTTCTTTTTATATCCATGCCATTCTGTGGAGATTGATATCGGTGTCCTTACGGGGTGATTCCAAACCGATCGAGGATATCTGTAATACTTGAGTCTTTTATCTAGAACTGCATCTTCATGGTCATCTCTGCTTACAAAAGACCCATCCTTTGCCTGCTCCGTTGTCTTTGGTGAGCTGAAATGAAGAGTGAATGCAATATATTCTTAATGTCTTAGCAGAGTTCGCTAACAAAACATATTATAAACTACTTTGTCTCGTAAATTTCAAAAAATAAATAAAATATTTGGGGCTGGAGAGATGGCCCCTAAAAGGCAGCTCACAACTGCCTGTAACTCTAGTTCTGGAGGATCATGTACCTTCTTCTGTCCTTTGTGGACACTGCACTCAACTTACACATACACACACAATCAAAAATAAAGCCATTGTTTTTTCGTGTGTGTGTGTGTGTGTGTGTGTGTGTGTGTGTGTGTGTGTGTGTGTAAACCTAGAAATACAAATTACCATCATTATTTTCTGCATCATTGAGTGTTGATGAAATGGATTCTTGGTGCTTGAATACTTTCAGATTTATTGATTTTATGTGGAGTGTTTTTCCTGCATGTATATATGTGTGTCATGTGTATGCTGGTACCCATGGATGTCAAATGAGGTTGTCGTATCTACTGGAACTGGAGTTATAGATAATCAGTATTTAAACATTTAAAGTCTCCTAACAAAACATTTTATAGCTTTCTTTGATAATCTACAGACATAGGTCATTACTTTCTGATTCATTGATGAGGCTGCCCGCCCCCCCCCCCCACACACACACACCTCCCCCACTGCTCTAGAGCTCACCCCACCCCACCCCACCCCCTAGCTTCAAACACTCAGATCTGCCTACCTCTGCCTCCCAGGTGCTGGGAAGTTTTACCCTTTGAACTAGAGAAACATCTATTAAAGGTTGAGGATCACATTTTAAAATATTTTTTCTCAACCATAAGTATAAATCCTGCCTTATTATTTCACACTACTTTAAAAGAAACCTTTACAATTTAAGCCAGACCACTAACTAGACTCTTATGAGGCCTTAAAGGATGAACTAATTTCATTGTGCTTTGAGTGACAGATTCAGTCTGGCCCTCTAGACCAGAACTGTTCTCATGGGTCATATAGCAAAGATAACTCATTACCAGGGGTAATGGTGAGCTTTAAGATTCTTCAGCTTGCTAGCCATTAGTAATTCTGGGGTGTGTTTCTTTTTCCCCTAGACAGTATTACACAAGCTGTCATTCTACTTGTTGTGGATCACAGATACGGGTTTGTACAGCATTCTTACCCACATCTGTTATCGCCAAGTTTTCAAGGCTTTTCTTTTCCAACTTGCCCCTGTCCATGGCTTGATCACTGGAACATGGGCGATGCTTGGACTCTGCTAGCTCACTTGCTGTTACATCCCAGAACAGTTACTGGCCCCTGACCTTACTCCTCCTGGTGCTCCTGCCCAGCAGACCCAAAACTGGCCCCGTGCTTATAGCTGTGTTTCTAAGAATTTAAGCAACTTTTCCTAAAGTTTCTCTCTTCTATTAATGATGGTATTGAACAGAGTTTTGTTACACACAGCTAGTTCTAAAGGGTATGAAGGGAAGTCAAACGATTTTGGGACTACGATTGTTTCTCTCTGCCACATGCAGACCTCCCTGAACAGCCAAGGAATGGAGGTAAAAAACAATCCATGTTACCTTTTTTTTTTTCAGCTTCAGTAGGTATCCTTGGTTAGACAGTAGCCAAGGGTACTTAATAAGTCTAGGCTCTTATTAACCTGGCACTAGATGATAAAGGCCCAACCAGTAATTCAGGGTTAGCTGGAAACAGTTGACCTCTACAGAGTGATAGATGAAAGGAATAGCCTTTACCATGTGCACACAGCATCTGCTCCTGACAGTCTACTAACTGAAAGAACCTTTCCTACCCCCGCCCCTTCCATGTCCCCATCACATACGTTACTAAGATTCTTTGTGCTTTGCCCAATTGAGGAAGGAATTCAGAATGTGCATCGTATTGTTTAGGGGCATTAGCCTTTTATATAAGTTATGCTACTTACCTCTTTGCTTTTAAAGAAAAAAATCTTCTGTCCTTAAATTTGATACTCTGATTTCAAATTCCTCAGTGTGATATAAATACTTAAAGTTGCCAGGCAGTGGTGACACACTCCTTTAATCCCAGTACTTCAGGAGGCAGAGGCAGGTGGATCTATGTAAGTTTGGCCATCCTGATCTACAGAGCAAGTTCCAGGATAGTCAGAGCTACACAGAGAAACCCTTTATCAAATAAACAAACAAACAACAAAAAACTTAGGAGTAACACTCTCCAATATGAGGGCTTCCAGCTCCATGTGGCTGTTGATTTTAAATTAATTACATTTGGATAAAATTTTAAAATCCTTAGTTGCATATCTAAGGGCTTAATAGCCACACGTAGCAAGTTTATACGTATTTCTGGGCCCTTCATTTCTTCTAAAGTGAGAGTTAAAAGGCTAACAAGATCCAGGTGTGTTGCCGGGCGGTGGTGGCGCACGCCTTTAATTCCAGCACTTGGGAGGCCGAAATAGGCAGATCTATGTAAGCTCAAGGCCATCCTGATCTGCATAGTTCCAGGACAGCCAGAGAAAAAAGATTGGGGGCTAAAGAGATTGCTCAGTGGTTAAGAGCATTGACTGTTCTTCCAGAGGACCAAGGTTCAATTCCCAACATCCACATGGCAGCTCACTCCAATGTCTGTAATTCCAGGGGACTTGACACCCTCACACAGACATACACACAGGCAAAACACCAGTGCACAGAAAATAAAAATAATTTTTTAAAAAAAGATTGACAAGAGAATTAAATAGTACAGTACTTAGGAAGTACTTTGCAGTGCACAGGATGCAGTAAGCAATGAATAAGCACTCGCTGTTATTTATGATTTATAGTCAAATACTGATTTTAAAAAGATATTTTCCCAATCTGCTTCATCTGAAGTGGCAGCTGCCCTCCCACTCAGGCCTGCACTGTCACCACGTGGGATCACAGGTCCATCTGACTTTTCAGGAAAAGTCAAAGATACTGATTCTTTCCATGAAATATTTGCAGACTTGGCATATAATTCAAATACTTTTCATTTTTAAGATTTTGAAATATGCAGAAAACAAACCAAAAAAAAATTTTTTTTAATCTACAAAACCTTGACATGAGTGATGGCTACCACTCATGTCAAGAAATACTGTTACAGCTACTGGTTAAACCTCCCACACATCTTCCTTGCTAAGTCACTGCTCTTTCTAGGTGGTGAGCTGTGCAAAGGACACCTGTGGGCTACATCTGACTCTTCAGTCCCAAGTTTGGGCATCTGAAGTAAGGCTGGTGTGTAAAGGTCATTTTCTGGTCTTGGTCTTTAGCTGTATTTCTGAACAATGTACAGCTACAGAAACTGGCTCTTAAGAACTTCTGATGGATTAAGAACTGCTCTTGTAGCAAAGTCCTGGATTAACACTGAAGAAAGAGCCTCAATTTCTAAGCACCCCTGGCACACTGCTTTTAGAAATGTGATCACATCAATGATATAATTAAAATTGGAACCATTATGGAAAGACACAGTGCTATGAACACACATGACAGGTGGTTCTGATTGTACCAACACTTGTAGGAAGGCCTCTCAGAACGTTTGCACTGAGCTTTGTAGAAATGAACAACAGCGTAAGCATGGGTGTGAAAAGCTGAAGGACCAGAGAACTAGAGAGATGGGGAGAGCCTAATGAGATGGAGCTGAAATGGTACACCTTCAGGGCACAGAACAGCATTGAAAACAGTGTACGGACTTTGGCATTTATCCTAAGAACAAGAGATCCTAACGTTCTTAACCTGGAATATGCCATGGTCATATTTGCATTATAAAAGGGTCATCCTGAGGGGGCTGGAGAGATGGCTCAGAGGTTAAGAGCACTGACTGCTCTTCCAGAGGTCCTGAGTTCAATTCCCAGCACCCACATGGTGGCTCACAACCATCTGTAATGAGATCTGGCACCCTCTTCTGTATACATAATAAATAAATAATCTTTAAGAAAAAGAAAAAGGGTCATCCTGAGCCAGGCGGTGATGGCATACACTTTTAACCCCAGCACTGGGGAGGCAGAGGCAGGCAAATCTCCGTGAGTTCAAAGCCAGCCTGGTTTACAGAGTGAGATCCAGGACAGGCACCAAAGCTACACAGAGAAATCCTGTCTCAAAACAAACAAAAAAAGTTCTTCAGCCACACATTTCTCACCATTACCATGTTCTATCAAAGCATATGGGACCAAATGACCATTGGCAAAACTTTGAAACCATGAACGAAAATAAATTCTTAAGTTACTCTGGCATGTGTTTTGGTCATATAAATGGAGAAAGAAAGAAAAAGCTGATACAACTGGCTTTTGATTCCAAGGATAAATGGGGGGGGGGGGTTGTTGTACATCTAAATGGAGATAAGTGAGTGATTTAAGATGAGTGGAGATAATATACGTTGCAAGTGTTTAGTGTATGGATAGTAACAGAAAACAAAGGCACTGAGGCAGCCTCAGAAACAGAAGAGCCAAAGACAGCTTTGAGGAACTCTAGGGGAAGAACCCTGAGGTAAAAGGAAAATAGGGGAGAGTGATTTCACAGAAAACTGGGGAAGATCTGTCAAGGGTGGGAATAAAAGGATTGGGTAGTTGCAAAGAGTCTAATGCTGCTTAAAGGCAAGCAAAATAAAGATGAGTCCATTGGAATTGCCATGAAGGTAGCAGACGGCCTGGGAATAGGCCTTGGCTGAGAAGAGATTAAAGCAGTGCCTATATTGGAGTGCCTGAGATGTGTGTCTCCTGAGGAAATGGAGAGCTCTATCAGCTTTCTCATCAAATTAGAAGGGCGAGCAGGAAGAGGAGTGGAGTTAGTGTTTACTAAGAAGGGAGAAGCTTATAAAAGGGCATTGTGCTGGTTGGGTTTGTCAACTTGACACAAGCTTAGACATATCTGGAAAGAGGGACTCAATTGAGACTTCTCCATTAAGTTGGGTATTCCCTTGGGATGGGAGGGCCTAGCCCATTGTGGGTGGTGCCACCCCTGGCCAGATGGCTGTAGATGGTATAAGAAAGCAAATTGAAAGCCAGTAAGCAGCATTCCTCCACATCCTCTTCAGTTCCTGCCCTGACTTCATTTGAATGATGGACTGTGATGTGGAAGTATAATCAAAATAAACCCTTTCCTCTGCAGATTGCTTTGGTCATGGTGTTTTGTCATAGCAATAGACACCGTAACTACAACAGGTATAAATGTTATTGGGAAGGATCCAGTAATGCAAGAGAGAGAAGAGGAAGTAGGATTCTCAGCACTGTGTGTGTTCTTACCCCTATGGAGGTCAGGTTGATGGCAGGTATCCCTTATCACATTCTACCTTTTTGAGAAAGTCTCTTGCTGAACTGGCAGTTCACCAGTTGGGCTAGACTGACTAGCTGGCCAACAAGCTCTGAGAGTGTTCTTCTGTCCTCCCTGCCACCTCTGGAGTTAGACATATTCCACCACCCCCAGCTTTTCCATGGGTGCCAGGATCCATACACAAGTCCTTAGGCTCTCACAGCAAGCACTTCACCTAAGCCAGTTCCCAGCCCCATCTCAACCTGCCTTTCAGGGCTGACAGACAGGCTGCACTGACATAGTGTGGGGAGATTTGGGGGGAGAGTACCCAGTTAATGACTGCTGACTGAGTGAGTGCCTTTATAACTACCACTCCCTTGTATGAGGTCCTGCGGAATGTCCTGTAGAATGTAGTTCACTAAGCCCTAGCGGTATAGCCAGCCCTCCTCCCACAGTTCTGACCATCTGATAGTTCTCACATTAAACCAGAACCCTGCACTTCACAGGCCTGGGTTTCATAACATTGTCCTAAAGTAAACTACTTACTGTGGGACTGGAAATTTGGTCTCGGGGATTAAGTCATACACATCTTGCCATTCCTGAGGGATGTCAATAAAGTCTCGGTAAGCCTTGATTTGTAGCACTGTTCCTATGGTGATATTTTGCAAAAGCTTTAAAAATTCACGGAGGGTATATCCTAACACGTTAGCATGTCCAACACTAATCAGAACATCACCTGAAAAGGGAAAAAAAGGTTAAATTATGATAATGGGTTGAAAAGAGCCATACTGATGAGTGGCTTTATTGAAATATTTTATGGATTCCTATGCTAGTTTATTTTGACCAAAGCCTGGCTTCCATCTTGACTTACTAAGAACATTCTCCTCCCGCATGAGTGTTCTTGGCATGATAAAGATGCCTACCCTAGTTCTTTAATAGCATTTTTGAGACATTTCTGAAGTTCTTAGCCTCTGGTAAAGAACCTAAAACCATTTAAAACCCAAACCATTTAGATTTAAGATTCTAAACATAGTGAAATGGGTGGCTGTAACTAGTAAAAGAGAAGCCACTTTGCATTCTACCTGCCTGGGATCACCAAGCTCTCTACAGCAAGTAAACTAAATTAAGCACAAAGCCTTCTGTTTGTGTTCTGCCCCTGTCCTAAATTAAATCAGCCAAATAACTGTATGATAATTAGATAATTAGCTTCTATCAGTTATGCATATGATATGTACATGCAGAAAGTGTGTTGACTTCAAAGAATCTAAACTTGTTCTGCCCCCTTGCCTCCACCTCTTCAGCATATCCCACTACTGCGCACCACTACAACCTGGAGAATTAGTTCAAAACAGAGAGCAGGACCCCCTCTTTAAAACATGCTATGTGGGGAACTGTGAGGGTCAGCCATGGAGCTTCGAGCACCCAGCAGGTGGAAAGAGATAAATACCTTAACAAAAACCTAGGTCCCCAAAAGGAAAGCTAAAAGGATCAATTTTTCACTTGTATGGACCTAACCCACTCCACCAGCTTCCACCAGCTTCCATCAGCTTCCACCAGCTACAGTGAAGATCTGTAAACTGAACCTGCATTGGGATGATGGGAGCATCCAAATCTCTGGACTCTTTGGTCTCTCCCCAAGCCTGGTTCTCCAGATTTTTTGGGCAATCCAGTCGGGTACTACCCTAAATTAAGTGCCTTAGCAATACTGTTTCCTGTTGTTTGTCATAAGGAGCATGAATACTAGCATCCAGCCAAGCCCATAAGGAGGAATACAGAAGGTTTGCACTTAAAGGACAGATTGACTCTGGGGAAAGTCTTAGTTATCAGTACTTTTCAGTGGGGAGCAGATGAAGTCCTGAGTGTATTGTTGTCATGGGCAAGGCCTTGTCAAGGACCCCAATACCCATGGAAGTGACAAAGCCTTCCCTGGGTGAGACTCAGAAGCATGACAAAGACTTCTTTTGGTTCAAGTACGAGCGTTTTGACCAGTGTGCAAAAACTTGGCAACTGCAGCTTCCTCCTCTTGGATGACTCAACCTGACAGTCCTCATTTACAGAGACCTGCTACTGAAACTAGCTAACTCCTCTTTCTTGTGCTGTACACAGTCATACTCTCCATCAGAGTGAGCACAGCCCACCCAATCCCAGCTTCTCTGTGTGTCTGTGGTTCCCTCAGTGTTGAACTTTCTTGATTCCTGTATTGTGTGTCAGGACCTTATGACTGATACAGGATGACAGGCTACCTGTCTGTGCATGTGAAGCTAGGAGCCCTCAATAACCTTCATCCCAAGACAGGTGAAACCTAAGCTTAGAGAGAGGGGTCGGAAAGAGGCTGGTGCTGGGTCCCACTGCAGGCTAGTCAGGAGTTACACTGGTCCTGAGGAAGTGTCCAAGCACTGCCAGGGACACATTTCTCTAGTGTGAGATTCTATTAGAAACAAAAGTTTGCATTATTCTAGAAAGCAAGTATGTGCCGGGCGGTGGTGGCGCACACCTTTAATCCCAGCACTCGGGAGGCAGAGCCAGGCGGATCTCTGTGAGTTCACAGCCAGCCTGGCCTACCAAGTGAGTTCCAGGAAAGGCGCAAAGCTACACAGAGAAACCCTGTCTCGAAAAACCAAAAAAAAAAAAAAAAAAGAAAGAAAGAAAGAAAGAAAGAAAGCAAGTATGTAAAAAGTCTGAGGAATCTTTCTGCATTGGTTTTGAGAACTAGATGGGAGATAAAGCCAGCCACATAACTGAGCTGGACATAGTAGCACGTGCCTGTAAAACCAATATTCAAAAGGCCAGGGCAGAGCCAGTGGTGGCAGCACAGGACTTTAATCTCAGCACTTGGAGGCAGAGGCAGGCAGATCTCTAAGAGTTCAAGGCCAGCCTAATCTAAAAATGAGTTCTAGAACAGCCAAGGCTACACATGGGAACCCTGTCTTGAAAAAACAACAAAAAAGGCTGAGGCAGGAAGATGGACCATTCAAGGCCAGCCTGAGCTACATAGTGAGACTGTCTCAAAAAGCAAGGCAAACAAAAACCAAAGCATGTACTGAAAGTAACTTCGGAATGAAGCAAGGTTTCTCTCGGAGCTACCTGCAGGCTGTGCAGTATGAAACAGCTGCTCTTCCTGCTGAGGTTAATTACAGTAACAAAGTTACCCTCTTAGGATGAGCTCATGTGCCTGATGTTAAAAGGTGGGTTTACAGCTGAAAACTATGGCTTGGCATCCTGCTTAATTATGTTGTAAGAGGGTGACTTTTATCAAGAGAACAGAAAATAAACAGCTTAATTCCCCGACCGTTCTGGCTTTAAACCAAATATGTTGGGGTGTGAATGTGATTGCTCTGGCAGGAGATATTAACACTGCCTTTCATAGACACCAACTGGGTATTTATGAACACTAACCTCATAATGCATCTTTTTTCTGCTTTAATAGGCTGTAGGAATGACATTGTATAAGCCTGTTTAGATTGCCTATATTAATCAACTGTGTAGCAGCCACACCACTACTGAAAAATAGGTTTTCTTTTTCTCTGTTCCTTCCAACAAGGATGTAAGTTGTACGCATTTTGTGTGGTTAGGATCACATTTGTTTAGCTCTCCACTGTTAGTAAACAGGATCTGGACATGGAAAGGAATTAAGGAAATGCAGAATGAATGAATGGATGAGCCTGGATATGGCCCACTGAATGAAAAAGGCCAGTACATGGCTACTGTTCACTGTCAAGGCTGTATTCGTATTTTCAAGCTGTAGCAGTATCTTAAGGCTTTGTATATCAGACAGACACAGAAAACCAACACCAAATTAACAAATCAAGATAAAACCCTGCAGACAAAGGACTTTAGGACATGTGAATGAGAAATAACAGGGCTGGCAGGTGTCAAATAAGGAGTGAATCCCATGATTGCCGTCAAAAATAATGGAAAAGCAGCCTTTGAAACCTAGACGCTGAGCAGTAACTGGCTTCCATGAAGAGATTTGGTGCCCAGAACGTCTGCATTGAAATCTCACTTCTTTCCAGGAGAGCCAGGCTAGCTACACAGAGAAACCTAGTTTCAAAAAACCAAAAAAAAAAAAAAAAAAGGGGGGGGGAGGAGAAAGAAATCTCACTTCTGCTCATTAGGCCATTGGTAACATGGTATGGGTTTTCTAGGTCATGGATTCAAATCTGACCTTTGGCTGCAATCCTTGTGCTATATATAAGGTAGAGAAAGATCAAGGGAGACCCCCAACATCGATCTGTGGCCTCTATATACTCCTCACACATATATATGCAGAAAAGCTAATCTATAAAAGACAACTAGCTATAGAGAAACCATAAGAATGAGAATTGGCAATATTTCTAGAGTACTTGTTTCTAAAGCTCTTCACAGTACTTTACCACATCCTAACAACCTCGAACAAAGATGAGATTCTCCCAATTTAGATATGAAGTCACTGAGGCTTGAAAGACTGACCTTGCCAAGGTCACAGAATGAGAAAGTAACTGATCTTGGACCTGACTTCAGAACAAATGGCCTCAAGTGGTTTCCCATCTCATGACTTCATCCCACTGTGCCTCCCCCTCTCCTCGGCACAGCACCAGGGCCCAGAACAGATCCTGGGAAAACATGTCTTGCATCAGACAGAAAATGCATTCCCCCAGGGACCCAAGAAGTTAGGTGATCCTGACAAGACCCTTGGGCTTGGAATCTGAGAGGGAAGGTTTAAATTCCAACTCCTAGGTGTACCTGGGCAAGTTCCTAAGTAGCTATATATTTGCATAGTGGTTTAGTGCAGAATATACCCCTGGGACTGTTGAGAAGGTGAAATGAGATCATTTGTCTCCACATGGTAGCTATGATTAACACCTCCCAGGAAAGAAGAAATCTTTATGCAGTCGTGAGCTGTGGAGTGATGCTGGTCTATGTTTGTCTCCCACTTACTGGGTGAAAGTGAACCTGGCGAGGAAGACTCTGCCACTAAGCTTCAGTCTCCTCACCTGCAAAAAGGAGATGGTGAGAACACACCTACCTAGAGTGTTACTAAAAACCAAATGAATAGCGAGCTAGCATGAGTTTACACATGCTAGCAACTGACTGGCCCATAGCGAATTCTCAGACAATGTCGTAGCCGAATGCTGACTCCCTGAAGGGGCCTACTTCCTATTTCTGTGGCTTGCAGCAGAAGGCAGGTGGGAAGGAGGCATGTGGGGACCACAGTCACCTGGCTGGAGTATCCCATCACTGGCTGCAGCCCCTTTATTGATGAGGTGACTAATCTGGAGGTAAGGCCCATTCTGGATGATGATCAGGCCCAATCCCAGGCTGCCCACGGTGAGTTTGGTCTGCTTCACTTTGTTCAAGCTGTGTACAGACGCCTTGCCCTTGAGGCTGTATCCTTTTTCTAACAGAACAAGAGGAACTTGTTTCAGTCATTTATCAAGACAACAGCATGGCAGTGGTGTTGTGGAGCTCTGAAACCGCACTTTGGGGGCACTTATCCAGTCAGTTACCTAGTCTTCAGTTCCCCCTTTTGGAAAGGGTGTGGAAGTTAAACAGGACAGCTAAAGGGCTACTCTACAGTGCTAGTACATCATGGGTGCTTAATATCAGTTGTTATTATCATCATCCATTCACTTTGGAAATGTCTACTGATGCAAGCAGTGTACTCAGGCCCTGGGTTTACTATGGGCTCATTGCCCTCGTGGATCTTAGAGCCTAGTAGAGGGCACAGCTGTCTGTCAGTTATGCAAACACAAATTGGATGCTAAATAGGAAGAAAGGGCAGAGCGCTCTGAGGGTAAACAACAGGGCACCCAAGTTTCACATAGGGATAAGGACCGTGTTTCCCTGAAAGGAGTAAATATGCATCAAGGTGAGAGAACCAACGAGCTAGATGGGGGGAACAAACAGAATCAAGGCTCTATGGCAGGAAGGAACCAGCCTTGATGGGGATGTGAAGGAGCAAGCAGCACGGGAAGGTGGTGGGAGGTCCACTGCCTGGCAGATAGGCCGCCATCCAGGCTTACCTAAAGGAAATCTTGGAAGTCATGTAAGCTGGACATGATCACATTGTCATTGTTTTAAATAAAATCACCATGCTGGCTGCTGTGTGCTATGTGGAACCCAGAATGGAGCTGGGAAATGTAAAAGCAGACTGCAGTCACTCGGCATGCCACAGCCCTGCCAATTGAAATGGACCTTGGTAGATGTACACAGCATCCGGGAGGAGATATACCGCTCCACACACAACTCCTTCTGTAAGGGCCAGTGGTGCTCTGAAATTCACCGGGCCTTGTATGATCCGGATCACTGCTGAGATGGGCTTCCCAGCCTCCCATAGGCAGCTGTGGGGACTCATGAGGCTCCTGGCTGTCCTCAAAACAAATGTCCTTGCTGGACAACTCCAACAACTTCAGTTGGAGAACTGAAGCTTACAAGTTAAATGTGCTTTAAAAGTCATCTTGTTTTGAAAGAGAGCAGTGGGGTGGACAAGGTGGAGCAGCAGCGAAGTCTAACAGCCTGAATCCAATCTCCAGGACCCACGTGGACGAGAACTGACTCCCACAATACCCACAATACACACACAGGTATAATTTTAAAAATTTAAGGAGAGCAGAGTGAAAGGATTCCCTCTATACAGGATTCCACATTTAGCCATTCTCCACGGAAAAAGCAAAATTTTAGAAAACATGGGAAGTACCAGAAATCGGGGTGGGAAAAGGGCAATTGCAAGGTAATTTAGGGGAGGTGAACATGTTCCCTCACTAGATTGTGGTAGTGGTTAAGAGTGTCATATATTTGTCGAAAGTTAGAGCTGTCCACTGAAAAAGAGTATCTCGTTGTATCTTGATGAACAAACAGTGGTTAAGAGATTCCCATGTGTGGCCGCCATTTTACAGGCGAGGCAAATCTAGGGAGGCTTGGAACCCAAGGCATCATCCTTTTCCTATTTCTCCATTTACCATTTTTGCTTTTGAGGAAGCCCTTCTCCATTGCCCAGGGCGGGGCTCTCTTGATCCTCCCAGGAATCTGTCCAACCTCCAACTGTTTGGAATCCTGGAGGCAGAAGATCAGGACCACAGGCCACGGGGCAACATTGGCGCCGCCCGTCCCTCAGAATGGCCGCCAGGGGGCGCTGCAAGGCTGCTTCTCAGCTTTTGGTCCGCCGCCGGATAGTCGTTTCGAGGCTGCAATAGATAGACCCTGGAAAACGTGGAGTGGAACAACTCCAATGTAGAGTGTGAAAATTTATATGGGGGAAAAAAGGAAAGTTCTGCAGGAACGAGCAGAGTGCCTGCTTCACACAAGGCTCTTCATTCGTTGGTGGGGAAAGTGGGCACAGGGCAAGAGGAGAGGGGGGAGGGCCTGCAAATGTGAGCAACAACGTTGCTGGAGGTCCGGAGAAGATCCCAGGATCCCCTTTCACGGTGGTATCAAAATATTGTTACATCAACCACGCTAATTGCCTTCCCAGTGCACTTTATTCGTGTGTGTTTTAGATGAGAAGGGGCCAAGAATGGCCCCAAAACAATGAGTCACTGTTAGAAGATGGATTATTGCTTCCTTTGCTTTCCCAAAATAATCCTTCCTCCCCCCCACATTTACCCATACAACAAAAATTCACTAGAAGCCAGTCTGTGGCTTCTGGAGATGCTGAGGACATGAGAGTATATGAGACAGACAGACTTTACCCTCTTGGACAGACTTTACCCTCTTGGAACACACACGCACACTCACACGTACATTTTCTCCCCAAGACAGGGTTTTTCAGTGTAGCCCTGGCTGTCCAGGAACTCTCTCTGTAGACCAGGCTGTGCTTGAACTCAGAGATCCACTTGTATCTGCCTCCTGAGTGGTGGGATTAAAGACGTGCGCTACCACTGCAGGGCCAGAACTTGTATTTTCAATACAGATAAAGGGGAAATTTTTAGGAAACTATAAATTATGGAAAATAAATTCTAGAAGAAAGAGAAAATAGTATAGTGAAGTGGGTCACCACTCTGATGAGAAAAAAAGTAACCACCTTGCTGCAGGGTATCCAGCCCTTTAACAAATAGCAAGCAACACCTATTGGAAGTCAGGCTGTGCCAAGACTTTTAGGGCAAACCTGGGTAGGTCTCAGCTTAGTCTTGTTTCTCTAGCTCTGGCCAAACAAAGCAGGACAGGTTTTCGTTGGCTAGATCCCATCTTCTAGAGTTTCAGGCAAAGAGTACCTCCCACTGCATTTCTTGTGATGGGCCACCTTTTCTAGTACAGCAGGAATCTACTCAGGACCCAAGTGTACTTAATCACAAGTGCATCCTTTACCTCCATCTTCCTGCCGGCGGGAGAATGATGAGAAAATGTGGGGATAATGCACATTAGCCTTCTCTCCTTCTTGGGTGGGAAAATCTCTTTGAGTAGATGCCAAGTTCACGCTGTCTAGGAGGAATGTGTGACACAAACTCCCAAGGACACTGTGCTGTCTAGACTTCCTGTCAGAGTTAAGTAACTTGGCCTTCCCCTCTCCCCTCCATCTCCTGGTGCTCCCTTTGAGAGTGCTTTGCCCAGGATCCCAGGTCCCTAGAGCAGCTAGCAGTGAGTGGCCAGTGCAGAGTCATCCCAGAGCTCCCAGCAAACCTAGCTGTGGCCCTGCCATGGCTGCCCTATAACCTGACTCTCTGTCCAGTCCTGTTTCTTTTCCTCCACCCAGAGATATGGAACCCGAAAGCATTCGCTAATAACTCCTTGCAACTCAACCTCTTTTCCAGAGAACCCAACCCACAGCATCAAGTGCTAGAGATAACCTGAAGTGTAGCTGCTAAGAAGGGATTCAGGAGCTGAACCACCAATGGAAAGAGGACCGATTGTTAGGAGGAGAACTTGGGCTGTCTCTGACACAGGGAAGCCCAAGAATGCAAAATGTTTCTTTACAGATGGGGTGGTGTAACAGAAGAAGAAATGTACTAGCATGGATCGTGAACACATGACAAGACACCCCTCTGGCCAGGAGCTGTCAACAACAGCAGTCCCCAGAAAAGCAGCAGACTGCTGCTACTGTCAGCAATGGGAAGCAATGTTCGGCACTCAACCAGTCCATCTGGTTGTCACGGTCCTCTCCCGTCCTGCTTCTTACCGTGGGCAACTGTAAAAACTGCATCTTAAAAGGTGGACAGCAACATTGGGGGGCTCAGACATGGGGAAGTGAAGGTCTAAGCCACCCCAACATGTAAGTCACATCAGAGGTTCCGACAAGAGATAAGAGGAATTGTGGGTAAGAGAGGGATCAGTCTTGCCTCAAGATAGCAGTGCCCCTCTCTGGTAAGAGGGCCACCACAGTCCTGCAGGAGCTGATCTCTGACCCTAAAAGAAAATCAAAATCGAAAACTAGGCCATAAAAAGAAACGATAAGTTCTCTGTTTCTTTTTTGAGACAGTCTCCCTATGTAGCCCAGGCCTGTCTTAGAATCCATAGTCCTCCTCCCTCAGCCTGCCATAGACAAGAATCGAAGGCATGTGCCCCCACACCCAGCCTTGTATACACTTTTCAAATTTTTTCTTAGTTTGGTATGTAGATACACATCTTTAACCAGTGCTCGGGAGGCAGAAGCAGGTGGATCTCTGTGAATTTGAAGCTAGCCTGTCTACACAGTGACATTTGAGGTCTGAATTCTATACCAGCCCGGGCTACATAAGAAAGATCCTGTCAAAAGGCAGGCAGTGGTGGCACTTGCCTTGAATCCTAACACCCAGAAGACAGAGGAAGGCAGATCTCTGAGTTCAAGCCCAGCCTGGTCTACAGAGTGAATTCCAGGGCAGCCAGGGCTACACAGAAAAACCCTGTCTCAAAAATCAGAAAACAAAAACACTTTATGATTACAAAGTTACGGAATGTATTGCAAAATGCACCTATGGAGCAAATACTGGCCTTTGAAGTGCAGGTGTCCCCTCACAGCAGAGGCTGGTCCCTAGCTTTGGGGATGGTGTAGGTCAATTTAAGGGTGTTTGTGCATGTTTACTTGCATGTGCAAGGACAGAGGTCAATGCCACTCTCCATCCTTTTCAAAACAACAACAAAAACCAAACAGGGTCTTTCACTGACCCTAGAGCTCACCAATTTGGTCAGCAGGTCCCAGGAATCCTCCGGTCTCCACTTCCCCCAGCAGGGGGATCGCAGGAGCTGTGCCTGGGCTCAATGAGCTCTGAGCAAATCCTCTGGAAGTCCCTTACTGACTGAGCCATCCGCCCAGCCCTCTGCTAGTCTTCTTGAGAAACTGTCCTTGGCTGGATAGGCTACCTTCCCTCAGGTTACACCCAATTCCTGGGGTAGCACCTCATGCCTGCTCAGTACTAGAAGACCTCATCCTGACAGAATCAAAACACCAACCTTAGCTTGAGACCTCTCTTTCAGTCTGCCAAAGCCTCCTGCGCCTGCAGCTGATTTCTGCCCAATTCCACTTCCTCTCTTCCCCACACAGGAATCAGTCCTAAAAGCGCTCCCTATAAACACCGATCAATAACTTTTCATCTCGGGAGACAGTTCCAAGAGAACCAGCTTACAAGACAAACTGCCATTTGAGCCCTGGGTCTATCTATGATCCTCACCTCTGGATCTGACGTTTGTCTCTAACCCTATGCATTCCAGGTACACATATACAACATATCTACCACACTCTTGGCCCACGTACTAAACTTGACCCCCAGAGAAAAAGTGTGTTCATTATCCTGCCAGGGCAAAGATACTCCTTCAAGTGCAGAGTAATGGTACAATGTCTTCCAGTGTTCCCTGAAGTCCCATCTGGATTCAACCTCTTCTGAGCTGAGTCCTGCCATCCATCACAATAAAGTACACCATATTCACAGCCCTTTAACAGTCACAGTATGGCTATTTATGTCTTCAGGCTGCCAGCAT
The DNA here is from genome assembly GCF_004664715.2 of Peromyscus leucopus. Taxonomy (NCBI): domain Eukaryota; kingdom Metazoa; phylum Chordata; class Mammalia; order Rodentia; family Cricetidae; genus Peromyscus; species Peromyscus leucopus. The sequence continues at coordinate 84,065,184 of NC_051063.1, read as the reverse complement.
AGATCCCTCCTGGGGGCTCTCTATGATCTTCTGGGTCCCCAAGGACTTTCTGCCATAAGGAGCATGGTGGCTCATCTCTGAATAGAAAGATCCCAGCTGTTTTATTCAGGTGAGTGATGGGATAGTTCTATTACAAAGAGAGTCTGTTGGGGGAGTTAGGAGAAAACGACCCAAAGCAAGGACATAGATTTCTCAAGTTCAAGTCAGCAGCAGAGCTGGGGGTCAGAATATATCTCTGCATCCTTTTTGCTCTACCTCATGCCTCCCTCCTAAGGCCCTCAGCTTTGCTTCTACTAAAATCACGATACAGCTGAAGGAAAAGGAACTGTTTTGTTCTATATATCTCAGATATGGAATGTTGAATTATCAGTGCTATTGGAAAAGAAGAATATAGTGTGGGACTAAATGGGAAACAACGGGAACTCTGTGAACAGTGTATTTGGGTTCTTATAACTATGCCCCCATTCTAGTTGGCAGGAAAAGCTCAGGTAAGTCACTGTTATCTGCAATGATATGCAGCCACTAGCCTGACGGAAAAAGATGTTCGAATCCTAACACACACACACACACACACACACACACACACACAATCATCTCAATCATCTGAGGTCTAGAATCTTTTTTTTGGGGGGGGGGGTTTCTAGACAGGGTTTCTCTGTGTAGTTTTGGTGCCTGACCTGGATCTCACTCTGTAGACCAGGCTGGCCTCGAACTCACAGAGATCCGCCTGGCTCTGCCTCCCGAGTGCTGGGATTAAGGGCGTGTGCCACCACCACCTGGCTCTAAGGTCTAGAATCTTGGATAGAGTAATACACATCAAGAAGTTCTGGAAAATACTGTTAAGGTAAAAGGAAGAATTTATACTTTTATTTATTTTTTTTAAACACCAGAATTAAAGCAGTCTCATTCCACTGAGCTGTAGTTTTGAGAGTTGCAAACTGTTCCAACACTTAACCTTGGCCAGTTATGACCATCAGTGAATATTGGTCAGGAATTCCCTACTGTACCACTATAGCTTCTTTTATTCTGGGCAATCAAAACAATAAATAAGAAGCCAAAACTATGACTCCTTCAAACTTCCCTGGTACTTAAAAAGAGAAAAAGTGAAGAGCTACTGCAGTAAACTGATGTGCATTGTCTGGATCCTCAGGGCATATGAATTACCTTGTGTCATTGTCTATGGCAGAGGAAAAATAAATTATGTAATTAAAAATATTTGCCCCCAAGAGACCAATGTTTGGCTGAAGTCTTTAGACCAGCAATCAAAGCCTTTCTCCCCAATCTTTGTGGTGCACTGATATCACGGCACATTTCTGCAAGGATGCTGGATTTGGTAGAATTTGAAACCTGCTGAGTTTTGTGGACACGTAGGCATTCCAGAAATAGAAACAGATGTCACTCTTCTAGGTCTTTCTAGAGATAGCTTAGGTGGTACATAAGCAGAAAAAATCATCTCCATTTGCTCTATGGGGTGCTGAGAAAAAGATGGATCTCTTTTTCGGGGTTAATTGGTGATTTTGCAGAGAGCCATGCTGGAGAGAAACCTCCAGGGGATAGAAAAACCATAGACAAGCCTCTGTTATCGTGACAATTTATATTACTGTTTCCTGTTTATGCACTCAATCTAAGGCTCTCCCCACACCTCACTCTGTAAATAGTATCACTAAACATCTGGCTGGTGAAAACTAACCAGCACTTCAGGTCTCCTTCCGTTATCACCAAGTCCTTCCCTCTGCAAACCCGCACATCTGCCCGCCCATTTTTCTCTATCTTGACTGCCCTGGCTAAAAGCCACAGTTCTGTCTTAGATTAGCTGGGCACCCTGCTGTCCCTACATTCGCGGCCCCTTCCCGACTAGGATGAATTGACACGACAGCTCTTCACTATCTAATTAAGGTCACGGCACTCTCCTTGTCGGAAACCCTCCCGTTCCTTCACATGGCGTCTGGAACCAAATCCAAACACCCATTTGGTCCGTGAGTGAATCTAAGGGCAGGGTCTCACTCTTCAGCCCAGGCTGCCATGGAACTGACGGCTCTCCCGTTTCCGCTTCCCCAGGGTTGGGATTTACGGGCGCGTAAGCACCCGAATTCCACCTCTGGCCTCTGCCTACCTCTTCTCACACCACCCTCTGGTCCCCCGGGCCATTTAGCAGCTTCCCTGAACGTGACAACCTTCCCGCTTGCCCTCCCCGCCGGGGGCGCTTTCCTGACTCTGGCCCAGCTGCACCTGAACCTCTCAGGACAAATCTCAAAGATCTCAGAGGCCTCTGCCTCGAACCACCATTGAGCCCACAGCAGCCCACAGCGCGGGGGCAGAGCCGACGCCCCCTCAGGAAGACGAGGCTGAGCCGTCCTGGGCGCCGCCGGCCGGCGCGTGGTTTCGCTTCCGGGTGAGGGGCGGGCGGGCCGAGCAGTTCCGGGGCGGGCGGCGGCTGCGGGTCCCGGCGCGGAGGGCGCGAGCGCGCGGCGCGGGCCGAGGGCCGAGGGCGGCGGCGCGGGGACCCCGGGGCCCGGCGGCCCATGGGGCGCGAGGCGTGAAGCCGCGGCCTGCCCTGCGGTGGGGGGTGGGGGGAGCGGGGCGGGGCGATGGATAAACTGACCATCATCTCAGGATGTCTCTTTCTGGCCGCCGATATCTTCGCCATCGCCAGCATCGCCAACCCGGACTGGATCAACACCGGGGAGTCGGCGGGTGAGCGGCTTGCACGGGCCGGGAGGGAGGCCGTCCCCCCACCCCGGGTCGGCGGTCCCGAGGGTTAAAGGTCGGCGCCGGGGTGGGGGCGGGTGGGGACTGCTTAGCTGTGGCTCCCCCTTTCCCCTCTGGAGTGTATGTGGTTATAATCTTTGCTTTATTTTAGGCCCGGGAGCTATGATAATACTAATAATAAACTTCATTTTATGGAGCATCTTTCATTCCAGTGTATCTCACGCACACGAGCGCGCTCGCGCGCGCGCACACACAAACACACACACACACACACACACACACACACACACACACACACACACACACACACACACACACACACACACACACACACACACACACACACACACACACACACACACGCTGGGGATGTCTTAATAGTAGTTAGAAAATTAAATAACACATTAGAATCTCAGGCAGCCCCAGCGGCATTGCCTGCTGGAACACTGGAGCTGGAGGCGGGTGTGTGTGTGTGGGTGCCCTCAAGAAAGAGGCGGGCATCTTTCCGAAGGGTATCCCAGGTGAATGCGCTGGCAGGGTTCTCAGCTCCAGCCCTCTTCTCTCTCCCTCTCTCCCTCTCTCTCTCCCCCCGCCCCCCCCCATCCCTAGACCTGCGAGACCAAACCTTTAATTAATGTAAACAGTTGTCAGGAGAGCCGCTCAGAACTAAGGAACCGGCTTGGTTTTGAACTGCTTGTTCAGTGCAGGTGAAGGGAATGAGGGGTGGGAATGTCAGGGCTCCTTCAGATGACTTGTTATAAAATGTGTCTCCACGCTGTCAAACTTCTTAAGTGTCACTTAGGGTTCTCAGTTTATCCAGCAATATTTTTAGCTCTTAAAAAAAAAAGCTGTAGCTGGGACATTTGTTGCTTCCTCCTCCCTCTCTCTAATCTAGACCTAGTGGCACAAAATCATGCTATCAGATTTATTGGTTATTAAAATAACACTAAAGAATTCTACTTTTCTTGACTGCAGAGTTTTAGCAGAGCTCTTCATTGTAATGAGTAAAAAGGGAGTTTTGGAATCATGGGGAATTTGTAATACCTGTGGGCTGTTTCTAAAAGTGTTGCTGACTCCAGACAGTTTTTTTCAGTTATGTGTGTGACATTCAGTTCGTTACCACTGTTGTTTTTACTCTAAATGTATGTGTAGTGATTCCTTTGTGAGACTTTCTTTGGGGCTTTACATACTTAGGAGCAAAGGGTCACACTGTTGAGAGATACTTATTGGAAGAAGATTTTTTTAGGGGGAATCCCTGCAGGTGGTGGATGAAATGTCTCTAGCAAGATAGACTCGGGAAGGGAACTGTTACTATACATTATATAAGAGACGAGAGCGGTAGTGGTGCCGCATTCCTGAGATGATGTTGCAAAGGCCACTCATTCAAAAGAAAGCGAGAGTGGAGTGAATGCAGCACTTTCAGATTGGAAGTTAAAGTCGCCGTCGGCTGTGAGTTGGCAAAGGCAGTGGTCTAAAGTTTGGAGAAAGTAGAAAATGCTTGAAAAAAGGAAAGAGCTGCAGAGAGAGCATGCCAGGTGGTGGGACAGTCAGGTCGCACCAACGCTTTGTGGATGCCAGTGGTTGTGAATGTACAGTGTGACAACCTTCCTGCCCCACTGACCTCTAGTCGTGGCCAGATGCTTTGAGACTGGTGTAGCCTGAGTAGTGAATTTTCTAAATGCCCTTGGAAATAAGAAAACATCAAAAATACTAATACAAAAATCTAAGAGATGCCTCATCAAGCTTGGAGGTTTTTATCTACGTAAGGAAAAAAGCAAAGCAGCCAAGGTGTTGAGGGTATTGACAGAGAAAGTGAAGGAAAAGCTGATGGATTGGCCAATCAGACAGCAGATGGTGTATGGTCAGTAGAACTGTCGACACAATGTAATTAAAGACCAAAGTGAGAACATTGCTGTAGCAGAGCTCAGTGGCAGGGGATGGTGGGCATAAGACCCAGAGGGTAGCGGGGTGAGGGTCTGTGCTGAAATGAAGTCTCACACTTCAGAGATGATTTTTGTCCACCTACCAGTTTGCCTCGCTACCTCAGGGTGTCCGTTAGTTAAATATTCTGTAGCTAGAGGAGGACTCATAAGAGGCAGTAGGAAAAGTTTTCAGAATTCTCTTAGTCCTTACCTTAAGTGGGTCAAGAAATAGACCCCCTAAAAGTTCAAAATAAAGGTGGCATTGTAGCTTATTGTTAAGCACCTGCCTTGCGTGCATGAGGCCCTGGGTTTGGTCTGCAACTGCGGAGGGTGAGAGGGAATGGACTGAAGTACTCCTGTGCAGTGTGTGCCCTCTGATAAGGTGCACTTGAACTGGGTATTCATTGGAATGCTCAGTGCACTTTTACCTGAGCAGACAGATGTTATCTTAAGTTTAAAAGCAAAACCAAAAAATAAATATAAAAAATAAAAATAGTTACATCTTTTCAAATCAGAACAATTACAAGAAGTGCAACTAGGATGTGGGGTGGTAGGACTGGCCCCACTCCAAGGTCTCCACAAGAGTGACGTCCCTTGGTAGCAAAAATTTAGCAATTTCCCTTCAATGTATTGTATTCAGTCTATGTACATTTTGATGTTTTGGTGTTTTATTACAGTCTTTCAAAATTTATTTTACTTTATGTCTATGGGTGTTTTGCCTACATGGAAGCCTGGTACTGGATGAGGCCAAAAGAGGTTGTCAGATCCTCCGAGACTGAAGGAACAGATGGTTATGAACTACCATGTGGGTGCTGGGGATCAGACTTGGGTCATTTGGAAGAGCAGCCAGTGCTCTTAACTGCTGAGCCATCTCTCCAGCCATCTTATTGCAGACTTTAAATTTTTTTTAAAAAATCTACAGCAGAACGCTTAGAGCTAAAGTGATCTGCACAGTGTAGTTTGAAAACCACTGTAGTGAACTAAGGAAAGCTCAGGATTTGGATCCAAGCACCGTCATTTGCTGGCGTTGTGGTATTGGCTCAAGTCCTGTACCCTCTCCATGTCTGCTTCCTCCTCTGTAAGACAAAGGCGTTAGCCACTTCCTTGGCTGCTAGTGATGGCAAACTCATTAATTCACAGGAAGGATTAAAAATGGTGCCTGGGCCAGGTGATGGTGGTACTCAGGAGGCAGAGGCAGGCAGATCTTTGTAAGTTCAAGGCCAGTTTAGTCTACAGAGGGAGTTCCATGACAGCCAGGGATACACAGAACAACTCTGTCTTGAAAAAACAAAACCAACCTAACAAACAAGCAAAAAATGGTGTTTGACATTTGTATTGCTGTTTTGCAATAAGCCTTAAACTTTTACTGTGGGAAATGACTTGGTTAGATGTTCTTGGAAATATGTAAGCATCAAGAGTAACATACCTGAGCTTTGGGCTAGGTGCCCTCCCTCTTGCTTTGTGTTTTCTCAGTCACTTCTGTATTGTTCCTCTTGCTCCATTTCTCACCTCCGTTCTCTAACCTTGGTGCTCCTCAGTGTCTGTGTCTCACAACAAAACCCCAGCTGATAAGCTGGGTTACCGCAAGATTGGAGACCACACTTTGGAGTGGCAGAGTTTTTAAGTTTGCTTTTCTGTACTGGTCCAATACAGAAAGGGCACATCCTGTGTATTTTTACCTAGCTGTGGGAACCTTTCCTGCATTTGTTCTGATAGCTGTGGCTTCTGCAGATATAATGAAACAGTGTTTGCAAGGGAAAGTGCCTTGGGAAAGCATTTCAAGAAGGACCTTTGACAGTGTCCATTAGTACAACCAGGAACGTTTAGTGCTGGATGGATATAATGACACAGTTACATACTCTGCTCTGTGGAGGGCAGATTCCTGCTGGCTGGTGGACTCAGCATTAACAGCAGTATTGCTTATGTAGTGCTGTGTGATATCTGAAGCCTACGGACTTCGACTACTTGCTTCGATTTCTTTGGCTTTGTGCATTTGGCTGATGTGAAATCGGCGTTTCCACATTCTCCTGTTTTTTCAGTGTTGTATATGACATATGAGTGTCATTGTGGCCAGGGTTCCTTTTAAGAAAACTTTGCTAGGGCTATGGTGTAGAGGTTCTGTGGTAGTGCCTTTGCCCAGTATACAGGAGGCCAAGTTTGAGTACTGGGAAGGAATCTGTTCCTTCAGGTGTTACCTACACTTTTGTTTGTCTTAAATGAAGTTTAAATTAAATTGAATTCTTTAGGGATTCAAATTTTTGCCAGATTATAGAATAGGAAAGAGGCAGATCTGAGTTTGAGTCTTCGAATGTTGGCTTTGGGCTTCATAGACATTTCTTAACCTCACTGTCACCTTTTCCTTTTGTCCCTAAAGAAACTTTTTGTGGCCAAAAAACCCTGTAAATTTTAGCATGATCAATAGTTAAGCTATTTCAAATCTCTAAATTCTTGTATGGAGGTATCATCCCTCTACAGCAAGCGTTTCAGTGACCTCCCTAAACAGACTGGCCTACTGTTCTCTGTGAAGATTGCCGGAGCTTCTTCTCTACACCTAACCAAAGTCTCTAAAGTGGATATGTAAGGAAAGGTTACATCATTTGCTCCTGAAGGCATTTCCATTCTTCTTTCTGTTCAAATGGATGTTGGTGTTTGAAGTAGAGGACTCAGACATTAACACCCTCATCTCTGCTGCTCTTTCTGTTTTTTGAAACAGGGTCCATTTCAGGCTGACCCTGAGCTCATTGTATGAGTGAAGGTTCTCTAAAGGGACAGAACCAGTACAGGGTATCTCTATTATAAGAGGGGATGTCCTAGACTGGCTTACAGCCGACAGGTCTGGGTGTTCATCAGTGGCCATCTACATGCTGGAGAGGCTGAGAAGCTGCTTGGTCCAGGACTAGATGCCTCAGCAGCCCAGACTGGCTCCAAAGGCCCGGGAGGCCCAAGGCTGGATTCCATGGCGGCGGCAGCAAGAAGCAAGGAGGCAGGCAACACTGTTTTCTTCTGACCTGTCCAAATAGAGGCTGTCCTCCAGGTATTACCTTCTCTGAGGAAGGTCTGTCCTTTCTGGAAATACCTCCACAGACCAGCCCAAAGATGTGTCCTGTTGCCAGCTGGGAGACCAGCCTCCAGACTGCCCAGGGCTTGAGAGGAATCCATGGCATTGGTGTATCCTAAGACTTTTCTATCTGAGGGGGTTAGGGAAAAAGACACGCACTCTCTTGATGGTTTCCTTTTTTATTCTCCTATGTTCTTCTGTCTTCTTTCTACTGTATACTTTTTTTCCTATAGTTTATATACCCCAACAGAGTTTTTCAGGCAATATAGGAATTACAGTGTGGTTGCATTCTATTTTTCAAGTAAATGATTACAGTGAATACAAAACAAACAATAAAAAACAGCATGTTTTCCATATTCCTTACATGATTAAACATTTTGCATATTACAGGTGAAAAACAAATTATCCCAAAAAACCACATATATTCATACCCAAGCAACTTGTTTTAGATTAGCCATGTGGCAAGCAAGGTGTTCTCAGTCAGATCTTTTACTGGCAGGCTGCCGTTGTGCAGTTACAAAGAAAGGGGCAGTTACTCTATTACTTATCTTGAAAGCTAGTCTTATAAGGAATCTTAAAGGAATCACAAACCTAAACTTTTATATATGAAAAAGAATCAGTCAGCTCTACTTTAAATCTTTGGGGTGCATACCCACTCATCAATAGTTTTTTCCTTTTTTTATTTTTTAAGATTTATTTATTATGTATACAGTGTTCTGTCTGTATTTATCCCTGCCTGCCAGAAGAGGGCACTAGATCTCACTATAGATGGTTCTAAGCCACCATGTGGCTGCCAGGAACTGAACTCAGGACCTCTGCAAGAGCTGTCAGTGTTCTTAACCTCTGAGCCATCTCTCCAGCCCTCAATAGGAGATTGAGGGCAGGAATGGACACAAGGAATTAATCATCACCTTTGGTTATCAGTCAATCCTAGCAAGAAAGGCTTGTTAGCTAATAATAATTGGGCTGCTTTGTTCTTGTTCCCTGACCTTAATGAGTTCCTCATTCAACTATGTGCCTTTCTAAAACTTTAGATTATCTTCTTGAGTTTTTCACCTCAAAGCTATTTGACAAAAACATCTTAGTCTAACTTTAAGATATTTTCAAAGCTTTGTTTCAGCTGTGATGCACTCAGAAACCTGTGAACACATCTTCCAACATTAAGGTTAAAAGAATTTAAGCTAGCTGGGCTAACAGGGACTCACTTGTTTTTCTTAATCATTATCCTGCAACACAGTCTGTACAGCTCCTCAATAGAAACTCATGTGTTCTAGCTGTGTGACACTTCCTTGCATTTTATTTTTATTCATCAAAACTCGGTATAAACTAACATTATTAGTTATACAGTACAGCTTAGGAAAGAATCATCTTCATAGTAATACAGGTAAAATTATGAAGGAAATTCATATAATCTACAGGTAAAAATGCCCAGTAGAACAAGATGTATCCATGAGATAAATATACTACATTACAGGAAGTGGGTGGGGATCTTCCACATCCATTCACACCATGCCAGATACCAGAGGAAAATGGCAGCAGCAAACAGGCACAGCAGAAGCAAAAGACATTCCAGGGTCTGTGGTCTCGGGGTCTTGCCCATCCGAGATTCACCCATCAGAGAGTTTCCTCCTGGTGGGCTGACACCTTGAACTTCAATTGCCACCTGCTGCTTCTCTGACATGGCCACCGGCAGTGTCCCTTAGCCGTTTCTAGAGCTGGTTTAGTTGATAAGATTATCGAATTCACTGTGTAGCCCAGCCAGATCAGCCCACTGTCCTGCCTCTGCATCCTGATTACGGGGATTACAAGGCATATATATGGCAACACGGTCACCAGCTTTATCCCTTTTCCTCTTTTAAATTCATTGAGGAGGAAATAATTAGGAGCTAAAATGTGATGTCAGTACTTATAAAGAGGATCTTAATGACTGGCTTATTTGGGGATGAGCATTTTCCTACTACTAGATCCCAAAATGTAGACCTAACTCTTCAGTCCTAAGCAGAAGCGGGAACCTGTGCCTACAGGACCTCTGGAGGGAAATGTTTTCACAGGAAAAACCCTGGGCTACGTATGCCTGGTTTTGTCTCATACTAACAGATGAAGTCACTCAATCCCTTCTCCATGCCCTCCCTGCTGTCCTTGTCTTTGATGGATAGAAACTTGTCTGTTTTTACTCAGAAAATGGCCAGCATTTCCTGAGGATATGTTTCCTTTTTCTCAAGACTAAAGACTGGAAGATACTTGGGGAATGGAGAGACTTGGGGAAAGAGGTATCATTTCCCTTTTGGTTCCTGCCATCTTACCCAAAGTACGCAGTTAAGTCTCACATAGGCGACTGTGGCATGATGGGCAGTTCTCTGAGACTGGCGCAACGTCCACATGTAGGTCCTGGCCTATGTGCTGGTTTAAAACATCAAAACACACCTACCTAAGCAGACTCACTTATTAAGTATGGGGAAATTATTATTGAATAATAATTGCAAAGCCTTTCCTCTGAGCTGCAATAACTTCAGTGTTCACAGACATGTGGCTTGAAGCAGCTCTATGACGTCATTGCTGAAGCCAGCCTACTCAGAACTTGTCCTGTCAGTCCCATGGGGACTTGTCAAGAGAGACAAGGTCTGATCACCAAGAGAGCAGAAGTCTCAAGATGTGTTCTCTGCTTTAGGAAGCATCCATAATATTTCTTCATAAGTCTTTTGAGCCTTTCTCCAATAAAATCTTTTCCAGCAACTTTACTGAGTACCATTTACATCATAAAATTTACTCAAATTGTATATACAATTCAGTGGTTTTTAGTTTATTCACAAAGTTGTATACCAGTATTACCACATCAATTTTAGGGTGTTTTCATCATTCCAGAAAGCAAGCTCATCCCTCTTAGCCATCATCCTGACTTCCTAACCTTAAGGAACCACTAATCTTTCTACCTAGAGAGTTGCAGGTTCTGGGTATTTTAGATAAGTGGAATTTTGTTATTGGTGTTTTCATTTATATTTTTAAAGTTTATCCATATTGGACTTTAAAAATACTTTTTGTTATTGAGTAATATTCCATTACAGCAATAAATTACTTTTTATTTACCCATTTACTAGTTGATAGAAGAAAATTCTGTAGTGATAAGGTAGTCCACCAGTGTTCTTTTTAAAAGTAAAATTATGGAGCTGGACAGATGGGTCAGTGGTTAAGAACACTTGCTGTTTTTGTGGAAGACCCAAGTTCAGTTCCCAGCACCTGTATCAGGTGGTTCACAACTACTTGTAATTCTAGCTTCAGGGGATCCAACACCCTCTTTTGGCCCCCACAGGCATCTGCACTCATGTGTACATACCCACACATAGATATACACATATATACATAACTAAAAAATAATCGTCCTTTTTAAGTGACACTATCAGAATTTATACATATCAAGTAATAAGAACTTTGGATAAAATTCAAAGACAAGTCTTTTATAGTATTCACAGAATATGCTCAAAGCTTGTAATCCTTTGCTACTGGATTTCACAGTGTAAACCAGATTTCCTAATATGAGATTAAAGTTCTGAGCAAAGTATTGATTTTTCCTTTATGGTCTTCCAGAATTCATTTTTTATCAGTTGGTATAACAGAGATATAACCATAGACTCAGTATAATAGGCCTGAAAGTTTTGTAGCAAAAATTGGTATTAAGAGCATGAACAGGAAACAGAAGTAACCAGAACCCGTTAAAAGAAGAAATTCAGAAGAGGAAATTACAAGTGATGGCTGGCAGTGTATTCACTAGGTTGGTGGCGCCTGCCGTGGTCTCAGACATCAGTCCTCCACTGCTTAGCCTGGAGTGACTACACCACTGTCACTGCTTGACTCGTTGTCTGATAAATGAGCGTTTGCTTTAGAGCTACCTTCTAGTAAGATGGCTCAGTAAGATTTGGAGGCAGGCAGATTTAGGTTTTGATTCTTAGAGTTTCTTTATTAGTTTTATGATTTGAGGCATGTAATATCCCTCAGCTGTGAAATAGAGGTGATCTTAGTTCAAAAGATGATTTTTCTTTTGTTTGTTTTTCAAGACAGTGTTTCTCTGTGTAGCTCTGGCTGTCCTAGAACTTGCTTTCTAGGATGGGCTGCCCTTGAATTCAGAGACCCGCCTGCTTCTGCCTCCCAAGTGCTGGATTAAAGGCATGGGACATCACCGCCTGGCTCAAAAGATGGCTATTAAGGAAGAAAATGCAGTATGTGAGGGATCAGCATATTGTCTGATAAACAGCAAACGCCTGGAGATTAGTCAGAGTTAGTACTATTATATAGAAAGCCCAAACACCTGGCTTTTTGAGGGTTTCTCTTGTGCATTATCTGTCTTATTTGTTTACTTATGCCCTACCTTGTTCCAAAAAGAGATTTAAGACAGCATGGTGTGTCTGTAGTTGAATATTCTTGAAACCCAGCTGGGTCCAATCTGGATAGAAGGACTGCACAGTAAGTGTAGTGGTAATATAAACTTAATGGGACACACGTAAGTACCCAGCCCCAGAGTGCCTTGGGTTATGTGTATCTGGAGCACAGGAAGAACTTTTCTAAGTGAGAGGCAGCCACGCATCATAGGAAGGATGCACGGGTTTGGAACAAAGCAACATATACTTGCATCCCGTTGTCACTGTTAGCTGTTATTTTTAGACAGATTGCAGGGTGGGTTGTTGTTGTTGTTGTTGTTGTTTTTCAAGAAAGGGTTTCATGTACTCCAAGCTAAGGATGACCTCCCAGGTGCTGGGTTACAGGTGTGTCTGTGGCCATCATGTGGCTGAGAGAGTTAAGGATTTCTTTTTCTTGTCCACAGCTTTTTTAATACAAATGTGAATTTAGTTTCCCCATACTTCACTGCATATACTTAGCCAGTGGACATCATATATAACATTATGAAGGACATTTGGGCATGTAATGAAATGTTGCTGTTTGTGAAATTGTTACTGTATTTAAACAGAACTTAAGTAACCTACATAGGTCATTGTGTGTGTGTGTGTGTGTGTGTGTGTGTGTGTGTGTGTGTGTGTGTGTATTGACCTTATGCCCTCCCCTCTGATCCCCAGGAGCTCAGGCCTCACAGTGGCAGCATGTAGGTGTCATTTCATACAGCTTTACCTGCTCAGGATGCTTGGGTTATCAGAATGTTTTCTTTCAAACTTGTGCTACTGATGTTTTTTATCTGTTTGTTTCTTAAGTACTTCCTAGAATTTCTTTGTCCTGCTAAGCAGCTAGCCCCTAAAAGCTTAATAATTACAGAAACCATTCCACTTTGTAACAGCAGATTGGGTAATTTCATGTTTTGACCATGTTCTAATAAAGAAGTGCCTGGCTAGGAGTCACTTTTCGGTAATGTTCCTGTACTGGTCTTGCTGTCTGCTCTGTGACCGTAAGTTACACTGAGTACTTGCCAGCTTTTCATCAAGCAAGTAGAATATGATGTTCCTCTGAGACTGCCTGCTTCAGAACTGACAGAAGAGACTGTGTGTGTGTGTGCAGGTGTCTGTGAGTATGCACCAACCAGCATGTATGACTTGCTTCTGTGAAGTTTCAGGGTGTGACTCCAGGTTAGTTTTGAAGTCGACATCTCTGTGAGTTACTCCTTTAGTTGATTTATTTTTCATTAGAAGCGTACTGCACTTTTCTGTGGGACTCGGCTATAAATAAACGTCACAGTTGGCATATTCTGACGCTTGCTGCTGTTTGTATTGAGCAGGAGGGCAGCTGCTGACTTTTAATACAGACCTGTTCAACTAAGGGCCATCCATCCACATTCTGTAGTCAGATTGAACAGGAGTGGAGAAAGTGCAGTCGCGTGACTAAGAGGAGGAAATGGAAGCGCAGTTTGTTACTAGCTCTTGCTTGCAAAACAGTGTTTACCTTGTAGCATTGGCTCAGCTTTCAACTACAATGATAGAAGTTTTTCTTGAAAAATAGACCATGTTCAGATCACTTATGTCAATCAGTTCACTAACTTGCAATGGTAAGTCTCAAATCCCTCTTAGATTATCTAAAATGTGACCATTTTCTTTACAAATTTCCATCATTTTCATAAAGCTAATCTTTATCTCACCATGAATGTTCCTTGCTGTTCCCATGGGTGTTCCCTGAATCACTGGACTTATTTCCATTTTCACAACAAAACATATTGAAGTGTTTTGTGGTTCAGAAGGAACTTGTATTGAATATTCAGAAGGATTTTTAAATTTAAAAATATTTCTTTTATTTTGTGTGTATGGGTGTTTTGCCTGCTTGTATATTTGTGTACCTTCTGTGTGTCTTGGGTTTATGGAGGCCAGAAGAGGGTGTTGGACCCCCAGAACTAGCCTTATATATAGCTATAAGCTGCCTTGTAGGGACCGAGACTCAAACCCAGGTCCTCTCAAAAAGCAACCAGTGCTCTTCTTAATCACTGAGCCGTCACCTCCAGCCCTGAATTTTTTTTTAAGATTTATTTATGTGATGCATATGAATGTTTTGCTTGCATTTCTGTGCGCCCCGCCCACAGGGCTTCAACGGGTTCTCGACCACCCTAAGGAGGGAATGTAGGGACAGGAGCTACAAAGGAAAAGACACCAAGTCTAGATTCTGATCAAGGTGCCACTTTATTTCTCTTCCAGAAAGGTTTATATAGTTCCACAGGGTGGGGGGAGCAAGAAGCTGTCATCTGCATAAGGTGGGGCAAGCTAACAAGATGTTTGTATAGGATGTTTACAGTGTGAGAGGGTCAAGGGCTCTGACTCAATGTCCTGTTGCTAGGCAACCTGACTGTAAGTTGATCTAGTTCCCTGTCTTATTGGGGGTCTGTATTTTTCCACTAACTAGAGATTCTGCCCTTGTCCCTGACACTGTATGTACATCACTTGCATGGCTAGTGCCTACAGAGGTCAGAAGACGACTCCAGATCCACTGGAACTGGGGTTACAGATTCTTGTAGCCACCATGTTGGTACTGGGAATCAAACTCGGGTCTTCTGCATGAACAACAGGTGCTTTCAACCACTGAGCCATCTCTCCAGCTCCTATTCAGAAGGATTATATTTAAGCACAGGAAAGAAATATTTATCCTTGAAATATCTCTACTCTGCAAAGATAAAATAGACCAGATGGTCAAAAAGGAAGTGGGTTTTAAACATAAGAGGTGATGCATTTGATAATGAGTTTCTAGATAATCAGGAGGTCTTGTTCTTGGAGGTGGACTCACTGCATGAGTGAAGGAGATACAGCAAGAAATTTCCATCCCAGTCGACTTCTGCTAGATTTACCTTTTCAGAGTACAAGTATAATCAGTAAATACTTAACATAGCACTTTGTGACAGACACTGTTCCAGGCTTTATCTGTGTTAACTAATTTAATCCTCACAATAGCCTTATCTAAGTGCTGTTATTCACCCTGCAGAGAGATGGACAAGTTACAGGACTTGCCCACATAGCTGGTCCTGGCCTTTAACTATTGCATGTGTACTTGGACAGAAACCATGAGTACATCTGCATCTGAACACAAAAGGCACACAGCAGTTATGAGTGTGGCTCCACTTCCCCTTCAGTCCTAGGTCCCATTTTCTTCTTACAGAACTCTGTATTCTAGTCTCGTGCCGTTACTATGTCCTAAGTACAACTCTCTTCTTATCTCCGAGATTATGCTTATGTTTTCTCAGCCTACAAAGACCTCATGTTCATTCTGGTCCCTGTTTTATCTACATCCTGCCTATCTGGCATGCATCTTCAACCCACTTCTTTATAAAGCCAAAGTGATTTCACCTTAACAACTGGAACATTTTTCATGGTGCCATGCCTGTGTCATGGTTATTTGTGTGTTTCTTGCAATATTTTTTTATTTGTATAGATTTTTCTTATTTTGGTTTCTTTTGAGACAAGGTCTTACACAATAGCCCTGTAAGTCACAAGCTGGACTTGAACTCAATATAATTCTCCTTCTTCAGCTTGTCTAGTGATGGGATTTCAGACGTAATAGTACAGAATTTTTTTAAAGTTCCTTTAGAAAGGGAATATGGTATGTTATTCTTTGTGTATTAGGTGGCGTTTGGCCTAACACTGCAGATGGCAGGAAAGAAGGAAGTATCATGTTGGACACAAAGATTTGGAACCAGAGTTGGAGTACAAAGTGCAGTGAGTGAGTGAGTGAGTGAGGAAGAGGAGGAGAGCAGAGTGCAGTGAGTGAGGAGGAGGAGGAGATCAGAGTGCAGTGAGTGAGTGAGGAGATCAGAGTGCAGTGAGTGAGTGAGTGAGGAGGAGGAGATCAGAGTGCAGTGAGTGAGTGAGGAGGAGAGCAGAGTGCAGTGAGTGAGTGAGTGAGGAGAGCAGAGTGCAGTGAGTGAGGAAGAGGAGAGCAGAGTGCAGTGAGTGAGGAGGAGGAGGAGATCAGAGTGCAGTGAGTGAGTGAGGAGATCAGAGTGCAGTGAGTGAGTAAGTGAGGAGGAGGAGATCAGAGTGCAGTGAGTGAGTGAGGAGGAGAGCAGAGTGCAGTGAGTGAGTGAGTGAGGAGAGCAGAGTGCAGTGAGTGAGGAAGAGGAGAGCAGAGTGCAGTGAGTGAGGAGTAGGAGTGCAGAGTGCAGTGAGTGAGTGAGGAGGAGGAGAGCAGAGTGCAGTGAGTGAGGAGTAGGAGTGCAGAGTGCAGTGAGTGAGGAGGAGGAGAGCAGAGTGCAGTGAGTGAGGAGGAGGAGGAGAGCAGAGTGCAGTGAGTGAGTGAGGAGGAGGAGAGCAGAGTGCAGTGAGTGAGTTAGGAGGAGGAGAGCAGAGTGCAGTGAGTGAGTGAGGAGGAGGAGAGCAGAGTGCAGTGAGTGAGTGAGGAGAAGGAGAGCAGAGTGCAGTGAGTGAGTGAGGAGGAGAGCAGAGTGCAGTGAGTGAGTGAGGAGGAGAGCAGAGTGCAGTGAGTGAGTGAGGAGAGCAGAGTGCAGTGAGTGAGGAAGAGGAGAGCAGAGTGCAGTGAGTGAGGAGTAGGAGTGCAGAGTGCAGTGAGTGAGTGAGGAGGAGGAGAGCAGAGTGCAGTGAGTGAGTTAGGAGGAGGAGAGCAGAGTGCAGTGAGTGAGTGAGGAGGAGGAGAGCAGAGTGCAGTGAGTGAGTGAGGAGGAGGAGAGCAGAGTGCAGTGAGTGAGTGAGGAGGAGAGCAGAGTGCAGTGAGTGAGTGAGGAGGAGAGCAGAGTGCAGTGAGTGAGTGAGTGAGGAGAGCAGAGTGCAGTGAGTGAGGAAGAGGAGAGCAGAGTGCAGTGAGTGAGGAGTAGGAGTGCAGAGTGCAGTGAGTGAGTGAGGAGGAGGAGAGCAGAGTGCAGTGAGTGAGGAGTAGGAGTGCAGAGTGCAGTGAGTGAGGAGGAGGAGAGCAGAGTGCAGTGAGTGAGGAGGAGGAGAGCAGAGTGCAGTGAGTGAGTGAGGAGGAGGAGAGCAGAGTGCAGTGAGTGAGTTAGGAGGAGGAGAGCAGAGTGCAGTGAGTGAGGAGGAGGAGAGCAGAGTGCAGTGAGTGAGGAGGAGGAGAGCAGAGTGCAGTGAGTGAGTGAGGAGTAGGAGTGCAGAGTGCAGTGAGTGAGGAGGAGGAGAGCAGAGTGCAGTGAGTGAGTGAATGAGGAGAGCAGAGTGCAGTGAGTGAGTGAGTGAGGAGAGCAGAGTGCAGTGAGTGAGGAGGAGGAGGAGAGCAGAGTGCAGTGAGTGAGTGAGTGAGGAGGAGAGCAGAGTGCAGTGAGTGAGGAGTAGGAGAGCAGAGTGCAGTGAGTGAGTGAGGAGAGCAGAGTGCAGTGAGTGAGGAGTAGGAGAGCAGAGTGCAGTGAGTGAGGAGTAGGAGAGCAGAGTGCAGTGAGTGAGTGAGGCGTTTGTTTTAGATATTTTCTGTATGAAGGAAGAAGGAAGAGGAGAAACGCCCGAGGGGAAAGGGACTGGAGTTCAGGAGAGAGGACTGTTTCATGTATATGATGTATGCATAGATAGCAAGTTATTCATGTATCCATAGACTAATTTTTTTAGATATATCAGTTGGTTTTCATTTGAAAAATAAAGTATAGCTGCCCTGTATCCTTCCCAATTCTAAAATAATATAAGATGAAAGCTACTGTATAGTTTGATTGGTTATTTTGGTCAACACTAGTTAGATTCCTAAACTAGCCCTTACGATCATGCTGTCATCTTTACTTCTGTAAATAAACACAATGCAACGTTTTAAAACCTCCCCTCTTTTTTTTTTTTTTTTTTTTTTTTTTTTTTTTTTTTTTTTTTTGGTTTTTCGAGACAGGGTTTCTCTGTGTAGTTTTGCGCCTTTCCTGGAACTCACTTGGTAGCCCAGGCTGGCCTCGAACTCACAAAGATCCGCCTGGCTCTGCCTCCCGAGTGCTGGGATTAAAGGCGTGCGCCACCACCGCCCGGCCTTTTTTCTTTTTTTTAATGTCAGATAGGTAGTATGCCAACATCCTAACAAGGTTTGTGAGAATCACATGTCCCTCAATGGCATGAACATCCTATGTTTACTCTTATGAACCAAAAAAGCTATCACTTTTAGCATTTTCAAAAGAATAGGGTAAAGTAGCTTGTTTGTCTTCAGTTTATTCTTTAATCTACTAGTTTGATTTCAGAGCTTAAAACATTTGTTCTCTGTGGTACATATATTTCACTGAGGTTTTGGTTTGGTTTGGTTTGGTTTTTTGTTTTCCAGACAGGGTCTCACTATGTAGCACTGGCTGTCCTGGAACTTGCTATGTAGACCAGGCTAGCCTCAAACTCACAGAGATCTGCCTGCTTTTACATCCCAAGTGCTGGGATTAAAGTGTGCACTACTGCCGGGCGGTGGTGGCGCACGCCTTTAATCCCAGCACTCGGGAGGCAGAGCCAGGCGGATCTCTGTGAGTTCGAGGCCAGCCTGGGCTACCAAGTGAGTCCCAGGAAAGGCGCAAAGCTACACAGAGAAACCCTGTCTTGAAAAACAAAAAAACAAAAACAAAAACAAACAAACAAAAAAAAGTGTGCACTACTATACCTGGCTTGAGGTTTTTTCGTTTTTTGTTTTTTAAAGTTAACCCCCCTCCCCCGTGCACACACATTTATTTTTTATGTTTGTAGAAACTGGGTCTCATGTAGCCAGCTTGGTCTTAGACTCACTATAACCAAGGATAGATGGTTATAAAAAAAAAATGTATGTATGTAAAAAAAATCTTTTTAACAAACTCTTTCTTTAAAAAAATATTTTTAATTCTATGTATGTGTATGTATGTGTACATGAGTGCAGGTGCTTGTGAGGACCAGAGGCACTAGATCCCCTTGGGAATGGAGTTAGTGATGGTTGTAAGCCACCCAGCATGGGTGCTGCTCTGAATTTAGGTCCTCTGCAAAAACAATGCGTGCCCCTCCTATCCACTGAGCCATCTCCCCAGCCCTGCCCTGACCCTATGGACCAGTAGAATGGGCTCCTTTTAGATTCCACTCTGGAAAAGACTCGAATGGATTTTGGATCAGAAGACAAGCCCTCCTTGTATGTCAGATCATGCTGGGAAGTTGAGAGGACTATTTCAGATATCCACCTATAACCATTGACGGTCACACTGGTAGTTAGCGTACGATGCCTGCTTTAAATGAACCAACTTACACTTAAGATTTAACATCCTTGGTGTGACTCTCTTCCCTGTTATCAGGGATGGCAGGTGCATTGAGGGTTCCCCCACTGTGCTATTTCTTTTATTTATTTTTTTGCCTCTGGAAGTGGTTGACAATACTTTTGTCCCCTTTTAGCTCAGAGGTAACTAAAATAGTGTGTTGCTTCTCCTTCATCTCTCACTGTCCTCTGCCCTCCTTCTTAAGAGCCAGTCGCAGCAAGTTCCTGACCTGACTGACGTTGAAGCAGGTCATACCCAGTGGCGAAGGGCGTCTCAGTGGTCAGTTCCCACCGACTGATGCACAGCCTGCTCCTGAACTCAGCTGCTATTTGTCTGGCCTGGTGGTTTTCCTGGGTGTTTTTAGAGAATCCATTCACTTCTGTAATAAAAATGACCATCTTTTGCCCATGTTGATACAGACTACAGGGACAGTAGCCTGCTTCTCTTTTAGACATCCCAGAATCTCATTAGCTGTGTGCTTTTCTGACAAGCCCTTGTCCTTTTCCCATTCTGCTATAGATTTCTAACGTGTCTGTGTGCCTGAATTTTCAGTCACTTCACTGGGGCTTGAAGGAGGGCTTTTTAATAAATGTTGATTGAATTTATTGGCTAATGCAGTTGATTTGGACTAATATTCATACTTGCATACACACACAAAAGATTCAGTACATATTTGTCTAGTATCTTTGAAAGTTTTGTTAATCATGGAGAAGTATGATATAGCAATTTTCCTAGGGACACATATTTCTTAGTTACATCATAAAAGGTTTATGTTCTGTGACACTACTCATTTATAGCAAGAGCATGTATGTGGTTAGCTAAGAATGCAAGGGAAGGCATAGTAAAGCGCACTGCAATCCCCGAATTTGGGGTCATAGGCAAGGAGGAGCAGTACAAGTTAGAGGCTATCCTGGTCGGCACAGTCCAGGCCAGCTAGGGAGTCAAAGCAAGACTCTGTATTTGCGGGGTGGGGAGATAGATTGTTCATATTTACACTCAAATAGCAACGTCTAGAGGCAGGACTCTTTAAACCTTTTACACCCATAATCCCATTGTGCCGGGAGCCCACATATATAGATTTATTTGTTATTTTCCTCATTGCTTTAACAACATACCTGATAAAAGCAGCTTAAGAAAGGAACAGTTTGTTTTGACTTAGAGTTTAAGGGTTCAGTCCATCACGGCAGGGAAGGTAGAACAAAGAAGCATTCACATTGCAGGCCAGAAGCAGAGGGGTGTACTCTGGTTCTTAGCTCCCCTTCTCTTGATTCATTCGGGTACCTTTCCCATGGAATGGTGTCACCCACATTTAGGATGATGTTCTGACGTCAGCTAACACATCTAAAACTCCCTATAGACATGCCCAGAGGTTTATCTCATAGATGATTCTAGACTCTGCCAAGAAGACAATACTAGCACCACAGTAGGCATGTGGAAGAAGTATGCAAATTGAACATTCAATTCTAATTAGTCACCTTATTGTAAGATGTATGTTATTTTTAAATTATGTCTATGTGTGCATCTGCGAGTACATGAATGCAGAGCCCACAGTGGCCAGGAAAGGGTGTGGGATCCCCTAAAGCTGGGGTTACAGGCAGTTGTGAGCTGCCAGACAAGGGTGCTGGGAACTAATCTCAGGCTCTCATACCATTAATCACTGAGCTGTCTTTCCAGCCCCAAGAAATTGATTTTTAAAATAATCCTTTTGTGTATATATAATTTTACTGATAACAAAGACAAAAGCAGACTTACATACTGATGAGAAGGACGTTCTTAATTTGCACAGAGAATTCCATCATGGCTGAACATTTGCTACTGTAAGGCATATAGCATCCTCCACATTTTCAGTTGCGCAGTATTTTGATGTGATGATTGTCAGTGCTGAGAATGCTACTTCACGTAATACATAGTACAAAATGACAGGAGTAGGTTCTGCCATTTCAGGAGTGGTTGGAGATTCTGTCCTAATCACAAGCCAAAATTCATTTAATGATTTTTCATTAATGAAAGTGAAGTCAGCAACTCAAAACAGTTTTTAAAATCAAACATTCTGACATAATGTAATCCAAAGATAACTTAATTTGAAAACTGCTGGAGAATGATAACAGGCCAACACTAAAAGTCTTTGTTTTCCATTATGTCCAGAAATGTCTCTGTACAATAAAAGCACCACAGTTCACAACATGGAGGGTCTCGTCGCTGAGCTGAGCTGCCTCTGGTAGTGCTCTTCACTCTGCGTGGGAAGACGGCGTTCAGTGCAGAATGCATGAGTATTAGAAACCAGGGTGCCATGCACAGGCCAGCACGGCTGCAAACACCTCAGCTTCCTTGTGTTTGATGTGTGCTTATTGGGTTTTCAGAAACCTTTTACTGTTACCAAAGAATTTAAGGCCTCCTCTCCCCAACCCCCATATTCAGTTACCTACATCATAAAAGCCGGTATCTGGTGCTTGAACTCAGATTTTGCCTAGGCCATTCCTTAGCATGTTACGTGGGCAACCTAACTCAGCTCTGTTTGAGGATTACAAATATGCACACATATAAAACCCTTATAAGTATCCGTGTTAGCCAAAATTAATGGAACTAACTTGAAGAACTTTTTTTTTGTGGGGGGGGGTTTGAGACAGGGTTTCTCTCTGTAGCTTTGGTGCCTGTCCTGGAACTCACTCTATAGCCCAGGCTGGCCTCGAACTCACAGAGATCCGCCTGGCTCTGCCTCCCGAGTGCTGGGATTAAAGGTGAGCACTGCCACCGCCCACCTTCTTGAAGGTTCTTAGCTGTAGTCTTTTCAGTAGCCGTAAGCAGCTGTCTTAGAGTGGATTATAAATACTGTGTACTTTTACGTTGTTGAAGTGTAAATGTCACCGTACTGGAATATGTATTCTAGCGGACGGAGAACTTATATGAGAAGAGAGCCACTACTTTAGTGAATTAGAAGGGGTACTTTCTGTTTAAATTATGTATGTATTTCGTATGTTTAAAAACTGATACAAAAAGTAAACTCTAATATTGAATACAAATTAAAATCAGATAACATAAGTATATACCAAATTGATAATATAACTATTAAGGAAAAAAGTTAGCTCATTTAACTTTAAAAAAATTTATTACAGGAGGCAGAGGTAGGCAGTCTCTCTGAGTTTGAGGCCAGCCTGGTCTACATACTGAGTTCCAGGACAGCCAGGGCCACATAGACCTTGTCTCAAAACAACAGCAAAAAATAGTTAATTACAAGTATTTATTTTATTTGTGTATGGGGATGGTGTTCATGTGGAAATCAGAGCACAGCTTATGGGAGTCAGTGTAGCTAGAGTTTTCCTGCCTTGCCCACAGTCAGGACAAATCTTTGTCACCTGCCAGTCCCACAGCCGCTCAGACCCAACCAAGTAAACACAGAGACTTATATTGCTTACAAACTGTATGGCCGTGGCAGGCTTCTTGCTAACTGTTCTTATAGTGTAAATTAATCCATTTCCATAAATCTATACCTTGCCACGTGGCTCGTGGTTTACTGGTATCTTCACATGCTTCTTGTCATGGCGGCGGCTGGCAGTGTCTCCTTCTGCCTTCCTGTTCTTTCTTTTCTCCTCTCTGTTAGTCCCACCTATACTTCCTGCCTAGCCACTGACCAATCAGTGTTTTATTTATTGACCAATCAGAGCAATTTGACATACAGACCATCCCAGCAAGTCAGTTCTCGCCTTATATACCACCATAGGGGTCCTGGGATAGAACTAGTTGTCTGGCTTGGCAGCAAGAGCCTTTACCTGCTGAGGTGACCTGTGACTTTTGGCACAGATCTCTTGAGTTTGAATTCAGCCTGATCTATAGAGTGAGTTCCAGGATAGCCAGGGCTATGTACAAAGAACCCTGTACTGCCACCTTCCCAAAAAAAGAATTTCATCCCCTGCAGTCATGCCCACCTTTTAAAACTCTGCCTTCCCAAATTAAAGAGCCTTTAAGATGTATACTCTAAGTCAATATTAAGTATACTCTAAGATGAGCTGAGAATAGTTTCCTGAGTTTTAGCTAGCGCACAAATCATTTACTTTTAGGTAGATCTCATACCAATAACTAAGGGAATTTTTATGTGATAGAGGTGCATTCTCATAGACACTAATTTATTGACAATTGGGGGTGCTTTGTGATTGTGTGAGACAATGTAGAGACATAGGAAGAGAGTGGGTAAACAATACAATTGGTGGATCTATGTTCTTTACGTGAGCTGTGGGAATGTATAAACTGATTTTGAGATGGTTCACCCATTGAGGAAGGCAAATAAAATAGTGGTGAAGTCAAGGTGTACTAACCAGTTGTTAAGGAACTCTGTGTCCTGTGGAAGAGGGGATGATTAGGTAAAATATAAATAACTTGGGTAGCCAGGCTGCTGCTGGGGATTGTACTGAGCAAATTGATGGGAGGAACTGAACTGTTGAAAGTTTGGTTGGCTGTTTCTTAAAGTATCTTATGTTGTAAGTCTCCAAATAAGTTTTAAAATTACATTATTTTGAAAAATGTCTTCTTTAAAGAGTAAAATCAAATGGAATTTCATTTTTTTTAACTACCCCTGAGAAGTCATTGCAGTGTGTGGCTCTAATAAGTAATTCTATGTACTATATCAGAGAATTGTCATGATGGTCTAGGCCCAAGATTTCTATACAATTTTAAAAGGAAGTAAGATTGGCAAATATTAATTTGAAAATGTGCTCTTTGTCAGAACTGAATCTAAAAAGTAACAGTATACTTCCTTTATTAGGTTGAATTTTTAAGCACTAGATTACTTTAGAATTTTCTGTCCAAAATAGATCTTTATGGGAAATGTCCCATTTTGTGGATGTCATTGTTGATGGAACGAACATCTTTGTTGAGGTTTCTAAGGTTTTGACTTTGGATAGTCAGGAAAATCCAAACTGTTCTGCCCAGATATTCCCAAATAATGAACTCTGAGCACAGCTGTAGAAGCAGACCTGGTACATTTCCTAACCAGTTCTTCCTAGCGTAACACCTAAGTACTTGTTATTAGGTCCCTCAGTCAATTATTTTGAGAGTTAAGTAAGCCTGTATGAAACATTTCATACTGTGGCTCTAAGGAGGCACTCAGTATACTGACTGCTAGTATCCCTTTCTCTCCAACTTGGTGACTGATTTTTAATTGGCCTTTATTTTCTTTATGTGTACATGTGTGTATGTGTGTTCATGTGTGTGCAGGTGTGTTTTTGTGCCTGTGCACATGTGTGGAGACCTGAGGTTGAAGTTGGAAGTCTTCTTCAATCACTGTCCACCCTATGCAGTGAGGCAGAGTTTCAGCTGAACCCAGAGAGCTACACAGCTAGTCTCTCTAGCCACCTTGCTCCTGGGATCCCCTGTCTCCACCTTCAGGATGCTGGAATTACAGGTTGGCCACTCTGGCCACATGACATTTACATGGGTTCTTGGAAACTGAACTCCAGTCCTCAAGCTTGCACAAAAGTGCTTTAACCACCGAGGCATCTCCCCAGCCTGGTGGCCCTAATTTCAGTATTAGCATTTTAAGGTAGAGTTGACGACAGAACTGGGTTTTTTTCTGAACTGAAACACTTGAGATCCCATTTGAGAAGTGAGAAAGAAAACTGCTAAACACCTACTCCATTGTGCCATCTCAGGAAGACTGAATCTCTAATTAGTTTCCTGCCCTAGTCCTTGCCTTTAGCAACTCTGTCTCAGTATGAAAATGTCTCTGTTCCGTTGGGGATACTTGCTAGGCTAAGCCAACAGCCCATCTCCAGGGTCTTTATTATGGCTGGTTAACCATAACCCTTGGGCAGGACATCTGAATACAGTTTTCATTTTGAAGTCATCATACCTGCGTGTTTCTAGATTCACAGTGAGTTGTTACTTTCCTAGGTCTTCCCATCCAATTCAAGAAATTTATGGTCTCTCACTGAGAAAGCAAAAGTATATATATATAGGTGATAATCAATAGAAAATTTTACTTTAAATTAAACTATTCAGAGTTTCCATTCTTGTTTTCAAGTTTCCAGAATAGAATCATTATACTGAGCATTTATATGCATGTGTGCATACATTCATTCTTCAGTGTCCATGGATGATTGGGATCAGGAGCCACAGCCATGATGTACAAGTCTGTTATGTAAAACTGCATACTATCTTCTTATAAACCAGACCATCCTTCTGTTTGCTTTTTCATCTCAATTATTTATAGTGCTTAATACAATGGAAATGCTGTGTAAACAGTTGTGCATTGTATTGTTTTAGGGATTATTGCCAAGGAAAAGTTTAAGCCTTTAGTGTCTTCAGTGTAGGTGCATTTTTGTCCCCTGCCCCTCTGATATTTTCAGTATGGGGTTGGTTGCATCTAAGGTTGTGGAACATGTGGTACTGTACACATTTACATGCAAATAAATGTATGTGTGTTCATGTGTGTGCAGGTGTGTTTGTGTACTTGTGCACATGTGTGGAGACCTGAGGTTGAAGTTGGAAGTCTTTCTCAATCACTGTCCACCCTATGCAGTGAGGCAGAGTTTCAGCTGAACCCAGAGAGCTCCTATACAGTCTCTCTAGCCACCTTGCTCCTGGGATCCCCTGTCTCCACCTTCAGGATGCTGGAATTACAGGTTGGCCACTCTGGCCACATGACATTTACATGGGCTCTTATAAATACTGTACACATACATATTCAGTACATAAAAATGTGCCTTTGTTTTATTGTAACTATTCAGTTGCATACAGTAGAAGTCTTTTTTTGTTTGTTTTTCGTTTTTCGAGACAGCGTTTCTCTGTGTAGCTTTGCACCTTTCCTGGAATTCACTTGGTAGCCCAGGCTGGCCTAAAACTCACAGAGATCCGCCTGGAGAAGTCTTAATGTATGTGTTGTAATCATTGCAGAACTTTGAGATTGAGAAAGGATTTTTAACCCCAGAAGCACACAATTAAATACTCTAAAAATCAAAGACTATTTTCCGCTTATTTCTAAAACTGCTTTCTTCTATAACTGGCAGCATACTGAGTCTGCTTTTGGAATTGTTATATATAATTTACTTCGTGGTATTTCTTTTAATTTTGCTGTTTCAAAAACTTTGCTTTTCAAAAGGCTGTAGATCACATAGCTCTTGCTCTGCGTTCACCCCCCAGTTAGCTTTCCCTCCCCTGTGAACTTGAGTGAGCACATGTCACCAGAGCATTTCTTCTTCTGCCCTTCTGTAGTGTTCATGCTCTTAAAAGTCACAAAGGCAGATTGTTGAATGCACATTCTTGACATTTTAAATACCTCCGATTTTGAAAGCTTGCTTTCTCTGAGCTGTTAGATTTAAGCATGATTCATAAAGTGAAAGAGGGTTCCTGCAGTTCTTCCTCTGTCAAGCTTCCATTTAGTCCTCTGGCCCTGGGTCTGTGGGGAGAAGTCAGCTCACCTTAACGCCATGTGTATTACTGCTAGTCTGTGGTTTAGAGCTCTTCTGTTGTAAACTTTTCCATTAATTTAGACTTCAGAATATGATTTAACCATCAGCTGACCTGGAACTCTACACACTGAAATCTGCTTGAAAGAAAAAAATGCTATTGCATTTTCAAAGGCTTTTAGGCAGGTATTTGGTCCTCTGGTAAGGAATTTCTTAAATATCAAATTGCTAAACATCTTCACAAAAACTGATAGTGTAGAAAGATGATTTCCTCAGCTTCCTCCTGCCATAATAAGCTCATGCTTCTCTATCCTATCCCCAAATTCAGAAATTTTCCTGGCAAAATGCTTTTCAAGTCCATTAAACATGAAGAAAATCTATACAAAGGCCATCACATGTTATTTCAGACTCTGGATGGAATCTATACTAACTGTCCTGATTCATCATTGATAAGAATTCCCTGAGCTAGTATTCTCTTGGGTTTAACTTTGCAGAACTTCCCGTAAATAGATATTTACAACCTGTCATGCATCACTGCAGGAGAAAATTCAAATATGAAGAAGTATTTGAAAATCAAAACTCTGTTTTCCTGCTGTCTTTTGGACATGACATAGCCATTGTCCTCATGAACTCACTGCAGCTGTGGTTACCTGCATAAGACCTGCACAAGATCAAGCCAACAAGATCAGTCAGCATTCCAAGAAGCAGCACCAGTTAGACTCATTGGATCACAAAAAACATGGGGAGGGAGGTTGGTGGGGGTGGACATGAAAGTGGGGGGGAGACATTAGAAGTAGGAGAGTGGTAATGGGGAGGTGGAGATGATCAAATGCATGGTGTGGTGGTCTACATGAAAATGGCCCTCAGAGGCTCATAAGAAGTGGCACTATTGGGAGGTGTGTATGTCTGTGAGAGGGTGGCAGCCCCCTGGAACTGGAATTATAGGCATTTGTGAGCTCCCATGTGGGTGCTGGGAATTGAAGCTGGGTCCTCTGGAAGAGCAGCCAGTGCTCTTAATTGCTAAGCCATCTCTCCAGCCCCATGTAAATGGTTTTTTTGGTTGTTTGGTTTGGTCTAGTTTTTTTTTTTTAGACAGGGTTTATCTGTGTATCTCTGGCTGGCCTGGAACTTGCCCTGTAGACCAGGCTGGCCTCAAACTCAAGGGATCCATCTACCTCTGCCTACCAAATACTGGGATTAAAGGGATGCACCATCACTGCCTGGCTTGTACATATATGTATAAATTCATGAATAAGGCAACATCTAAAGATTGTGTATGAATTGACCAAAGAAAGAAGGGACATGAGTGTCTTGGGTAGAAGGAAACATGGATGCAAGGCTTGAGAGGCTTCTCCACCCCCACTACATTTTCATGTAGAAAATTTGGAAGCTTGATGTGCTGCGGAACTGTAGCGTGAAGGCAGGTGTCAGTGACAGTGGATGGGGAAACAGGGACTGGCTGGACCATGAAGAGCATAGTTTTATTGTAAGCAGACTTCCTGAGCTACATTCATATGCCATTCAACGCATACATTAAAATGTACACTTTATTATTCTCTAGTTTGTATAGCCACAGCTGTATATCCATCATCAATTTAGATTTAGCCAATTATAGAGCATTTTCATTATTTCAAAAAGAAGCCCTGTGGCCTTTAGTTATCACCTCCCACCTACCCCAGCTCTAGGAAGCTGTTTTATCTACTCTCTGTCTCTGTTTTCCTACCTGTATAGTTCATGTACATGGAGTCATAATACATGGTCTTTTATCACTGGCATTTTGCATAACATTTTCAGGGAGTGTCCATATCTTAGCATGCATCAAAATTTCTTTCCCTTTTGTTGCTATTCATGGATACATCCTACAGTTTTTTTTATTCTAACTGGCACCTTATTGTTAATGGATATTTGGGTTATTCCACCTTTTGTGGCCATTAGAACGATCCTGTTATGAACATTCATATCCATATACATTTCATGTGGACAGAGATTTTTATTTCTCATGTATGTATACCTAGCAGAGATATTGCTGAGTAGTGTGGTAATTGTCTGGCTATTCAAGGAACTGCAAGCCTGTTCCAGTGTGCTTCCAGTCACTCTTATACTTGCCTATGAGTAATATGTGAAGCTGCCAGTTTCTTTTTTATTTTCTGCAGTTTGAATATGATATACATATGTATACACTTTGTCTTCCTTATTTCTGTGGGTTTTTTAAAGGGCTTTTAAAGAAGATTGGTTATGTTTTATTTTATTTATTTTTTAAATGCGTCTGTGTTTGTGCTCAGATGCATGTGAGTGGCCAGAAGAGGGTGTCAGAGGCTAGACGAGGACAATAGATCCCTTGGAGCTGCAGTTCCAAGCAGTTGTGAGCTGCCTGACATGGTTGCTGGAAACTAAACTGATCTCTGTTAGTTGCTGCGCCATCCCTTTCTCGGCTGGAGGCTTCTTAAGTGAGGCCTGAGCCCTGTGTTCTCTAAGTTGTAATGTGTAGGAGCCCTATGATGAGACGGAAGGGTTTAGAAGTGTTCTGTGGCCCTGTGATCCTGTCATTAGGTCACAGTCTTAGTAATACCTGTCTTCTGGGTCGTGGCCCTCACAAGTGTTTCTTGGTCCTTTCCCCTCTGAAACAGGAGACTAGAAGAGTTGGCTCTTTGTTAAGGTGCGGTAAAGCACCTTCTTTTTTGAGATGGGTGTCTCATTAGGTTCTGGTAAAAAGATTTCTTTTCAGTCAGATTTAAAAAAACAAAACAAAAAGCATATTCTGGGCTTATTTCAGTACAGCTACTTTCCCCTTCCACTGGTTATGTGTATGAGGCAATCTCTTGTCGATCACTGTGAGAATCAAAAAAAGCTCCTAGAGACAAACGCAACAAAGTCAACTCCTCCCACCCCAGGCTGGGCCCTCTTGGGCTTTCCAGCTCTCAGACCTTGACCCTAGAGTTTTCAGGAGCCTATCAGGTTACAGCTCCAGCTTTCTTCCCCGTAGCCAACTATTCATCCCAATTCTGTTCTGTGAAATAGGCTCCCTACCTCCAAGATTATAGACGTTACCACCATGCAGAAATTCTGATGTTTCTGCCTTAGTAAAGTTACTGCATCAGTCTGTCTGTCTGTCCAGTTTTACAGGTGCTGGTTTGCCCTGTAATCCCAATTCGCTGACGTATCTAAGAACTGTTGATACTGTTCTTCGTTTGTTCAGCGCTTTCCTTGTTCTGTGAATAAGAATTAGCTCCTTCCATGCCTGACTGGAAATGAGAAGTTACTGCCTACTTTGTTTAGTTTATACCTACATGGTTTTTCTGTGATTTGGGAGAGTTACTGTTGTAAAAGCATCAATTTCTTAAATATGGGCATATTAATTGCTTGTATATAGGAATATGCTTTATTTTGTATGTTGATCTTGCTTCCTGTGAGTTTATTACTTCTGATAGTATTTTAAAGGATTTAATTTTCTTTCTTATTTGCTCCAGCTAGAATTTCTAGTGCAAACATCCTTGTCTTACTCTTGGTTGTATAAGGAGAATGTTTATTCTCTCTGCATTAAACATATTAGCTGTGGGTTGGTTGGTTGGTTGGTTTGAGACAGTCTTGCCATGAAGCCCAGGTTGGTCTTAAGCTTTTGGTTATTCCCCTGTCTCAGTCTTCCAAGTCTCTTTTGGTTTGTTTGTTTGTCTGTTTGTTTATTTTTGAGGCAGGGTTTCTCTGTGTAGTTTTGGTGCCTGTCCTGGATCTCGCTCTGTAGACCAGGCTAGCCTCGAACTCACAGAGATCCACCTACCTCTGCCTCCCAAGTGCTGGGATTAAAGGCGTGCGCCACCACCGCCCGGCGGTTTGGTTTGTTGTTGGTGTTTGTATAATGTTTATTTGATTGAGCAGGTTCATTTCTCTGCCAGACATAGTGGTAACATTTTTATAAAAGTCTATACTCTCAGTACCACTACTGACAGTGAATTTTGTTTACTTACTTTTTGAGATAGGTTATCTAAGCTATCCTGGAACTCACTAAGTAGTACAAGCTGGCACTTATGGTGATCCTCCTGCCTCACCTTCCAAGTGCTAGAATTACAAGCATGGGCTGTCATGTCCAGCAGATAACAGTGAATATTCCACAAACCATTTCGAGTCCTCAACTGTATTTGTACTCATTTCTGTTTCTTATAAAATTGTACATGGTTTCATCACCTGTGTCTGCAGGCACAGTAAGGATCAGACATAGTGTTATGTGTATCCGTGGCTTAGTCTTAGTTCTGAACAGAGTTGTTGTATAAATATGCCAGAGTTTAACCTTTGACCTGTCTGTCTTCCTGTTGCATCCCAGCACCCAGAACAGTGCTGGTACGTAGAAGGCATCGTGTGTGTGTGTGTGTGTGTGTGTGTGTGTGTGTGTGTGTGTGTGTATGTATATGTGTGTGTGTGTTTGGCATTCAGTGTACATATGTGTGTAAATATGGGTAAAATAAAATTAGGAAAGATACCAGGTAAGAAATTATTTTAATAATTTCGGAATTAGGATGTAGTAACCTAGGCAGGAATAATAGCAGCAGGAATGGGAGGAAGGAATAAATAAGGAAAATTACGAACAAAAATTATTTTTAACAAATTAGAGGAGACTGTAAGCAATAAAAGTGGTCCCAGGATTTCCAAACTTGATGGTTAGTGCTGTCATTGTCCTGCCACAGTGCCTTTATCGCCTTTATAGCTTTTATGACCAGGACTTAGACGAGAGCCCAGAATATAATGATGGGCAATAAATATTTGAATGAGTGATGAATGAGTTAATGAATGAAAAAAAATAAAGGAAATCAGGAGGATATATATTAGATGTTTCATATGCTTAAAGTTACAATAGGACATGAAACAAATGAGGAATAGGGCTCAGGTCCTGGGAAGGAGGGCCCAGGCCTTGCAGGAGCTAAAAGTCTCAAAGACAGAACAGCGGCAATGTGCAGGGAAGCACAGCACTCATTTCAGAAAGTGAGCCATCGGTATAAACACTGACGAAAAGGACTAGAGAAGATCGAAAGGACATGGAGAAATTGGCAAGAATGAAACAGACCAATGTAGTCCGAGTAACATTACAGGGTAGATGAAAGAGAGGCCTTGTGGTAATCCGAGGTAGACATCCTCAAGGGAAGTATAGCTTGCCTTGCTTTTTGTTGTTGTTGTTTGTGGGGAGGGGGCGATTCTGTTGATGTTTTCAAAATCATCTAAGTATATTAGAGAAAAAGAAGAAAGATTTATTTAGTCTATGACAGCTGTGAAATTGTGTACCAGACTAACATGGGCATTTCGTTTAAAATGCAGGTCATTACCGCTCTTACAGAGAACCCCAGTAGATCAGGAGACCCAAAATTGACATTTCTCTAGCAAATGAAAAATAAATACCCAAGGAATTCTGGCACAGTTAAGCCCTAAGACTGCCACTGACAGTGACCCAGGGGCTAGGGAGTCAGTGACACAGAGAGATGGGTGTGAAAGGCATTCATTTGAAAGGTTGAAAGGGTGAGGGCTGAGCTTTAGAAGAGGAAGCCATTCTTCCTGAGAACACACTGCGGGAGGTGGTGCCAGGTGTTGTGAGAGAGGCCGGAATGTCAGGAGTTTCCAGGTGAAAAAGGCAGGTGAGGGCTCATCATTTGTATGACCTTGATTAGTTCTTTATTTTCTTCCTCGCCCCCCCCCCTTTTTTTAACTGAGGATGACTTAACTTCTCTGGGCAGCACAGAGAATCTGAAGAGCAGGGAAGGTTTGGAGCAACTTCAGTAGACAACGCAAGGGAGCCAATAAAGGCTCCTGAGCTTGGCCAGCAGGGCTGGGGTTCTGTACTTGAGCTTCTGGGTGGAGCCAGGCAGTAGTTACCTGAGCTTGATAGTTCTTCCTGACTCCATTCACCTGACAGTTGCCACCATAGGAACAGTTGGTTATGTGTTGACCCAAGACTAAGCAGGGTTCCCTTTACCACAAGGCAGCTGAGTGTTGTCTATGTTAGATTGTAGGTACTTCATGTGAACAAGTCGAGGTGGTTATGTATAATGACTCTTGAATTTATAATCAAGGGACATGTTACAGTATATGATTAGTTTAGGCTTCAGACATTCTGAAATATCAATCATGTAAAAACTAAAGTGGAAAACAGTTATGTAGAATGCAGCTCATTGAATCTCCAGATTCGGTGCCAGAAATATTTGGTTTGTCTTGTTGGTACAACTTATCAGTATTAACAATAACTAGTTTTTAAACTATGTCTGTGTGCCAGCCATTGTTCTTAGCTTTTTTTTTTTTCATTTTTCTTTATTAAGAAATTTTCTACTCACTCCACATGCTGTTCTTAGTTTTTTTTTACAAAGTAAATTTATTGAAAGTCCTCCAACAACCCATAAAGTGTTTGTTGCTGTTTTATAGATGGAAAAAAAAAATAAGAAAAATAAGGCTAAGTAGTTTGCCCAGAGTTATAGAGTAAATAACTAACAGGGAGTCCAAGGTCTGCTTACTATGCTGTGCTGCCTTTTACTGGTCCTTGTGTTAATGATAACTTTGAAACAGCTTAGCAAGCTGTTCCACATTATCTGACAAGTTTGTGTATAACAGCAAACATACTACCAAGTAAAAGGAAAAAGTCCATTCTGGGATGATTGTAGTTAACTCATAGTGTGACATTTAGGTATTTTAGAAAACATACTTTGGAATGCTGCTTCAAAAGAGAGGGAAAAGCATAAGAAAGGTAGTATTATGGGTGTTGAGGAGATGGCTCCATCAGTTAGGTGCCTGCTGCACAAACCCAAAGACCTGAGCTTGGATCTCCAACACCCACGTGTTATTGTGCTGTATGTCTAACCCTTGTGCTGGAGGCCATGGAGACAGGGGAATGCCTGAAACTCACTGGTCAGCCAGCCTAGCCAAATCTATGAGCTGCAGGTCCAATGAGAGACCCTGTCTCAGAGAGTAAGGTGGAGAGCAAAAAGAAGGCACTCAGCATCCATCTCTGCCTCCACGTGCGTACACCTGCACAAACATGGGTATACTTGTATTGGTCAAGGCTCTCTAGAGTCACAGAACTCATCTCTCTCTCTCTCTTTCTCTCTCTCCCCTCTCTCTCTCTCTCTCTCTTTCTCTCTCTCTCTCTCTCTCTCTCTCTCTCTCTCTCTCTCTCTCTCTCTCTCTCTCTCTCTCTCTCTCTCGGGATTCCTAGGCCACACAGGGTTTGAACTTTACTGTTAAAGTGATGTTACTGTGTCATGGCTGCTGCTTTTCCTGTCACTGTGACAAACTATTCTGAGAGAAGCAGCGGAAAGGAGGAAAGGACGTATTTTGACTCATAGTTGGAGATTCCAGCCCATCGTGGTGGGAAGTCCTGATGGCAGGGGCGTGAGGCAGCTGCTCACATCACATCTACAGTCGGGAAGCAGAGAGAGGGAGAGGAGGGGAGGGGACTCTGGTGCTCAGCTCCTTTTCTCATACAGTCCAGAATCCCAGCCCCTGAAATGGTACCAACACACTCAGCGTACTCTAATGTAAATAATCCCTCCAGGTGTGCCTCTAGATCCTGCCAAGTTGACAATCAATATCGACTGTCACATACTTATTTTTATAATTTATTCCTCTTACTCCATAGCCACATTTACCTACTGGATTTTTTTTTTCCAGTATAGATCTGGTTCCCAGAGGAATCATGTAGAGCAGTGGTTCTCAACATGTGGATCGCGACTCCCTTGACAAACCTCTAGCTCCAAAAATATTTATATTACTATTCATAACTAGCAAAATTACAGTTAGAAGGTAGCAATGAAATAATTTTATGGTTGGGGATCACCACAACATGAGGAACTGTATTAAAGGGTCACAGCATTAGGAAGGTGGAGAACCACTAACGTACAGAATAAAAGTCTTTTGGAATAAACCAGGGATCAGTAGTAAGTCATTCTGATCACTTTGATTAAAAGCTTCAGAAGACTTATTCAAGAACATTTTAAGTGAAAAATTTAAACAGTCATATGATCACCATGAAAAGCAGGCAGCTGAGGCCTGTGTTTGTTAAGCTCAAATGCCTATAAGGCATCTAAGCAGCAATATTAACTAAGCAGTAAGGAAGAGGAATCTGGACCTTAAAACTGGGATCTTAACCAGAAGTAAATTTGGGACTATTGGCGTCTATGTGATGCTGAAACTAGTGAACCTAGAAAGAACATGAGGGCTGCTTAGTCATTTACATTAGGAACAGATGCCAAGAACTCTTGATGCTTTGGAGGATTTTTATCATTAAAACTTTGCCCAGGCATAGCAGTACACACTTTAATTCCAGCACTCAGGAGGCAGAGGCAGGTGAACCTCTCTGAGTTCAAGGCCAGCCTGGTCTTCCGAGTGAGTTCTAAGACAGCCAGGGCTACATAGTGAGACCTTGTCTCAAAAAAAAAAAAAATTACCACTTTAATTTTATAAGAATTGTAGTTCATAATAGCTGTGATTGTTGTTTGAAAACTGTTTTCAAGTGTATGTGTTAGGAATTGAGAAGAATAGCATGAAGAAGTATTCTTGCCATGTTTTTAAACCTATAAATGACTGAGATGATGGGATGTTTCTAGCTGTTTGTGTAGACCCATAAGGAAGGTCTTTCTCATCAGCCATTGAGAATCTCTTATAGATAGCGTTAGAGGTCATCAGCGTTTATTACTCCGATGCCCTGCCTCATGTAATCTCTGATTGACCTGTCTTAGTCCGCTTTTGCTACTAAGTGGCCACAGAGGAGAAATAAGATGTGGACAGCTGAGGCAGGTATAGCTCAACAGTAGAGCCTTCCCAGCATGCTTAAGGCCTTCCTTGAGTTCAGCCACAGCACTGGCCAGAGCAGGGTCAAGAAAGGAGGGCAGTAGAGAACTGACCAGCTTAAACCATTTCATCCTTCAAAACACTGTTAAGAACATTTAAATTCAAACATAAGTGGTGGGTGTTTGTAAGCCACATGCTAGGCAATGAACAACTTACTCAGAATATATAAATCACTCTTAGATTCAACAGTACACTTTGATTTTTTTTAAATAAAAGATTTGAGCAGACCAAAGGCATGTGCACCCAGCCCGAAATTGTGCATTTTTTAAAATTTTTTTTAAAGATTTATTTATTTATTATGTATACAGAAGAGGGTGCCAGATCTCATTACAGATGGTTGTGAGCCACCATGTGGTTGCTGGGACTTGAACTCAGGACCTCTGGAGGAGCAGTCGGTGCTCTTAACCGCTGAGCCATCTCTCCAGCCCAATTGTGCATTTTTAATGATGAATTTTATTAACTTAAATTATACCCCAGTAAAGCTTTAGGAAACACCTCACTTATATAAATAGAACAATGGGTCTAAAGACATGAAGTTACTTTCTCAGTTACATGGACAGTGTGTTTTGTGGTTGTTACCTCCTGATTCCCAGTCCCACTAGTAACTAGGGCTCTTGACCCTGAAAGTTCTTAAAATAAAGAAATGAAGCCTGTGTTCCTAAGACTTCCCATATTGTATTGCATAGAATGTGTGCTCAGTGAGTCTTGGCGAGATGAAGGAAAGTGGGGTAGCACACTGTGCCTAGCTGACTCGGGCAGAACAATCAGACAATCTTCATGATTTGGGTTCAGATTTCTCATGTTCATCAGACCTTCACTAAGTTTTCCTGGACCACTGTCTCTTTTCTCAAGAGATCACATCTCCCACAAATGTAAGATAATTAATGAGGGGTTGATTTCTTTCTGCAGAAGTTTAAGAAGTGTTTCTGATGTTGAAAATTGAAGGCGTTATCATCTTACATGTTTAATCTGAAGCCAAGTATGACTGCAGTAAAAGCACAGGTTCCTCTTTAAGTAGAGCAAGTGTCAGATTAGAACCCGCAGCTTCCTCCAAAGTTCTCCACTCTAAAGCCATCCTCTTCTGTAACTGAGGAACCATATTAATGGGCCCAGAATAAACACTCATCTTGGTGGTAAATTTACTTTGATTGCATCTGCAAGGTTTTCCAAGTTTTTATGGTTATTATTTATTTTTAACTACTATTTAGCATTACCAGGTTAAGAACAGTAAGAATCTGTGTGAAATATTTGAGTGCTTATATACATGTCTGTCTTAATCCACACAGTACTAATATCACTTTATTATATCCATTTAGTTGAGGAAACTGAGGTCCACAGAGTAAATAGCCTTGCCCAGATTCTCATGTCTGGTAGGGTGGATCTGGGTTTTACTCTTAATCCAGGCACTGAACTCTAACCACTAACATTCTGCTACCCTGATATGACAGATATATATTCTGTATGTGTGTATGTGTGTGTGGGTGTATATATACATATACATATATATGACTATATAGTATAGAATTTGATTGGTGTCAAAGAGTTATTGTACTTAAAGAAATTAAGGAAGTATAATGTCTGAGAGAAGTAATTTAGAGTTATTTAATACTGAGGTTTTTAAACTAGTGATTTTAAACCCAATGGTCATTTTGATGGACCTGAACATTGTAATATGAACCTTTGCTAAACCCAGGAAAGTTGCTTATTTTGGCTATGCATTCACTTTAAAAGTAAAATTTGTGCTTTGAAAGTGCCATACATGATTATATTTTGATCCCGTTTCATAATCCTCTCACTCCCTCTAGAATCCTTCCCAGCACATTCCCCTCCACTTTTCATGTGGACATAAAACACACACGTATGGACTTAGTGGGAGTTTAGTTAGGGTTGCTTGAATGCACATTCAGGGGTTGGTGTAATTTACTGGATCGTGAGCAACTTAGCAGCGGCCACACCACGAGTGAAAATTACTTCCATTCCTCCAACAGCTGTTAAATGCCAGTAGCTCCTCAGCTAGGAGTTCATCATGCCCTTCAGCCATCCATGCTGGAATGCTGATGAGTTCCAAGCGGGGCAGGTCTTATGCAGGTAACACAGCCGCTATGAGGTCACAAGTGCAACAACCATGCCATGTCCAGAAGAAGCAATTCATAGCACTCTTTCTTCACCATCCTCCGGCGTGCGTGCGTGCGTGCGTGCGTGCGTGCGTGCGTGCGTGCGTGCGTGCGTGCGTGTGTGTGTGTGTGTACGTGCGTGTGTGTGTGAGTCTGTGTCTAAGGGGTTTTATTGCTGTGATAAAACACTGAATGCAACTTGGGGAGGAAAGGGTTTAATTTATAACTCTCTGGTCACATTCCATCACTGAGGGAAGTCAAGGCAGAAACCTGGAGGCAGGAAATAAAGCAGAGGCCATGGAAGAATGCTGTTTACTGGCATGCTTCTCCTGGCTCGCTCTGTTTTCTTAAAGGTTCCAGTACCACCTGCCTAGGAGTAGCACCACCCCCAAAGAGCTACACTCTCTCATCTCAATCTTTAATCAAGGAAATGTCCCACGGGCTTAACTACAGCAGATTTTATGGAGGTATTTTTTCAATTAAGATTCTCTTCGCAGCCGTGGTGGTGGTGCATGCCTTTAAACCCAGCACTCAGGAGGCAGAGGCCAGCCTGGGCTACAGAGTGAGTTCCAGAACAGGCTCCAAAGCTACACAGAGAAACCCTGTCTCGAAAAACAAAAAAAAAAAAAGCTCCCCTCTCAGATGACTCTAGGTTGTATCAAGTTGACAAAACCCCCAGCAGTGTGGTTTATAATGTAGATAGCCTACTTAAGGCTAAGCACTCAATAGTCACTTAGTCTCGGCACTTTGACCAGTTGTCTGTCTTTGCATTAATCATTGCTCACTCCTACAAGAAGTTTCTCTTCTTGTGAAAGGATGCTAATCTATGGTTATAATACATTCCTTGTTTAGGAGAAAGTGGTCCACAACTTCCTGAACAATAGAAATTAAGGCAAATATGAATATTCATTTGGTATTGAAGATAGGACACAGTCATAAAGTTGATCCAAGGAATCTTTTGGTTTTTTTTTTGTTTGTTTGTTTGTTGTTTGTTTTTTGTTGTTTTTTTTTTTTTTTTTTTTTTTTGGTTTTTCAAGACAGGGTTTCTCTGCATAGTTTTGCGCCTTTCCTGGAGCTCACTTGGTAGCCCAGGCTGGCCTCGAACTCACAGCGATCCGCCTGGCTCTGCCTCCCGAGTGCTGGGATTAAAGGCATGCGCCACCACCCGGCTCTGGAATCTTTGTTCTTGAGGCAGTGATCTATGGATGTTTCTTTAAGAAAGAGAAGCTAGGTGTTTAGACATTCATGAGGAAGAGAGGATGGATTATGAGGCCACATTTCAGAGAATGGAGCATAGAGAAGTCACTCTGGTGAGAGAACCCCAAACACAGTCTTCCTCTTAATGTACTGTTTCTCACTTCCAATGAGGATTCCTTTCATAGTCACCATCACGGCACTTACAAAATTGTAATTAAGTCTGCTCTGGTAGAAATCTGAATGTTCATGGAGGTATTTTTAAGGATACTGTAGTGTCATGTGGTAGGGATCATTTTGAAGTACTTGGTTGAAATCCTGACTTTCGATGGGTGGTGGTGGCGTATATCTAATCCCAGCACTTAGGAGGCAGAGGCAGGTAGATCTCTGAGTTTGAGACCAGCCTGGTCTACATACTGAGTTCCAGAACAGCCAGAAGTGTTGCACAGAGAAACCGTGTAGCTAGAGTTTTCCTGCCTTGCCCACAGTCAGGACAAATCTTTGTCACCCGCCAGTCCCACAGCCGCTCAGACCCAACCAAGTAAACACAGAGACTTATATTGCATACAAACTGTATGGCCGTGGCAGGCTTCTTGCTAACTGTTCTTATAGCTTAAATCCATTTCCATAAATCTATATCTTGCCACGTGGCTGGTGGCTTACCTGCGTCTTCACATGCTGCTGGTCATGGCGGCAGCTGGCAGTGCCTCTCTGCCTCAGCCTTCCGCTTCCCAGAATTCTCCTCTCTCCTTGTCCCACCTACTTCCTGCCTGGCCACTGGCCAATCAGTGTTTTATTTGACATACAGACCATCCCACAGCAAAACCCTGTCTCGAAAAACCAAAACAAACAAACAAAAAACCAACCTGATTTTGGGGGGGTGTTGGGTGGGGACTAGAGAAATGGCTTAGCAAGAGTGCATAGTGCTTCTACAGAAGACCTGAGTTAAGTTCCAAGCACCCACATCGGGCAAGTCAGTGCCCCTTTCTGGCCTCTGCAAGCACCTGTACTCACATGCACATGTCTAGATACAAACACACATATACACATAATTTTAAAATAATAATAATTTAAAAGAGAAAGACTGATTTTTAGCCCCAGAACTGCCATTACTTTGGCTCTCTTTGATCCTTTAGTCTCTGAACTTGAGTGTCCTTGGAGCCCTGCTTCAAGGACACTAGGACAAGGATGCTCTGAGCCTGGCTCTAAGTTCTCTAATCATATGACTCCTTTTGACTAGGAGCTGCTTATAGCTAAGCCCACCCTTCCTCCTTCCCTTCCGTCCTTCCTTCTTTGAACAAGAGAAGTAGGCAAAGATTTCCTATGCCCAGGCTTGCCTCACACTATTATCCTCCTTACTCAGAGCACTTCTGCAGAAGAGGAAGACTGGGAGACAGTTAGCATTGCAGGTATGCCACCAAGCTGGCAGCTAAGAGCTGAACCCTTTTTGAGATTGGAGGCCATTGGTCATGAACATTCAGCCTGTTTGTCAAAGTCCTTTACAAATAATTCTGTAGTAGCTTTCTGACTATACAGACTATTTGACCTACCAGATTTGTTGGACTTAACTCTTCTTGTCAGCATCACTCAGTCTTACATAGAAGTTATTAATACACCTAGGTGAAACAAGTGGATTTCTTCTGCGAAATCCATCTAAAGTGAGTATACAGTGGGATCTCACAAATTCCTTCACAGAGCTGTCTCAAGATGAAGTATAAACACTGTAAAGTCTACCTCTCTGAGTAACTTTAGCTTAGCCTTATTTCTGTGGTGTGGTCATAATTTCTCTACTTTTCTGTTTTTCCTTTTGTACTAACAGTTTCTTCTAGATCCACAGCATCTGTTCAAATCCACACTATTTAAGAACATTTCATATTATATAATATAGATACAACTTAGTACATTTTACTTCAATTTGTAATACTCTATAAACATTTTAGAAGTTAAAATACTAGACAAGTACTTTTTGTCTAAGGACAAAATTGTATGAATATATCTACTTTCAGATAGAGAGTCTAAAAAGTATAAAAATTTTTCCCCCAGAGCTGAGGACTGAACCCAGGGCCTTGTGATTGCTAGGCAAGCGCTCTACCACTGAGCTAAATCCCCAACCCCATAATTTCTTTTTTGTTTTGGGTTTTTTGTTGTTGTTTTTCTAGACAGGGTTTCTCTGTGTAACAGCCCTGACTATCTTGAAACTATCTCTGTAGACCAGGCTAGCCTTGAACTCACAGAGATCCATCTGCCTCTTCCAAGTGTGTGTCACCACTGCCTGGCTAAAAGTGTAATGATTTTTAAACTCACTGCCCACATCACCTCTCAGTCCTATTCAACCAGTATAAGCTATTCTTAGGAAAATAGCCAGCATCCTTTACACATATTACACACATTGTATGAGCTCTGGAGACATAAGCTAAGCCTTTCTTTAGTGAGTTTGGTATGTTACATGCTAAGAGCTTCAAGGACTGGGACTCCTCAGTGCAGACAGGGTCACATACCATGTTGTACTTACTAGGAATGTAAGTTGTTGTATTCATTTTTATTGAATGGTTCCAGTTATTTTAATGCCATGAGTTCTTGAGTTTTAACCTCATTGATCACACAGTCCAGTGCCCTTTCCTGATGAGAAAACCAAAACATTTTTTTACATTTAAAAATTGTATGAGAATTTCATATATGCATATATGTTTTGATCAAGCCAGCCCCCCATTTCTTCCCTCGAGTTCCTTCCCCATCCCCCCCATACCACCTATAGTGTTCTGGCTCCCCTCCTTTGAAAGCTTCACCTCTCCCCATGGCTGTTTCCTGATTTCTAGGCTGATATTTATATAGGAGAGAACAGATTTCTGGGTCAGGCAACCTCATTCAGAATACTCCAGTTCCATCCATTTATTTGCTATTTTCACTTTTCTGAACAGTTGAATAATAATCTATTGTGTAAATGGACTACATTTTCATGATCCATTCATCAGTTGATTGACATCTATTTGTATTTCCTGGCTATTGTGAACACAGCAGCAATGAACATGGATAAACGGGCGTCTCTGTAGTAGGATATAGAGTCCTTTGGGTATATGCCCGAGAGTGATGTAACTAGATCACATGGTGGGCCTTTCCAGTTTTTTGAGGAACTGTCACACGGACGTTCATAGTGGCTGCACCAGTCTGCAATCCTAGTAGCAGCTAATACATGTTCCACTTTCCCCACACACACACCAGCATTTATCGTTTGGTTCTTTGATTTTAGCCATTCTGACTGGTGTACGATGGCATAAAGTAGTTTTAGTTTGTATTTCTCTGTCGTTAAGGATGTTGAACTTTTTTTTTCATGTTCTCAGCCATCTCTATTTCCTTTTTTGAGAACTCTGTTTAAGTGTGTGCCCCAATATTTAATTGGGTTGTTTGTTTTCTTTTTTTAATAATTTATTTAAGTTTATCTTATGTGCATTGGTGTGAAAGTGTCAGATCCCCTGGAATTTGAGTTACAGACAGTTGTGAGCTGCCAAATGGGTGCTGGGAATTGAACTCAGGTCCTCTGAATGAGCAGCCAGTGCTCTTAACCTCTGAGCCATCTCTTCAGCCCATGTTTGTTTTCTTGATGTTTAGTTTTTGAGGTCTTTTAATATTTTAGACACCAATCATCTGCCAGATATATAGCTGGTAAAGATTGTTTTTCCGTTCTATCGGCTGCCTCTCCACTTGAGTGATGGTATCCTTTGCTGTATAGAAGGGTTTGTTTGTTTGTTTGTTTGTTTGTTTGTTTGTTTGTTTGTTTCAGAAGGTCCCATTTATTAAATGTTGGTCTTAATTCCTGAACTACAAGGGTCCTGTTCAGAAAGTCTTCTCCTATGTCTATAAATTGAAGTGTATCCCCTAACAGATCTGGTATATCAGGTCTTATATTGAGGCCTTTGATCCATTTGGAATTTAGTTTCATTCTTTGTGAAGATATATAGTTTAACCAGAACCATTTGTTGAAGATGCTGTGTTTTTTCCAGTGTATATTTTTTATCTCTTTGTCAAAAACTAGGTTGCCATAGGAGTGTGGGCTTATATCTGAGTCCTCAATTTTATTCTGTTGATCAGTGCATCTATTTTTATGCCAGTAGTGTGCTGTTTTTATTCTTTTTACTGTGCTGTAGTATAGAGGCATGGTGATACCCCAAAAACAGTTTTTACTGTTCACAATTGTTTAAGTGATCCTTGTGTTTCCATATGAAATGTAAGATTATTGATTCAGTTTCTTTGAAGAATTGCTTTGGAATTTTGATGTGATTGTTTTGAATCTTTAGATTGCTTTTAATAAGATGGTCATTTTCATAGTATTAATCTTACTGATCCATGAATGTGAGAAGTCTTTCCATTTTCTGTTATCTTCTAATATTTTCTGTTTTCATTCTTCAATGTCTTAAATTTTTCTTTTTTTTTACGTCTCCTTTTTATTTTTTCACATATTTTTTATTAAGAGATTTTTCTATTCATTTTACATACCAACCACAGATTCCCCTGTCCTCCCTCCTCCCACCCTGAGCCCTCCCCCCGCAACCCACCTCCCATTCCCACTTCCTCCAGGGCAAGGTCTCCCATGGGGAGTCAGCAGAGCCTGGTACATTCAATTGAGGCTGGTCGAACCCCTCCTCCCTGCACCAAGGCTGTGCAAAGTGTCTCACCATAGGCACTAGACTCCAAAAAGCCGGCTCATGAACTAGGGACAGGTCCTGATTCCACTGCCTGGGAGCCCCTAAATTTTTCATTGTACAAGTATTTCACATCCTTGGTTAGGTTTATCACTAGGGTTTTTGTGTGTGTTTGTTCGTTTTTGTTTTGTTTTAAGCTATTGTGACTGTATTGCCTCCCTGATTTCTTTCATGGTATGTTTTGTTTGTTGTCAGTTTATGGAAAGGCTGCTGACTTTTGTATGTTAATTTTGTACAAAGTAATCCTGCTACTTTGCTGAATGTGTTTTATCAGCTGTCGTTTTCTGATGAAGTCTTTAGAGTCTTTTATGTATAGAATCATATCTCCAAATAAGGATGATTTGACTTCTTCCTATCCTATTTATATTCCCTTTTACCACCTTCACTTTTTTTTTATTGGTCTAGCTAAGATTTTAAGTACTATATTGAGCAAGAGGGAAGAACGTGGATATCCTTATATTATTCTTGGTTTTAGTGAAAATGCTTTGAGTTTTTCTCTGCTAACATGATGTCAACTGAGGACTGGGTGAAATGCTGATGTTAAAATTCATTCCCTTGGGAAGACAAGCAGTATCTACCCATTCCTGCTACAGTCCCAATGACAAACCAAGGTGCACAGTCACTGAAGTTTACTCTGGGAAGTTTGTTGGGCTTACTTACAAAGAGAGCCATCAGTGCGTTAGGGGTTTGGAGTAGGAGCATGGGTGACTTAAAATAGCCGCACTGGAAGGTGCATGGATGTTGACTCCCCAGTGGCTATATAAATGGAGTCCCCTCCCCTAAGCCTTCCCTGCCTATATCATCCAGCCCTTCCCAGAGACCCTGAGGCCATGTGTACCTTGGGAGAAATGGCTAAATACTCTGGTGAGGGTCCCATGATTCTTCTTGGTTCCTCCATCGTAGTCAGCAAGTCCAACTATGGTGCTCTTTGGTGAGGAGCAGACCCAACTGAACTCCCGAAGATGGCAGCTTGGCTCTGAGAATAGTCCTGTACAACAGTTGCCTTTATTAGGTTGAGATATGGCCCCTGTGGTCCTAGATTCTCTAGGACTTTTATCATGAAGGATGTTAAATTTTGTCAAAAGCCTTTTCTGCATCTTATCTTGAACCATCTCTGCATCTCTGGGATGAAACTCACTTGATCATAGTGGATGATCTTTTTAATGTGTTTTTTAATTTGTCTTACAAGTAGTTTATTGAGAATTTTTGTATCCGAAGATAGGCCTATAATTTTCTTTTTTTGCTTGGTCTTTTTCTGGTTTTGCTGTCAGGGTAATGCTGATTTTATAAAAGAACTTTGAAGTGTTCCTTTTCTGTTTTATGGAGTAATCTAAGGAGTGTTGGAGTTGGTTCTTCTTGAAAGGTCTGGTAGAAGCCATCTGGTCCTGCACTTTTTTTAGTGGGGAGATTTTATTTTATCACTGCTTC
This sequence comes from Peromyscus leucopus, assembly GCF_004664715.2. Lineage (NCBI taxonomy): Eukaryota > Metazoa > Chordata > Mammalia > Rodentia > Cricetidae > Peromyscus > Peromyscus leucopus. Next base: position 84,020,264 of record NC_051063.1, on the reverse strand, counting down.
TATCTCATTGGTTGTTATGGGTTTAAATTACTCACTTTGACCAGGTGCTGGTGGCACACGCCTTTAATCCCAGCACTGGGGAGGCAGAGCCAGGTAGATCTCTGTGAGTTTGAGGCCAACCTGGACTACAGAGCAAGATCCAGGACAGGCATCAAAACTACACAGAGAAACCCTGTCTCGGAAAAAAACAAAAAACAAACAAAATTACTTACTTCATATTGATTAGTTTTGACTGGTCATATACATCTAGAAATAAATCCATTTCTTTCTTTCCTTTCTTCCTTTCTTCCTTCCCTCCCTCCCTCCCTCCCTCCCTCCCTCCCTCCCTCCCTCTCTCTCTCTCTCTCTCTCTCTCTCTCTTTCTTTCTTTCTTTTTAGTCAATAGAATTCTTGTTTTGTTCTGTTTTGTTGAGACAAGGTCTCACCTTGTATCCCTGGCTGGCCCGGAACTCATAGAGATCACCTGCCTCTTGCCTTCTGAGTGTGGAGGTTAATGGTGTGTGTGTGTGTGTATGTGTGTGTGTGTGTGTGTGTGTGTGTGTGTGTGTGTGTGTGTGTGTGTATCACCTTGCCTGGTCTTGGAATAGAGGTTTTTTGTTTTGTTTTTAAGTTTGTCTTTATGGTTCTCTGAATGTCCTAAGTGTCAGTTGTGATGACTTCCATTTCGCCTTTAATTTCATTAATTTGGGTCTTCTCTCTCTGTTGGTTAATTTGGCTAAAGGTTTGTCAAGCTTGTTAATATTAAAAAAAAAAAACTCTTCATTGATTCTTTGTATTGTTTTTGTTTGTTTGTTGTTTCTATTTCAATAATTTGAGCCCTGATTTTAATTATCTCTTTCTATCTTCTGTTTTGGTGGTGATGTTCTTGTTTTCTCAAGCCTTCAAATGCATCATTAAGTTATTAATTGAAGATCTCTCAAAATACCTTTAAGATTTATTCATTTTGTTTCTAAGTGCTATGTCTGCATGTATGTATGTGCATCACATGTATGTCTGTTGCCTTCGGAGATCAGAAGAGGGTGTTGGATCTTTTGGAACTGGAGTTACAGACAGTTGTGAGCTGCCATGTGGGTGCTGGGAGCCAAACTCCAGTCCTCTACAAGAGCAGCCAGTGTTCTTAACTGCTGAGCTGTCTCTAGACCCTCAATTTTTTTATGTAGATAATGCTATAAACTTCCTCTTAGGATGCCTTCATTGGGTCCCATCGGCTTTTCATACGTTGTGTTTTCGTTTTCTTTCTAAAATGTCCTCTTGCTTGCTCTCTTGATGTAATTTTCATTCTAATAATGTGTTGCTTAGTCTCCATGGGCTGAGATGAACATGTATTCTTTACTCTTTGGGTGGAATGTTCTGTAGATGTCTGTTAGAGCCATTTGGTTTGTGATATCATTTAACTGTAATGTTTCTGTCTTTAATTTTTACTGGATGACCTATTTATTGGTAAAAGTGGATATTGGATTCACCAATGTCAATTTGTTGAAATCTGTGTTTTTTTTTTTTTAAATCAAATTGTATTTATTTCCTAGAATTGGGTACACCTGTGCTTAGTGCATATGTTTAGAATTGTCATATTCTCTTGGTGATTTTTTTTTTCTTTAATGAGTATGAAATGACCTTCTCCTGACTAGTTTTGTTTTGTAGTCTATTTTGTCAGATACTAGAATAGTTATGCCTGTTTATTTCTTAGCTCCATTTGCTTGGAATACCTTTTCCATCCTTTTACCACAAGAAGGTGTTTATCATTGATGGTGAGGTGTGTTTCTTGGAGGAAGAAAAAAGATGGTTTCTGTTTTCTAATCCAGTCTGTCAGTCTGTGTCCCTTTATTGGGGAAGTGTGACTATTACTGTTAAGTGTTATTATTGGACAGTGTATATTAATTCCTATCATTTTGTTGTTTTGTAGTGTTTTCTTAGACCTCTTTTGATGAACTGTTTTGGGGTTATTATTCTTTATTGTTGAATATGTTTATTCTTCTCTTTAGGTCAAAATATTCCTTTTATTATCCTCTCTAGAGCTGCCTTAGTGGTTGTAAATTTCTTTAATCTATTTTGATGATAGAAGTTTTTTCATTCTCCTTGGATCATGATGGCTAGCTTGTAGCCTGGGCTGGCTGGCATCTGTGGTCTTTCAGAACTTGTAGAATGTCAGTCCAAGCCAGAAGGTTTTGAAAGTCTCCATTGAAAAATCAAATGTTATTCTGATGACCCTGTCTTTATATGTGGTTTGGTCTTTTTCTCTTGCAACATTCAAAATCCTTTGTTTGTTTCATACATTTAGTGTTTTGCATGTTATATGATGTGGGGAGTTCCTTTTCTGTTCTTTTCTGTTTGGTGTTCTGTGTGCTTCTTGTGTCTTGATAGGCATCTGATACCTTAAATTCTGGGACATTTTCTTCTATAATTTTCTTGAAAATATTTTATGTGGCTTTGAGTTTCTTCTCCTTCTTGTAGTGATTCATGGGTCTGGTCTTTTTGTGGGGTCCCAGAGTTCTTGCATGTTTATCAAAGAGTTTTGTTGTCGGTTTGGTTTTTGATTTAATGAGTTCTTGGGCTGAGTGATCCAAATTCTTTTCGTATCCTTCATACCCTGACACTCTCTCTTCCATGTGATCCATGCTATTAGTGAGGCTTTCTGTTGAACTTTTAATTTGACTTACTCTGTTTTTCACTTTGTTTTACTTCTTTTTGGTTTTTCTTCAGAAATTCTTTTTATTAAATTGTTTTCTTTATTTCATTCAGCTGTGTGTCTGTGTTTTTGTCATCTTTGTTCCAGCATGTATTCATATCCTCTTTGAGCTCCTTAAACATGATTAGAATTGCTATGTTGAAATAATTATTATGTGCCGCATCTTGGCTGCTATTCTTGGGGACCAATACTGTGGAACTAATTTTTGTAGGAGATTATTGTCTTAGTTTTCCTGTTGTTTGTTTTGTTGCAGGGACCTGGGCATCTGCTTGTTAGTGTTTCATGGAGTGGTTATCTGTCCCGGCTTTGAGTGCCTATGCTTTTCGGATCTCTGGTTGCTGTTACCCCAGCTTGTCAGGTTATAGACCAGGTGAATGGAGTTTGGAGTTTATATTTGATGGGGGAATGGGGCCTCTGAAGTGGTCCCAGCTCAGCTAGGGCTATGCAAAGTCTGTGAGTATAGGCACAAGAGTTAGAAGATTCTCGATGCAGATCTTCAGGAGTTTGTGGAAGGCTCACAGGGTTCTACAGATGGTCCTTAAGTGGCAGGGGCCAGGATTGTAGCAGGAATCGATGCTACTTGGGGTCCATGCTACTTGGCCTCAAGACTGGAGGTTCCTGTCTGGGAGAGGTGCATAGGATGCACTATCCCCTAGCAGCAGGAGTGGAGTTGAGTTAGAAGTGGGAGGTCCCTACCTGGAGGATGTACCTAGGACACATGGTCCTCAGGAAGGTGACCACAGCACATTTTAGAGATTACTGGTTCTTAATATTTTCACAGCATTAGAGCCAAGGCCAGTTTAGGGAACAAGAGCTGCAGAATTAGTTGTAATGAGAGGGTAGTGTTGAGGATGATTTAGGCAAGTGTCAAATTCGATATAACCTGTGAATTACAGTATTGCTTGCAGATGACTGGTGGTAATTGGAGGGACAGAAAGACAGTAAGAACTAGAGGAACCTGGAGTTCGCCGTGAGGCTGTGTCTGCTAGGAATCTCAGAAACTGTACCCATAAAGTCTCACCAACAGGACTGCCTAAACATGAGCTGAGCAAGGACAACAATAGACATACCAGAGTGGGAGGGGTGGGAGGAGCCCAGGAGGCTTCAGCTCTACACGGAGAACTACAGGCAACTAAGGAATGCAGAGTGTGTCAAAAATAGTCTTCTCTAGGGAAGAGCACACCAATTGGTTATCCAATACCAAATGAGGAGCCCTGAAAAGTAACATCATAGACTAAGCAGGTTGTTCTTATGTATTTAGGAATATATATGTATATACATAAATTCATACATGTATGTGTACACATATATACATATGTGTGCGTGTGTGTGTGTGTGTGTGTGTGTGTGTGTGTGTGTGTGTGTAAACAGTTAATGAAAAAAGAGGCCATGGATTTGAAAAAGAGCATGGAGAGGTTTATGGGAGGGTTTGGAGGAAGGAAAGGGAGGGGGAAATGATGTAATTATATTATAATCTAAAAAAAAAGAAAGAATATAATTTTTTTTAAGATGGAAGCCAGCAAGATAGTTCAGAAGGTCAGTGTGTTGCTCATAGCCTGATGACCTGGGCTTGATCTAGGATCCCACAAGAGCAAGCCTCTGTCCTCATAGGCACCATGGCACTCATACCAACCCAACACAAGAAATATACATCATTCATTCATTCATTCATTCATTAAAATATAAAATAGGACCAGAGGAAACAGCAAGCTGTAAAGAGAAGAAAATTGAACTTAAAGGTTAACATTTTTGTTGTGTTTTTTTTTTTTTTAAGATTTATTTATTTTTTTCCTTTTATTTTACAATCCATTCAGTTCTACATATCAGCCACGGGTTCCCCTGTTCTCCCCCTCCCACCCCCTCCTCTTACCCCCAGCCCACCCCCCATTCCCACCTCCTCCAGGGCAAATCCTCCCCCCGAGGACTGCGATCAACCTGGTAGACTCAGTCCAGGCAGGTCCAGTCCCTTCCTCCCAGACTGAGCCAAGTGTCCCTGCATAAGCTCCAGGTTTCAAACAGCCAACTCATGCAATGAGCACAGGACTTGGTCCCACTGCCTAGTTGCCTCCCAAACTGATCAAGCCAATCAACTGTCTCACCTATTCAGAGGGCCTGATCCAGCTGGGGGCCCCTCAGCCTTTGGTTCATAGTTCATGTGTTTCCATTTGTTTGGCTATTTTTTTTTCAATAATTGAGTAAAACCAAAATTTATTATAAGCCACAGTTGTCCTAGGGACCTCCATGATATATATATCTTCCATGGTTCTATGGGTTGTGGTCTGATTTTTCTTTATTTTATATCTAGAATCCACTTATGAGTGAGTACATACCATGACTGTCTTTCTGGGTTTGGGTTTTTGTTGTGTTTTTAAGCTTGCTACTCAACAACAATATCAAGCATCTAGCTTTGTTGTTTCTAGAAAGTTTCTGCTCGGAGCTTTTTTTGTAGCAAGTCTGAACTTGATGCCTCTGTAGTCTTCAGCCCGAATGATCCAGCAGAGTAGTTAGGACAGGAATATAGCTGACTTCTCCTTAATGACTAGCAACCTTACAACCATCATATGGCCAACTTTTTATTTTGGAATGCTAGATTCCTAAGTAAACTGCTATGTTAAATTAGGATGTCTGCTACCTGCTATGTCTGAGGGTGTGTGTGTGTGTGTGTGTGTGTGTGTGTGTAAAATATATTAACCCAAACAAAAGTTTACCTAATTCCCTTACCCAATAAGTTTTCAGTACTTACAGTTCCATTTGCTTCACCGGTATTATTTGTTATTTAATTCTCACAGAAACTGAATGGTAAGTTCTATTCCTTTGCTGCAAAAGCAGGCTTAGAAAAAAATTCAACAATTTGCCCAAGTCAACGGCAAAGCTTAGGTTCCAATTGTGACCAGCTGGGTCCAACTCCAGAACAGGAGAGTAAGGACCTTCAAAAAGCTATTTCTCTATAAAAGCAGCAAGACCAGTGGCTAAGTCAACGAATAAAACTAAATGTCAGTTTTCGAACTCTGGACATCAAAGTCTTGAAACAATCCTAAGCAGGACTTGTCGGCCCTGGAGCTGTGAAAACAAGCAGCCCCGTAATGAGCTGAGAGAGCAGAGCATCACCCTTACAGACCTTCTCCAGGGAACTGCTACTGTTTTAATTTGTCTGGGGGCTCACTGAGCATCTCCATTTTCAGAATTTATCTTTATTTGACCACATGACATTTATTAAATACAATCAGCAGCCAAGTTATTTGAAACACAGGAGGTACCTAAAGTTCTTTCATCAGTTGAAGATCACAGAAAGCTGACAGAAAGGAAGAAAGAAAAGACAGACAGACAGGCAGGCATGAAGGAAAAACATGTGCACGGGAGTCTTCAAAGAGCTCTCACAGATCCTCAGAATCTAGAAGACCACAAACATCCTCAGACTGTCCATGTGCCCAGAGAGGAGATACAGAGGCACCTCACATTTTCACCTCTCGCTGACCTTCCATTTCTGCTCAAACAGGAAGTGAAGTCCTAGGCAGAGTTGTAGATTACCTTCTGTAACAGTCCTCAGCACAGGCTGAGATGTCTGCTGATAAAGTCAAGAGTTTAATGGATGAGAGACTTCAGAGGCCAAAAGATACAGACTTTGTGTAATTATCCCCGCAGGGCTGAAACAGTAACAAGAGTAAATCACAGGATCACCTGCCTGGTGTACATGGTATCCTGTGTGCTAGGTAAAATCGCCTTTCTTCTTTTGTGGTGGTTTTTTGTTTTTTGAGGCAGGATCTTTCTATGTAGCCCTGGCTGTCCTCAAACTTGCTATATCTAAAGCAGGCTCTTCCTCTCAAGTACTGGGACTAAAGGTATATACCACCACCTGGCTAAAATTTCCAATTTTTAACTGAAAACTATAAGACACTCAAGGAAACAGGGAATTATGGCTCATAAGGAAGAAAAAAATAAAAGCAGTCAGCAGAAACTGTTTGAGGAATCCCAGCCTTTGACTCTCTAGATAGAGCAGTGGTCCTCAACCTTCCCAATGCTGGGACCCTTTAATACAGTTCCTCATGTTGTGGTGACCCCCAACCATAAAATTACTTCCTTGCTATTTAATAACTCTTATTTTGTTACTGTTATAAATTGTAAATATCTGATATGTGATCCTCGTAGGGCTTGCAACTCACAGGTTGAGAACCTCTGAGAAAGAAATTAAATCAAATATTGTAAGTATATCCCACAAGTTAACAGTGACCTGATAAAGACGAAACATTAAAGTAGAAAGTCTGGAGTTGAAAAGTTCAGTAGCCAAAATGAAAAATCAGCAGGATGTTGATTGTGATCTTCTACTGCAAGGGGCAGAAACCAGGATGATGGAACTGAATGGGGCACTGGAGATAAGTGAAGTGGTACCACATGTGCCCAGTCCACACATTGCGGGGGGACGTGGAGAGAGAGAGAGAGAGAGAGAGAGAGAGAGAGAGAGAGAGAGAGAGAATGGGGGGAAGATTCCCCCACCTTGAGTAAGTGCCTTACCTGCATATTAAAGAATTTCAACAAACCCAGTAGGACCAATTTAAGATTATCCACACCTAAACACATCCCAAAGAGTTGAAAGCCAAAGACATAAAAGGAATCTTGAAAGTAGCAGGAAGACAATGATTTTCTCACATGCAAGGGATCTTCACTACTATTAAGAAGGGACTTCTCTCAAAACACAGGCCAGTCACAGCCAAACATGAGAGGATGGTGTGTGCATACGGGTACAGGTACCTGGAGAGGCCAGAAGCATCGGGTCCTCTGGAGCTGGAGTTAGATGGTTGTGAGCTGTCTGAAGGTGGGTGCTGAGAACCAAACTATGGCCCTCTGAAATAGGGACCACTGAGCCATCTCCCCAGCCCCCACCTTTTCTCTTTTAAAAAAGACAACAAACAATAAAACACTCAATGGCTTTACAATTTAAAAAAAAAGATGGGTTTGCCTAGTCAGGAACTGTAGAGGAAATGTAATTTACACAGGGCAGGAGGGAGTTTTGGCATGCTGTTGAATTTAATAGAAGTCCAAACTAGCCTGAGAAGGGGGATAAAAATCACCTTTTCAAAATGTATAGTTCAGGGCCTGGAGAAATGGCTCAGTGGTTAAGAGTACTGACTGCTCTCCCTAAGGACCTGAGTTCAATTCCCAGCACCCATGGTGGCTCACTACTGCCGGTAATTCCAGTTCTAGGGGATCCATGCCTTCTGACCTCCATGATCTCCGGGCACACATGCAGTCATGTGGTACATAGAAATACATTCAGACAAAACACTCATACACTAAAATAATAATAAAAAAAAAACTAATGCTAGAAAACAAGCTTTCCTCAGTACTCTTCAATCCTCCATTCTGCTGGTAACCACAGGTCTGCTTCTTGCCTCTGGAGTCGTCTACTGTGGAAAGTTCATATAAGTGGTACCATATTATATCTGACCTTTCATGTCTCATTTCTTTCATTTAGCATCATGCTTTCAGGGTTTGTTCATGCTACTCTATTATTATTATTATTATTATTATTATTATTATTATTTAATGGGGAGAGGTTTCCTCCATGGTTAGCATCCTCCATTGCTCTGGGCTTGTGGTCACAGACACATGTGGTGGAGCAAGGCTGCTCAACTTAGGACTCAAGGCAGAGAAGAGAAGCAGGAAGAGGCTTGGATTCAGCTCTGTCCTTCAGAGGCCTATCCAGGAACCCATTCCCTCCAACCAGGTTCTACACCTCCTGAGGGTCTTTCAGATTAAGCCATTGATGAGAGTCCTCATGATCTAGTGTCTCCATAATTTCCCTCACAAATGGACCTAGAAGTGTGCTTTACTATTCTGCTGTGTACATCTCAGTCCAGGATCAGGCAGTGGTGGCGCCCTTCTTTAATCCCAGCAATTGGTAGGTAAAGGCAAGTGGATCTCTGGATTCAAGGCCAGCCTGGTCTACAGGGCTACAGAGAGAAACCCTGTCTCTGGGGGGAAACAAAAAAACAATACACAGTGGCACAGAGTAAGCATTCATTCCCGTTACAGACAGAGCCACTGGAGTGTAGAAAGGAATAGAGACAAAGACCGGAACTCAGCTGGCAAGTTCTGACCATAGCTTTGGACTTGCTGAGTGCCAGTGGACTTGGCAGCCCACCCCATAGGCAGTTGTCAAAGCCCACATGGCCTCTCTGCTGGGCTAGCTCCTCTTTCCTGTGGCTTTCCTTGGCAGACATTCCGTGTTCCTGTCTTCTCCCACTTCCTGTGGTTTCTGTGTCATCTTCAGCTTCTCTGTCGCTGTTCCCATGAGTATCTGACCATGCCACACATTGACTGTCCTCCCAGGCTTTCTTTTGAAACCTGAATGGAAACATTAGTGATCCTGTAAATTGTTGCAGTTTTGCATGCCTGCAAAACCAGCGTCCCATGAACAGACAGCACTAAGTTACAGAATAGGTTGGGTCCCTTGGTTTATAGCTGCAGTGGTTTCTGGGTACTTGAGCAGCTGAACTTGAAACATTTGCTTAGAAGCTTTGTACAAGCAGTGCTCTCTTAAAGGAAAAGCTTCCATCTGTTTATACTTTGATACCCTTGGCCTTGTGGTGGGGGTGCTTACTAGTTCCTGGGATATCATCAAGATATTTCTTCCAGAACCATAGCTAGTGGTCATTTTCATCTGCTGCTTCTGTGTTCACACTAGGACACAGATGTTTATAAAAAGTGAACAAATAGGTCCAAGAGACAATTTGAATGAGCCACGTATTAGGATATCTGAACCCTTGAGTAACAGGAGGGTGAGGCTAAGGGCTGTGTCCACGTCGGCGTCAGTGGCCGGGTCCCTGAGCTGTCTGGCATGGGTACTTGGAATGAACTCTTGCTGGCAGGTGGTAAAGCTTCTGTGCCTGTGCTGCTGCTGCTGCTCAACATAGGAGCAGTCAGGACACAGTGGGGAAGAAGACACCCGAGAGGAAATAGGGAAGTAACAGCTGGGAGGAAAGTTCAGGGCTTGGAGACCAGAAGCACCAGTGACAGGAGGGCGCACTGTGTGTGCATCCCTAGCTGCCTTAAACCGCCCCCCCCCCAGCCGCCTGTCCAAACTTGCCCTGAGTTGTGTTAAATTTCCTCATCCAAGCTGTCTATAAAATGAGAAGCTCCATCCTTTCATTAAAATTGGAGTGGTGTCATTTCCTTAAACACCACTGCTGTTGGAAGAGCACAAATTGAACCTTTATCAGTCATTAAGACATTTGTGGTGAAGCATTTGTTTGGTGTGTGTAACCAATAAACAGCTTGCCAAGAATAAGCCAGAAATCCACATTGATGGCAGGGATCAGATCCAGATTGGTGGGCATGTCACATGATTTGCCTGTGACAGGCTCTGGTGGGCGTGTGCAGTTTCACAGCTCTGGGTTACAGATTTTCTGTGGCAGTGCCTTTAACACAGTGATGACATACCTCCTGATCATCTTCACTGTGGGAGCAGACGTGCCCAGACTGGCTGTGCTCAGTCATCTCAGAGAGTTTGTCCAGAGGATGAGCTTCAAAAGCCAGTTTTAGTTAAGGTCCCACACTCACCAGGCGGACGGGCGGGACTCCTGTGACTTTCTGTGTGGATGTACACAGGTGTGAGCGATCCTGTGAGGCGTGTGGAAGGCTATAGCCTCTAGTTTGATTTCCTTTTTTCTATTGTGTATAAATCTTTTATTTGGATGGATTGGTTACCTAGGCAACAACCGCAGGGTAAAGATAGATTGGCTGCTTGGGGAATGCAGTCACAGGCCCTTTCATAAGGTAAAAACCTGTTGTGTAAAACAAAAATTAGTGACTCGTTGGACTTTTGCTTAATCTGGTGTGCCACAAGAAGCCACACTAAACAAGTTTTTCAAGAGAACCTTTAGAATGCAGTGTGGTTCTAATTGTAGCTTGTTTTTAATTCATTTGATTCCTGCTGTGTACCTACTGCTACAGGCCATTTGATGGTTTTCCAATGATAACGTTTTTTTCTCTCTCATTTCTATTTCTAGAAAACAGAATGATGGCATTTTGTTTGTTTGTTTGTTTGTTTGTTTGTGGGGTTTTTGTTTTGTTTCGGTTGGTTGGTTTTTTGGTTTTTTAAGACAGGGTTTCTCTATGCAGCCCTGACTATCCTGGAACTTACTTTGCAGACTAAGCTGGCCTCTAGATCTGCCTGCCTCTGCCTCCTGAATCCTGGGATTGAAGGCATGCACCACCATGCCCAGCTGCATTCTGTTCTTTTTTAAATCCCTACTCCTGAGGTTAGAGGATCCCTGCGTTCAGTATCCAGCACCACACTACCCTCCAGGCTACTTTCGAACATCAGCTGTGTGGCTGTGAGGCAGACAGATTGTGTTAGAGAATCTAGAGGAAGTCAAAGATGGGCCAGATAATTCACTGAAGTAAAGATGAAATTTAGAGGCTTGTTCAAAGTGTGGGCACTAACCAAATCTAAATCCCTAAGCAGTTAACTGTGCACACTGTCCCAGTTAGCCTATGGACTACGTATGACTACATCATAAGTGTTATTGAATTACAGTCTTACTCCAGAGGGCAAAGTATAACAACATTGACTGACCACTGTTGACACTAACCCTTCTCTATTTGAGGAAAATTTGTTTTCACTGGAAGCACAAGAGTATTGTTTTGGGAATCTCACTGTTCTAACAGCCAAGCATTTGAGAGCCTTGCAGATTCTCTGTGGGATGATAGAGATTGAACCTGGGGCCTCATGCATTTGAGCACACACCACTGACCACAAACCCAGCACACAGAACTGTGTTTGGGTATTAGTGTTCTTTTATACAGCATACCCTCTGATTGCCAATTCAAATTAGCTGGCCTTTCTTGCAGACAGCTACAGAGCAGTTACAGCAAAGTGAACAACATTATTGTAAACGTTTGCTCGCTTTGCCTGTCTGCCTCCCTTCAGAGGTGCTGAGTCTTGCTTTGTTGTGCTAAGGAATTGTAGAAAAACAGGAGCAGAGCCTCTACAGCTCAACATCTATCGGGTTTTCTCCAGCTTGCTCGTAGCTGTCAATCTCAGTTTCTTGCTTGTTCTGTTCGTATTTGCTGCTGTGGATAGGAGAGGTGACAAGAAGAAGTGTCACTCAGAAAGCCTGGCAGTCAGCAGGCACAGTGGGCACCCTCACCTGTCCTTAACCCAAGATAGAGGGGAGCACAGTGGTACTCAGAAGAGTCTCAAGGAGAGAACTTTCAATCTATGCACTGCACAGGATTTTAATATTTGGAGGCACAAGATAATCCTCAGTGCAGGTCTCGTTAGTGGGTGTGGAGAGTTGCCAGTCAGGCTTCTTTTGTATGTGGAATTGTGAAAACCGTTGCCTCCATAATAGACATCCACAGTGTTGCATTTTGTGCAAGTATCTTTCATCATTACCATTCAGCTTTTAGAAATGGAACTACCACTACAAGAGAGTAGTTTGTTAGAAGTCTTTTTGCTGAATGAACAGGAGTGGCTTCCCGTTAGGAGTTTGTGGGCACAGCTGTGAATGCCTTCTTTATTTCCAGAGTTACACTATAATGCTTTATCATAGTGAGGCTCTGCCCCACCTCAACTTACCATTCAAAGTCAACTTTGACTGTCTAGGAAGTCATGTAACCCCCTGGTGCCTACTCTTTGTAAGTAGTCTCTGGTCCCACGCCTGTGGACGGCATCCTGTAAAGGTCTGCTGCTCACTCTGGTCTCCGCGCTGCCGTGACAGTGCCCGTCGTTGTTCCCATGTTGCCTGCGCCTGTGCAAGACTCGTCAGATGGACTTAATTATTTGATTTAAAAGACAAAGTACAGCTTGGTTATCTTCGCAGAGTTCTGGCCAGGTAGAATTAGCATTGCAGAAGAGGGAGACCATAGCTTTTTTAAATTTATTTATTTTCCGTACATGAGTGCTTGGTCTGCATTATGCCAGAAGAGGGTGTCAGATCCCACTGTAGATGGTTGGGAGCCACCATGTGATTGCTGGGAATTGAACTCAGGACCTCTGAAAGAGCAGCCAGTGCTCTTGATCTCTGAACCATCCCTCCACCCCATAACTCAATTTTGAGAGAACTTTTTCATGACCCTTTTTTTTTCTAAATCTTTTTTAGTGTTTTGTTTTGTTTTGATCATGTGCATGGTGTGGGAAAGGTGCATATGAGTTTGCTAGGTTTTTTGTTTGTTTGTTTGTTTGTTTGTTTGTTTGTTTGTTTGTTTTTTAGACAGGACCTCTCACTGAGGCAGTCACACAGATTCAGTTAGGCTGTGGCCAGCAAGACACCAGAATCCTCTGGTCTCCACCTTCCAACACTAGGGTTGCAGACTGGTATTGTTTTGTCCCTAGTGGGATCTAGGGAGCCAAACCCAGCTCCCCAGGCTTGTTCAGCAATTACTTCACCCAGGGAGCCCTCTCCCAAGACCTACTTTACTTTTTAAGATTTCTTTTTTTAGTTTAGATGCCTGTGTTTGTGTGTGTGTGTGTGTGTGTGTGTGTGTGTGTGTGTGTGTGTGTGTGTGTGTGTCTTTGTAGGAGTGAGTGCAGTTATCCACAGAGGTTAGAAGAGGGCTTCAGATCCTGAAGCTGGAGTTACAGGCAGTTGTGAGGCACCCTACAGTAGGTGCTGGGAACTTGACTTGGGTTCTCTGCAAGAGCAATATGTGCTCTTGACAGCTGAGCCGTCTCTCCAGCCCATGTTTCTCTTTTTATCACATGCTTTATTTCTAAAACTGGATTGATGGAAAGATGCAAATTGTACAAAGCACTCCTTCTAAGAAGCCCACCTACCCACACACTCTGTACAGACAAATCCAGCCCCGGTTCCTTGAGAAGGCCCTGTTCCTGGCAAGTGCCATGATCCTGAGGGAGTGTCACTGTGGACTAGGGGGAGGGGACTATTCATATTGGAAACAAAAGGCTAGCTAAGAAAGACACCCCTTCCCCCAAAAGAGGCAGGAATCTGCTGTCTTCAGCGGCTCTTCAGGTTTACACTTATGGTTTGGTAACTGCTCCCTATTTGCAGTCATTCTTGCTGAGGGGGTGGATGGATAGCTTTTATTTGGAAGTAAATTTTAATTCTTTGTGTAGAAAAAGAGAAAATAGTCTTTTACCTTCCAAATCCAGGTTTCTCTAAAATAATTAACTCCAAATGGCACTTGGTGCTTCACAGAAGTCAATTCACTCATCTGAATGGGAGGGAATGGTAAGAGGGCTCAGGGTTAAAGCTTTTGCACTCAGGCTCAACCACAGAGTGTGATTGATCCCCAGGACCCAGGTAAATAGAAAGGAGAGCCAGCTCCACAAGCTGCTCTCAGCCTCCCTGCCCATGCAAACACACACACACACACACACACACACACACACACACACACACACAATCACTTTCTCTTTCACACTGCTCTACAGATTAGTATCATAGTAACAATAAAGGTTTTTTAAAATTAAGGATAGCAAAGGTACTTTACGGCTTGCCTTCATAACTTTTGTTTTCCTGTTCATACATGCCAGTAAGGGTGCAGCAGTGTTAACTCTTGTATAATAATAATGGTGAACCAGACCTTTTACTTTTGATAACGTTCACCTCAGTGTTTAATGCATTATTTCCTGTTAGATATTATCATTAGGTATATGTCAAATCTGTGTCTAATTTCCTATACATACTTCTTCCTCAGCCAAAATAAAGTACAGTGAGTCTTGAATCCAGAAGGAGAAAAACCCAGCTCTTGCTGCCAGTGTGCAAGCTCAAGAAGGGCATAAGCCTCAGCCAGCAACTTTGCTGATGTTTCTCTGGAGCCCAGATCAGTGCCTGACACTTGTACTTTGAAAAAAACATTTAGAAGGCAGATTCCTGATGGTGTCCAGTTAACCTGGACTATGGTCTGTCTGGTCACTGTAGAAAAACTGTCGTGACAAAAAGAAATGCATTTGTTCAATAAGTGATGGAATTCACTGTCTTTTATGGTTCTGGAGGCTTGTTCTTGTGCTTATGTTCATTTTCTACATTAATCCAGGCATTGTCACATTATAAACAGCACCAGACTGCTGAGGAGAACTCCCGAATTAAATGCTTGAATTACCCCCATGATACCAACAGGATTTAAGTATGAAAGAGGTCTTGTGGGGAATAGCCCCTGGGTGTGCCAGACTTACTGAAGTGTCCCCCACCTTTGCATCTTCCCAGGAGCTCTCACTGTGGGCCTAGTGCGGCAGTGTCAAACAATCCATGGACGCGACCGGACCTGCATCCCTCCCCGGCTTCCCCCAGAGTGGGTCACCACCCTGTTTTTTATCATCATGGGAATCATTTCCTTGACTGTCACATGTGGTTTGCTGGTGGCTTCCCACTGGCGAAGAGAAGCTACAAAGTATGCTCGATGGATAGCCTTCACTGGAAGTAAGTAGCCTGCGCTTACTAAGTTGGTCTAGAAGGCACACAGTGGCGTTGTTGAGAAGATTATCAAGATCAGTCCTAAGGATCGGTAAATCTTCCCCGGAGCACCACTCACGTGGCCATGAGATAGACCGCACAGCCCCACGGCTCTTCAGTGGTTTCACTGCAGGACCAGGACACCCACAGCTGTCACTGCTTTGTCTGAATGCTCTTTTAATGAGGCTTATTTTCTTTTACTCTCTGTAACACAAGTGTTTCAGGTTTATGATTCGGAGCTACCACTAATCCGAGTGGTTCCCACTTCTTGAAGGTACTAGTATCCTCTATCAAAATAAAGATAAATCTAGGAAAATATATAACTTAGATGAAGGCTTTTTAATATTGTTGACTTTTGTTTCTGCTGGGTTGAAAGACCATTGAAAAATCAACACATTTAGCTTTTTGGTAATTGTTTGTCAAAGTTTCTTATTCTACTAAGCTATGCCCAGTGGTGCATGGATTTACACATTACCTAGAATATTCACTTGTAATCTGCAAAATTGGTTTAATTGCTGAACACTTTAGAAACTTATCCCAAGTCTAAGGAAAACAAATATACACGCTCACACGAACATCTCTGTAATTCTGCTTTCTTTGTCTCTAAAATAGTTTTTCACCTAGGGTTCATTTGGCAATCTTTGGAGACATTTTTGTCATCACAGCTAGGAAGATGCTGCTAGTAGGTAGTGGGCAGAGGTGAGGCATTCTGCTAAACATCTCCCAGCCTGGGCATAGTAGCTGTGGCCACTGTCTGCAGTCGTGAGTGAGGACGTGTGTGCAGAACACTGAGGTCTCCAGGGCAGTGTCTGAGACTCATCTCAAGTTGCACACGTTTCCAAAGATAGTTTTAGTACAGCTCACTGCTCCTTAATGTTTTTATTTATAACTATAAATAAAAAGTTATAACTATAACCAGAGTAAAGGATAACTAACCTCAAGTACTCCTATTAACATTAAAACCCCGTTCATCTCAGCTAGACATGTAGCTGAGTTAGAGCACTGCCTGGTTATGGTATGTGAGGCCTTGGTGCTGTCCCTGCCACCAGAGGACAGTGGAAACAAAACTCCTCAGTATGTCTTCAGAGGCTGAGGGTCATGTTCTTCCTCCAGCTTTCGGTGGAACTTTGTTTCCGACTTTAGTTTTGTCTACATATCTCCTTGAACAGTAAAGTCTAGATCAAGTTGCCTTTGAGGTAAGCAACTCCTCCTCACCCTTATTAAACAATGAGAAATGAACTGATGACATGTTTCTTGTTAGAGACTTGAGACAACTCTTTTCCAGAGAGTGAGGGCCAGAGGCAATTATAGAGACAAGGCTGCTAACTGAAAGCATGTTGATGAGGAATTTAAATAAAGAGACTCTAATTTTGTATCTTCTACTCACATACACAGTCACTTATCCAGGTATGATTCATTCACTAATGAGTAAAATAATATGAAGGACCAAAAACTTAAACTGCAGTGTAGCAGACTTAGATTAGGCAAAGACAGCAGTGACCTACAGAGACAGGAAAGGAACTAGGGTTTATCTTTGTTTTTCATTCCCCTTCAACAAAAATATCTTTATGTGTAGTTGACTCCAAAACACAATGTATGTTTCCTCTATTTTTGAAATTGTATGTGCACGAGAGTGATTCAAGTTTATGGGTGGGTAACCAAGTGAAGTCTCATTCATTACTGTCACCAGCCCTCAGAACTGTTTTTGGAAGTTTCTAAAGAGTAGTGTTATATACATACAAACCCATATCTACTCCAAAAAAATACATACTTATATAAAAGTGTCTCTATTCTGTACCTCTGTTCTTTAACTTAAAATGGCTCAGAGTGAATTTAAGTTGACATTTAGTCTGTGCTTGCCGGCTGGAGAGCACTTCAGGGGGAAATTGAGCTCCCCCTAGTGGTTCAGCTCTGAAGATGTATTTGAGCCCTGCTGTATATCGAGTTTTTGTTTTGTTTTAATTTTGATTTTTTGAGACAGGGTCTCTCTCTGTAGTCCTGGCTGTCTTAGAACTCACTCTGTAAACCAGACTAGCCTCGAACTCACAGAGATCCATCTGCCTCTGCCTCTGCCTCTGCCTCTCTGCCTCTGCCTCTGCCTCTCTGCCTCTCTGCCCCTCTGCCTCTGCTGGGATTAAAGGTATGCACCATCACTGCCCAGGCATATTTAGTTCTTTTATTAATTAGGTAGTAGTTTTTGTAATAATGTGAGAGTAGCTTTCTAATGGCAGAGACCTCTGTCAGGAGAGCCCCATATGATGGGCCTTGCCTGTAGGGACAAGAAAGACCCTATTCTTTTATCACTCTGTCTGTGTGTGTGTGTGTGTGTGTGTGTGTGTGTGTGTGTGTGTGTGTGTGTGTGTGTGTGTGTGTGTGTGTGTGTGTGTGTGTGTGTACGTACCCACAAGTGTGTGCTCATGTGGAGGCCAAAGGTTGCTATCAGATGTCTTCCCTGTCACTCTCCACCTTAGTTTTGGAGACAAGGCCTCTCACTAAACTTGGTGCTTATCATTGGCTAGACTGGATGGCCAGCAAGCCCTGGAGATCTGTCTCTACCAACCGCCTGCCACACCAAGCTTTTTGTGTGGTGCTGGGAATCTGAACTCACACCTCTCACTTGCACAGCTGGAACTTGACCTACTGAGCCCTGTCCACAGCCCCCTTTTCACCATTCTTGATTTACAGGTACCGAGAAAGAAATCTGTTCTGTGGAGGAGATGATGCTGTCTTTACAAGCTTACTTAGGACCAGAGCTTCATTTTCACATGGGATAGCTGTTGTAAACACTAATGATGATTTAAGAGCTGAAGTGACTGCACAGTTCTCAATAGCTTAAAACAAAAACTCCTCCATCTACATAAATCTGGACCCTAGACAGTATGGAGAACCAGACTCGTAGGCCTTAAAATCAAAATTGGATAGAAAGTTGTTGCTTTCTCAAATTTTGTTGAGCTTTTCCTAACCAGTTTGGAAAAATACTCTTCAGAATATTAACTATAATTGTAGCTACTAAATGAGTAGTATTTATTGTCCATTATAAAGGACAGATTTTTTTTAGTAGAGAAAATTTGCCCATTAATATAAACTAATGTTTTTATACTACTAAAGTGCTTCTGAATTATTTTACTATTTCCTGTTATTCAATATCAGAGAAAAAATGTTTTAAGAATAATCTTGCCCCCAATGGACGTGTGTGTGTGTGTGTATGTATGTGTGTGTGTGTGTGTGTTCACACACAGTGTGTTGACATGGGCCTCGTGTGTAGCCCAAGCTAGCCCGCTGTTTGAGGTGGTCTTGCCTGCACCCCCAAGGGCAGCAGTTGGTTCACACACTGCACTCAAGCCCATGGCTCCTCTTCGTCCTATTAGACTGCTTGCATTTTACTCCCCTACACCGACAAGTTGATGTTTACAGAACATCTAAAATTGTTCACTGGTTACTAGTCAAAAAGGCCAAAACCCTAATGAAATCTGATACCTAAAGTTTTCACTTGTGTCACAGGGAATTCAAATTTGTTTGTATGATTTTGTACAGTCATTTGTCCAAAGTGAACTGGGTTTTCTGTCTATATAGTATAGAATAATCTACCAGACTGATACAGAGCACCAAAGAATACTGATATGTTTCTTAAGTGATACATTACTTAAGCAAATGTTACCATTTAATGTATTGTTGGTAATCCATCCAGGAAAATATTGCATTAAGTTCTTTTGATTGATTGACCCACCCAGAAAATTTTAGAGCTATTGGCAATTGATATATTTATCCGGGGCTCTCTTGATATTCCTGGGGATATACTTATCTTGGAAAAGGTTTCTCATTTTGTTAATTACAGAAAGTTTCAGGTCTTCATACACAGCAGCTAGTTCATCTGTGTTCACAGAGAGCCTTCTATCCCAAGAAATGCAAGGAACCATGAGCACTTGACTACTACCTTTGAGAAACAAAAATAATTTCTCAGAAAGGCTAGCCTCTTTGTGGGTAATTTATGTTTACTGGGAAAAGCATTTCTTTGGTAGCACAGGGAATACACTATTTGGTAAAAGATTAGGCAGGTATTACTTCTGCCCAGGCACTGAGTTTTCTGGTAATCTTTCTAGAAACATTTTAGTGAAAAATATATTTTATTGTGCTTATATATAAAACCCAAAGGAAGCTTCTCACCCTTCCTCACTTAGTTATCTGTATCTGAAGAAACCTGATAGAGACATTACTGTTCTGGAACATTATCCATGAGAGAACCACTCTGGCAGTTTGCTACCATCCCAGAGGTCTGATGATCTTTCTCCAGGTAGTTGAAACTCAGAGGAAGAAAAGTAGGACTTAGGTTTATGCACCTTTTCCCTAGGTCCCTCTACTACTATGAGGAAGAGGCCTGGCAGTGACAGCTGGGATGTCTGACACTTTGCTAGGACTTGACATGTTCCGTTTATCATGGTAGAAGTTCTCCTAGTTAAGGAAGGAAACAGGCCAGCTAATAAATATTAGGGCCAGAACTTCACCCCTAACTCTGCCCTTGATTACTAAATAGTTAAGACGCACAAACAGGACCGGAATTTCTCCCCTAACTCTGCCCTTAATTACTAAATGGTTAGACAGACAGATGGGGCCAGAACTTCTCCCCTAACTCTGCCCTTGATTACTAAATAGTTAGACAGACAGATGGGGCCAGAACTTCACCCCTAACTCTGCCCTTGATTACTAAATGGTTTAGACAGACACACACACACACATGCATGCACGCACAAATGCTCATAATTCAAAATCATCTGAAGACTTGTATAAAGAACTGTAGTTTAGCTTTCACTGTGTTTGGTTTGTTAGGCTTCAGGGAATTGTGTGACCTGTAGTGTATGTAGATCTTTTGACAAGGAGTCCATGTTTTCACAGGTTTGACCTTGTTATCCACAGACCCTTATATAAATTGCTTTGTACCAAATTTTCATTGTTGTTTTTGGTTTTGTTTTTTTTTCCATCACCAAAGCATGTTACTAATGTTGTGTTTTGGTTTGTTTTACAGTGATCCTTTTCTGTATGGCTGCCCTAATATTTCCAATAGGATTTTACATCAATGAAGTCGGAGGTCAACCTTATAAATTACCCAACAACACAGTAGTTGGGTCGTCATATGTACTTTTTGTCTTATCGATTTTCTTCACAATAGTAGGACTTCTCTTTGCTGGCAAAGTCTGTTTACCAGGCTGACGAATGTCTAAATGGCTTAACTCGCTTTTATTTTTTTATTTTTTATTTTTTGTTTTTTATTTCTAGAGGTTGGGAGGACAAAGAGAAGGCGTCTGAGCAGTCCTCTCATAGGAAGATGCTTAGATGAACCTGATGCTGAAAAGGAAAAAAATGCTTTGATTTGTTCTCACTATGCACTTTGGATTTTAAAAAAAGAATGAGAGCCTTTTCCATAACCAAATACAATATTGACTAAATCTCCTGAGCATATTCAGGCAGTCAGTCTGCACTGTGATAGCAACCTAGTGAAGGAGAGTGCTTTATACTGAAAGCATGTGGCCCCTTGTGACTCTGTTGATCTGTTTTAATGTCTAACGATTCATTTTTTTTTGGGGGGGGGTCTAGTATTTATGAATCATGATGGACCAGAGGGGTGCAGGAGGTTCGTGTGGGGCTGGCCTCACCTCCTAAGACATTAGTGTTCTCAACTTCTTTGTCGTGTTATGAGCCTTTGGCACCATAATGGATTGCCGTTGCATTACTGCACCGAGAAGCCAATAGATCAAAACGTGTTTGCTAAAATGTATGTAAAAATTCTAAAACTCCCTAATCTCTGTGTACAAAAGAAAACACTAAGAAACAAGTTCGGGGTGGGTGGGGGAAATCTTCCTTATATTTATATAAATATATATATAATATATATATTTTGCTGATGCAGTATACAGTGTGTATATGTGTGTGTGTGTGTGTATGTATGTGTGTGTACATTTATATATGCACACATGCAAACAGTTCCTGGAAGAGAACTCTGAATGCTTGCTAGCAAAACACTGTGGTGTGCAACCTAGAACTCAATAGAAAAAAGCCATTTATCTGAAGGCTGCATAGTGGAGAGAGTCTTCAGTTTACCTCATTCTTTGTAGTAGCCCTTGATTTTGACAGGTCTCTGTAATAGGTACAAATAACTCCATACCTTTCTAGGTGCAATTTTAAGTTAAGCTAAAGATTTCTTTCTAGGTTTAATTTATTTGTATATGATAATAAAGGTAAGGTCATATCAAACCTTATAGGTTGGGGAATCTGACACTGTTGAAATGATTGACAACTGTCATCTGTTGTATTATAGAGAATTGTTTTTTCCACTGGCTCAGTCTTCTACATTAATAATGCATTGTATATGTTCAAGCACACAACTTCACACAAACACAAGTTCACTAGCAAATATCTGGCCATTTTGGGCTATTTACAACACTAATTCTACTCTACCATAAAAATTGCATTTTATCTGTAAGCATTATTAATACATCTTTACCAAACACTTGAGCAATACGATATTTCCTTTTTATGCTTTACACCTTTGTTTGCTTGAAAAGCTAACATCCTTACATTTGTTTCGAAGGCTGCATTAAACCCACGGCCTTAAGTGTTTTTCTAGAAGCCGCAGTGCAGCTGACCCTGAGCTCATAAGTACTTTAAAACCCACTTTCTCCTTTCCACATTCCATGTCTGTGTCAACACCTAGACTTTTTCCTGGTGAACATTATATAATCCCGTTTGAAGTTCCTCACAAGGGTGTTCCAAGGCAGTGGAGCTGAGTTTGTCCTCTCTATAGTGAAAACAATCTAGATGTCCCTGTTGGTGAACAGAATAGAGTCCCATGCAGCCCGGACTTCATACAAGCAGGAATGATTTCTAAGATGCTTGATTATTCCACACAGAATTCTTACTCAGAGGTAGAGTTGCCTCCTCAGAGACATTCTAGAACCTCCGAGGGCTTCATTTACTTCCCACCAGCTTGTTGGTTATTCACCTGTCTCACAGTGTTAAATTGTGGATGAAAAGCCAGTGTTCGGGCTCACACAGGAACCCTGGAGGAGACCTTCTGTGTGAGAAACCTGTAGTAAATTGGAGGAAGGACATTTTCCACCAAGTATTATATCCAGTTAGTTCTAAGGCCACCACTAGACATGTTCTGTGGACATCGGGATTGAGCTCTGACTGTTCCTCGGTCAAATGGGTCATGTTGAAGGAAAGTTTTGTTAGTTGGCATTAGACCACTGATATGAAGTATTAGCAAAGTATAGTTCAAATTCACAGACATGACCAAGAGCTTTTCTCTTTCAAAGGATGGATATTATTGTAAATAGTTTCTTAAGATCTTTTGAACTGGATCATGAGCATGGGGAGAGAAAGTTTCTCAGCTGCTATGAATCCCCGCTGTTTACTTCTCTCACTTGAGTGGTAGTGCATAAAAGATTACAACAGTCTAGGTTTTATTTGTATCTATTACCCAAACCATTACATTGTCTCTAATTTCATCATTGTCTTGGAGGAGCAGTGCATAATGAGCTGATGGGGGAAAAGTCCCTCCAGCCACTCAGCGCTCTCTACCCCAGGATTAAGAGCATCCCATCCAGTAGTGTGTGAAGTCCCGTCTTCGTAAACTCTCCCAGACCAAATGTTGTTGGAGTGGACTCATCCGTATTATCTGTCCTGTAAGTGGAAGGACACCCAGCTGCCAGCAGCTGCTTTTAAAAGGTCACTATGAGTACTACATAGCACAGTATTAATTTATAGGAGGAATCATATCTTGTAAAATGTATATAAAACACTTTTATGGTGCAATCATTTGTCAAATTTTTGTCTGTTACATTGTTCTTAGAGTGTACGTTCTTCTCATGCCTAAGAATATCACTGTAAAATCTGCTGAAAACTATTTTTAGGTTTTATTTGCACAAGACTGAATTAGTTTGAGTTTTGGGGAAGCTCCTATTGAACAAGCCTAAACATCTGTAAAGATAAAAATCTTCAATTCATTAAAAGCCAATATTTCAGTACAATGCTTTCCAAAGGTAACCCATGTTCTGTGTTGTTGGTGTGTGGGTGTGATGTTTCTGACTCTCCCATCTCTCACAAACCTGTGTTCTGTTCCATCTGTTTTGTTTTTGAAGGATGCCTTTTTTTTCCCCTTTGCAATGTTCTAGATGACCAAAACACATTGGTTTTTACCCTTTTGCCTAAAGCTTTGATTTCTCTGTGTGGTGTTCTGTGAGTTCACTGTTTAATCTCTTCAGTGAAGTAGCATATAGTCCTGGTGACAGGCAATCTATTGATTTAGAGGAGAGGTCCTGAACAAAGTGTGGAAAACTAACTTTGGATCTATTCTTAGCTATGAGTTTGCATCATGGGCTTCGTTAGAAGAACATGTTGCATTTAATTTTGTCTTTATTAAAAGACTACTAGTCACCAGTTACTCTGGTTATAGTAACTGCTATATCAACCCACTTTGATCTTCTTTTAAAAATTAAATTTTCACTCACAAGTCAAAACAGTAAGCTGTCTTTCAGAAAATTTTTGAAGGATAAAATTATATGAAGGAAAAAGATGGTCTGTGTAGAATTACCTACACGGAGATTTTAGTTGTATTGCCTTGAGAGGTTTTAGTTTGTGGTCAAGGTCTGTATATTATCCCAACTTTATTAAGAATTGTTTTCTAATTGGTTATAACATTTTTCAATTAATAGTTTCAAAACAAATTGTTAATACGACTGTATAAAGTGAACATAATTTTCTTCACTTGTATTTTTGTTATTGAGCAAGTTTATCAAAATAAATTGTCTACTAAAGAAACTAAAAAGGCTTCTATTACTTTTAATAAGCTTTGATTTTAAATGTTTATTTCTAGGGATGTAGCTCTCCCAGGCCATGAGTCAATCCCCAGCACTGAATAAATCAGGTATTGTGGTACTTGCCTGTAATTCTAGTGCTCAGAAAGTAGAGCCAGGAGGACCACAAGTTCAAGGTCCTCCTTAACTACATGGGAAGTTTGAGGCCAGCCTGTCTCAACACAAGCAAAGCAGTCTTGTAGTGCTTTCCCACATTCACACAGAGACCTTGCCTCTTGGTTGATCTTGTTGTTAGCATTGTATGTGAAGAAATCCCTCTCTTCCATTTCCTCTCTTAGCTCACCTTTAGTCAACAACAGTTGTGATTTGAATGAGAATGTCCCCCATAGCCTCGGATGTTGTTGGAATGCTTAGTCCCCAGTTGGTAGCTGTTTGGGAAGTTGAAGAAGAGGTGTGGCCTCATGGAGGAAGTTTGTCGTTGGGGGGTGGGCTTGGAGATTTCAGAGCCGCAGTTGAGGTGAGTTTTCAGCTCCTGCAGCTGCCATGCCTGCTGCTTACTGCCCCGCTTGCCCGCCAGGACTGACTCTTACCCCTCGGAAACCGTAAGCCAAACAAACCCTTCCTCTACAAGTTGCTTTAGTCATTATGTTTTATCAGAGCAACAGAAAAATAACAGTGCAGTTATTAGTACTCCGAGACATTGGCCAGTTTTCTACTAAAATACATGATGTGCCCCTTTCTGTGGCACTTCTTCACATTGCTTAAATATTTAGTATTAGTTGTATAAGACTGATTTCTTGGCCCATTAAAGCAACTCTCTCCTCTTACATTGCCTTGGGTTTTTTGTTGTTGTTGTTGTTGTTTGTTTGTTATTGTTGTTGAAATGCAGTTGAAGAACCAAAGATCTTTGGGGTCATTCATATTTGTCCTGGGGTAAAAGTTACTCTGCACTTCTAAAGGTTTGATCTGCTCACCTCCTACTTACTTGACTCACTAACGTGGTTAGTGACTAGCAAGATGGATTCACTGGTTGGAGGCCACCTTAGGCTGGCCGTTCTAACACCACTGCTGGGCCATCAGCAGCCTCTGTTCCAAGTGCTGTTATAAGGGCAGTTTTCACAAGTCTAAGCTGACATAAAAGGAATTTCCTTTTAATAACTCTGTGTGTGTGTGTGTGTGTGTGTGTGTGTGTGTGTGTGTGTGTGTGTGTGTGTAACAAAACAGCTCAAAGGGCTGGAGAGATGGCTCAGTGGTTAAGAGCACTGACTGCTTTTGCAGGGGACCTTGTGGTCCACAGCACCCACATCAGGCAGCTCATAACCACCTGTAACTTCAGCTCCAAATCCGATGCCCTCTCCTGGCTCTCATGGGCACTGTGCATGCTACACATGTACACTCACAGGCACACACATTTACATAAATAATACTTTTCTTTAAAGGCCAGGAGTATTGAACATGATAAGTGTCCACTCTTAACCTACCTTCCTGAGAACCATTGTCAATAGCTTATTGGGTATTTTTTTCTTTTAAAATGTTTATTTTTAAATAGTTATTCTCAGATCGTTTCTTACATATACATAGTATATATTGATCCTCCCACTCTCCCAGAGCCCCACTGTGTGCCCCTCCCACAATTTTTTCTTCTAGCCTGTCAAGTCCAGTCACTGCTGCCTGGGTCACAGGGGCAACCCACCAGCAGCCACACCCCTGATGAAAACTGCTGCCCATCCCCCACAGCCATCAGTTGCCAGTAACTCCTCAACTAAGATCAAGGGATTTTCTTTTCACAGGTACATTCCCTGTTGTAAAAGTAGAGCCTCGTGATGTATTGGGTATTCCAACAGGCATTTTACAGGTGTCTAGCTTGACAAGAGGTGATTTGTTTTTGTTTGTGGGTTGGTTTTTTTTGTTGTTGGTTTGGGGTTTTTTTTTGGGGGGGGGTTGTTTTGGTTTTTTGAGACAGGGTTTCTCTGTGTAGCTCTCTGGCTGTCCTTCAACTGAGCCTCCAAAATACGGGGATTAAAGACGTTACTCCCAGATAAGAGGTAATATTTTACACAAACGCACACATATGCCATGACTTTTCTAGGTGACATCTTATAAATAATAACTGTGTACATACGTCATTTCCGTATATAGGTGATTTCTCCATTGACGGATTTGGTGAAGTTTTTTGTTGTTGTTGTTGTGGGGGGTGGTTAGAGGCTCTTTGATTAATTTTTTTGCTCTTTAAAGAATGCTGCTATAAATTCCAATTACAAAACAATTTACCAAATATCAGTATAACTTTACAGTCTCTGGTCTGTTAAGGCAGTTCATATTTTGCAGAGTGCTGGGGTTGAATAATGGCACCTGGTGTGTTTAGGGAAAGAAAGTTAACATTAACCATGTAGTCTGTGCTTTTCCACGTCCTCTTTACCCCCTTCCTGTGCAGTAAGAGGAGGGGTTCTTAGGCTGGAAAGTGGGGGTCAGAACAGTGGAAGTGGTCCAAGCTCTCTAAGTGGTAATTGGTATAAATCTGGGTTTCAGATCCACGGTCCCTGACTTTGGATTTGGGGCTCCTGCTGTCTCACATTGCCAGTTTGGCTAGTCCAAAGGAAATAAAAATAGCTTGTCCCAGTTGCATGATTCCTGGCCTCTAGCCCTGGAGGCTAAATCTATGGTTTGTTTCTAGATGCAGAATGCAGAGACCCACAAAAGCTGGCCCCTGTTTAAAAGCAGTTCCCTCCCTACTAAGAGCACCTGGTGAATATTGTCTACTTTGTTCCAACACGAAAATGGAAGAAAAGGCTCAAATTGTCTTTAGTATCTCAGTAGTTCCTGTCAAGGCTCCTCTTTGCAGTCATTATTCAGTGGTATTGTACAGTGCTGACACCCCTAATTGGTGAAACTAAATAAGACTACCCATTGGTTTCTAGGGCTTTTTCAGGATTTGAACCCCCAGGAAAATATCTCCAAACAGGTTGTTTCCCCATTCTCCTTCAAAGGCACTTAAAAAATTAACCACACTTCTTCCCTAGAGGTGGGAAGTGTATTAGTTTCTCAGTTAAACAAATCATGCATACATCCATGGATCTCTGAACTGTTTGTCATCTGTCCACACATCACTGATGAAACTTCAGTTGTCCCATGCCAGTGGCTTTCTTGTGCCAAGCCTCTGGACTGTCCCTGGTACACCGAGGACTCATCTCTTAGGTCTTACCATCTCACCAAGGTGTTGCTACGAAGTGTGGAGCAGGCCTCTCCCCCTTCCAATTTTCATATTCTGTTTCCTGGTGTCTGTCTCCTGGAGAATTTCATCTGCCTGTTGGCTTCCCTGAGAGACATTTGAGCCTCTCACTCACAGTTAAAAGGCAAAGAACAAAGAGGGAAGAGTTGGCTCTAGTTAAGAGCACAGTGTGCAATCGTGAGGATCCAAGCCCAGTTCTCAGTCCCCCCAAAACAAGCCAAGTGTGCTGCCGTGCATGCCTATAAACCCTAGAGCTGTGAGGGCCGGACAGGAGGACTGGTAGGCCTTGTTGGCTGCCAGCCTGGCCAAAAACATGAGGTTTGGGTTCAAGAACAGGCCTTACCTTAAAGGAAGAAAGTGGAGAATGATAAAGGAAGACACGACACCCTCGTCTGGCCTCTGTGCATCCATGTGTGCGTGTGGCAACCACACTCAAGGAAAAACCAAAATTTTTGGAAAACTGTCTTTCATCAGACCATGTGACTTCATGGCTGATCGCTCCTGGCTGCAGAGCTGGACCGCAGTCTCTTCAACAGTACAGTCAGTCATATGATTGGCTCAGGAAGCATGATGGCATGTGACCAAGGAGCCACGCTTAGGACTTAGCTGGAGCTCCTGGGAAGAAAGCTCTTCCACTATTGATAAGTTGCTGAGGGAGAAATTGGTGCCACTGTGTCCAGATCGTCCAGCCACACCTGAGGATCCTGCCAGAGAATTGAGCCATCACAAAAGAAGGGGTGAGAATTGAGCCATCACAAAAGAAGGGGAGCTGAGCCACAAAGATAGTTTTGTTAGCATCATAGTAGCCAAAGCCAAAACTGTCTGAACTGTGTGTGTTACTTACACAAATAAGTCTCATCACCACCACCTCCCTTAGCCAGTTTGAGTTAGTTTCTGTCCCCTAAAAGGATCTTGATATACTCCCACCTTCCTCTTGACGTTAAAAACATTCTTTACCTCCCCTGCTTTGGCATGTCACTCTTGGTCGGCTCTGGCTTTTAAAAAAGCAACTGGTGGCTGGAGAGATGGCTCAGTCAGCAGTTAAGAACACTGGTTGCTCTTCCAGAGGTCCTGAGTTCAGTTGCCAGCACCCACACGGTGACTCACAACCGTCTATAATGGGATCTGATGCCCTCTTCTGGCATGTAGATGTATGTGCAAATGGAACACTCATGCATAAAAAAACACAAATAAAAATTTTAAAAGCAACTGACTTCATGCTTCTGCTTAACCCCACAAAAAGCTTCAGTTCTTCAGTCTGAAGTAAAGGAAAATACAAATTTAATCTCTCAAAAATATATCCTGCCATCGCATGGGGATAATGTTACCTTAAGAGAAAGACCAGAGATGGGTGAATGGACCCTGACCAGCTCCCAAGAACTAATGGTAAGAAAACAGATACACCTACTCAGGCAGTGGTATGTGGCTTTAATCCCAGAACTCGGGAGGCAGAGGCAGGTGGATCTCTGAGTTTGAGGCCAGCGAGGGCTACACAGAGAAAAACACTATCTCAGAAAAAAAAAGAAGAAAGTAAGAAAACAGACACCCCTGATGTTAGCGGCTGTGCATCAAGTGCCTGTCTCTTCAAGAATTGAAAATAATGAAAAGGCTCACGCACACCTCTCCCCTCCTCCCTGTTGGTCTCTGTAAACTTCCCTCCCTCCGCTTCTTTGTAGCCCAGGTGTATCCAGAATGTGCTGTGTGAGCTCAGGTAATGAAGAAGGCAACAGCAGTACTCAGTGTTAGGTTTCACTTGAAATGTTAAAAACCCTGTGAATCTCAGACACAAGGGAGAGGAAGCAAGTAGATTACCTGTCAGGGACCCTTACATTTCAAAAAATGATGCTTCCAAATTAGCCAGGAGTTTTCTTCCCCTCCCCCCTACCTCAGCATTTTGAGACAAGGTTTCACTGTATACAAGCTGGCCTTGAATTTGAAATCTCATGGCCTTGGCCTCCCACTAGGAATCTCCCCAAGATGGGTACAGGGGCCTGTCTGACCTCTTCACACCATAGCCCGCTGGGTGCTCACGGCCCTGTGATTCCTCCTGCCCGCTGGGTGCTCACGGCCCTGTGATTCCTCCTGTTTCTGACCTGCCCCTCAGCTGCCTTGTTGGTGTCTGCAGAGTGCTACACGCCCTTTGCAAGGCAGAGAACCTGACAGTCAACAGTTTCTGTTTGGGAAGTTTGCTTGTTGCTGGCCTGGCCTGGAGTGAACACCTGAAATACAAGTCCCCAAGTAGCAGGAGATCCAGCTTCTGAAGGGAAGGGTTCCAGAAATGAAAAGTGACTAGAGGCTGACTTGGGATCAAAAGAACTTAGCCATTGACTAGCTGGTGGTCACTGGGTGGATCCCCTCATCTCTGTAGGATTCAGAGGAGTCTGAAACCATGTGCTAAGCGCTGGTTACATCACAATCACTTGAGGCCCTTGTTAAAGGGTCCTGTTGCCACACTGTAGCACAGTTCTGGGCCACTCTGCTAAATGAGACCGGACAACCCAGGTGATTCCTGAGTCCCTGGGTTTAGGAACTGCTGGCCTGAATAACTCAAGAGAACCTTGCCCAGGAGTCACTGACCTGACTGCGGGTGGGGCTGGGCCTGGTGTGGGCGGAGGCTGCCCAATCTCTCAGGGCTAGTTCCCAGTTCCCTGGGGAACTGACGAGGAAAGCCCTAGGGACTCCATATGTCTTTCCTCCATTCCTGCCACAAGAAGGCAGCAGGGCTCTACTGGCCTAAACCATAGACTGGGCTGACCCTGAGGTTCCAGAAGTAGAAAAGCAGGTCACGTCCTGCCTTTTTAGGGAATAAATGCAGGTTAACCTGCGGAGAGGCTTAAGGCAACAGAGGAGCCCCTTCTTCCCTGGGGTGAGCAAGCTCTTTGCCTTTCCTGGCCCCAAGCTGCTGTGGTGCAGCCTGTTACCTTGGAGACCAGCTAACACTTATCTCACAGGCAAGTGGCACTGTGGAGTTGTTTGGAGGAGCTCGGAACAAGGAGAAGTAGGAGCCAGGAGAAGAGGCGTCCTGCTGTGCCTTCTCCCAAAGATGAAGCTATAAATGAAGAAATGCAGATGGAGGTGAGTGTCACAAGGGTTGGCAAGTGGGAAGAGAGAGTGGTTATGCATTGGCCAAACGGGAAAGATTGGTGTGCCAGGTGCTGGAGCTCTGGCAGATACCAAGGCCGCTTGCTATGGGACAGTGAAGAGAAAGCAGGACTTCCAGAGTTTCCACTGCGGTACCAAATAGGATCCTGGGGTTTCTTGACAGAGGGAGTAAAGGATGTTTACAGAAGCAAGCGTGGTTTAAGGGTGATATGAAATAATAAAGTGTGTGAGCAGGGGTTGCCAGGGAGCAGGGTGTGTGTGGGGGGGGGGGCGCAGGTGAAGAAACAAGGAATGGATGCTGAAGGAAAGGTAAGCCTTGGGTTGCAGCACCAGGGCACTTGGCAGGGCTCCGTGCAGAGCAAGGGGAACATGCACATGACTCACCCTGCTATCGTGGATTGCACAGGAACACTAGGAGCAACAGCAGTTAAAAAAAAAAAAAACAAGTCCTGGGTGCCGGAGAGATGGCTCAGCAGTTAGAGCACCGGCTGCTCTTCCAGAGGACCAGGTTCCGTTCCCAGCACCCACGTAGCAGCTCACAACTCTCTAACCCTACTTCCAAGGGATCCATTGCCCTCTTCTGACCTCCTTCAGGACCAGGCACCCACATACATGGCAGGCAAAATGCTCAAACCAATCAAATAAATCTTTTTTAAAAGTAAATCATATGAGCCAGGTGATGGTGGCACACACCTTTAATCCCAGCACTCAGGAGGCAAAGGCAGGTGGATCTCTGAGTTCAAGGCCAGCTTGATCTACAAAGTGAGTTCCAGGACAGCCAGAGCTATTACACAGAATAATGCTGTCTTGAAAAAAATTAAATCATACATGTAAAATAAAAGTAAACATTTAAATCTAAAACAATAGCAAAACAAGCTCAGCCAATGCCATGGCTCAGCAAATAAAGACGCTCGCCACCAACCTGACAACCTAAGTTTGATTCCTGGGACCCGCATGGTGGAAGGAAAGAACTCAAAGTTGTCCTTTGACCATAGATGCATTGTGGCATGTTTGCACAGGCACACACACACACTGTACACACATACTAATTAAGTACATAGATAAGTGTAAAAATGTAAGCCCTCCAGATGGCCGTTCATGAATAGATATTTGGGAGCATCCTAGATTCAGCTGTTAAGCAACTGTGAAGTTAGCTGAAGGCTTTCTTTTATACAGTAGCAATGTGCTTTGACCAAAATGCTCATCTGCCCAAGGGATCGGTTCAAACATTCTCTGGTCCACCAGTCACCTAGGGCAGTCATTCCCAATGCACTCCTGCTGAATGCCATACCTGCGTTGATAGAGGACAATCACAGGGCTGGAGAGATGGCTCAGCGTTTAAGCGCACTGGCTGTCCTTCCAGAGGTCCCAGGTTCAATTCTAAGCACCCACATGGCAGCTCACAACTGTCTGTAACTCCAGTTCCAGGGGATCTGACACCCTCACACAGCCAATTGTACACATAAAGTTAAAATAAGTAGATAGAGGACAATCACAGTGATTGAAAAGTGAATGCTGAGACTGATGGGGCCCCTCAGACAATAGCCCGCACTGGAAGGGGAAGGGGTCGATGCAGACTGGAAAGATCCAGGTCACCCATAGAGAAAATAACAGGACTTTCATCAGGCTGTCAAGAGCAGTCCTAGATCCTCATGAGTTGAATAGCATTTATTTTTTTTATTTTTTTTCCCCAAGACAGGGTCTCACTATGTAGCTCTGGCTGTCTTAGAACTCACTATATAAACCAGGCTAGCCTCTAATTCACAGATACTTGCCTGCCTCTGCCCCCCAATTGCTGGGATTAAAGGCATGTGCCCATACATCCAACGAGGATAGCATTTTTAAAAAGCTTTTTCCTATGGTTTGAAGATATTTTCTCATAAAAAAGTACACTTCAGTGGCCAGTTTGTCCTTGGGGACATCCTGGCATTCTTCTGTATGTGGTGGGTATCTCCTTGGATAAGATTTAGGGCCAAGGGACAGCACATTACATGCATTGACACCAAGGGAGCCGAGGAGCCCAGAGGGTAGCAGACTCTGGATTAAGAGGAAGAAATCCCCTCGCCGCTGCCAAACCCCCCCACCCCCGACTCCTTATTGCTGTGCTACCCTGTTCATTAATTAATTCAGTGAGTCTTGTGGAGCAGCTGCACTCTGGGCGTTGTTTTGTACACAACAGTCCAGTGGTGAGCATTTCAAAGTCCCTGCCCTCAAGTGTCTTCAGGGAGAGAAAAGGAGCAGCAGACAGTAAACACGGAGGAGGTGATAGTGAAACACGCTGCAGAGAACGGTGCCGCCGTGCAGAGGTGTGCAGCTCCGGTTCGGGGCAGCTTGCCTTTGTACCCAGGCCTGAAGGGAAGGCAGTGTCTCCTTCACCGGTCACTCCCAGGGCCAGCACTCTCTGGCCCCTAAGAGGCACGAAAGTACAAGGGGTAGATGACGGCTTCCAGTCCCACCCAGCAGCTGTGCTGATTGGCTTTTACCAGCCTGTCGCAAACTCCGTTTACCTGGGGAAAGGAGACCAACTGAGAAAGTGTCCAATCAGATGAGCCTGTGGGACACTTTCTTCGTTAATGGTTGATGTGAGGGGGCCCAGCCCACTGTGGGTGGTGCCACCTCTGGGCAGGTAGTCCTGGATTGGATAAGGAAGCAGCTGAACAAGAAGCCATGGAGAGCAAGCTGGTTAGGAGTGTTCGTTCCTTCGTGGTCCCTGCTTCAGGTCCTGCCTCTGGCTTCCTGCCTTGGCATCCCTGGATGACGGACTGTAACCTACAAACAAACAAAGATAAGACGAACCCTCCTCCTTCCCTAAGTTGGTTTGGTCAGAGTTTTGTTTATTCATTTGTATGGAAAAACGAAAAAAAAATTTCCCTTTTATTTATTACACGTGGATTCCTTTCTCATACAATACAATCTGAATACAGTTTCCCCTCCAGTTCCTCCCAGTCCGTGGTTTTTCACAGCACAAAGGGGCACACTAGGACAGTAGTACTCTACGTTGCTCTCATACTTGGCATTTGGCCGCACATTTTCACAATGTCTTCTCTCTCTCTCTCTCCCTCTCTCCCTCCCTCTCTCCCTCCCTCCCTCCCTCCCTCCCTCTCTCTCTCCCTCTCTCTCTCTCTCTCTCCCTCCCTCCCCTCCCCTCCCCTCCCCTCCCCTCCCCTCCCCTTCTCTCTCTCTCTCCCTCTCTCTCTCCCTCTCTCTCTCCCTCTCTCTCTCCCTCTCTCTCTCCCTCCCTCCCTCCCTCTCCTCCCCTCCCCTCCCCTCCCCTCTCTCTCTCTCTCTGCTTTTGACAGTGGAGTTAGTTCTCAACTGAAAAACCAAAAGTTTAGGGCTCTTCCTAACACACTGCGTCGTGAGCTTTACGTGGTCAGCTCTCCTCCATTTGCCCACACAAGTCACCCAGAATCCAGCGGTTTAGGCTAGTAATTCACTGGAAACTGTTAACACTCCCCAAGGAGAAGGGACCACGGCACTGGGGGTTGCAGGTGTTGGGGTTCCAGTGTCCTGAGACACTTTCAAAGCCCATGCCTTAGGAATGGTCTCCAAGGAAATGTCGCTGAGGAGAAGCCACTTTGGGGCTTTCAGGGTCCTTCCCTGAAAACAAGCAACCTCCAAGTAAAATTTAAAGGAACTAACGACTGCCCACTGTCATAAACTAGGGAGCACCGAGTTCACGGTGAAGCCGCAGCCCTGCGCAGCCTCTCACAGCGGGTCTCACAGTTTGGGAGGGCGGGAGGGAGGGCGGGCTGCAAGTGACAGAAATGTTAATGAGCCCGCGTGCTTACACTGGGACTGGTTGGAAAGAAGGGGATTGGTCGGGGAGGGAAACTCTGCTCCACAGTTTCAATGAGTAGTGCATCTCACAGAATCTAAACGTGAAAAACTTCTACAAGTGCTTCAGATAAATAGAAATCCAAAAAGCAAGACTCCCCTGTCCCTTCTCTCCTCAGAATGTCTGTTTTCCCTGGAGATGGTGCCACACACCTGTAACCCCAGCCCTCAGAAGGCCGAGGCAGGAAAAATTGCACTTTCAAGGCTCTATGACTTGTCACATGACTCCTATCTCCAAAACAGCTAACACAATTCTTGTCTCTCCGCTTCCACTCTTATGCCACTTAAAATATAAAGGGAACAGATGCCAGACTGTTGGTTTGTTTGGTTTTTCGAGATGGGATTTCTCTGTGTAGTCCTGGCTGTCCTGGCACTTGCTCTGTAAACAAGGCTGACCTCAAACTCACAAAGATCTGCCTGCCTCTACCTCCCAAGTGCCACCACCACCCAGCTACAATGCCAGTTTTTAAAAGTCATACTAGTGACTGTGACTCCAAGCTAAAGTGACTGTCCTCAAATGAAGGGACAGAGGTATATGAAAATCCACAGAGAAGGGAGTCTGAGCCAGAACAGAAGGCTGGGGAGTTTCTTAGAGGTCATGTGGCTTGGCTGAAACATCAAAGGCAAGTAATGTGTAGGAACAGAAGAATGTTCCAGAGTGCAGGCAATAGGTGAAAAGATCCTGTGGTTAAAGGAACTCTACAGCATTCTAGGACCTCCCATGGCCATGGCAGGAGAGCAGTCATGGATGGGAGCTGTAGAGAGGTCAGTGGCCAGCATCCCAACCACGTGGGGTGTGGAGAGGCATCTTAAGGGTGTTAAGCTCCATCCTAGAAATAGAGGAAAGTCTTTGGACAGGGAGGATAGGAACTAACAGTGAATTCATATTCTTTTTTTTTAAAGATTTATTTATTTATTATATATACAGTGTTCTGTCTGCACACACCCCTGCAGGCCATAAGAGGGCACCAGATCTCACTACAGATGGTTATGAGCCACCATGTGGTTGCTGGGAATTGAACTCAGGACCTTTGGAAGAACAAGCAGTGCTCTTAACCTCTGAGCCATCTCTCCAGCCCCGAATTCATATTCTTTAAAGAACCCTCCACCAACTAGGTTGTGGTGGCACACGCCTTTAATCTCAGCAATCAAGAAGCAAAGGCAGGCGGATCTCTGTGTGTTCAAGGCCAGTCTGGTCTACAGATTGAGTTCCAAGACAGCCAGGGCTACACAGAGAAACCAACCCTGTGGCAGACAAACAGAAAGAGCTCTCCACATAATAAAGTGAACCAGTTAGGTAGGCAAACTGAGGGGGTGCGGCCAGGCCAGTCACCGTATCCTGCAGCTATCTGTGACCCAGAGGTCAGAGGACCTCCACAGCTCAAAGACCACCACAGACAGGAGGAAAGAAGAACGCTGGAGGGGAGTGGGGAGGCTTGTGGAAGATTTTCTCTCAGGTGTGATGTGGAAAATGCAGCTCTTGAACTCCGCAGCTGTAGTTACTATAAAGACTCCGCAAGCTTGGGCCCTCAACACTCTGTCACAGAGGAGGGAAGGGACATGAGGCCCCATCCCTCCCTGAGGCTACAAATTCAATTAATGGTCACTGGGAGAAAAGAGACAGATGTCCAATAGTGTAGCCGCCATAAGGTACCCCTGCCCCTGTAAGCAACTCATTGCCTATTTTCCTGTAAGCAACTCTGACTGAGCACTGTTGCTGGAGGGCTTCTCTCCAGGTTCCCCAAGCCCCGCAGTCCCACAATCCACTTATAAAATAATCACTCAGACGCTTATATCACTTATAAACTGTATGGCCGTGGCAGGCTTCTTGCTAACTGTTCTTTTATCTTAAATTAACCCATTTTTATAAATCTATAGCTTGCCACGTGGCTGGTGGCTTACCGGCGTCTCTACATGCTCTTCTCCTGGCGGTGGCTGCAGTGTCTCCCTTCCTTCTTCCTGTTTCCCCAATTCTCCTCTCTCTTTGTCCCGCCTATACTTCCTGCCTGGTCACTGGCCATCAGTGTTTATTTATATAGAGTGATATCCACAGCACTTCCCCTTTCTTCTTTTTTTAAAAAGGAAGGTTTTAACTTTAACATGGTAAAATTACATATAACAAAACAATTACCGAGCAAGAATTATAGTTACAATATTAAAGAAGATGTCCTATCTATCTTATATTTGTGAGTTTAAGGTTTTATATCTAACTTATCTTTTATCATAACTGAGGAAATTACGACTATCTAGTCTTCAACCACATCAAAGACCTGAGAAGGAACATAATGGTACCTGAGAAATGGTAGATGGATGCAAGCAACTTTCGGGAATCTTGCAAAAGTAGACCAAGACAGCTGGCAGCCTGGACAGTCACCTAATGTTTTTCAGCATTGTTGGTGCATTCAAATTGGCTACAGGCCTAGAGTATCTGACAGACCATTTTTAGAAGCAGGAATTTTAAGAGACCATCTTACCCTGTCTTGGCAGAGTACAGTGGTCGCTTTTCTTGTGTCCCGCTTGTCCAGAAAGGACAGCATTGCATTTGTACTGTCAGCCATCAAGGCAAGGGCAGTTCTTTGCCCAGTAGGCCATTTTGTGCCAAAAAGACAAACTTCCAAATGGAAATGTCTTAGAAGCCCAACATTCTCTCGGGATCAAATTGGTGCAGCCAGGAGCAATTGTGTCTCACGTCAACAGAATTCTAAGTTATTTAAATGCCATATTCTCCAGGTCTATGAAGTGTTTGAAGATTACCTATCTATCTGAAATATATCTATGCATACCTAGAAGACTTAACTAACATGGCTACAGATATGATTATCATAGATGACTAATTATTAATCTATTTTTTAATTATCCATTACAATTTTAAATGAGTTATATAAACATAATACCTCAAACAAGAATAGAAATATATATATATAGAGAGAGAGTATAACAAAATTAACTTCAAGTTTGTATCAATGAACTAAAATTTATACCAATGTAAAACATTTTAAACATAAACTAAAATCTATACCAATGTAAAACATTTTAAACAAGTTATTCTTTAAAAGTAGGTTCATTAATCTACCCTTTTATCTTATCATCTCCATATCCTCCTATATATCATATCCCCTTTTCTTTTTTAGAAAGAGATCACATTTATAATCAACCTGTTTTAAATAAAAATATTGGTTTTTCTCTGTCCCACACCAGAGGGCTCTTCTGATTTGGGACACAAGAATCCCTTAACCATTTTTTTTTTTAAAGCAATATGTCTGGGTTTAGAGGGGGAGTGAGCCAATTCCACCTCTAAAGCCAGCTTGGTATATTTGGGAATTTGGGCGTAGCATCTCTTACTACTTCCTGCTGGAGGGGGACGCTGTATCTTATGGGGACGCAAAGAAAATTTTAGACCTATGGGGTAGTCCGTGAGGCTGTATTGTGTGAACCAGTTGCCTTGAAACCGATCTGGATGTTGGATCATCTGGGCCATGGTGTCATCGGAGTCCTTTCAGGGGGTCTTGGCTGGTGAAACCTGATGTATCTTAATCTGGAACAAGTCCACAGCCTCTGGCTTTCTGTGGAAACAAAAGCAGAACCTCTTTTCCAAAGTAACATATCCTTATATCCAAATTTTGAAGTCAAGGTACCTTTAAAATATACATTTTGGCATAACTCAACAGCTTTTGTAATCAAATGTTTTTCTTTAGTTATGAATATCAAAGAGAACATAATCCAGATTCTCTGTGTGGTAGCCATCTTTATGTGGCTTATGTTTTATATTACCTTGAGCCTTGAGCCTATTGCTTTAAACTGTACCATTGTAAGCCTGAAACGGCGCTGTGGCTGCTGGCTCCGCCCACTTCAGCTTCCCAACATGGCAGTGGTACGTTTTCTGCCAGCTCTGGGAGTCATCAAGTCTCAGAAATAGTGGGTCTAAGCTTTTATCAAAGCAGCGTGTAGCCCAGAAACCTCTTTTTTTTTTTTTTTTTTTTAAATAATAGTAAAGACTAAATCTACCACACAGCTTAATGTGCCGCTGGCAGACGCCTCATTTCTGCCATACTGCGGGTCAAACACACCCGCCAGGAACCCGTCAGTGTCCAAACTTGCGTTTTGCCGCATCTAGTTGCCCGTATGAGACAAGAAGCAGGAACCTGGTTTTGGCTCTGTTTAGAATTGGTTATTAAATATTCTCAGGTTTAAGGTGGAAACTCGAGCCGTTGGGCGCCATTTGTTGCTGGAGGGCTTCTCTCCAGGTTCCCCAAGCCCCGCAGTCCCACAATCCACTTATAAAATAATCACTCAGACGCTTATATCACTTATAAACTGTATGGCCGTGGCAGGCTTCTTGCTAACTGTTCTTTTATCTTAAATTAACCCATTTTTATAAATCTATAGCTTGCCACGTGGCTGGTGGCTTACCGGCGTCTCTACATGCTGCTTCTCCTGGCGGTGGCTGCAGTGTCTCCCTTCCTTCTTCCTGTTTCCCCAATTCTCCTCTCTCTTTGTCCCGCCTATACTTCCTGCCTGGTCACTGGCCATCAGTGTTTATTTATATAGAGTGATATCCACAGCAGAGCACACTGGGTCATCAGAATTGTAAAAGAAAAAAAAGAAGACGAAGAAGAAAAAGACAAAGCCAGGCATGATGGTGCACACTGTCATTGCACCTGGGAGGCAGAGGCTGCTGGATCTCAGAGCCTGGTCTGCAAAGTGAGTTCCAGGACAGCCAGGGATGTTGCACAGAAAAACCCTGTCCCAAACAAACAAACAAACAAACAAACATAAATAAATAAATAAAAATAAAGACAAGACAATGGGACTGGTTAGAAAGAAGGGGACTGGTGGGGGAGGGGAAACTCTGCTTGACAGTTTATATAACTGGGTGCGGTGGCTCACATCTTCAGTCTCAGCACTCAGGTGGGTCTTTGTGAGTTCAAAGCCAGCCTAGTCTATATAGTGAGTTCCAAGACAGCCAGGGCTATACAGTGAGACCCTGTCTCAAAAAAAAAAAAATTATATACATGTGTGAAAATGTCAAAATCAAATCACTATTATATGTAATTAATATATGCTATTGAAAACCTGTGAAAATAATGGGAGGGGGCTGTCAGGTTTCTTTTTTCACTCTTTTGGGGGGCCCGCCACTCAGCTCCCAAATAAATCACACACAGAGGTTAATTCTTAATTATAAATGCCTGGCCTTAACTCCATTTGTTTCTTGCCAGCATTTCTTAACTTTAAATTATCCAGTCTACCTTTTGCCTCTGGGCTTTTACCTTTCTCTGTTTCTGTATACCTTCCATTATTTCTTACTCTGTGGCTTGTGTGTAGCTGGGTGGCTGGCCCCAAATTCTTCCTCCTCCATTTCTCTTGATCTTTCTTCTTTTCTGTACTGACTTCTAGACTAGCCAAGGCTACACAGAGAGACCCTGTCTCAGAAGAAAACACACACACACACACACACACACACACACACACACACACACACACACCACACAGAGCCTTACAGCCAGCCATGCCTGAGGAGCGTTCAGTGCACTCAAGAGCTGAGCAAACCCGGAAGATGCTGTCTAAAGGTTGCTGTATGTTCTTGCATTGGTCAGGAGAGGAAGTTCTAGGTAGTCTCATGGTGACAATTCAAAGGAGTCCTGTCTTCCACGGTCAGGGTAATACATTTCTGGAAAATCCCTGATAAATAGGATTCTCTGGTTTTCCAGAGGAAAATGAGTCTGCTCATGAGAACTGAGGGGGATGAACCTTGAAGAGAGACCAGAAAAATGGTTATTGCGACATCTTACATAGACTGGGGCCTTTGAGATCTACCTAGACTGTAAAAATAACAAACCAACCAACCAACAAATGAATAAATAAACAAACAAACAAACAATAAACCACATTTTTATCTAAACTCTGTGATAATCCTTTCAGGTTCCACATGGAACTGAAAATGTTTCTGGATCCTTTTAGGAGCCAAGGGGTGGGGTGGGGTGGGGTGGGGTGGGGGGAGACACTCATGGTGGAGAGGTGACCTGGGGCTGAGCACTGATCAGATCACTTTGTTTTGTAGCATGGACAGCAACACTGACAGAGATCCACAACTGGACCAGAAGGCTATGGATGCGCTTGCCCGAAATCCACATGATGGATTGCTGGTTACACACATTAACCAGACCCAGGATCTACTGGTAACAACCGTAGTGCTTCTGTTCACCAGTGACGCTTACAGATCATAGCCAGGGGATGTGGAGTGTACTCAACTCTTTCTTAAATAGGACCCAGCACTGAAACCGTGACTAAGTATTCCTCTCTAGCCACTAGGTTTATAAAAGGAGAGTTTCTGTTTTGGTCATAGAGCTCGTCAGCCTTCAGGAACATCATTAGATATTTAGGAGCATGTGAGGATCCTGGCTTCAGTATCGAAGCCTGAAAGTCTAAAGCATTTGATTCGGAAGCCCCCTTGCTGAGATTTTCTTGTAGGAGTCCATAAGACCTAAGTCCTGGAGTCCACTTCAGGAAGTGCTGTGGGAACAGGGGAGCCAGGGCAGAAGGCTTGACTTGAGGGGAGAAAGAAAAAGCCCCACACTGTGGGTCAGGCTCACTCTGGACAAGTGAACCACCTTCCAATCATGCACAAGTCAGAGTTCTCTCTACCGTGGAAGCAACTGTCTTCACAAGTTGTGAACTCGAGGGAGGCAGGCAGCGGCCACCGGCTAGTAAATCCACACTAGACTACAAACACGATACCAGTCAGAGAATGTCATCCTTATAGTTAATACCAGCAATTAAAGAACCAGAAAAACAGTCAACTTCGACTTTTCTCAAGCATGGGCATTTATGGGACAAGAAATATAAATAAACAGAAACAAGGAAGCCAAGCATGGTGGCACAGACCTGTAAGCTCAGCAGTCTGGAGGGAGAAGCAAGAGGATCTGGAGTTCAAGGCCAGCCTCAGCTCTCTGCTACATAGTGAATTTGAGGCCAGCCTGGGACACATAAGACCCTTTCTAAAAAGGAAAAGCAAAGGGGAAATGAGGAACTATGGGTGGTTCTAAGAAGAAAACATTCAGTGATGTCAGTTGCCAATGACATGGGTCTTTGTTTCATCTGATTTCATGTCAGACCAACTCACTTTCTAGGCATGGCACATGCCTGACTTACCTTATCAGTAACAGACAGGTCTCTTGTTTCTCCTCTCAGCAGTGAGAGAGTCCTGATTGCCCAACAACGAGCTTGTAGTGTTCTCCATGTAAAGTGTCCACTCACAGCCACGAGGTCCCACCTCAACCAAGAAGCTATTTGCAGTTGATACCCACAGGCAAAGGGAAATCAGTTTCTCCAGTGGCGTATCAACCACATGCCAGGGTGGGCCCCCTGCCTAGATTTTGTTCATCAACACAAAAGGAACTTTATTATAATTTTTGTTGAATTTTTTGTTTGGAGGGGGCATTTTTTTGTCTTTATGGCTTCTTGTTTGCTTGTTTTGATTTTAATTTTTGTAGGAGTTTTCCTGAGAGAGGAGAGGAGACAGACAGAGAGAGAGAGAGAGAGAGAGAGAGAGAGAGAGGAGAGAGAGAGAGAGAGAGCGCATAAAGTTGAGGGGAGATCTGGGAGGAGTTTGGGCATGGGAAAAACATGATCAAAATATATTGTATGAGCTGGGCATGGTGGCACATGCCTTTAATCCCAGCACTCAGGAGGCAGAGGCAGGTGGATCTCTGTGAGTTCAAGGCCAGCCTGGTCTACAGAGTGAGTTCCAGGACAGCCAGGGCTACGCATAGAGACCCTGTCTAGAACAATCAATATATAGATTTATTAAATAAATGATAAATAAATATAGTATGGAAAGAATTTTTTTAATGAAAAGTGCCCACTTTAACAGAAGAGCAGCAAGGTCCTCAGTCATAAGCAATGTATGTAGGAATGGACTTTCAGATATCTGCAGGGCAAAAGGCACAGCCTTAAGCGAGACACTATTTCAAGCGCAAGATGGAAAAAGGATCACGCACAAGGTGTCCGGAAGAGAACAGTGCCACCTAGTGGTCACATGATACAGAGCCTGTTTTCCTGAAGCCTATGGCTGGGACTGTGATCTCAGGCACTGAGTCTCTCAAAAGCAGGAAGGGTATTCTTAGGGTTGAATCACACCATGAGAAAGTCTCTCATACAGACAGCTGTGGTTTATGCTCCTTCAGAGAAGCCGTGAAGTGTTTTGGTTACAAGCTTGGCTTGATAGAGCCTTCCGAAGAATCCCAGCTCCACCACATCATTAGCTGTGTGACCTTGGGCAAATAACTGAAGTTCTCTGTGTTTCAGCTTCCTTGTCAGAAGAGTGATGGTCTCCTTGGATGACGTAACTTTACTATACGGAAAGTGCCCGGCAGAGCCTGGGCACTGTGTTAGTGTTTGCAGTCCTTAGGGGTGTGTTTTCACACATCCTGAGCACTTGCTAATTTCCTTTTGAAACTAGACAGAACAGGTCTTGGGAAAGAGTGCAAGGTGAGCAACACTGTCGAGCTGGAACACATTAGCAGCCTTTTATTTTCGCTGTCTTTAGTTTATGCCAACCCTCAACTTAGGACAGAATCTGAGTGCAGAGGAGCTCCGGGTCGCATTCTGTGCCCTAGCCTCACGCTGCACCTCGCACGCCTGCGTAGTGAGCTCCTCCAGCAGGTGCAGAGGAGCTCCAGGTCGCGCTCTGTGCCCCTAGCCTCACGCTGCTCCTGACACAGCTAAGGAGAGGGGGCGCTGCCTGCAAGGACCCCGAGACCCGGAGACGCCTGTGTGCTACGCTCCTCCAGCCTTTTCCTCCCGTGTCCTCTGCAGAGTGGCTCATTCTGCTGCAGTATACCGCTCTCAGCCCACTACAGTGAAAGCCCGATACATGAAATCCAAAGACAGACCACCAAGGGTGTCGAGTATGTACCCAGAAGGGATCTTTGGGCTGAACTCAGGCCATTTCCATAGTCATCAGGTTCTCTCTCTCTCTCTCTCTCTCTCTCTCTCTCTCTCTCTCTCTCTCTCTCTGTGTGTGTGTGTGTGTGTGTGTGTTGTGTGTATGTGTGTATATGTGCAATGAGTCTTTCTCTATAACACTAACTCCCAAATAACAAGGAGAATTATTAATTATGAAAGTTCGGCCTTAGCTTAGGCTTGTCCCACTAGCTCATATAACTTAAATTAACTTATTTATTTTCATCTACATTCTGTCCTGTGGCTCATTACCTCATCTCTCTATACTGCCTATATCTTCCCCCATGTCTGGCTGGTAACTCTGCCTTCTTCTTCCCAGAGTTCTCTCTGTCTCTGGAAGTCCCACCTATACCTCCTGCCTAGCTATTGGCCATTCAGCTTTTTATTACACCAATCACAGCAATACATTTTCACACAGTGTACAAATATCCCACAATATTTCCCCCCTTTTGTCTAAATAAAAAGAAAAGGTTTTAACTCTAACATGGTAAAACTATATACAATACGAACAATTATCAGGTAAGAAATATATTCACAATGTCTAGTCCATTTGTATTTGGCATATTTGGAGAAAATATCTTATCTTGATGAATTAAAAGTTTTATACCTAAACCATTTTCTATCATAATTGATATTACCATCCTAAAACTATCTTTTTAGACCTCAAAACATTTCTTAGATAAACAATTTAAGTTTTTATGTCTCTCAACCTTATATACTTTATACATCTTTTGTGAGTTTTTTTTCTATATTTGGTAACAAGGAAACTGTAATATAACTATCTTATCGTCAGCTCCATCAGAGACCCAAGAAGGATATAATATTACCTAAGTAAACAGGAAGTGCAGAGCAAGCAACTTCCAAAAC
Organism: Peromyscus leucopus; assembly: GCF_004664715.2. Classification (NCBI taxonomy): domain Eukaryota; kingdom Metazoa; phylum Chordata; class Mammalia; order Rodentia; family Cricetidae; genus Peromyscus; species Peromyscus leucopus. The sequence continues at coordinate 83,976,356 of NC_051063.1, read as the reverse complement.
TATAGAAATGACAGAGATATCTGGCTGCCTGGACAGTTGTCCAACAGTCCTGTATAACATTGCAGCATCCATCTTCGGCCTACAGGCCTAGAATATCTGACCCTTTTTGAAGGACTGTCCTACCTTGTGTTAGCAAAGTTTGACAGTCACCGTCTTCTGTGTCCTGCTCATCCAGTTTGGACAGCATACTGTCAGCAGTTGAGGCAAGGGCAGTTTCTTGCCCAGTGGCTAACTTTGCCACAATAAAAGCAAACTCCATATGGAGGTTCTTTGATGCCTATCATCCTTTTTTGAAGTAAATTGGTGCTACCAGGAGCAGACATGTCTCACTGTCATGAAAAGCCTTAAGTTATTAAAACATCTTAAATGCCATATTTGGTAGGTCTCTGAAGTGTTTGAAGATCACCTATCTATCTAAAGCATATCTCTGTTTAACCTTGAGAACATACCTAACATAACTACAAGTTTGATTATTATAGATGACTAACTAACTACTAACCTGTATTTCTTTTTTTTTTTTTTTTTTTTTTTTTTTGGTTTTTTTGAGACAGGGTTTCTCTTGTGTAGCTTTGCGCCTTTCCTGGAACTCATTTGGTAGCCTAGGCTGGCCTCGAACTCACAGAGATCCGCCTGCCTCTGCCTCCCAAGTGCTGGGATTAAAGGCGTGCGCCACCACCGCCCCGCCTAACCTGTATTTCTTAATTATACATTGCATTTTAAAATGAGTTGCACAGTTACAATACCTTAAACAAGAGTAGAAACATATATACAGTATAACAAAAATAACCTTAAATTTGTATCACTATATAAAAATCCATACCAATGTAAAATATTTGAGACTAGTGGTTCTTCAAAAGTAGACTCAACAATCTACCCTTTTATCTCATCATTTTGTATCCTCCATTTTTTCTTTCAGAAAGAGATCCCTGAATCCAATCTCCTTTGTTCAGTTTTTTTCCCTGACCATGACTAATAACAGCTTGTAACCAACCCCCCTAAATGATGATAAACATCCATAACCTACTGAATGACCAGAAACCACCCACTCCTCCACTTGGTAATATGGGCATTGTGTTCTCTAGACTGCTTCCTGTTGCCTGGGGGTGATGATATCTTTAGGGGACCCTGATAAAATTGGGATAATGGTCAAGTCCTGGGAGAGTTAGCTGTATCATTTGTTGTCCAGTCTCTGTGTAATAGGCAGGGCTTGGCTGTAGTCCTGGCTGGAACAGTGAGTGAGACTAGACCCTCTAAGCTAGCAGCTTTGAAGTTGTTCTGGATGCAGAATTTTGAAGAAACTGCAACAGAGGCATTCTGAGAGGCTGGATCATCTGAGTTACTTGTTTTCATTGGTGTCTGGCCCTTCTTTTTTCTAAAAACAAACTTTTAAAGGTAACATACATATCTGCATTAGCACAAGTATAGAATATGTGTTGTGCACAAGTCAGCTAAAGATGGTTTGTTCTATGTTTGAATGAGTAAAAGACATCTACCAACTTTATAAGTCAATTTGGACTTTATAAGCAAACTATAATATAAATCTTTATCCATGCCATATGAAAGGATGGCATGTAATAATCTGTAGCCAACAAGATTTATCATGTCTCTTCCAGTCTCAGAGCTGTTCCTATGTCAAGGGATCAGCTTATACATCACCTGTCTTGTAGTCTTTCTTGGCTTTTTCCTCATGTCTATAGCCAAGATTCTCAGGAGATTTCCCCTGATCAAATCCGATCTTTATTCATTTTGAATAGATCCATAGCTTTTTGTTTCCTATGGAAACAAAGGCATATCCTCTCCCCCAACATAACACATATCCTGATTTCCATTTTAAAAGTAAGACATCCCTAAAGTATACAGGTTTAATTCAACAGTTTCTTCCACAATCCAATGTCAGCAGCTGTCATTTGCTCATCAGCATTAAATTAAAAAAATTCAAAGTCATCAAAGCACCATACAGGATCCAGACTCCCTGTGGACTTCCCATCCTTATGTGGCTTTTTCCTTTTTTATTACTTTACTCTTTCTTTAAAGACTTTATCATTTTAAAATTATTTTTATGACTGTCTATATTTTTTACTGTATGTTTTTAGATTTTTTTTTTTCAGTCTGGACCGATTTACTTGTACCTTCTCTGATCATGTGAGCCAAGCTTTAAACCCACCCTGTGACTCTGCTTAGCACATGGCTGGCTGGCTCTGCCCCTCCTCAGTCCTTGAGAGCCAGCCTTAAGCCAGCAGTCCAGCCCAGTTCTGGGAAGTTAGTGGGCTGTGGCAAGTGTTTTGACTTAGCATGCTGTTTCTTCTTAGTGCACAAGCTATTCAAGTACTCGATATACAGCAGAGATGTGCCTCTGTACACTATGAACACTGGGAAACTAGGAAACCAGATCCATTTTTTGTTTGTTTGTTTTCAGCTTTCTCAGGACCTATGTGAAAATATGTGCCCAGACATTGGGTGTCATATGTAATTGACATATGTAACTGTGCCATATATAACTGCGACATATGTAACTGCCCTCTCCATACTGTCTATGTTGCTTCTTCCGCATCTGGCTATGACTCTACCTTCTTCCCAGAGTTCTCTCTGTCTCTGGAAATCCTGCCTATACCTCCTGCCAAGCTGTTGACCATTCAGCTTTTTATTACACCAATCACAGCAACACATTTTCACACAGTGTAAAAATATCCCACAATATATATGTGTCTGTATGAACCTGTGTCTATGTGTGTGTGTGTGTATGTCTATGAAGTGTGTGTGTGTGTGTGTGTGTATGTGTGTGTGTGTGTGTGTCACTGTGTGTCTCACAGTGAGACTGAGCTGGATTCCAGACTCTTAGTGAACAGTAGCTTCTCAGCCTTTTACCTGAGATGTGGTGAAGTGGATTATGTCCAACTCCATGGGTATTCAAGGCCCTTCTGGAGCACATCGACGGCAGTTGTGACGCAGGAAGCTCTTGCTGACCCCGTCGTGTGTGCACACTTGTGCAGCTGGTACCCGTGCAGTCTGGACTTTCATCACCTCTGATTTACTACTGTCTTAGTTACCTTTCTATTACCGTGACCAAGCACCGTGACCAAGGCAACTTCTAAAAGAAAACGTTTAATTGTGGATATGATCAAAATCATCCCACTGAGAACAAAACAGAAAGGTATCCAGACCTCTCTCACTATGAGGGAGGCAGACCCCATGACTTGTGTTTGCTGTCAGCTCGGCAGCAGGATGGGAAATAAAGAACTTCATATGGAAGAAAGGGCTTCCTCCAGGCCCTCTGCCTACAAGCTCTCAGCACGTGGGAGGCTAGAGGAGGAATCAGCAGAGGAAGGCATCTTACATGATTGGTTCAGCAAACACACTTTGCTTTCTCCGGATGGTCCTGGGTTAGAAGTAGGGGCACACAAACATGGGAAGCTAACAGTCTTAGGACCTAATCCCAGCCATTCAGGGGCCAATTTTTGCAGAAGTCGTGATTCTACTATCAGGTTGTCTGGTCATTGTGTTTGTCTGATCACTCCCATAGTGAGCTGCCCTTGAATATGAGAGCCACATCTGGGGCCTGATGTAAGGGTGGTGTTTCCAGAGTAACCATTCTCATGTTCACATGCTCCCTCAGCAAGGAGATTGGTTTTATTGCTGCTGTGTTGTTGTTGGTGGTGTTTGGAGGCAGAGTCTTGCTCTGTAGCCCAGGCTGGCTTTGAACTTCAGGTCAGTCTCCCAAGTGCTGTGGCTACTGCTATGCACCACTGTTCCCAGTTAGCAGGGAGAACTTTTAGAATACCTCGAGATAGGGTCTTTCAGAGTTCACAGACCTTGGGTATCTGTATGAAGGGAATCCAAAGCACCCTTGTCTGTCCCTGCTTCCTGCTGTTTCCTGCCTGACTCTGGCTTGTGCCTTGTAGAAGCTGCAGGCAAGTGAGACTCGGGCAGCAGCTCTGGAAGACTCTGAAGACTGGCTTTCAACTCACAGTTTAAAGTTTGAGAAACTCACCTTGGCTGACCTGATAAGCCAGGGCACGGTTGAGCTGTAAGTCTGAAATCTTTCTGCCCTTCCTCCCGAGCTCCCCAAGGCTGCAGTGGCACACCCAGCCCCGAGCCTGGGAACCCGCAAATAAAGCTTTGCACACCCAGTCCTGAGCCTGAGAAACACCACATAAAGCTTTGCTTTTTTCAGGGAGGAGTGTGGCAATGCCATGCCCAAAGTGCATTTCTCCACCCAGACCGTCCGCCACTTTGAATCAAGGCTTTCTGAGTAAGTTTCCCAGTGTCCTCCAGCACCCCTAAGCTTGAGGCCTTATCTCATCTCATAGCCTGCACATGGTTGGGACCAATCAGCAATTTCAATGGACCTTAAACTTGTCTCGTCTACCTCTAATTTGCCCTTTTCTCAAATGAAAACGTTGGACTAGATTGGCGCCTCTTGGCCTTTGAAAGGCCTGGTGCCCTTGGATGAGTGCCTCAGATGTCCCCGCTTCATCTGCTGGTTAATGGCAGAGAGCTCTGCCAGACTGGTACAGTTCTCACCTTTGCAGACATGTGTCAAACAGGCATGTGCCCAACTCCCAAACCAATTATTTTTATTTTATGTGTGTGGGTGTCTTGTCTGCATGTATGTTAGTGCATACAGATGTGCCTGGTATTCACAGAGTTCAGAAGAGGGTGTGGCATCCCCTGGAACAGCTGCCACGGGGGTGCTGGGAATTGAACCTGGATCCTCTACAAAGATCACCAAGTGCTCTTAACTGATGAGCCATTTCTCCAGCCTCAACCAAACCAATCTTGATAGCACAAGTAGCATGCACACATACTCAGAGTACATGTGTGAGTGTACGCGCGCGCGCGCACGCATACACACACACACACACACACACACACACACACACACACACACACACATCTTCCCATAATCAGTACACAGGATAGTCTTAAGATTCCATCCCACACTGGGCAGTGGCCTTTAATCCCAGCACTCAGGAGGCAGAGGCAGGCAGATCTCTGTGAGTTTGAGGCCAGCCTGGTCTTCAGAGTGAGTTCCAGAATGGCCAGGGCTACACAAAGAAATCCTGTCTCGAAAAAAAAAAAAAAAAAGAAAAAAAAAAATACCTCTCAGCTATAGCTGTAGTAATCTCTGATCCATAATTACTGTTGCCTAAGCTTTCCCAAAAGGTTATGATGGTAATTAATCGCTAACATTTATTAATGTGCCCGAAACTCTGCTAAGGGCTACCTACAAGATCTTTCTTCATCTTTGTAACTGCTCCAAACATTGTATTATTCTCTAATTACCAAAAGTCAGTTGTTCAATGATCATTCATACAGCAACCAATTAGTGGATTTATCATGCTCTAACTATAAATTTATAGACAGTTAGCCGGACGGTGGTGGCACACGCCTTTAATCCCAGCACTCAGGAGGCAGAGGCAGGCAGATCTCTGTGAGTTTGAGGCCAGCCTGGTCTACAGAGTTCCAGGACAGACACCAAAACTACACAGAGAAACCCTGTCTCGAAAAACAAACAAACAAATAAATAGATAAATTTATAGAAAATTTTTGGGGTCAGAAAGTTTTAAAGGTTAAATAATTACATGATGTTCCATTAGTTCATTCATTTATTCATTTATGAAGGGTCTATGTAGCTCAGACTGGCCTTTAACTTGAGATCCTCCTGCCTCAGCCTCCCAAGTTGCTGGATTACATTCTGGATTACTGCATCTATGTAGAGTTCTATAATTAATATTTGGCTCTGTTGTTTTGAATTATAAATCCAACATTTTGTTTTTTATTTGTTCTTTGATAGTTTAATACATGTATGCAATTAAATATGGTCACATCTACCCTTCTTTTCCTCCTAGATCCTTCCCCAAACACCCCCTCCCAACTTCATGTCATGGTCTTCATCAGCTCCTCCTCCTCTTTCTTTTGATACATTGCTGAGTTGCTAGAGTTTCCGGCCTTGCCCACAGTCAGGACAAATCTCTGTCACCCGCCAGTCCCACAGCCGCTCAGACCCAACCAAGTAAACACAGAGACTTATATTGCTTCAAACTGTATGGCCATGGCAGGCTTCTTGCTAACTGTTCTTACAGCTTAAATTAATCCATTTCCATAAATCTATACCTGCCACGTGGCTCATGGCTTACTGGTACTTTACATGCTGCTTGTCCTGGCGGGCGGCTGGCAGGCAGTGACTCCTTCTGCCTTCCTGTTCTTTTATTTCTCCTCTCTGTTAGTCCCGCCTATACTTCCTGCCTAGCCACTGGTCAATCAGGTTTTCTTTATTGGCCAATCAGAGCAACACATTTGCCACACAGACCATCCCCCAGCACAGCCAAATGCAGACCATCTCAGACACCTGCACTCAGGCCTGTGGTCCTAATCATCTTCTATGCGGACCTGCTGGGTAAAGCCACGAGGAACCCAAGAACAGGCTCCCACAGGACATACAGAACATCCCACAGCACTGCTGAGTTCTGTTAGTTCTGCCTATATGTACATGAGTGTACAGCGGTCCACTGAAGCATGGGTAATGTGCCAGTCTCCATTCTGACAAAGAAAGATGTGAACCCAACATCCTTAAGGAATAGTCAAGGCCGTTTAACTAATCGGGCAGTTGGCAAATTGACTTGGACAGAGTCCTGTGATTATCTTTACATAGAAGATGATGGAACTCTGGGGTTCAGCAAGGATACTCTGCCTTCCAAAGGTCATGCAGCCCGTAAACAGCAAAGGAAAGTCTCCAACATAGGCACGTCTCAGTGTGAGGCTCAGGGTCTTAGCCATCTAGCCACACTCAGGTCTCCATCATGACTCCACCTGCTGCTCTTGCCTCATGAATTTGTACCCACCAACCGTTGGCCTTCCATGCCCTTCTCTCCCAGAGCCCTCAGCAAGAGTTGCTCCCAATAGCAACTCAGTAAGATTCAAGTGACCAAGCAAGGCCTTCCCATGAGCACCTGTCACCTGCTGGTGTCCACACCCTCAAGGGGGTGTTTGCTTTGCTCTCGGTGAGGTGGCCAATGCATTCTCTTGGCTACTTTTTAGAAACTGACATTTTTGTGAATCAACCCTAGGAACGGCTTGCTAGCCTGCCACCGTCACAGCTTTGTGGTCAGAGCCCAGGAGACTTGGAACCGTTTCTTCTGTAAAGACTTGTATCTGAGGGGCCGGAGAGAGGGCTCAGTGGCTAAGAGCACTTGTTGCCCTTGCAGAGGACCTGAGTCTGCTTCCCAGCAAGCTCATGAATGCTCACAGCCACCCATGACCCCAGTTCCAGGAGACCTGATACCATCTGCCACTTCTGTCTTCCATGGGTGCCAGGCATACGCATGGTGTGGATACATCCAGGGAAAACACCCAAAAATACAAAATAAATAATTTTTTAAAAGACGCAGATCTGAGTGAGAGCAGGCTTGTCCCCCACCTTTCTCATGAAAACACTACCCCCTGCTCCCAGGCCTGCACCCCAGTAGCTCACACATAGTCGTCAGCACCCTATCTTGCTTCATAGGAGAGCTGCCCCCCCACCCCGCCCGCACACTCCCCACGTGCCCCCAGTCTAGTGCCCTGGCAAACACGTACCTTTAGCTCTCTTTGCTACATTTGCCTTGCATTCTCCTTAAAAACAATAAATTCATCTAACCAGGTATCTCATGATTCCAGAGTGGGTAGGCTGAGGTAAAAAGACCGAGAGTCTAAGGCTGAAATGGTGGAAGGCTCCGTGAGTGAATAAAGGCTGCTGTACAGGCCTGGGGAGCGAGAGCTTAAGTCCTGGACTCCAGAGGTGTGGGGGTGGGAAGCCAACTCCTCCTCCTAACACACTTACGCCAGAACACACACACATGCACACACACACACACACACACACACACACACACACACTCACACTCACACTCACACTCTCTCTTCCTCCCTCCTCCTCCTCTCTCCCCTCCCCTAACACACATGCACACAAGCACACACAAAGCAATTAATTTTTTTTTGGGGGGGGGGTTTCGAGACAGGGTTTCTCTGTGTAGCTTTGCACCTTTCCTGGAATTCTCTTTGGAGACCAGACTGGCCTTGAACTCACAGAGATCCTCCTGCCTCTGCCTCCTGAGTGCTGGGATTAAAGGCGTGCGCCACCACCGCCCGGCACAATTAATTTTTAAAATTAAAAAAACAATTAAAAGAGTTTGAGACCAACCTGGGCTACAGAGTGATAGTCTCCCTCAAAAATGTAGAAAAGGCCAGGTATGGTGGCACATACCTTTAACCCCACAATAGGAAGGTAGAGGCAGGCAGAATTCTGTGAGTTTGAGGCCTGCCTTATCTACATAACAAGTTCTAGGCCAGCCAGGGCTATACAGTGAAACTCTGTCTCAAATAAAGAATAAAGTAAAAGAGGAAGTTTTTAATTAAAAATTTAGATAACCAAAGCTTGTGAAATCCTAGCCACCTTCCCCTGTGTGTAAGTGACAGCGTTTGGTGATGATCTCTCTGGTATCTCCACAGCACTATCGAACTCTATCAGCAGAGGATGCGCTGGCTCACAGAGAACAGCAGGAAGGTAATGGCACCCCTGTGGCTCTTCCCACCATCCTCAGCCCGACCCTTGGGGCTGGGTTAGAGCCCTGGCCGCTACAGATGATGGCGTTCCAGCTAAAGTTGGCTTCCACTAAAACAGAGACTTCCTAACCCACAAACATGGAAGCCACAGACACAGCTCTTCTTGTTGCTGAACTCTTACATTCTCCCAAGGCCCGGCTGGGCATGGCGGGCCTCACCTGTGGTCCCAACACTGGGGAGTCTAAGGCAAGAAGAGTGAGGATTCAGGCCGATGAGATGCTCACAGGGAAAGGCGCTTTCAGCCACACCTCGAAACAAAGTGACATCTCCGGGTCCTACATGGTGGAAAGAAAAGCAATTCCTGAAGGTTGTCCTCTGACCTCCACAGGTGTTTGCTCTCTCTTTCCCTCCCGCTCTCTCTGTGTCTCTCTCTTTCTCACACACATATACACATGTGATTTTGACTTTAATTTTTTGTTTGTTTTGTTTCTCGGGACAGGGTTTCTCTGGGTAACTCTGGCTGTTCTGGAACTCGCTTTGTAAAGCAGGCTGGCCTCAGACATCCACCTGTCTCTGCCTCCCAAGCTCTGGGATTAAAGTTGTGCACCACCACTGGCCAGATCAATTTGTTTTGTTTGTGTGTTTAAGAACATTGAGAGTCTGAGGCTACCCTGGGCTGCACAGTCAGATTCTGCCTCAGAAATCTAAAAAAAAAAATAAAAATAAAAATGTCCTTTGGCTTGGTTTTTCATGGGAAGATGGTCACTGGTGACATTAAGTTTACATCACCATCCAGACCACTCCAGTCAAAGGGACCTCACATCATGGTCCCTATGAACACTCCCAAGTCCTCAGATTGACTCACTGGACTTCTTTAAAGCAGTCCCATCTTCAAAACTGGCTAGGTCTGAGGCTAGTGCTCCTGCTTGGGGAAACAGAGGCAGGAGGGCAGGGCAAGCAAGGAGGGCGGGGTTAGCGCTTCCAGACTTCACCGTCTGAGGAGACAGAGGGCTACACATGGGAAGGCAGAGTGCTGCACCCAGACAGGACAGAGTCTATCTGCATCTACATGGGGGCTGGAGCAGGGTCGCCAGCCAGCAGTGTGCAGCTCCCCGCTGGTCTGGAAGAGTCTTCGTTTTGGCTCCATAATTTCAGAAGTTTTCTCCTTAGTTGTCCAGATTTCAAAATCTTCATATCTTACTTTGGGGCTTGCTTTCTGGCTTCTCTTGAAAAAGGAGACTGTCTGGTACCACTGGGCTCTGGTTCCCTTGGATACCCCTTGCCTCTTTCTGTTGCCCTTTGAGGGATGACCACTCTTCTGCCTCAAGAGTGCAGGGCTAGGCTGTTTACACATTTCCTCTTTGGTTTTAGGCATTTGGCCTCATCAAGGGAACAAGAGTAGGACTCCTCATTGATGCGTCCCAGGTCAGCAGTGGCCCTCAGCAAGAAGAATTCCAAAATGACCTGGCAGTAAGTCCCCCAGCATGAGGTGTACCTCCCCAGCCCCCCACTTCTCCCCACTTCCCGGCTGGGGTACAAACTCACTTTGTTTATAGCAAATGCAAAGCAGGGCCATTCATGAAGAACAGTTCTCACTCAATTAGCACCTCCAGGGGAAGAAATGTGTAGAACTCTGGAAAACCTCACCACAGACTCATTTTCACTTACAGTGTGAACTTCTAGTATTCTCCCCACAGCAGAACCTCCCAGCTAGACACCCCACCCCCTGCAAAAGCCCAGGTTCCCTCAGGCAGGATGTGGACTGGAGTCTGTTCCTTCCTGTTCATCTGTTTGGGGACGATGGCCTCACACTACAGCACAGCACTGGGCCGCTGGCCTTTGCCAGATGGTAAAGCTACTCTGGTTTCTTCGGACTTTTCCAAAACAGAAAAGTAGAGTCAAATCCCGGCTACCTCCCCCGCTTCCAGGCTACAGGACCCTGCTACCTCCTTTGTAAAGCAAGTGGGGAGGACAATATGGCCACCTCACAGAGCTGTCATAGAAGGAACCTCTGGTACTAACTCTGGCTCCGACAGACTCGTGAGGCGACGGGGAAGGGTGCTTACAGTCTGGGGTAGGCACCAACCACATTGGCAACAACTTGTATTTCATGAGGGTTGAGCAGAGCCTCGAGAGTCATCCCCATTCAGCACGGTTTTGCACACCCCAGCTCCCCACCCATGAGGGCAGCCTACAGTAGAGGGTGTTGTCATGTACCCAGGTTCCATAGAACCCCGGCTCTGTGAGCCCCTTATATCCTTTTATCCACAGAGTCTCATTGACGAGCAACTGAGCCTCAAGGAAAAGTTGTATGTCCTGTCCTTCGGCGTCACCACCAAACCCCTCTGGCTGGACCCCGTGGAAGTCAGCGCGTCCACGTGAGTGACTGCCCCATCTCTCCACCAGGATGTCCGCTTGTTCCAGTTCAGTGGGATGTTTACACCTGTGCTTATTTGTTCATTTGTTTGAATTAAGGTCTTGTGTGGCCCAGGCTGGCCTCAAGCTTGCAATACAGCTGAGGATGGCCTTGAACTTATGATCTTCCTGCTTCCACCCCTAAGGGCTGGGGTCACAAGTGTGCACCTAGTTTATAAGAAACTAAGCTTCCTACATGCTGGGCAAACACTACCCACTGAGCTCTGTCCCCAACACTTCACTGAATGTTTAAGATGCAAACCACATCAGGTAGGGAAGCACACAGTAGGGAGTCCCAACAGCAGAAATATGGGCAGGCAGCAGTTAGAAAGATGGTGACCGCCCCCACGCTCTTACAAAATAAAGGGTAAGATCACCACAAGACAGCTTGCTTGCTTTTATATTTTTATTTTTGCTGATCTGGAGATGGAGCCAGGACCTTGAGCATGCTGGCCAAATGCTTTACCTCAGAGCTACATCCCCAGCCCCAAACACCACTTTTATGCAGCAAACTAGAAATTACAGCTTTATTATTATGAAAATAATACGTGCATGTTTCAATAATCCAGAAAATCTGCATGGATAAATAACAGTGGATGAATCTCCTTTATACTGCCATTTCTACTCTTACCACCCAATAACAACTTGCACATCTGTTCCACAGACGGGCTACACACACACATCAACATTCCATCTGGTTTAGGCAGAAGCAAGACAGCTGAGCCAGGTGGTTCATTCCTGTATCCCCAGCTCATCAAGATGCTAAGGCACAAGGATCACAAGTTTAAAGTAGCCAGAGTTGCCAGCCTGGGCAACTTAGTTAGACCTCTGTCTCAAAATAGAATTTGAGAGTAAAAGGGGGGCAAAGGAGTATGGCTTTGTGTTAGAGTGTTGGCCTTGGCCCTATCCCTGATACCACAAGTAAAGAGCATAAGCCGCACAAGCAAACAGCATAAGGGGGGGCTCATAACCCTTGTCTGTGCCGTGGCCTTTCACCCAGTCTTAGTCTTGTTTCCTATCACTGCATATATCACCTCACTGGTAGTGGCTGCATACTATTCCATTGCTTAGATGCCCTCTAGTTGGATAGGATGGGATTTGGGGAGATCTGGAAAAGAGGTACGTAAGAATGTCTGTTTGTGCCAGGAAGTAATTTGTTGTCCATGATGACAGTGTCTTTGATTGCCCCTATGATGTTGAGTATACCATGCTAGGCACTTTACAAGTATGAACACATTGAAAATCTACCGCCATTGCAATAGAGTTATAATAGCCATTTGGTAAATGAGGAAGTGTGGGCACAGGGAACATGCCTGGCTGGGATTGCAAATCTCAGGGCAGAGCCAGGAAAAAAGCTAAGCTTAGGGTAGAGGTACCTGCCACCAAGCCTGGCGACTTGAGTTCAATACCCCAGGGCCCACATGATTGGAAGGAATGAACTCACTCCTGACCTCCATGTGCACAGCATGGCATGCCCATTCTATCTCTCCTCAGCTAAATAAAGGCACTAAAGACCTAAGCTTTGGTTTCCTTTGGTCCAGCACCAGCTGTGAATAGGACAGTCCAGCCCTGGCCTCAACCACAGCTCTACACCCCCCCTCCCGCACCCCAGATTAAAGTGAGTGATACCTGCTCTTCACAGAGTTGATGTCAAGATAAAAGGAGGACCAGGAACCTGGCACATGACAGCTACTCTGTGAAGGAGATCATTTTCACTGTTTTCTGTTCCAACTAGACCCAGAAGTCACTCTGAGATTGTCTAGTCAAGAGCTCCTCAGCGTCAGTCACCCTGGGTCTCCCTTATATTCCTGTCATTTCTCTGCCTCAAAACTAATGTTTACTCCATGCCACTTGCTCCATTGTTGATTTTTCATCACATCAATTCTATTTATTGTTGAAGGAAAGTTCCTATAAATTCCATAACTGAGAAGTCCATATCACTTGCCATCATTAGGAGGTAAAAGTAAATGCAGTGAAAGGAAGATATTAACTTCCACCTTGAAAGCATTATTGGCTGCAGCAGGTGCTTAGACCTGAGACTCGGGCTCTGGTGAATTATTTGCTGGGCGTGCACATGACTCTGGGTTCCAGCCCCCAGCATTGTAGGAGCAAAAGGGAGCGAGATAACAGCGTAATGAAAGCACCAAGTAGGATTTCACTTCCATGCTGGGGGTGAACCCGGAGCTTCACAGACACGAGGTGGGCCTCGCAGGGGATGTCCCTTCTGTCGGGCTGAAAGAGAAGTGGAAAGAGCCGGAGTGTTGCACCTGAGTTTAGCCATGTCTGCTCTTATCAGTGAGTGGCTCCCAAGCCACATGGGACACAGCTACACAGACATGCACCTCCCTGCTCTTAGAGCCTCCACAGAGTCCAGAGATCAACTCGATGCCTCATGCCAACATCTGTCCCCCAGAAGAGCTTTACAGGGTGTGACAGGACTCAGTTCCAGGGGCTCGAGTAGCAGAACTGCCAAGAACCCGGGTTCCAGAGTCAGGGTTTGCTTGAAATCCAGGTCTGACCAAGTGCTTGTTGTACCACATCAGGCATGTTCTAACTCCAAGCCTGAGTTTCCTCATTCATGAAATGCAACTAAAGGTATCCACCTCAAGAATTACGGTTAGACTTAAATGAGCTGAGATTTGTCTAGGGCTGGCACCTTGTAAGAGTCCTAAAGACTCACCTGCCACATAATGACGTTTTGATCAACAACAGATCTGATGTGGTCCTATAAAATTATAATGGAGCTAGGTGTGGTGGTGCACGCTTTTAATCCCAGCACTCAGGAGGCAGAGGCAGGGAGATCTCTGTGAGTTTCAGGCCAGCCTGGTCTACATAGAAAGTTCTAGGCCAACCAGGGATGGATGGATGGATGGATAGATGGATGATAGATAGATAGATAGATAGATAGATAGATAGATAGATAGATAGAAGATAAAATAAAAATAAAATCCAAAGATAACAGAGCTGCACATCTCCTATCCTGTCAGGCTTCTGTGCTTCCAACCAGCCACATAGAAGACAAACAACACAGCCCTGGCACAGTGTGTAATGCGTGCCAAGGCTTCATGCACGCTAGGCAAAACCTCCCCAACTGAACTACACGCCCAGCCCCTAGCCCGTGCTTTCCTTTAATGTTTCAGGGAACACCCTTTCTGTTTATAACAAAGGTTTACTGCAAAACAGTATGTGGCAGGCTTTCTTGGACAGCCAGCTCCCAAATCATGACACAGAGACTTATTATTAATTATGAATGCCCAGCCTTAGCTTAGGCTTGTTTCTAGCCAGCTCTTTTTTTAAAAAACTTAAATTAACCCATTTCTGTTCATCTGTGTGCTGCCCTGAGGCTCGTTTACCTCATCTACATACTGTCTATCCTGCTTCCTCTGTGTCTGGCTGGTTGGCCCCAGACTGGCTAGCTGGCCGGCTGGACCCCCTTTTCTCTCTGCCCACCAGCCCCACCTATGCCTCCTATCCTAGCTGTTGGCCGTTCAGCTTTTTATTAGACCAGTCAGGTGCCTTAGACAGGAAAGGTGAACCAGCAACACATCTTTACATAGTTGAACAAATGCAGCATAAACACATGCAACACATCTTTACATAGTTAAACAAATGTTCTGTTCCACAACACCACCACCCAGTGGCAACCTCATCTTGTACTCACCTCATCTCCTTCATTGCCTTATTTTCCCTCATGCTCGCTCCAGTCTCCCATCATTCAGTGCGTCACAACACTAGAAGCATAGGCCACACCCTCTATGTGCCCCATGCAGCTCAGCTACATGGTAGGCTATGCTATCTAGGTCTGTGTATGTGCACTCAGTGATGGCACACAACGTTGGGCAGAATCACCCAGAGACATTGCTTAGAACATGACCTGGTCGGTTATCCAAGCATGGAGCCTCAAAGGCTATTGCCAAGTCCAAAGGAACCTTGGTGAAAGAAAAAATATTGGCTCAGGACTCCCAAGGCCAAGTTCTCAACACAAAGGAGATTTATGTGCCCCAGAGGGACAAAGACCAGAGATAAAGAAAGGGGGGAAGGGGAAGGGAACAGGAGAAAGGGGACAAATGGAGCAAAGGAGGGGGGAAGGAATATTTGCCCCAGAGGGACAAATGACGGCCTCTGGATAGAGAGGAGACAGATGTGGCCCATAAGAAAATGGCAGTTTATAAAGGTAAAATGGGTGAGGTGTTTAATTTTAATTAGGTGAGTCAAAGGGGGCTTTTGATTGCTGGACTTCAATACTTTGAGTAGCTGGACCTTGGTAGTCAGCCTCAGGAGAAGGAAGTGGCCAAATGAGAGAACAGGCCTTGGGGGCTAGCTTCAGGAATGTAACCTAACAGTTTTGATCAAGGCAGAGGGAATCGGGGAGAAGGGCAAGGCCTGCTGGAGCCATGTTCTCCAGTGGGCTAGTGTCCCTTCACTTGGAGAACCAGGTCATTAAGCTGCACACGACTATAGTTAGGCTGCTGTGTCTCCTTCCAGCCTCGAGGAACTGAAGCTCTGGGTAAAGAAGCTGCAGCCTGAGGGAAGCTGCAATCTGCTACAAGCCTTGAAGAAAGTCTTTGCTCACAAGGAGCTGAATTCTCTGGTGACCATATTGAGAAGCTGGTAGGTCTCCTTTCTCACTCAGCAGGTGATAGACTACATGAAGGAGGCTGAAGACCCAAGCAGTGTTTGAGAAAAGACATCACCAAGCATGATGCTTCACACACACTTGAAAGAGTGGTTCTGTTCATAGGCTACCCATGTATACTTGGGGCAGGGCAGCCAGGGATGGCTGGCGCTGCTGTCCGCCCAGCTCTGCGTCTTACCCAGGTGACCTAGGACACAGGTGATCAGTTAAGAATGAGTAGAGGGCCTGGGAAGGTGACTCAGTCAGTAAAGTTCAGATCCCCAGTACCCATTTAAAAAAACACCGTATGCCTGTAATGTTAACACTGGGGAGGCAGAGACAGGAGCAACTGGTGCTTCCTGGCCAGCCAAACTAGCCAATCAATGACTCCCAGGTTCAGTGGGAGACCCTAGCTGGAAAATAATATAGAGAGTAATGATGGAAGACACAGGATATGGATTTCTGGCCTCCTCATGCACACATACATGCATATACAATAATATACAAGAACACATCTACACACACACACACACACACACACACACACACACACACATACACACACACACACTGAGATGTTCCCTGGGAATTACCATTTTGATCGGGGATGTTCACAGCATAGTTCCAGTACGGAGTACCCATGCCTCCTCTTGCATCCGCTCCACAGTCCAGATCAGCCTTCTGAATTCCTGTCTGACTACATCCAGCAGTCCACCATAGGACGGGCCCTCGTCATTCATGTGACCACCTACAAATGCAATGATCATGTGCCCTCCGTGAGTATCTGAACTTTTCCAAAGCTCCTCTTTGACAACAGTGAACTGGGCTGGCCTCGGAGACTGCCGAAGCAGGGTGCCCAAGCTGTGGAGAGAACACTGCTCTCTTGGGCCCACATCTCCCATTGGTGAACAGAGGGTGTGGGAGGGTCTGAAAGCTCCAACAAGGAAGATTTGTCAGACTATTGCTGGGGCTGACTCTCCCCCTCCCCCAGGCTGTTCTGAAGAACCTCACAGACGCGCTTCAGGGCTACCATCACTGCTACAGCTCAGAGTCAGAGGTAAGCCTTGTGAAGACCGACTGTACCTACCACCTGCCCCAGGGCTGGGCCTGGGGGATCTGGCCAGGACAGACTATGCCACATGAGCGCATATTCTTTTCCCCACTTCATCACGCCTGCTCTCCATGCTCGGTGACTTTGAACAGGTAAAATCATATGACAGTGAAAATGTGGAAAGAACAGAGACAAGCTGGAGTGGTAAGCTGTTGGTAGCTTGTCTGATGAGCTGGTCACACACTTGTGAAGCCTGTTCAGCAGAATCCTCCATCACTTTCTACAAATATGGACACAACCCTAGCTTGTTTCACCTCCCACGGGAGCATCCAGACCGAAACAATGGCTCCAAATTTCCTTCCTAAATAAGCCCCTACTGTTGGGAGAGACTCCAGAAGGGCAGAAGGGCGCTCCACTCCTTAGCAGTCCGTTCACTGGGGTCCTTGTCCCCATTGCCAGCTAAGCACCGCCTACTCTGTGTTGTCAGAGGTGACGTTTAATGCACAGCTCCATTTGGCTGATGGAAGATACAGTCTTGGGGGTGTGGTGCTTCTCACTAGTCATGCTGTTGTACAGAATCAGGAAGATCTCAAGTTCTAGGCCAGCTACATAGTGAGACCCTGTCTCAAAACAAAACAAAAGGAATGTAACCATCAGCCAACAGCCACACCTGCCGACAGCCACCTAGGGTTTGCCACCCACAAATTGTCTCTCAGATCGTCCAACCTCATTTAGGTGTCAGCTCATTTTGCTATTTCACTGTCCCAACTCTGATTATAGATGCCACAGACTATAGGGGCTAGAAAAAGGAAGTGAATGAAAACAGTAGATTGAAGAAAAATGTTGTCAGGCATGGTGGCACATGCCTTTAATCCCAGCACTCATTTGGAAGCAGAGGCAAGATGATCTCTATGAGTTCGAGGCCAGCCTGCTCCAGGACAGCCAGGGCCATATATCTATATCTATATCTATTTATCTCTCTATATATATAGAGAGAGAGAGAAAGAGAGGAGAGAGGGAGGAGAGGAGAAAGAGAAGAGGAGAGGAGAAACAGAAGAGAGGAGAGAGGGAGGGACAGAGGGATGAGGGAGAGGGAGGAGAGAGAGATCTTAAAATCTGGCTCCTCTACTCCCAGCACTGAGGAGGTGAAGACAAGAGGACCAGGAGTTCCTTGACTATATTGAGAGCTTGAGGCCAGCCTGGGCTACATGAGACCTGGTCTCAAAGGGAAAAAAAGAAAGAGAAAGGCCAATGAGATGGCTCATTACTGCTTTTACAAGGCACTTGCCACCAAACCTGATGATCTGAATTCTCTCTCCCGGGACCTACATAGTAGAATGAAAGAACTAACTCCCACAAGTTGTCTTCTGGCCTCCACACATGAGCTATGGTACTCTTGTGTGTCTGTGCACATTCACACAGATAGATAGATGATAGGGAAGAGAGAGGGAGAGGGAGAGGGGGAGGCATATTGTAGCCACTGCAGTACTTCACTTTTATGGATGGCTGACACTCTGTTGTCTAGATGGAATAATGGATTCATCTGTTGATAGATGTTGGGTTTTCCACTTTTTGGCTGTTGTGAATGTTGCTGCTGTGGAAGCAGTACAGGACACAAGTCCCCGTGTTCAGTGATCTAGAGCAGAGCTAGAGTAAAACTGCTGGGTCCCATGGTAAGTCCAGGTTTGGTTTTTACTGTTGATGATGTGCTTTTGGGGCTGTTTGTTTGTTTGTTTGTTTGTTTGTTTTTTGGTTGTGTTTGTTTGTTTGGTTGCTTGGTTTTGGTTTTGGGTTGGTAGTTTTGTTGTTGTTGTTATGTTTGTTTTTTAAGTCAGGATCTGAACCTAAAATCATGGCTCAGTGGTTAGGAGCATTGGCCGATTTTTCAGAGGACCTGGGTGCAATTCCCAGCACCAAAAGGTGGCTCATCACTGTCAGTATCTCCAGCTCCAGAGGATCTGATGCCCTATTCTGGCTGCCAAAAGCATCAGGCACACATGTGGTACACAGGCATACATGCAGGCAAAACACCCATACACATAAAATAAAAATCTAAAAGACAGGGTCTCACACTGTAGCCCAGGCTAACCTCAGACTCATAGCTATCCTCCTGTCTCTGACTCCTGAAGGCTGCGATTGTAGGTGTATACCACCAGACCCAGCTCTTTATAATTTTTTGAAACACAGTCTTACTATGTAGCCCAGGTGGGCCTTGAACTTAGCAATCTTCTTGCCTCTGCCTCCCAAGTGCTGAAATTACAGGTGTTCACTAACACACTTGGAGTCTATGTTCAATTTTTCTTTTTTTGAGAAACCACAACAGCTATACCATCCCACATTCTCACCAGTATCACACGAGTGTTCTAATTCTCCCCTTCCCACCAATATTTGTTGTTTTAGAATTATTATTAGTATATGTGCACACACGTTAGGGGCGCTCATATGCCAAGGCGTATACGTGAAGGCCAGAATACAGCACTGTAGAGTTAATTCTTTCCTTTCACCTTCAGATGAGTTCCAGGGATTGAATTCAAGCTTGCATGGCAAGCGCCTTTCCCCACTGAACCATCTTGCTGTATCAACTTTTTAAATCACTATTAATATCATCATTGCCATCCCAGAGGATGTAAAATGTTCCTTTTTTTTTTTTTTTTTTTTTTTTGGAGACAGGACCTTTCTATGTAGTCCTGGCTGTCCTGGAACTTGCTATGTAGACCAGGCTAGCCTCAAAGTCACAGAAATAACCCCTTACTGCTGCCTTCCAAGTGCTGGAATTAAAGGTGTGCACCACACCTGGCTTAAAATGTTCCTTTGTAAAGTTAGAACATTTTCCAGCTGTGCAGAATCCTGCAAGTTAATCCTGTACACGTGGGATGAAATACCTTGGTGGGCCCTGCCTAGTGTGTGAACCTCAGTTTATCACCCCGGGTTTAGACAGACAGCCACTCAGCCGTGGGAACTGACTTGGATGCTTGCCTTTTCCCACACTGCCAACTGCCGTCATGCAGTGACGTCTCGGTAGCTCATTGCTTCCCTCACCCCCAGCTCCATACCAGCAGAGATGTGGATGAGCTCCTAGCAGAAACTCAGAAGGCACAAGACCTCCTCAGCCAGGTGCGAGTCCTGGGCCAGAGCAGCCCATGTGAGGAGCTGGCCTGCATGATCCAGAAAGTAGGTGGCACTCCACTGTTATGTCTGGGCTTGCCTTTCCACTGCTGATACATTAGCTATAGGAAGTAACCTCTCAGGGCCTCAGTGTTTCACTTGGAAGCGGTGCATGACAGGAGGTGGACCTGGTCAAGGCTTCCTCAGTGACGTAGTGTGCTGGTCTCTTGAGTTTCCAGAAACCTTGTGATCAAAGCCTATGGACAAATGACTTGTCATCTTGGATCTTGGGCGAGGGGGAGAGGTGGACACCTGGAAGAGAAGCAGGTTGCTGGAGACCTTATCCTGCCCCCTGAAAATTCAGAAAATCCTCAGAGAATTGCCTTCAACCCACCTGCTAATGTTTTTAAAAGCTCCACATGGAAGGGAGGGGTGAATGGGGAAGAACTTCCCAGCTTTAAAATGTGATTGTGTAATGAGAGTTTTTAAATTGCACGTAGATCTCTACAGAGATTGTGAAAGGCCCGTTCACAAGTCTCTTGCCTAAACCTCCAAAGCATGAAGCTCCGCTCACAATCCAGTTCCCAGACTTGGACAAGACTTCTGCAGAATGGCTGAAAGTCAATGGTCTAAAAGGTATTAAGTCCCCAGAGAGGGCAGGACCCAGGTGGCTGACTAGACTTGGAACCTTGGAGGCCTCCCAGGCAATGCCTCAAAGCTAATGTGTTTTTCAGCCAAGAAGTTAAGTCTTTATCAGATTCTGGCACCAAACGCCTTCAGTACTGTGGAAGAATTTGTGCCTATTCTCCAGAAAACAGTGTCAGCTACTATCCATGAGGTAATTCCAGGTCAAGCTTCTCTCCAGTCCTCTGCAGGAGTGCTCCCCTACACTACTTCCCATCTTATGTTACATTTGGGCAGTGGAAGCTTAGGACATAGCCAGACAAGCATGGGTATGAGGGCCTGGGTGGGATTCAGGTTTTTCCATCCAGGACTCCAGAATGCTTATAAAATCTAGGGTAATGAGGCTGGAGATGCATGGAGACCCAGTACCAATGTATAAACAAGCAAACCAAAAAATCTACCATAACTGCTGGTTTTCAAGGCTCTGAAAATGAGGGCTGGGATGAGAGCCCAGTCTATAGAATTTTTGCTTTGCAATCGTGGGAGACCTGAGTTTGATCTTCAGCCCCATGTAGAAATGCACAGATACACAACTATGTAGTACGGGAGAGGTGGAGGGAGACAGGGGGCTCCCTGGGGCTCCCTGGCAAACCAACCTGTCCTACTTGGTGAGCTCCAGGTTCAGTGAGAGTGTCTCAAAGAAGGTGAGTGGGATTCCTATGGAAGGTACCAGAGATTGTCTTTGATACCGTGGTCATCTCTTCCATGAATATTGTCCTCCACTCCACTCAAATAGGACAGACTTGTTTTCTTGCTGTCCTACTGCCTTGTATACATTTGTACAATGGCTGTTATAGCATATTCCTGCATGTAGAGCCCTACATAGTGTGGGCCATTTAAAAGACTCTCTTCTCTGACTCTATGTCCCCCAGATCTAGTACAAGTAAACAGTCAATGAATGTTGCCTGGATTGCTGAGTCATAGGCAAGTAGAAGGAAAGTTGGAAAGAAGGATGAGAATGATGTGTATTTGGATGAATGGAAATGCTGGCAAATATTCACAGAAAAGTGAATCACTA
Organism: Peromyscus leucopus; assembly: GCF_004664715.2. Taxonomy (NCBI): domain Eukaryota; kingdom Metazoa; phylum Chordata; class Mammalia; order Rodentia; family Cricetidae; genus Peromyscus; species Peromyscus leucopus. The sequence continues at coordinate 83,954,927 of NC_051063.1, read as the reverse complement.
GATGGATGAATGGATGACAGACTGAATGGATAGATGGATATATGGGTAGATGAATTGGCAAGTGGAAATATTGATGAGTGAATGGAAGTGTAGATGTGTGGATTATGAATGGATATATGAATGGAATGATGAACAGATAAATGGGAAGATGGTGGGTGGGTGGATGGATGGATGGATGGATGGATGGATGGATGGATAGAAATGCTGATGAATGAGTAGGAATGTAAGTAGGTAGATGGTTGGAAACAAACAGATGGAAGAATGGAAGGGGAAAATGGGAAGATAGATTAGCAGGAAGGAATAAGGAAATACAAAGGGTGAAATAAAAATTCAAGGATGGAAAGATGGCAAAGTGGAAGAATGAGACAAGAGGTCACTAGGAAGATGACTGGAAAGATGGAAGACTGAAAGGAAAAGGGGAGATGTGGGTGGTGGACAAAACTAGCAGTGCACAAATGACTAACCTAAGTGCATGAAGCCACAGGTAAAAGGGACGGCTTGACCAAACAGGGTAACAAAAGGTACTGAGTATCTATAAAACCTGTCTGGATTCCCAAGTGTAAGAAACACAGCCAATATGGGTTTTTGTTTGTTTGTTTTTGTTTTTTGAGACAGGGTCTTACTGTGTAGCCTAGCTAGCCTGGAACTTGCTTTGTCTGCCTGCCTCTGCCTCCTGAGTGCTGGGATTAAAGGCATATGCCACCAATCCTAGCTGCCAGTAGGTTTTAATATCGCTGATTCTTCTCTGTGTTACCACAACACTTGAACCATGCCTTAGTGGCTTTGATGTTCAGAAGATCCCCTAAGAAGGCTTCTGACTTGCTGTCAGGCCTGGCTTATTCAGGGACCCTTCTCCTGAAGGCTTCACACAAGGCCAAGTGGTGGTATGTGTGCATGTAGGTAGGGAAATCTGACTCCAGATGAGCTCAGAACTTGTTTCTCTCATGCATATGAACCAGAGAGCCCAGCGCCCAATTTAAATGTAATATTTCCCATTCATGCCTCTGTTTACCCGTTCTCCATTCTACCCATGTCTGAGTGCAGAAAGCAATGATACAGTTTGAATGGCATGATGGGACAGTGAAGAATATCCATGTGGAACCACCCTTCCTTTATGAGTACCAGGTCAGTAACGGGTCCAATCTGTTAGAATGTAAGTTGCAGGAAGGTGCCTTAGGACATATAGACAACAAGCCATTGATCCAATCCCCTGTGTGTTTCTATGGGCACCTCCCTATATGGGACATAGATGCCACAAACAAGTCTCAGGTCTTTTGGGGTGATACCTGCCTGCCCCTCATTTGAAGGAAATACTTGGGTTCTTCCTTTCCTAGTTTTGTGACGGACTAGCATGATGGACTTGCACCTGATGTTTATACTGCCTGTAAGGTGCCGTTTCCGGAAGCCGTCTGGAGTACCTCCCCCCTCACAGCCCGAGGCTTTCATGGCCACCCTGGGCACACTCACTCATGGCAGCCCATGCTTTTACAGAAGCAGCTTGGGCAAGCTGTGCAGATGTACGAGAAGCGACTTGAGTGGCTCTCCCTGGCCAGCAGGAGAATCTGGGGCACTGTCTGCGAAAGGAGGTACTGATCCTGCAGAGTCTACTCCTGTTCCTTGTGGGGTCCCGTGTGTGGCCCAGTGTTTATCCAACTCATCATTCCCCCCAGAGCCGTCATCACCCACATCAGCCGTCATCGTCGTATCTCAAGATTCTTTCCGTTAGAAGCAACAGAGAGATGGGCATGTTGGTACACACCTGTGATCCCAGCTCCTGGAAGGTTGAGGCAAGGCGTTAAGGATGTGAGGCTAGCCTGGGTTACATGGTTAAGACCCTGCCACTCACACACATACACACACACACACACACACACACACACACACACACACACACACACACACGAATAACTGATGTTCAAAGTGAGCTTGAAACTTAGCAGTCTGATGAAGATAACTTGGAATTCTAGCCCAGGCTTGGTAGCCCGGTGGCTGCATCCAGAGGGTCAGTCTTGTCAAGAATCCCCCAGCTCCGCTTTCCTCTCTGTGGGTTTTGTTTTCAGATAGGGTTTTCCCTGCAGGTGGCAATACAGCCAGGGATCCACTTCCTACCAGATTTGCATTTCCAGGACTTAAGCATCCATGGGTCATCAGACTGGCCAGGGAAACGTGATATTCTGAATTCCCAGTCAAATGCCCACTCCTGAAGCACGGTGTGTGCCAGCTCCACCCAACTCATACGAATTGATAGAGATAGTGCTGTCCCAAGGAGAAATGAGGATGCCATTGGCAGAAGAGGGGATGGATGCTGAACTGGGTGGTACATGTGTGTATGGGGGGTATCCCAACATACCTTATTTGATGCATTGTAATTGACTATAAAGAGTCTTTTTGTAAATACATTGTAGTGACGCACCAAAGGGAAGAGAGGTCTTCTGACTTGAAAAATCACCACATGCAGTCCTCAGCACTTAAACCACCTTCACTATATTCCACTAAAGACAGAAGGTCCCACAATACCCATAGATGACTATAAGCCTACTTGTGTTGGTCTCAAACCACAGAGATTCTTGGCCATCTATGAGTTTGGCACACAAAATCCCCCTGGAAAAATCTTTAAATAGTAAAATGGAATGGAACAAACATTATCTGAGAGATTCGGGTTGCCTCTTGAAGCTTGTGTTTCTCTTTAGGGTTGTTATACTGCTGGATGTCTCGGTGACCAATTCCATGTACATTATTCATATCCAGCACTCCCTGCGAATGCTGCTAGAGGAGCAGCTGTCCAACAAAGACCACTTCAACATCATCACGTAAGTCCCCGGAGTTCCCCATGGGTGTCGGGGAAGAAGCTGTGTGTGGATGCCACCACCAGGCTGAGGCTTTGGGCGAATAGCGGGACCACAGACAGTGATGTTATGAGGGCCCAGCCTCTGAGGATGCCCATCAGTTTATCTGATTTGGGGGATCTTGTTTGGGGTCTTGAATAATTGAATGGCTGCAGGACTATCCCACTGGGGCAAAGGTTGTAAGTGGCCCCAAAACACATGATCGGCCAGGGTGATGTAATTCAGCCCATTGCCCCATTTGGCTTTCAAGCTAGTAAACACAGCAGAGAAAAGAGAGGGACCCAGCCATGCCCTGGTCTTAATCTTAGCCTGGTTCCAGCAAGCATTGCAAATACTTGGTACTCCAATTCTAAATTAAATTTAATTTTAATCTATAAATAAATAGTATACAAATTTTGAAGCTATATATAGCTTAAGCTATAGTTTTAAAACTATGTATCATTTTAAAATTATATAATATATAGTTTCTAAAATATGTATTCATTTAATTATACATGTTATATTTTATATGCCATATAGATAACTTTTAAAATTTGCAAATTATATATAGTTTTAAATTGCATATACTATCATGGTGGCCTTTAATCTCAGCACTTAAGAGGAAGAGGCAAGAGAATCTCTGTGAGTTCAAGGACAGCCTGGTCTACATAGTGAGTTCCAGAACAGCCAGGACTACATAGAGAGACCCTGTCTCAAAACAAAAACAAATTTTATATGTTATATGTAACTATATATCATATGTAGAGGTTATTAAATTTAAATAGGATACTAAATGTCAGGTGTGGTAGCACAAACCTGAAACCCCAGCATTTGGAAGATGAGGTATGGCAGTTCATGCCTGTAATCACAACGTTTGGGAGCTACAGCTTCAGGCCAGCCTGGGCTGCATTGTAAATACCAGGCCAGCCATTGATGCACAGCATGACCCTGTTTCAAAAACAGAAAACACACGTTTTTTTTAAATTGCATACAGTTTTAACTAGAGAAGGCCTAAAAGTCAGCAGTTAGTACTAAATAATAGGCCAGAGCCTAATCTTTCCTTAATGAATTCTAATGAAAAATGCTTAGGGCAACGTTTTCATTTTTTATTATCACACACCAATTACACAAAAATAATGGGCTGTATTATGATGTTGTCATGTATGTATATGGTGTACCTCTATATACTCACCCCTATTGTCCCCTCATATTCCCCCTTCCCCCCTCTCCCTTGCTTCCTTCCTTGGAGAAACATTTTATACAATGTTTTCATCCGTTTACCCACCTATCAATTCAACAAGGTTTCATTGAGAACCTGCTGTGTGCAAGGGAGTATACTGGCACTGGGATCGAGAAATGAATGTACACACATTCCTTAGGGAACTTAAGGCCTAGTAGGGAAGACCCGTTAAGAATTAAGTGCTGGGCTGGAGAGACGGCTCAGCAGTTAAGAGCACTGGCTGCTCTTTCAAAGGTCCTGAGTTCAATTCCCAGCAACCACATAGTGGCTCACAACCATCCATAATGAGATCTGGTGCCCTCTTCTGACCTGCAAGCATATATGTAGGCAGAACACTGTATACATAATAAATAAATCTTGGGGGAAAAAAAAGAATTAAGTGCTGTTGAGTGCTTCCTGATGAAGAGGCAGACGGTTTCATGGACCGGGAAGGGTAGAAGGCAGGCTCAGCCCGTGCTGACTGGGCCCAGGAAGGTTAAGAAGCCTTCATGGAGGAAGGACCTCTTGAGCTGGGTCTTGGTGGATGGATAAGGTTTGCCCCGCTCATAGGGATGGTATGCACTAAGGAAGGGGCACCCCAGGTAGTGGGAAATGTGAGGCACAATGGAATTGTAAGGGACTGTGGAGTAGTTCCATGAAGATATACAGACAAGAGGCTTTGCCGGATGATGGAGACTTTATACAGGGCCATGTTCAGGAGTTTTAAGCAAGGTGATATAACATGATCAGGTTTTCATCCTCAAATGCTGAAGCAGCCGTGTGAAGGATGAACTGAGGGGGCATAACCCCAGAGGGAAGGAGACCAGTGGGCTTCTGCTATGGTCTTCACGCCACACTCAAGCTAATGGAGGGAGAAGGGAAGACAGGGGAGCAAGACAGAGCCCTGGGGAGATGCAAGCTGCAGAGAGAGGAGCCATTTGCTGTAGGGAATGTAGGAAGGATGGGGAGATGATGGCCTGGGCAGAGCAGAGGTGGCTTCAGCCAGGCGTCGTGACACACCAGTGATCCCAGCACTCAGGAGGCAAAGGCAGTTTTACACACGGCAAGTTCGAGTGTCTCGAAAGTTTGGAGATCTCAAAAGGTGTCCTGGCAGGGGCTCCAGGAAGGAGTCTGAGCAGAGAAGCATGGGTTTGGAGCCGCTGATGCCCAGTTATATGGTTGGAACAGCGTTTCCCCTGTAGGAAGGAGGAAAGACAGAGAATACTGAGGAAGCACCGGGATTTCACCCAGGAAGACAGTGACCAAGGAAGACAGGAAGAGAAGCCAGAACATGGGAGGCAAACAGCAGAGATTGGTGTTGGGGAGGCAGAGGAAAGATGTGGTAGAGCACTTGCCTAGCATGCTCAGCACCTACCTGCACTGCAGGGAAAATGTCCTCAGCAAGTCCAAAGGAGCAGGAGCAAGCAGGTTATGCATCACACATGTTGAATAACTCCATTTCTATAAATGTATCTATGCATTCTAATGAAAAAACAGAACAAAGAGTTAAAATGTCTTGTTTCTTTGTATATTTTGGATTTCTAACCCAAGTGCCATAGAAGGTTTGGGAACTGACTCCTAGAGACACCCGCTACAGATGTCAGGAAGAAGGCAAGAGTACCTTCCCAGGCAGAAGCATGAGAGCGATGGGCTCAAGAGGGAGCAGTGGTGGAGGGTGGTGGTGCAGTGGTGGAGCAGTGCTGTTGCAGTGGTGCAGTGATGGTGCAGTGGTGGAGTGGTGGTAATGCAGTGGTGGAGCAGTGGTGGTGCAGTGGTGGAGCAGTGGTGGAACAGTGGTGGAGCAGTGGTGATGCAGTGGTAATGCAGTGGTGGTGCAGTGGTGGAGCGGTGGTGGAGCAGTGGTAGTGCACTGGTGGAGCAGTGGTGGTGCAGTGGTGATGCAGTGGTGATGCAGTGGTGATGCAGTGGTGGTGCAGTGGTGGAGCAGTGGTGGAGCAGTGGTGGTGCAGTGGTGATGCAGTGGTGGTGCAGTGGTGGAGCAGTGGTGGAGCAGTGGTGGTGCAGTGGTGGAACAGTGGTGATGCAGTGGTGATGCCGTGGTAATGCAGTGGTGATGCAGTGGTAATACAGTGATGCAGCAGTGGTGGAGCAATGGTGGAGCAGTGGTGGAGCAGTGGTGGAGCAGTGGTGGAGCAGTGGTAATGCAGTGGTGGAGCAGTGGTGATGCAGTGGTGATGCCGTGGTAATGCAGTGGTGATGCAGTGGTAATGCAGTGATGCAGCAGTGGTAATACAGTGGTGGAGCAGTGGTGATGCAGTGGTGGAGCAGTGGTGGAACAGTGGTGATGCAGTGGTAAATGCAGTGGTGTTGCAGTGGTGGTGCTTTTCCAGGGAGCTTGTTCATCATGTCAAAAGGAAGAGAGAGAAGTTCCTGGGAGACAGAGTAGTGGCTCCTGGCTGTGCGGGGTGATGGGAAAGAGGGGCATGGAGTGTGTCTGCTAAGGAGGAGTTTTATGGGATTCTCAGAAGAGACCATCACAGAGGAGGCCTAGGTTCAGCAAGAGAGATCCATCTTGGCCCAGAGAAAGGTACACTGTTACCCATAAAGGGGTACATTCTCCTCTTGAGAATCTTAAATTCTAGCTTATAAAGAAAATGAGATCACGCATATTTATAGAAAAAGACCATAGCTCAGCCTTAGAAGGAAAGTGTGTGTGAGGGGATCCTGGGCTCCAAGAGTCTTAGAGAAACAATGAATTGCTCCCCGTGGGGACAGAGAAGTTCCTGCAGAGGAGGGAGATGTCAGCGTATCAGAGGGCAGGAGTCAAAGCTGGCCCGCGCTCTGTCCCTGCTTGAGAATCCTGGCGCTGTCCCACACGGAGTTTGCTTCACTGTGTTATGATGAACAAGAAAATTTTGTGAGCCAGCAACATTCCAACATTTTGGCGGTTGTTGTCAGAATTTCATCTCCCTAAAGGCCAGTAAAGCCCAAAGAAGAGGGACTCAGATTGGACGCATGTCCTAAAAACAAGCCCCTTTTTCTTCCTTAAAGGTTTGGAAGTACAATTGAGAGCTGGAGGCCTGAGATGGTTCCCGTGAGCCATGACAACTTACAGAACGCCTGGCGGTAGGTGGTGGAGGCAGAGCCCTGTTGCTGCTGTGTCTTAGCTGCCCGGTGGCATTGTCTTCCACTCCCCCTCTCTACCTGGATGTAGCCCTCTGCAGGCCGCCCCCAAGCCAAAGGCAGACGTCAGAAATCAACTTTCCTTTCACTGTCCTTGGGACCTCAAGGCCTTGTGTCCCTGCCTCCCCAGGTGGGCTTTGGGCCTCCGGTGTCAAGGAAGCAGAAATGTCCTCAGCGCCCTGCGGAAGGCCATAGAAGTGGACTTCAAGGACAAAGACAAACATGAGTCTCAGGGCATCTACCTCTTCACAGGGGGTGTTCCTGACCAAGATGTGGTGAGTAGCCTCCATCCTGGACATCTGTTGTCTTTTTTTGTTGGTGAGATAGAGTCTGGCCTGGAACTTGCTTATGTAAACCAGGCTGGCTTCAAACTTAAAAAGTCCACCTGCCTCTGCCTCCCAAGTGCTGGGATTAAAGGCGTGCCCACCACATTCTTCCTTCTATTGTCTTTTTTTTCTTTCTTTCTGCAGGGTTGAGTGTAGACTTCAGGCCCTTGCTTTTGCTAGGCAAACATTCTACCACTGAGCCACACCTCCCAACCCAGCACGAGTGTCTAAACCACGCCTACTCACACTGTAGCACAGACAAGAATCTAGGGATACTGTCATGACACTGCTCGTGGCTCAGCAGGTCTCAGCTGGCGACAGAGTCTGACAAGCTCCAAGCATGTCCATGCTGCTGCTTACAGACCCTAGTTGTCAGGAGCAGGCTTTCAGGCCCAAATCCCTGCTGTACCCTGTTAAAACGTGAGAAGAAATGGTGTCTCGGGCTCATGTCTTTTTGTCTTTGCACACAGCACTGGACCAAGCACACAGTAGGCCTCAGGAAAGATGACTGGGGGGCTGGAAAGTTGGCTCAGTAGTTAAGAGCTTCTGCTACTTCTGTAGAAGACCCAAGTTCAATTCCTGGTACCCATGTCAGGTGGCTCACAACTGTTGGCAAACTCCAACTTCAGAAGATCTATTGCCCTCTAATGGCCTCTGTGGGAACCTGTGCTCACCTGCATATACCCCCCCACACACACACACATACACACCACGACACACACAATCAGAAATGTTCTTTTAGAGAAAGGTGACCAGCTGAGCTGTTGGGAGAGCAGCAGCTTACAGGCCCTCGGGTGTGGACCTCCTGCCTCTCTTCCCCACAGTCCACGCTCAGCGCCTATGTGGCAGAGGCCTGTGGAGGTTGCGACCTCCGTCTGAACGTCTGTCTGTTCTACGTGGGTGAACCACGACTGGACACCACGCCCCCCGCCTGCTACGCCAGCCGTACGGACACAGCTACCGCCTACAAAGAGATCACCCGGGCTGCCCGAGGTCGCCTCCACTGGTTTGGAGAAACAGGTGTGTGGGCGTTTCCTGGTCCCTTGTCCCTTTCTTTCCAGACAGCGTCTCAGTACTGGTTCCCCTTGACATTGAAATAGTCCCAAGAAACAACATGTGAAGTTCATATTTATTGATGGCTCAGCTGTTAAGAGCCCTGACTGCTGCTCTTCCAGAGGACCCAGGTTTGAGTCCCAGCGCCCACATGGTCATTCACAACCGTCTGTAACTCCAGCGCCAGGAGATCCAATACCTTTTTCTGGCCTTCCAGGGCATCTGTCACTAATATGGTGCACAGACACACATGCAGGCAAAGCATCCATGCCTATAAAATAATAAAACATTCTAAAAAATCAAGTGGAGGGCAGAGCCATGGCTCAGTGAGTAAAGGGGCTTGCCCTCAAGCCTAAGTTCAACCCTTGGATCAATCACACATGGTAAAAGGAGGAAAACAAATCCCACACGTGGTTAACACACGTTATGGCATGCGCATGTATGCGTGTGTGTGCACATAAATAATGTAAATTAAAGTTAGAAACTAAGGGTATAGCTCAGTGGTCAAGGGCACACTCAGCATTCACAGGCCCTGGGGTCCACCCCCAGCCCTCAAAAAGCAAAAAATAACAATGTTAACCAGTATTCTGGAAGTGACAAGTGATGGTGGGTGTACAATAACATGAATGTACTTAGCGCCACTGAACTGTACAGTTAAAGTGACTGAGCAAATGGTGCAGCTCAGTGATGGGGTTGGTCCCTTGTCTGCCCAGGTTCAAGACCCAACCACACCAAAAGTAAAGTGGTGAAGTTTACGTTGAGTGTATTTTACTGCAAATTTTTAAAAGGTAAAGCCTTAAAATACTGTAGAAATCAACACTGAGGGTGACCTCAGCGGTAGAGTGCTTACCTAGCATGCATAAAGCCCTGTGATAGATGCCCCACATTGATATGTGAGGGTTATATATGTGTGTATGTGTGTGTATAATATCACACTCATGCATACACACACATAAGATCTAGACCACATTGTAAAGATCCCTTAGACTTATAGTTCCCAAAGTGTGGTATATTTACAAGTAACCCATAAATATCTGTAGATGGTACATGAAGCAAGGTTGTGCTCTCTCTCTCTCTCTCTCTCTCTCTCTCTCTCTCTATATATATATATATATATATATATATATATATATATATATATATATACAGTGTGTGCAATAGTTATGATAATTACATGCTTTTTTAGCATTTTAGAAAAATGCTGACTTCACTTTGTTGGCTATGACAAATTTTCATTTTTTTTTCTTAGTTTTTTTTGTTTTTTTTTTTTTTTTTTTTTTTTTTGGTTTTTCGAGACAGGATTTCTCTGTGTAGCTTTGCGCCTTTCCTGGAGCTCACTTGGTAGAACCAGGCTGGCCTCGAACTCACAGAGATCTGCCTGGCTCTGCCTCCCGAGTGCTGGGATTAAAGGCGTGCGCCACCAACGCCCGGCCAAATTTTCATTTTTAAAGCACTCTTAAAAACACAAGAAGTAAATGAAATTAAAATATATAAAATAAGTGATGACTGAGATGATATTAGTATGCAAAAATCATTACAATAATGTGGGAGGGACTGAGCCTAGGACACACTAATTCCTTGCAAGCTCTCTGAATCCGAGGAAGTGACTTCCAGAGGCAGGACATGCCTGCAGTCGGAGCTCTGGAGCAGTTTGCAGACCTTTCTTTGCTGTGAACTTCCTGGGTGTGTTCACTGACATTCCCAGCGATGATCACTAGTGACAGCACATGCAGAACAGCTGTGAGATGGCAGACACAGCTGAAGCATCTTACATGCACTATATAACTTGACCTTCACCATTACTCCATGGAGGAGGGGACTGTCTGCCCTGTTCAGCAGATGAGTAGCTGAGCCACAGCCTAAAGGACAGAAGCTGAACCCAGGCAAGTCAGCGTTAATGCCCAGTGTACTTGCCGAATACTAGAGTCCTGCTCAAGAGCAACATTGGAATGTTCACTGCAGATACTAGCCACTGTAATTAGTCACTGTAAATAATTACCATATAGGTCATTATCTCCCATTCCATAGAGTAGCAAAAACCTTTGCACCTAACTTGCCCTTCCTGTGAGTGCCAGGACACTGAGTCCCATGGCCAGTTACACTGTGGTGATATTGTGTCCCCCAATATATCGTGCACCCCAATACATTTATCTGGGGTCAAAGGAGAGAACAGCCACTAGACAGACATAGAGGCCAGAAAATGGTGGCACTCACACCTTTAATCCTAGCCTTCTGAAGGCAGAGATCCATCCGGATCTCTGTGAGTTTAAAGCCAAGCATGGTGACTCACGCCTTTAATCTCAGGAAGTGATGGCAGAAAGCAGAAAGGTATATAAAGTGAGAAAATCAGGAACTAGAGCTGGTTAAACTTTTAGGCTTTTGAGCAGCAGTTCAGCTGAGATTCATTCTGGGTGAGGACTCAGAGGCTTCCAGTCTGAGGAAACAGAATCAGCTGAGGAATTGGCGAGGTGAGGCTGTGGCTTGTTCTGTTTCTCTGATCTTCCAGCATTCACCCCAATAACTGGCCTTGGGTTTGCTTTTATTAATAAGACCTGTTAAGATTCGTGCTACATCACACTCTTGGTGACAACATACCATTGGATGATACAGGGTTGGAGCTGGTTAGCAGTCCACTGTGGTCCCATCCTGCCCCTTGGGCTTGTCACTTCCCCATGATCTTCATGCATGCAGATGTTGACACTTGCCCAGATCCACACCCTCCCCTATTGCTCAAGATGTGCTTTTGTTTCCAGGTATTTATGAGAGTGATGACATCAGTGCCATCATATCCGAGATAGAAAAAGCCCTCACCTACTCCCAAAAGGTATGCCTTGGGCTCAGGTTTAATACATCTGTGGTACCTGTGTTTAACTGCCGCAACAAAATGCTACAAGCTAGCAGGTAGCAGCAGGGCCATGTTCCTTTGGTAGGCTGTAAGTAGAGGTCTTTATTATTGCCTCCCTTTTGTTTTGATGAAAAACAAGTGTGTTGGATGCTTATTATAAATGGCATGGAAGGCTTCTAAGACTATTACAATAAGGGAGACAGTTCAAACACAAAACCCCAAACACAGCAGAAATAGCTGGGGATTTGTAGCCAGTGAGCAGTCAATGGGTGGAAAATCTTCAAGAGGGAGCTGATTAGGCTTCAAGGGTTCAGAGGTTCTTGTTAAAGGCAGTCCAAAGACCTAGAACTCAAGCAGGGGTGATATGGATATCAAGGGGAGAGTGGCCTTGCTGAACTCACTGAGAAAAGTCTTTGCTAAAACTCAGCTGAGATGGCCAAAGTGGAGGCCTAGTCATGAAGATGTCTCTAAAATTTGGTCCACGTTTGGACATTCCTCAGCTGTATAAACGTAATTCCAAACTATGCTTCCGTCTGCACATGGCTGTCTGCTGCCCTGTGTGTGTTGGTCTTTTCTCTCACAAGAACACTAGTCATATTAAATGAAAAGGATCAACCTACTCCAATATGACATCATCTTGACTTACATTTTAATTCCAGCTACAGAGACATTATTTTTAAGGTCACATTTGCAGTTACCAGTTGCAATGTATCTTAGGAGACACAAATCAGCTCACACCAGCTTCTTTCTCCATGTCTAGATCCACTGACAGCCAAGGCAGAACACTGTTTTCTGTCTTTCATTGGATTTTGATCTGTATGCTAGAGAGTCTGGCCTCTTTTGAGTTCCTTCAACACACCAAGTCCCTTCCTAATCTCAGTCTGTGTGTGTGTGTGTGTGTGTGTGTGTGTGTGTGTGTGTATTTTTTCAAGACAGGGTTCTCTGTGTAACAGCCTTTGCTGTCCTGAAACTTGCTTTGTAGACCAGGGATCCTCCTGCCTTTGCCTTCCAAGTGCTGGGATTAAAGGCATGCACCTCCTCCACCACCACCACCACCAGCAGCAGCTCCTAATCTCAGTCTTTGCAACTGCTGTATTCTCTGCCTGCTATTCCTTCCTAGATCATCCATGGCCTGCACTTTGTTACTCAAAATTCATTTAAATACCACTTCCCCAAAGGAGATTTGAGTAGTACAGGTGAAATTAGAAAGATGGGAAGGGACCAAATCATGCCAGGAGCAATGAGAATGGGAATAAGGGAACAGACAGGAGAATATTTAAAGATGAATTAACCAAATTTACAGCTGATGGAACATACAGGATGAAGGACAAGAAGAAACCTAAAGTAGTCCCAAGATTTTCTCTAGGGAAACTAGCAGACAGTAGTGTCATTGATCAACTGAAAATGAATGTAGGAACAGTCTTTGGTGGGTGGATATGGTGGGGGTAAGGTTGAGAGAAAGGTGGCCTTGCCTATGAGGTAACAAATGAGGATGGCCTGAAGGCAGATGGAAAAAGATAAGGGGTAGAGATAGAGATTTGTAGGCAGAGCTTTTTGTCAGGACCACCAGCTCCACAATAACCAACACAGAAACTTATTATTAATTATAAATGCTCAGCCAATATCTTAGGCTTGTTCTTAACTAGCTCTTACAATTTAAATTAACCCATATTTCTTATCTACACTCTACCATGTGGTGGTACCTTTTTCAGCATGGCATGTTCATCTCCTGCTTCCTCTGCATCTGGCTGGCAACTCCACCCTCTTCTTCTCAGTGTTCTTTCAGTTTGGCTTTCCTGCCTAACCTCTTCCTGTCTAGCTATTGGCCAGTCAGCTCTTTATTAACAATGAAAACAACACATCTTCACAGTGTACAAAAGGATTATTCCACAGTATTTCCCCATTTTTGTCTAATTAAAAAGGAATGTTTTAACTTTAACATAGTAAAACTATATATAACAAGTTATATAAACAGTTATCAAGTAAGAATTACAGTTCCAATATCCAGTTCATTTGTATTTGAAAAATTTAGAGAAAATACTCTATTATCTATCTTATCTTTATGAGTCTAAAGTTTTATATCTAATTTGCTTTTTATCATAACTAATGAAAACTATAAGTTTAACTATTTATTCTTTAACTCCATCAAAGACTCCAGAAGGATGTAATATTGCCTAATGACAAGGACACCTGGCTGCCTGGGCAGTCACCCAAAGCTCTTCTGTAACATGAAGCATCCATCTTTGACCTATAGGCCTAGCATATCTGACAGACATTTCTGAAAAGCAGGGCATTTTGAAGGACTGTCCTACCTTGTTTTTGCAAAATTTGGCAGTCACACCCTTTTGCATCCTGCTGGTCCAGTTTGGACAGCATACTGTTAGTAGTCTAAGCAAGGGCAGTTTATTTGCCCAAATGGCTAGCCTTTTCCATAAAGAAAGTAAACTCCATATGCAGTTTTTTCAATGCCCTTCATCTTCATTTAAATAGATTGGTGCTGCCAGGAGCAGACATATCTTACTGTCATGAAAAGCCTCAGGTTATTAGACATCTTAAATGCCATATTCTGTAGGTCTTTGAAGTGTTTGAACATCTGCCTATCTAAATATTATCTGTTTAACCTTGAAAACATAACTAATATGACTCTAAGTTTGATTATTATAGATAACTAACTACTAACTTGTATTTCTTAATTATATGTTACATTTTTAAATGAGCTGCATGGGCCAGGTGCACACCTTTAATCCTAGCACTCGGGAGGCAGAGGCAGGTAGATCTCTGTGAGTTTGAGGCCAGCCTGGGCTACCGAGTGAGTTCCAGGAAAGGCGCAAAGCTACACAGAGAAATCCTGTCTCAAAAAATCAAAAAAAAAAAAGCTGCAAAAAAAAAGTGAGCTGCATAAGCACAGAACCCCAAACAAGAGTAGAAACACACATACGGTATAACAAAAATAACTTTAAATTTGTATCAATAAACCAAAATCCATAACAATAGAAAATATTTTGAGTTCAATAGTTGCTTTTTGGATTAAAGTAGATTCAATAATCTACTCTTTTGATTTTTATATTATAAAAATTTTATAAATTTTTTCCTTTGGAAAGAGATCTTTGAATTTAACTCCTTTGTTCGGCTTTTTCCCTGGCCATAACCAACACAAATTTATAACCAACCCCCCTTAAATGATGACAAACATCCATAACCTGTCTTTTGAGAATGTGGGTGTTATTTTCTCTAGACTGCTTCCTGTTGTCTGGGGGAGCTAGCATTTGGGAGGGACCCTGAGAATATTCAGGATAATAGTTAAGCCCTGGCTGGAGTAGTCTGTTAGGCTAGATCATCTCAACCAGCAGCACTGAAGCTGTTCTGGATGCAGAACTCTGAGGAAACTGCAACAGAGGCATTCTGAAATGTTGGCTCATCTGGGCCATCCATTTTCACTGGTGTCTTTCACTGGTCCCCTTGTTCTAAAAATACATAAACTTTCAAAGATAACATGCATATCTGTATTAATCCAAGTATGGAATGTGTGGTGTGTACAAGTCAGTTAAAGATAAATTTTTGTTTTATGTTTGAACAGGTAAAATATACATTACATGTCTTACAGGTTTATTTAGGTTGATTTCTTTATGTCTGTAGCCAGAATTTTCAGGTGGTTTTCCCCAATTAAACCTGATCATCTTCAACCTTGAACAAGTCCACAGCCTTTCTTTTTCTGTGGGAACAAAAGGACAACCTCTTCCCCAAAGCAACACATCTTTTGACTTTCATTTTGAGGTCGACAATTTTAAAATATATAGGTTGCTTTAATCCAGCAGTCTTCACAATCCAATGTCTCCAGCAGCTATCATTTGTTCATCAGCAATCAAAAAATTCAAAGACAGCTGGGTGGTGGTGGTGGTGGTGGTGGTGGTGGTGGTGGTGGTGGTGCATGCCTTTAATCCCAGCACTCAAGAGGCAGTGTGAGTTTGAGGCCAGCCTGTCTACAGAGTGAGATACAGGACAGGCTCCAAAACTACATGGAGAAACCCTGTCACAAAAAAACAAAAAAGAAAAAAAAGTTTAAAAAAAAATTCAAAGACAACACAATAACATACAGGATCCAGACTCCTCTTGTATTTTCCATCTTTATGTGGATTTTTTTTTCTTTTATATTACTTTACTACTTTTTTAAGCTCTTTATTTTTAAACTATTCTTTTTGTATGGCTATCTATACCCTTTTTCTTTTCTCTCTCAAGCCTATGTACATTTTTAAACACAATGTAACTCATTTAGAGTTTTTTTTTTTTTCTATCTAGATCTGTCTTTACTGCATACCTGTAATCTTTTCTGTCTTTACCACATGGCTTAGCTCATGGCATGCTGGCAGGGCTCATGCTGGTGGGGCTCGCATGGGCAACTCAAGCCTGCAGGCAGCTGTTGGGAGACATGTCTCTGTTTTGCAGCCAGCATGAGAGACATGAGACTAGGAAGCCATGTTTACCTCTTTTTGTGTGTGTTTAGAACCTTTTTAAAGCTTTCTCAAGTCTTATGTGGATGTAGGTGCCCCAAGTTGGGTACCATTTGTAGATGGATTTTTTTGTCAGGACCAGCAGCAGCTCCCCAATAACCGACACAGAAACTTATTATTATTCATGCTCAGTCAATAGCTTAGGCTTGTTATTAACTAGCTCTTACAACTTAAATTATCTCATACTTCTTATCTACATTCTACCACATGGTAGTGACTTTTTTCAGCATGGCGTGTTCATATCTCCTGCTTCCTCTGTGTCTGGCTGGCAACTCCACGCTCTTCTTTCCAGTATTCTTTCAGTTTGGCTTTCCTGCCTAACCTCTTCCTGTCTAGATATTGGCTAATCAGCTCTTTATTAACAATGAGAGCAGCACATCTTCACAGTGTACAAAAGGATTATTCCACAGCAGAAATTTGGAGCCTAGGATAGACAGGGAGTTTGTAGGGCCCATATCCAAGCCAAGGGAAGAATATGTGACATAGGTGGGGCTGAGAATCATAACTGAGGACATGGGTGATGCTGAGCATCATGGCCAGGACATGTTCTGGAACAGAGCAGCTGATTTTGGGGCAGAGAGGATGGGACAGAGAGCGGTCCAGTTCCCAAGGATCTGCTTCCAGATAACCTTCTTCTAGCGAGGCCCCTCTTTCTATAGTTTCTAGAACCTCTCAAAGTAGTGTAAAGGACCCAGCATTCAATACATGAGTCAGCAGGAGAGATTTCATATTCAAACTGTAAGAGCTGGGTATAAAATGATGTTAGCATATCTTCTTGGTCTGAAGGCTTGAGACCCCAAATGTGAATTTGCCCAGTGTCCAATACAATAAGAGCATCCTTATTCTTCATAAGCTTAATCCACAGCCCCAAACTGCATTCTCTGAGCAGAAAGAAGCATCAAGAGGATTCTGTCCTGCTGTGCATGTGTATCTATCTACCCACAGTGGCTGGTGTGCTGCTAACCACCCAACCCCCTTTACAGTGTGCCCTCCTCGTGGCCTCCCTGAAGAACCATTCAGGAAAAGAACTGCAAAGTGCAGCCCTTCAGAAAGACAAGCCAAGGATGCTCAAGCAAAGTCCGTCCAAGAATCTCTGTCCTCCCAAGCCCACAGCCCCCTCGGTGACCAGAATGGTTTGACTCCCTTCCCTAATAACACACAGAGGATTTGTTTCCAGTTTGTCTCCTTGTCTTTCCTAGATCTTAAAAGAACTGGGTCAGGCCCCAGGGCTAACACTGGTGGGGGCAGAGACCCGGGAGGGATGTCCCCTGGGGCCCACTGGGAAGAGGACCTGCCTCTTAGCTTAGAGGGGGCACCTATGGCTCTCCTACTCCCCTGTACTTTGATTATGCCTCAGCTTCATTCCATAGCCTCATTCTAGGATCTCTGTGGAACTATACCCCCCTCCTCTGCATGTGGTAGCTCAACCTGAAGGGTTTGTGGGGGGAAAGAGTAAGTCGCTAATAGGACCTTGTTGCTGCAGACCAAGCTTAGTGGGGGTATGACAGGACTCCCAATCTCAACTTAAGTCTGCTGGGGATTATCATCATTCATGGGCATCAAATGTGTCTTATGTAAAATACTTGTGGCTCACCTAAGTGGTCAGAGGGCCTTCTAGAGGGGACACAGCTCAACACTGTGAGCAGAAGAGTCAGTGAACCCTGGAGGCTGCTGACTAGTGAACACACACACTTCAGAATGGGCAAGTCTATCCCAAACATGTATAGCTTAGCCATACACTGCACTTCCAAGGCATTCCAGAATCTTACTCAGAGAAGCCCAACATCCCAGGCTCATCCCCACCCCCTCTTAATATCTCCCAGTTCTTGGAGAACCCCAGCATCTCAGGGCTTTCCTTTAGTACCTTCAGTAGTTCATAGCTGACTCAGTATGAGGAGGGCTAGGCTGCACCATGGCTTCTATTGGGCCCTCCTGACAGGCTGAGCCCTCCCTGGAGTGATGGCATCTAGGCCCTTTTCAGCACAGTTCACAAAAGGATCCCTTTGCTGGCCTGGTGCCTCTGCTGACATTATTAAACTATTACTATGTTCTATGTATGCCCAGTAAGGAAAGAGTTCCTCTAAAACTGAGGGGCCCAAGAGGACATAGAAATGTCAGGCAGAGTGGCGCATGCCTTTAATCCCAACACTTGGGAGACTGAGGCAGGCAGATCTCTATGAGTTCAAGGCCAGACTGGTCAATACAGCAAGCTCCAGGCCAGCAAAAGCCTCAAAACTGTGTCTTAAAACAACAACAAAATTAGAGCCTAGAAGTTACCTAAATGGTTGTTTGTCACGCTGGAGGCCCAGAAAATCTAGTCTAGTAGGAAAAGAATCAGGAAACTAGTAAAGAATGTTCTGGCAAACACCCAATGCTCCACCGGTACTCTTTTATACTACATGTATGAAAGCGCACACTTAAACACCTTTTCACTCCCAAACCCAGAGCCCCCTGTGAAATCTGCCGCAGAAGGTGGGCCAAATGTGCCTGAGGTGCTAACTCCCTTCAGTCCCTCCCTGGAAACATTCTTGACTGGCAGGTTGAGGTCAGGGTGACTGGGGAACTGCCTGCCACAGGCAGCAGGCCTCTGATGGGAAAGATGGCCTGTTTTCTAGAAAATTAAAGATGACCTGAATGGAGACAAGAGCCCCCAGCTAAAAGCTCTGAAGTGCCATCCCCTCAGTGGCAAAGCAAGCATCTCTTCAGGTAAGGAATGGCAGTGGAGAGGTGGGGGTGGAGGGTCAGCTCAGGTACCACTGAGGCATGAATTAATAATGAAAGTGACTAAATGATGATGACACTTGACTGGCTGCCAGCCTATCAGCCGAGATGCTTCTCATAAGGCCTGTAGCCATCAGCCCTCAGCAGTCAGTCAGTTCTCTATTTGCTGATTTTACTGCCAGGGTTCAGTCCAAAAGAGACTCATCAAGAGAAGCCATGGCTATTTTTAATGAAAGTACTCACTTCATAAACCTGAGACTATGTATCTTCGTTTTGAAGAAAAAAGATGTTTAGCACTGTGGTTCAGGGCAGCAAGCCCAGGAATCTCCACTCTGTTTCTTATTAGCCCATCTGTAACCTGGGGGACCATGAGGAGATGGCACAGGTACCCTAAGCATTAACACTGTGTCCAGAAGCTATCAGGACCTGGGGAGAGTAACTCCAGCTATTACTGGTCCAGACGAGGGCAAGGAACCCGAGATGGGAGCGAGGAGCCTGAGAATGCCATGCCCAGGGTAGATCTTAGCTGAAATAGAGAGAGCCAAGCAACATGGCTTTATCAGTATGACCTACAGAGTAGCCCAACCAAAACTCGACTGTCTTCCAGCTGCCGTCCATCCTGGGAAAGAAGGGATGATGGAACAGAGGAGGAAGGCCAAGCCCGGGGCAGAGGATACAACTCTCTCGGTGTTCTGCACAGACTCGGGGAATAGTGTGGGTAAGCTAGAGCCAATATATGCATCTGAACAGCTCCTGGCCCTGGGCAACCTGGTGAGGACAGTAGCCCCGTCTATCTCCTTCAGGACTCAGCCTCTGGAGCAGGCCTGTCCTTAAACAGCTCAGTTCTCCCAGCCAAAGAAATGGACATGTGCAGGTGGGCTCTCTCATACGCCTTCCGGGAGAGGCAGTTTCCTGAGCCCTGAGGACAGTTAGGAGAGGAATAAAGATTTCCCTTGGCCTGCCATTGGGTCGCTATGAAATGGTACCTATATTAGTTACTTTTCTTCTTCATATAACAAAATACAAACAAAAGCAGCTAAAGGAAGACTGTATTTGGGCTCACGATTTGATGAGCTATAGTCCATCCTGATGGAAAGTTGTGGAGGGAGAAGCTCTCAGCTGTGCCAACAGGGACACAAGGTGGCTATGTCTACAATCAGGAAGCAGAGAAAACTGAATGCTGGTATTTACCCCTTTCCCCCATTTATTCTGACCATTACTATTGCAGCCCATGCAATGGTGCTGCCCACATTCAGAGCGGCTCTCCCCTCCTTAGTCAAGTCTCTTCGGAAGTTCCCTCAAAGATAGATGCAGAGGCGTGTCTTCTGGGTGTCTCTGAATCCAGTCAGTTTGACGATGGAGATTGGCTATCACAGTACCCATTCTAGCTGGATTCCTTGCTAAACAGAGAAGGGGAGCCCTGAGCAGCCCGCCCCCATCCCCATAATTTGCTTTCCACATCTCCAGCAGATTATACCTAAATAATTTGCAATGAATTTGGCAGGGAAGTTGACATGAGAAAGGGAGGAAGGTAGAGACATATCTGTGGTAACATCGCTGTATTTCTCCTAGGTTCTATGTCCAAGAGGTACCCTCAAGGGAAGTTTGTTAGAAGGGCTAACTCTTGTATTGAGCTGCCCAGGAAGGATGCTGTTTGCTCAAGTCGAGAGGTATGAAGTTGTGCATGTCAGCACACACCCCTTAGTGATTCCTTCTACTAACCGTGGCTTCTGGGAGGGTGGGTGTACTTGGAAAAGAAGACAAAGCTGTTAAGAATGACTGCCGACTGTAACACATACGGTAATGGCAATAAGCCTGCTACCTCCTAGCTGGGTGGCATCGGGACATCACATAACTACACTCAGTCTCACTGTGTAAAGTGAAAACAAGCTGGGCCGAGTGGTGTACACCTTTAATCCCAATGCTTAGGAGGAGGCAAAGGCCGGTGGATCTCTGTGCAAGGTCAGCCTGGTCTAATATAGCAAGTTCCATGACAACCAGGACTAATAAAGAGACTCCTGTCTCAAAAAAAGAAAGAAAGGAAGGAAGAAAGAAAGAAAAGAAAAGAAAGAGAAAGAAAGAGAGAGAAAGAGAAAGACCAAAATAAATAAGTAAAATGAATGAAGACATTGTACCTATCTCATAAGATTGATATGAGGCACCACTAAAGTGTATTTTGTCATAGTCCTCATTGATGTCAGATCCTTTGGGGTTTAAGCAACAGAAATCCCCCTACTGGTTCTTGTCATCTTTTTCCACACAACCATTCAATGACAGCCTGGCCTTGGTTCTGGCTGGGTTGATCCTGGATATCATGCTCAGATGGATTGGAGCCTACATCCTGACATCTCTCCATTGGATGAAGAGACTGAGGTTATCCTGATTGGTTTTAGAGTCTGAACTTTAGACCATTTAAACCCAACCATTATAATAGAAGGTTGTGCTGGGTGTTAAGAATCAATAATATCTACCAGAGTCAACAAGGCCAAGTATATGCTCAATGCATTGGGTTCCCTGTCGGCCATTCTTGTGCATCTCTCTCCCAGAGCTAAGGAGAAGATTTGCAAGTAATAGATGCTCAGAGGGGACCAGGAGCATAATAGATGCTCAGAGGGGGCCAGGAGCATAATAGATGCTCAGAGGGGACCAGGAGCATAATAGATGCTCAGAGGGGACCAGGAGCATAATAGATGCTCAGAGGGGACCAGGAGCATAATAGATGCTCAGAGGGGACCAGGAGCATACTTCCAACAAAAGCCTTTGACCTGTGAGCCAGCTGCTCACATAGGCCTACCTTACCCGAGTTACCTTTTTATTCTAAAGTGGATAGCCACCTGCGGGCTGAAGAAACTGAAGCTGGAGCTCTCCAGATGCCTCGGGCCCCACTGTGGAAGTCAAAGGTCAGCACGCAGGGCAGCCAAGCACTGCACTCTCTTCCCCAGTGTAGAGATCAACGTAAGTGACGATGTGTGTGTGTGTGTCCCAGTTCATTACTTTTGGCAACTGCCAACGGCAGAGAAAAGGTCAGGGGACACTGACATCTGTTCCTCCTGGTACAGCCTCACTCCCTAAAGTAGGACTTCCCTCGATTGATGGAAAACACAGAATTCTGGTAGAAAAAGAAAAAGCCAAGCCCGCGGGGTCTGAGGTCATACTCTGGAGTAGATGCAAGACCCAGAAGCAGATACTAAGCACACAGGCAGTGGCTAAGGTAGCCACTCCAAAGCAGTTGGTACCTGTCTTCTTTTGCAGTCACTGTGATCAAAAACCATGACCAAGGCAATTTGTAGAGAGAAGAGTCTACTTGGGGCTTACAGTTTCCGAGGGTTAGAGTCCAGGACCATTGTGGCAGGAAGCATGGCAGGCTACAAGCAGGCATGGCAGTAGCTGAGAGTTCACACCACAAGCAGGAGGCAGAGAGATAGCTAACTGGGAATGGCATGGGCTTTTGAAACCTCGAAGTCCACCCCAAGGACACACCTTCTCCAACAAGGTCACAACTCCTAATCCTTCCCAACGGGGGCCCAGGATTCAAACATGTGACGCTCTGGGAGCTGTTCTCCTTCGCACCATCACAGTGCCCCAACACTGGCCGTGGGTCTGGTAGGATGGCAGGAGGGGCAGGTTCCTTCCCTGCTCTCTGGGTGACAGGTGCTTTTCCCACCATTCTGAGGCTGCAGTAAGTGCGTTCAGTACAAAATTAAAATTGGCTTCTTTCCCGCTTCGCCCTTTGATACCATGTTACCAGCGCCAGTTGAGGGAACTAAAATAGCCTGAAAATATCCACTAAGAGAAAGGGGGGTCATTTATCATGCTCACCCCTCTCTGTCTGAGGTTATCTTTCCACTTGAAATGTACAGACCTTCTGGCCCTTGGTTAAGGATTTTCTATTTTAAAACTTGGAGATGAGGTGGTTTCACTACTCCGGTGACTCTGTCATCCACCCTTACCCTATTTCCCACTCCTTCACAGAATCATGGAATCTAGTAGTAAATTAAAAGAAAAATAACTTTTCAATAAATAAAACCGTTCCAAACGTGATGGTGTTGTGTCTGCAATGCCAGGACTTAGGAGGCAGAAGAAAGAAGATGATAAGTTCAAGGCCAGCATGGGCCACACAGTGAGACCCTGCTTCATGAATGAAGCATGCAAACAAACAAATATATATTTAAAGGAATAGCCGGAGAGTTGTTTGTTTCCACGGTGTAAACCATTTTAGGGGTTCTGAGACTGTGAACCACCACTGGTGGGGTGTGTCAGCCTCTGCTTGCCTCCCCCAGGGAGTGGTTAAGCACATCCGGTGGACGCTGTGGGAGATGGAGGAGTACATCACGTGCATGGAGAAGGTGATGAGGTGCTATGTGAAAAGGCTGCAGTGGCTGCTGTCTGGTGAGTCTGACTACAGCCTGGAAAGGCGGGAGGAGCCCGAGAGAGAGTGGTAAGGCTAACCCCAGAATTTCAGGGTCAGTCCTTCAAGGCCAACTCCTCAAGAACTGTCAGGCCAGTGGATTTTTCCAAGCCGATTCTCCTTGAACTGAATGAGCAAGCTCTGGGTCCAGAGGTCAGGCAAGGAGATAGGGGACAGAAGTGTGGGACAGGAACCAGAGGGAGCGTTTGCCTGTCCAGGCTACCTACAGAGCTGAATACCTCCGTCACTTCCCTGTACTTGACTGAGGATGTCCTAGTTCTGACCATAGCTGCCGAGTGGTAGGAAATGGGGGCTATGTATTAAACAGTCTGTGGTCATAGTGTGTGGCCATGAGTGCTGCTTTCCCAAGCCTTTCTTCCCATCTCCAGAGGTGACTGACAGGTCATGTGTTAGGGCAGGGCAAAGGGGAAGTAGAGTTCCCTGTTCTCAACTCACACCAGCCACTTGGAAGAGCTGATGACTGAGTGCCATCATTTGTAGCAAGGATCTCACACCTCACACGCAGGTCCACACCCAAACACCTGTACTTCAAACTCACCTGAGAGCCAGGGATGTGGCTTAGTGGCAGAATGCTTGCCCGGCATGTACAAAGTCCCCAGGACTCAGCCACACAAACTCACCCAGGGGGGTTATTTCATTCATTTGTTCACTCACTCATTCATTCATTCAATGAAGAAGTGTTGAGAACTCCTGCCAGGTATGTGGGAGAGGGTAGAAGGCAGCTCCCAACAGGGCTCCTGAGCTCATGGATCATGTGGTCTAGGAGGGTCACAAATCCAAAGAGTCACAAGTGTGATACAGCAACACTGATAACTGCAGGGCAAGTGGACGCGTGCGGTACTGTGAGGGGTGGCTGGCTTAGGTGGGAAAGTGTCATCTCGGAGAAAGTGTCCCTGAAGTGATGTGTAGAAGAAAGGCAGTCTGGGGCAGAGGCCTTGAGTGGAAGGGGCAACTCTGAGTTCAAAGACTGAAAAGAAGAGGACAGTGTGGTAAGGAGGGGCCAAGCAAAGAGCATTCATGAGAGAGAGAGAGAGAGAGAGAGAGAGAGAGAGAGAGAGAGAGAGAGAGAAAGAGGGGGGGGAGGGGAGGAGAGGGGAGGGGAGGGGAGGGGAGGGGAGGAGAGGAGAGGAGAGGAGAGGAGAGGAGAGGAGAGGAGAGGAGAGGAGAGGAGAGGAGAGGAGAGGAGAGAGGAGAGAGAGATATGCAGCCAGGGCACAGATGTTACTAAGAGCAACGGGAAGCCATTAGCAGATTTTCCATAGTAGAAAATGATCCCTCTGCTGCTCTGTGGATGATAAACTCTTGGGGGATAGAGCAGAACAGGCATTATCTGGTCCTGCTCTTCGGGGAGATGAGGAGAGCTGGCCTAGGTTACGTAGGTGGAGAAGTGGGCAGAGCATGAGAGATTTGGAAGGTGAAAATGGGCAGGGCATGGTGGCTCACACTATGTTCCTGCCATCAGATTCTACATGGAATGTGTGTGGTTGAGGTCCTTGGAGGGCTGACCAGCTGCCTGGCCAGTCTCATAGACCACCCTGCCAGCCTCAGGCTGGCTTTCCTCTTATCTTCCATATGACAGTATTGCTTTGGGACACCCAGATGGATCCTGGAAGATCCTGGGCACCAATGTAGATGAATTTCTAAACAGTCTTATTAAATAAGGAACACAGAGCCAAATACAGAGGTAATAGCCAAAGAGATCAGAGAAATAGCGAATAGCCATTAACTTACCACCAGGCTGTAGCTTTCCCAGAGAGAGCTTCTTCCTGTCTAAACTGTGCTTTTATTGCCTTCCTGTTCTGCCTTCTCATTGGTTCTAAGCCCAGCCACATCACTTCCTCATCACTGCCCATCTATACAGACCTCCAGGTCTCTATGGTTGGTATTGGGATTAAAGGCACATATCACCACCTTGACTGTGTCCTTGACCACACAGAGATTCTGCCCGCCATGTGATTGGATTAAGGGCGTGTGCTACCACCACCTGACTTCTGTTTATGACTTCACTATGACCTCTGACCACTTTTCTAACACACAAATAAACTATCACATTTCAGCACAAATAGAATATCACCACACACCAAGGTCCAACAAACTCGGTCCACTTATCATGGAGAGTGGCTAGTTGATATTCCAGCCATTTGTCAGTTTTCTTCTGCTGTCCCAGGGAACACCAATGTTCATGACATTGGTCATCTCAAATACTTGCTGACCTTCCCACTGTCATTTCTGTTTAGCCTTGTACAACCAGAAGACCAAAGTTAGAGGATGCCTGATGGAAGTGTGTAGTAGGAAGGTTTCTCCGGTCCCACCATGCCCCGTGGTCCTACAGCTGCTTATAAAATAATCACTCGGAAGCTTATATTAATTATAACTGCTTGGTCCTTAGCTCAGGCTTATTACTGATTAGCTCTTACATTTAAATTAACCCATAATTCTTATCTATGTTTAGCCACATGCCTTGGTACCTTTTCTCAGCTCTGCCTTGTCATCTTGCTTCCTCTGTGTTGGCTGGCGACTCCTGACTCTGCCCTTCCTCTTCCTGTCTCTCTCCTCCTCTGCTTGCCCCGCCTAAACTTCCTGCCTGGCTACTGGCCAATCGGAGTTTTATTTATTAACCAATCATAGCAACACATATTCAAAGCATACAGAACAACATTCCACAGCAGAAGTGTGGATTAGGGGACCAAGACAGAACCTAGTCTGTAAGCTGTAGGTTCTGGACAAGTTGCTAGCCCTCTGGATCTCCCCTTGAGCTGTGTCCCCAGGCCTTGGACAACTACTGTTTATGTCTCACCTATCCCACACAGGTGTCTCCATTCAGTCCCTCACCCTGGCTTTCTCTCCAGTCCCCAGAGATGAAATCTTGATCTCCCAAATCTCAAGTCAGCCCTTGGACAGCTGACTTCCCTAGCGCCACCACAGGGCCATCTCCCAGTGGAGAACTTGTGACCAGTTATGGAGGAGGCAGTAGGTGCTATGAGACTTGGTATTTTGTAGAGACCATGAGGAAAACTAACGTCTCACCCCTTCCCTGCCTCTGCCACCCACCTTGGAGCAGGGAGCCGCAGGCTGTTTGGCACCATCTTGGAAAGCAATGTGTGCATCGTGCTGGACACGTCAGGCTCCATGGGCCCCCACTTGCAGCAGATGAAGACAGAGATGATTCTGCTGATTTGGGAACAGCTGAGGAAGCACTGTGACAGGTAGGTGACAGGGCTGGGCTGGGTAGGATCAGGAAGATTAGAGGGCAGCTCCCCGTTTTCCCAGGCTGAGCACACTTCCAGTTCCTCACAGTTCCAAGGGGTAGAGAGATTTTAGAAACGAGAAATGCTCTTTTGAATCATTTGTTGAGAAGGAAAGAACATCTTTTTGCCCCAGGGCAGCTTCTTAATCTCCTTACATCTGCATCTAGCATGTTCAGGGGGTACCCTCTCCCTTCTCAGTGTCTGGACTCATGCAGAGTCCTCAAGTGAACAGTGCTCACGGAGGTGACTTCCACAACATCAGCACAAACTGGCCTGTTCTTACCAATCGTTTTTCCTCTCTCTGCCCCCTTCTCTTTCTTCCTCTCCAGTTTTAACCTGCTTAGCTTTGCCAAGGACCTGAAGCCATGGCAGAACACTCTGGTGGAGACCACAGAATCAGCGTGTCACGAGGCTATGCAGTGGGTGACACACTTACAAGCCCAGGGGAACACTTCATTCTTATCTGCTTTAATGGCAAGTGCTGCCCCACCCTGTAGCACGCACAGTGCCGCCCCATACCAGTAGCCCATGATGCTCTGGAACCTACAGCATGTCACCTCATCTCATCCTCCTAATAGCCTAACAGGGCTCTCATTTTCAGAGGAAGACACAGAGGCTTAGGGAAGCTGGGTGGCTTGTGTGAAACTATCAAGATAGGAAGTGGTCCATGCTCCCCCTCCTGACCCTCAGCAGCTCCCTTGTTCTATCTTAGGCTGGAAGTGGAATTTCAGTCTTTTTTAAAATTTATTTTCATTGTGTGTGGTGGGGGATATGATTTGTGTGGGCATACGTGGCATGGCATATGTGTGGAAGACAACTTCGTGGAGTCAGTTCTCTCCTTCCAACTTTACATGGGTTCCAGGAATCAAATTCACATTGCCAGGCTTGCATAGAAAGCAGTTTACACATTGAGCTGTCTTGGTGGCCCAGAATCATAATCTCAATGGGCAGTTTTAGAATCCTGTCAGACATATTTTCCTTGGGGACAGAGTCTCCTCCTTTGGGCCATTTCTGCCCTTCCTCGTGAATCTCTCTTCCCATGTCTGACTACCTCCCTATGCTCTCTTAGAAAGCCTTCAGCTTTCAGGATATGCAAGGCCTGTACCTCCTAACTGACGGGAAACCAGACACAAGCTGCAGCCTTATTCTCGACACTGTGCAGAGGCTCTTGAAGGGGAGAGACGTCAAAGTGCATACTGTCTCCCTGACGAGCACGGACAGGTGAGCAGCTGCAGTAAGCTCACCTTGCTTCTCCTAGGCTACATGTCTAAAGGCCTGAGAGCCTCCACTAAGCCAGGGCCTCCCTTAGACACAGGAACTAGGAATGCATTGCTTTAGTTAGTGACCTGGGCACCACAGGGCAGCAGCAACCCTCTCCCCACCCCAGACTGACCAAGCAACAAGCCGATCTTACGTCACTCTGCACCCTTGAACTGATGCACCCTAGCTCATGATTCCTGTTGTCTTCTCCCTTCTGGCCTTCTTTACTTGGGGAAAACATTTATGAATATTTGGGGGAACTAGAAAAGAAAACATCATCATGGCACTGTCTTTAATATTTTTATTTATTCTTTGAAAATTTCATCCATGTATGCATGAATGATTACACCTACCCCCAACTCCAACCTCCAACTTCCCTTAGACCCCCCCACAATATGTCCCTCTCAATTTCATGGTTTTTCTTGCTTTTTAAAAACTATTATTTATTTTATCTTATATGTAGGAATATTTTGTCTACATGTAGGTATATCTGTCACAAGAGTGCCTGGTACCTTCAGAAGTCAGAAGAGGGGTGTATGCCCCCAGAACTGGAGTTATAGATGGTTGTGAGCCACCATGTAGATCTTAGGACTCAAACCCAGGACCTCTGCAAAGGCAACAAGAGTTCTGAACCACTGAGTCATTTCTCTCAAGCCCCATCTTCCTTTTTTATTAAGATAGCACACTGAGTCTAATTTGTGCTGCCTGAATGTACATGGATAGGGGGCCATCTGCTGGGGCCTGGCAGCCTACCAGTGGCCACACACCCAAAGGGAAGCAACTCTTCCCTCCCCGACTAGCCACCGACTCTCACTAGCTCCTCAGCCAAGAGGAGACCTTCTGGACCCCCTCCTCCTCCATGCTGGCATTTTAAACTGGCTTGATCTTGATAGAACAATTCTTATTACAGATGGTCGTTTAGAAGAACATGTGTTAGACAAGATGCAGCCCCTTTAAAGAACCCTTTATCCTGAGGGCTAAAGGCATGTCTCAGTGGCAGAGTACATAGTTAGATGCGTGAGGCCCTGAGTTCAATCCCCAATAAAATAAATAAACTTTATTATTAATAAAATCGGTTACTTGGGTACATATTTTCTCTCTCTGACTCAACTATGAACTCTCTAAGGACCATATTTGTGTCCCTGTAGGCCTTTCACACAGTAGACGCTAGTGGTGGATGTGTGTACCGTGCCTGAGAGTGTCCTTGACGGTCCTAACGGTGATCTGGATGGTACAAGCTGAGGCCCGTTTGCCGGGCTGCTTTCCCTTGAGCTCCACAAGACTGAAGTCCCACTGGGCCTGGGGCCCTGCTTGCTTCTCCTGGCCTCTGTGAGTCCCTGAGCCTCTGTTCTTCCTCCAGAGCAGCAGTTGAGTTCCTGAGGAAGCTGGCTTCCCTCAGTAGAGGACGTTACCACTGTCCTGTGAGTGAGGACACCCTCAGCAGCATTCATGGCTTGCTCACCCGAGGCTTCATCAAGGAAGGGGTAGGTCACCAGTCATAAATGTGAGTCTCCTGGAGAGGCTTCAGGAAGCCTCCCCAGGTCCTGGCTTCCTGCCCCCTGAGATCTCTGCTTCTCTTGTAACACACAATGCTGATCAAGAGGGGCATGTTTCCCATGGCTGTCCCTCGAAGCCAACTCCCCCTGAAGGTGGAAACAGATTGAGAATGCTATGGTTAGGTCAGACTGGTTTCCACCTGTTGAAGTGTTTACAATGTGGGACGATCACTTTACTTCGATGACCTCTTTGGATCAGCCACTCTTACATCCTCATCCCTGCATAGACAAACAGCTCAAGAAGTTGAAGTGTGTGCCCAAAGTCAGAAGAAGGGTGAAGCTGAGCCCCGAGACAAGGTTCAGGACCACTGTGCTTTAACTCCTCTGGACTCCTGTGTTCATTCTCTGGAACACAGACGTTCATTTCATCTAAGCAGCATGGAATGAAGTCATCGGTTAGCTACTCCTGTACAACAAACGCTGAGGAGCCAGAGGCTCCAAGGAGGCCCTTCCCGTTTAGCAGGGAAATGGTGCACATAGTTAACTCTTCTTTGTTTTGACAGAGCCTTTAGAGACAGTGGTTTGCTCTGTAGCCTTGAACTCGCGACCCTCCTGCCTCCTCTTCCCCAGTACAGAGATTACAAGTACGTGCCACCAGGCCTGGCTTGAACTTTTATCTTTGTTGTTCAGGAGTGCTGGAAGTTGAGTCCAGGGCCCGTGGAAGCATTCTTCCATTGACCTACATCTCCAGATCCCCAGGGTGTTTGACAAGGGTCTCACATAGCTTAGGCTGGCCTCAAATTCGCTACGTGATTGAGGCTGGCCTTGAACTCGTGATCCTCCTGCTTCCCTCTGGGATTACAGATGTGCACCACCACACAGATCCGAAGGCTTCTGCCCGCACAGTGGGAACAGCTGCTCTCCCACTGCCGCCGGCTCTCCACCTCAGAGCTCTGGGGCTCTGGAGTTTTAGTGGTCAGTGTCTTCAGAAACATTCCCGTGAGGCTCTGTTTCACTAGAAGAGGAGAAAGGGCTTGAGTGACTTTCCTGACTGACCAGCAGTTTAGATAAGACACACACATACCACTTTCTCCTCATGCGCCCAGGGAAGAGCCAAATTCACTGAAATGTGGACGCTCCCTTGGTCCCTCCCCCCCTCCTCCACCCCACCCCACGTGCTGACTCTCGCAGCATCTAATTTCAAACCATCCCATGTGTGGAGTGGCTGCCTGGATAGGTGGAGATGTGTGAGCTGCGGCCACAAGGATTCCCTGCCTCTGGCGAGAGGCTGCATCTAATGTGCTCTAACCATCTTCTGAGACTTTAGAGTTTCAGGTCTCATCTAGTCAGTTTAGTATATCGAATTTTGCCTTCATTTCTCCTCCCCTAGGATCCCAAGTTGCCACTGTTTGAAGGGGATGACTTAAAGATACTGGCCCAGGAGGTCAACAAGGCTAGAAGCCTCCTTAAGCAAGCCCAGGTCTTCAGGTATGTTTATCTAGCTGCATCTCCTACCTGTTAACCACCCAGATGGACACACCTTTAATCCCAGCACTCGGGAGACAGAGGCAGATGAGTTCAAGGCCAGCCTGGCCTACATAGTTCCTGGACAACATAGTGAGAACTTGTCTCATAGAAAAATCCACATATGGGAAAAAAAACATATAGTATCCGCCCTTCCTCACCCTACCATCTCATTGCCCACTCCCAGAGAACCATGTTCCTTTGCCTTCTCCCTTCTAGATCCCAGCTCCTGAAGAAAAATAACGCGGAACCAAAGGTCATTCTTTGCTAGAGACATGTTCTCAGGTAAGAAAAGGAGTGGATGCCATATCTGCTGAGTGCTCACCAAGGGCCAGGCACATGCTGCTTTACACACAAGTGTAACTGTGAGGAAGGATCAGACATTGTGATTCCTCTGACTTGAAAAGCCAGTCCACAGAGACCACCCGCTGAGCACCCCTGACCTGAAGAGCAAACCGAAAGAGAAAGCTGTGACCCCCAGATTACCTGCAAGAAATAGAATGTTTAGCACTAGGGCACTCTGAAGGCTGGAGGGCACGGAGGCTCTTTGGCTTGTGTCTGGAGCCTCCCAGGCCTCCCTCATCCCCCTGCAGTGTCCTCCCACACACACACACAGTCCCTCATCCCCCTGCAGTGTCCTCCTCACACAGTCCCTCATCCCCCTGCAGTGTCCTCCTCACACAGTCCCTCATCCCCCTGCAGTGTCCTCCACACACACAGTCCCTCATCCCCCTGCAGTGTCCCACACACACACAGTCCCTCATCCCCCTGCAGTGTCCCACACACACACAGTCCCTCATCCCCCTGCAGTTTCACACACACACACAGTCCCTCATCCCCCTGCAGTGTCCTCCTCACACACACAGTCCCTCATCCCCCTGCAGTGTCCTCCCACACACAGTCCCTCATCCCCCTGCAGTGTCCTCCTCACACACACAGTCCCTCATCCCCCTGCAGTGTCCTCCACACACACACACAGTCCCTCATCCCCCTGCAGTGTCCTCACACACACACACACAGTCCCTCATCCCTCTGCAGTGTCCTCACACACAGTCCCTCATCCCCCTGCAGTGTCCCTCCACACACAGTCCCTCATCCCCCTGCAGTGTCCTCCCACACACAGTCCCTCATCCCCCTGCAGTGTCCTCCCACACACAGTCCCTCATCCCCCTGCAGTGTCGTCCTCACACACACAGTCCCTCATCCCCCTGCAGTGTCCTCCTCACACACAGTCCCTCATCCCCCTGCAGTGTCCCACACACACACAGTCCCTCATCCCCCTGCAGTGTCCTCCTCACACAGTCCCTCATCCCCCTGCAGTGTCCCTCCACACACACAGTTCCTCATCCCCCTGCAGTTTCACACACACACACAGTCCCTCATCCCCCTGCAGTGTCCTCCTCACACACACAGTCCCTCATCCCCCTGCAGTGTCCTCCACACACAGTCCCTCATCCCCCTGCAGTGTCCCACACACACAGTCCCTCATCCCCCTGCAGTGTCCCTCCACACACACAGTCCCTCATCCCCCTGCAGTGTCCTCCACACACACAGTCCCTCATCCCCCTGCAGTGTCCTCCTCACACAGTCCCTCATCCCCCTGCAGTGTCCCTCCTCACACACACAGTCCCTCATCCCCCTGCAGTGTCCTCCACACACAGTCCCTCATCCCCCTGCAGTTTCACACACACACACACAGTCCCTCATCCCCCTGCAGTGTCCTCCACACACAGTCCCTCATCCCCCTGCAGTTTCACACACACACACAGTCCCTCATCCCCCTGCAGTGTCCTCCTCACACACAGTCCCTCATCCCCCTGCAGTGTCCTCCTCACACACACAGTCCCTCATCCCCCTGCAGTGTCCCACACACACACAGTCCCTCATCCCCCTGCAGTGTCCTCCACACACACACAGTCCCTCATCCCTCTGCAGTGTCCCTCAACACACCATACTCTCTAGACCGAGCTCACTAGGAAGTTTCTTTTGCCACCTTCTGCCTAGTGACTCCTGCTTATCTGTCAAGGCACAGCTCAGATGGCATCGGTTCCACTGTGAAGATGTCCCTGGTACCCGTCCAGAGTTAAGGACCTCCAGGCACATCTGGATACTTCTGGCCTTCCTCTTCTTCTGGCTTTCCCGACTAGCTATGCCTCTTGGGGCATTCAGCACTGTAGACTGTGATGTCCTGCTCAATGTCCTAACTCTTCTTGACCACAGTTCCCTCCCCGCAAGAAGCTACTGTCTTAACTATCCATGGATTCCCAGGACCTGCCGTATGGCAGTCACATGGTAAGCAGTGAACACCCAGCTGGATGTAGCAACCCATCTCTGGATAACAGCCTGATGAGGCTACTTCTTACCACCCAGATCCATGGGTAAAGGCAGGCAGCAGCAGCCTGGCTTGGGGGAAGACACAGCCAAGAGCCAAGCCCCATCACCACCACCATCACCTGCTAATCAGAGGCTGCTATGGATCCAGTCTAGAGTAAATGCTCTGCTCGGCCTCTGAAAGGCAGATGCATCCTTTGAACCTGGCTATACCATGTACACATGAGTGGGGACATCGTGTGTTAGATGATCTGGGATCATTTCCTAAAATGAGAAAATTGCTTTTACTAATAGAGTCAAACTGACTTCAAATGCTTGAGTACTGGTAATGAGGTATGTGTATGTGTGTGTGTGTGTGTGTGTGTGTGTAAATTTTGAGTGAGATAAAACTTCATTAAATGCCGGGCAGTGGTGGCCCATGCCTTTAATCTCAGCACTCTGGAGGCAGCACTCTGAGTTCAAGGCCAGCCTGGTCTACAGAGTGAGTTCCTGGACAGCCAGAACTGCACAGAGAAACTCTGTCTGGAAAAAACAAAAAACAAAACATCATTCAGATTATATAGAGGATTTAAGCTCAATATGAAAAGGATAAACATACTTACTTTTAAAAATGCACAGCAACTCAGACAAGCACAAATGGGAAATACATATGCAAAAGTGCTTAACCTCTAGAGGTGTGACTCACTTGCCCAGTATGCCCAATGTCCTCAGTAACACAAAACACAAAACACACACACACACACACACACACACACACACACACACACACACACACACACACACACAGTTGAACTAGGCATGGTAGCACACACCTGTCATTTCAGCACTTGAGAATTGGAGGCAGGAGAATCAGGAGTTCCAGGCCAGGCTGGGCTACTTGAGACTTTATCTCAAAAAACAAAAACAAAACAAAACAAAAAAAAACCTGTTACTCCTAAAAGAACAGTGGAAAGGAACTCCCCTATTGTGGAAATACAAATTAAAGTCACAATGAAACGCAGCTACAGACTCAGAAGCATGGTTCTGTGACACAAGATGACCGTCCACATCAAGACACCAGAGTGACAAGAACACTCCTGCTGCTGGGATGCGGCTCAGGGAAAGAAAATGTGAATTTTCACCACTTTGAAAATGTGGCAGTTTCTATTAAAAGCAAAAGACATCCGTTGTGTGACCCAACAATCCCTCTCTAGGGGAAATGAGTGTGTAGATGCAAGAATGTGTACAATAGCTTTATTTGTAAAAGCCCAAAATTGGAAACCACCCAATGTCCAACCATGGTACAATATAAAAACAAATCATGACATATTTATATTTTGCCAAACTGTGAGTCAATGTGAAGAGCATGAAATATAGTTACTACGTTCAACAAGATGTATCAAACTCATAAACAATGGATACACAAAAAACCTAAAATAACCTGGAGATGTAGCTGGGTTGGTTGCCTGGCATGCAGGAAGTTTTGGGTTTTTGATGTCCTAACCTGCATAAAAAGGAGGTATGGAGGCAGGAGGATCAGGAATTCAAGGTCGTCCTTGGCTATAGCAAGTTCAAGGCCAGTCTGGGCTATATAAGAATCTTGCTGTGGGATGTTCTGTATGTCCTGTGGGAGCCCTTCTTGGGTTCTTTGTGGCGTTACCCAGCAGGTCCGCATAGAGGATGATTAGGACCATGGGCCTGAGTGCAGGTGTCTGAGATGGTCTGCACTTGGCTGTGCTGGGAGATGGTCTGTATGTCAAGTTGTTCTGATTAATCAATAAATAAAACCTGATCGGCTGTGGCTAGGCAGGAAGGATAGGCGGGACTAACAGAGAGGAGAAATAAAAGGACAGGAAGGCAGAAGGACTGACTGCCAGATGCCGCCAGCACAAGAAGCATGTGAAGATGCTGGTAAGCCATGAGCCACGTGGCAAGGTATAGATTTCTAGAAATGGGTTACTTTAAGATATAAGAAAAGTTAGCAAGAAGCCTGCCACGGCCATACAGTTTGTATGCAATATAAGTCTCTG
This sequence comes from Peromyscus leucopus, assembly GCF_004664715.2. NCBI lineage: Eukaryota > Metazoa > Chordata > Mammalia > Rodentia > Cricetidae > Peromyscus > Peromyscus leucopus. Next base: position 83,919,989 of record NC_051063.1, on the reverse strand, counting down.
TGTTTGCTTGGTTGGGTCTGAGCGGCGGTGGGACTGGCGGGTGACAAGGATTTGTCCTGACTGTGGGCAAGGCAGGAAGACTCTGGCTACAGAATCTTCCTTAAGAAAAGAAAGAGAGAGAGAAAGAAAAGGAAGAGAAAAGAAAAAGGAACCAGACCTAAGAGTATATGCTCACAACTCTATATGAAATTCAAGAACAGGTAATATTTGTCACTGAGACAGAAATCACAATGCTCTGAGGAGTGCAGAGTGAGCGTTGGGTGCTGGGGGATTAAAATGCTTTGTCTTCATCTGAGTTGTATTTCATTAGGACGCTGCTGTGGTTCAGCTAGGGTTTGAACATGCCCTTCAAACATTTGCACGTTTCAATATGTTGTGGTATTCAGAGATGGGGCTTTGGGGAGGTGACTAGGGTCAGACAAGATGCTGAAGCTGTATCCCCCAAGACTAAATCCTGGTGACTTTATAGGAAGAGTAAGAGAGGCCAAAAGAGGCACACATACACATGCCCTGTCTCTTCCACATGATCCCCTGTGCCATCAGAACTCTGCCAGCAAGAACATCATCACCAGATACAGCATCTCAACTGTGCACCCCAAGAACCTTGAGCTGGGGCTGGAGATAAAGCTCTGTGGTTAGGAGTACTTTGTTGCTGTTCCAGAGAACCTGAGTTCAGTTCCCAGCACCCCCATGGTGGCTCACAACCATGCTTAATTCCAGTTCCAGAGGATCTGGTGCCTTCTGTTGACCTTTGGGGCACCAAGCACCCACTGCATGTGTACATACGTCCAAGCAAAACACACACACACACACACACACACACACACACACACACACGAAATTAAAAAATTTTTCAAAATTTTAGGCCAAAACAAATGTCTTTATTTATAAAGTTACCCAGTTTCAGAAGGCAAGAGAGTTGCTATCAACTAGAGCCAACCTGGCCTACATAAGGAGTTCAAGACCAGCCTAAAATCCAAACATAGCAAAACTCCGTCTTGGAAAAAATAATCATTAAGCTATTTAAGTTTTTTTTTTAAGATTTTTAATTTTATGGTTTGAGTGTTTCATGGACATGTATGTATGTACATGCACCATATGCATGTTTAATGCCCAAAGAGGTTGTTAGATCCCTGGAGTTATGGATGGTTGTAAGCCACCATGTGTGCTGAGAACCAAAGCTCGGTGTTCTGCAAGAGCAACAAGTGTCTTTAACCACTGAGCCATCTCTCCAGCCCCCACGCTGTGTAAATTTATTGTGGTTTTGGAGCCTTTGTCTCAGTTTTGGAGCCTGGTGATCCAGAATCCAGGTCTTAGCAGAGCCGGCTCCCTGGAGGCACTGGGAAGGATCTGGCCCAGGCTTCCAGTTCCCCATAGCTCCCCTGCTCTGACAGTATAACCCCATCCTCCACTTGATTGTCTGTGCCCAGGTTACCCCCTCATTATTTGACATCAACTGTACTGGAATGAAAGCCTTCTCCATTCTACTGAACCCCATCTGAACTAATCCCATGTTCAATTACTCACATTCTGAAGTACTAGGGGTTGGAGCGTCGATGTATGGTGTGGGACGCAATCCGTGGTAGTTGTGAGTGATGACACTCTTTGAGAGCCAGCCAACACTGGCAGCTGCCTGGGAAGTGTGAGTTCTGCGGTCCAGCTGGTCTTGGAAATGGAGGGTCAAGGAAGACACCAGGCTTGTGAAGTGGTGGAGAGCAAATGAGTTTGAATCCCACCTTCTCAAATACTGGTAACCGCTACTGTTAGCCGAGCATCAGCAGAGCGGCTCCGGGGTCTAGGATTTGCATATTATACTCTGTCACATCAGCCAGAAGCTCACAGTGGCCTGAGAGTAAACTACATACCATTTCCAGAATGGGGATGAGGAAACCACGCCTTGGAGCTGCCCAAAAACAAACAGCAAGAAGGTAGCAAAGGGCCAGGAAGATAGCTCAGCAAGCAAAGGGGCTTGCCACCAAGGCTGATGACCTAAATTCAATCCCAGGAGCCCACCTGCCGGAAGGAGAGAGCTATCTCCTGCAAGTTGCCTTCTGACTTGCACATGTACACCATGGCACATGCGTAAACTCACATACACACACATAAATGCAACAAAGAAGAAAGAGGCAGCCAGGCATGGTGGCGCACGCCTTTAATCCCAGCACTCATGAGGCAAAGGCAGGCAGATCTCTGTGAGTTTGAGGCCAGCCTGGTCTACAAAGAAACCCTGTCTGGAAAGAAGAGGCAAAGCCTATACCTACCACCTCCCAAGGCTCTTTTCTGAACCCGTTTCTCCAGCTCTAAAATGAGGTTGAAACAAATCATGGAGGTTGAATGGGACATTCTTCCATCTGGCACATAGCAGGAGCAAACTAAAGTCTGGGGTCTGCCTCCTTTACCTAACGTTCACAGAGCTTGTTCATACAGGTGGAGTGGTTTTTTGTGGCCCTTCTCAGAGTCGAGTGAGCAACACGCTCCCTACTCTGAGTCAGGCTGCTTCCTTGTAGCAGATGTGTAGAAGGCTGGACACAGGCCAGCCCTTCTGCTTCTGTCTCTCAAATATGAGTTTTCCAGGGATGGGAAAGCCCTTCTGGTCCCCAGCAGAGAGGAGAGGTCAACAATAAAGAAGCATCCATTAAAATGGAATGGTGGAACCAAGCCTGGAGGCGCAGGCTAATTCCTGCTCTCTGGGAGGCTGAAACAGGAGGATCACAAGTTCAATGCCTTGCCTGGGCGACAGAGGAATTAAGTGTAAAAAAAAAAAAAAGGAGTGGGGTGAGGATGTAGCTCCATGGTAGGACACTTATGCCTGTGTGAGGCCCTAGGTTCAACCTCCAGCACCACAGGGAAGAAGGGGGCGGGGATTAAGAGACTAAGAATATTCTTAGGTAGGCAGGTGGATAGGTAGGTGGATGGATGGAAGGAAGGAAAACAGGCATATAAATGGATGGGTGAAAGTTGGCTTGGATATATGGCAGGATGGGCAGAGGGAGGGTCGGATGGACAGGTGAAAGGTAAGGGTGGGCTGAAGAAAAGATGGGCTGAGGGTTATGAGTGAAAGTTTGAAAGGACAGATGCAGAGAAATGAAACGGACAGGAAACTAGATGGATGGACAAGGGGATATGTATATATAATATCTCTCTCTCTCTCTCTCTCTCTCTCTCTCTCTCTCTCTCTCTCTCTCTCTTTCTCTCCCCCCCTCTCTCTCTCACACACACACAAGGGCATATGTATATAATCTCTCTGTGTCTCTGTCTGTCTCTCTGTCTGTCTCTCTGTCTCTCTGTCTCTCTGTCTCTCTGTCTCTCTGTCTCTCTCTCTCTCTGTCTCTCTCTCTCTCACACACACACACACACACACACACACACACACACACACACACACACACACACACCATGGCCGATGCGCTGGAAGGGGGAACAGGTGGAATGGTGAAGAGGAGAAAGTGGAATGAATGGTGTGGAAGAACGGTGGGTGGGCCGTGAGTAGAACAGTCAGGACAGGGCAGCCTCGCAGCTCCTTTGCCTCTTTTCTCTGCCAGAAGTGCATCCCTGTTAGCTTGCTCACCCTCAGGTGAGTGGGGCTGCCGAGCTCCAGGCTGCGGAGCAGAGCGGCAGGGCGGGACAGCCGGGGCGGAGGCAGCGGGCGGGCGGGGCGGTCCCCGAGCCTGCCCAACTCGAGCTGCGGTCCCACGGTCCCACGGGTGGTGCTGGCTTTGGCGCCGAGACCCAAGAGGCGCAGGAAGCACGCAGCGCTGCGGGAGCCCAAGCCAGGTGAGTGCAGAGTGGGATGTGGTGGCTGGGGAAGGAGGGCGAGAGGACCCGGGATGGGGATCCGCCCCCATCCATCAGCTGTGTGGGACAGTCCGCCACCAGGAGGCCCGGGTCCCTACCACTCCCCCTTTCATCAGCACCAGCGTGGGTGTCTCCATGGACCTGGATTAAGGACTTTTAACTATTTCCATTTTTGTTAGTTTTTAATTCTTCTTTCTTCTTCTTCTTCTTCTTCTTCTTCTTCTTCTTCTTCTTCTTCTTCTTCTTCTTCTTCTTCTTCTTCTTCTTCTTCTTCTTCTTCTTCTTCTTCTTCTTCTCTCTCTCTCTCTCTCTCTCTCTCTCTCTCTCTCTCTCTGATGGGGGGTACACTTGCCACGGGGCATGTGTGTAGGTCAGAGGGCCTACTTTCTCAAGTCAACTCGATGAGCCATGTTGTTGTTGTTGTTGTTTGTTTTTGTTTTTTTTGTTTGTTTTTAAACTGTATCCCAGGCTGGTCTGGACCTTACTATGCAACCCCAGCTGGCCTCAGACTCATGGCAATCCTCCTGTGCAGGCCTTTGAAGTTCTGATATCGCAGGTGTGCATCACCACAGCCAACCTTTTAGTGTAATTCTTTTACAATTCTCTGATGTTTGCTGGGCCTCAGTTTCCACTTCTGGGTAATGGGAACAGTAGCTTATGCTTCCTGAGATTGCCAGGAGAATTTAGCACTGCCATATCCAGGTTCAGTCCTGGCTCGGCCGTAATGCTCCCCTGAGGAACAGGCCCGTTTATTCTCCTAGCCGTTAGCCAGGGACTGTTCCAGGCACGGGAGACACCAGTCAGCAACCCTGCATGCAGCCTGCATTGAGGCGATTTGCAAAGACTTTGGTGTCTGCTCTCTCAGGACCACTGTGTAAGGAATTTGGAGCAGCCAAGATGATTTGGGCCCATTTCACAGCTGTGGATACTGAGGCACAGTGAAGTTCTAAGCATTTTACCCAAGGGCACACCCAGACTTTGCCACCATAAATACCCATATACCCTTCCCCAGAAGAGTCATCTGGGCCTTGGGAGAGGCGTCTCCCCTCTGAAGCTACATCCTGTCTCCTGAGGATGGGGTGGGGTGGGAGAATTGGATACCCTCACCACTTATGTGGGACATGACTGCCTTCCCGTCCCAAAACGAACGGGATAATGACAGAGGAGACACAGGCATAACTGCCGGGGTCCTTGTCCTGTGACCACCACAGGCAACAGCTCATTGGCCAGCAGTCACTGAACACACACCTGCTCTTTCGTGCGGCCAGTGGGCACCATGCAGGAGGCCAGACCTGGCACACAGAAGGCCGGTGGTACAGTCCCCGCTTCTGTAATGTTAGTGACCTAGTCCTTGGTCCAGCCTGAGGCTCAGGGAGATGACAGTAGGAAAGACCATGGCAGTTGACCGAGCCTAGGTCAGCTATAGGTCTAGAATGAGGAGGACAGGAATCTCAGTGCTGGCCCCTGGGGCCCACCCACCTGACCCGGAAGGCCGCAGGGGACTCGGACAGTGTGGTGACAGCCAGCTGCCCCTGGAGCACCTGGGATCAGAAGTGGCTGCAGACTTGGGGATCATAGACAAGTTCCCAGGTGCTGAGCCCTTTATGTCCCAGTGGTTCCTCCTCTCTCCACTTCCTCTTCCTCTTCACCCTTCTTGTCCTCTCCTTCCTCACCTTCCTGCTCCTCCTCCCTTCTTCCCTTCCCCTCCATCCTCTTCCTCTTCTTTTTCTCCCTCTTCCTCCTCCTCTCCTTCTTCCTCCTCCCCCTCCTCCCTCTCATCCTCCTCTTCCTCCTGCTCTTCTCTCCCTTCTATTCCTCTCCCCTCCCCCCTTCTCTTCCTCCCCATCCTCTTCCTCCTCCTTGCCCTCTGATTCCAAGCCAGATAATACCACACCCAGTATGTGAGTCCCCTAGGCATGACTGACCTGCCTTCCTCTGATGCTACATGGAGCCTGTGGGGAAATCGGGGGTGCTTAGTGTACATCTGAGTCATACAACATGATTTTGAGCCTCGGTTTCCTCAACTATGAAGTCAAAGGACGGCTGCCTTCTCTGACTCCCTAAGGAGCCAGCAGCTACATGAGGTTCTTGGGGGCTCTGAAAGAGTCTGGAGCCCTGAGAGATCTATGAGGCTCCAGTTTTCCTCAAGTTCCTGTTAGTCCTCAGGACCTGGTAAGGTGTGCCTTGGGATGACCCTAGAACATTCTTCTGGTTTTCCCCACAGGTGGACAGCCTCTAGGCTGCATGGCTTCATAGAGGATGAAGACCAACCCTGCGGGCTCCTCCCTAGAAACCTGTCGAGCTGCAGGCCAGGGCGAGAAGGGCTGCCCTGTCTGCCAGGCCTGTGGAGGGGCCTCAGGCCTGGGGTCTGCTTCAGGGTCAGGGTCAGGCCTTGGGCCAGGGCCTGGGGCTGTTCTAGGGTCTGGGCTTGGGCCTGGGGCTATTCCAGGACCGGGACCTGGTCCTGGCGCTGTTCCAGGTTCTGGCCCAGGACCTAGTGCTGTTTCTGTGACTGGGCTAGTACCTGGTGCTTCTTCAGGGCCTGCTGCTACTCAGGGACCCGCGCTAGGAGCAGGACCATTACCTGGACCAGGAGCTGGGTCTGGACCCAGGCCAGGAACTGAGTCAGTACCTGTGTTAGTACCCCAGCGAGGAGCTGGGTCCATACCTCAGCCAGGAGCTGGGATATTACCTCAGCCAGGAGCTGGGTCAGTACCTCAGCTAGGAAACGAGTCAGTACCTAGTCCAGGAGCTGCACCGTTACCTGGGCTGGGCCCAGGGCCTGGGACCAGACGAGGCTCTGGGGCTGGTTCTTACCCCAGTGAATCAGTGACGCCCCCAGAACCAGCGCTACAGCAGAAGACACAGGCCAAACCCACACAGGCCCCCCGACAGAAGGTTCTGGTGACCGGAGGAGGAGGCTACCTGGGCTTCAGCCTGGGTTCCAGCCTGGCCAAGAGAGGCATTTCTGTCATCTTGCTGGACCTCCGCAGACCCCAGTGGCCACTACCCTCAGGAACGGAGTTTATCCAGGTACAGGGATGGGGATCATGGGGGGGGGGTGCGTATGCTGCTGGAGGTGACGGTGCCAGAGGTGATGCTGGTGCCGGGAGGTGACGGTGCCGGAGGTGACAGTGCTGGTGGCAGAGCTCAGGTGGACAAACAGGATATGAACCCGCAGTGGAGTCTGAAATCTTGGGCTCTGGAGTCCGATTTAGCTCCAATTCTTTTTTATTTTTATTAAAAAAAAAAAATTTGTTTTTTTTTTTTTTTGTTTTGGTTTTAGTTTTAATTTTGTTGAGACAGAGTTTCTCTGTATAACAAACAGTCCTAGCTGTCCTGGAACTCACTCTGTAGACCAGGCTGGGCTTGAACTCAGAGATCCACCTGCCTCTGCCTCCTGAGTGCTGGCATTAGAGAGAGGCATTCACCACTACTACCACCTGGCTTTATTTTTAGATTTTGTTATCAGTGTGTGTGTGAGGGGGGGATAAGGGTGTGATGTGTGTATGTATTTTTATAAATACATGTTTGTGTGTGTGTGATGTGATGTGCATGTATGTGTGATATGTTTGTATGTGTGATGTGTGTGTGATGTATATGTGAGTGTATGTGTGATGTGTGTGATGTGTATGTGAGTGTATGTGTGATGTGCATATGTGTGATGTATGTGTGTGTGTGATGTATATGTGAGTGTATGTGTGATGTGTGTGTGATGTATATGTGAGTGTATGTGTGATGTGTGTGTGGTGTATATGTGAGTGTATGTGTGATGTGTGTGTGATGTATATGTGAGTGTATGTGTGATGTGTGTGTGATGTATATGTGAGTGTATGTGTGATGTGTGTGATGTGTGTGTGTGATGTGTGTGATGTGTGTGTGATGTATATGTGAATGTATGTGTGATGTGTGTGATGTGTGTGATGTATATGTGAGTGTATGTGTGATGTGCATGTGTGTGATGTATGTGTGTGTGATATGTTTGTATATGTGAGTGATGTGTGTGATATATATGTGAGTGTATGTATGATGTGTGTGATATGCATGGTGTGATGTGTGTGTGATATGTTTGTATGTGTGAGTGATGTGTGTGATGTATGTGCATGTGCATGTGATGTGTGTGAGAGTGCAGTCATACATTTGCCAGGGGAGAACTCTCCAGAGTCGGTTCTCTCCCTCTACCATGAGGAGGCCGGCCTCTTTTGTTTCTGCTTCTGTTCTACACACTCCGGTCTGGCCGGCTAAGAGCTTCCAGGCATTTTTCTTATCTCCACCTCCCATCTCTCCGGAGGAGTGCTGGGATTACATATGCGGGCCACCTCACCAGCTTTCTGTGAATTCCAGGAGCCTTCAGGCTTGCTGGGAAAGTACTTTCACTCTCTTAGCCATTCTGGGTCCCCAGCTCCAGCTCTTAGACTTCCAAGCTTTAGTTCCACCCCCTTGAGCCCCGGTCTTTATCCCCAGAAAGAGACAGTAATCATGTGTGTTTTACAAGGGGCTCATAGAGAGTCAATAAGACAGTGCATATGAAACACCCAGGCCAGCTCTGGGCCCCAGAGCAGGATGAGTGGGGGCAGCGCCTGCTGATGCTCTGTGGAGCTGATAAATCCTGGCCCAGCAGACGCTTGGCCTGGGCTGGGTCACTGCCTTGGACTTGAACCTCTCACTTCTGTTTCAGGCTGATGTCCGAGATGAAGAAGCCCTGTACCAAGCCTTCCAGGGGGTGGACTGTGTCTTTCACGTGGCCTCCTACGGCATGTCTGGGGCTGAGAAGGTGAGACTCCCACACACACACACACACCCAGAACCAGGCAGAATGGTGTTCAAGACCCACTACACTCTGATGCCCAAGTATGTCTTATTGTTTTTGCCTCCTCCAAAGAAGCACTGGGCATCCATGACATCAAACACCAGTTCTGGTGCCTTCCACCTGCGTGACCCAGGGCAGGTCACCTCTCCCTTCCTCATCTGGAAAGGAAGGAGTCACCATGATTTATGTCACAAACTCTTTAGGGAACTCTGTAGCAGCATCTACCAAAACATATTCCATTGACTCAAGTTATACTTATTTCCATATCCATAGCATTGTTTTTAATAATAAAACATCAGAAATTATGCAGTGGTCTATTAGTTACCAAAATAAGAGTAGGAACATTCAAAAGAATGAGAAGACTCCAAAGTGTGGATCCCCTGGCAACCTCCAAAGTTCAAAGTAGTGTTTGGTATCCCCTGTTTACTTTTAAAAAGAAAAGAGAAAAGCTAAGAGCCAGCAAGATGACTCAACCAACTGCCTTTAACCCCAGCACTCAGGAGGCAGAAGCAGAAATATCTCTGTGAGTTTGAGGCCAGCCTGGTCTACACAGCAAGTTTTAGGACAGCCAGGGCTACACAGAGAGATCCCTGTCTTAAAAAAAAAAAAGTGCCTACTGCCAAGTCTGACCCCTAGGACCCACGGTGGAAGGAAAGAAGTGACTCCCACAAGTTGTCTTTTAATTTCCACCTGTGTACCACAGCCCTCACACACATGGACACATGCATGCACATGAAAAACAAATCAAAACGTGATAACACTTGTAAAGCTAGGTCAGATGTTTGCTACATACACAAGGGTATACAATGATGTTAAATACCAGTTCTCTGTACAAACATCCAAAGCCGTTAACAGCAGTCCCCTCTGGAGAGGGCAGAGGAAGACTTGGCATCAGCAATGTGAAGGAACTTCCCTCTTCATTAGATAGTTGGGTTTTTTTTTTAAGTTTTATGTGTATGGGTGTTTTGCCTACATGTGTGTCTATGTATCACATGAGTGCCTGGTGCCTGGGGAAGTCAGAAGAGGGCATCAGATCCCCTGGAACTGGATTTACAGACAGTCGTGAGAGGCCATGTGGGTGCTTGGAACATAACCCAGGACCTCTGGGAGAGCAGCCAGTGTTCTTGACCACGGGACCATCTCTGCAGCCCCTGGGTATACTTTTTACTGTTTGAATTATTTTTAACCTTGTAGCTGTTTTCCCGGTCAACAAAAAACACCACCATAAGAATAAATATAGTTTTGCCTGGGGATGTGGCTCAGTGGGTAGGACAGCTTGCTCGGCATGCACCCTGGGTTGAATCCCCGGCACCAATAAACCAGATGTGGTGGCACACACCTATAATCCCAGCCCTTGGCAGGTGGAGGTAGGAGGATCAGAAAATTCAAGGTTATCTTTGTCTATATAGCTTGTTTGAGGCCAGCCTGGGTGACATGAGATACACTGTCTCAAAGGAAAACAAAGAAAGAAAGAAATTCGTTTGCAAACACAGCACATCCCATTTCCCAGGGGCTTTACATGAGGTCTGGGTTGTACTGTTTGCTGGGCACCTGGCACACAGGAACCTATCATTGCAGACCCCTTCTTTGTTTACACTCCAGTGTCCTCCGGGGCATGGCCACATCACCACATTTGTCTCAGATTAGGGGAGACTTGGTGGGGGGGCAAAAAATGATCCAACACATTTGAAGTTACTTATCTGTGCCAAACTCTATGCCAGACAGTGCACCCTGCTCCATGTATCCTTCAGCGTGACTCCTGCTGACCTTGAGCTCAGCCTGTGGCCTCAGCCACAAGGCGGAAGGCAGCACGTGACTTCCCATTTCCCTCTTGTCTTCTAGCTACAGAAACAGCAGATTGAGTCTATAAATGTCGGAGGCACCAGACTAGTGATTAATGGTAGGCCCTCAGAGTGCAGTGTGCCCTGCAGTGTGATCCCTCCTCTTCTTTCTCCTGCCGCTGGCCTAGCTCTGGGGTGGGAGCAGGGGTGGGGGCAACAGAGGCAAGACCCCCCTGCCCTACCTAGACTGTACCAGCTGAAGCCAGTGGGAGGTAGACTCTCTCCCCTGTGTATAGACCTGCTCAGGGCCCTCCCTGAAGGTAGCATCAACGGTCTTAGCGTGTCTAGGGTCCCAGGGTTAAGGATGGTACCGAGGAAGGTCACTAAAACATCAGACAGCAGCATCTTGTTGGGCCCTCGGAATGTGTCCAACCTTGACCTGCGCTTTCTCCAGCTCTAGGGCATCTTTTCTATCTGTCCCACCAACACCAAGTGAGCCTTTTCTTCCTACCTGCCCTTGACTGAGTGGCTGGGTGGGGGGGCAAAGGCACATTAGAAGGAGGAATAAGAAGCCCTGGCCCCCACATCCCAAGTTGAGGTGGGAGGCTTTTCCGTCCCAGGTGGCTCTGGATTCTGGAGATCCCTGATGGTATGGGGTGGGATGTTAAGACTGAGTAGAAATAGGTGGATTTGCCCACAGAGGCCTTTTCTGGGCTCCTCCTTAGCCAGCTCCTTGCTCACGGTCTGATGTGGTGTGTGTGTGTGTGTCTCCTGCAGTCTGCGTCCGTCGGCGGGTTCCAAGGCTCGTGTACACCAGCACAGTCAACGTGACATTTGGTGGAAAGCCCATAGAGCAAGGCGATGAGGACTCTGTCCCATACTTCCCCCTGGACAAGGTACCGACTTCTGGGAGAGATGGGGCAGGGTAGCAGGCTGGGAAGTGTCTGCCCAACGGCAGGTGATGATAGAGCCAGGTCCGTCTTTTAACTCAGGGTGCATCCTGTCAGGACGGACTCCCAAGCTGAGTGGTCTTACACCCTCGGAGGCTTCAAAATCAGATAGACCTGGCCGTGAGCCCCACCCAGCCTGGCACCTTTCACCCCTGTGATGGTGCAGGTTATCATATACACTGAATCTCTGTTCTCCATCTAAGCCTGATAACACCATGGAGGGGACTTGTAGAGAACAGGAAATGAGATTATGTGCGAAGATGTCACAGGAACACTAAAGGATGACATATGACCACATCATCCAACCTGTATCTGACATCAGTGTCACAGGGCAGATATTGCAGACTGGCAGGTGCGTCCCTGAGTCAGGATTATGCAGCCATGGGGTAGACTAAGCCCAGATGGGCCAGCATTGCTGTCAACATCATTGAGCCCGTCTGGTGACTGTGTTCTCCTTGTCCTCTGGCAGCACATGGACCACTACTCTCGAACCAAAGCCATTGCTGACCAGTTGACTCTCATGGCCAATGGGACACCTCTCCTAGGTGAGTACCATGGGGCCTACTTATAACAGGCATGCCTGCCCCCTGCTGCCTCTTATAATTGTGTGTCTGAGGCCCTATAGCCTTCCAAGGGACATCTCCGCATGGTCTGGGCCTTTGTCCTTCAAAGTATTCTGAGTACCTGCCTCCCCGACCAAGACACGGCCTGGACAGTCAGATCTCCTGCTTGCAGTCTGGTGAGGAAAAGACTGAGATAGCCTGACACTTGCTCTCTCTGCTGTCTTATGGGAATGGATTTAGTTTGGGCAGTCTGGAGCATTATGAATGTGTAAGGAGTTACACCTCTTTGGAGGGAATCATGCAAGAGAGAGGTTTCTGCACCGAAACTTCCTGGAGAAACCCACCTCAGCTGTCTCTCTGCATTCTCTCCTCGGGCTACAGAGAAGCAATTATCAAATAGGCACAGTCCACACTTTTTTCGTGCATTCTTCATGTCAGGCCCTGTTTTTCATGCTAATTCCATATGCAAAGGTTCATTCACTCCATAACATTCCTGAGTGAGGGGGTAATATTTAGGCACCCCTGGTCTTCCACACAGAAGCCAAACCCATTCAGACAATTTGCTTGCCAGAAATCATTGTTACTGTCTTTCTAAAGTTTAGAACTAAAAGAAACCAGCCAACATGGTTTTCTTTTATTGTCAAAATTATCTATCCAGGCCAGAGGTGGTGGCACACACCTTTAATTCTAGCATTCGGGAGGCAGAGGCAGGCAGATCTTGAGTATGAGGCCAGCTAGAACTACATAGACCCTGTCAAAAAAAAAAAAGAAAAAAGAAAAGAAAGAAAGAAAGAAAAAGAAAAGAAAAGAAGAGAGAGAAATTTATCTGCCTGGGTCTGGTGGCAAAGTCCTTACATACTATCTACTTAGAAAGTTGAGGCAAGCAAGGTCACAAGTTCAAGGCTTGCCTGGGCTACAGAGTGAGTTCAAAGCCAGCCTGGGCTATATAGCAAGATCCTGCCTCAAATAAACAAAAAATAAAAAGGGGGGGGCAGGATATAGCTCAGAGTTAGAAAGCTTGTTTAGCATGAAGCTCTGTGTTCAACCTCTCTAGAAGCACTGGAAAAGACAAACAAATGTGGGAACCAATCAGATTTGGAGAACAAGAGAGGCTTGGAATTATAGCCTCCAGTTTACGGGGAGGAAACAGAGACCAGTTAACTGGCTTTGCTCAAAGTCACACAGCACTGAGCCGTTGAACTTTGAAGCCCAGGGGAGTCTTAGCCCCAGAATCTAGCCCTCACCCACTGTGCTACTCTAGAGGCAGCGCACCAGGTCCCTACATGTGGGCTCTTTCCCCTATAATATCCCTGCTTTCATGACTTAGTCTGTCAGTCCTTGACCCCTGGTCTTGGGGTGCACATCCACTGTGTTCCCCCAGGATTTGAGCTGATGCAGTTGAATTCCCTTCTCTGCCAGGGCACAGCCCCTTCACCTACCGCCAGGCCAGACACCTAATCCTCTGGCTGGGAATTATTTATATGCACATCCCCAGCTTTCAATGCTCCAAAGAGTCATGGATACCCTAGGCCTGCCCCTCCCTGATGTGGTTACCCAGTGTCCCACAGGCCACTCACTGTTGGCTGCAACCTGACCTCCCTCCACCATGCCCCCAGGGACCCAGAGTTTAAACTTAGCTGTAAGGCTACAGAAAAGCTCAGCCAACATCTGCCTTCCAGGAGGCTGACCGTGGTCACCAGGGGTGATTACAGCGGCCTGAGATCCAGGCTAGTCCTGAGATGGCTCTCACTTGAGCTGGGTGCCAGAGTCCTAATAAGTAGGTCACAGGGCCTTGTCAGGTTCTGTATCTTCTTGCACCTGCTTGTGTTAGTATCCTGCAGCTCCCATAGTGGTTTGGGACATTCTCTTGCCGTTTAAAAGCTAGAGCCTGGAATCCTGGGGTTAGCTGGTGTTAGCATGTAGAACTCGATCTCTGAAGACTCTGGAGAAGGGGCCCTCTGTCTCCTCCAGCTTCAGGTGGCCCCAGGTGACCCTTGGCTCATGACTGCAAAACTCCAGTCCTTGCTTCTACCTTCCTGCGGCCTCTGTCTCCTCTGTTGATCTCTCTAAGACACTTGTAATTGGATTAGACCCAGCTGAAGATCTACGACGATCTCAACTCACCAATATTGTTAATTACAAGCTTGAAGGCCCCTTTCCAAACAGCCACACTGGCAAGTCCTAGAATGTAGACAGATCTTTTGGGGACCACTCTATCAACCATGACTCTGGGCTTCATTATAAAGGGAGGGGTGTTTGGTAAAGATGGAAGCTTCTGGCCCTGGCTTATTCACGGGGAAAGGGAGCATACAATGAAAGTGCCTAGAAAACAGATCTGCAGAAAGAACAGCCACCTGCTTTAGGAAGCACAGGTCATGAATAGCTTCCAGGGCCCTGGCTGGCAGGAGCTTAGGGCCAGTGCCCTCAGGGTTTGTGATCTTAATTCCGATGATGCCAAGAGTCACTTCCAGGTAAGAATATCTAAGGATACCACCTTTAAGGACCTCTGCGGGTTGCAGGGAGGTGGGTGAGGTCCCCAAAGAAATTGGGCTGCTGGAGTCACAGAGTATCTATGCTGGGCATTTCATGCTAGGTAAGGGGCAGGAGATGTAGATGGCTTTGAACTCCCCACCCTCATGTGCTGTGGGCTCCCGAGCTCCATGCATCACTCCTCTGCAGGCCCCTGACCACCTTCTTGTGTCCTAGGAGGAGGCACCCTCCGCACCTGTGTGCTCCGTCCCCCAGGGATCTATGGCCCTGAAGAACAGAGACACCTGCCCCGGGTGGCGGTAGGTCCTCCCAGCCTTCCTAGGACCAGAGGCAGAAAGAGTCAGGTTGATGTGGTGTGCATACTGACTGGACCATTACATCTGTCTAGGGGCAACGTCCCGGGCCAGAGACTCTCTATGCTGGGAGGTCACCCTGATGCCTACAAGTTCATAGTCCTCAGACCTACCAGGGTCAAAGTTCCCAGTGTGCCAGCCAGGCCTCTGTTCAAGTCAGGGAGAAAGAAAGCCATGACCCCAGAGAGACCTTCATGTGGGTACCCCAAGGGCTGAGCAGTTTATCTCAGGCTGCCAGGGAAGGTTCTTCATACCAGAAAACCCTAGAATATGACTGCAAGGGACTCTAGGCCCTAGTGGCCTCACAACCTGGTCAGGGAGACAGACCACACAGTCATAGCTTCAGCATAGTGAAGGCTGAGTAGAAAGATGCAAGAGAAAATGGGCCTGGCAGGGGAGACCCAGGAAGACTTCCTGGAGGAAGGGATGCCTACAGTGTTTGGAAGGAGGAAAAGCGATTTTTCTGATGAGCTGTGGTGATTAGAGAAAGCAAATGCCAGGCAAAGGAGCAACTTGAACATGAACCTAGATGTGAAGAAGGTCACGGTTAATGTCGTCATCAGCAAGAGGTCCCGATGACTGGAACTAATGGGGGGTGCAAGGCCACAGAGAGCCACTGAAGGTCGTCTGGGGAGTGCTGTTCTGGCCTGCTGCTTCAAATACTCCTCTGTGGAGTTCTTAGATGACCACGGGTTAACCTCAGTGGCTTTTCGCCATTTACACACTTAATTCAAGGACTACTGTGTGCTCGGTACTGTTCAGATCAGCAAACACAACAGACAACCCTGCCCTTGTGTGGCCTCTGTTCCCACCCCAGGAAATAGATTCAAGCAGATTCAATGTTGAATTATAAAGAGTGTTGGAAAGTGCCGGGCACAAAGGGGGAAAAGAAAAAGTGGGTGGGGTGAGGGAATTGGGCTCCCGGGGGAGTTGGGGAAGTGGCTGGGGGAAAGCCAGGTTTTAAGCCTCCAAGGGAGGAAGGAGCCAGGTGTGTCAAACAGGCTTTTGGAGGAAGAGCCTCCAGACATGGGGCGACTCTCAGAAAGCCCCAAGACTTCCCAGGAGTACACAGACAGCCCTGGGGTCGTGGCAGCACAGGACAGGGGGTCAGGAGGAGGGAAAGCTGTAGTTTGGCTGGGCCAGGGCTAGAGGGGCACTGGGACATTGTCAGCGGGTCTGTGTTCATCGTCACCGCCCGTGTGCCTCTGTGGTCACCAGAACAGGGCCAGATACGGCTGTGCAGGGTAGATGGACGGCTAAGAAGCTGCCGGAGTTCCCAAGGCGAGAGAGGGGGTGGTAATGGGGGAGAAAGGGGGCTGGATTCTGAACAGATGTAATAGTTGGGGCAGCTGGGTTTACAAGTGCTTTGAGTGTGAGGGATGAGTGAAGTCAGGGAAGGTCAAAGGTGGCCCAAGGTTACCTGTGAGACAAGCAAGCAGAGATGTCCCGAGGACTTGGGACATGGGAGTTGGAGTCTAGCCTGTTACTGATTGGAAGCTGTGAGCAGGTATATAAAGTGTAAAACCAGCCAGGTGAGCCTACACTGTCCTCTCCCCCGCCCCAGAGCCACATCAAGAAGAGACTGTTCATGTTCCGGTTTGGGGATCGCAGGACGCGCATGAACTGGGTCCATGTGCAGAATCTGGTGCAGGCACACATGCTGGCGGCTGAGGCCCTCACCATGGCTAAGGGATACGTGGCTGTGAGTGTCCTGTGACATCCCTGCCCACCTCCCCACCCCACCCCCGCAGGCTGCAGGCAAGGAGAATCACGCCTCAGGAGTCTGAGGGTCAATCGGTTGGGTAGAAACTTCAGAGAACATAATTAGCACTTCCGCAGTGACCCTGTGACATCACAGCTACAAGCTGGAATGGGTCACAGTCTTCACGGAAGTACTGAAGAAACTGAAGTACAATGAGGTTGAATGAGTCCATCGAAATCACACAGCTTGTCAGTGTGATCACCCTGTTACCAAACTTGGGGCCACAATCTGCACCCCAAGAAGCCAAGTTCAATCGCTCCTTTAGAAGCCAATTAAAAGAGTCAAATTAGATCAGGTGGTGTTGGCACACACCTTTAATCCCAGCACTCGGGAGGCAGAGCCAAGTAGATCTCTGGGAGTTTGATCCAGGACCAGGCTGTGTAGAGAAACCAAACCAAACCAAACAGCCAATAGTAAAGAGGGAAAGAGGGATGAAAGGACCCAGTCTGTCTTGGAATCCTGAGTGATATTAAAGTTTAACAGAGTTCCAGGAATATGCACGTCTTGGCAGTCCTGGTCAAGGTATGGTCCTGTCCACCACTGAGTCATCCCTGAGTGGGCTTGGCTCTCCTGTAAGCTACCAGGATGGAATGAAAGGGAGATAAGCTCCCCCCTGGCTGTGGTCCTTTTGTGTTTCCAGCGTGAGATCCCAAAGAAATCCCTGTCTCTTCGGGGGTCCATTGTTTCAATAGTCGGATGGTCAGATTGACAGACAGCTGGCCCACGTTGTCAGCATCTCTCTAGAATATCGTCATGTGTGCCAAGCCAGTTGCTGCCCTTACTAACTAAGGTGTTGCCCAGGTCTGTCCCCAGAACTGCTCAAGAGGACAAGAGGGCTGCAGAAGCAGCTGGGAGCCATGAGAAAGGGTGGCGTCAGGCTGTGGGCAGACATCTGACTACACCCTTCTCTCCTGTCACCCCCAGAGTGGACAGGCGTACTACATCAATGATGGAGACAGCGTCAACCTCTTTGAGTGGATGGCCCCACTGGTAGGTGTTCTGATCTCCTAACCCAGAGCAAGACTCCAAAATCCCATCCTCTATCCTCAAGTCCTTTCCTACCACCCAAATCCAAGAATCTACATCAGGAAGCCCTGGCAGCGGTGTGCCTGAGAGGCCCTGGGTATAGCTGAAGCTGGGTTGTGGCTGCCCCTTTATTTTTTTTTAAAAGATTTGTTTATTTATTATATATACAGTGTTCTGTCTGCATGTATGCCTGCCGGCCAGAAGAGGACACCAAATCTCATTACAGATGGTTGTGAGCCACCATGTGGGTGCTGGGAATTGAACTCAGGACCTTTGGAAGAGCAGCCAGTGCTCTTAACCTCTGAGCCATCTCTCCAGCCCATGGCTGCCCCTTTATGATACCATGTGTTCCCTGATTTTGTCACAGACCTCTTCCAACTTGCTTCCTGATTTACATGATTCTGGCCATGTGAGTCTTCTGTTATTTCTTTTTTCAGTGGAACCCAGGGCCCATGCAAAAGCAAGGGGTCTACCACTGAAAGGCAGGGTTTGATTGTAATCCCTAGGCAGGTACGTAGAAGGTCACCAGAGCCTGGGGAGAAGAGCTCAGCCTCTGAAAAAAACCTGTCCCCTCTCAGCAACCCACAGACCTATGGACCAACCCTGGGTGGAAAATGAGCACAGAACCCCGGGCTAAAGGCAGAGGGGTTATCATGTACTACTGTGCCGATGACAGTTCTAGTTTGTTCCATTTAAAGAGAGCACTTTGAGGGGCTGGAGAGACAGCTCAGTGCCTATGAGCACCGGCTGCTCTTCCGGAGGACCTGGGTTTAAGTCCTAGCACCCACATGGCAGCTCACAACTGTCTCTAACACCAGTTCCAGAGGATCTGATGCCCTCTTCTGGCCTCCATGAGCACCAATCATACATACAAGCAAAACACCCATACGTGGAAAGCTGTTTTGTTTTTAATTTTCTGAATTAAAAAGCACTTTTATTGAGATGTAGCTTACAAGCTATGCAGTTCACCTATGGGAAGGGTGTAATTCAATATGGTTTTCAGAGTTACACAACAATCACGATAATTAACCTTAAAGCAGGTCTTCGTCTTCAGATAAGCAAAACAAGCCTGTGCCTGTTAGCAATACAGCCCTGTGTACCCTACCCCACCTCTATCCTCAGCCCAGCCCACCCCAGGCAACCAGGAGTCTTCCTCTCTCTTCATTCGCCTCGCCTGACTATTTCATATGAATGGACTCATAGGTATTTTACATGAATGGACTCATAGGTATTTTACATGAATGGACTCATAGGATAAGTGACCTTTTGTGTCTGGCTTCTTCCCCACTTAGTTTTCAAGGTTGACCTGTGTTGTGACATGTATCAGGTCGAGACTTCATTCCTTTTTTTTCCCTTTAATGTATGTGTGTATGTGTGCACTTCACTTGTGTATACAAGGGCACATGCATGTGAGTACACATGCTTGTGGAGGTCAGAGGACAACCGTGGGTGCTATTCCTTAGGCACTGTTTACCTGTCTTTTGAGACAGGGTCTCTCCCTATCCTGGTGCTCACTAAGGAGACTAGGCTGGCTGGTCAGTGAGCCTCCCTGCTGGATTGTGTACTTGCATGGAGTTTCTGGATTAAACGGTTACTCCAGGTTTAACTTTTCATTGAAGAATCCCAGACTGTTTTCCAGAGACTGCAGGATCTCCATCTCCCCAGCAGTCGGGGAGTGCTCCCATTCTCTCCAGCCTGCCAGCCTTTGCTGGTTTGGCTGTGACCTGGAAAGGTTTTACACAGGTGGACAGCTCCATTCATCCTCTGCCAGCCTGTTTCTTCCTGAGTCTCCTTCTGCTTTCCACCCACTTGCTGGGTTTTATCTATTTTTCTTTAATAGTACAGTCAATTCTGGAAGGAAAAAAAAATCAGATTCTACTTAAGGGCCTGGGAACATGTTCAGGTGTGGGTGGCTATAGTAAAAACTAAATGATGTGAAAGAGTCTAAGTTAAAAAGCCTGCCCTAGAGGCTGGCAAGAGATGGCTCAGCAGGTAGAATCCCATTGCCAAGTCAGACAACCCGAGTTCAATCCCCAGGACCCACATTGTAGAAGAAGAGAACTGATTGCAGCAAGTTGTCCTCTGACCTCCATGAGATATCACTGCATGTGCATCCTGAAAACACACACACACACACACACACACACACACACACACACACACACACACACATGAAAGAGAAAGATTTGTCCTATGTTTTCAACTACTTGAGTTATCCTGACCAAGAAGTGGATCTCAGTTCCAGACTGGTGTGCAAACGATCATGCCAATCAGAGTGTGCACACCTTTAATTCCAGCGCCCAGGAGGTAGAGGCAGACAGATCTCTATGATTTGTGGCCAGCCTGGTCTATATAGAAAGACCTTGTCTTGAAAAATAAGACTAGTGTGGGCGTGGGGGTCTCTCTGGGCTGGTGGGGTCCCCTGCCAGCCAGGATCTGGGAAACAAGTGATCTTTCCTCACCAGTCAGTCCCTAAACAACCAGATCTCAAGTCAGACCATGTTCCCTTGCAGTTTGAGAAGCTGGGGTACAGTCAGCCCTGGATCTGGGTACCAACTTCCTGTGTTTATCTGACAGGTAAGGAACAGCATGGGTAAGAAGCTCCTGTATACCAGGTACACACACAACATATGTGTTTTACATTACTGGAAACCCAGGGCCTGGACTGTGATGAGGCCAGGGAGGCACGCAGGAGTAATGGAATTTAAATAGACTGGGCAGGTGCACCCAGCCTGACCCCGCACTCAGAGGAACACCTGTCTCTGTATCGCCACAGCGGTGCAGATGTACTCACCATAGGCCTGCCCGCTTAAACGTGAGCCTCTGGCAAGGCTGGTATGACTGTAACGAAAGAGGAGGCTGGGGCTCTGAGACCTGCCGGGAGCGGTGCAGGGAGCGGGGGAGGGGCAGCCTTGACACCTAGACCTGTGCTGGAAGGCGTGACGCCTGGTGGGGCAGAGGGAGCCCTGAGGCTCCCTCTCTTCCAAGGTCACCCTGATGCCAGGGCTTCTGTGGGATGTGTGGCGGCTGGGACCTTGGATTCTCCCCGTCCCTCTGCACGTCAGCATCTGCTCCCACTCCCCGGTCCCACCCCACCAAGACAGCGTGTCCTGCTGCTGCCCTCTGCTGGCCTTCCAGTAAGACTGCAAGTGGGCAGGCTGGAGAGCCGGCTCAGAGGTTAAGAGGTTAAGGCTGCTCTTCCGGAGGTGCTGCTGACCTGAAGGAATCCAGTGACCTTTGTAAAGGGACCCCCTAGCAAAGCAAACAATGGCCCCAATGGATCTGTCCTGAGGGCCCCTCCCGTCTGCCCTCTCCCACAGCTGCACTGATGGAGTACCTGCACCTGGCACTGAGGCCCCTCTGCACCGTCCCCCCACTACTCACCCGCAGTGAGGTAAGTGTGCTGTTGGGGAATCCTAGCCCGGAGCCTTTCCCTCCCCTCCACATCTCCATTGTTGCTGAACACCCTGCCACAAGACACTACTCTGAGATCTCAGAACCTTCCATGTAGGCTCGAAGCTACAGCCCATTCCTTTATAATGCTCCCTACCCACTGTTTCCTCAGACTGCATTAGAGACTGAACAGAGGACTGCTCCACGCAAGCTTCATAGCTGTTATTCCAGCCAGAGGTAGCTTATTTTCTAGCCATATCTGGGGCTCCCCAGGGCAGGCTCCATAGCTGGTACTTTTTTGAACTCTGAATATACAGATGTACACACTCACACAAATCTCCAGTGGCTCTAGGCTCATCATTCATGCTTACTCAAGAATAAGTATGTGTTAAGTGTCTTCTATGTACAGAACATCAACACTATTCTCAAAGTTATGATGGACAGTTTATTTTGGGAGGCTTTTTTTTTTTGAGACAGGATCTCACTATGTAGTTCTGGATATCCTGGAACTCTCTGTATAGCTCAAGCTGGCCTCAAACTCACAGAGACCCACCTGCCTCTGCCTCCTGAGTGCTGGGATGAAATGTATGCACCTTCACACCCAGCTGATGTATAGTTTCATATTTGTTCAGCATGTACCATTCAAAAAGAGGACATCTTGGGGCTGGAGAGACGGCTCATCAGTTTAGAGTACTTACTGCTCTTCAGAGCACCCAAGTTTGATTCCCAGCACCCACATGCTAGCTCACAACTACCCATACCTCCAGTCCCAAGGGATCTGAAACTCTCTCCTGGCATGTGCATGGTGTACATACATGCATGCAAATAAAGCAATAATACATATAAAATAAATATAAAAACTTTTTTTAAAGAGGATGTCTTAAGTAGACTGTAAATAGTGAAGTGACAGGTTATTTAGGGTCTCTCATTTGATTCCTCTAGTGCTAAATTAGGAAGGGCACAAAGATGATGTTCTCCACTCTATGAGAAACTGGGCACTAGAGAAATCAGTGGCTTATCCAAGATCACATCACATTGGAATTGGCTTCAGGATGCCAACTCCAGTGTTCCTTAAGCTGAAAGGAAGTGGGGGGGGGGGAGAATGTTCCAGAGAAGCCACTGCCCACCATTGTTCCTTTGAGCATCCAGAATGATGGAGGATATTGGCAGTCCTTTAGTGTCATTTGATATTTCCTGCTGCTGGAAACTATTGCCCTGCCCATGAACAGCGGAGGAAATTAGATCCGTAGTGAAGTTGCCTACCCAGGATCATCACCACTCACTTACAAGGTACCGATGGGATTTGAACCCAGACCTAAAGCTCCACCACTAGCTTGGAAAACACATTAGGAACAAAGGGCAAACAGTGGCCAGGAGTGCTGCAGACCCATAGTCAGCTTCCTCTTGTCTCACACGTGGGTTAACTGGTTGGCTCCAGGCCATAGGATCTGAGGCAGTTGGGGGGCTGTGGGTCAGTCGCCCTCTGCTGGTCAGTCTGTAAGACACCAATTAACTCTCTAGCTTTTAGGAACCCTTCTATTCCTTGAGTACCTACTGTGTGCCAGGCACTGCACTGAGCTTGGAGGTAAGAAGACTTGGTCCTTACCCCAGGAAGCTCACAGTCTAAAGAGGAAGGTGTTCCAGAAACCAGGCAGCTCAACACGGTGATAAGAGCTATGCTGGGATGGGAGGAGGATTGCCCAGCATGCAGAAGTACCGCCACTCTGAGGTCACCGCTAAGCCTGACCTCTGAGAACACTGTGCCAGGACCTGCTTGCGTAGCTTCCATGTCTCCATGGAAGAGGTGCTCGGTTGCTTTTAGGATATTTACTAACTTGCATTGTTCCAAGTGCTGAATGTTCTATCTGGGGCAAGAAGAGCAAGAACTGGTCTCTGCTTCCCTCATTAGGGTCCCTGGACCAGTGCTTGGCTCCAAGGGCCCGTCTGTGCCATGTGAGAGTCACACAGCCAATGTCCAGCTAGAGAAGAATACAAGGCCAGGTGGGAGGGCATCACCAGACCCCAGCATGACAAAGAATATGGCCTAGGAAGTGGCTCTTCTATGTGACCCTAGGCAAGTCACTCAGCCTCTGGTCTTCAATTTCCAATTATGGAGAGAGGAAATAGTGTCATCTCAGAGGACACAATTATATCAAGGGACCACACCAAGCAGAGTGGGGATTCTATAATCGATAGCTGTCATTTATTACCCTAGAAGCAGGTGGGCCCCAGGCCAACGGGAAGCAGGGGAAATGCAGCCCAGACTTAAAGAGGAATCTTTGGGCATAACTGAATTCTTCTCTTAGGGACACTTAGTTAAGCAGCTGGGAGGGCTGGAAAGGCTGTTCTGGAGGCCCTGACCGCTACAATTGGTATTGGGCTGGCAACAGGAAGCCAACATCCTTTCTTGGAGATGTTTTTCTGGAGAACCGCTCCCCACTACAGGCAGGAGGCTCTCGGCTTCTCCCGGTGTTCAAGAATGCATCTAAGGCCTCCAGAGGTCCAGAACGGCGCTAGGCTGGGAAGAGCAGCAGAGACGAGGTATTAAACAGGATGAGAATTTAGCAAGGCTGGAGGATGAGATCTAGAAAGGGCATCCAGGAGGCGGCGCCCTCCAGGAAAAAGATCTTAGAAAGGAAGGTCCCCCAGGGAGAAACAAGACACAGCGGCCAGTCTTCTTAAATCCTAGTGTTGACAGAGAAACAAGCTGCCCTCCCCCTATCCTTTTGGTCAACAAGGCTGAGGATGCTCTCCCCTCCCACTAGCCCGGCCCTCCACTGCTCCGCCTCGCCCACAGGTGCTCAGCGTGGCCGTGACGCACACCTTCCAGATTGCCAAGGCCCGCGCTCAGCTTGGCTACGCGCCGGACAAGTTCAGCTTCGCCGACGCAGTGGAGCGATATGTGCAGACCACGACCCAGCAGCCCCGTGGCTTCACCACGCTGACGCTCCTGCGGCTCCTGCTCCTGCTTCTGGGGCTGCTCGGCCTGCTGGGCCTGACCCTGCACTTCCTAGGGCTGCAGCCTTTGCAGACCGCAGTGCAACGCCTGTGATCCCGCCTCCGATCCCCGGCCACGCCCACGTATGGCTCTCTGAGTTTGTACCTGGCTTTGACCTCCTGAGTTAGGCTCGCCCCTGAGTCCTGGCCACGCCCCCATTCCTGGCCACGCCCCGGCCCCACCCTCTAGCCTTGTATTAGTCCTCGTGTTTGGGCTCACTTTCTCTGCTCCGCCCCCCGAGTCTCAGCCACATTTCCCTACCTTTGGCTTCCTAATCCAACTTCTTATTCTTCTCCGGGGCTGGGCGAGGCGGTTGATGAAGTCCCAGCCTCCCAGCCTGCTTCTCCTTCCCAGCCATTTCCAGGCTCCTAACCAGTCCAGCCCTCCCCTCCCTATATCTCCCGGTTTTTCCTGCTCTGGTTTCGCCCCTTCTGCCTCCACCCGTACGCTGAAGCTCCAATATGGTTGCTTCTTTAGGGACAGACCCTACTCCTCCCTCTCGCTCTGTTCCCTTCCAGCCGGGTTTTCGCCGTTGGTCCAAGTGGATGACGTTCTGGTTGGTAGAGTCTAGAATTGGACCTGTCTTCTGCTGCTTCTGGGGACAGTGGGACCTCCTCCCTGCCATGGCTTCTTTGAGTTTGTCCTGATTTTGACACAGATTGTGTGTTGATTAGCTGGGGAGGGATACCCAGGCCAACTTGGTGTCTTTGGGTTCTCGGTTAATGAGTGGAAATGACTCAGCACAGTAAAAGGTTTCAGTACCAGAGGGGCAAGGGGGAAAAAATTGCAAAAGAAAATTGAATGTCTCATAAAGGTACCAATGTAATAGACAAAATAAGAGTTTGGCTGATATTTTATGATTTAGAGTTGTGTTCTTGTGTGTGGAATCAGGATGTCGTTCCTGAAGCTGTCTACCCTATTTTTGCAGACAGCATCTTTCTCTTTACTTTGGAGCTTGGAGTGGCTGGGCTGGCCAAGAAACCCTAGGGATCCACCCTGTCTCTTGTTTCCCTGCCCTGGGATTGCAAGCATATGCCACCACACCCAACATTTTATATGGGTGCAGGAAGTCGACTTCAGGTCCCCATCCTACGGAGCCGTCTCCCCAGCATCCATATTTTATGACTTAGTATCATTTGTATTTTTTTCTCTTTTTTAAAATGTATTAAATTTTTTTCATTTATTTTGCATCCGGACCGCAGTTTTCCCTCCCTCTTCTCCTCCCATTTCTTCCCCCTGGCCTCCTTTCTGCCTCCTCCCCCAACCCACCACTCCTCAGTCTCCCTTTCAGAAAGGGTAAGGCCTCCTATGGGAGCCAACAAAGCATGGCATATCAAGTTGAGGCAGGACCAAGTTCCTCCCTCTGCATCAAGGCTGGGTGAGACAACCCAGCATGGGGAATAGGTTCCCAGTCACTTGTATTTCTTGATGGGTAGTGGTGCTCACTATCACCTTTATGAGTTTAAGGCCACGGTCAGTCGTTCCTGCTCTCCACGGAAACTGCACCTCCCTGCCATCGTGTTGTGGATCCCAGAATAACAGTGTGTAAACAGATCTAACACATCTATCTATCTATCATCTGGTGCACACGTGGCATTAGCTGAGCAAATACTATGGACCCTAGCAGAGAGCAAAGTAACTGCTTAGCCTCTGGTGGATGGAAGAGAAGGCACTCACTAGTCAACCTTCATAGGTGGTGTCCCTCACAGTGTGTGTCCCTGTTTGGTAAATAAGGAAGACTGTTGTGTAAGAGCTTTAAAATACACTCGGCAGAATTGTATGTGTGTATATGTATTTTTTAAATCAATAGTAGTCGTTTCTATCTGTTTAGTGCCCAGCACCTGCAGGAACTTGCATTTATACGGCCTTATTTATTTCTTTATTAAAGCCACCCATACAGGAGGATTTGTCACTGTCGATTTAAAGAAGAGGCCAGGACTAGCTTGAAGTATCAGAGGATAAGGGTTTCTGCACTGTAGCTGCGTTTCCCTAGGCCCTGTGGGGAAGGTACCACTTGGTTATGTCGATTGCAGCCTGACTGTTCCAGGGTCTGGAGTTGAACTCTGGGGTCTACCTCCCTACAAATCTCAAGCCATTTGAGGTGGCCATCATTCTTAATCTAACTGTTGCTATGATAAAATACCCTGACAACAACTTAAGGAAGGATTTATTCTTCAAGGCATTTTCATCCGAGAGTTTTGTGATATCTACTTCCAAAATGTCTCTTTCCCACTCCTTCGATTCTAACTGCCACCACCGTATTACAAACCACTGTCCTTTCTCTGACAGGACTGAACGCCCCTGCTGGATTTTCTGAATCCCAAACTAGAACGTGCCACTCACCAGCCTGAAGCCTGCTCATGGTTTCCCATTGCCCTCTGAGTTCAAAGCCTGAACCACGTTCATGGCCTCATCTCCTGCTCTCTGTCCCCTCTTCCTCCACGCAGTGACCCTAACTGCTTCCACAACCCCTCCAGCTCTCCAGGCTCTTACTGGCCTCTGGGTTTTCTGGACATCTTTCTCTCTCTCACCTTCAGTGTCCAATTTCAGGTCCAGCTAAATGTCACCTCTTTGTTCCCAGAGCCAGGTAAGGACACTGCAGTGCAGAGCATGACTCACGTGTAACTAAATGATGATGTTCAGCATACCTGTCTTGTTCTCTCCTGAAACCTCACCGCGAGCTGGGTTTCTGGCTCAGAGTAGTTGTTGGATAAATAAAGCATCGGGGGAGCCACTAAACCAAGCCTACAGACCACGTAGGAGAATAAATAAAGCTGAGACCTCAAGATTGGCATTCCTACGTGGAGCTTCACCCCAACAACCCAGCCCTCCCTAGTCACCTGACATCTTTCCACCAATAGAGATTAACGGGTGTCAGCCAGACCCGGAAGGGCCCGTTTCTAACTCAGGTCACCCATAACCATCTTTGCCCTTGGCAGAGACCCTCGAAGTATGAACTAAGACCCAAACCCCCTGTTGGGAATTTGCATGGAGTCCCAGACCCTAAAAGGGGGGAGGGGTTTTGTTTTGCTTTGTGTTTTGTTTTTTAGGGAAGAGAATTAGTCAAGAAAGAGGTTTGTGGACCATGCTAGAGACAGGGGCACTTCTTCCGTTTTACTGTTTTTTCTTCATCTTATGCTTTTAAAAATGAGTTTCAGAGGGAACGAAACAGAGAGGACAGAGTCAAGAGCATACAAATGGAGAAAATAAAAGCTAGGGATGTGGCAGCGGTGGGATTCGAACCCACGCCATCGAAATGACTGGAGCCTAAATCCAGCGCCTTAGACCACTCGGCCACGCTACCTCCCGCTCGTAAGCAGCGCCATTCAGAGTATATCAGTGTGATGACGTAGTGCGTTGTGCCTTGCAAGTCCCGCCCCTGGGTGTTTCTGAGCCTAATGTGAACTCAACCTTTCTGCACGAAGTGGCATCCGCCGTCGGTCTCCCGACGCTCTGGTTTCAGGCAGGGACACGAAGTAGGAAAGTACCAGTACAAAGGAAAGGCCAGTCCCCGCGTGTCAACCCTAGATCGCAGCGTGGGAGTTTTGCGGTTTTTTTTTCCATGGACGTGATGCTGCCTGCGGACACCTGGGGGCAGTGCTGCGCCGCCGCGTCCCGCCGCTCTACTAGGCGGGGCCGACGCCCGGGAACCCGGCTTGCACCTAACTCAACCTGCGGCCTCAGGCACTCCTACTTGGGTCTGTAACCTTCGGTCAGGGCCCATGGCCGCGCAGTGTCCAGCACCAGCGCTGGATCTTCTATTGATGTGGGCTCCTTCGTTCTTATTATTACATTTTACAGAGCGAGGAAAAGACCTGACAATTTGTGCCAGGCTAGCGTTCTCCCGTCTCTCAAGCCCCACTTGGATGCTGACTATTTCAGTTGTTTTTAGGAAAACAAAGTAACTAGAGCGTACCTCCTAGCAAACCTTCGTTTTCTGCCGGTCAGAATTCTGAAGATCGGCTTGAAGTCTTTAAAACAAAATGTAGTTTAAACCGTTCTTCTCTTCTGATATCCCCAAGTTTGATACTTCTTTCTCAGCGGTGTTAAACCCTCCAAGTTTACTTTTTGCAAATTTTATACTTAAATAGGGTCGTCCATTTCCTTGCAATGTTTAGGGAAGCTAACAAACAAAACTACCATAAAGAAAGATGGGTGGGTATGCTAACACCTCCCACACCACACACCACCATCAGAGGGGTGTTCACACCCCAATCCCCAGCGTTGTACGTTCAGCTATGATTGAATTACAGAACTTTGTGAGCGGAGAGCCGATTCAGGAGTGTAGATTCACAAACCTGTAATCCCCACAACGTGGGTGGGAGCAGTAGGATCAGGAGCTCAAGGTCATCCTTGGCTGCATCCCTAATTAGAGACTCCAAGACTTGTTAGAGACCTTCTCTCAAAAAAATAAGGATGGGGAAACTAGGCTAGATTATTCAAGAGGCCCTGAAGAGAGAGATGAGGAACCACAGGAATGGAATTGTGAGGGAGCAGAGAGCCAAAGACTCATCAAAGAATATAAGTGCCCTTTTCTAAGCTTTGTATATTTATTCACTGGGGGTGGGTGCACACCAATGCTCACGTAGAGAGCAAAGGACAACTTGGAGGATTTGCCTTTTCCTTCCACTATGTGGGTTCCAGGTTGTCATGCTTAGCAGCAAGCACCTTTATCTACTGAGCCATCTCCCCAGCCCCTGAGAACTGATTCTCCCCTGGAACCTCCAAAAAGGAACAGGAGGTGTTTGACGCCTTGATTTTAAGAATTGTCTTCCAGAATGATTTGAGCAACTCAATTTGAAGTGATTTGTTAAACTAATACAGCAAAGTATTAAACAAGTAACCCCCCGACTTGGAAACTATGGAGACTAAGAAGCTATGTGGCCTAGGGAAACTTGCTGTTAGGGATAGCAGAAATAGCAGCCACCTGACGGCATTTGCGGTGAGGATTTGCTTTTTTTGATTCCACACACTATTTCATAGACCCATGGTGTGTCAGACATCCATCCGGTCCCCTCAGAGAATGAAGCCGTGTGTGTGTGTGTGTGTGTGTGTGTGTGTGTGTGTGTGTGTTCACCTGTGTGTGCAAGCACCAGAGCTCCGCATGGGGTGTCTTCCTCTATCATTCTCCTGTTGAGACAGGACCTCTGGCTGAACCATGGCCAAACTAGCCAGTGAGCTCCAGAGACCCTCCATTCCACCCGCCCCCATCACCAGGATTACACTCACCTGCCTCATGTCTGGGTTTCTACAAGCGTGCAGGGGGTCAGAACTCCAGCCCCGAACCTTGTACAAGTACTTTCCTGAGGGAGCCATCTCCTCAGACCCTGAAGAAGTTTTTTGTTTGCTCTTTTCATTGTTTTGTTGTTTGCTCTTTTACTTAAGACTAGGTTTTTCTATGAGGCTCTAGTTTTCCCAGAACTTGGTCTGTGGAGCGAGCTGGCTCTCAAACTCCGAGATCTGCCTCCTGAGTGCTGGCATTAAGGGAGTGTACCACAACTGCCAGCCTCATTGTTTTTAATTGTGTGTGTTTGTGTATCTCTGTGTAGGTTTATGTGTGTGAATGAAGGTGTCTGCAGAGTCCAGAAGTAGGCACTGCATTCCCCTAGAGCTGGAGTAACAGACAGTTATGAGCTGCCGGATGGGGATCCTGGGAACCAAACTCTGCCAGGACAGTATGTGCTCTTAACCACTGGGTCATTTCTTCAGCCTCCCTGAAGACATTTTTAAAGATCAAATGTGGCAACACATGCCAAGCACTGAGAGGCATCCCCATCCCAGGGATCTGAGCAATCCTCTGCCAAGTGTACCTCAGGATCCTCACCACAGTTCTATGAGAGTCTATGAACACCTTCTCTTCCTGATGCTCAAGAAGGTATTAATAGGCAGGCCTCTCATCCCAGGAAGAAATTGGACACTGGTAGGATGTCAACTCCAGGGAAACAAGCAATAGTTTTTAGTTGCCCAATGCCATATCTTCAAGACTGAGGACAGTGTTGACCAAAAGAATATTGACTGAGAAAATATGGGTTTGGTTTTTTTTTGTTTTGTTTTGTTTTGGTTTTTGGTTTTTTTGAAACAGGGTTTCTCTGTGTAGCCTGAAGAGATCCACCTGCCTTTGCCTCCTAAGTGCTGGGATTAAAGTCATGTACCACCATGCCTGGAGTTTTTTATTTGCTCATTTTGGGGTTTTTTGGGGAGGGAGTTGCTTTTTTAAGTGTGTGTATGTGTGTGTGTTCTGTCGATCAAACCCAGGGTCTCCTACAGGTTAAACACACAATTTACCACTAAGCTACAACACCCCTGCCCTGGTTTTTTACTCTCAGTGAAGGGCGATCCATCTGAATCCATTGACCTTTGAGCTCAAAAACAGAGGCAAACATTTCTGCTCAGAGCTGCCCATCCTAAGTGCTAACAGAATTACTGTCTGGACATGGCCAGGCCGTGGCCTGCCCTTCTGGACCAGCACCCTCTTCTGCGGCCACAGGAAGGCACAGAGTTCTCTTTATGTAAGCTATCTCCCCAAAAGAACTCAGAGCATATTTACACACACACACACACACACACACACACACACACACACACACAGGAGAGAGAGAGAGAGAGAGAGAGAGAGAGAGAGAGAGAGAGAGAGAGAGAGAGAATCTAGCTCAAGTCAGAGTTTATTCTGTACCTGCTAGGCCTGACCCTACAAAAGCAGGCTTTAGGGAGGCACAGCTACTTCTCAAGGTGTTCAGGATCTGCTTGCCTCCAATTCCAACCCCAGAGAGGCGAAGGCCTCTGTTTGCTCCCACCCAGGCTCTCTCCAGCATCCTCGGCTCCCAGCTGGCCTCCCCCATGCCTGCTGACCATACTTCTCTGGTGATTTATGCCTTGGATGGAACAGCAAGGGCAGATCAAATGCAAAGCCAGCCACAGCCAGGGAAGGGTGGGGAGGCCACAGAAGCCAGGGCAACCAGGCTCTGTTTAGTTTTGCGGGAGTTTCTGTTTCTAAGTGACATTTAAAAATAACTGATGTAAAAGTAATGCGTTCCTTAGCAAAAACTGGAGCAAAGAAAGAAAAGCATAGATAAGATAAAGTCACTGTTTATTTCCCTACCTCAGTCTCTGCCTCCTCTTTCATATAAAGAAAGCTGGTTTCTAAGCTTGAATTGTACTGCAACTCCTAAGTTTTTAAAATGCCCAATCCTATGTGTAAAGTTAAAAGAGTAAAAGAGAAAGCCTTCCTCTACCAGTGAGGCTCACCACAAAAAAAAAAAAAAAAAAAAAAAAAAACTGGCCTGGATTAGAGCTGGAAGCCCCACCCCGAGAACACCCTAAGATAGGAGAGGAGTCATTTCCTGGACTCTGCCAGTCTTTTTATAAAAACTGTCTCAGGGCTGGAGAGCTGGCTCGGCTCTTGTGAAGAACACTTGCTGCTCTTACAGAGGACCCAGGTTCAGTTCCCAGCGCCCACGTGGTAGTTTGCATCCATCAAAAAACTCCAGGTCCAGGAGACCCAACCCTGTCTCCTGACCTCCACAGGCAATGGGCATGCCCGTGGAGCATACAGTCAAGACACATAAATTATCTTTAAAAAAGTTTAAAAACTGTGTCTTACTATGTAGCCATATAGCCCAGGCTGGTCTTGAACTAGCAATCCTCATGCTTCAGAATTTTTACTTGTTATTTATTTGTATGTATTTAGGCATTTTCTACATAGTGAGACACCATTTTTTTTTTTTTTTTTTTTTTTTTTTTTTTTTTTTTTTTTTTTGGTTTTTCGAGACAGGGTTTCTCTGTGTAGCTTTGCGCCTTTCCTGGAGCTCACTTGGTAGCCCAGGCTGGCCTCGAACTCACAGAGATCCGCCTGGCTCTGCCTCCCGAGTGCTGGGATTAAAGGCGTGCGCCACCACCGCCCGGCAATAATAGTGAGACACCATTTTTAAACTTTTGTTTTTAAATATATTTTTTGCTTTTTATGCGGTGTGTCTGCATGTATGTCTGAGTACCACCATGCTGCCTGGTGCCAGCAGAGGATGTCAGATCCTCTGGGACTGCAGGGACAGTTGTTAGCCACCAGGTGGGTGCTGGGAAAATAAACCTGGATCTCTCGGAGGAGCAGCCAGTGTTCTTAATGGTTAAGCCATCTCCTCAGCCCCCCCCACCCCCCACCCACCCCTCCCACCACCACCACCACCACCCACCACCCACCCCACCCCGCCTCAGCTTCTTGAGTTCTGGAAATACAGGCATGTCTGTCACATTCAGCTCCATACATAATTGTTTATTTTTTTTAATGTGGGCATATATTCTAATTTTTTTTAATTACAGTAATTAATTTGTGTGTGTGCATCTATGTGTAGGTATATACATGCTACTGTGTGTGTGTTGAGACCATCTTGCAGAAATTAGTTATCTCCCACCACCAGGATTGACTCAGGCTTATTTGTCAGGCTTGGCAAATGAATGCCTTCACCTCCTGAGCCATCTGTGGACTCCCCAGTTCCTCTGCATATTCCCTTTACCTTTAGGCATATAACAGAGGGGTTGCTAGGCTCTATAGCAACATACAAATATCTAAGGAATACCTGGAAACATGCTCACCATCGTTATCTATTTAGGAAGTGGGAATCAAAAATGTAAATCCAGCTGGGAGCAGCGCTCCAGCTCTCTATGGCTGTTCCCAGGGGCTGATCTTTCAGAAGGGCAGGCCAGACTGGGGGAAAAGGTAAAAGTGAGCTGTCATGTTGGGCAGCTCCAGGCAGAAGCATTTGCCTCTCTGAGTTCATGTGGCAACATGGGGTTTTAAACAAGAAAGTCAAACTTACCTGATGTTGTGGGGCATGTCTTTAGTCCCAGCACTCAGGAGGCAGAGGCCAGTCTGGTCTACATAGTGAGTTCCAGATGTAGAGAGACCCTGCCTCAAAAGAAAAGAAAGAAAGAAAAGAAGGAAGAAAAAGAAATGAAAGAAAGAGAAAGACAAAACAAAGTCCAACTTTTTGCAGGGAATATTCATGCTGACAACAGTGTTCAGGTCTGAAGGACTGATTTCCCCTGCAAGAACAGGATTTACTGCTCTCAATCACCACAGAGCCAAGGCTTACAGGACAGAAGGGTCAGAATATATCCAGATCTGGGCCAAACCTTGCCTCTATCGTTACTGTGTAAGCCTGGAAAAGTCACATTTGTAGCCCCAGTGTTCTTTGTACGAAGTGGAGTGCAGTAAGGTTGTGATGAGAATTTAAGGAGTATTACTGCCTGTGTGTGAGGTCCCTTTCTGTACAGTAAGGTTGTGATGAGAATTTAAGGAGTATTACTGCCCGTGTGCTAGGTCCCTTTCTGTACAATAAGGTTGTGATGAGAATTGAAGGAGTATTACTGCCCGTGTGCTAGGTCCCTTTCTGTACAATAAGGTTGTGATGAGAATTTAAGGAGTATTACTGCCTGTGTGTGAGGTCCCTTTCTGTTACCAGTTACAATGCCACAGTACCATTCCTAGTTGGGTTTTTGTTGCTGTGATAAAACACCATGATCAAAAGCAACCTGGGGAGGAAAGGATTTATTTCAGCTTACAGCATACAGTCCATCATGAAGGGAAGTCAGGGCAGGAACCTGCGGGCAGGAACGGAAACAGAAGCCACAGAGGAACGCTGCATACTGGCTAGCTCTGCTAGGCTTGCTCAGCCTACTTTCTTATAACACCCAGGACCACCTGCCCAGGGTGGCACTGCCCACCGTAAACTGGGCCTTTCCAATCACTAAGAAAATTACACATAGGCCATCTCTTGAAGGTATTTTCTCAATTGAGGTCTCCTCTTTCCAGATGAGACATGTTTGGGGCAAACTGACAAACATAAACAGCACAGACTGGGTGATTTTCAAGACAGTGGGTTTATCAGGATGGTAGCTTAGTACACAGAGGCAGGAAGCTGACTGGGAGGTAGAGGTCAGTGTGTCTTAAACAAAATATGCAGTGTAGTTAGGGTGGGGGTGGGGGGACTGGAGAGATAGCTTAGGGGTAAAAGCACTGACTGCTCTTCCAGAGGACCTGGGTTTGATTCCCACATCCACGCCGCTCACAGCTGTCTGTAACTCCAGTTCCTGAGGATTAGATATTCTCAGACGAAACACTCACACATAAAATACGTAATTTGTTGTTTTTGTTTGGCTTTTGGTTTTTTCCAGTTGGTTTTCTCTATGTAGCTCTCCATGTCCTGGAACTCACTCTGTAGCCCAGGCTGGCCTCAAACTCAGAGATCCACCTGCCTCTGCCTCCTGAGTGCTGGGATTAAAAGTATGCACCACCACCTCTTGACAAACTAATTTTTAAAAGGTGTATTTTGACTTATGGTTCTGAGGGTGCAAAGTGGAGAGGACACACCTGGTGTTTGGGCTGGCAAAACCCCAAGGTGATCCAGGTCTTTAGATCTTTAATCTGAAGGCCCAGATCACATAAGCCTGTGGTAGAACAGGTGCTCCAGAGTCAGGGTCTATTGCCAGTGGTCTTTATTAAGATCAGATAGCTCACCACCTTTCCTGGCTGTGTTCCTGTACAAGACACCTTCCTAAGCCTCAGTCCCATGGTCTGTACGACAGGGCAAGTGACGCCTGCCTATCTTTAGAGCTGACATTCGGCTGGAGGGACAAACAGCTCAAAAAGTGCAGCTGTTTAGATTTTTACTTCTAAAGTATGCAGAAGGATATGACATCAAAGTATCCACGGCTGTTACCACTGGTTTCCAGTCTTCACATCTTCCCGTACTCCCTTCCATTCATTATGTTCATTTGAAACAGGCTTCACTATGTAGCCCAGGCTGGCCTTGTATTTGCCATCCTTTGGGGACTGCACGGGTCCACCACCTTGCGCAAGTTCCCACAGATTAAGCACCTAATATGTGCCATGTCCTAGGCTCAGAGTTAAGAATACTGTAACTTTTTTTTTTCTCTCCAGAGAGTCCAGGAAGGCCTGATGACAATATTAATTAAAAATTACACAAGTACTTGCAATTGTCAGGCGTGTCTAAACCTTAAAAATTAGCTTATCACAAATTTGGATTCATCATGGCATTTTTCAACAAAATTTTTGTTTCTCCCCCTTCTTGTGAAGTGTCGTAAGTTTCTTCAAAGCAGAAGTCGGAAAATCCGAAGATTTTCTGGTAAAGTATTTTAGGTTACGCTCGGCACATTCTGCCACGGAGCCCGGTCCTGGGTCTGGAAGACCAGAGACTCACACTGCGGAGTAACCGGCTTTAGACCCAGACTCTCAGGAAGTGTTCAACAGGCGGGGGAGCCAGGAGACAAGTGGCCGCTGCAGGGAGGTGACGGCCACCCGGAGGCGGTCACGTGAGCCGAGGCGTGCGCCCCGTGCGTCAGTCCCGCCCCTGCTCGGGTCCTAGCAGCCGCTTCAACCCCAGTCCCAGTCCCAGCTGCAGCCGCATCCCCAACTCCAGCTCGTGCTCCGCTCCAGAGCTCGGACGTCTCCACGCGTCCCACCGCGGCTTCCGGAGCCTGGCTCTAAATTGCCTGAGCTCGTGCCCCGCGATCATCCACCGCCCTGCACTCTGGAGCGCGCGGCCGCGAGCCTCTGCAAGCTACTCGGGATCCTTGCGACCGTGGGCAGCGGCTGCCGCCTCTGTCCCCCTGCGGGAGGTAGGTGAAGCTGCCGTGCGGGACTGGATGGGGAGCCGGGCCTGCGCGCCCCGCTGCAGCGGCTCCCCGAAAGGCAATTGGGGCACTTCTCCGGTTGCCAAGCTCCCCCGGGGCGCCGTATTTGCGCCTGTAAAGTAAGGGATGAAAGACTATGGCAAGCGTTGGGCGCCGTTCTGGCTGTACCAGGCAGCGCCTGAAGGCCTCCGCCCGGGTCTTCTCTATGTCCCAGAGAGCCTACCTGTCCCTTGAAAGACCCAAGCCGCATTCCCCTCACCCAGTCCCTACACCGGAGGCCTGTGCGGTCCTCAACTCCTGGAACCTCAAGGTCTGTGCAGTATACGCCCTTGTTGGTTGAGGGAGTTGGGGTGTTGGCAGGCATTGGAGACATGTGCGCCAAAGGGCTGAGCATTAATATGCAGTTGGTGGCGCGGGGGCGGGAGCCTCCGGGGTAAGCCCTGGCCAAGAGCTAGTGTTAGCTAGGGAGATTGCGGGAAACCTGCCCAGCTGCGCCCAGAGTGAGGCCGATCGCGTGTGTTGGGGAGCAGTGAGGTCTGGCTTGGGGATGCTGTTCCCTGGGGGCGTATTTCTGGTTCCTCTATGATGGAGCGTTCCCTGTCTTGGGGCCACAGAACTAAGAAAGCTGATTTTACAGAGGAGAAAACCGAGCTCTGGAGAGGTCTCTAGACTCCCCCAGAGGCTAGGTAGGGAATGTAGACTAGGTGTGTGCAGGGGACTAAGAGTGAAGTTTCGGGAAGACTTCCCTGAGGAAGGGGTGTTTGAGCTATATGGAGAAAGCAGAGGGCCCAGGCCGTGCTCAGACGTCGACCTTAGACTCTGTTCTTCTCTTTTCTCTGCAAGAGTTCCTGGGAGAGGAAGGCGCGGGAGCTGGAGATGGCGAGAGGGCTTCCACTTCCCCTGGGAGTCTTTGTTCCAAAGAATGGGGTCCCACTCGGTTCTTTGGAGGGTCTGAGCGCCTTAGCTGTGCCTTTCCTGAATGGCCCTACCTCGCTGTTCCACACACAGGATATTTTCAAACCTCTCTCTCATCTTGCCCTGGTCAGACTCGAGCCTAGAGGTCTTGACTTCCACCGGGCTAGCAGCTGTTAATTCCCACCTGGGAACTAGCTGCCTGGAGGAACCGGAGCATGCAGAGCAGGATCGAGGTTCAGGCTCCTTTTCTGCTCTAATTCCTGTTGTGAAGGAGAACGTCAGGATGGGGGCAGAGAAACCAAGTCCTAACAGCTGGGCAGACGGATGGGGGGGGGGGGGAGAGCTTCAGGTGGAGGAGATGAGGTGTCCTGTTGAGGCAGCTGCAGGAATCATTTGAACCCAGACGATCCCAGGTTACCACAGGGTCTACAAAGCTTGTTGGATGAGGGTCTGTTGGGGGGGGGGGGTGTGTGGCAGGCTCCAGTCGCCAGCACTTGCTCCTGAAGTGAAGGGGGAAAGAGCTGCTAGATCATGAGGACTAAGTTGCCCTCACCACATATCTGGCGGCTCACCCGTGCCTGTGGCGCCATCTCCAGGGGGTCACCAGCAGCACACACACACACACACACACACACACACACACACACACACACACAGGATTTGACTAAACTCTCGAAGCCGGCTTCAGAGGAAGGAAAGGGTGAATTGCTGGCACAGTAGCTCAGAGAAGCATTTCACAGTCTGAAGAGCCAGAGGTGAGAGTGGGTTTGGGTTCTAACTTTTGGGCACATCCTCGACCCCCTCTGCGCAGCCTGCTTGCCTCTGATTGCTGGACCACGCTGGAGTTTCATTTAGTCGGTCTGGAGTGAGGTTCCCAATTTGCATGTCTAAGAAATTCCCAGGGGTGGCTGCTAGCCGCTGCTGGGTTTCCTGGTTGAGGAAGATGGACATTAACAGTCCCTGAGTTGGGCCAACATTGGTTTCAAATCCAACTTCCCAGCCTTGTTGGCTGTGTGATTATAGGGAAGGCACTAAATCTCTCTGTCCCTCAGTTTTCTCAACTGTAGAATGAAGCAAACAGTGCCTGCCGGGGGATCAGTGGGTGGTATGTAGAGTGAGTAGAAAATTTCTTAATAAAGAAAAATGAAAAGAAAAATATAAAAAAAAACAAAAAACAAAAAACAAAAAAACAAACCAGCGCCTGCCTCCAGGGAGTCGGAGGCCACAGATGTGGTAGAGGAGTGCAGCACTTGACCAGGAGACAAGCTGGTGATCAGTTGCAAAAGGAGAATAGCTTGGAGCAGGTGCTTGATGGAATCAAGTGTGCTGTGCAATGCCAGTGTGCTAGGATTCTGTGTCAGGGAGCGGAACCCTTGCCCTCCATGAAGCGCAGGGAGGGTACACAGCAGGTGACCTGTATAATGACATGGAAGTGACATCTGCCTGCACTTGCCAGGGTGTAGGAAATGAGCAGCCGAGTGGGCCTGGAAGCAGTGCAAAGGTATTTAGGTTATTTCATTGGCCTGAATCACATGGTCTCACCGAGGCATTTAGGAGCTGCTGGGAGATACGGTCACCGGCTGGGCCCATCCAGGCTGCTCTAGGTGGCACCCAGCTTGTCCATGATATCTTGAGCACTGGACTCATCTCTCAGTTTCTTTGGAACAAAAGAACTCCCCCCAAAAAACAGGCCTGGGGATGTGGTCCAGTTGGTAGAGTTCTTGCCAAACAGGCACAAAGCCCTGGGTTCCACTCTTAGCCCTCATAAAACCAAGTATGGTGGGTTTATGCCCATAATCCCAGAACCCAGGAGACAGATGCAAGAAAATCAGAAGTTCAGAGTCATTCTCCTACACAGGGAACTGGAGGCCAGCCTAGCTACGGAAGATCCTGTCTCAAAAGAAAAACAAAAACCACAGACAAACCCATAATCAAAACCTCAAGATGGGCTGCATGGTGTATCCCTTGACTGGGCCTTGAAGCACAGGGTTCTGCTCTTAGGAGTGGACCTTGTCCTAATCAACAGACGTAAAGGGGCAGACTGTGATAGCCTGTGCCTGGACCCCCCCACCCCCACCCCTGTGGTACCATTACTGTGACTCAGACACTTTATTGCTTTGTGCTGTGTGTTTCTGAGGGAGAAGGGGGAACAGCATCAGGCATCAGAAGTAAGGCATCAAGTGAGGGTCATTAATATCCCGAGCCTCGGCATGCACTAAGGACTCACAGATTAACTGTCAACTGTTAAGAGCAATAGTACTTTATGTCAGAGTAAAAGCACCGAGATGTCGGAACTGGTCTCCTCCATCAGATTGTATGTCTCCTACTTTCCAGGCCCAGATCGGTCGCTTTCCACAAGAGTCTGCCTTCTCCCTGCCCTCACACCCACAGGTTCTGCGGCTTGGAGTGTTTTACCCGCTGGGGCCAAACCTGTCTGTTCCTTTCAGGCTTGGCTCTTACCTCCCCCAGAGGGCCTTCCCTGGGCCATTTCCTTGCCTGAAAATCAGCAGACAGTGAACAGTGACTACCCCAGGGAGACCAACCCCCCAGCCCCACCGTGCCTAGCGCAGGATTGGTGCTGGAAATGCCAGCTGCTGTTCCATCCTGACCACCCCCACTCTGCCAGACACCCTCCCCCACTACTTCTTCCCAGGTCCTGCCTAACAAGTCCTGTTCCACCCAGAGGCGCAACAATAACAACCCCTCTAAAGAGGTCCACATCCCAGCCCTGCGAAGGTGTGTGGCCTTATGCAGCAAAAGTGACTTCTCAGAGGGGAGAGAGACATCGTCCTGGATTGTCTTACTGTACCACAGGATCCTTATAAAGAGGAGGTAGATGCCAGATGTGGTCGCACACACCTTTAGTCTCAGCACGCTGGAGGCAGAGACAAGCGGATCCTTGAGTTTGAGGCCAGTCTGGTCTACAGAGCAAGTTCCAGGACTACACAGAGAAACCCAGTCTCCAAAAAAAAAAAAAAAAAAAAAAAAAAAAAAAAAAAAAAACAGTAAATAAGTAAATAAAGAGGTAGAAGATGACGACTGAGGAAGCAGGCACTCTGGATAGAAATATTTAGGCTTAGGTGTTAGCTCAGGGTTAGATGGCTTGCCCTGAACTCTGTCCTCAACTCTGGGAAGGAAGGAGGGAGGAAGAAGGATGGGAAGACAAGAAAGGAAGCAGGAACAGACCCTTGAAGACTCCAGGCTGCTGGTTCTGAAGGAGGAGTCCTAGAACTCCTGCCCCCGCCCCCAGTCCCCAGTTGTGAGACACAAACTTGGGTCATTTGCATCAGCAGCTACCAGATGCTCACCTGACTAGAACAGGCTCCAGCCAGGGCTGTTCCACTCCATCCTGGCTCACTAGTAGGTAGAGATCACTGAGGCCGCTAAATGTTTGATGTCCCACGGGCCATGTTGCCCTGTAAGAAAGAATTGTACTAGCTAGCTCATTGCCAATAGCACAGAGGCCTGGAGACCATGCTCAGTGGGGAAGAGAGCTTGCTGGGTAAACATAAGGACTGAGTTCAGATCCCAGCAACCGCACTGGGATGTAGCCAGGCATGATGGGATGATTCCTGGGACTTGCTGGCTGCTTGCTCCAGCCTCATTGAGAGACCCCATCTCAAAGATAAGGTGGTGTATGATAGAGCAGGACACTCAGCGACTTCTGACCTCCATGTACGCGCGCGCGCGCACACACACACACACACACACACACACACACACATACCCTCCTCATTCTCCACACATTCTACAGGGACAGAGACATCAGCTTCCTGGCTGGCAGGAACAGCAACCTGCTTGGAAGGCCGAGGGCTAAGTCAATGTCCATTCTGCTGAAACGCAAGGGCTGCAACCTGGACCCTGCTCACACAAACCTGCCATTGTGCAAGAGTTCTTTGTTTTAAAATCAAAATGTTAATGACATTTTAGAGTACAGAGCAGAAAAGATTGACATTAAGGCTTCAATGAGCATCCTGCACAGGAGGGCTTTGGATTTTAGTGTTTGATTGTCTTCTAGGCGCTGGCTTTTGTGTCTATCCCCGGGACGTGGTGTACTCCTGGCTGGTCGCACCAGGGATACGGCGTGCCTCGCTTCTCAGGATGCGCTCTGTGTTTACACGGCCTTCTCTGTGGTCAGGCCGTGTGACTGTTCTCACAAGAGGCATGGTGTCTCACCCCTCCAGCTGCAGTCCAGAGCGCCAAGCCTGGCAAAAACCATCCGGGCAGGTCGCAGGAATGAACTACAGAAAAGCTGGCCATCTCAGCTAGCATGTAAGACACTGAGGTGTTACCACCTGGGGAGTCAGTGACCTAGTGGCATGGTTGAGACCCCAAGAGGGAAAGCCAAATCATGAAAAAAAAATCTGGCCCAACAAGACCTTTGAGACAAACAGATATGAATTAAGTCCTAATTTGCCATGGCTCGCTGAGCAATGTTGGGCTGGTTACTTAATTCTTTTGATGCTCAGTTTCTCTGAAATTTATTCGCCTTATAGAGGGAAGCAGAGCAGGGGGTGTGGGGGAGGGCACGACAAGGAAAGGTGGCTAGGAAAAGCCTCTGTGGCCCAGTGGCTCGTCATTGTCACATGCCAACCTGCCCAGTGCAGCACCTGGCATGCAGCCAGCCCTTCGGTTGTATGATTCCTCTAATTTCTGGGAAAATCCTGTCAGGTAGAGGGCCACTGGAGCCCAGGCCTTTGCTTCTTTCTCATCCATCTGCAACTCCAAAGCCGCATTTTTCCTCTGACTCTTGGTGGCAGGAACTCATACTCTACTCTGAGGAAGGTACTGCCAATTCTGCTGGGCAGAAAGTTCCTGCCTGGCACCTGAAGGATCAGGCAGAGCCACCAGTGGGGGTGGAGGAAGCAGAGAGGATGGGGTTGGGGTGGGGCTAAGCCTTGTTGATCACATCAGGAAATCCACACAGAGATCTCAGGACATAGACGTCGGGTGTGATGGTGCACCCCCAGCCCAGTGCTGAGGACCCTGTGAGGCAGGACAGTCCAGGGTTCGAGAAGTAGATGCAATAGGAAACAAGGAGGACAGGAAAGTATATTGTTTGGACTTACGGTGATACCCACCAAGAGCACCCCTGGGAATAGCCGGAGACATCGCAGTTGCATCTAAGGATGGGAAGCTTTGCTGCTGTGCACAGTTACAAAGGCTCTTCACAGGAGTTGAGAAATGTGTGGTCTGTGTGGCATTATGAGTGGCCCTGATAGGAAAGGGGTGTTATTTTTTTATCAATGTGCTTCTGGAGAAGTCTTTTCTTTTTTCTGGTGCTGGGGATGGGGCCCAGGCCTTGTATATACTAGACAGTGGCTCTGTCACTGAGCTACAACCCCAGCACTCAAAATTAGTTATGTTTTTCTTTCCCTCTCCCCTTCTCCACTGGCCGCAAGCCCACACTTACACACAGTAGGTGAACACCATATCCCTTGTATATTAGGGACTTTTGTGTTTTTTTTTTTTTTGTTTTTTTTTTAGCACTTTGTGTATGAGTGTTTTGCCTGCATGTATGTATGTGTGCCATGTGAGTGTCTGGTGCTCCTGGAGGTCAGAAGAGAGAGTGTCAGATCCCCTGAAACTGGAGTCGCAGACAGTTAATGAGCCACATGACCTCTGAGCCAGTCACTGTGAACCGGCGTCTGAGCCATAATGATGCTAACCAATAATGATCAATCATAGAACACAGAAGTGCAGGTGTGGTCGGGCAGCTTGGATTCCAGCTCCTCTAGCCCCGTGTTCAGGGGTAGGAGCCAGTAGGTCTTGAGGGGCATGTGCACTCTTGTGTTTATAGTCGCCTGTGTGTCCTAGGCTGTGGGCAAACGCTGCCGGGCATATCCTGCACAGGCATTAGTCACAGCAGGACAGTGGCAGTGACTCTGGGACCCTGCAGCCTTTGCTGCCACACAAAGGCAGCCCTGGGCACTGAGGGTGAGCCCCCAGGAGATCCAGCGGCCATTGTGGTTTGTCCCTTGTCCTGGAGGCCCTTCTTTGGTCATTACAAGCATAATCATGTCGACGGCTGCCACAGGATCCCAGCATAGCAAGACACACAGAGAGGGGTCCTGGCTTCCAGAGAACAGCTGTTTCCCAAGGACCCCTGAGGGAGCTTGGTTTTGCTGCTTCCCAGATATCCAGGTCCACATCTGTCTGGGACCCAAGGCTCTGCCTCACAATTGACACAAATAAAGATGACTGTTGTTCCCGTGCCTCGGCCTGTGCTGGTGAGCTGACTGACAAGGTTACGATTCTACCTCCCCCATTGATGGCAGTGAGAAAGGAAGGGACGGAGGACTTGAGCTGGCTGTTCCCCCCCCCCCCAGAAACTTCTCCCCAGGTATATTGAGGCGGGAAGGGGAAATTGTGGGTGCCTAAGTGAGCAACTTCTGGAAAGTTCTCATGTCTTGTCAACTAGGGTCTCCTTCCTTGGATTTGGGAGTCCACAATAGATTGAGTTTGCTAGGAGGAGGCTGAGGGTCAGAACTGGAATTGGGAGCTGAGGTAAGGCCTGCTGGACTTTCTCAGTATCTGGAGCAAGCAATCTGACTCGCCCTAGGTACCTGTCTTCATGTGCAGAGGGGAGATCAAACCACCAAGCTACAACTCTGCACTAAGGCTA
The DNA here is from genome assembly GCF_004664715.2 of Peromyscus leucopus. Taxonomy (NCBI): domain Eukaryota; kingdom Metazoa; phylum Chordata; class Mammalia; order Rodentia; family Cricetidae; genus Peromyscus; species Peromyscus leucopus. Next base: position 83,876,882 of record NC_051063.1, on the reverse strand, counting down.
GTTTTCCTCATGTGTCCCTACCCAGGCATCTAGTCATAAGGAATGTGACCTTTTTATGCTATGGAAGAGAAAGCGTTGCTGGAGTCAATATAATTAGCAACTTGTGGTAAGGGGAAAAGGAAAAGTGCGATAGATCATCGTCGTACAAGGTTTTGATATCCAAGTATGGTGTTTGTGAATCCATGACGAGGATGCTGCCCCTTGATGGGAGACCTGTGTGTTGTGTTTGTGCCAGCCTCGGGGTGTGGCTGTACCTCATGGCCTAACACAGCTGCCTAAGCTCAAGAACCACAGCTGCATTCTAGCCAGGAGAACACAGTCTCCCCCTTAAACATCTTTCCTAAGGGGCCGAGGAGAAGGCTCGTTATGTAGAGGCGCCTGCAGACAAGCCTGCTGACTGTGTTCAGTCCCTGGACCCCACGTGGTAGGAGGAGACTCCGCTGGTGTCCTCTGACCTCCACATGAACTTTGTAGAGCGCCCCCAACCCCAATTAAACAAATATTACAACAACAACAACAAACCAACTCTCCCCTCGGGTTGTACACAGCCTTTCTGCTTCTGTTTCAGTAAGCTCCACTTGGGTGTATGGTGTTGTGAAAGCATTTCCACAGAACTGAAACTTCCCCTCTGCGGGGAGCAGCTCAGAAAGCTACAAGACTAATCAGGCTCCTCCTGAGGTTATGCAGACAGCGAGCAATTGCTGGGGAACAGACACTCTACAGGCAGCAGAGCCGCCCGCGAGGCAGGTCCGGAGCTCCAGGTTGCAGCTTTCCTGAGTCCTCACTGTCTGGGGCAGGCTTTAGATGAGCAGCTGCCTCCGAGTCCCGTCATCCGTGTCCCCCCCCCCCTGCAAATCTGTAAGTTTTCCCCTGTTGGGTCACCAAGCTGAACTTGGGAGGATCATCTCTTTTGTCTGTCATTACTGCCCTTTGAGGAGTGAACAGACAGTCCGCTTCTCCCCAGGAAACGTCTCACAGCTCATGGTCTTGCCGGGCTGTCGTCTGGAAAATGCAGCGCTTATCTGAGAGACTGTGTTCTTAGCTCTGTAGGAACAAACAGCTTTGACAGGTGACAGGTGCTGCCTCAGTTTCCTTAAGAGCAGATTCAGGACGTATTGAGACCCGCCAAACTGGGTTCAATCCATTCGGGATGTGTACCAAGTGCCTGCTGGGTATGAGGGAGGCATGGTGCCAGGCAGTCACAGCTGGTCCCCAGGGTCAGGAGAGTGTTTATCTCAAGGCATCTGTGAGCTAGCTGTGGAAGGCCACTTCCCACCACTGCTACCACTGTGGAGCAGTGGGGGAGGGGTGGTCAGGTAAGGATTAGGAGATGACTATGGCCAGATCACAGCACCAGAGCCCTGCCTGCTCCAATGGCCAAGTTCTGCATCTCAGCTCCAAGCCACACTGACTGGGGCCACAGCTGAATCTATTTAGCACGGCACCATCCTGGCTCCTGGAGCCACTGACCTGGTTGAGTCCGCTAGTAGTCTTGGGTGCCCCATTGTCCTGGTCTGTAAAGCGGACTGGGACAGAGCAGGCTCTGGGGCGAGGAGCTGCAAGCCCCAGAGAGGATCAGGTGGCTCTGGCATCTGTCCCAGGCTGGCCTGCTCTGAGGGTAAACTTGGCAGCTGACATGAAGGTTCAGACTGGGAGTACAGAAATGAACGTATGGCCAGCACACTAAGGAAGAGGGTCAAAAGAAATAAAAACCACAGGCCCGCGTTCAGTCGGACATCGCAAGAGTGCGTCTTATCAAGGAAGGCCGAGTACGGGGTTTTGAGATTTAATTTCCGTTTTAGGAGTGTGTGCTGAGTTAGAATGTGAATGTGTGTTCTGTTTCAGCAGCTGTCAAGAAAGTGACAAAGCCTCAGAAGAAGGAGATGGCTGAGACAAAAACAAAACACTAGGCCAGACATAGGAACACTCGGAATGTTTGTGTAAAAGTTATAAAAATTTGTTTATTGGTTTTTTGAGACAGGGTTTCTCCGTGTAGTTTTGGTGCCTGTCCTGGATCTCACTCTGTAGACCAGACTGGCCTCAAACTCACAGAGATCCGCCTGGCTCTGCCTCCCAAGTGCTGGGATTAAAGGCGTGCGCCACCACCACCCAGCAAAAAATTTCCTTTTTTAATTTTATGCGACTATACATGATGTGTATATGGGGACATGCATGCCGTGGTGTGCTTGTGGAAGTCAGAGGTCAATTTGGGGAATTGGTTCTTTCCACCATGTGGGTTCTGGCAATTGAATTCTCACTGCCAAGCTTGTGCAGCAAGCACCTGTACCCACTACGTCATCTTGGCAGCCCCCTCTCCCTTTGTGTGTGTGTGTGTGAGTGTGTGTGTGTGTGTGTGTGTGTGTGTGTGTGTGTGTGTGTGACAGTGACAGGGTCTTACTGTGTAGCCTAGGTGGGCCTGTCTGGAACTCACTATGTAGTCCAGGCTGGACTCGAACCTGCAATCCTCCCACCTCAGCCTTCAGAGTGCTGGGATTACAGTCGCCACACCCAGCTTGTTTACAAGTGATTGTGAGGACATTTTCATTTCCTTTGAGTGCATGCTGGGAGTAGAAATGCTGAACCATAAGGAATTGTCAGGCTGTTTTCCATAGCAGGTGCACAGTTTTACAGTTGCTCTAGCAACTGTGGCTTCCAATTCCTGGACGTCTTTGCTGACTTTTATTATTGCCCAGTTTTAAGATTGTATCCATCCTAGTGGGGTGTGACTTTAAATTGTATTTCCCTAATGATATCTTTTCATGTGTACATCAGCTATTTGTGTGTGGGTTTAAAATCCTTTGTGTGTGTGTGTGTGTGTGTGTGTGTGTGTGTGTGTGTGTGTGTCTGTCTGTCTGTCTGTGTTTGTATCTACCACAAGCACCCAATAGAGGCTGGAGGAGAACATCAGTTATTCTGTGTATGCATTTGTATTACTCTTTCTTAGATTTATTTACTTTTTATTTTATGTGTATGAGTATTTTGCCTGCCCGTGGGTATGTGTGCACCCCATGTGTGTCTGGTCAGAAGAGAGTGTCAGGTTCCCTGGAACTGGAATTATGAGTGGTTGTGAGCTACCATGTGGGTGCTGAGAGCTGAACCCCAGTGCTCTGCAGGAGCAAGAGATGCTCCTAACCCCCACCCCCAGCCATCTCTCCAACTCCCCTCTTATATGATAGTGTCCCTCTTCACGAACAAGCTTTTTATCTTAATTATTCTTTTGTTCCTATTGCTTTGCCTGCCATGTTGAAGAAATCTTGCTGGTTATGGTGACAAATTGACTGTAGTCTAGGCACCTGAGAGGTGGTAGCAGCAAGGATATTGTGAGTTCAAGGCCAGCTCAGGTACATGGAAAGTTAAAGGACAACCTGCACTGTATGTAATAAAACTTATGTCAAAGGAAGCCACAACACCCAAGGGCTGGACTGGAACTCTGCCTAGGGTGTGCGAGGCCCTGGGCTCCATCCTCAGTACCACCCCACTGCCGTACCCACACCTCTGCCTAACCCAAGATTATGAAGATGTCCTGTACCTCCTGAGTTTAGCTCTTAGGCTTCGGTCCATTTCCATGTAACTCTGGCATGCAGTGTAGGGAAGGGATTGAGGGTCTCTCAGCCCCGTTTGTCGAAGATTATTCTTGCCAAATTTTAGCGTCTGGCTGAAAGTCAGCTGACCCTGCCAGTATGAGACTTCCTTCTTAGAGTCTTGCTGCACTGTCTCCGGACCATGTTGGTGTGTCCCTGGGTTCTAGACCTCCCACTTCGAGCCATCACACAGTGTAGAAATACTGTAATTTATGGAACAGGCCTTCACTGGTGGACATCTGTGGGCACTAGCAATTTCTTGCTGTCATTGATGTTATTGGAGCTTCAGAGGACAATCGTAAGAATGTTCATTTACTGAGGGGAAACACATCGAATGTTATGTCTGTGCCAGGCACTTTCTAAGCCAATCAGTGAGCATGTGGATAGCAGAAGGAAAAGGGCCTGCAAGATGGCCCAGCAGGTAAAGTCACCTGCTGCTAAGCCTGATGGCCTCTTCCATCCTGGGGGCCACAGGGTAGGAAGGGAGTTGGTCAACTTCGACAAGTTGTTCTCTGACCTATATACATGCTCTGTGACCGGCACATAACTGTACATGTACACACGTGCACACATTAAAAAAAATAAGTAAAAGACTCATTCCATGAGATGGAGCCCATACCTAATAATGCTTGGGTGACCAAGAACCTCAAATTAGATAACCCAGGGACCTAAGGTAAATCCAAATACTACTGTTCCTAAGGGGGAAAAAGAGCAAAATGACTCCTAATGATATCCTTCTTTACTCCGAGATTATTGTCTTGCTCTGCCATCATCAGAGAAGCTTCCTCCTGCAGCAGATGGGAACAAATGCAGAGACCCACAGCCAGACATTACGCAGAGAGTAGAGACCTTGGGACACTCAGCCCTGTGAATGGGATGTCTCCATTGTATCCTTCCCTCAGGGTTAGGGAACCCCACCAGAAGCCATGTAAGAGCCAGAAAGGATGGAGGACACCAAGAAAACAAGGCCCTCTGAATCAGCATGAGCAAAGCTCATATGAACTCACAGAGACTGAGGCAGCATGGGTCTGCAGCAGGTCCTCTGTATATATTACATTATGGCTTCCAGATTAGTGTTTTTATGGGACTTCTGGATGTGCAAATGAGTGGGTCTCTGATTCTTATGCCTTCTCTTGGACTCTTTTCCTTCTCTTTGTTTGTGTTGTCCAACTTTGATGTAATAGTTTTGGTTTTATCTTATTTGTTATATTTTATTATTCCTTAGAAGGGTTTTTTTTTTTTTTTTTTTCCCCTAAAGAGAGACAGAATGGGAGTGAATCGAGGTGGGGAGGAACTGGGAGGAGTAGAGGGAGGGGAAAACTGTAATCAGGATATATTATGTAAAAAAGAATCTATTTTCAATAAAAGGAAACAAGTATAAAAAAAGAAAGTACACAGGACAGTTTCAACCCAGGAAGGTCATTGAGAAGAAAATACAACAGGGCCTTTACTTGGAAGTTGGGAGATTTCTCTCAAGTGACATCCTTTGGGCTACAACCCCAATAGTGAGAAATAACACAGAAAGCTGTTCCAGGCACAGGGAACAAGTGCAAAGGCCTTGGGGGGTGGGTATGCACTTGATGTGTCGGATGAATGGAAAGCAACCGGTGTCTCCTGGAAGAGCAGCTAAGGCCCGAGAGGTCCAGGGGCCCCAACCCGTGCAGGCTTAGTAAGCATGAGTTCTAGTCCTTGTATGGGAGGAGTTGCTGGAGGGTGGTAAGCAGAGGAGTGGTTTGATGATATAGTTTAAGTCTTAAAATAGCTGTGGTTGTTTGCTAGATACTTCTGGTTTCTAAGCACTCAAGAGTTCTCCGAAGTGAAATGACTGGGCCAATAGGCTTGGACATTTGAAACGTTCTCACCTTATTGCCTCCCCAGATGATTGTTCTGGGTTTTACCTCTGACGGTGTGGTCATCGCCAGCGTCATGCAGGTACCCAGACCACCCTCCTCCGCTCTGCTTCCCTTGCAGGACCGTCCTTGCTGCACCTGCGCAGTAACTCTGGCTGCACAGCGGACCCCGCGGGTAACACGGGCACCGCTGAAACATGGCAGACGAAGACCTCATCTTCCGCCTGGAAGGTGTTGACGGTGGCGGGTCCTCCCGAGTTAGCCACGATGGGGATTCCGACGCAGACAGTGACGATGATGAGGACTACTTCATCTGCCCCATCACTGATGACCCCATGTCAAACCAGAATGTCAGCTCCAAGGTCCAGAACTACTACAGCAACCTGATGAAAACAGAGTGCGGCTCCACAGGGTCACCAGCCAGCTCCTTCCACTTCAAGGTGAGTGGCCTCCTGTTCTGCGCGTGTGTCCGGCTCACCTATTATGAGGGATGGGGAGCTGGGGTCTCTATTTGATGTCATAATTGTCTTCAAACCCTGGCAGTGCATTCTGGATGGGAGGGTATTCCTGTTCATCTGGGAGGTGACTGTTAGTTTAAGATACGGTATATCACTACAGAGCAGTAGATTGAAAACCATTTGGGAGTGTTACAGTTCTTTTAGAATTTGTCTAGCAGGTTTTCTGACTTGTCGGAACCCCCCCCCCCCCAAAAAAAAAAAAAAAAAAAAAGAAAACCATTTGGGGCTGCAGGTGAAGACACTTACTGGTAAGCCTGATGATTGGAGTTGGTATCCCCAGAACCCACACAGGCTCCTGTAAGCTGTTTTCTGGCCTCTACAATCATGCTGTGACACCTACATTCCCCCATGTGGACGTGTACACACACAAGAAACAAATGTAATGTTTAAATAGGTGTTTAAAAGCCTTTCCCTGAGTCTTGCCTTTTTTTTTTTTTTTTTTTTTTTTTGAGAAATGAAACAAAATAGAATTTAATAGAAAATTTTGCAGAGCACTATAGACTACAAGCGTCTCATTCCTTGGACATTGTATAATCCTTCCCTGTGTGTAAAAATTTGGCGGGTTTATTCATTGCTTACGGACCGCATCTCAACATTCAAGAAAGAATGGAACAGCAGGATACAGTAAACAAACATTGAAGGGCATTAAAAAGTACAAGGATCTCATTTCTCATGCTTTGTTGTTGAGACAGGGTCTCACGAAGTAGCCAAGCTGATGATGAACTCATGATCCTCTTGCCTCAGCCTTAGGAGTGCTGGGATTATGTGCCTGGCTCAAGATTATTTTTTATTTTCCTTTCTCAGCCTCATTATGTTGCCATGTCTATCCTGGATCTCACTCTGTAGATCAAGCTGGCCTTGAACTCACAGAGATCCACCTGCCTCTGCCTCCTGAGTACTGGGACTAAAGGTGTGCATCACCACCACCACCACCACCACCACCACCACCACCACCTGCCTGTAGGATAGGATTTGCTGAAGGAGGCGGAGGCAGAAGGATCATGAGTTTGAGGCCAGCCTGGACTCTGAACTCTTGATCCTCCTGCTTCCATCTCCCAAGTGCTGGGATTACAGAGCCGCCAGGCTTGGAGCATGTATACAGGAATCCATCCTTACCCATGAGCAGTGTATTCTAGGACTGCAGGGGATGCCTGAGACGTGACGGGTACCTAAGCCTCTGTATGCTATTTCCCCCTGTACACACAGACCTGTGATAAAGGTTTAACTCGTAAATTAGACACATTAAGAGGTTAACAGTCACTAATAGTAAAATAGAACAATTATAACAATACAGTATATAATAAAGCTATGTGCTGGGGGTGTGGTTCCGTGGTAAGCTGGGGGTGTGGCTCAGTGGTAAGCTCATACACAAGGCCCTGGGCACCATCTCCAGCACCGCAGAGAACCAAACCGGAACGAACAAACTGTGAAGTGGTGGACGTGGGTCTCTCTCTTTCTCTCAAGATGTCACATTGTACTGTGTACGTGTAGATAACTTCTGTGCTATCTCTTGTTGGCCACAAGTAACTGAAACCACAGAATGGGAAGTTACAGATAAAGGGGACCACTGTCCACACCCTTCACAAATACAACAGTATAGAATGGTCAGAAGTTCAAGGTTATCATCAGCTCTATCTCGGGTTTGAGACCAGCCTGGGATATGAGACCCTGTCTTTAAAAAAGACAAAAGAAGCTAAAAAGTGGCTCCTCTGTTGAGAATGCGTGCTGCTCTTGCAAGCAACCCAAGTTTGGATCCAGCCTCCTCTTGAGCTGGCCCATTACTGTCTGTAACTCCAGCTCCAAGGGATGGGATGCTTTCTGACCTCTTGGGCATCCTTGTACACATGTGGCATACACACCCATATACATACATGAAATTTTAAAAAATGAATCTTGAAAGAGATATATATTTTTAAAGACAGAACACACACAAACATGTATTGAATCTTATGCTTTTATTGAAATCCATTTAACAGGAATGAGCTTAGGAACTGAATTACGTTTTAATTCAGTTGCGTGTACTTATGGCCTATTAACATTTCTGATATTAGCTAAACACTGAGTACAGTGAGGCAAACGGTGTGTGCCCTTCTCTTTGTGATCTCACCTGTGAGGGAGGGGCAGGCTGAATTCTTGTTAACCATCATTTTTGAAACAGTACCTTAGATTGTGTGCATACTGGAGGCGTTTCATACATACCACTTCCCTTTCTGATTCTACATCCCAGCATATAGCCCTAGCCATTTGTTACTGACTGAAAAATAAAGGCTTTTAAAAGGACATGTAGATGCTGGAGGTAGGGTGCATGCTTGGCCTGTCTGGGGTCCTGGGTTCTGTTCCCAGCACCACCACCCATGCACGAAAAAGTCCTTTGCAATAATTAACTGCCCTCCCCTACATTTGTTCCCTGATAAAAACTGACTTGGTAAGTTCTCTACCTTGGATATTGTCAGTGTTTGGGGGTACTGTTGGTGTTTGGGGGTGCAGGCACAGGAAGCAGTTCTTCCACTGCCACTGTCTGAGGGGCCCCCTGGCCCTTAAGGACCTTATCTCATGAGTCCTGGCTTCAACACAGAGAATTCAGGACCAGCCAGTTTATGAAGCAGGGTTGTTTTTTTGTTTTGTTTTTATGCTTTTAAAGAGGGCCTCACCATGTAACTGATCTGAAGTTTACTGTGTAGACTAGGTTAGCCTCAAACTCACAGAAATCAGATTGCCTCTGCCTTTCCAGTGTTGGATTAAAGCCATGCACCAACCACCATGCCTAGCAGAGTTGGGGTTTAATAAAGGTATTTTTGTTTTGTTTTGTTTGCATATGTGTATGATTGTATGTGTGTGTAGAAGCCATTGGATGTCTTCCTCCATTACTGTCCACTTTATTTATTGAGGCAGGGTCTCTTTATAAAGTCTACTGATTCTGGCTAGCCAGGTTGCCCTGAGGATCCTGAGTTCTGGGATCACAGGTGGCTGCCATGCCTGCGTGGCTTCTGATATGGGTGCCTGGGATCCAGCTCCAGCCCTCAGGGGTGCTGGGGGTCCAGCTCCAGCCCTCAGGGGTGCTGGGGGTCCAGCTCCAGCCCTCAGGGGTCCTGGGGGTCCAGCTCCAGCCCTCAGGGGTGCTGGGGGTCCAGCTCCAGCCCTCAGGGTGCTGGGGGTCCAGCTCCAGCCCTCAGGGGTGCTGGGGATCCAACTCCAGCCCTCAGGGGTGCTGGGGGTCCAGCTCCAGCCCTCAGGGGTGCTGGGGGTCCAGCTCCAGCCCTCAGGGGTGCTGGGGGTCCAGCTCCAGCCCTCAGGGGTCCTGGGGGTCCAACTCCAGCCCTCATGCCCTTTACCACTGAGCTATATCCCCAGCCCCAATGACGATAACTTAATATGGGCTTCAGCACAAGGGTTGAGAGAAAGAGAGGTGCTCAGAAGGAAAGGGAAAGCACCCCTGAGAGCATGAGTGTGGGTGCGCTTCTTAGAGTGCAGACGGACAGATGGCTGTGCACTCCCTGCCGTAGGGACCAGCTGCTCAGCTCCCAGTGTTTGGTTTTTTCACAACAGTCCTCGTATGTTGGATTTTGTGAGGTTTGAAGGGTTGCTGAGAAATGTGAGATCACTGGGTGTTTCCCGAGGGGCACCTGCAGGATTACAGTTGATAATGTAAAAGTCTCGCTCACAGGGGTACGGAAGGCAGGACATCATTGTAAACAAAGTTTTACTGGGGACCTTTGGGAGAGGATTGGAGGCGCCAGCCTGAGGCACCGTTACTTACTCTAAACTCTCTCTCTAAAGAAAATGAACTCTCTGAGCAGCTTGTACAGGAAGTGTTCATTGTTGCGGGGTGGGGTTCATGGCTCTCAGTTGATGAGTGGGTTTATTTTAACCTCACTCCTGGGTGAGGCCTCCTTTCCCTTCTCATGTCCCATAGTTTTCCTGTCTTTCTATCCTGCCTCAAAAATCTGTATTTGTTGAGTTTTTAAAATATATTTTAATAACATTTTACATGTATGTATTTAGGAAGTAGATTTGGTTTTGTGTGTGTGTGTGTGTGTGTATTTTATTTTGTTTGTTGTTTTTGGCTTTTTGAGACAGGGTTCTCTCTGTAGCTCTGTCGATCAGACTGGCTTCAAACTCAGAGATCTGCCTGCCTCTGCCTCCTGAGTGCTGGCATTAAAGGCGTGCACTACCCCAACCCCACCCAGCTAGGTGAGGAGATTTATCAAATGTATATATAAATGATAAATGATATCAAATGTAGTTAGTTCTTTATTTTGGTTTGGTCAGAAAGTCGTTCCTTAGCTTCTGACTGAGGAGGAGGGTGTTTGTCTTATTAGGGTTCTGTCCACACCCTGTCAATGCCGTTGTAAAGGAAAGGATGAAGGTGAGCCTTACTGGGCTTTGTATAATGAATGACATGGAGGAACAGTTAACACACAGCACTCTTATCCTTGTTTAATTGATCTTGAGACAGTGACTTAGCATTAAATACCTGTTACTATATTAAGATTTAATATTAAAACCATCCTCCATGACTTCAGAATTTGTCTTTTTAGAAAATGAATGATTTTAGTTCTTACAGACACTGGGGTAGAGTGGGGTTTTTGTTTTGTTTTGTTTTTCCCTTCCCAGGCTAGAGTTCCAGCTTAACTCACTCTCCATCACGTAGCTCCAAAAATAACTCGGTCTCCTCTGGGTTTCTGGGCACCCTGAAGGGCAGGTTCCAGTTCATCCTGCTTTCCGTGGAAAGGCAGCTTTGGAACAGACTCCCAGTACCCCAGCACTCCACCCCAAGCTCCCCCTTTTCCCAGCTTCCATCTCCAAACACAGCTAGAAGGGCTCAGTATGCGAACAGCTCCTGAGCCCGTGCAGAGAGATCTCTTTAAATGGAGAGTCTAACAGAGAGACATATTTACATTAAAATGAGTGATGTTACTAGGTAATTGTACTTTAAAAACGATGTCTGTAAATACTTCAGGGCCTGGGGATATGACTCAAAGGAAGAATGCTTTCCTAGTATGGCATGGCCCTGGGTTTCAGCTCCAATACCACACACACACACACACACACACTCACTCACACACACTCACACTCTCTCACACTAAGCCACCAACCATCGTTAATACAACAATTAAAGAGAAAATAACAAAACGCAGAGGAGAGAGAGTTACTCAGGGCAGCCACTTTGTACAGAGGAACAAGTAAGAGGTCCAGTGGCCCCTCTGTCTCCGAGGCGCTGACACAGAGGGTTTAGGTTTAAACAGAAGGCTAGAAGTTGGCTCAACTACGTAGTCGAGGTCAAGGGTCATCCCTCCCATCAGCGACCCACTGTGTCTTGGCAAGCTGATCTATAGTCAGAACTGTGTGAACTCTCTTCCTGGGAAGTAGGCCCCTGCTCTGACTGTCACCTGGGATTTAGCCTTTCCCTTTTCCCAGCATGGGATTCCTGGGGAAATTTTAATTCTTTGGAGTTCATTGTTTTGATAATCTGAAAGCATAATATCTCTCTTTAAATTACCTTCTCTCCCTCCCAGACAGAAACCTCAAGCTTTGCTTACTTAGGAAGCTCTCTACAACTGAGTTGTGTCCTCAGCCCCCAAAAATGTTAAGAAAAACTACTATCACCAGGTCACATTACTTCCCCCTCACATACAAATCCCCAAATAGCCCATCCTTAAAGCTCCTCACTTCAGCGTTGAGTTCAGAATCCTGGTAGAGGAGCCAGGAGCAACTTCTGGATTCAGTTCATCCCACCACATACCTCAAAGCTCCTGGAATAGGCTTCCTTTTGCCTGCCTCTGCCTAAAACTACTTCTAGTTGAGGCCTTGTTCAAGGAAACCTCCAGTCTCGAACTCAGTGGGGCTCTCAGCAGACCCCTCGTGTACCTGTCATCGTTGAGTGTCACTCTGTGAGTCCGCTCCGAACTGCAGGCTGGGGGCTGTTGGTGGCTCCACCATTCATTGACTTATTTATACATAGGAAGCTGTTGGTGAAATCCTGAACCAGGCACAGGGCGGACTTCATTGCTCACCGTCTTACCTCATTGAAAGCAGGCTCTGCTAGATTGTTGTCATGGGAGTGGGTCAGGGAAAAGACTAGAGCTCAGTTTCCAACCTCATTTCCTCTGGCGCTTAATTTACTGTTGACATGGTAACCTGGGTTGTTGAGCCAAAATGGCCATCTGGCCTTCCTCCAAAAAACAGGCCCCAGCAGGTACTAGGGTATGTATGGTGAAATGTCAGGTTCTGCCAGCCCCCATGTTCCCAAGGGGTGGGGCAGAATCACTCAGAAGGCCTCTCAGGAGATACCAATCTGACCCTCAGAGGAAGTTTGCCCTGTGTGAGAAAGGGTCTCAGTCCCAGATGTAAAGTGTTGAAACACGTGGGGGTGGGGGTGGGGATGGAGATTGATTAAGGAAGTTTGTCACCATCAGGGATTGCTTTAGGACAGGATCAGATGGAATGACTATTCTTTTCTTACACCTTGGACAGTTCTGCATTTTTTGGTTGGTTTGTTTGATTTGGGTTTGAACTTTTTATTCTTTGAGAATTTCGTGCATATCAAGAATTTTGATCATTTTTATACTACTTCTCTACTGTATCCTATCCACCCCTCCCCCACACCTCCCCACAGTGGTCTGGGCTTTTATTTTTGTTGTTTTTTTCCAGACAGGATTTCTCTATGTAGTCCTGGCTATCCTGGAACTCACTCTGTAGACCAGGCTGGCCTCAAACTTAGAGATCTGCCTGCCTCCACCTCAAGTGCTGGGATTAAAGGTGTGTGCCACCACCACCCAGGCTTGGTTTGGGCTTTTTGAGGGGGAGTCTCTCGTAGCTCAGGCTAGCCTCAAACTCTAGTGAATGACCCTGAACTCCTGATCTTTCTATCTCCCTAGGGCTAGAACTACAAGCGTGTGCCACCACCCTGGGCCCTTCTACAGCTTTCTCTCCCCTCCCCCATTGCAAAGTTTTATTTATTCTTAGTTTTACATTTATTTATTCATTTATTATGTGTGTATGGACATGTGTGTGCCCTGGCACTTGGATGGAGATCAGAGGACAGCTTTTCTGCCGTTGGTTCTCTCTCCTTTGAGATCCAGGAGTTATCACACTTGCGTGAGAAGTACCACCCTACCCACTAAGTCTTCTCACTAGCCCCATTCAGTCCCCTCGAAAGGACTTCTTTTTCTTGCAGTGCAGGGATTGGAACCCAGAGACTTACACATTCCAGGCCAGTTGAACAACAACCCCAGCCCTTTGAGAAAAAATGTCGATGAATTTCTTTCCCCTTACTGCAAATAGCATGGTAATACATACATATGCAATCTTTAAATATATATACAAATATATATTCACAAACTGTATGTCTATCAATGTTTACAAATGTATTTTATACATGTAAACTTTATTTTTTTATTTTTCTGTGTATGGGTGTTTTACTTGCACGTATGTCTGTACATCACTTTGGTGCCTGGTACACTTGGAAAATAGAAGAGGGTGTCGGATCCCCCAGAACTGGAGTTAGCTTGAACTGCCTTGTGCTTGCTGGGAAGCAAGCATGGGTGCATTGCGAGCGCAGCCAGTGCAGTTAACCGCTGAGCTGTGTCCGCAGCTCCCATGTATGTAAACTTCAAAAATACATTTTAGCCAGGCGGTGGTGGCGCACGCCTTTAATCCCAGCACTCGGGAGGCAGAGCCAGGCGGATCGCTGTGAGTTCGAGGCCAGCCTGGTCTACCAAGTGAGCTCCAGGAAAGGCGCAAAACTACACAGAGAAACCCTGTCTCGAAAAACCAAAAAAAAAAAAATACATTTTATAGTCTACCTAATCTATACTTAATGTATGTACAAGGTAAAACAAATCTAAACTGTCAAGAGGTGAAAATGTGCCCCCATCTCAGCACAGAGCATGCTCCTCCTGTTGCTTAGGCCAGGGTATGTTCTCTCTTCCTTTTGTTTCCATGGAGATGTTACAAACTGGTTTCCACCCTGGTGGCCGTCCTCCCTTACCCCTTGGGGAGCTGACATGAACTCTTAACTTCCATAGCTTATCTGTGGTCCAGGCAGGCTCTGCAGTACGTGTCTTACTCAGTACAGTGTACACAGTGATCCCTATAGAGCCCCAGACAGATGGCAGCTGGCCAGATGGTAAATCGAAATGAGGTCACGTGCCTGGGAAGTGACAGGACTGTGTTCCCTCCCTGGAGATCCTGTCTCAGAGTGATACTGCTAATTGCTGCAATTATAACTCACCATATTTTGCGATTTGCTTTTATATTTACTTTTTCATTGTTTGTGAGCAAGCCCAGGGCCTTGTGCATACATACAATCTTTCATTGATTTGTTTGTTGTCTTTAATGGCTGAGTTTCATTTCACTGGAGGACAGTGTTTCTTGTACATATATGGCTTTGCCTATGCAGGGATACACTTGCCAGAGAATGTACTGACTAGTAATGGAGTGGCTTGGGCGGAACCTTGAATTTAAAATTTCGTGGGGATGGCCGATGGCACCAATGAACTGCCCTGCTGTATGTGGTACCTGCTTCCCACATCCCATCTTCAATTGCATAAGTACTGTTAATGCTGCTAATGTTCTAGCAGCTTGGTTTAAAATGAAACAGAGTGAGACTGGCCAGCTAGGGTGTGGTGACTCACTGGGCAGACGAGTGTCCCTGCCCACTGAGCCTAAGAGGCTCCACCCTGGCAGCCTCAGGCCTCAGAACATGACCATAGGAAGTGAGCCAGAGACAAGTAACTGTTTTTGTGCTTTGGGAATGCAGTCAGAAAACAAAGCTTATGAGCCTGATCAGGCTTGGCTCAGTGGCTAGAGTGCTTTCCTAGCAAGACTGAGGACCTGGGTTCAGTCTATAGCATCTTAAAATGATTTAAAAAAAAAAAAAAAAAAAAAGATAACCTAAAAAGCTTTGACCTCCTACAAGATGAAAGCCTGCTGGCCAGTTGAAAAAAGTCCTGCTGGCATAGGAATTGAAGCCATCTGGTGACCTGGTGTCTGGCACACAGGAGGAATTTAAAGAGGTTGGAACCCTGCTGTAGGGGCTTACTTTTATCAATGGATGTGCTGAAATGCTTTGGTGAAGTGTGCAGGGGTATTTATTGACAAGGACTCCCCCACTCCGCCCCCACAGTCTCTTATTTTCATTTTTTTCTAGCAGTTTTATGAAAATGTAAGCCACATACCATAAAACTTACCCATTTAAATGTACAATCCAGTGGCTTTTAGTATATTCGTAAAATTATTCATCCATCTCTATAACTAGCTTTGTCAAAAGCTGTACCTCTCAGGCATCACTTCCTCATATCTCTGGTCTATTCAGCCCTCGAGATCACTAATCTACTTTCTGTTTCTGTGAGTTTGCCTTTTCTAGACTTAAAAAGTATTACATTTATTTATTTGTATGCCACACGGTGCATATAGAAGTCAGAGGACAACTTGCAGGAATTGTTAGAGGGGAGATGCTAAGATTAAACTTGGATCATCAAGGCTGACGGCAAACGCCTTTACCCACCAGTCATCTTATTGGCCCACAGGTACTTTGTATCCATAGATCCGTTCTGAGGAGTGGCATAAGCGGGTCTCATAGGAACTGTGTTTAATGTTTAAGTCTCACACTTCCAAACTTCTTGTTCTCTGAACCTGGAATTCTTCCACTTTTCTCTCTATCCTCACAAACGATGTGAGATGCTGGTAGGATGCTGTCTGGGTGGGTGGGGGGCTCCCAAGAGGCCATGGCATTATGTCACCCTAGCAAATGCTACTGCTTTGACTTTTATTATTTCCAGCTTTACCTTTCTTCGAAGCCAGGGCTCTGAACCCCAAAAGTTACAGTTGTAGCTACTCTTTGCAACCAGGATTTTCTTTGGGATGTTTGGTTTGATCGATTTATCTTGAGACAGGACCTCACTTTGTAGCATTGGCTAGCCATGAGCTCGCTATGTAGACCAAGCTGGTCTTGAACTCACAGCCTTCTGAGTAATGGAATTAAAGCTATCTGCTACCGCATCCAGTTATTTTACTTTTTAAATGTGTGTGTGTGTGTGTGTGTGTGTGTGTGTGTGTGTGTGTGTACATATACATACATATAGAGAGAAGGGGGCACATACATTCTGTGACATGTGAGGTCAGAGAATAACTTGACTCAGTTCTTTCCTTCTACCACTTGGGTCCTGGGAATCACACTCCTGTTTTCAGGCTTGGGGCGAGCACACACACAAACACAAAGAAGGCTGGGGATATAGTTCAGTGTCAGAGTGCTTCCCTAGATTGTGAGAGGCCCTAGGTTCGATCCCCAGTACTGGAAGAAGGAAAAAAGTCTCCCTTTCCACTCCATGGTGGACTGTTGCATGGCTATATTTTAATATTGTAGTTTCTTGGGATTTGTGGGTTGCTTTGACAGTCTCCAGTATTTCACTGCTACATGGAGTGCCGGGTTCCGTGGATGAATGTATAAAGCTGCTAAGTGCATGTGACATGATGTGAGGGAGCCACGGAGCCTTGTTGGTCTCCTCCCATCCTCGCTTGGCTGTGATCCTTCCTTCTCCCTGCTTTTTGCATTTTCCTGTGGAGTCTGGTGTGAGCCCTCTGTTTCCTCCAGGAAGGAGAGCCTGGGCTAACTCAAGAGTTATGTTTCTTGGAATCTCCAGAACAACAGGGGGACAGAACATTTATAACAAGCAACTGATCAAAGGAGGACTCGGTTGGTCCCTGGATGCTTAATAAAAGGCTAGACTTGCTATGATCATGGAAATAATGATACTACTACTACTAATAATAATAATGTGGTTAAAACAAGAGTTGTAGCTATAGCTCAAAAGGCCTAGCACATATGAAGTCCTGGCTTTAAGCCCTGAATAAACCCAGTGTGGTGGTATACACCTGTAATCCCAGCACTTGGGGAGATGGCCAGAAATTTAGGGTCATCCTGGGCTATATCAGGTTTGAGGCTAGCCTGGATTACACGAGACCCTGTCTCAAAACCCAAACCAAAACACAAACAAAAGACCCAACACGGTTGTCACTTGTGCCAAGGGCCTCGAAGACACTGCATGTTCTTCTAGTACCGTCCCTGCACCACCCAGGAAATGTGTTTGCATTGTTGAAATTCTGTTTATTTACTTTTATTTTGTATTCTTAGAAGAATCAAGCCTCCCTATTCCCTTTTTAGCTTATTTGTGTATGTATGCATACAGGCTTGGGTGCTCTGTGTGTGTGTATGTGTGTGGGCTTGGGTGTGCTCTGTGTGAGTATGTGTGTGGGCTTGGGTGTGCTCTGTGTGTGTATGTGTGTAGGCTTGGGTGTGCTCTGTGTGTGTGCTTGGGTGTGCTCTGTGTGTGTATGTGTGGGCTTGGGTGTGCTCTGTGTGTGTATGTGTGCAGGCTTGGGTGTGCTCTGTGTGTGTGTGTGTATGTGTGTGGGCTTGGGTGTGCTCTGTGTGTATGTGTGCAGGCTTGGGTGTGCTCTGTGTGTGTATGTGTGGGCTTGGGTGTTCTGTCATCACGCATAAGTAAAAGAGGATAACTTGTGGGACTCTGTTTCCCTTCTACACCGTGGGTCCCAGAGACTGAGTCTATATTGTCAGCCGTGGTGTCGGGTACCTTCACCCACTGACCCATCTCACCTCGGCCCTCTATTCCCCGCCCCCCTTTTATAAAAGATTTATGTTTATTTATGTGTATGGGTGTTTTGCCTGTTGTATATCTGTGCACCATGACCATGCCATGCCTGCAGAGGTCAACTAAGAACATTGGAACTGGAGTTTTAAATGATTGTGAGCTGCCGTATGGGTGCTGAGAAGTGAACCCAAGACCTCTGGAAGAGCAGGCAGTGCTCTTAACCACTGAGCCTCTCTGTTCCTTTTTGGAGACAAGGTCTTGCCATGTTGCTAGCTGGCTTTAAACTCGGGCCTCCTGTGGAAGGGTTAGAGCTACATCTGCATGCCACTGTTCCTGGCTCTTTCCTCTTATTTATGACAAACCTTTAGCAGCTGCAAAATTAACTTGCCTACTCAGCAGTTGAGATTTAAAATCATTTGAACTAGAGACAGTTAGAGCTGGTAGAGGCTTAGGGATCATCTAACTGCTGGGAGTGTCACTCAGTGGTAGATCATGTGCTAGCATGTATGAGGAAGCCCTGAGTTCATCTCTACAGCATCAACAGACTCATTTACAATAGTGCTTTTTGTTTGCTGACTTTGGTTTACACTTTTAGGGCTGAGAATATAGATTAATGGTAGGATGCTAGCCTAGCATGCATGAGACCCTAGGTTCAATCTCCAGCACCACACACACACACACACACACACACACACACACACACACACACACACACACAGACTGACTACACATGCAATCCTGGAGTATGATTTCATTGTAAAACATATGCAGATAGTTTTCTTGCCCAGATGGTGAAAGTATCACAGCAGTGACAGTGAGCTCAGGCAGGGTCACCCTGATGTGCATTGCCGTCTCAAAGAGCTACTTTGTAGTGGGAGCATCTATCCTGGGTATAGGGGCCACGAGAAACACTGGGCACCAGTCCCCAAAATCTTTATCCTTATTTGTCAACAAAAGCAATCGTTCATTTTCCACAGAGCCAGCAGTGATAGGACCAGGATCAAGGGACCTAGATGCCAGTGCTAGAACTTTATCTATCTATCTATCTATCTATCTATCTATCTATCTATCTATCTATCTATCTTTTGGGTTTTTCAAGACAGGGTTTCCTTTTTGTTTTGTTTTTCAAAACAGAGTTTCTCTGTGTAGCCCTGGAAATCGCTCTGTAGACCAGACTGGCCTGTGCCATCACTACCCAGCAGACCTTTTTAAGAATTAATTTTTATTTATTTATTTTGTGTGTACCGAGCATGTATGTGGAAGTGAGAAGACAGTTTGTCAGCTTGAGGAAGCTGTTTCTCTCCTCCTACCAGGTGGGTCCCAGGGATCGAACTCAGGTTGTCAGAGTTGGCGGTAGGAAGAATAGGCAGTAGTAGGTCCTGCCAAGCTATCACCCCGGCCTAATACTTGACTTTTTAATACTGTGCTTTAAAAAAGGAAAAGTCAGTTGCAGCTATGTATGGTGGTGAACGCCCATAATCCCAGCACTTGAGAGGCTGAGGCTGGAGGATAGAGAGCTTGGGGCCAGTTTTCTGTAGTGAGACCCCCACCTTAGAAACAAGTCAGTTGCATGAAGCCACCTGTGGCTGGTGAGGTATGGAGTAATTCCTGAGTTTGGGAAGGGTCATTTTTGTCATCTACCCTCCCCCCCAACACCACACCCTCACCTGTAAAGTACTGTCTTCCTTGTTTGTTGTTTGGTTTTGTTTTTAGTGGTGTTGGGGATGGAACCTGGGACCTCGTGTGTTTCAGGCAACCAGTGTACCAGTTAGCCACCGCCCCAACCCTTTAACTACGGTTTTGGTTGGTGCTCCTGAGTCTAGCCAGATGACTTCTGTTGATAATCCACCCCCTGAGTGGGACAGGCCCTGGTGGTGGTGGTGGTGTAGGTAGTGGTGGAGTCGTCCTTCATTCACAACAGACATAGTCAGAGAACCATGTCTCCACAGGTAGAGACATGCTCAGAAGGACAGGCAGCCTCCGCTTCTCCAGACAGACAGATGAGCCATTCCCAGCTGCTGAAATATAAGCGGGGACAGTGATGTGCCTTTTAAAATACAGGGATTGAAATTCAGAAACTATTTTGGATGTCAGCATATCTGCTGGGGAGTCATTCATAAGAGGGGAAAAGATGAGTGCAAGCCAGCTCTGTAGTAGTAAACTCACATAGTGCATTACTCTGTACTGTTGCAAATGTGTAAATTTTACACTCCCTTGGCATAATCTCCCATTAAAACTTGAGTGACATATTTACTGCTGCTTGGAGTATAACTTACAAGAACATTTTGGGGCAATTTCTAATTTTTTTTTTGTTTCACTGCTGAGGTTTGGACCCCCGGGCTGAGCACTCTGCCACACTGACCTGTTTCCCAGGCCCCCAGACTTTAAATCTGGTCCAGCAATTACACTGAAAACAAACAAAACTCTCTCCTCCTGAGATCTTGCACGAGTATGCAGAGTTACAGAGATAAAGATGCTAGCGTCAGCACTGTTTGTACTGGGACATACTGGAAGGCATCCAAGTACGTTCTCCTTGGGGCAGATGTGTAGGGTACACCTACACAGTCCGTATCCCACGCCCTGGGAAGGATGCAGTCTGCACACACAAGCCGGGAGGGAGGCCGTCTAAGATTGAGTGTTAAGTGCAGAAAGCAGGATTCCGAACAGAGGCGAGGCTCTTGATGCACACCTTTAACAAAGGCAGAGAGGAAACCTGCTGAATGTCTTCAGCAAGCGTCAGCCCACGAAAGGCTGTTGGGAGGACTCCGCTTTCTCATTCAGAATTCTGTAGTGCTTGTAGTTTTCATGTGAAGCAGACGGTCCTTTTGGAGTGGGGGATGGTGGCGGTGGTGGTTAGGACCACTAAATAAAGCATGAAGTCCAAGGGATCCGCTCCCCCAAAAGGATGTAATGTGTTTTCTGTGTGATTCCGAGCATGTTTTTAAAAATGCATGGAATAGAACTCACTGAAGGCATGCGTGGACAGTGGCTGCTGCGGCCTTGTCTGTATTTGCCAAGTGGTTTCATTAATCTTAAATTAGCTTCTAGACCAGAAAGGGAAAAAAAAATACGGGCTTTGCAGAGGTTGGAAAGCCTCTTTCAAGAGAACTCTGGCCGTGTGTGTGTGTGTGTGTGTGTGTGTGTGTGTGTGTGTGTGTGTGTGTGGTGAAGTCTCCGCTCCTTTTCCTGATGACTTCTATTTTTAACAGGATCCCAGTGAGGGGTCCATGCTCGGAGGGTGGGCACTGTGCAGCTAGCTCTGCTGAGGCCTGGGAAGCTGGACTTCTTCCAAGGACGGCTGGAGCACTGGGGGATACCGATGGTGGCAAAGGCCATCTGAAATTGCTGTCCCTTGACTGCCCCTTCCCTATTTCAGAGCTCCTTCTGGCCCTTATCACCCAGATGATGCCCAGGCCCCAACTATTATCTACCCCATAGGGGTAGGTCCATGGGGCCTGGAAGGGAGTTTGGGTCTTGGTGATCCTAGAGCAAAGATTTAAGTTCCTTTGGGGCAAAGACTTGAGTTTCTTAGGAAGGGAGCAAAAGGGTAGTGAAGATTCGGCGCACTGTGGACTGAGGGTATTGGTTCGGAAAGGGAGGGGAGATTCTGCTTTTGTATCCCCAAAGCAATGAAATGACTGAGGAAAGTTCAAATGGGAGGCTGCTAAGTCAGTCTGTTTTCTGTTGCTGTAACAAAACAACTATCATGGTTTATAAAGAATAGCTGCTGGGTGGGTGGCTTGGCACACACCTCTAATCCCAGCACTCGGGAGGCACAGGCAGGAGGATCTTTGCGAGTCTGAGGCCAGCTGGGTCTACAGAGTGAATTCTAGAACAGCCAGGACTATACTATGAAACCCTGACTCAAAAAGGAAAAAGGGGGGGGAGGGGACAATTAATTAATTGAAAAATTCTTTTTAAATAGAAGTTTAAGATTGGATCCTGGGACATCCAGGAGCCTATCTGGCATCTTCTGGCATCTGGCAAGAGCCTTATCCTGCTGAGTCATAACATGGTAGAGGGAGTCACATGATGAGATACAGTGACTATATTAACCCTGGTCTGTTCCTCTTCTCATAAAGCCACTGATGCCGTCATGGGGCTGGCAGGGGGCTCTATCTCCCTGGCCTCCTCTACCCCTGGTCTGCTCCCAAGGATCCTGTCTCTAAATACCATCTGCATGGGAGTTCGGGGATTGAGTTTCCAACACATGAGGCTTGAGGGACATACTCAGACTGTAGCACATACCATACAGCCATTTAACAGCCTTTCTTCCTTCTCCTCCTCTTCATCCTCCTCCTCTTCATCCTCCTCATTCTTCCATGTTTTGAGCCAGCTCTATGTAGCCCTGTCCACCCTGGCACTTTCTATGTAACCCAGGCTGACCTCAGACTCATGGCAATCCACCTGCCTCAGCTTCCCGGGGCTGGGACTACAGGTGTGCACCACTGTGCCTAGCTTTCTTAGCCTTCCTCATGAAGATAATAAGAGCCTGTTTAAGCAGTCCTTGCCATAGCACTTAGATTGGGTTCATTTTCCCAGATGACAGGATGCATCTCGAATTAGTGTGAGAGTGAGTTTAGTCATCTTTCTGTGAAGTTGATTCCTGGGTGCAGGAGCTGCTGGGGGAGTTAAGGAATGGGGGTTTTGTTGTTGGCTCCCCTCCCCCCATGATAGCTTTCTAGCAAAGCTATCAAATGGGATAATCAAATGGGATATCCCATTTGCCTTTTATACAAAGTATTTATAGCGGTGCCATGTCAGGAAATCAGACCTGGAAATCAGGAATTCAAACACTTGTTTGAATGGGAGAAAGGAGCATTTTCTGGGGGGCAAACCTAGGGCCTTGTGTATACTAGGCAAGCACTCTATCACTGAGCTATATACTCCCAGCCCAATATAATATAATTTTTTTTTTTTTTTTATTTTCTTGAGACAGTCTCACTTTGCAGCTCTGACTATCCTAGAACTATGATGACCAGGCTGGCCCCAAACTCATAGAAGTTTGCCTGCCCAGCAATCTTATTTTATTAAAAAAAAAAAAAAAAAAAAAGACAAAAGAAAACTTGGTGTGTGTGCGCATGCGTGTGCACATGTACATGCACACAGGCTTTGATACCTGAGAAGGCTGGAAGAGGATAACAGGTCCTGTGAGCTGGAGTTATATTCAGCTGTGAGCTGTGTAACATGGCTGCTCATCAAACCAAACTCAGGTCCTCTGCAAGTACAGTGAATACTCTTAACTGCTGAGCCATCTCTCCAGCCCTCAGAAAGTCTTATTTTCACTTTCAGCTTTTTGACAGCAAGTGAAGAATTGTATAATTAGCATGTCGGAGACTTCTATCTGTAGGCTGAGCCCATGAGAACACACTGGGTCCCTCCGGGACTGTTGTTGGGAGGACAGCGAATGGGAATCCTTTCTTTGGGATGCTGTGGTCCTCCCCGGGGGATCTAATTGGGGAGGAGGCGGCTGGCTGCCCCTGGCCTGGGCCTAACACTCCCTTTGCTTTCTGCAGGAAGCCTGGAAGCATGCGATTGAGAAGGCCAAGCACATGCCTGACCCCTGGGCCGAGTTCCATCTGGAAGACATCGCCACAGAACATGCTACTCGGCACAGGTCAGCAGTTTGTCCCAGGGGCTTTGAGCGGTCCTTGTGGGGTGGGGGTGGAGCATCGTGGGTCCTGCTTCTGGTTAAAGAAAAAGAACGAATACAATGCCCCAGTTTCAGATTTTCTACAGCCGGTGGGGTTGTCAGAGAGGCCCAACCAGTTAAGTCTGTCCTAGCATTCCTAGTTGGAAACAATCTGCAACATGGAAACTTTTCGTCCTAGACGTTTTGGATAAGGAAGGGGGAGCATTTTGTGCAGCAAAGGTGCCTTGATCCTCCATTTGAAGGTGGTTGAGAGTTGAGCAGCTGGTCAGGGCAGCCCAGGGACCCAGGTTCCTTCTGACTTGCGACACCATCCTCCCAATGCTTGTCCTTGCAAATACCAGGAAAGGTGAACAGCATCAAGACAGCGCAGCAGGTTTTAATGCATGGTCACCGGCGGCGGTGACATTTTTCTTTGGCTAGCACACTCCGTCGTCTTCCATCATTTCTGCTCCTGTCCTTCACGGAGACGGCTACAGAGCCCCCCGTGGGCCTCCCCTCCTCAGCTGGAAGCCTACCTCCCAGTGTGGGGTCAGGATAGGTCAGCATGGTGTGGAGCCCAGTATATGAGGTATATGTAGGTCCTACCTCTTTCTACCTGCTAGAGCACTAGGGTAGCAAGCTGGTGACACCGTGTCCAGGACCTGAGGATCACCAGGGAAAGAGGGGCCCTATGGTTCTATGTCTTGAAGCCCAGCTGGTATCTTAGACCAGGCTGAACTGTTTATTTCCTAACTAAAAGGCTGAGTTTATGCTACCCAGACTGCCAATGAGAGTATGCCAAGCATGGCTGTCTGAAACATTCTGAAATTTCTAAACCTGATGCTTCTTTCTCTGGCCATAGCTTTTTAAGATTTTTTTAAGCCTTGGTACAGGCTGGCCCTCTGTTTAGGACAGGTTTCCTGTCCATCTGAACTGTTTCCAGGGTGGTTGAGAGCTAGATTCTGCTTTACACATGCCTGAGTTTGAATCCTGATGCTCAGGCAGGAGAGAGACCTCACCTCTGAGCCAGTTTCTGTAAAACTGGCATAGTAATTGTCACCATCTAAGAGTCTCTGCAAAGATGAAATGAAACCATCTGTTTAAGAACCCAGCATTGCCTGGCGGCGGTGGCGCACGCCTTTAATCCCAGCATCCGGGAGGCAGAGGCAGGCGGATCTCTGTGAGTTTGAGGCCAGCCCGGTCTACAGAGCAAGATCTAGGACAGGCTCCAAAGCTACACAGAGAAACCCTGTCTCAAAAAAACCAAAGGGGGAAAAAAAAAAGAACCCAGCATATCATGAACTCCATGAGCTTTAGATGCACTAGGCATTGAATCATTCCTGCATTTACTTACTTGTTACTGGGGATTGAACCTAGGGCTTTCTATATACTAGACAGGTGTTCTGCCTGTGAGCCCCCGTTCCCAGCCTTCATTTCATTTTTAAGATAGGTCTCCTCAAGTTGGCCTAGGCTGACTTTGAACTTACTATATAGCCCAGGCAGACCTCCAACCTGGCTATTCTTCTGCCTCACCTTTGAAAGAGCTGGGGTTACAGGTCTGTCACCACTGGTCCTGACTGACTCTTCCCTTTATGGCGTTAGTGGTTGTGAGCAGCAAGCAGGACCTTTCAAGGTTGCACACTGACCCCCTTCCCCAGCTTCTGGGTGTCTCTCAGAGTGGAGGTAAGGGAGTGGTACGTCTGTGGCCTCCCTCTCTCTGTAGACTGTGTAGAACATGGTGCTTGCCTCCACTGGCTGCAGGCAGATTGGCAGCCTGGGAGAGCCCTCCTCCTCCTCTGAGCCTAGGGAGGTGTCCTGCTTGTTCCTCTTGCTCAGGTTGCCAGTTCTGACAAACCTGTTTGCCCAGGTCTGGGTGTTCTGAACCAGGAGGCCCCTGGCCAGAGATAAGGGTTGGTCCCTGCTGTAGTGACTCACTGAGGTTGGAACTCCACCAGGCCGGAGGCTGCCAAATGTGCTCTGGGAAGGGAATTCCTGAGAGAGTGACTATGGGGGTATTCTGGAACCACCCCTCCCCCTTCCGCCCCTCCTTCCTCCGTTGTCCATTACTCTTCATCGTCTTTCCTGCCACGTCTCTGTTCATCTCTCCACATCTCTCTCCGCCTGTCTCACGTGTTCATCTCTTAATCAGTCCCCCCTCTCTGTTTTTTTCTCATCTTCCCTCTATCATTTCCTCGGTGTTTCCTCCACACTCTTTCTTATCTTGCCTCGGAGGTGACTCTTCCCCTGACCCCTACTTGTACTGTGACAGTCCTTACCCCTTGGGAGCTGTATCTACCTGTGTGGGCTGCTCCTGGCCCAAGTGCTTGGCAAAATCGAGAGACTGCTGCCTCCCTCCATCTCCGGGACCTGCTGTTTGTTACTGTTAGGTCTCGGGCAGTCCACATGTTCAGAGACCCTCCTATAGTCCTATAGGATATGTGGACTGCTTGTTGGACTGTCTGAGACCTAACAGTTATATAGATCAGTTATGAGGATATTTATATCTTCAGTCACCCATCCAGCGCGTGTTTATTAAGCATCTACACACACTAGGCCCTGTGGTAAGCAAGACAGACATGGGCCTGTTTTGTGGAGTTATGGCCTGATGAAAGAGCAGAGCAAGCCAGGCAAGAGCTCGGCAGGGAGTGCTGGTCTTGGCAACACCACACAGAAGGAATAAGTGTGTCTGAGGAAAGGCAAGTCCCCCTGAGGTCACAGGTAGAGCCTGGGAGAGAGGGAGGAAGGTGTCCACAGCCCACCCCCAAGACTCAGCAAGCCTGTTAGCCCAGGTGCAGAGGAGGCTGGGTCCTGAGGCCCATAGAGAGCCCAGGAGTGTTTGAGCTAGTGAGGGGCAGGACCAGGATGCTCTAGGTGGGTCTGATCTCTGTAGGTACAACGCTGTCACCGGGGAATGGCTGAAAGACGAGGTTCTGATCAAGATGGCATCTCAGGTAAGCAGAAACCTGAGCTGCGAGGGGACAGGGCCTGGTAGGGACTTTCCCAAGCCATTTCAGTGCCTTCCTTCCATTCCCGCTATCTTTAATTTTGTTTTTTATTTTCATTTATTTATTGTGTGTGCATGTGAGAGAAACAGACAGAGCTGTCCTTTGCAGGCCAGGCTAAGTAGTATCATACTCGCTATGGCTGGTCTCAAACTCACAAGTTCCTGCCTCAGTTTCCTGCATGCATACTGTGAACCCACTTTAATTTTTATCTTTGGGGTTTTTCCTGTGTTATCATTCACATATTTTTTTCAATTGTATTTTAGTGTGTGTGTGTGTGTGTGTGTGTGTGTGTGTGTGTGTGTGTGTGTGTGTGTTGAGGTCAGAGGACAACTTGTTTTCTTTCTTTTCTTCATACGGATCCCAGGGGCCGAGTTCATGTTTTCAGGCGAAGTGTCAAGCACTTCAACTTTCTGAGCCATTCCCTGGCACTATATTATATTTTTTAATTCTTATTAACTTTTTTTATTTTTTTATTTGTATGTGAGGGCATGCGTGCGTGAGGGCATGTGTGCTGCCGTGCACATGTGGAGGTCAGGTCAGACGGCAGCCTGTGGCATTTGGTTCTCTCTCTATCATGGGGTTTCCTGGATGCTCCTTTTGTCGTGCTCGGCGGCAGGCATTTTACTCACCGAGCCGCCTCCCCAGCCAACATTCTGTGTTTTTAAATACTCGTTCATTAGCATGTAGCTCACATACCACACGCACTGCTCACTTCACTTACGCGGTTCAGGCTTGGGCTGCAGGTCAGTGGGAGCATGCTTGCCTAGCATGCACAGGACCTTGGTATCCACCCCAGCACTGCAAAAAGAAAGGGAAACACATGCAATTCAATGGCCTTCAGCTGTTTAACAATCACCACTCATTTCCAGAACTTCCTCCCGCTTTATGGTTTTAGAAGTTCATATATGCACATCTGTGTTCTGATCAGCCCACTATTCCCCCATGTTATCGCCACCCCCCCCCCACACACACCTTCATATACTCTGTTTAAATCCATAGAACCCACTCTATTATGTTCATGGAGCCACACGCTGGAGCATGGACTGCCCACCAGGGGTCGAATCCCTGAGGCATGCTCACACCTTCACACGTCCTGCTCCAGATCAAGCCAACCCAAATCCCAGCATGGACCGAGGATGGCCCAGGAAGACCCAGCCCTAGCTGAGGAGCTGTTTCGGAACATTTTTACCCTCCCTGGCCACCCCATTCCTCCATCACCCGAACTCTTGGAAACCCCCCCCACACACACACACACACTTTCTGTAATGCAGATAGCTCAGCTTTAGGCCCTTCATATACAAAGATGTCATGAAGACGTCTCAGTGGGTCACTGCCAATGGACGGATTGCATGGCACTACCCTGGTTTTTTGTTTATTTGTTTGTTTGTTCAAGCTACTAAATACATTCAGTGGCTGCAACCAGCCTCCTGCAAAGAAAAAAGAAAGCAGGACTGGAAAAAAGGGGCTCTTCCTGCTCAGTGAGGGGACCTCTTAGAATGTAACACACTCGCAGGAGAAACAGGGAAGCTGTTCCTCATTGGTGTATAAGTCCTCAGCAAGTGGGAGGTGCGGGGTTCCATCCCCACACCAAGAAGCAAGCGAAGCATACATCTTGATGAGTGTCCTGTCCCCAAGGCAGACACACTAGCACAGCACCCAGAGAAGCAGAACATAACCAGTGTCCCCACAGGCTTCTCTCAGTCACTACTCACACACCAAGACTCAACACTGTCCCAAACCCTGTCCTAAGATTTTCATTTCTTCTGTCATTGCGCCTTTTGAGTGTGGTTTCTTTTACTCAACATTTTCCATTTTTTAAAATAATTTTTAAAAAATTTTATTTTATGTGCATTAGTGTTTTGGGTCTCCTGGAATTGGAATCACAGACAGTTGTGAGCCGCTTGCTGTGTGGGTGCTGGGAGTCGAAACCAGGTCCTCCGGAAGAACAGCCAGTGCTCTTAACCCTTGAGCCATCTCTCTGGCCTCAACAGTTTCCATTTTTTTCTTTGCTGAGTAAGCACTTCGCTGAATGAATAGACCTGGCGCTTTGTGTGGCAGGTTACTAGTGGTCACTGAGGTAGCCTGCCCTCTCCTCCCTTCTCTCTGTTCTTACTGTTTTCCTTCTTTCTGTTTCTTCATATTTTCAAGTGTGTGTGTGTGTGTGTGTGTGTGTGTGTGTGTGTGTGTACGTACACAGTGCCCCCCAGAGGCCAGAAGAGGGCCCAGGAGCTAGAGTTATAGGTGGTTGGTTGAGCTGCATAACATGGATGCTGGGAGCTGAACTCAGGTCCTCTGCAAGGCAGACAGAGTTCTTAACTGCTGAGCCTTTTTTTTCCCCTTCTGTTTTGAAATAGCATTATTTTGAGATAGCATTATTCAGCTTTTCATACCTGGGACACAATTCTCTATACAATCATTTTGTTGTTGGGGTTTTTTGTTTTCTTTTGTTTTGTTTTTTTGACAGGGTTTCTCTATCTAGCCCTGGCTGTCCTGGAATTTGCTTTGTAGACCAGGCTGGACTTGAATTCAGAGGTCCGCCTGCCTCTGCCTCCTGAGTGCTAGGATCAAAGGCGAGAGTCACCACGCCTGGCTCATGGTTTCAGAACTTCCAGTTCGTGGTCTGTTGGCCCTGATGCTTAGGACCTGTGTAGGCTCATTACATTCCAGCAGAAGCTCGTGGCAGAGGAGGCCTGTTCACCTGATGGTGACCGGGAAGCAGAGAGGAAAAGCAAGGACTGAAAAAATCACCCTTTGTCATGCACTGCCCCTCTCCAGCACTGTGGGTTCTTCCGTGGGGTTGAGATGATGGATCAGGGGTCCTCCTCATCCCAGCAGTCTCCAGGCTGAAAGGCCTGTCTGGCTTTGGTACTGAGGCTCAGGAGGGACAGCCTAGGGTTATAGGATTGAGGTCATGTGCGGGACACCTTGCTGGGTAGGCAGTGACAGTGGGGGTCACGGGATGTGGGCACTGATGACTCTGCCTGTCTTTCAGCCTTTCGGCCGCGGAGCAATGAGGGAGTGCTTCAGGACGTAAGTGACTTGGCCTGGGAAAGCTAAGACTGGGGCGTGGGTAGTGGTAATTTCCAACCAAAGGCTGGAGACAAGTGGTCTGGGCCTCCATGTTGCCCAAGTTCTCCATCCGGTGTCTGTTGGACCCCACACTGGCCCGGTGGTAGGGCTCTGGAGCATAGAGAATGGGATGGGAGGCCCCTGACACTGGTCCTCAGCCCTTCTGGAGGGGTGCGGATGTTGCCTTTCCTCTACCCCTCTACCTTGTTCTTCCTCCACCTAGTCAGACAGGGCCTAGTTATTCCGAGAGGCTGTGTCTGCGGTGAACTGCTGAGTTCTAGACAGGCTCCCCCTTGTCTTTCTTCCCCAGGAAGAAACTTTCCAACTTTTTACATGCCCAGCAATGGAAGGGGGCCTCCAACTACGTGGCAAAACGCTACCTGGAGCCGGTGGACAGGAGCGTGTACTTTGAGGACGTCCAACTCCAGATGGAGGCCAAGCTCTGGGGGGAGGAGTACAATCGGCACAAGCCCCCCAAGCAGGTGCGTGAGCCCCGCCTATCTCCCTCCTACACCGCTGGCTGGCTACGAGGGTGATGGTGAAACTCGGGGTGCTGGTCTGTGCCCAGGTGGGCAGTGTGCTCCCAGTCCAGTCCTCCCACCTGACCCTGCTCTTCCCCCAGGTGGATATCATGCAGATGTGCATTATTGAGCTAAAGAACAGGCCAGGCCAGCCCCTCTTCCACCTGGAGCACTACATTGAGGGCAAGTACATCAAGTATAACTCCAACTCGGGCTTTGTCCGTGATGACAACCTCCGACTAACACCACAGGTGAGGCCCTGGGCTTGCTCTCCGCTTACACTTCCCATCCTCCATCCCCTGGGGAAGGCTCAACCCTAGACGGGGAGATCCCTGTGGGTGGGGTCTCACATCCTCAGAGGTTCCTCACATCCATTGGAACATGAGTGAACCCAGGGCTCCAACATGCTAGGCACCTGCCCTACCGCACAGCAGTATCCCCAGCCCCTAAAAAAGACTGCCCGCCCCTTTCCATGTGTTTGTCTGCCGTGTACATGGGTCGTGTGTGTCTGCATGTGTGTGCACCTGTGGGTGTGCCATATGATGTTGGGGATCATCCTCAATCACTCTTCCACCTTGTTCTTTGATTCAGGGTCTCTCAGTCAAACCCAGAGCTCACTGACATGGCTAGTCTTTGTGGTCAGCTTGCTCTGAGGATCCCATCTCCACCGTCTAAAGCTGGACCTAAGGGTAGACCTCCATCTGCTCCAACATTTACCCGAGTTCTGGGGATCCAGATTCTGGTCCTCATGTTTGCATGGCAAGTGGTTTAACCAGCAAGTCATCTTTTTTTTTTAAGCAACACACCTGCCACCCTGTGCTGGTTTCTTTCAGCAGCCCTAAGATGGCCATAAACCTGTAATCCTGAGGTCTTTGCAGAGTTGAGCAGATCCTTCTGTCTTTTACTCTATAAAACTCTTCTTGCAGAGAACGCCCTCACCAGGGCGGACCCAAGTATTACAGCCTGCGGCACAGCAGGCCGGCATCTGCCTAGTCCACAATCTGGTCTGTTACAACTACCTTCTCTTCCTGTCCCCTACACAGGCCTTCAGCCACTTCACATTTGAGCGTTCTGGTCACCAGCTGATTGTGGTGGACATCCAGGGTGTGGGCGACCTTTACACTGACCCACAGATCCACACTGAGAAAGGCACTGACTTTGGAGATGGCAACCTCGGTAAGTGGGGAGAGCCAGCCCAGGTCCACGGAGACCATGCTCCCCTAAAATCTGTTAGCTCTTTCTCCATCCAAGGGGAACACCCTGAGACACTCTTGGGCCTCCCTTGAGGTTATGGGGGTGGGAACTTGGTTTGTCTGACCTCCCACCCCTCCAGTTCAGCATTTTTTTTTCCTGCCTGTTCTGGCCACATTTCCATGTCCCCCCTGTCCTTTGTCACTAAGCAAAAGTAAGACACCAGACACCCCTGTTCTGCCTGCAGGTGTCCGGGGAATGGCTCTCTTCTTTTATTCTCATGCCTGCAACCGGATTTGCAAGAGCATGGGCCTTGTGCCCTTTGACCTCTCACCACGGGAGCAGGCTGTGGTGAACCAGAGCACCAAGCTGTTGGTGAGTACTCAGTGGCAATTCACTCCAACGGGGCCGGCCATTCTGTCACCACGAAGGCAGGCACTGCATCCTGTGGGATGGCGTTGTCTTGGCTCTGGCCCGTTTGTGACCAGAGTGAGGAAAAGAGGCAGAAAGAGAAGTGACAGGAAGTGTGTGTGTGTCCCCATGTGCACTAACTAATGAGTGACTAGACCTGGCCCTCTGGGCCTGCCAAGTGTGTACAGTGGAACCAGCCAGCTTACTCTTCTCGCAAGAACCAATTCAGGTGTCTATTGGCAAAAAACAGTTTTGACCTCTGGGTGTCGTGGAGCAAGGCCAGCACTTTAGGAAACACAGGCTAGTAGCCCCTTTGAGCTCCATCCATATACCCCTTCTTGGACACCATAGGGTTAATCCTGAACTGCTTTTTCAGTAAGATTCTCTCTTAGGCATGTATAAAAGCCATGGATGAAAAGGTTTTGGGGTCCAGAGGAACCCTCCATTCTCTACAGAGTGCTTTCATGACATGAATATTCCCATTGATGTCCCCAGCAATCAGCCAAGACCATCTTGAGGGGGACAGAGGAGAAATGTGGGAGCCCCTGCATAAGGACGCTCCCTGGCAGCCGACCCCCCTTGCGCCTTCACCTTTCAGAGAACTCTGGGGATGAGAACATGAGCGACGTGACCTTTGACTCTCTGCCTTCCTCCCCCTCTTCAGCCACACCTCACAGCCAGAAACTGGACCACCTCCGTAAGTCCTGGGTGTTGTGACCACAGGGGCGGGCGCCAGGTAGAGCAGCGCCAGACAGGTTTCATTCATGGTAGAAAATGGCTCTACTGGTGAGTGCAGAGGACAAACTCCCAAGATGCAGCCACCCAGTACATGAAAACCGTCTCTGTGGTAGACAAGGAGACGACCCACCTCAGTGTGGTTTGTGAAGCTAGTGAAGCCGGCATCTGACAGAACGCAGGAGAGAACATTCCATCTCCACGTCATTACAAGCACAGGGCACAGACTGCGAGTAAGCCAGTTATGGTGGTACCAGTCCATGACTCAGACAGAGGCAGGGGAATCTCTTGAGTTTGGGGCCAGCCTGATTTACATAGCAAGTTCCAGGCCAGCCAGCGCTACCTAGTTAAGTCTCTCAAAAACTAAAACAGAACAGCCACACCTCCCATAAGGCAACCTTTGTAAGAAGTAAAGTACTAACAAATAAAAAACTACTGGCCCATCCCAGCACTCGGGAGGCAGAGGCAGGCGGATCTTTGTGAGTTCGAGGCCAGCCTGGGCTACCAAGTGAGTTCCAGGAAAGGCGCAAAGCTACACAGAGAAACACTGTCTCGAAAAACCAAAAAAAAAAAAAAAAAAACTACTGGCCCATAAAAAACTACTGGCCCATCATGGTCGAATCTGAGTCATTCTGCATTAGGAAACATGTTAATAGCAATAAGTCAAAGGAACAAAGCTGAGGCTGGAAGATGGCCCCCTGGATAGAGGCACATGCCATAAAATATTTTTTAAAAATATTAAAAAGCTATTTAAAAGTGTAAAAGCTGTTTTTATGAACTGTGGGTACGTGGGTACATGCTGGGGTTGAACACAGGGGCCTCACTCTTGCTTGGCCTGTTCTCTACCATTGAGATTTCCCCAGCCTGCATTGTAACAGACTTAATAACAATGTCAGCCTGCTGAGTGTGGTGGCCACCTGCTTATTCCAGCCCTTGGGAGACTGAGGCAGGTGGATCTCTGTGGGTTCAAGACTAGCCTGGTCTACATAGTGAGTTCCGCAACAACCAGGATTACATGAGCTCCTGTCTGAAACAACAGCAAAAAGGTTGGCCAGATGGGTCAGACTGCAGCTTGCCTAGGACGGGAGACAGACAGTTGGCTCGAAAGCCAGGTTGTGACACACACTTTGGGCCCCACATGACCATGGCTTCTCTTCCATCATATCTGCACTTTGTTTAGAGCTGATGTGCTACTCCCCACATTGCATGTATATCTATGCACGTGACAGAAACACAGATCCCATGGCTGTCAAGTGGCAGGCTTGGAAGGAATTGAGAAAGAACTGTAGCTCTTTAGGGGCGATAATACCTTTTTCCTATGTGGTGCTTCTCTTTAAAAATTAAAAGTAGCTGGGCAGTAGTGGCGCATACCTTTAATCCCAGCACTGGGGAGGCAGAGGCAAGCGGATCTCTGCGAGTTCGAGGCCAGCCTGGTCTATAGAGCTAGTCCCAGGACAGCCAAGGTTACATAGAGAAACCCTGTCTCAAAACAATAAAACAACAAAACAACAAAAATAAATAAATAAAAAGTTTAAGTAAAATGCTAGATATGGTGGTGCACACCTGTAACCCCAGCACTTGGGAGGCTGAGGCAGGAGGATTGCCAGAAGTTGGGCTGCACAGTGAGGTTTGGTGCAGATGCCATGTCCTGTAGGCAGGCTACATGCGACTCTTGGGCATGTCCTACATCACCTTTGCTTGTCCCTGCTCAGATTGGCCAGTGTTTGGTGACCTCGATAACATGGGCCCTAGAGACCATGACCGCATGGACAATCACCAGGTGAGTGAAGAGGAGGGAGGCTCCGCTGCCGTCCCCAGGGGGGTGTGGGAGAGGGCTTTAGGTTGATGGAGGCAGCCCCACCCAGGTCTGCTTTGAGCATCTCTCAGATTGCCCCCCCCACCACCACCCAGGTTCAAGTTCGTTTTGGGCTGCTGTTTGGAACCATCATCTTGGCCAGCTGGTATTTTAAAGAGCTTTGATTTATTTCTCACTTAGTTCTCAAGATGTATGAGATAGATTTTTCTTACTCCCTTTACAACAGATTTTATTCTAGAACTAGATGGGGGCTGAGGATGTGCTTAGTTGGTAGAGAGAGTACTTGCCTAGAGCGCATGAAGCCCTGAGTTCAATCCCCAGGACTACAGAAACGGGGTATAGCGGTGTGCACCTGTAACCCCAGCACTTGTGGAGGCAGAAGGATCACAAGTTCAAGGTCATCCTTGGTGACATAGTGAGTTTAAGGCCAGCCTGGGTTACATGAGCCCCTGTCTCAAAACGGAAACAGAGACAATCTAAATAAACGAGGAAAGACTTATCTCACCCCGTTTCCTGGCTTCGGCCCTACGTTAATTGGCTTCTTTAGTGCTGTGTGACGAAGCTGAACACAAGGGCAGAAGGGTGTGGCCGAAGTTGCTCGCCTCACGGTGGCCAGCAAACAGGGGCAGCAAAGAAACCAGAGGGATAAAAGGTATTCAAAGGTGTGCTCCAGTGACCTGCTTCCTCTAACTAGGCCCCACATCCTAGTGCCCCATTCAGCTACGAACTCATCACTGGGTTACCCCACAGGTGAGGTTAGCAGTCTCACGATACATTCACCTCTCAATAGTACAACTAGCTGGGAACGTTTGGGGGTGCATTTTGTACCAAACTAGAACAGTCCTTCAATGCAGGTGCTAGAATGGATCCCACAGCCAAGGAAACTAAAGCTCAGATAAGTTGAGCAATTGCCCAGGTCTTGACTGGCAAGTATCAAAGCCAGGGGTTGTGTCCAGGCATCCGGTTCCAGGGCCTGCAGCGTTCTTTGCCACTGCTTTTGCCTGCTTTCCGGTCCCTCGACCAGCGGGAGGCAGGAAGAAGAAACGGGACAGGTGACTCCAGAAGTCATCACCCTCAGCTTGTCCTCTCTCTGCAGGACAGTGGGGACAGCGGCTGCCCAAGCGAGAAGCGAAGTGACCTGGATGACCCTGAGCCCCGAGAACACGTAAGCACTCCCCCCACCCCAGACCCTAAAACTAGAGACCTTGGTTGCCTCATCTGTTGTTATCCATTGGGATAAAAAGCTAACAGGCAGATCAGAGTTGGTCCTGAGAACAAAGAAGATTAAAGGCAAAACTTTTAAAAACTGCGAACCAGACTTCAGAGAGCGGCAGATGCAGGGAAGAGGGTGAAGTGGACCGGGATGAGGAAGGGGAAGAGAGAGAGGCTTGGATATAAGATTAAAACTGACAAGCAGGCTGGTCATGGTCACACACTGGAGAGGGCCAGCCTGGGCTAAGGATACCCTGTCTCTAGAAGAACAACCACCATAAAACAAACAAAAAACAAAGGCAAGAAAATGGTAAAGAAATCTTCGGGGCTGGAACGTTTGGTTGCTGAGCAGAGAGGATGCTGGGTACTAGGCTTCACTGGTCCTGATGTAGCTGAAGGGTCCAAGGTACAACCCTGGCAGTCCTGGGGAGTCTCAGCCCTGCTTCCTCAGTTTCCCTCCCAGCTGTCTCTGAGTGGAGGTGGCTTCCATACTCTCAGCCCCTCAGAGACTTCACCATGCACCAAAATGGAACCTGTATGGTAAGGCCTGGTGCATGGAAGGCCCTGGTCTCAGCTATATAATTATGAACATGAAGGATACAGGCGGAAGGTAGACCAGAGGAAGAACTAGCCACTATTTCTCCAGTGGCTTCATGCCAACTCCGGTACCCTGGGGTCAGTTCAGTCTGTTCATACAGACAGAGACCAGAAGACTTTGAACTCATCAGCTCTGCAGACGATGGCTCCAGCTTCACCTGGGGAGTGCTGGACTAGTGTCCTGGAGGAGGGACCCTGGGAGGGCTGGTCCTGCTCCTCAGGAATTGGCTTCTGCGAGGAAGGTCTTCCCCCTACAATCTCTCATTTTCTGTTCCCTTGCAGGGCCACTCTAACAACAACCAAAGGCGTGAATCCGATGAGGACAGCCTGGGCAGCTGTGGACGGGTATGTACCCATGGGAACAGGCCTGCCTCTTCCGGCTCACGTGCTCTGCCCTCCTCCCGACACACTGCCTGCCCCCTCCACCTTGTGCATATCCATTTTGCCAAGAGTAATGTCCTGGGCAAGGTGGCAAGAGGTTCCTGGGGAGGGGAAAGAGATGGTCCTGGAAGAAGGAAGATTCTTTCATATGCGAAACCTAGAGTCCTGGGCAACTTTCCCCCAGTTCCCGGGATGCTCCAGAATGTGTTCCTTATTCAAAATGCTTGCGATCAGAAATGCTTTGGATTTCAGATTATTTCTCCATTTCCCCTTTTCATGTGTGTACATGCATGTGTGTGGCCATGCATGTGGAATCCAAGGTTGATATTGGGAAATACCCTTTATTGCTTTTATACCTTATTCTTCAAGGCAAGGTCTCTCAGACGAACCCAGAGCTCACCGATCTGGCTAGTTTTACTAGTCAGCTTGCTCTGGGGCTCACATCTCTGCCTTGTAGGGCTGTAATTACAGGCAGACTGCCACTCCTGCCAGACTTCTGGGCACAGGAACTTCACGCCTCATACTTGTACAGCAAATGTTTTAACCACTGAACCATCATCCCAATCTCACATTTTATATATATTTGGGGATACTTGGCATATACACAATTAGACAACTTGAGAGGAACCCAAACTCTAACCATGAGATTCATCGCGTATGTTTCATATATACTTAAAACGTGAGCTGGGTGTAATTTCACCCACTGTTTTTAGTGCCCTTGTCTTTTGGCCACTGTATGACAAGTGTCTCAGTGATGGCTGCTGTCAGGCATGTTTAGGAAAGGCCAGCCCTTCTGCACTTGTTATTCTTGGATTCTCAAACACATTGTGAACATCACACTTCTCACTGTTTGCTAAGTTGAGTCCCTCCTGCCTGCAGAGTCCTTCCTCCCCCTAAAGCCTGTTCCCCATATCCGGAGCCCCGTGGCACCCTCTAACAGCTGGCCTCATTCCTTTTCCTCTGCTGATGGCCAGATGAAGCCTTCTCAGCCTGGAGCAGGACAGAGTTGCCTTCTCAGCTGAGTCACTGTTGGGGTGCTGGGCTGGGTCCTTCTCGCTTCAGGGCTGCAGGGCATTTAGCTGCCTGTGTTCCATGAAGTGCCCCATGGATGCTGCTCACTTCATGTTGGGTGACTCACAGAGAAAGCAAGTGTGTTTGTGGGAGTCAGTCTTTGCAGGGGCCTGGCATGAGGAAGAGCCTAGGAGAAGGCTTGGTGGCACACCTCGGCTGCAGCTCTGGCCTGATGAATGGGGGGAGTGTTTCTCAGGGCCACTGTGGTCTCGTCTGCTGGTCATTGTGTCCTGTTGCTGCCCTCTATCCATACCCATGAGCTAGGGGCAGTTGAATATGAGTTTGAGGACAGCCTGGCCTGGCCTACAGAGTGATTTCCAGGACAGTCAGGGCTACACAGAAATAAAACAAAACAAAAGAAGAAGAATGAATGAATGAATTGAAGCCCCGCAGGGTGGGGGTGCTTCCTTGTAACCCCAGCACTTTAGAGTCTGAGGAAGAAAGATCATGCATGCAAGACAGCCTAAGCTGCATAGTGAGTTCAAGGTCCATCTGGACTACATAACAAGGCTCTTGTTCAAATTGTCAGAAACAAGCCAAAAGAATTGGGGGCCAGTCTTGTTCAGTAAAGTTTGATGCCGTTTGGGGTTCCTTCCCTTTGCTTGCCAGCCAGCCTCCTGTTTTCATGGTGGCTTTGCTGCTTGTGCCAGCACATCTGGTCCCAGCCACTCACTTCTGACCTTTAAACTCTATCCACCTGGTCTCTCCCATCAGGTCTGTGTGGAGACGTGGAACCTGCTCAATCCCTCCCGCCTGCACCGGCCGAGGCCCTCGGCTGTGGCCCTTGAAGTGCAAAGGCTAAATGCTTTGAACCTTGAAAGGAAAATCGGGAAGTCTGTTTTGGGGAAGGTATGGGTGATGCCCGTTCCAGAGCCCAGGACTCACTCCTCTTCTCCACTAATGACTTCTTCTTGCAGGCTGGCTGGGCTGCCCCTGGGCATGGCTTGGGCCTCCCAGGCAGCCAGACCAACACTGCAGTCTCTGTGGCAGGTCCATCTGGCCATGGTACGATACCACGAGGGGGGGCGCTTCTGCGAGAAGAATGAGGAATGGGACCGAGAGTCAGCCATCTTCCATCTGGAGCATGCAGCTGACCTGGGAGAACTGGAGGCCATCGTGGGCCTGGGGCTCATGTATTCTCAGCTGCCCCACCACATCCTGACTGATGTCTCTCTGAAGGTGAGGGGATGTGTGGAGGGCTCGGGCAGCCCGTCACTTACTGCCCCCAGCCTGGTGGTCGCCTACTGGAGGATTTGTTTTGTTTGTTTTTTCAAGACAGGGCCTGACTATGTAAGCTCTGTCCTAGAACTCACTGTAGACCAGGCGGGCCTTAACTCACAAAGATCTACTTGCCTGTCCCTCCTGAGTGCTGGGATTCTAAGTGTGGGCCACTGTACCCAGCTTCAACTGTGGAGGACACTTGTGGGCAGACAGGCATGGAGGCTCACACTTGTAATCCCAGAACTCAGGAGGCCGAGGCTGGAAGATGATGAGTTTGAGGCTAGCTTGGGCTGTAGAGTGAGATCCAGGACAGCCAGAGCTGCACAGAGAAATCTGTCTTAAAAAAAAAAAAATAAATAAATCTGATTTTTGGTTTAGGATTAATTACTTCTGAGGTAGACTTGATCTCCATTGTTGGTCAGTAAGTGGGAGGTGACAAGTTCCAGGTCCAGGGAATCAATGACAGGATATGCAAGGAGAAGCAAGTCCTGGAGGAAATAAATGAGGAAGAGCCCTCCAGGAGGCTTTGATGGGTCTATATGACCCTCTCCATCGACCATGCTTCAGGCCACAGTGCTACAGCCGCAGCAGAGCCTGGCACTCAGGAGCTTCTCATTCATGCAGGGATGGATGGACAAAGGGGGGCTGGCCATGTGAGACAGAAAGGCCGGGTGGGAATGAGCCAGGCCGAGTGAGGGAGGTGAGCTGTGCCCTTAGAGAAACCGTACACACTCAAAGCTTAGAGTTGAGAAGCAAAGTGGCGACAGGTCATTGGCGCCGGAATGTGGGGGTGAGGCGGTACAGGAGCTGGGGCTGAAGAGTCAGCCAGCTGGGAGCTGAAGCAGTGAGATGGTGACGTGGCAGAAAAGGTATCTATCGGATTTACCCCCTCCCTCCTTTCCTGGCCCTTGGGCGCAGGAGGAAAGAGGTTTTGTAGGGCAGGGCCTACAAAAGCTTAGGAATATAGTTTCCGGGGGTCAGAGCCTGGAAAAGCTTCCTGGGAGAGAGATTGAGAGGCCTTGGTGGGTGTGTCTGTCCTTATCTGTGGCCATCTGTCCTATCTGGTGGCGGAGGCTGTGACTAGACAGGAGCCTAGACAAAGCTGAACTCAACACAGGCCCAGGGCATAGCCCTCTTCAGAGCTGTGTGTGGCCAGTGACAGGGTGGATCCCAGCCTAGCAGAGGAGGGAGAAATGTGCTGGAGACCTTGGTTTCACATTTTGAACAGGTAATGGATGTATTATTTTAAGTGTTCATGTGCACGTGGTAGTTATTAGCGCTCATGCACATCCCAACAATGTGCATGGAGATCAGAGAACTTGTGGAAATAGCTTCTCCCTACCATGTGAGTCCCGAGGGTCAAACTCAGACTGTCAGGATTGAGGCCAGGTTCCTTTGCCTACTGGGCCATCTTGCTGGCCCCTATTAATTTTAATATAAAAACGTTTAGCTGGGCGGTGGTGGCACACGCCTTTAATCCCAGCATATGGGAGGCAGAGGCAGGCGGATCTCTGAGTTCAAGGCTAACCTGGTCTACATGGCAGTTCCATTATAGCTAGTGATGTTACATAGAGAAACCCTGTCTCTCCCCCCCCCCAAAAAAAAAATTGACAGCAAAAAATATCTCTCCTACCATTTCCTTCCATATTCATGACCCCCTCCTTTTCACCCTTCCCTTCTTCCTTCTCATACTCTTCATCCTTTCTCTCCTTTGCTGAGGGTAAAATCCAGGACTTTGCACATGCTAGACAAACTCTCACCACTGAGCTACACCACCAGGGCTATCTTCTCATTTTCTAAATAGTAAATTAACTATTTTCCCAGCTACTCAGATATAATTTCAGAAGTGTACCAGTTACCTGAGACCCTCATAACAAATTACCACACCCTGGTAAATTACCATGTGCTTCTTCTGGAGGCTCTGGGGAGAATCCTTGTCTCTTACAGTCTCAAAAAAAACAAAAAACAAAAAAACCCACCCATATGCAAAGCCAGGCATAATGCTGTGCCCTGTCATCCCAGTACCCAGAAGGCTGTGGCAGAAGGATTGTGAATTCCAGGTCAGCCTGAGCTGCATGGTACGACCCTGTCTGAAACAGCCGTGTATCCCCACTTATTCATCTGCATGTATGTACATGAATGTCACAGCAGCATTGCTCTCCCATCAGTGGATGAGTGGATAAAGACAATGAGATGGAGCAGTGTTTGATCCGGAGAGAATGAAGTCCAGGTATATGCTGCAACCCATGTGACAGAAGCCAGGCACAAAAGGCCACACGATACATCATTCTATTCTATAAATATGACACACCCAGAGTCCACCATATGTTATATCATTCTGTTCCATATGTGTGACACACACAGTTCACCTCATGTTATATCATTCTGTTCCATATGTGTGACACACCCAGAGTCCACAGAGACAGAAAGTGGACGGGTCATTGCCTGTGGTTGGGGTAGGATGGAGAGAAAAGGATAGAGGGAAAATTTATGATTTGTGGGGTATGGTGTTTCTTTTTTGGATTGGTTAAGATATTTTGAAATTGGACCAGCAGATCACTCAGTGGTAAAGGCACCGGCACAAACCCTGACAACCTGAGTTCAGTCC
The DNA here is from genome assembly GCF_004664715.2 of Peromyscus leucopus. NCBI lineage: Eukaryota > Metazoa > Chordata > Mammalia > Rodentia > Cricetidae > Peromyscus > Peromyscus leucopus. The sequence goes on along the minus strand of NC_051063.1, from coordinate 83,835,851 downwards.
TTGGGTCCCACGTGGTGGAAGGAAAGAACCAACTCTCACAATTGTCTTCTGACTTTCATGCATGGCACTGTGGCACATGCAAACTCACACACAATAAATGAGTAAACATAATACAAATGCAGGGTTTTGTTTTGTGTTGTTTGAGACAGGGTTTCTCTGTGTAGCCCTGGCTGTCCTGGAACTCGTTCTGTAGACCAGGCTGGCTCCAAACTCAGAGGTTTCCTCCCTCTGCCTCTTGAGTGCTGGAATTAAAGGTATATGCCCCACCACACCTGACAAAAGTTTAGTTTCTTAAATCCATGGTGGGGATAGCGGAACAAGTTCATCATACACTAAGCGCTGTGGACATGAGCTTTCCAGCCCAGAACTCTCGCAACTTAAACTGGAGGTTGACGAGGGAGCCTTTGCAGTCTCCCCCACACACTCATTTGCTGTTTGTGCCTTTTCTCTGTGACAGGAGACAGAAGAGAACAAGACAAAAGGCTTTGATTACTTGCTGAAGGCAGCAGAAGCCGGTGACAGGCAGTCCATGATCCTAGTGGCCCGAGCTTTTGACACTGGCCTGAACCTCAGCCCAGACAGGTAGTATGGCTGTCACTTGGTTGATGTTGGGGTAATCTGGGCCACACAGGTTGCTTTTTCTTTGGTTCGGGACAGACATGGGTTCTAGCCTTGGCTCTGCTTGTTATCAACTCAGGGATCTTCAGCAAGTTACTTTACCTCCCTGGCCTCAGTTTCTTCATTTGGTGAAATAGGAATAATGATAGTATCTGTCTCTAATGCGCCATGAAGATCAAATACCTTTCCCCACAGTGCCTCATACATAAAGCTTGCAATGGATGGCAGCCATTTTGCCTGCATATGTAAAGACTTGCTTGGGGAAAAAAACCTGAAGATCAGTGTGATTGTCCATAGAGAGTAGAATTTGGGGTGATCTTGACTGCCTTTTCCTCCTCTTGTTTTGATTTGTATTCTTTTTTTTTTTTCCTTTTATTTTATTTTACAATACCATTCAGTTCTACATATCAGCCACGGATTCCCTTGTTCTTCCCCCTCCTGCCCCCCTCCCCCTCCCCCTCCCCCAGTCTACCCCCCATTCCCACCTCCTCCAGGGCAAAGCCTCCCCCGAGGACCGAGACCAACCTGGTAGACTCAGTCCAGGCAGGTCCAGTCTCCTCCTCCCAGGTCAAGCCAAGCATCCCCCCATAAGCCCCAGGTTTCAAACAGCCAGCTCATGCAATGAGCACAGGACCTGGTACCACTGCCTAGATGCCTCCCAAGCAGACCAAGACAATCAACCGTCTCACCCATTCAGAGGGCCTGATCCAGTTGGGGGTCCCTCAGCCCTTGGTTCATAGTTCATGTGTTTCCACTCATGATTTGTATTCTTATGATGCAGTGTTGAAGATTAAACCTAGGGCCTCAGACTGGTCTACAGAGCTAGTTCCAGGACAGCCAGGGCTACACAGAGAAACCCTGTTTCAAAAAATCAAGGGAAAAAAAGGATGCATCCTTGAGCAGGCATCTTCTCTTGAGTGGCATCATCTCCTATGCTGGGGAGGTAGCTTGATCAATAAATTTGCCTCGCACATGAATACTTGAGTTTGGTCCCCAGAACTCATTTAGAAAAAGCTGAACAGAAATTGGTGGATCCCTGGTGCCATTGGCAAGTTTCAGGTCAATGAGAGACCCTGTCTCAAGAAGGAAAAAACAAAAACCAAGGTGGATGGCACCTGAGGAATGACACTCATTTGTCTTCTGCCATTTGGCTTTCCGCACATGCACATGTCCACTAACACACACACACACACACACACACACACACACAGAGACTTCTCCTTCACTGGGATCCAAAGAAAAGTCAGGTCTATGGCTTTTTCATATCAAGCTCTTAGAGTCAAAGACTGGACTCCGTGACATTTGGCCTCCATATGCCAGGTGTCTGCAGCAGCAAGTACTATTTGAGCAGCACTTTGATAGGATGATCCGATGTCACAGAGAACTCTCCTATACCTCTTCATGGTGTAGAGTACAGGGTCAGCTCATTGCTTCTCAGGATGAGTGGCATAGGTGTGGCAAGTATTTGAGAAATGAAGAGACTTGCCTGCAGTTACCTACAGGTTGAGTATTCTCTATTTGCAATGCCTGAAGCCAGTTGGGTTTCAGATTGGGGAGGAGGGAGGGAGGGAGAGAGGGAGGGAGGGAGGGAGAGAGAGAGAGTGAGAGAGAGAGAGAGAGAGAGAGAGAAGAGATTATTTACATATGCATAAGATGCCTCCAGCATGGGACCCAAGTCTCAATATTGAGTTCACGTGTTTCCTGCACACCTTACAGACATCACCTGAAAGTAACACTCCATTTTTAGCACATCTGCAGTATGACTGCTCCCATCACATGGGATCATCTGGAATTTTCCAGTTGTGGCATGCTGGCACCCAGAAGGCTCCAGGTCTGGAGCCTTTGGGATCTTGGACTTTTGGAATACGGGTACTCAGCCTGTACCATAAGCAGCAGAGGTAGAGCCTGGGTCTGTGTTGGGTCTCCTGAGCACTGTGTGGGAGCCTGCTTCTGACAGAGTATCCTGGGGACGAGGGAACAAAAATGACCTGACGTGCTTGTGTCAGACCAAATGACAACAAATTTAGTGTCTGCTGGGTAGAGGGCGAGCTGTTCAAGATTTCCGTCTGAGGTCCTTGAAGAGTCGCTGCTACCTGCGTCCTCTTCCCATCCTCAGTCTGCTCTGTTGGTTCTTTAGTCACAGTGCTGGGGTCGATCTCAGGGTCTTCCCGCAAGGGCTCTCCCTAACCTACGTCCTTGGCTCTGTTCCTAGTTTCAAAACTTAATATTTATTGTTACTTTTAACTTTACTTGAAGCCATGTTGACTTGTTAGAACTCTTTTTACATTAAGCCTACTAATCCTTTGACATATTTCTCATTAAAAGAGAAATGGTGTGTACAGCCCTATACTACCCTAAATGCACCCAACCTCAGAAGCTAAGCAGGTTCAGGCCTGGTTAGTACTTGGAGGGAGGACCACTTGGGAGTCCTGGGTGCTGTAAGCTAGTGAGTGACACAGAGAGAGAGAGAGAGACAGAGAGACAGAGACAGAGAGACAGAGAAAGAAATGGCTTCCGTAGACTGGAGGGAGGGGCCACATGTGCTACTCACCGACCCTCGTTTACTGGTTTTGGGGACTCTGTGGGTTTTAATATTATGTGGTTAAATGTAAAAAGAATTTTCTTTTCTTGCTTCAGCTGTAGTCATTTCTTACTCCTTGTTCCAAGAAGCTCCAACCTCTTCCATTCAGGGCCCCCATAGCTCCTAAATTTGTATTTAAGGGGGTTTGGCCCTTTCAGAAATTACATCCAAGAAGGGAATAAAAATCATGGATAATTCCAAGGCAGAGTGGGTGCTCTTGCGTCTTGGGTGAATGTGGGTCTGGCGTGGAGGAAGTCAGGAGGAGTTTAAGGCCCTTTCCACATTCATATTTCCAGGGCAAGTCTGCACTGTTCTCTAGGACGGGGTGTTCTCTAGACAGAGGAGAAAGGAATGAAGCCGTCTTAGTGATTATATTGTAGAAATTCTGTTTTGGGAGTGTGCTTACCTTGCAAATAATTTTCGAGTAATTTCAGTTTTTTGCTTTGCTTTGTTTTGAATCAGGGTCTCATGTAGCTCAGGCTAGCCTCATAGTGAACTATGTAGCCGAGGATCAACTTCCATTTCTGTCTCCACTCCTGATTGCTGGATCATAGGCATGCACCATCATGCACAGTCCCTGTGGTTGCTGGATCATAGGCATGCACCACCATGCACAGTCCGTGTGGTTGCTGGATTGTAGGCATGCACCATCATGCACAGTCCGTGTGGTTGTTTGGATCATAGGCATGCACCATCATGCACAGTTCATGTGGTAGTTTGGAATCAAACTCGGGGCTTTGTGTGTGCTAGGCGACTGAGTTACACCCCAGCCCTTAGGCTTTTTTGCTTTTGCTTTGTTGCGATGAAGTCTCACTACATAGCGCTGACTGGCCTGGAACTCTCTATGTAGACTAGACTGGACTTGAATTGACAGAAATCTGCCTGTCTTTGCCTCCCAAGTGCTGAAATCACAAACCCAGCCCCTTTCAACTTTATGTAGAAGATTAAATAGAGTCAAAGTTAGCTCCTGGACATCATACTTTTCAGCTGAATGCTTACATTTATTTATTTAACACACATTTATTGAGTCTTTTGAGGCCCTAGGAACCCAGCAGTCAACAACACACAAGGCTCTTTACTTCCCAAGACTTAGCTTCTGGTGAAATAAGACTACAGAACCCCCAAAGACGAGGAATTAGTGACTAGTCACTGTCATAGGAAACGGTGTTTGCAGACTACATCTTAGGAGAAGAAACAGCCGAGACTGGAAGGATGCAGAGTCAGGTGTGGACAAAGCCAGAGGAGAGATGTCCCAGGTTTGGGACAGCAAAGGTCCAGGGGGAAGCGGGTGCTGGCTTGGGGGGACTGCAGATCTGGCATGGAAAGAGTTAAGCTGTGGAGGTGGCGGAAGTGAAGGCCAGGCAGTCAGGACGGAAGTCACCTAACGCTGCTGTCTTAGTGTGCTTCGGGACTCTCTCAGCCCTTCTGTCAGAGTTTCTCTGTTCTTCCGCAGTGTACTGCAGACGAATTTCTAAACGGTCTTATTAAATAAAAACCCAGAGCCAGATATAGGGGAGAAAACCTGAGAGGTCAAAGGAATAGGAAAAAGCCACAAGCTCACCTCACCTCACTGACACCTCAGTCTCCAAAGAGATGTACTTCCTGTCTACCCACGCCAGATGCCTTTCTGTTCTCCCTCATTTGCTTTCTCAGCCCAGCTACATTCCTCTTCCTGCCCAGCGCTGTCACTTCCTGTTACAGACCTCCAGACCTCTATGGTTAGTGCTAGGATTAAAGGAGTGTGTCACCATGCTTGGCTTTGTTCCCAGTGTGGCTTTGAACTCACAGAGATCCAGACAGATCCCTGCCTCCTGATTGATAGGATTAAAGGTGTGTGCTATCATTGCCTAACTTCTATGTTTACTATAGTGGCTGGCTTTTTCCTCTGATCCTTGCATAAATTTTATTGGGGGACACAATACATCACCACAGTACACTGTTAAATCATTCCTCAGAGGGGTGACACCAGAGAGAAGCAGCCAGTTGCCATGCTAGCTCTGTGGTTTGTGTTGTGACACTTTGGCTGGGACCTAGGTGCCCATTAGCGGGTTGGCTTATGTATGTTACTGTAGGTGAAGGAGCTGGAGGTCCAGTGACGGGGTGGAGAGACAGTCCCCATGTGCAGTGAAGAACAGGTCTGGCCAGCACAGGAAGAGCCTGAGGGGTCTGACGGTGGTGGTAGATGCTTGTAGTCCTAGACCTTGGGAAACTGAGGCATAAGCATGAGTGGGAGGCCAGCCTACATAGACCTTGTTATCAAGTAAAGAAATAGGGGTCTGGTTTATTGCTGTTAGTTCAGATGGTTCTAGAGCAATGGTTCTCAACCCATGGGTCACAACCCCTTGGGGTTGACTGACCCTTTCACAGGAGTCACATAATCAGATACCCTGCATATCAGATATTTACATTATGATTCATAACAGTAGCAAAATTACAGTTATGAAGTAGCAACAAAAGTAATTTTATGATGGGGGGGTCACCACAGCATGAGGAACTGTATTAAAGGGTCACAGCATTAGGAAGGTTGAGAACCACTGTTCTAGAGGCTTCTGCAGAGTCCCTCACCACCCTTTCTGCTACTCAGGTAAAGGGCAGCATAGGACAGGCAGTCAGGACACAGGCCCTGCAATGTCCAGTTAGCCCACAGGGTGCTTCGGCACAGTCCTGGGTAAATGCCACCCTTCCATTAGTGAAAGGGTTGTCATACTGTACCATTTTTGTTCAGGAAGGATCCCTTAAAAAATACAGAAACTGAGCCAGGGACACATAAATTCAAATTTCTAAAAAATAAAACACGAACACAGAAAGTCTACAATATGAAGGTGTCCCTTAGATGTGGTGGCCCTTGGTACTATAGTCTGTGGACCAGAGGTGGTAATCCCACTGGGATCCCAGACTTACCCCTCCAGCTCAGAGGTCTTCTGCCTTCCCACCCCGTTACCACGGTAACATGTGTCTCCCCTCCATGTCTCCCGGGAAGGCGTCAAGACTGGTCGGAGGCCTTACACTGGTACAGCACGGCCCTGGGGACGACCGACTGTGACGAAGGTGGAGAGTATGATGGCGTGCAGGACGAGCCCCAGTACGCACTGCTGGCCAGGCAGGCGGAAATGCTGTTCACCGGAGGATTTGGGCTGGACAGGAACCCCCAAAGATCAGGTGGGACCCACAGACCTCCTTCCCTGGGGTAGGATAGGGCTGGGGAAGGCCCGTTGTTCTCACTCTCCTGGAATGAGGACAGGTTCCCAGATGAGGGGAGTCTTTATGGAGCTAGTATGCAGACGAACACTTCATTTTTACTTTATCATGTTTTATTTTATATGTATGAATGTCTGCCTATGTGTGTGTATGCCATGTGTGTGCCTGGTACTCTCAGAAGCCAGAAGAGAGTTGAATCTCATGGAACTGGAGTTCCAAGTGGTCATGAGCTGCCATTTAGGTGCTGAGAACTGAACCTGAGTCCTCTGTAAGAGCATCTGATACTCTAACTGCTGAGCCATCTCTCTAGCCCTGATGGGGGTTGTTTTTTGTTTGTTTGTTTGGTTTTTGTTTTGTTTTGTTTTTGAGACAGTCTGACTGTATAGCTTTGGCTGGCCTGGAGCTCACTGTATAGATCAGGCTGGCCTTGAAATCAGAGAGATCCACGGGCTGTTGCCTCCTGAGTGCAGATTTGAAATGTGCACTACTATGCCTAGCAAGATTTGCTTTATTTTTAGTTGTGTGTGTGTGTTGATGTGAGAGAGAGAGACCTGAAGAGGCCACAGAGCATGTCGGATCCCCGGAGCTGAGGTTACAGGTAGTTGGGAGCTGCCCCACATGGATACACGGAGAACTGAACTCTGGTCCTCTCCTGTTAACCCCTGAACCATTTTCCGAGTCCCACACATTTTTATTTTAATTTTGTGTTATGATTGTTTCCTTTGTAATTATTTACTTTTAAAAGCAGGATGTGTGATCCCATCCTTGGGTCAGCAAAGACAAGCGGCTGCTGAGAGCTTGCCGGTCGGCCAGTCCAGCCGGAATAGCAAGTTCCAGGTTCAGTGGGAGAGACCCTGCCTCAAAAAAAATGAGGGGACAGGCGTGGAGAGATGGCTCAGAGGTTAAGAGCACTGGCTACTCTTCCAGAGGTCCTGAGTTCAGTTCCCAGCACCCACATGGTGACTCACAACCATCTGTAATGAGGTCTGGTGCCCTCTTCTGGCCTACAGGCAGAATACTGTATACATAGTAAATAAATAAGTAAAATCTTAAAAATAAAAAAAATAAGGGGACAACCAAAAGGGGGTTCTGAGGTCACCCTGATAACCTAAATTTGATCATCAGAACCCATGTGAAGGCAGAAGGAGAGAACTGACTCCATAGAGTTCCCCTCTGACCCCACACCTATGCCTTGGCACATTCGCCCCCTCACAGTACTTAAAAAAAATAAGGGGGCCAGAGAGACAGAAGAAGGCCTCAAAATATATGTATGTAAATTAAATAAGAATACAGCCAATCCTCCCAGTTCATAAGTTTTGCATCCCTAGACTGAGAGACTTACTACCACCTTTACTTATTTTGTGTGTTTGTGAATGCATGTGCACACCACAGTGTGAAAACCAGAGGACAATGTGTGAGAGTCAGTTGTTTCTTGTACCCTGTGGGAGCCATCTCGCCAGCCTCCCCCATTGCCGCCTGCAAAGCTTGTTGTGATGGTGCACACCTGTAACCCCAGCGCTGAGGAGGCTGGTGGAGAAAGATGCCAAGTTTCAGGCCAGCCTGGGCTACAGAGACCCTGTCTCAAAAAAGGAGAAGTAGTTGCATCTGTAACTGAGCATACATAGACTTTTCTTGTTAGTCTTCTCCATATTTGTTACTTTTCTGTTGCTGTGATAAGAGTGCCCGACAAAATCAACTAAAAGAAGAAAGGATTTATTTCACACATCCAGAAGGGATTTTGGCTTACAGTCTCTTATCGTGGGGAAGCTTGGCATCCAGAGCCAGAGACTGGCCCAGCAGTGAGGAAGCAAGATGATCAGATTCCACCTACAAACAGTGCCGTAGTTAGGGTTTCTAGTGCTGTGAAGAGACACATGACCAAGGCACTCTTATAAAGGAAAACATGTAATTGGGGCTGGCCTACAGTTCGGAAGTTTAGTCCATTGTTGTCATGGCAGGAAGCATGGTGGCACGCAGGCAGACATGGTGCTGGAGAGGGAGCTGAGAGTTCTACATCTGGATCTGAAGGCAGCAGGAAGAGAATGCTGCAGTGGGCCTGGTCAGAGCGTTTGAGACCTCAAAGCCCACCCCCTGTGACACACTTCTTCCAGCAAGGCCACACCTACTCCAACAAGGCCACACCTGATAGTGCCACTCTCTATGGTCCCCTGGGGGCCATTTTTATTCAAACTACCACCCACAGGAAGCAGAGACAGGAAAACAGGAAGTGAGTCACGCTATAAAACCTCAAAGCTGGCCTACTTCCTCTCTGTAAGGCTCTACCCTCCTAAAGGGTCTATACCTTCCCAAACAGCATCACCAGCTGAGGACTGAGTGTTCAAACTCATGAGCCTGTGGGGGAACATTTCACATCCAGACCACAGCATTCAGTGAACAGTGCAGCACATCACCGTCCATGGCACCTGCACTGAGTCTGGCATTTCGAGTCCTCTTAGAGAGGATTAAAACCAAGAGGAGAAGCCGCAGAGGCCATCCGTAAACATGACACACTCTCACCAGGGGACTGGAGCAGATTTTGCTACCATTGGTGGACGGGAACCAACCTCCCGTGAATTGATGGGCAGGTTTTGCAGTTTGAAAAATGAAGCTGAAATTTTCGTTACATTTCATCTTCCTTCACTGTTACCTAACTTTAAACATTTATACACCCTAAGAGAAATTCTCCATGACTAGTTAGCAGTCACTTCCAGACTCCCACCCCTTCCCATAATCACTAATCTACTCTGTCTTTAAGGATTGGCCTATTCTGGACTCAGTTTACAAGTGGAATCCCACAATATGTGGCCTTTCCTGTCTGACTTCCTTTAGTAGGTAGACTTTACAGCCTCTCATCCCCTCTGCTTGAGACAAGGTCTTGTATAACCCAGCTGGTTACAGACATATCTCAGCTTGTATGGTGATTGCAAGCATGTACTACCTTACCTGGCCCATTCCTTTTATAAAAGAAAAAACATTTTTAAATTTTATTTATTTATTTGGTTTTGTTTTGTTTTGTTTTTCAAGACAGGGTATCACTATGTAGCCCTGGCTGTCCCGGAACTCATTAGGTAGACCAGGCTGGCCTTGAACTCAGAGATCTGCCTGCCTCTGCTTCCCAAGTGCTGGGATTACAGATGTGCACCACTGCGCCCAGCTGAAAGAAACTATTTTTATCATCTATGTATGTGTGCATGTGGAGATCAGAGGACGACCTTTGGGGATTGGTTCTCTCGTTCCACCATGTCAGTCCTAGGGATTAAACTCATGTCATCAGGCTGTGACAGTCTTTACACCCTGAACCTCTTCACTTCTTCTATTACTAAATAATATGCCACTCAGTGACTATCACATTTTATCTACTGTGATCTGATGGGACATGTTAGATTTCCTAACACTTTTAAAAAACTTTCCCATTTTTATGGATGTATACGTGTGAATGTATACATACATGTGGAGGCCAGAAGAGGGTGTCGGGTCCCCAGAACTGGAGTATCTGCCCAGTGTAGATTCTGGGAACTGAGCTAAGGTCCTCTTGAAGAGGAGCAAGCACTCTAGGGTTCTGCCTGCATAACTGCAGGCCCGAAGAGGGTACCCGATCTCATTACAGATGGCTGTGAGCCACCATGTGGTTGCTGGGAATTGAACTCAGGACCTCTGGAAGAGCAGCCAGTGTTCTTAACCACTGAGCCACCTCTCTAGCCCCCAACATTAGATACTTTTCAGTTTTGAGCTGCTATATAGACTGGTTGCCTTGGACTTCAGCTTGGGGGTGTGGCTCAGTGGTAGAAGTCTTGCCGAGTTCCACAGCAATACTAGAGAAGAGAAGAGCACTCTAGCTGGCCAGGTTTGGTCATAGGCACTCACAGAGACTTGGATCATACCATACAGGTTGGGTTGCTATAGCAACCTCAGATACTCTTTTGGATGAGATGAACTTTGCTGGCTTGATGAAGACAAGTGGCTCACCTCTTTGTGCCCACTCTGCTCTCTTTCAGGAGACTTGTACACCCAGGCAGCCGAGGCAGCGATGGAAGCCATGAAGGGCCGGCTAGCCAACAAGTACTATGAAAAGGCGGAAGAGGCCTGGGCCCAGATGGAGGAATGACTGTTCCATAAGATCACCGCCAGCTGGTCCCAAGCAAAAGGACTGGGGGGCAGGGGAGGACGGGACTGATTTCTTTTAGAAGGGGAGTAGTTTTACTATGTTATAAATACACTTTTGTATTTCATTTTTTTGACTCTTGACAAACTAAGTCTTTGCAACTGGCAGAGACACTGTAACTGCCCTTTGGGGTGGCATTTTGGGGGGGGTAGGGGGTTAAATATGCAGCCTAATAAATTACCATATTTTTTGAGGTTCCATTTTTCTTTTTTACTTTTTCTTCCTTCCTTTCTTTCTTTCTTTCTTTCTTTCTTTCTTTCTTTCTTTCTTTCTTTCTTTCTTTCTTTCTTTCTTTTTTGTCATGAGATATACGAAAGTGTCTTTCTGTCTGAATGAACAGACAGTATCAGTTTGAAGTCTGGACTCGTCTTGGTCTCCAGGCCTTAGTGTTGGAAATCCCAATGGAGTTGGAGAGCTTTCTATTAACTTTCCATGGTGGGTCTTCCTTTAAGTTTTGAGAAGTGTGTGTGGCATTTTCTTTTCCAGCAGATGTGAGATTGTTCAGTACTCAGGCTTCCTTCACACCACAGAGAGATTATTGCATAAGTTTTTTCATTTAATGTCCTCCCACTGTGTATCTAATTTCTTAGCATCCAGCCAAATTCCATTTTTTAAGTGTGCTTCCTACTGTAGACTTTACAAAATAGGTTTGGTTTTTGTACACACACGATTACTACCTCTGAGTCCTGCATCGGTGGATGTGGAAGCAGATGTACCTCAAAGCTTTTACAGTAAGACCATGGCTTAGGAGCTGGGCGACTTTCCTCCAAACAGGAGTTCCTCTGCACCCCCATGGCCACATCCACATGGGACTGAAGCATCCTTGTGCAGAATTCCATGGTTGTTTCTTGATGTGACGTTTTATAAACTCTGTCCTCAGCCTGCAGTCTCTGGCATTTTCTACTTGAAGCTGGATTTTTCTGGTCATCTGTAGCAAGTGGCTTTCAGCTGCAGCCCCTCAGGATTTGTCTAAGATGTTTGAGAATGAGAGGCCAAGAGTGTAAACACTCATTAGTTCTGGGCATCCCCCCCCCCGGGTCAGGCTGGGGCTTAATGAGCTTTTTCTTTAAAAAGAGTTCATATTTAATGTGTGATTTCAGTAGGTGTCCCAAATAACCAAGGAAATGGCCTGCTTTGATCTACCACAGATGTTACAGCACTCTATTCTTATTTTTAAAAACGGAGAAAAGCAGAGTGCAAGGTAACAGCCGCTCTTACCTGTTTGTTAAAACAGGCCTTTTTAACCCGTCAGTGGTGGTGCATGCCTTTGATCCCAGTACTTGGGAGGAGTCAGAGGTAGGTGTATCTTTGTGAGTTCAAGGCCAACCTGGGCTATACAGCAAGTTCCAGGACAGCCAGGGCTACACAGAGAAACCCTGTCTCAAAAAAAACAACAAAATAAAACAAAGCCAAAATACCAGCAATAACAACCCCAGGCCTTTTTAGGATTTCCCTGTTGAGTCTGCCCAGTCAGGAACTTGTAGGAGCACTAGATTCTGAAGTCTAGAGTGTAGGTCCTTTGAGGAAAAAGCAGAGCCAGTTTAGCCTCCAGAGTTGGGAGCAATGGTGCACATCTGTATCCCAGCGTACAAGTGGTAGAGGCAGAGGGAATCCAAGTTTGAGGTCAGCCTGGACCACATAGTGAGACTTTGGCCAAAACAAAACGAAAAAGCTGGTGATATGCCGAGACGCCTGAGTGGGTAAAGGTTCCTGCCGAGTCTAACCACCTGAGGCTGGTTCCTGGGGTCCAGGTGTGGAGGGAGGGAGCCAACTCCTGCAAGTTCTCCGCTGCTGTTCACCTGTGTGGTGTGGCAAAGGTGAGCCCACAAACACACGAGTGCACACACGTAAAAGTGTAAAATGAAAAAAGCAAAAATTATCCTCGACCCTCCTTTCATCCACCATAAGTTACAAAGCCCTGGGGTTTGCATGTGAAGCCATCACAGCTGGTTTTCTTTGAGCGCTTGTCAGTTTCTTGCCAATATTGGAGCAGTAGTTGGCTTACACTGTCCTGTGGGTGCTTTAAACTAGTGCATAGGTTAGATGTAAGAAGCAGTTTTTTTGGGTTGGGGATTTAGCTCAGTGGTAGAGCGCTTGCCTAGCAAGCGTAAGGCCCTGGGTTCGATCCTCAGCTCCAAAAAAAAAAAAAAAAACAAAAACCAGTTTATTGTGACATAATCACTCAGAGTAACTGTCATATAAGGACATGTGCGTGCATGTGTGCCTGTGACAGCGGACATCCTCGGTGTTATTTCTTGGGTGCTGGCCACCTTTTTCTTTTGAGACAGGATCTCTCACTGGCCTAGAACTAGCCAAATAGGCAATGCTGGCTGAGCAGTGAACTGCAGGTATCTGTCTTCCTAATTCTGGGATTACTAACTCACAGCCTCTACCCATTGACTAGTCCTTGTCTGGATCACTTAAAGCCTCCGGCCTGCAGTGGCCCCACCCCTGTGGCCTTAATGTGGTCAGGAAGTGGTCTCTTCCTTCAGGAGCCTGGATTCCTGGTGCACAGCTAAGCAAATATTTCATTCACCCTTGTGAATGAAAAGGGAGCTTTAAGAGCCTGGTGTGGAATATTGGCATTTGGAGGCTGAGGCAAGAGGATTATGAATTTGAGAACAGCCTGAACTATGTACTAAGACTGTCTCAAAAAAAAAACAAAAAAAACAAAAAAAAAAGCAAAAAAAGCAAAAAAGCTGTGAGCATGCCTTTAATCCCAGCACTCAGGAGGCAGGGGCAGGTGGATCTCTGTGAGTTCCATATATATATATATGGCAACTTACAAGATACGGAGACTTTCCTTCAGAGGTGGTTATGTCTCCTTCCAAGCCATCTTCTGCCTTACAGTTAGGGCATCTTCTCTCTCTGAGTGTGCTGGGTCCAGCTCGGGGAGGCCAGCACCAGTGCTTGGCGCTTGTAATCAATTCTGTCTTTCAGTGCGCAAAGTGGATAAAAGCCTAGATTTAGCAGAGTTGATCATGTGGTACCTTCATTTCAAAGACAGAAACCAAAGGCGTCAGGAAGAGCTCATTTCAGTAAGGAACTAGGAGCTAGGGGCCAGAGAGCTGCTGTTGTCCACAGGATCCTGGGAATAAAGGCATTTAACTGTAATGTGAGGGTCCTTTCCATTTTGCCACAGGTGGCAGACTTGAGTTGGAGTGAGTATGAGTCTAGCATGTAGTCTCAAGGTCCTGGGTTTGGGCTTCAGCACTGCAAATCATACATGATGCAGGCCTTGTGGGTGTAAGAAGAACATTCTCATCCTTTCTGCTTCGGAATATTCCTGCTCCCTGCACTGGACCAGCCGGCCCGCTGAGCTATTTCCCCTTCCATCCTTGCTGTCCCTCATCCCAGCGTCGTTTAATCACTAAGCGTGGTTTGCAGATTCACAAGTGTTTACAGGGGTTGTGAAGCAGAGAAGGGAGGAGACAACCATGCCATTCCCTGCTTGGATTCTCACCTCTCCCTTATGTTTCACCTTTGACCGTCTCAAAGCAACTGGCTGGAGTTACAGATGTAGTTTTAGGTATATTCCAGGTTCCAGCTCACCTTTCTCAATTTTTCTTTTTCTACTGTCTCGAACTCATACTCACTCTCAAATTCTCCCTTCCTACGAGAACATACGAATCAAGAATAAAGTATCTCCACGGAGGCCAAAGTAAGCCACAAGGTTTTCTGATGGAAGGGCAGTGGTACTCCCCACCGTCCACATGATTTGCACCGTCTAAAGTGTGGGTCCAACATGGCTCCATGCCGGCTTTTCACGTACAGCGGAAAAACTTTAGTGTGATCGCTCCTGATTTTTAACATTTGTAATAAAATCTAATAAAGCAAGCCTTCCAGATCTGGCCCTAAGGCTGTCAGTTTGCTTTAGATAAGATACGTGAATGCTTTCGATTTGCCCATCTATAAAACAATGATCGTTAGAGTTGTTCTCGGCTTCTGAGAAGATTGCGTGGATTCGGTGCTTTTTATGTAGGGCTTTAAAAGTGTCTGGTGTGATCACTTGGATTCAAGATCATAGTTTTTTGTTTTTGTTTTTCCCCCAGAGCTGAGGACTGAACCCAGGGCCTTGTGCTTGCTAGGCAAGCGCTCTACCACTGAGCTAAATCCCCAGCCAAGATCATAGCTTTTTGGTTTTAAAACATTTGAACTTTAGCCAGCAGTGGTGGTGCACGCCTTTAATCCCAGCACTTGGGAGGCAGAGGCAGGCGGATCTCTATGTGTTCAAGTCCAGCCTGGTCTACCAAGCAAATTCCAGGACAGCCGGGCTGTTACCCAGAGAAATCTTGTCTCAAAAAACAAACAAAAAATTTGAACTTTAACCTAACTGCATGGCAGTAGACTGATCACCTATATTTAAGTCATCCTGACTCTACATCCCCAGTGATAGGGGATTCTTTGAAAATGTATGTTTTCAGGACAAGTTCATAAGGACAGTGACAAAGTCTGGAGACGGGGAAATGTATGGATTGCCACCAAGTCAGCAGACCCAAGAAGGCTGGGTCCAAAATCCACAAGCTGAGTATGGTGGTTCATGTATGTAACCCCAGCCCTTTGAGAACCTGAGGCAGGAGGATTCTGAGTTTAAAGCCAACCTCAACCACACAGTGAGATCTTGTCAGAAAAACCCTTTAAAAAATGACTTTAAAACAGTGGATCAGCTGAAAACACTTAGTTCGGTCAAACATGTTTGCCCGTAGCCTTTGTATTGGGGGTCAGTGTCCTTGCTCAGCAGGCTCCTGGGACACCAGGCCCAGCAAGGTGAAGGTCCACTGCTATGAGAAGTTAATAGAAATTTTCAGAGTTAATATAAAAACAGGCTTTACCAGCCTTTTCTGTGTGCTAGGTATTGTCTAACTTCAACTGTAGGACCCTCTAAGGGTATCTGACTAATTGAAATTAACAAAGGACCTGACCCCTAGGCCACAGCCACAGCCCTCTCACTCAACTCCCCAGACAACTTAGAGCCCCATTCTCAACCTGAGCAGACAGCTGGAGACCACAGGTAAAAGTCACACTGAGGAGCTGGACAGTAGCTCCTCAGCCAGGAGCATCCGTTGCTTTTGCAGAGGACCCAGGTTCAGTTCCCAGTACCCAAGTGGTGGCTCACAACCATCTATAACTTTAATTCCACAGAAACCAAAGCTATCTCCAGGCACCAGGCACACACGTGGTGCACATGCATGTAAGACACTCATACACATAAAATAAATTTAAAAAAATGTTTCAAAAGAAGCACTGAAAGCGGGTGGGGCGGTGGTGGCACACACCTTTAATCCCAGCACTCAGGAGACAGAGGCAGGTGGATATCTGTAAGTTCCAGGCCAGCCTGGATGAGTTCCAGGAAAAGCACAAAGCTACACACAGAAACCCTGTCTCAAAAAACAAAAAACAAATGAAGAAGGAGGAGGAGGAGGAGGAGGAGGAGGAGGAGGAAGAGGAGGAGGAGGAAGAGGAGGAGGAGGAGGAGGAGAAGAAGAAGAAGCATTGCATGTGAAAGCAGGAAGCACTTCAGAGGAAACTGCATTAGAAATGAAGTATGGTGCTTTGCACATTTACTGTAGACTAAAGTAGAGGTTCTCAACCTTCCTGATGCTGCAACGCTTTAATACCTCATTCTGCAAAAAAAAGCCGGGCAGTGGTGGCAGGTGGATCTCTGTGAGTTCGAGGCCAGCCTGGTCTACAAAGCAAGTTCCAGGAAAGGCGCAAAGCTACACAGAGAAACCCTGTCTTGAAAAACAAAAAACAAACAAAAAATACCTCATTCTGTGGTTACCCCAACCATAAAATTTTGTTGATACTTTATTACTGTAAATTTTCTCCTGTTATAAATTTGTAGTGTAAGTGTCTGTATTTTCCAATGGTCTTAGGCAACCCTTGTCAAAGGGTCGTTCAACCCCCAAGGAGTTGAGACCCACAGGTTGAGAACCACTGGACTTAAGGCTCAATTTTGGGGGGCCAAGTTTAATTTTTAAATTTTCTTTTATTGTTTGAGATTATAATGATATATTGTAATTTTGAATGACCAATGTAGTGATATTTTGTTTGTGATATAAAAAATAAAGCTTGCCTGAAGATCAGAGTGTGGAGCTAAGTCACTAGTTAGCCATAGAGGCCAGGCAGTGGTGGGTGGTGGCACACACCTTTGATCCCAGCACTTGGGAGGCAGAGGCAGATGGATCTCTGTGAGTTCAAGACCACCGTGGACTACACAAGATTGTTTCAGTCTAAATGAGAAGCAGAATCAGGCAGTGGTGGCACACACCTTTAATCCCAGCCCTTGGGATCTCATGCCTTTGCTCCCAGTACTTGGGAGGCACACACGCCCTTAATCCCAGCACTAGGAAAGTTGAGACGGGAGTGACCAAATAGAATTTGTGCTGCAGACCAATATTAGTATTGGTTATGTCCATGGAAAACACTTAACTCTCACCTCAAAGTGAGAGTCATTTTCATTGTTGTTGTTGTTATGAGCAAAGTTATTGTTTACTGCTATAAACAATCTTGTCATACTCTTTGAGGTGTATGACAAGAGATTGTTTAGTCTGGAGCTAAATATGAGTAACCATGGTCAGGGAACACAGGTGTAGGCCATCCCAAATCCATCTTCTAACAAGATAAGTTTGATGAAGTTTTTGTATTAACGGAACAAAAAGTCTTTGAAGAAGGAACTTGTGGCTGGGCGATGGTGGCACACACCTTTAATCCCAGCACTCGGGAGGCAGAGGCAGGCAGATCTCCGAGTTCGAAGCCAGCATGGTCTACAGAGGCCAACCAGGACGGGGGAATGAGAGAGAGAGAGAGAGAGAGAGAGAGAGAGAGAGAGAGAGAGAGAGAGAGAGAGAGAGAGAGAGAGAATTCATTTCAGGACAGCCAGGGCTACATAGAGAAACCCTGTTTCACTGCCCCTCGCAAAAGAAAATAGGTGTAGTGGAAGCAGGAGGATCAAAGGTCATTCTTAGCTACATAAGGAGTTCAAGGCCAGCCTGGGCTGCATGAGAACACTAATGTTATTAATAATAACAATAGAGAATATATATAAGCATAGTTCATGTTGAGCCTTGTGTTTATGATATCTCACTATGTGTATACAAATATTCCAAAATCCCAAACCTGAAACACTTAGTTCCAAGTGGATAAAAGTGAAAGGGCCCAAAGATTAGAGAGAAATGTTAAACTTTGCAGATAGGTTTTATTACATACATCAAAATTTCATTACAGTTTTGCTGTAAGTGAAGACCTCCTGGGAGAACAATTCAATGACTTAGACTTGGTACAGGCATTTGAGGGGAAATGTAGTATCGTGTTTTTACACCTTTGTAGAGGAATTTGCATGATACACAGCTTGATGCATGTTTGCACAGGTAGATGTCAACCCAGATCACGGTACAGAAGATATCTGCAAATCACAAAACCTCGTTGGGCCCTTCAATGGTTGGTTGATACTGACTGTCAACTTGACATGATCTAGAATCACCGAGTGGACTGATCTCTGTGAGCGAGTTTCTAGACTGGTATTGTAGAACTCGGTCCTCTGACAAAAGCAGTAGTCATCATCATCAGAACAGCTGTGTTTGCTTCCGAGCGGGCCTCTTGACTGATGTCAGTTCCCCGAGAAGAGGAGAAGGCAGGGAAGTTCTTGAACCCTCACATGAGATTCCAGCCTCTCATCCCAGCAATATGTATGCAATTCTGTTCTAATTGCAGGTGGTCTTGGGGTCCGGGGAGGTGCTAGAGTTTTCAGACTGGAGGAGGTTAGCGGAGGAGGCAGCTGTGGGAAAGCCATCATCCCATTGGGGGTGAAGACTTTCTGCCGTGGCAGCCTCAGAGTCGCCAAAGCTCTTCTGAGCAGTCCCTGACCTCGCTTTGCAAGTATGCCCAATAAACTCACTGAATCCTAGGGTGAGCTTTGGTGAAATTATAGTTCGACTTGTTCTTGTATCAGCTGGTTAATTAAGGTGGGAAGATCCACCCTAACGGCAGACAACCCCATCCCATTGGACAGGGTTCCTGGGCTGAATATCAAGGAGAAAGTAAGTTGAATGTCAGCATTCACTCTCTGCCTCTTGCATGTGGATGGCTCACACTCCTGCTGCCAGTCCTTTCCAGCCTCGATGGACTGTACCCTCAAACTGTGAACCAAAATAAATCTTTAAGTTGCTTATACCAGGTATTCTATCACAGCACTAAGAAGAGTAAGTATTGCAGCTCCCTACCATGAAAAGCACCCTGCCCAAGCTGGGCAACCACTCTTCTCACCTCTGGCTTGGTAGAGACATTATGTAGGACAAGCACATGATTAGTCATTGTTAGATGAGGTTGGAAAGAATGTTTTATTAAAGGTCATTGTAACTCTGTCCACACCATACGGGGCCAAGGTTCTGATGTGAAATTCTGCTGTTCCTGCCTGTTGGTTTTACGTTTGATTGTCAAAAAGAGTCTGTGTAATGGACTACAGGACTGTGAGAAAACACCCCTCTCTGACTTCAGGAGCACCAGACCACGTCTTTGTTAATTCTTGCTCAGTGTGTGTTGGTGGAGCCAGTCCTGGCAGAAATATTTCCAGCTTCATTAGAGCCCCTGCTAACCAAGGGGTGGGTTACTGGGTGTAATTGACAGCTACTGGGTATCACTAACCTTGCAGAAGAGGGGAATCTGTTGATAAAGGCATGTCTCCACTCCAAGAGGACTAGGGGAGAGGATCAGGAAACCATCAGGACTTCTATACGGTGCTGCTCTTCACTCTTTCTCTTTTTAAATCTACTTTAATTAATTAATTTATTGTTTTTTGGGTTTTTTTTGTTTGTTTGTTTGTTTGAAACAGGGTTTCTCTGTAGCTTTGGAGCCTATCCTGGCTATCACTGTGTAGACCAGGCTGGCCTCGAACTCACAGAGATCTGCCTGGATTAAAGGTGTGTGCCACCACCGGCTGGCTTATTTATTGTTTTTCAAGACACTTTTTCTCTGTATAGCCCTGGCTGTCCTGGAACTCACAGAGATCTGCCGGCCTCTTCCCCCTGATTAAATCCGGGGATTAAAGGTGTGTGCCACCATCCCCCTGTGCCACCACATCTGGTGCTCTCTTTTCCTGTGTGCTGGCTTTCTTGATCCCTGCAATCCTGTCATAGACGATAGCCATCCCCAAGTCTCCTTTCTAGTTTCAGAGACTAATCCCAGCTCAACTCAGAATTACTGATGTCTTAATTCAGAGTCTCGTGAGAAAATACAGTTTGTGCATCCTGAATCCTGAATCTTATGTCTACCATGGGCCACATTAGCCAGGTGAGGGACTGGAAGCCTGGGGATGGGGTGGGATTTGAAGGATATTTAGCACAAAGGTGTGGTTGGTATATTGTGTACCCTAATAAACTTATGTGGGGGTCAGAGAAAAGAACAGCCACTAGATTAGACATAGAGGCCAGACAGTTGTGGCACACACACCTTTAATCCTCTCACTCAGAGGCAGAGATCCATCCCCAGCTTTAATCCCAGCACTTGAGATCTCTTGTCTTTGCTTGGGAAGGACACATGCCTTTAATCCCAGTAAGTGATTGCAGGAAGCAGAAAGGTATATAAGGCATGAGATCCACGAACTATAAAGGCTTTTAGGCAGTTCAACTGAGATCCCTTCTGGGTGACGACCCTGAGGCTTTCAGACTGAAGATTCATGGAAACACGATCAGTTGAGATGGTGAGGTGAGGTTGGCTGTGGCTTGTTCTGTTTCTCTGATCTTTCAGCTTTCAGCCCAGTATCTGGCCCTGGGTTTTTTATTAATAAGACCATTTAAGATTTGTGTTATACAAAGGTGCCACCAATGACCATTTCTGGGGTCTTACTCTTGCCTAGAAGAGCAGGCCTGGACAGATTTCCACAGGTATCCTAAACTAGGGACACATTTCCATTCCGAAAGCCAGGTATATAGTTCACAAACAGTCCTTCCTGGCAATGAAATATCCTGAGCAGTTGAAGGCATCTGTTGATCTCAGGACTAGTCTCCACTCAGCCCTGGACTTCTGCCATGCCTGGCCCATTTCCCCAATAGATGGCTGCTTTATTTTTAAAAGCAACAAACTCTCCCAGAACCATGAAATCTTTGTATAGCTGTTAAAGGTGGAAGGATGGAAAGAAAAACAAAACAAAACCCCAGCAGACTAAAGAGGATTTAGGGAAAGAAAACTATAAAATGCCCAAATGTTAGAATTGTGCCAAGCCCAAATGAGGTCTATGTGGCTTTCTAGGGGCATGTCTAGAAAGCTGAGCAGAGTCACTGCAGGATTACCTCGGTGAGTAGGGCCGAGTACTGTCTGGGTTCCTTGCATTGAGCTGAGTTACTGCTGGGAAAGGAAGAGGTAACTAGAAGGGGGAAAAACACAGTGGCTATGAGAGCGATTTCAGATTTCACAGTAACAAATGTGAAAAACCAAATGAATGGTTTTGTTTTTTTCCCCCAAACTCCAACATACCAAAATTGACTCAATAAGAATTAATAATCAGCCATGTGTGATGGCGAATGCCTGTAGCCCCAGCATTTGAGAGACAGAAGCAGGCAGATCTGTGAGTTCGAGGTCAATCTGGTCTACAGAGTGAGTTTCAGGACAACCAGCGTTAGTTAGAGAGACCCTATCTCAACCCCTTCACCCACCTCCAACCAAGAAAAGAAAATGTACATATAATTCAGCAATTTCAATTCTGGTAGAAAACATGGAGGAATGTCCATGCATAGACTAGAAGCCATGTACAGGGAGGGGTATTTCCCACAATACTGCCCAGTAAGTTTAGAAACAAATATTGTTTATTTATAGTATGGAATGAGTTAGCATAAGAGATCTCAAAAACAATAATGGGGTGAAAAACGCATGGCGCTGGTATCCTGTGATAAGACAGAAAAGCACTCTGTATATTGCTCATGTATTTACATATGTAAAAGTTCGAGAGGTTATTGAAAGGACACATATCAAATTCATATTAGTTATAAGCCGAAGCATGTTTGTGAGAGGACACCCGTTGTAACAGATCTGGCTATCCTGGAAGCTGATTTGTAGACTAAGCTGGTCTTGAACTCACAGAGATCTACCTGCCTCTACCTCCCGAGGGCTGGTATTAAAGGGGTGTGCCACCACCACCACCTGACTGAGAGAGGACTTTTAAAATGCAGTGTTTTTAACTTCTCATAGTCTAGTATATTTTTTAATATTTTGTTCATTTTTTTTTTTTTTTTTTTGGTTTTTCAAGACAGGGTTTCTCTGTGTAGATCTGCGCCTTTCCTGGAACTCACTTGGTAGCCCAGGTTGGCCTCGAACTCCATTTTTGTTTTGAGACAGAATATCCTTATGTAGTCCAGGCTATCCCGAAACATACTCTGTTACCGTGTAGACCAGGCTGGCTTCCTGAGAGCTGGGGACCCAGATGTGCACCTTTATGCCCAACCCATATTTTAAGATACAGTTTTACACTCAGGAGGAAGAGGCAGGCAGATCTCTGAGTTCAAGTCCAGCCTGGTCTACAGAGTGAGTTCCAGAACAGCAAGAACTAAACAGAGAAACTCTACTGAGAAAAAAAAAAAGTATATTAAATTATATTAACATATATGTATATGTATATGTGTGTATATATATACATGCACACATACACACACACACACATATATTTGTTGTGTGGGTATTTGTGTTAGGGAACAATTTGTGGGATTGATTCTCTTCTACTTTGTAGGTCCCAGGAATTGAACTCAGATTCTCAGACTTAGTAGCAAGCACCTCTACCTGCTAAGCCATCTTGCAGGCCTTACTTGTTTTAATAAATAATTTTAATAAAAATTATGTACATGGGAAAATAATTGGAAGCAAAATGCTGTACTAACAGTCATTAACCAGGTGCAGCAGGCCTGCATTCCCAGTACTTGGGAGGTGGGACCAGAAGAATCAGAAGTTTAAATTCATCTTTTGCTAGATAACAAGTTCAAAGCCAGCCTAGGCAGGAGGAGCAGTAACTCAAAACAACAAATACATGTATATATACGTACAAATGTACATGCAGGATGACTTTAATTCTAGGTGGTGGGAAGGGAAGATGGGTGACTGTTTTTGTTTGTTTGTTTTTTTCACTGTGCCTTTTTCAGACTTTTGAAATATCTGGGGCTGGTGAGATGTTTCAGTGGGTAAGGACAGTTGCCTCCAAGGCTGACAATCTAAGCTGCCCCCACATGGTGAAAGAGAGAATATATTTCAGCTAGTTGTCCTCTGACCTCCACAACATGCCGCCCCCCATAAACAAATTAATGAAATAAATGTAAAAGTCTGTGGTGTGTACATTAACATGCACCGATACTTAAAAACAAAGTCTGGTAAAAACAAAAGAAAAATAAAAAGTATGGCGAAAAAAACCTAACCAGCCATATATCTCTATACATTAGTATGTTAATAAATATTTATGTACCAACCCATGCACAATAGGAACAAAACTATTTCCCACGGAGATAAACATCCATAGAAATTGACAGCAAAAGATCTGAAAGGCTGTATAATCAGCCAATAATGGTGGTTACGAGGAAACTTAGAGCGAGTCAAAGGTTAAAGAATATTATTTTGAATGTTACAAAGATTTTATTTTATCTGCAAAATTTTAATATTGTTTGTGTACTAAAAATTTAAACAGGTGATTTTTCAGCAAGAACTGTGCAGACCTGGGGTCATGGGTCGGCTCTCAGAGTTCGGGTGAGAGTTACTGCCAGGACCAGTCTCCCGAGACACCTAATTCTGGTCATGTGGGTGACGGAGTAGCTTAACTGGACGCATTAGCCATCTGACACAGAACACAAACTGTTTTTTGCTTTAAAACTTATTTGGAAAGAAGATTGGATCTAAATAATTTTATTTTAATGGTTGGCGTTTTAACGATATTATTTACGACAATTTCTATCACGAGCAGATAAAACACAAATACAACCCCAGAAAAAGTAGAAGAAAAAAAATATACATGGGTAACTAAGAGCCTTAAGTAGCTTCTTAGAAAGCCACGTTGACAGCTGGGTAGCGTGGCCGAGCGGTCTAAGGCGCTGGATTAAGGCTCCAGTCTCTTCGGGGGCGTGGGTTCGAATCCCACCGCTGCCAGGATCACTTTTTGGTCCGTCTTTGCTTTTCCCCTTTTGCCTTCGCCGGCGGTTCCTTTTGGCGGCCGCAGCGGCGACCCCTGCCGTCGGTTTGCGTTCTCTGCACCACGAGCAGCTCGCCGAGGGGGCGGGCCGGCGCGCGCCGGGGCGGGGCATTGTGGGTAAGAGGAAGCGCGAGGGCCGGCCCCGCTCCCCCCACGTGTCCGCCAGAGTTTCTCCAGCAGCAACATGGCCGCTGCCTAATAGAAGACCCGGCCGCCAGCGTCTCTGCAGCCGCGGGTCCCTGGGCCGTTGCCGCCGCCCGCGCGCGGCCCCGGCGGAGAGGTGAGTGCCGACTCGGCTGCCTCGGGATTCCGGCCGCAGCCGTCGCCCTCGCACGGGGTCTGGGCCGCTCTGCCGAGTAGGCCGGAGAGGCCCGCGCCGCTGCGTGCCGAGGGGCCGCGGCCTCCCGGGACCCGGGCGGGGCGTACGGGCAACCGCCCCGCTCCCCCCACCCCCTCGGGCCCGGGTCGCTCCGCTCGACTGGACGTCGGGGAGGCGACGACCGTGGGGCTCGCGCTGACTCAGGCCTCGGCCGCGCTGCCCCGCCCGGGCCTGGCTCCGGAGCCGCACCTGCGAGGGCACTGGTGCCCGGTGGCGTGGCGGCTCTCGGAGGTATGGGAAGGCACCCTGAGCCCCGGCGACATGGAGAAAGCTATGGGACGCCTGCAGGGGCGGGGGTCCGTGCCCTCGCTGAATCGGGTCAACTCTTCCTGGTCCTGCCGGGCTCGGGTCGCCTCATTCATTGATCTGCGCGGACCCTGGGACCCTTCAGTCACCGCGATGCATGTACCAGGTCGTCCTGGAATTGAGCCTTTAGAATTGCTGGGTTTCGGAGCGAAAAGAAGGATAAGATCTTATCTTTATCTGTGAAATGGGGATAATATGATTCCTGTTACAAGGTTTAAAGAGAGTCAGATAGGTGACACTCCTGCTTCTTTCATTTGTGGTTGTCTTCGTTCCATCTTATATTGGAAGAAAACGTGTTGCCACGTAGCAACAGTCTTTCCTATAGGTTCCACTTTTCCCTTTGAAGCTGGTGCTTTTTTTTTTTAATCACCGGATTAGGGATGAAAATAGGAAAGGACCCAAGGTTATGCAATCCATGCCTTTAATCAGCTGGTACATTGCAGAGGTGGGATTTGAACCTGCAAGGTTTCGCACGGGAGTCCAACCTCTTACCCACTATACCATACTGCCTTTTATCAAAGATGTGTGCAGCATAGTGGTTAAGAATAAAATCAAGGCTCTTTGACATCAGCTAGACAGATTTTTAAATTATACAGTTCCCTGGGGCTGTGCCCTTGGGCAAATCCTTTCTAAGTTGGGCACTATAAATTGATTTGCACAGCTAATGAGAAGATTAAATATTTTTTGGTACTAAATAGGGTTTAGGAAAAGAACTATGATTTTTTTTTTTTTCTTGGTTTTTCGAGACAGGGTTTCTCTGTGTAGCTTTGGTGCCTTTCCTGGAACTTGCTTTGGAGATCAGGCTGGCCTCGAACTCACAGAGATCCTCCTGCCTCTTCCTCCCGAGTGCTGGGATTAAAGGCGTGTGCCACCACCGCCTGGCCCTGAATTTTTAATTTTAAAAGTAATGACCCCATAACAACGATGAAGTATAATTATTATGTCCGCTTTATGGCTGAGGAGTTTGAAACCCAGAGAAGCCTTCGTGGAGTTTAAAGTATAGTGCAGAGGACAGCCAACACCTTAGCAGCAGATGGAGAAGTTCCATGTTAGGACCGTTCAGGAAATAAGGAATTGTGTTGATGTTGGAAGGGGTTGGAAGCAGCCGTTCAAGTTGGGTTTTCAGGAAACCTGTCTAGTCCTGGAGGGAGTGGCCGTGGTTATATCTAAGGAAAGTGAGCATCCTGGCTATGACCTGGGATTCTTGTGCAGAGGTCCTCAGGGTGCCTGGGGCTTGGCCTGTTGGAGGCTCAGCGGTAAATCACTAGGCGCTGAGGAGCTGGTTATGTGGAGACAGGGCAAGGTCACGTAAGGCTTAGAGGCCCGTGGAAGGGAGTTTGGGTTTTGTTTTTTGAGGCATTGAAAGGTTGGGAGAGGACAGCAATGTGAGCAGTTATCACAGAGACTGACCGTCTCTGGAGGATTGGAGATAGGGAAGAGTGGCCTTAGGGAAGCCTTCTTGTTTGTTTTGTGTCTGTTAATTTTTTTCAGATGAGGCCTTGCTATATTAATAGCCCAGGATGGCCTCAAACTTACCTTTCTCCCTCAGCCTCCTTAGTGCTGGTGTTACGGGCATGGGCTACCACAGCTGGCTCAGGAGGCTTGTTGGATTGTTGACTATGAAGGATTTATTAGTGAGTGATGTAAAATGGCTTGGGGGGTCTTGCCCCCAGCATTTTTGATTTGCCTAGGCAAAGATGGACTACATACATACATCACTGGCGTGTAACAATCATGTTGCACAATTTCAGCTGTGGCACTTTATATATCTTCTGCATCATTGATGGGAAAAGATTATTGTTGGTCATAGGCTGAACCTTTGAAAGCTTTGCATTGGATCCTGTTGGCTGGGAGGCTAACGAGGTGATGATGACCTTTGCAGGTAACCCAGTCAGGTGTGGTGTCCAGAGGGAGGAGCCTCTGTCATCCAGCAGAAAGGGCACCTGATCCTGCCTGATGCCAGGGCTGTGCAGAATCTCAACCATGAAAGAATAACTAGGACTTGAGACTACCTTAGGCCACAGCCTCTGTTGCCATGTGCTGTGTTTCCTTATTTCCCCTGAAGTTCTGTTTCAGTTGGCCACCAAGTACAGCTGCCTGAGGGCAGGTACTTGTTTGACACATATCCGTGACACTTGGCAGCTAGTGCAGATGCACAATGGCAGCTACATGGAACTTTGCTTAGATGGTTCAGACCTTCTGCCCACCCCCAACCCCATGTCCTGATCTGTTGTGATGGCCCATTTCCTAGCAGCTATCTCTTTCCCCATCCCAGCTCCTCCTTTGCTCAGAATCCTTCTGGAGCTCCCTGCTCCACAGGATCCTTGCACTCCACATTTTCCGGTGCTAAGAGGCTAAACCATACCTGCTGAGTTCTAGGGAGCAGGGGTACAGCAAGGCACAAAGTAGACTGTCTGTGTGTAGCTTACAGCCTGTTGGCAGAAGGACAGATACAGCATAAACTGTCCCATGGTGATAATGTGCTATGGAGGCCAGAGAAAGGAAAGGAGTTGGGGGGCGGGGTGGCGTTTGCAGCTTTGAAAAGTAGGGACAGACTCCACTTTAGAAATGAGGTGACATTTGAACAAAACCCTGAAAGGCCACAGGGAGGAGCCTAGAGTTTGGCTCTCAGATGGCTTGGAAGGGACAGGACGATCAGAGGTGGTGGGGAATGGGACCTAAGGTAAAGGGTTGAGGTCTGTTGAGGTTCACTGGAAGGGTGAAGACTCTCTGAAGAAGATGGGGGACACTCAGAGTGACACCATCTGAGAGTTAAACAGTGATTGTTGGGGCAGGAAGGACCCAGGAAATCAGCCAGGAGGCTGAACTGTCTAGATTGAGGTGTGGCCCAGAAGGTCAGGTTCTGGTCTCCTTTGAAGGCAGACCCAACAGGAGTAGCTAGTGGGAAGGGAGATGCCAAGGATGGAGCAAGTGTTGGTGCCCAGGCACTCCAAGTGTGGGCCGTGTCTGCAACAAGTGAGTTTGCGTGGGCATTGGATGGCCCTGAACCCTTGCTTATGGACCTTATGATTGTTTAAACTTTTTTTTTTTTTTGAAACAGAGTCTCACTCTTTCAGGGACTCACAGAGATCCTCCTGCCTCTGCATCCCAAATGCCCAGCTCAGTCTTTTTTTTTTTTTTTTTTTTTAAGATTTATTTATGTATTATGTATATAGTGAGTGTTCTAGTCTGCAGGCCAGAAGAGGGCATCAGATCCTATTATAGATGGTTGTGAGCCACCATGTGGTTGCTGGGAATTGAACTCAGGACCTTTGGAAGAACAGCCAGTGTTCTTAACCTCTGAGCCATCTCTCCAGCCCCAGTCTTTGGTTTTTTGAGACAGGATATCTTATAGCCCAGACATGCCACCAACTCTATATAGCTGAGGTTGACCTTGAAGTAAAGATTCTCCTGCCTCCACCTCCCAAGTGCTGGGATCACAGTCATTCACTGGCACACCTAGTATCTTTTTAAGTCTTAAATCATTCAGATGTGAGGTGGATAAAGTTGGGGTGCTCTTACCCAGGAGGGAGGACAGGAACAGCTGGAGTGTGGGTGCTCAGCTCTTCTCTTAG
This sequence comes from Peromyscus leucopus, assembly GCF_004664715.2. Lineage (NCBI taxonomy): Eukaryota > Metazoa > Chordata > Mammalia > Rodentia > Cricetidae > Peromyscus > Peromyscus leucopus. Next base: position 83,807,876 of record NC_051063.1, on the reverse strand, counting down.
CCAGGAGCACCTCTGCCCTCGGTGCAGACGAGCTGGGAGCCTGGGGGTCCCTTCCCGTCTCCTTGGCCCCGACTCCCTCGCCTCTGTGTTGCCAGGCTTCTGTTCCTTCCATCTTTTAAGCATACGCACGTGCCCCTCAACTGGAGGGTCCTACCCTCCACTGAACTCCCCTATTCAGAACTGTCACCCAGATCCCAAGGCCTGGGTTTGAAGTCCAGTGTTGTCTTGATGTGGTGTGACTTGGGGTAAGCCCCTGAAACCTGTCTCTGAATTCCGTCTCTTTTTTGTAAGATGGGGACAGTCACACCATTCAGAGCCTTATTGCCTCGTAAACCCGAGGGAAAAATGTTCAAAGAGGGTCATTTTGATACCAAAGCACAGAAAATCTTCTCACTGGGCTTAGGATGAGAGTCTGTCTGAAGAGACCCCTGGAAAGTCTGAGGATCATGTGTCAGCTGGCCTTCATGTCATAGGACCCGCCAGACTCCAGTGTTTCAGCTATGGCTGTGGACTACCAGCTTCCTCAGGCCTGGCTGGGAGTTCTTTTTGAGTGGGCAAGAAGCCTGTAAAACTGCTCAGTTTTCCCCAGAGAGACAGTTGCCATGTGTTGGCTTGGGTCTGCCTGCTTGCAGCACCCTTTGCTGGCTCGGGTCTGCCTGCTTGCTGACTTTGCCTCCCTCCTCCTTGCTGCCTCCACCACAGCGCAGAAAGGAGGTTATGTCTTGGTCTTGGGCTCCCCTTTCCTGAACCTGTGGAGGAATAGGTGCCTTAGAAAGGTTGATTGAACGGCTTGCTGATTGCCCAGGTCTCTTGCTGTCTTTGCAGATCGAGTTGAGGACTGTGTGGGAGGCTCTCCCTAGTATGGCCAATGAAGAAGATGACCCAGTCATACAGGAGGTAACTGCTGCTCTCAACTCTATTGGACCACAGGCCATGGGGTCTGTCTTTCTGCGGGACCAAGACCCTTCTCCATGTCTATAGGCCAGTCTAGGGACCCTAGACCTTGCTCTTGCCTCTGTTGTCTCCTAGATTCCTGTGTGGCTGGCTTTTCCTTCAGGGCCATGACTCGCCCGATTTTGAGACCTCACTCAATGTGCCTAGATTTCAGCTTGTTAGCTGTCTGTCTGTCCGTCCCACTCTGCAAAGCCAGCTGCAGGGCTTGACACTGACCAGATGCGAGTGACTGAAAGAGCTTGGTGGCTCCCACGTGTGGGCTTACCAGATTGTCGTTCAGCAGTTCTTCACCCCATTCACTGTGTACCGCGGCCGATGACATAATAGCAACCGGGCTGTGTCCTTGTCTCCAGGCAGCCTCTGGCCTATGGAGGAGGCAGGCAAGGAGTCTCAGAAGCTAAGCTGTGGGACTTCAGGTTTCCAGACTCCTTCAGAAAGACAGAGTTGTTCGTTATTATACTTGCCCCTCAGAATCCTTCTAGCCCAAGCCCTAGATTTTTGGGAAGCAAATGGCAAAACATGACTGTTTTTGCCCTGACCTCTTTAGGTGTATCTGGAACCCACCCTGAGTCTGAAGGGCACGGGCCAGGAGCCCATCCCTAGACAGGCAGGCTGGTTCCTCTTTTGTGGGATACTAAGTTTTTTTAGATTTGAGTTATTTAAATGCTCTTACGCTCTAGCTATACCAAAGAAACCAAGTTACCATAGAGGGAATTGGAGATAGCACAGAGGGGGCCCCTCTGCAGTCAGGCAGCCCTGGGCAGCTTCTGCTCAAGTGGTTACTCCACTGAGTCCCTAATGGGTCTGTTGTCATATGAAGGACATTCCAGGTAGAGGAAAGTGTGTGTGCAAAGGCCCATGGGCAGGAGTGAACACAGTTTGTGTGCAGGACCTGGGAGTCAGGAGTGTGGGGTACTCAGCATCAGGCAGGTCACACAGGCCTTGCAGACCTTTTTAAAACAGGGTGACCCACAGGTGCCCGAGTGGCAAGGTAGGGAAAGCAGAGAGAAGAAACACAAGTAGGTAGAGGGGCCCTGCCCTCACCTCCCGGAAAGCACTTTCCCTGCCTTTGAAGGCATCCCTATCTCCATGCCCAGGCATGTGTACTCTTTCCAGGTCAGAGTGACCTTAGGTAGGGGCCAAGCAGGCTCTTGTCTTAGGTCCCTAATAGCTGTTGAGAGGGAGTTCTGGATGTGCCTGGCTTTGAGGCCTGGCCTGCTTACCTCTGGTTTTAGTATGAGCTGAGCTTTTTTTGCCTTCCCTAAGCTGCCCCTGTGAGCCATTGATCCTTTCTGTGTCTGGGCCTGGTTTAAGTGTCCTGGCTAAGTCTTCTCCCTTTGTTCCCAGATCGACGTATATTTGGCCAAAAGTCTGGCAGAGAAGCTGTATCTGTTTCAGGTAATGATGGGACTTGCAGGTAAAGGGGAAAGCCAATGTTGAGGGAGTGGTGGAGTTGGGCAGAGGCATAGTAGAGCTTACCTATTAAGATGGGCAAGCAGGACAACATACAGGATGCAGAGTGAGCAGCTGGGGTGCTGGACCAGACCAGCCAGTTCTAGCACCGTCAAGACTCAGCTTCCCGCCCCTGTGCCTCAGTATCCTGCTAGCCTCACTGCCTGCCTTGTTGAGATTCTGTGAGGGTTGAGTAAGCCACATCGAGCTGTTCAGGACACCGCCTAGGGAAGAGTTAGTGCTGACAGGGGCCACCGCTGCTGGGCGGAGCCCAAGGACACTTCCAGAGCATCCTCGTGGCCATGTGCAAGCCTTGGGCCTGTTCCCTGTGTGCCCCGTTGTTAGCCTTTCGCTGTCCTTCCCTGCTGTGGCTAGCATGATGGAGCACCTACTGTGTTCCAGCACTGCTTTCCTAAGTTAACTCATCCCATAATAATGTTGTGATGGTAGTTGCTATGCTTTTACATTAGCTTTACTGGAATATGGTTCATACACCATACTTCCCACATTTAAGGGAACCATGCTCAAGACTTTAACCTGTTTGGGGACTGTGCAGCCAGCACCACCACCTCCTTTAGTACATTTTGTCCCTCTGAGAGATCTCCTGTGTTTAGTCAGTCCTCAGCACAGACTCTGCTCTCACTTTGAGCCCTGGGCAACCCTTACCTTTGTTTCTGTGGGTTTGCCTGTTTGGGAGTTCTCATGTAGAAGAAATAGCATGTGGGTTTAGTGCCAGCCTTTTTATGTAGAGCCCGTTCATGTTTTAGCCTGGATCAGTGTTTCATTTTTATGGCTAAAGAATATCTGTGGGGTCAGAGAGGTGGCTCAGTCAGCAAAGTATTTGCTGTGCAAATATATGAAGACCTGAGTTTGGTCCCCAGAACCTGCCTCAAAGGCTGGGTGTGATGGGGTGTGGTTGTATGTGGTTGTGTGTGGTTGTAATCCCAGTACTGGGGAGGTAGAGACAGGTGGGTAACCTGGGGGTCACTGGCCAGCCAGCCTAACCTACTAAGTGAGTGTCTTAGTTTGAGTTTCTATTGCTGTGAGGAGTCACCATGACCACAGCAACTATTATAAAGGAAAACATTCAGTTGGGGTGGCTCACTTACAGTTCAGAGGTTCAGTCTGTCATCATGGTGGGGAGCATGGCGGCGTGCAAGCAGACGTGGTGCTGGAGCGGAGAGTGCTGCATCATGCAGGCAACAGGAAGTCAACTGACTGTCACACTGAGGGAAGCTTGAGCAAAAGAGACCTCAAAGCCCGCCCCCACAGTGACACACTTCCTCCAACAATACCACACCTCCTAACAGTGCCACTCCCTTTGGGGGCCATTTTCCTTCAAACCACCACAGTGAGCTCCAAGCCAATGAGAGACGCTATTTCAAAGAAAACCAAAGTGGGTGGCTCGTGAGGGATGATACCCGAGGTTTGTCCTCCGGCCTCCACATGCACATGCGGCCAAACACACGCAGCTATCCATTGCAGATGCAGTACGTTTTGTTCGTCCATTCATCAGTTGATGGGCATTTGGGTTGTCTACACTTTGGCTGCTGTACTGAATAATGCTCTTTAGACATCTGTGTTTGTGTTTTTGTGTGAACCTGTGTTTTCACCTCTTGGATGTGCATCTAGGAATAGAATGGCTGGATCATACTGCATTTAACTTTTCAAAACGTTGGGCCTGTTGGACTGTTTCACACCATCTTACATTCTCCGTAGAAGAGGGCTATTAGAAGAAGCACTTGGATTCTGTGTTGCACAAAGAGAAGAGTTGGGGGCTCCTGAGCGCTCCAGGGCCTGGGGCAAGTGGCAGGGGCGGCAGCAGCGTCCCATGCCAGTGCAGAGAAGAGGCTGTCCATCCCCCAGGGCCACCTGCATCCTTGACTGACTGCGAGTCTCTGACAGTGGGTCCATGTGTGTCCACTGTGCTGGGCTCTGCTGCTGCTGCTGCTCTGTCTGCGCTGTTCACCCCCTTGGCAGCTTTGGGAGGGAGAACATGGCAGTCCGTGCAGAGTCAGCACTGCAGCCCAGACCTGCAGCCCAGACCTGCAGCTCACTACCGGGGCTCTCAGCCTGGAGTAGGCGAGATGAGAGCTCTGGGTCTCACCACAGGCACATCAGTGGCTTTGTGAGCTGTCGCAGGAGGGCAGATCTCACCCAGTGCTGGCTCTTCCAAGGGCTCGACCTAGAGCACTGTGCTCCAGGCTGTTCCTCCCTCCAGAGCTTAGCCCTGCTTCAGCTGGAAGCAGGAATAGCATTCGTGTTACTACGGAGCAGTTTTTAGGAAGTGACTACTTACTTCCTGGGCTGACTGGAGCTGACCTGAAGTGGTCCCAGAAGTTGAGCTTCAGCCCAGGCTGCTGCATCTCCTCAAGGGCACTGCTGCTGTATACTAGGCATTGGTGGCTTGAGCTAGGATTTGGGGGACAATGGGATTCATCAGCAGTTTTCATGGGAGAGGAGAGAGGGAAAGTATTTCTGTGGGGGACTCTGGAAAGGCGCTGTGTGTTCAGAGCCAGGACTAGGATTTTAGAAGAGGCCTAGAGTACAAGCCATTTACATAAATGTAACACACATGAGAGGGACCCAGTTCCCTGACCCCTCTCCAGGGGATGTATGTGGAAAGTACCGACACATTGCTGAGGAGAGAGAATGGAGTCACAAATTTCTGTGTCCGATGTCCAGATGAGCCTCCAGCATTCTTAGGCAGCCCTGTTTTCCCTTTTGGCCTTCAGTGCGGGGGCGGGGGGGGGGGCTCTAAATTCCCACAGCTCTGCTCCAGAGCTTCAGGGTCTAGGGACTCAGCCATGCCCCTTGAAAGACAAAGTGGTCTAGCAGCGGGAGGCTCAAGAGACCCCGTGTGAGTGAGAGTGCAGATGAAAGCTGTAGGTACCTCCTGGTAGAGCAGATAGGGCCTGGGTGCGCTGGTCTCTGGTTGCGGGGGAGTACTTTGAATGGGAATGGCTACTGATGAGTCTGTCACTGGAACCCTTGGCGCCTGCTCCGTTTGTGTTAGGCAGGGTGGACTGATGGGTGCCTTTCTGTCTCTAGTACCCCGTGCGTCCAGCTTCGATGACCTACGATGACATTCCACATCTCTCAGCCAAGATCAAGCCCAAGCAGCAGAAGGTGGGGCTACCCTCCAAAAAGGAAGTAGGGTGCAGAGGGTAAACAGGGGTTGGGGAGGCAAGAAGACAGATACTTTGGGACTGGGAGCCCTGAGAAGGAACAGTGGAGGGATTAGGATAACAGCAGTGTGGGGGTCTTGAAAGCTGAGGGAGGAGAGCCTTTGCAGAAAGGAGAGGCAGCCCTGGCAGAATCAGGCTCAGGGTTGGTTGAAAGGTAGGCTGGGGAAGCCTGGGTGCTGAGGTGTGGGCATGGATGAGCTTAAAGCAGGCTGAATAGAGGAAGATCCTGTACCTGTACAGGATGGGGTCAGGGGACAAGGAGAAGCTGAGACAACAATCTGTCTCGATCTCTGTAGTCACAGGGAGATGACGTCTTAGTTTCAGAATTTCTCATTCTGCCGGCCGGTGGTGGCGCTCAGCTTTAATCCCAGCACTCGGGAGGCAGAGGCAGGCAGATTTCTGTGAGTTCAAGGTCAGCCTGGTCTACAGAGAGAGTTCCAAGACTACACAGAGAAACCCTGTCTGAAAGAATAAAAAAAAAACAAAAAAACAAAAAAACAAACCTCATTCTGAATAGGGGACAAACATGACTGCCTGTACTCCTAAAACATTGTGATGTTTCTGTTGGAAATTTCATTGGTGACCTCAGTATGGACTTAAACCCAGGGGCCAAGTGGGAGGGACACTGATCAGTCTTGCTTCTGGCTAGGGACCTGGCTGGGAGTGTTCCTAGGAGTTGTGCCCTTGCACCTTCTGAGTGGGGTGGTACTTTGTACCTCCAGGTAGAGCTTGAGATGGCCATCGACACTCTGAATCCCAACTACTGCCGCAGCAAAGGGGAGCAGATTGCATTGAACGTGGATGGTGCCTGTGCTGATGAGACTAGCACGTATTCCTCGTGAGTTCCTGCCCTAGGGTTCCACTGCAGCTAGAGGGTAAAGAGGAGTCTCTAGAGGCCTCAGAGGCACCGAGCCCTTTCTGCTCTTTCCCTGGGATCCCCATCATGTCAGGTCTCTACCTTTAATCATGAGTGTTGTAGACCTTCCCTCCCAAGTTGGCCTGTCCCGCCAGGTGCTTCAGGCTGCAAGTGAAACTGGCCTCTGGAGCCCTTGTCCATCCTTCATCTCCTCGTGTGCAGACAAAGCTATGAGTTGTCTCGTCCCTTAGCCCCAGCTAGTGTACCTCAGAGGATGTTGGGATGGAATGGGGTTGGCTAGCTTCTCTGGAGCGTCCTAGCCCTTCACACTAGTTCTCCTGTGCTCCCAGGAAGCTGATGGACAAGCAGACCTTCTGCTCCTCCCAGACCACCAGCAACACAGCCCGTTATGCAGCTGCACTCTACAGGCAAGGTACCTGGGTCTGGCTATACCCTGGGGAGAGCACAAGGTGGGCTGGGCCTGGGGACCTCACCCAGCCTAGTTCTCTTTAGCCTTATGTGTGGTCTTGGCCTCTACTGAACACCAAACCATGCAGGATCAAGGCAGTGTGGAAATGTCAAACTATGCAGTCATAGCACTGCAAAGGGAACTTTGCTGAGCACTCCCAGCTTGATAGGATTGGACCTGGGAACATATAGACAACATAGCATAGTACTGGGGACAGGTGGCAAAATTTTGTCCTTTTAAGTACAGGGTACTTAGAACCCAGCAATCCTATTCATAGGCAGCATCTACTGAGGACGAATGAAAATATATCCACATATGGACACAGATGTCCATAGGGCCTTTATTCATGAGAGCTAAAGAATGGAAACAACCCAAAGCCCATTAAGTGATGCTTGCATGAACAAAATGTGGCATATCTATGCGACAACCATATCTGGTTGTGTGAAGGAGTGATCCCTAATATGTGTGCTTCTGCAAGGGTGAACCTTATAAAATCATGGAAGAAACCAGGCTCAAAAGACTACAAATGGGGCTGGAGAGATGGCTCAGCGGTTAAGAGCACTGGCTGCTCTTCAGGGAACCAGGTTCAATTCCCAGCACCCACATGGGAGCTCACAATGTCTGTAACTCCAGTTCCAGAGGACCTGACACCCTCATGCAGACGATAACACCCAGGCAGAACACCAGTGCACATAAAATATTTAAAAAGAAAAAAAACTACAAATGGCCAGGCATGGTGCACACCTTTAATCCTAGTGCCTGGGAGGCAGATGAAGGTGGATCTCTGAATTCTAGGCTAGCCTGGTCTACATAGTAAGTTCCAGGATAATCAGGGCTATGTAAAGAGACCTTATCTCAATCAATCAATCAATCAACCAAATCAATAAAAAGACTTCATGCTTACATGTTTTAGTTTTCTTTCCTGTTGCTGTGATAAAACACCCTGACAAAAGCAACTTAGAGGAGAAAAGGTTTATTTGACTCACAATTCCAAGTCACAGACGGTCATTGTGGGGAGATCAAAGCAGCCAGAAGCAATGACTACATCCACAGTCAACATGAGAGCAGTGAATGAAAGCACACATGCTAGTGCTCAGCTTGCTTTCTCCACTCCAGTCCAAGATCCCCGCCCACTGGAGTAGTCCCACCCAGTGGGTGGGTCTTCCCGTAGTCAGGAGAAAGCCCCACAGATGTGCTGCTGACTAACTTAATCTAGACGGCCCTCACTGAGACTTTTAGGTGTTTCTGGACTGTCAGGTTGACAGAGCTAGCCATCACACCACATGACCCACTTTATGGACTGCAGAACAAACGTAACTGTAGAGGCACAGAGTGATCGGTGGTTCCCGGGGCAGAGCGGGGCGATGCGGGAGGGACAGGTTTGTTTTGGAGTGATGAAAATGTGCTAATGTTGGGAGTGGCGTAGTTGCCACAGTTCTGAGACTGTTAACCTAGGTCAGGTTGTGTGCTTCCAATGGGCGAATGTAGGGTGTGTCCGCCCATTAGCACATCTGTCAATGCTCACTTCATTCAGCATTTGGAGTTTGCAGAGCAGCAAGTGACATGGATCTGAGTACAGAGGAAACGTTCAAAAGTCAAGTTCCAGGTGGCATACACCTTTAATCCGAGTCCTCAGGAGATAGAGGCAGGCGGAACTTTGTAAGTTCGAGGCCAGTTTGGTCTACGGAGTGAATTCAGGACAGCTTAAGGCTATTACATAGAGAAACCCTGTCTTGAAAAACCAAAAAACAATGTCTTTTCCTTAGCTAGGTGGTGGTGGCACACACCTTTAGGGTGGCAGAGGCAGGTAGATCTCTGAGTTTGAGACCAGTGTGGTCTACAGAGCAAGTTCTAGAACAGCCAGGGCTACACATGAAACCTGTTTCAAAAAACCAGAAAAACAAAACCAAAAACACAAGTAATGGCCCATAGCTACTGTGTCCTGTCCTCAAGGCAGTATCTCTTTGAAGCTACATTTCTTTAAAAAAAATTTTTTTTTTAGATTTATATGTGCGAATTTTATTTATTTATTTATTTATTTATTTATTTATTTACTTTTGGTTTTTCGAGACAGGGTTTCTCTGTGTAGCTTTGCTCCTTTCCTGGAACTCAGTTTGGAGACCAGGCTGGCATGGAACTCACGGAGATCTGCCTGCCTCTGCCTCCCGAGTGCTGGGACAAAGGTGTATGCCACCACTGCCCAGCGTGTGAATGTTTTGTCTTCATGTGTATATGTGCATCGTGTGCATGCCTCGTGCCTGAGGAGGGCAGAAGAGGGCATTGGATCCCCTGGAATTGGGGTTGCAGATGGTTGTCTGCTGCCATGTGGGTGCTGGGAATCAGAACTGGGTCCTCTTTGAGAGCACCAGGTGCTCTTAACCACTGAGCCGTCTCTCCAGCCCTGGAAGCTCTGATTGTGACAGCCAGAGACAGATCATAGTTAGAGACCAGACTGTCCTCTGACGACTCCAGTTGGGCTTCTGGCAACAGCAGTGTGTGTGTGTGTGGGGGGTGCGAGTTGTTCGTGTGGCTAGAGGAGCAGCAGGAGTGTGGAGAGGAGACCGGACATGAGTGCTGGGGAGGGTAGGAGGTGAGTCTCCAGGAGGTGTCTGAGCAGAGTTAGGCTCTGGGGAGGTAGGAGGTGAGTCTCTAGGAGGTGTCTGAGCAGAGTTAGGCTCTGGCTCTGGGGAGGGTAGGAGGTAAGTCTCCAGGAGGTGTCTGAGCAGAGTTAGGCTCTGGCTCCGGCTCTGGGCTGGGCTTGCTGTGTCTGGCAGGATCAGATAAGAGCTGGAAGTAGCTCCTGGCCTGGTATTCCTGAAGAGGCTAGATTGGGACTGGGGGGCGGATATTAGTGGTTTGGCAGTGGGTGTAGGCCTTGGGGGACTTGGTGATTCCTTTGTAAGCTGGGTATGTCAGCTCATAGGGGCCGGTTCAAGCCCTTCTTCCTTTGCCAGGTGAACTCCACCTGACACCTCTGCATGGCATCCTACAGCTTCGGCCCAGCTTCTCCTACCTGGATAAGGCAGATGCCAAACACCGAGAGAGGGAGGCAGCCAATGAGGGTGAGTCTGCTGACTCTGTAGTCTGGGTGGGTCAACTTGGGCATAAAAAAAATGGCCAGATTGTGGGGTGATTACTGGCATCCCAGGCTTCTACCTACTAAATGCCCCTAACTCGACATTTGGGACAACTAAAACATGTCCACACAGGTTGTTAGACATTGCCTGAGGGTTAAACTGCCCTACTTAAGACCACTGCCCCAAAGCCACAGCCCCTGACCTTGGCCTTCCGGGGGAGGGTGGTGTGGGGAATGAACAGTCCTAGCAGAGGCTGTACTCACAGCTTGCTTTGCAGCAGGGGATTCTTCTCAGGACGAAGCAGAAGAGGACGTTAAGCAGATCACGGTGAGCTCTGGCCTGGGCAGGGGGGAGCAGCATAGATGACCAAAGACAGGAAGAGCTGCAGGGTCTGAGCAGAAAGGACTCCCAGCCTTGAGAGTAACAGCTCCAGAGTATCGTTGAGCCCCACAGGCTCACGAAGTCCCATGTTAATTACCTGTGTGATTCTGCCTTTTTGATGGGTACAGAAGAGTGGTTAGCATGCTAATCTTGGTTTTGAAGGATTTAGAAGAGTATTGGCTTTTCACTCATGGTTATGAGGTTCCTCCTATTTATGCATTACTTATGTATATGTAGTTTACAATGAGCGTTGAAAGACAAATGCTGCACAATGATGCTGCAGCTGGCCTGGAAGTGGCTATAGAGTTTACACATTTTGGTGGACTGTCCTCTCCTGAAGTGATGTGGCAGATGCTTAAGCCTCAGAGGCTTGTTCTGTTCTCAGCAGCTTGTTGGGTGGCCTTTAAAACCTCTTGGAACACCCTCATCTGAAAAGGTATGCTGTGGTACCCTGTGGCCCAGCTGGAATTCCAGCCTTGGCCAGGGTCGGTAGAAGCATGACAGACTACTCTCCGATTGCATTGGCAGCTCACAGACTGAATTTCAAAAGTGAAGAGAGAGATGGAATGCAAGTGCTACAAAGTGTGTGTGTGTGTGTGTGTGTGTGTGTGTGTGTGTGTGTGTGTGTGGTCTGGCAAGAGCTGTGGGGGCCACAGACCTGAGGGTGTTAACCTTTCCCCTCTCCACAGGTGCGGTTCTCACGGCCAGAGTCAGAACAGGCCCGCCAGCGCCGTGTGCAATCCTATGAGTTCCTGCAGAAGAAGCATGCAGAGGAACCTTGGGTCCACCTGCACTACTATGGCGTGAGGGTGAGCCAGGGCAGGACCTGGGGGAAGAGCCCTGGTGCCTGGAGGCTGCTTGTCTCACTCACCTTCAGCTTCACACCTTTAGTTTCAGGGTGTAGGGACCACTTGGCCAGACCATAGACAGCATGGCGGTCCTGTGAGCACTTTGCATTTTGTTCACATCCCACTTAGCAGGTGTCATAGAGTGGGAAGCAGAGATCCACTGTTACAATTTAGGGGTTTTAGCCCCCTAAGCTGTGCATGACATGGGGCTGGTGTTCGGTTGCTTTTGCACACACCATCGTGAATGCTGATTGCAGACTAGATACTGGAGAGTCTGCTGTCACATACTCTCAGGTTATTGCCTACCTATCCAGAACAGTTTAATATATTCAGTTTCTAAGGCTTTAAAACCTACCACCTGATGCTGCTTGGGTAAAGGAGGCAACTGGACATGAGCTCCCAGGTGCCTGGACTAGAACTCCCTGATCTTTGGGGGAAGGACCAACTGAAACCTTCCAGGAAGAGATTAGTATGGGGCGAGCCTTAGATTCAGGGTCAGACTTACAGATACACTACAGCTTTTTCCTGTGTGGCCTTGGGGAAATTGCTTTCCTTTTCTGAATCTCGGTTTTCTTGTCTGTGAAACAAGAATAGTAAGAGCCTTGTAGAGTTAGTTACTGTGAGTGAGCATTAGTACAGAGCCTGGCACATGGCAGGTGCTTGGTGATGCTAGCTTGCTTCTCGTCCTTGCTGGTGTTCCTGCACTATAGAAGGAGCTAGGGCTGGGCTCCTAAAGCCGGGGGGTAGGGGTGGTGGTGGTGTAGTTGAGACTACACTGCAGAGGCTTTGTGGGTGCTGTGTCTGGCCTTGGAGCAGGGCAATGAGTGCTGGAGTTGCGGATGATCTGTCCTGCCTTTCCCCACAGGATAGCCGCTCAGAGCATGAGCGCCAGTACCTGCTGTGCCAGGGATCCAGCGGGGTGGAGAACACAGAGCTTGTCAAGTCACCCAGGTGGGACTGGCTGGTCTGGCTAGAGGCTCCGCTACCTCTTGCCTGTATGGGCAGGGTGAAGGAGGGACATTGCCCTGGAGAGGTCCCAGGAGGGTGGCCTGGGATAGTTGACCCTCATGTTCTGTAGGGCTGTTGTCTAGGAGCTGGGGACTATTGGGGATGGGGAGGATGGACCTCTGCTTACACCTACCTCCCCAAGTTTCAAACCTGGTTGTGGTCTGTGCTCACATTCAGGGGTGAGACAGAGTCCACAGACCCTCTGACACCCCCCACCCCCACCCCTTACAGCGAATACCTCATGATGCTCATGCCACCCAGCCCGGAGGAGGAGAAGTGAGTAAGGGCTGTCCCCCACAGTATTTCCCACTATCTCCCATTGGTCTCCTCTAACTATTCACCCCTGTTTCTAACAGAGACAAGCCAGTGGCTCCCAGCAATGTCCTGTCCATGGCCCAGCTGCGTACTTTGCCCCTGGCTGACCAGATTAAAGTCCTGATGAAGAACGGTGAGTGCCATAGTCAGCAGCCCCTGCTTCTCTTGAGTCTCTCCAGCTTGGCAGCTCCATTCTTTTATATTTTTTTGGTTTTTTGAGACAGGGTTCCTCTGTGAAACAGTCCTGGCTGTCCTGGAACTCACTCTTTAGACCAGGCTGGCCTTGAACTCACAGAGATCGACCTGGCTCTGCCTCCTGAGTGCTGGGATTAAAGGCTGCGCCACCACGCCCGGCGTAGCTCCATTCTTGTCTGTGCAGATCAGATAGTGCCCCACTCTGTCAGGTCACCCAGGTGGGACTGGCCCTTCAGGGGAACTCTTGCTTCCTGCCACAGGAGCCTGAGCAGGTTGGCCTGAGCCTTTGGGGGCTGAGTCCCAAGCTCTGGGCTCTGAGAAGCCATTGTAAAGCCTTAGGCCTGGATGGGGGCGAGAGAGCTCCATGCTGTCCCGTGCCCTGCCGTTTCCGCCCGTCCTGTGGGCCTCCCTGAGGCATCACAGGTGGTCTGGGTTTAAATCCTGGCTTTACCTTTTCCAACGAGCTGAATGTGGGGGAGTTTTCAACTCTTTTTGGGCCTAGTAGTGATAGAATCTTCTCCGCACTCCTTGGTTTCCATGTCGATCTCACGCTTGTTCTGTGAGAGAGACAGGCCTGGCGTACAGTCCTCCACCAGCTCTGATTACTGCTGGTGCTCTCCTTACTCCCCACATTCCTGGGAGTTAGGGGGCTGGGGGCTTGATGCTCTACAAACACTTGGTGGGAAGATAGAAGGGCCAGGCCTCTCTGCACTTGACCAGTGACTTGTGCCTTTGTCCACCTCAGTGAAAGTCATGCCTTTTGCCAATCTCATGAGCCTCCTGGGCCCCTCCGTGGACTCTGTGGCTGTTCTGCGTGGAATCCAGAAGGTGGCGATGTTAGTTCAAGGGAACTGGGTGGTAAAAAGGTAAGCTGCTTGCTTGCAGTCTGAATTTAATTGTTACTGATGTTTTTCTGCCTAGTTGCATTTTATGTTTTCCAGGACTCTGTTTCTATTTTTTTCATCCTAATTTGGAGGTTAGTCTCTTGACTATTGGTTCCCTACAGTTTGGGCATGTATCTGATGGCACAGCTACACATTAATTGTCCTTTCCTCTCTTCCAAGACAGTTCAAAATCTTAGACTATTGTAGTTATTCACCTCCCATGTGTGTATTTTAATTCTGTCTGTATTTTCGGGCCCACAAGACTTTTTCTAGTGTTCTTAGGCTTACTCACATGTCTGCCTTGGATGGTATTTTCATTCCTGTGTACATCTGGGCTCTCATCTGGGATAACTTGAGTCTGCCTAAAGAGTGCTATAGTGTTTAATGCAGATCTGCAAGTAATAGCTTTCCTCAGTTTTTATTTTGGTGATTATTCTCCCTTCATGCATTGCTATGATTCTCTGTGTATGTGGTATGCATACATGTATGTGTTTATGTGTGGGCATAGGCCCAATGTTGATGTCAGGTGTCTTTCTCGATTGCTCTCCACTTTATTTATTGGGAGGCAGGACCTCTTGCTGAACCTGGAGTTCCCTCCTTGTTGGTTTAGCTAGCCAGCATGCCATGAGGATCTGTCTGCTCCCAAGTGCTGGGATTATAGGTGACTGCCCTTAATTATGTGTGTGTGTGTGGGGGGGGTAGTTGTAGGTGAGCGCAGGTGCCCTGGGAGTTGCCTGTCAGCCTAAGTCTTGTTCTTCGATGGTAATCTGTGTTTCCCTCTGGTTGCTTTGAAGCATTTCTCTTTGTTTTGGCTTTCCACTGTTGCATTAAGAAGTGTCTAAGTGTGGCTTCCTTTGTACATGGCCTGGGGGTTCATAGGTCATGACTTTGTGGCTCAGTGCTCTCAGTGGTTTTTTTTCTCCTGAGTCTTCCATCAGACCATCAGTTCTAAGGGAGTAGAGATAGTCTGTTCTCTTATCCCCTAAGTTCCTAGCTCTCGGTGCGATGCCTGGAACATGCCAAGCCAACTCTAATTCGTACTTTAATTAGAATAAAACGGTGTTATAGTAAATACATTAGCAAAGCCCACCCTTTGAACAGTGTAATATGAAGTGAATCATGTGAAATGTAAATAGCTCTAAAATTCAAAATATTTTCTTTGCCTTAATCTCATCACTTGGTTGTCAATCTGATGGTAAAGTTTATTCCTCTTACTGCCACATGGTGGTGCTCTTCGCTGGGAAATAGACAGACCTTGCTGTTGGGTTACCCAGTTTTCTTTATGGAAGAGTTTTATCATAGCACATTGCTTGTTAAATGTGAGGGTGAGTACTATTTGTATTTTGACTGTGAACAAGTAGAAGCCAGGAAAGGCTATCAAATCACACTCACACACACACACACACACACACACACACACACACACACACACACACACACCCTCAAGACACTGACCAAGAGAGCTGGTTTTGAATGTGAGCTCTAAATCAGCCTGGCTTCTGCCTGCGCTGCTGTGTCCTTGGGAAGCCTAGCTGTTCTAGGATGGCCTGTCTTATTAGCTTGGGCTCCTTTAAAGCTTTCTCTCAGGTGTTGAGGCCTCTGTATAGGGTTATGATCCTTCCAGCCAGATCTCTTTGTGTCTGTGTGAGAGTAAAAAAAACTCACTTTGATTCAGACATGTCTTATTTGTGTGTTCTGAGTACTACACCATTCAGTGTCTCTCTCTATCCTCAAAGCACAGGGGTCCACAACATGTGCCTGAGTAGGTTCAGTTCACAGTGGGTCCTTTCTCTGTGTGGCAGCCAAGAACACTTTGCCAGGTCTATGCCCATGGAGCTTAACCTTGGAGCATGAGTTACTCAGGACCGGCAGGTATGAGGGGAGGGCCTCCCGCAGGGGAGCCATAAAAGCTGGCCTGGGGCTGTGGCTAGAGGTAGGGTGGGGAGTCAGGTGTGGGACTGCCTTGTGTGCTGAGGCCCTGGGTACAGTCAGTCTCTATTCTCTCACGCTCCAGGGTAGTCAGGTATCTTTTGACAGCTAACACATAGCCCTTTAGGCAGACGGGATGCCTTGCAGCTTGCTTCAGCACCAGTTTCTCTTAAAGACACAACATTTAACCTGTGGGATCTGGGTCTTCTCAAGAGTCTGGGCTCTGGGAGGTCCCAAGCTTGTGTCTTTGAGCCCCTAACTCTTCCTTGGGGTTGGGCCAGTGTGTGATCCGGTGAGTTGGGAAGAGTTGCTCTTTCCCACATGTCTTCCTGGGCCCAGGAGGAGGGCTGCAGACTCCAGCCTGTTGCCTGAGAAAGGATGTGACCTGGACTGGCTTGGACTGTGAGCGCTGGGCTTCCAAAGTTGGCTGTGGTGGTGATCGGACTACAGATGGGACTGACCAGCTGTCTCTGCTTGATTTGTCAGTGACATCCTATATCCCAAGGATTCTTCCAGCCCTCACAGTGGTATGCCCGCTGAGGTGCTCTGCAGAGGCCGAGACTTTGTTGTGAGTATCTAGGCTCTGGCCACAGGGCTGGGAGTGGAGGGATGGACTCCAGAGCAGATGGTGAGCTCTGGCAGGGAGGTCATTGTGAGCAAAGCCACTATGTGGGGCTCCACATGGTGATCGATTCTCCTCTGGGCATTCTGGGCTGATAATACACTGCTGTCATTCCAGAGGGCTCTGCTTACCATGGGTGGTGTGTTACAAAGCTCACGTAGGTTGCAGACTTAAGTGGGGGATTTTGCAATCAGGTTTTCAGTTGCCATGAGTGATTTGACAGTCTGGCAGCATTGGGTCCATAGCCCTGCCCAGCACCTACTTTGGATGGGCCCAGTAGTTCCCTTCTACCATAGTCTGGCACTTCTTCCTTACTGCATGTCTGAAGTTTGTGACTTCAGAGCTAGCTCATTCCTCCTTCCTCTCTGCCCTCTGTATACCCAGAGCTTAAGTCCCTCCCAAGGTCTCAAGCTCATGTCTCTGGAGTGTGCACTGCCCCCTAAGCCTTGGCATTTACACTTTGAATTGCTGAATGTGGCTGCTTAGGTCTGTCCACGATGGCCCTTCTGCTCATGCACAAACCTGTCATGAAAGGAACCAGCCCTTAGACTGTTTGAAGACAGCTGTGTTTGCTCTTCTGATTAGACATTAGCTTTTGGCGGAAGTTAGTGTTGAGGGGCCTCAGCAGTAGGTTTGAACTGAGACATCGGATTGCTGCTCCCACCTGGCCCTGTTCATTCATGCACAGGTGCCCTTTGCCTTTGATGGGCACATACCATGTGTTGGAGCCTGCTGGGTCTGTGTAAGCTGTGCTACTGTAGATGACAACCAGCCATCCTTTCCTCTGGCTTTCAGTCATTGACTCTCACCTCTCCTGAGTACTCCTGTGAAGTAGTTCAGGACATGGCAGCTGAGTAGGCAATGAGAGGGTTGTAGGGAGCCTGAGCCTCTGGGAAGCCATGCCAGCTATCAGCAGCTGCCACAGTGGAATGTTGCCATGTATGGCGCAGCACCTTGTTGCCGAATCGCCATGACACTCTTAAGAGGCCGACCCTGGGGATGCAATAGTGAACCAGATGAGCAAGGCTCTGTCCACTGAACACTTGGTTTGGAATGGAATGGCGTGGCCCAGCCATCCTGAAGGAGAGAACACATCTGTAAGGTGGCTTAGGTAAAGAGGCTGTAGCCCCAGGCGCACACTAAGAAGGGTAGATCAGGAGCCCCATTCTGGCCTGGCGCCCAGGCTCAGGCCCCTTACAGGCCTGTTGCTGCCTCCTCAAACACGATGCTTTTCTTCCTCAGATGTGGAAGTTCACACAGAGCCGCTGGGTGGTCAGGAAGGAGGTGGCAGCAGTGACCAGAGTAAGTGGGGTTCTTGACGACCCAGGGCTTGTCACAGGGGGCGGGGCTGGCGGCGCCTCACACTCCTCCCCCACCCCAGCTCTGCGCTGAGGATGTGAAGGACTTTCTGGAGCACATGGCTGTAGTGAGGATCAACAAAGGCTGGGAGTTCTTACTGCCTTATGACCTGGAGTTCAT
This sequence comes from Peromyscus leucopus, assembly GCF_004664715.2. NCBI lineage: Eukaryota > Metazoa > Chordata > Mammalia > Rodentia > Cricetidae > Peromyscus > Peromyscus leucopus. Next base: position 83,790,219 of record NC_051063.1, on the reverse strand, counting down.
CAAGAAGCATCCAGATGTGGTCCAGCGGCAGCACATGCTGTGGTCGGGCATCCAGGCCAAGTAAGGGCTTGTTGGGTAGTGTGAAAGGTGTACCAGGTGGCCCTGGCCCTGCCTCCTGGGAACAGCACAGTTGGGCTGGATCTGGGCAGTAAGAGACACTGGGGCAGGGCTCTGCGAACTTCTTGACTGCTTTCCACAAAAATGGATATCGTTAAATGACCCCAAGTCCCCCCAGCACAGAGCTGATGGCAGCCATACCCCTGCTTGTCAGCGCTGCTGTGTTGAGGGGCTAGAAAGGAGAAAGGCACGTAGTCCAGAAGAAAGGATGGTCACTCTCCTCACACTGGCTCTGGGCTCTGGCTAGGGGCATGTGTGCAACCAGAGGGCTTGGAGGAGAAAAGGCCTGGCTAAACCCGTCCGTGTGCATGGTGTTTCGGTGACTCAGTTTCCTGGGCTTGGGAGCTTGTTCCTGTGGTGAGGCAGGCAGGATAACATAGAGGTTAGAGTTTACAGGCTTTGTTCTCTTTTTCAGATTAGAAAAAGTCTATAATCTCGTAAAAGAAACCATGCCAAAGAAGCCGGATGGACAATCAGGTGTGTGGTTTCAGGCTGGGTAGGCTCCCAGCTTGGTCCCTGGCCCAAGAGGGCTCCTTTTCGGGGGTCAGGCCCAGAGAAGGGCCGTGTGATTCTCATTGACATTTCTGTGCTGTTCTCCCTTCTACCTCCACAACCTCCTCCCCGCCCCCCACTACCAAGTTAGCCTAATGCCTGTCCAGAGGACAGCCTCATCAGCCCCCACCCCCGCCTGGGGAGCACTGTGTCTTTGAGAGCAGAGTGGATTCTGAGACCTTTTGGCTCAGCAGGTTGTGTGACAGGAGCTGCCGGCAGGTACTCAGCAGGGCTCCAATTCTGGTGTGCCCAGCTTGATCTCTTCCCTCAGTATTAGGTAGCCAGGCTCCACCTCAGCAAGGAGAAGCAGAAGACAGCCTTGGTGCCCTGCTTCGGGGGCTGTCTTCCTGTTCCCTGCTTGGCCTCCGTTTCCATGCTTTGTCTGCCTGGGACCTGTGCCCTCCTGAGCCATCCTGCCTCTCCACACAGGGCCTGCTGGGCTGGTCTCTGGGGAACAGCGGGTCCAGACAGCCAAAACCAAGGTCCAGCAGAACCATGCCTTCCTGGAGCGTGAGCTGCAGCGACGGAAGGAACAGATGTGGGCAGCTACAGTCCTGCCCAGCGTGCAGATCAAGGAGGAACCCCTGAGCGAGGAGGAAGTAGATGGGGAAGAACTGGAGGCTGAGGAGGAGGAACCCATGGACACTGCACCCAGCAGCTGCCTCAGCACCAAGTTGGCCAATGGGCTGCCTGCCGGGCGGGCAGTGGGTGGGGACAGCCTAAATGGGCACCCAATACCAGGCTGTGCCAGCAGCCCCGTGGCCCGGGAACTGAAGGCTTTCGTAGAAGCCACCTTTCAGAGACAGTTTGTGCTCACGCTGAGCGAACTCAAGCGCCTCTTCAACCTGCACCTGGCAGGCCTGCCCCCGGGCCACACACTCTTCAGCGGCATCTCAGACCGCATGCTACAGGATACGGTGCTGGCCGCTGGCTGCAAGCAGATACTGGTGCCTGTAAGTAAACCCCGGGCCTGCCAGGACAGGCAGACAGTCATTCAGAACCCTTCAGGAGAGCAGCTGGGCAGTCTGCACATACCTTCTCAGAGCTCAAGAAGCATAGACACCCGTGTGCCTTGTCAACAGCCCCAGCTGGCTGCATGTGGCTAGGGTGTATGCTATGCGTCTCGGATGGCTGTGTGAGCCCTCGGGGCTCCCCGTCCTCATCTGAAGTGGGTGTGTTGTTTTTCTACCATAGGAAAGAAAGGTATCTAAGAGCCCTAACCAGTATACCAAGGCCTCAGTAAACCAAAGTCCTCTACCTGGTTGATACTTGGTCCCAAGGCTGTGAGTGGTATGGCTGGAATTTGAACCTTAGTATAGAGGCTCTATCTGTTCTGCTTTCGCAGGGATGAGCTGAGCACTTCCCCACAGCCTGGGCCTTGGTGACTTCCCTGGCTTTGGACCAGTTGACCGTATACGCTCTGGCCTCTGCACGTTCTGGCACTAGGCATGGTGGTGGTGGAATGATCCACTTCTGCCTCAGTCCTTTCCTGCCCGTGGAGTAGGCTCCAGAGTGGGGGCAGGAGACAATTGCCGTTCTCTGGAAAGGAGTGCCTGCTATGGCCTGAGAGAGGCTGTCAGGGCTCTTTCCTAGGCTCTGCCCAGCCTGGGAAGCAGTTGGGGTGGGGATGGGGAGGAGAGCTGTGCTAGCTTTTAAAAGGGAGTATGCCAGGTGCAGCGCCAAGCTCATAAGCACCTGTGGCTTAGGATGTTTAGTCCAAGGCCCTTGCCTCTGTGTGTAAGGAGCAGGACAAGAGGCCCTGTGGTCTCTGCTGGCAGACCCTCCTTTCTGAGGTCTGCTTTAGAAGGTGCTGGGATTGGGTCCCTGGCTACCTAGCAAGTGGGGCCAGTTTTCTGCAGGCCTACTTGTGTACGGGTGGTAGTGAGGTTACCTAGGCCATCTGCATGGACAGAGGGTGAGGGATCCGCTGTGGATGTGGTGCTCTTCCCTGCCCACCCTAGAAGCTGCTCTGGCCATGCTCCTTCCTCTTGGAAGTGCTGGCACCTAGAGGACACCCCAAGCCCTGTCTGGAGCTCTTTGACCCAGGGACCATATTCATAGCATGTCCAAGACAAAAAGGCCTTGAATCAGTCTGCCTTCTGTGTTTCTTACAGCGGAGATGAGGCTTAGGGAAAGCGAGTAGACTTACAGACTCAAGTTTAACTTGTGGTTTGCTACTGTGAGCTGAGCAGCTGTAGACAGCAAGTGAAGAGCTCTGAACTTGCTTTTCTTCTTGGCAAATGGGCAGGGCAACAGCTCAGTGCTGCTTGCTTTCCTTCCCATGGTCAGGTGAGATCACATCAAGTCCTGTGTCAGGTGTAGGGTAGACTGGAGCCCACGATGCTGGCCTCTTCCCTCACCTCCTTTCTTGTGGTGACCCCTGAAGCTAGTGGCATGAAAGGCTTGGGAGTCTGTCAAGATCTGGCTTGAGCCACGCTTTTTATGCTGCCCTTGTGGTAAAGAGCTGACCGGAAGCCCTAAGGAGTGATAGAGAAGGGAGCCTTAGAACATAAGCCCAGGTGGATACCTCAGAGCAGCATTCCACTAATGCCATCCCAGACACCTGTTGTTACAGGCATCTCAAGAGTCCTCTCTCTCACCAGAGCCACTGAGTGGGAGGAACTAGTTTTGGAGCACACTTCCTAGGATTGGGCTGCAGGCTTGGTGGGGTGAAGTGAGCCGGGCAGTGGGTTTACAAGGCAGAAAATGACCAAGTCACGCTTGGGCCAGTTTCCCCCACAGACTGCTGCTTCTCCGGACGAGCAGAAGGTATTTGCCCTCTGGGAGTCTGGAGACATGAGTGACCAGGTGAGTGCCTCTTTTGTTTTTATCATCTTTCTTTCTCAAGAGAGGGAGTCCTGGAAGGTTGAGGCCTTTAGTAATTGGCCACTGGTGTATACTTGAACACCTCAAGTTCTCCAACCACTCTACACTTGCCAAGACAGGCAGGGTGGACTAGTGGTTTGAACCTGAACTTGGGGGTCTGCTGCATCAGAACAGAATGACCTTTTGGCCTCACTGTGTGATTTCTGTAGAGTTTTCATGGGGATAGACCTGCCAGGCAGGCCTGCAAACCATGTCCAGAGTCGGTTCGCAGTGGCCCCTGACAGCAGGAATCAAAAGGCTTTCTTATTAGCTCTCTCGGACCTGGACTTTGGCTTATTTTGTTCAGCAAGCCTCTGGCAGAGAGGGCACCAGGTCTCCTGTGTTTGTGTTGTGCAGGTCTGGGAGCTGAGGTCCGGATGCTTTTAAATCACGGACTTGCCTGGACTCCAAAGTTGTTCTTTTGTTTGTTTGTTTAAGCAGAAGTGCCAGTCAGCTGAGACAGTGCATTCTGAATTCTTTATTTCACTCAACAGTAGGGTTCTTAGAGAATCCTGTAGGCTGATACATTTCTTTACCTTTCCCTGTCCTTACAGAAAAGTGAGGTATTAAATATACTGGATGCTATCTTTTCCCATTTTTTGAGACAAGTTTTTCCCTCTAGCCCAGACTGGCCTTGAACTCATATTGATCAACCTTCCTCAGCAGGGATTGTAGGTGTGAGTCCCCATACCTGGCAGTATTTTTTTCATTTAAAACTATACTTCGGAGAAGATCTCATCTATCCTTCATGCTATTTCTCTTTAAGAATATAATGCATTTTCTAGTTTCCTGGATTCAGTGTTAGGCTTATTTGTCAAACCTTTGAACCAATTTGGACACCTTCCCCCACCCACTTTAAGCTGGCTCCTCTGCCTGCTTCATTCCTGCATGTCCAGACTGCTCATCCGAGTTCCTTTAGAGCAGTCTGGAGCAGTGACGAAGGTGCCAGGCTGGCTAGACACTGCAGGGTGGGGATGGGGCCTTCGTTTGGGTCTGTTTGGGGCTAGTTCTCATACTAACACATTGTTTTTCCTATTAAAGCACCGACAGGTTTTGCTTGAAATATTTTCCAAAAATTACCGAGTACGCCGGAACATGATCCAGTCTCGGCTGACTCAGGAATGTGGAGAAGAGCTAAGCAAGCAGGAGGTGGATAAAGTGCTAAAGGTATGTCCCTTATGCACATGACTCCACCCAGAGCATCTAGGTTTGGGCACTGACCTGCCTTTTTAAGGATGCTCATGTGTGTGGAAAGAACTTGTGTCTGGTACCTTATTCTTGCTCCATGCATAGTAAATCAGGACAGCTCTTTCCCCAGCCCTGCCAGTCTGATGGCCACTATCTGGTAATGATATCGGTATATTGGCAAGAGGGAACCTTTTCACACAGTAGAGTTTGGGGTGGGGTGGTTGTATTGAGGTGGGTGTCATCTTCATCCAGGGAAAGACAGGTTTAAACTAAAATCCTGCCTCTGGTGAGTCTTGTACCACTTGTGCAACTTCCAGTACAATCCATTTTGTTTTTAATTTAAAAAGGAGTACTGTTGTAATGGGAAAATATTTGGAATGCTTTTCTGAACTGTGGGACATTTGTAGGATTGAGCACAGAAAGCCACCAACACTTTCCCTATTAGTTATGTAGGTGATATGCCTTATTAAGTCAACTTGAAAAGTATTTGTTTTCTGTCTATAAAACACATCTGTTTTATAATATCTCTTAAAATATCCCCGAGGAATGGTGTCTCAGAACCCTCTAGGGACCAAGCAGCCACCACAGCAGCATACTCAGGCAGTTTTTGATGTACTATTTGTATTTTGTCCATTCATTGTAAACCAACCAAATTGTGTTAATAGCTATCTTTCCTGCTAAAATCTGCCCTTAACCTGTTTTCTTAATTTTTAGGACTGTTGTGTAAGCTATGGTGGCATGTGGTACCTTAAGGGGACAGTACAATCTTGACAATAGTAGCAAACCACTAACTCAACGAATCCAAGCCCAGGGAAGGATGGCAGAGCCGGTAGTCTCGACTTGCCTCAAGACAGCAAGAGGATCTGCCCACCTCGTGGCCTGCAGCACTGCCTGGCCCAGAGGACAGAGGGGCTCGTACTCGGCCAGTGGCAGGGTCAGCGTAAGTGAGATCGCTCCCAGCAGAGACGACCGGGCCTTCTTTGCAGTGCAGTTTGAAATTCCTGATGTATTTTGCTTATTTGGTTTCATTCTCATAATAAAGAGAGTGTACACTGACATGGGCAGGATTATGAAAATCATGGTTTAATATTTTCCTTTTTAAAATGAATGCCAACAAAGTTAAAGTTATGTTTACATGATGAAGAGAACCTTAAGGTTTTTAATATTTAAAATGCCTAGAAGCCAATAATTAGTCTTAGAGTCTCTCTCTGCTAAGACTTCTGCCAATTTTACTAAACCAAATTGAGTTATTTTACTGTTGGGTTTCTGAGGCCACTTTACCTTTTACAACAACCTACTTTCTGTAGTGGTCTCAACTGTTTACACGAACCATAGCAAAACATTAGATCAACTCCATCTTCTCCTAATGTTCACATAAAGGTGCAAACTGAACAGGTAAGTGTGCAACAGTGTGGAAGCGAGGTTATCACCATTTGATGATTTGATGTAAAAAAAAATTCTATTTTGTGTATTTTTAAAATAAATGCTAACATTAAACTGGCATCATGGTGCTACTGTCCTCAAATAGTTGCAGGAAGAAAATGTCATCTGTGCTCTCAAAGCACTAAATACTAAAGAGAGAGGGAGTGCATGACGCCATCACACAGCTCATGAATCCACCTGTTGCTCACCTTGATGTTGAGACTGGTCTGATGGAGGCCTGCAGGTCCCCAGTACTGGTCTTGTGCTCGTGTTGCCCAGGCCACCAAACCAATGGGTACAACCACGGCGTGGTCCTAGCTGCAGACACGGAAGCCAAAGGGAAGAAGGACGGAGAGTGAACGCAAGCTTTTGAAGGAGGGAAAGGAGCTAGCGGGGCAGACTCCTCCATGGGTGTGAACGTTGCTTAATTTCAAGATTTTAGTGGTTACATTAAAATAGATTTAAAAATATTAATGTGCTTCAGACTCAAATATTTAAAATCAAAAGGTAATAAAAGTATTTTTTTTGTACTAAGTCTTCAGAATGTGGTATTTTACACTTCTAACCCCTCTGGAGCTGTGATTTTCATGCTGAGTTGCCACATGTCACTTATGGTAAACATGGCAGACAATATAGCCCTAGAAGAAAAGGTGAGCTAGGCTGGGAGAGAGCTGGGTGACTTTTCTGTCTAGTTAAGACTTATTGCTGTAGTCTGTCTTCTGCAGCATAGTCACTAATGGCTGAAGGTTTAAATGATGCTTTAATCCCAGCACTCGGGAAGCAGAGGCAGGTGGATCTCTGTGAGTTCGATACCAGCCTGGTCTACAGAGGGAGATCCAGGACAGGCACCAAAGCTACACAGAGAAACCCTTGACTCGAAAACACACACGCACACACGCGCACAAAAAGTTAGCCGGGTGGCGGCGGCGCCGCACGCCTTTAATCCCAGCACTCGGGAGGCAGAGGCAGGCGGATCTCTGTGAGTTCGAGGCCAGCCTGGGCTACCAAGTGAGTCCCAGGAAAGGCGCAAAGCTACACAGAGAAACCCTGTCTCGAAAAAACAAAAAAAAAAAAAAAAAAAAAAAAAGTTATCAGGAGGCAGGGACAGGCAGATCTCTGAATTTGAGACAGCCAGAACTGATGAGGCATATGTCCTTACCATTGTATACCAGAATCTTTTTGCCCTGTGACAAAGCCCCATGTAGAAAGAAAGAACTTAATTCCATCTCAGTGAGGAAGGTCATGCTTTAGATTATGAAAAAAAGAAACACCAAATTAAAAAAGCGCAGTGAATTTAAGATGGGAAGAACAGACACTAAAGAAGAACAACGGTTGGGACGTGGCATGAGTGCGGCATGGCACGTTGCAGCTCTCATCCTTCCTTCATGGAAACATCAATCTGATTAACTACCCACACGCAAAAACGCTTCCTGAGAGCTGAGGAACCGCCCGCATGAAGCCAACAGAAGACACTTAATAAGGAAGAAGACAGCTTTATAGCACTCCTCCCTCAAACCCAGTCTGCTGAGAGACCAAGTCACAGGAAGAACTGAGAGGTGAGCACTGGCCTCTGCCTTGGCCCCCATTTCCCACACTACAGAAGAGTACCTATGGCCTGAGCCTTTGGGCCTGATTTTGTGGTTTAACTCCAGAATCAGGCTGTTTCCTACAGACTTAGGATGCAGGCCCACTTCTAGGTTAGTGGACCAGGGTTTTAGACCACCTTCAGCATCACTTGGCCCCCGTTGTCTGAGGCTTCAAACATGGCTAGCCATGGGTACAAGAAATAAGCTGCAAGCATATCCAATGCCATGCATGCTCCTATTTCCTAGCCTTTCATTCCTCTACAGCTCCAGGCCTAAGCAGACCCAAGGTCTCGTTATATCCCAGTAAATCCTAGCACTGGATTGACCTCAGTTAATCCAGGCCAGCCGTATGAGCACAGTATCTAGACTGTCCCGTGTAACTCTGGTCTATGCCTACTCCATGGCACCTAGCCACTTGGAGGTCCAGTCATAGAGACACAGGTCCCAGCCCCACCCTACATGTGTAGTCAACTGGTATTCCTCCGCAGATCCTCCGGTTCCAAAGATAGCCTCCCAGTTATAGGTATGAGGCTCATACGCCTGCTGACTTGGTACTGAATCAGTATGCTGAGGACTCCAGCAACAAGCTTGCTAAATAGGTGGCTTTATTAGAACTTCTGGTCAGGCTGACAGGTGAAGTACTTTGCCAGATACTCAGTCTGAAAAAACTAACACATTTCTACTTCAAACATACATTAACACACAGCCACAGGGGTCAAGTACAATTATAGAAACACAACAAAACAGCACCAGAAACAGACCAAAGATGTTAATTCAAACTCAGCAAAGCAATAAAATGCCGAGTTCTGCCAAGTCAGGAAACTAAATGGCCAGAGTGAAAAAGTAAAAAGAAATCAACCACTCCACCCCCTTGGAAAAAAAGAATTGAGTTAGGTGTGCTGTCACACACCTTTAATTCCAGTACTCAGGAGGAGAGAGGCCACTGGTACACAAGGTGAGTTCCAGGAAAGCCAGGGTTACACAGGGAAGGCCTGTCTTGAAGAACCGGCTGGGAGGACGGGACACGACGATGACACAGTTCTGCAGATGAAAGGCACAGAAGATAAAGGATGTAGCAGTGTTAGCTGCAGGACTGACCAACCGAAGGGAGGTTATGAAAATAATATACAGGAAAAAGAATGAAGAAAGCTTATAGGGTTTACAGAACAAACACAGCTACAAAGTTCCCAATCCAGACAGATTCTCTCAGGGCCTACCAGCAACTGTCAAAATTCAGGGGCCATGGAGCCTAGAAAGATGGCCCAGTAGTTAGGAGCACATGCAGCTCCTGCCAAGGACCCGAGTTAAGTTTCCAGTGCTCATTTTGGATACTTCACAATTGCCTGTAACTCTAGATCCAAGGGGATCTGATGCCTCTGACCTCCTCAGACACTTATGTGTACCCACACCACAGCTCAGCCAGTACCTGTCACCCTTGATCTGACACCATGGAGATTGAGGGATGGTTCAGTCTCCAGAACCACAGGGTTGAAGGAGAGAACTAACTCCTGCCAAGTTGTCCTCTGATCTCCACACTAGCACCTTGCTTCCTACCCCCAAAGAAATAAGTTTAAGAAAAATTTAAAGCTGCCTCCAAAGGAAATTGTAACAGATCAACTAATGAACAAAAAGCATAAGCTGGGCGCTGGTGGCACATGCCTTTTAATCCCAGCACGCACGAGGCAGAGGCAGGCGGATCTCTGTGAGTTCGAGGCCAGCCTGGTCTACAGAGTGAGTTCCAGGAAAGGCGCAAAGTACCTAGAGAAACCCTGTCTCGAAAAACAAAAAACAAAACAAAAAGCATAAATATTGTGGTTGTATCATATCCCATCTTTAAAACACAACCATTAGGGTTCAATGTCACCATCCCAATTCTCACCAAGTGGTGACTGAAAATACAAGATACCATGATTACTGGTTCTGGGAGCATATCAACTAACTACCATAATGGAGAGTTATGCACAAAGGCTGTAAAACAAGGACCATGATAGGAATGTAAGCTTTAAGATCACTAAATCAAAACTAGCTTGATGGAGCATGGCAGGGAGAGAGGTTGAGATGATTTTTAGGGCACCTGTTTAGTCCAGTTTATATGAATAGGTCAAATGAGGAAAATCGCCATCTCCAATCAAGATGTACAGTTCAACACATGGGGAAGATCTCAAGTGAGATTTGTCTGTGGAATTTAAGAATGTTGAAGCAAGGGCTGGAGAGATGGCTCAGAGGTTAAGAGCACTGACTGCTCTTCCAGAGATCCTGAGTTCAATTTCCAGCAACCATTGGTGGCTCACAACCATCTATAATGAGATCTGGTGCCCTCTTCTAGTGTGCAGACATACATACAAACAGAACACTGTAAAAATAATAAATAAATCTTTAAAAAAAAAAAGAATGTTGAAGCAAACAAATCAACAAATGTGATGTAACACTCTCAATAGATGCAGAAAAAGCAATGGACAAAATTAAGGATCTTTTCATACTGAAAGCTCTTAACACATTAGGTGAAGGATAGCTCACATAAGCAGGGCTATATACAACAAAGGCCACACCAATATAACATGCAGTGGTGAAAACTGGAAGCTTCCTGAGTTCAGGAACAGTGATGCCCACTCATCACTTTTATTCAACATAGTACTGGAAGTCTTGGCCAGAGCAATTAGACAAGAAAAATAAAAGCATCCAAAATGGAAAGAAGTCAAATTGTCTTTTGTTTGCAGATGACAGAGAACCCTGAAGAATATAACAAAAGGAAGAAACCTGTCCTAGTATGTATTCAGTAAAGTTACAACATACACAGATCAGTACAGTAGAATTTCTCCAAAACCCCCACGACAGCATCAGACTATAACATGTCTAGGAATAAACTTAGCCAAAGAAGTGAACGGCACTGGTAAGAGTTCAAGATAACTCAAAAAAGTGGAGGGTAACCCCATGTTTACAGGCTGAATGCTGTTAAAGTCTATACCATCCAAAGTAGTCTAGGGGTTAAAAGCCCTACCAAAATTCCAATGTCATTTTTCAAAGACACAGAAGATAATCCTAAGGCTCAGAAGATCCTGAACAGACAAAGCAAAGTTGAACAAAAATATCAAAGATTGAGACATGGTAGTACCTGGTTTTAAAATCTATAATATAATAATAAACAGCTTGGTGCCGGCATAAAAACACACATCATGGAGAAAGGTTATATGTTCAGTAAGTGGTAAAGGAAAAAAAATTGTGTAAAAAGCTGTCACCACATGAAACAACTTGGAAAGTTATTGCAGCATAGAGCTCTTGTAGATTTCAATCCATGATCTGTTGGCCCCACTGCTTTTGGCCAGAGATAAGGACCATATCTTGGTAGAAGTGACTGATGGAACAAAACAAAACCCCCAAAATCCAAAACCAAACAAACAAAAAATCAGTTGTTAAAATTATTTTTTAGGCCGGGCGGTGGTGGCGCACGCCTTTAATCCCAGCACTCGGGAGGCAGAGCCAGGCGGACCTCTGTGAGTTCGAGGCCAGCCTGGTCTACCAAGTGAGTTCCAGGAAAGGCGCAAAGCTACACAGAGAAACCCTGTCTCGAAAAAACCAAAAAAAAAAAAAAAAAATTATTTTTTAGAACTACCATGTAAAAGCTACTCTAATTGTTCAATAACACAGCCAGAATCATTAGCTTCTCCTTATGCAGCAGCTACAAAGCCCAACAGAGAAATCTTTCAAAATGTGCAAAATCTCTGAGACAGGTGCCCCTGTATTGGGTGGATCTCTGAGTTTGAAGCCAGCCTGGTTTACTGAGTTAGTTTCAGGACAGCCAGGGCTACGCAGAGAAGCCTTGTCTCAAAAAACCAAAAAATAAAAACAAAACAAGAAAACTGACCTCAGGCTGAAGAGATGGCTCAGCAGTTACAAGCACCAGCAGCTCTTCAGAGAACTGGTGTTCAATTCCCCGCACCCACATGGTGGCTCACAACCATCTGTTACTCCAGCTCTGGGGGATGACATCATCTTGTGGTCTCTTTGGGCACACGTAGTACGCATATATGCAGGCACACACACACAAAATCATTTTAAAAACTGACTTCAAATTGGGTGGTGGTGGTGGTGCATGTCTGTAATCCCAGCACTCAGGAGGCAGAGGCAGGTAGATCTCTGTGAGTTTGAGGCCAGCCTGGTCTACAAAGCGAGTTCCAGGACAGCCAGAGCTGTTATACAGAAACTCAGACTCGGGTGCGAGGTGGGGGTGGGGCACAAAACAAAACAACTAACTTCAAGGTTCTGGAAAGATGGCTCGGAGCACTCGTTGCTCTTGCAGAGGACCCAGGTTCTGTTCCCAGCACCCACATGATGGCACACAACAATGGGTAACAAGTTCCAGGAGATCCAGCTCCCTCTTTTGGCCTCTGTGGACACTGTGCATGTTGCAAATGGAACACCCAGACACACAAAATAAATCTTTAATTGGGCATGGTGGCACACATATCTTTAATCCTAGCACTCAGGAGACAGAGACAGGTGGATCTCTGAGTATGAGACCAGCCTGGTCTACATATGGAGTTCCAGAACAGCCAGAGCTACAAACAACAAAAAAACCCAAATCTTTAAAACAAAACAAAAATACCTGACCTTAATAAATACTTCAATCCAAGAACTAGACATTTAGAGAAAAACATGCCACTACCCCACCACCACCACCAACACACACACACACACACACACACACACACACACACACACACACACACACGCCAAATTTGGGGAAATTCTATGAAAGAAATTCCATTTTCCCCTTCAGTTATAAAAATATAAATATCCAAATACAGCCACTAAAATTGACCTATGTACATGGAAATCAGAGCCTACGATATAAATTGGTTCAAATTCACGAGGGGCATTTTGGTTGGTGGGGAATAGTTCAGATGGATAGACTTATCAAACAAAGGGGCAAATCATTTCAAGACACTGATCAAAAAACATGGTTATAAATTTGCTTGTCAAACTGCCATTAAAAGTAAAATAAGATATTCAAGGAAAATACTTGCAATATCCAACTGCAAAAGTATACTTCCTAATACTAATGCCCTTTAACAAACAGGCAAAAGGAGAATACAAATGGTTAACAGTAGGAATAGTCAACTCTTCTAGCAGTGGCACATACCTTAGGAGGCAGCGGCCAGCAGAGAGAGGTCAGCCTGATCTACAGAGCAAGTTCCAGGCCAGCCAGGGTACACGAAGAGGCCTTGTCTCAAAAGCAAACAAGACAACAACAAAAAAGCACAAATAAAAGCAAAAAGAAAAACCAAAGAATATACAACTTCATTCACAATATAAATGTAAATATAAGCTATTAGGACACCACCATTTGCCTGTTATTTAAGAGTAACATCATGAGACCTTTTCTCAGAAAAGTAAAAGCCCATTGGCGTGGGTGTGAGAAACCAGGCATCCTTATATGGAGTTACTCGAAGCATGACGGTTCAGTGATGCCAAAGTGCTCACATCTTTTTGCCTTTACTTCTAAGTCATGTTTAAGTGTATGCACATAGGTATGTATGTATTTATTACATCTCATGGAGGCTGTGACACTGTATAGCTATCATTAAGATACAGTATTTACAATACAGTACTGTTTTTAAATGTGTGGTGGCAACTATTTCTGTGCTAATGTATGCCTGCCCATCTGGGAAGAATATACAGGAAACGGGTTGGCTGATGTGGGGGAAGAGGTAGGTTGGTAGTCAGGAAAGAAAGCCGGAAGTAGCAGTACATACCTGTAATCACAGTACTTGAAAGGCTAGTGGAGTTAGATTACCAGTTTGAGGTCAGTCTGGACTACATGGCAAGACTTTGCCTCAAGACTTGGGATGTAGGTTAGCTGGCAGAGTACTTGCCTAGCACACATGAGCCCAGAGTTTGATCCCCAGTACTGCTTAGAGCAGGCATGATAACACCAGCGACAACTTGGGAAATGAAATGTGAAGTTCAGCAGCATCATCAGGTACATGAGACCACCATCTCAAAAATGAACCTGGAAGCTGGGTGTGGGTACTCAGATGCTAGCTCTCCACAGGCAGAAGTGCTGCAAGCTCAAGGCCAGCCTGGTCTACAGTGAGTTTAGGGTTAGCCATAGCTAGACAGTAAAATCCCATCTCAAACCAAAACAAAACCGGAAATGTTTACATTTTGTTTGTGAGTGTGTATGTAGGGGCATGTGAATGCACCAGTGTGGAGGTCAGAGGACAACTTATGGCACTTGGTTCTCTTCCACCATGTGGATTCTGGGGATTGAGCTCAGGTCCTTTATCCATGCCACTGGTACAAAACTTTGAGAGTTAATTAAAAAGCACATCTAATTTGGAATCAATACTCATCATATTTGACTAATGCTATCGTGTGTATGTGTTGATGTATTTGTGGGCCAGAGGTTGTTGTCTTCCTATATCATCACTCTTTTAAGAAAAAAAAATCGTGGGGGCTAGAGAGATGGCTCAGTGGTTAAGAGCACCGACTGGTCTTCCAGAGGACTCGGGTTCAATTCCCAGCACCCACATGGCAGCTAACAACTGTCTATAACTCCAAAATCTGACACCCCCTCACGCAGATGTACATGCAGGCAAAATACCAATGCACATAAAATAAATTTTAAAAAAAGAAAAAAATTGTGTGCAGTTGCACATGCAAGCACTCGTATGCAGGTGTGTGCATGTGTGTGCAGCTGCTGAAGGTCAGAAACATCACACTCACCTGGAGCCGGAGTTTCAGACAGTGGTGAGCTGCCTGGGTGGGTGCTGGGAACTAACTCAGGCCCTCTGCAGGAGCAGTGTCCTCTTCAGCAATGAACCACTGAGACACTGTTCTTAGCCCTTGCGCTCATCTTTTGAGTGTCTCACTGCACTTGGAGCTGGCTGATTGGCTAGGGCCAGTGAGTCCTTGGGGTCAGCTGGTGTCTGCCTTACAGCAGTGGTACTACATGTGCATGCTGCCAAGCTATCTTTTACATGGGTGCTGAGGCATGAACTCAAGTCTCAGTGCTTGCACAGCGCTTTACTCAGCTGAGCCTTTGCCCCAGCCCCAGTAGTCACAAACTGAAAAGTTCTTAACCATGATTAACTGATTGGATGCTTTAACAACAGTGCTTTGAATTCAGAACTAAGCCAGGCACTTCTGAAATAGTGGGAAAATGTTTTCAATCATAATATTTAGCAACATGGACAGAATTTTTGTTAAGTCATACAATCCTAAGGATTTCTTGCTTAAAAGAAAATGAGGGGAAATCACTTTCAAATTCCCTAGAGCTGTCTATTGGGAAAAAGCCAGCTGGTTTCAACTGCAAAATGGCATTAAGCTTAAAACAATAGGCAGTAGATCTATTTGTTCACATTCATAGATAGCTTTATTCGGCTTTTAGAAAAATATATACAACAATCAGAACCATGGTTCTCTTAAATATTTTAAATTAAAGTATGCAAGTGAGAGGAAGAGTCTTTCCACAGTGAGAACGTCAATACTGTGTAAGGAAGTAGACAGGGACATCTGCAAGTCTAGGAATGGGAAGAACTGAGCAGAAGCAGCTGTGGCTGCCAAGTGGTCAGCACAGAAACACCTAAGAGCTTTCTCCTTTCTCCTTTAGTTTCTACTTGAAATCACAATTAATACTACATGCCTAGCTGTGAGTAAAACAGCTGAATGCTGGGCATATACCAGCAGGCATTGGTCAAACCAAAACTTGCCATTTCAATTGGTAGTCACTGAATTTGGAAATAGGACTACCTGTCAGTCATCATTCAACTGGTAGCAGATGCAACAAACTTTAGGGGTTTAAGGAGCTGGTTAATGTCATCTGAAAAGATTCCTGCTTTCTCAACATTCTTTGGAATGAGTGTGAAAAGTATTTTAGTTAAGCAGACCTTGGAGTTCCAGTAGTTTGAGAAGCCAAGTTTGGAAGCAACAGGAACAGCCTTAGTTTTGTTCCAATTCTGTCCTTTGCCTCACACTGTAGGTCCTTTAGCCTACTCCAAGTACATGGATCCCCCTCCACCAGTTCTAGGGCTTTTCCTGGAAATGAGCCTCATCAATGCACCAACCAGAGGCCAGTCTACCGTGAGATTTCCTAGGGACCCTGGAGTCAACACTGTCAGCCACCTCTCCTGCTGCTTTTGCCAAGTAACAAAGCAACGAGGCAAATATCTTTAGCAACATCAAGCTTTGGAGACTGCGCTGTGTCTGAATTTGAGGGGGTGAAAACAAACAGGCAGATTAGAACTGGAGGTCTCATTAAGAGTAAGAGGACAGAGATGGGTATTTTGTCCTCTGTTCATCTATTTCCTGCTTTGTTTTGTTGATACAACTAAATATCTCCTTAAACAGTGCTTTGTACTCTGGAGGTGTAGTGGTGGGGGAAGTGGTGGGCTCTGGGCTGACAGGGGTGGGTTCCCAGCTGCTGGCTCCAGCCTCAGACTGGGTTACCAGTCCTGTCAGGTCCCTGGCCAGCAGCCTGGATGTCTGCACAGCCTTGTGTGACAGTGAGTCCTGCTCCTGCTGGCACTTCTTCAGTAGCTCTTCATACTTGACTTTCAGGGCACTGTACTGAGTGTCCACTTCATGCAGCAGGGAGACGCCCCTCTGCTTCACAGCCTGAGCTCTCCTGATGCAGGTCTCCTCGTGGCCCTTCACAATGTCCCCCCCTGCCATGCTGCTGAGCACCGTTTCACTGCTGCTGCGCTTGAGTGGTTTTCTCGGTGCTTCTGGAGCAGCTAGGAACATCTCCTCCAGCAGGCTCTGGCTGGGCTCCTTGAAGGGAACAAACAGAGAGTCGGGGACCAGCTTCTCAACACCATTCACAAAAGGATGCTCTGCCTGCAGCATCTGCCGCATTTCAGCCACCTCGGCCTCCAACTCCAGTGCTCGGGCTCGGTAGGCATCTGTGGCACCAAGCTGCTGCTCCAGTTCACTGTTCTCCTTCAGCACCACCTGATACTCCGCCTCCACACTCACTCGCTTCTTCCTCTCCAGGCTCAGCTGGGCCTGCAACATCGTCACTGTCTTTTTCAGATGCTCATTTTCTTCTTCATCAGGGCTCTGCTGGTTTTGCAAGGACGTGATCTTCTCAGCGAACACGTGGTCATAAACAAAGTGTCTACGAGAAAACATGGAAATATTTAAAGGTCAACTGATGGCGCAAAGGAGGCTGCTGGGGCTTTTCAACTAAATCTTTGAAAGGGGCTGTGACACCAGTTTTTAGCCCATTCAGTGCTATAAGCAGTGGCTAAAATGAAACTCTATGAGGCTGGAAAATTCTTGAAAGCAAATACAGTTTTTGTGACTGATTTGTTTCCCAATAGTAAAAGTAGCATAGAAAACTCACTTGCAGACCAGCAGAATGACAACTGTTTACTAGGAAATATAATGGACCAGAGAGTCTCATCTCTAGTTGCAGATCACAATCAGCTGGGTGGTCTTAAAAACCTGGAGCTCACACCATTGATTCTGACCTACTTGGTCTGCTACCTGGACCTACAGGGTTTTAAATGTTCTCCATAATGTGTGACCAAGGTTAAGGAACATGATGTTTGGACTTTTAACTTGGGTTACACATCAGAACCACTGAGACAGCTTTGGGATCACACCTAGAAATTCTGACCTGAGAGAGAGTATCTGCTCTTGGAAAACATCCACAATGCCAGGTGCACACATGTAATCTCAGCACTTGGGAGGTGGAGGCAGGGGGATCAGGAGTTTGAGGCCAGCTGGGCTATATGAGATCTTATTTCAAAAACCCCAGATCTCTCTAGGTAATGTGACATAAAGTAAAGGGTGAGAAACATTAATTGGCCTCTCCTATTCGATCTTAGGCAGCTGTGTATATTTATTTCTTGGTTACGGAGCATCTGACTTCAGGAAAGGTCATGAAGACATAAGTCATGTCATCTGTTTTGGCCATCATTCCTGATGTCTGGCACATCAACTGCAGTGGAACAGGTGTTTAGTAAGTATTTATTAAAGACTCAAACTCATAACTATAAATTATAAAGGCTTTATTTTAGGTGAAAATACTTTTTTAAGTTCAGTGGCTTTGTTCAAACTACTGGTGGTTTAGCAGGCAAGGGGCACTTCTTGAAATGGAGCTTTCCATCTCCTGTACTCCAGAATGTGTCAACGACACGGGATGTTTCTAGCTTGCAAATCCAAGAAAGGCAGGATCTTACTGGCGGAGGTCATACAGCTCTTTCAGACAGGAGAAGCTGGGTGCCGGCTTCTCCTGGTCACATGTCTTCTGCCCCGCTCTTCCTTGGCTGGAAGATTTCAGCTCCTCCACTTGGCTCTGGAGGTGATCAATGTTGGTTTGTAGGCATTCAATTGTTTCCGTGAGGCTGTGAAGAAGACATAAGCTGGTTGCTGCTTGTCACATTAAATTAAGATCAAAACTAGTGAAGGGGGATTAGGTGTGAGTCACTCAAACTTGGCTTTCTTAATTGGAAAGGACTTACAGTTAATCCTCATTCTCCTAAAAGAATGAACCCTTATCCTTTATTGCCCAACCCCCTACAGGCACAGTCTACTTCAAATTATACTAAGTACCTCCCTCCTTTGTAGATTGCCCTCAGTGACAGAAATCTTACCTCAGGATTTTTTGTTGTGAGGCTTTGCTCTCAGCAACTAGCTTCTGGTTGGTTTCTTCCAGTTCTCTGGCTGTGACATCTAACTGCTCATAAACTTTGGCATGCTGCTCATTCATTTGCCGCAGAAGCTCCACCTGTTTGGTCAGATACTGGAAAGCAAGAGTGCTATCAGGCAACACGGAGAAGACAGTCTGCATGCTTCCACACGGATTCTCTGGCTCTCCAATACCAACTCGTGCCAGGCGAAGGCTGAGGGCTTCCACCTGTGGGCTCAGCGCCCTCCTGGCATGGTGATGTGTTTGCCAGCCCTGAAGCTCCCAGAGCTCTGACGGTCGGCCCGCCCTCCTCTCCTGGCTAGCTAGCCACTGCAGCCCTTTAATAATGTGGTCGTTTCTCATCCTATTACTCAGGACAATAGGGGTTTTAGAGTTTTACACCAGGAATGAGGGACAAAGTCCCAATGTGAGCTTTATATTATACCACAGTGTCATTGGTTTATTTAATGGGAAAAGAATGTTAAATCCCAATAAAAACTACCCGTTTGAGTAAGAAACAGACATAAGATATCCTTGATGTGTTTAGCTCCATTAATGCTTTCCAATACTCCTATATTCATGAAGTTAGTCAGATTTTACAAAATATATGCTTAATATTCAAAAGGAAAATCCAAAGTGAAATATGATAATCCCATAAGAAGAAAAGCTTGGGAAACACAATAAAAGTTTAAACAAAATATGTTTAATAAGGGCTGGGGAGATGGCTCAGCAGTTAAGAGAAGTGTTCTTTGCAGAGGACATGGGTTCGGTTCCTAGCACCCACCCAGCAGCTTACCACCCAGCAGCTTACCACCACCCAGGAGACCTGGTCCTTCTGATTTCTGCAGGAATTAGGCATACACACAGTGCATATACACATATTCAGGTGTAAGATTCATATATATACAAACAACATTTAAAAAAAAAAAAACAGAAAAGGCGGTGGTGACGCACGCCTTTTAATCCCAGCATGCATGAGGCAGAGGCAGGCAGATCTCTGTGAGTTCAAGGCCAGCCTGGGCTACAGAGTGAGTTCCAGGAAAGGCACCAATGCTATACAGAGAAACCCTGTCTCGAAAACCAACCAACCAACCAAACAAACAAACAAAAAACAGAAAAGGTTTAAAAAAATGTTTAGCCTAAAGAAAAAGAAAGAAAAGCTTAACATGGAAGAAAATCTTTTGTGGTTTCCACTTGAAAAAAAAAAATCAATTTTTTTCCTGAGTGAGGCATTTCAGACAAAAACTAGTAAAAAAATACATTAATTTTACCAGATACTTTAATAGATATCAAAACCTCATTATTTCTATTTTACAAGAATGCCATCTCCACCATCCTTATTCACAAGATCCTTACTAGGTTATTTATTTTAGTCCTGCTAAGACTGCTTTCTGAAGACCAAGGATAAGGGTTATGAATAAGCGCAATCTTAATGCCAGTTAGGTCACCTGGAGTCCCTCCTTCCCCGGTTCCTCCCACCACACTAAAGTGGGGCATATATTCCAAACAGAACATTCCTGCTCCTAGTCCTCTGGATACAACCAGAAGAGGAAAAAAAGAGGTTGGAAGTGTAATCATATGGAAGCAGACTTGAGACACTTCTTGAGGTATTTTACAGAACTCTTCAAGTACCATCAGGGCCAAGTGACCTTTGCTTTTTTGTTTTGCTTTTCCAGACAGGGTTTCTCAGTGTAGCCCTGACAGTCCTGGAACTCAGAGATCCTCCTGCCTCGGCCTCCCAAGCACTGGAATTAAAGCTGTATGCTGCCACAACACCACTGCTGGGCAACCTTTGCTTTTTGAGACCAAGTCTGTTATGTATCTCCAGCCAGGCCAGCTCTGATCCCTGGCCCTCCTGACTTGTCTCTTAGTGCTGGGATTACCGGTGTGTACCACTATGGCTGGCTTTCAACAGTCTTCTCTCAGAAAAACAGAGCTCAGTGATATTCGGTGATAGGATATGGTCCCTTTTCAGGTGCTTACATAATGTACACACAGAACAAACAACCGCTCCTTATCTTCAACTTTCTCATAGCAATCTCTTGGGGCCAAAAGTGTTCTGAAAAATTCTTTGAATTAACACTACCATCACCATTCCCAAACAAACCATAGTATTTATAACTTATGCTTTACAACACTCCTGTGAGGTCTGGGCAGGACTCTGTAATTAAGCATTGATACTTCCACATCAAAAAGTATAAAGATTACAAACAGCCTCAAATCAGTTCAAGATTTGCTAGCAAATAAATGCTGTAAACCTAAGGGATAACACCTCAGTAGAACTTCTGGGGTTCGGAATTGGTAAGGGGTTATAGGTGTTAGTAACTGCTAGAATTGACATGATTAAATGAGCAAGTTAGCATGAATCATGGTATCTACGATGGTCCATTCATTCTTCACTGCCTACACCTCCACAAGCTTCCCTTGGTCCCTTGGCAAACAACTACTCAGCTTCTGACAGGAAGCCTTTACAGACTTGAGGGAGAGAGTTCTCGGTTCTGCCCCGGCTAGTAATGACACAGTGGTTTCCTGTCATCCACAGGAATGTTTAGGAACACTTGACATCTTAGGAACACTTGACTGGGTAAAGGGCTTAGGGCCAAAGGAATATATAGACAGGGGTGGCAAGATGGCTCAGTGGTAAAGGCACTTGCTATCAAACCTGATGACCAGATTTCAATCCCCAGAACTCACATGGCAGAAGGAGAGGACTAACTCTAAGCTGTCCTCTGACCTCCACAGACATGTGGTGGCACATTTGCACACTAATGTGCATGAGTGCATATGTGTGTGCATGTATGCATGCTTGAGCGTGTGTGCATGCTCGAGCGTGCACATGTGTGCACACACACTCAAAATAAATGAATATATAATGTAGACATTTTATAATTTATATAAGTCCCAAGTCCTAAGTATTCTTTGGGACTGATCATAACTTTAAAAAAGGGAACTGTATAATCAGACACAAATTATTTACAACAGAAACTATTCCTACATCCTCTACGTGGGACACATCTGTCACAGAGAACACATAAAAAGCCAGTTTATGAGTGGAGTCTTGTAGTGAGGACAAGACCAGAGTGGTGAAGGAGGCAGTATATTCTAGCTCAGAGAACAGGCTTGAAGACTCTTTGCCATTGCTAACTTTTCTGTTAACTTCCTCATCAGGCCGGGCAGTAGTGGCGCACGTCTTTAATCCCAGCACTTGGGAGACAGAGGCAGGCGGATCTCTGTGAGTTCGAAGCCAGCCTGGTCTACAAAGAGATTTCCAGGAAAGGCGCAAAGCTACACAGAGAAACCCTGTCTTGAAAAACCAAAAAACCAAACCAAAACAAAAAAAAAAAAAAAAAAAAAAAAAAAAAAAAAAAAACACTTCCTCATCAGAATCCCATGAGACTATAAAGATTAATATATATGTGACCTGGATATGTGGCTTCAGAATGTGTGTTTTTGGCACAGTAGTTAAGGACTACTGAAGGCAGTTGAAAAGCAGATGCAGGAAAGTTGTCTGCCCACCATGTACATCCCTCCTCGTCTACCAGGCAGATCAAAGGTTAACCACTGAGCACAATCGACTCTTCTGGGCCAGGAGCCAGCACTAGTTCTAGCCACTTGTCTTCTAGAGTCAAAGTCCTTTTCCGCCATCTCATGCCTGCTCCAAGAATATACTGTTCTTCATTATGGTATGTAGGACAGAATCCAAAGCCACCTCTAAGAGATTCACTCACTCGAGCACCTCCCATTTATGCATCTAAAATACATGCTTTACTCCTTATTAACTCTCCATTATTTCTCCCCTACATATGCAAATATATTCATTTACATGAAGGCTAATACACAGAGTCTAGTATGGTATCTGGCAAATGATGAAAGCGTTCATTCAGTAAGAGGGAGCTACTGTCATCTTAGAATTAGTTTTTAAACTTTTTATGTGCAATTCACCTGAAAGACAACTGTGGGGACCTAGACCCTTTCCCCCCAAATATTGATTCAGTGAGACCAGGACAGAACTCAGAGTCTGCAATTTTAGCAGAACCTCTGTGATTACTAATACATGAAGAGCATAAACCATGTACTTAGTAGGGAAATGTAGATCTTGGACATGGAAAATCCTGGAAGTCCCCTTCTCCTGACCCAGTGGTGTGGGGAGCTGAGGAATGTGCAAGGAACAGATGAAGTCCTGAGTGAAGGTATGCTGTTGACACGGCACAGCCACGTCAAGGATTCCTGAAACCTCAGACCCGTGGAAACGACAAAGACTTCCTCCAGTCTGTATGAGTATATATGAACTGATCAGTATATAGAGAAATTATCCAACACCACAGCTTCTTCCTTCTGGATGATTACAGCCTGAAACTGCTCCCCTGCAGAAATCTCCCACCAAGATTAGCTAAGCCTGCCTCCTTGTTCAACTGTATACAAAAGACCTGTCTCCTCCATTCAGATGTACAAAATAAACACGTAAGTTCGGGTTGCTGCTACATTTGGTGCCCTCCATCAAAGTGAGCACGGCCCACCTGATCTCAACTTTTCTGTACATGTGTATGTGTATCTGTCCTTTTACTGACCTCACCACCTCAGTTAAGAGCACAACCAGTGCTCTTAACCTCTGAGCCATCTCTCCAGCCCCAAAACATATAAATAATGAAAGTTTATTAGTAAGCCCCCCCTATGCCCATCATCCAGTTTTAACCATCACAACACAAACATCTCACCTCTACTGCTGTCAGCCTTGGTCATCTCAGAACAAATTCAAGGCATCTTCATTCTAGTGCCTCTCTCTGTGAGTTTTCATTTCAGATTAGTCACAACTTAAGAGCAACCTCACACTCTTAGTATTTAGCAGGCTTCATCATTTCCCCAGTCACGTCAGAGATCCTGTCAGCTTCCAGTGTTAGCTATGGATTCTCTGTCTTAAATTCATCAGCTATCCCTGCCATAAACTTTTGAAGACACATATGCAAGGACTGCCCTCCTTCAGGAACTTCACCCCACTCCCCTGTCTCCCGGGGGAGACTATTTTAAAAAGTCTTTTAAAGATTTATTTTGTATGGGGCTAGAGAGATTGCTCAGCAGTTATGAGTGAGTACTGGCTGTTCTTCTAGATGACCTGGTATTTAATTTCTAGTACTCACATGTCTGCTCACAACTGTCTGTAACTCCAGACTGATGCCCTCTTCTGGCATTCTTGGGCACTGCATGCATGTGGTGCACAGACATACACTCATACACACAAAAGGGAAGTTTTTAGAAAAACTTAATTTTTACTGTGTTTAAGTGTGTGTGTGTGTGTGTGTACGTGTGTGTACGTGTGTACGTGTGTGTGTGTGTGTGTGTGTACATACCATGTGGACACAGAAGCAGGAGCGTGTGGAGGCCAGAGGTGTCAGATTCCTCCTAGAGCCAGTTATAGTCAGCTGTAAGCTGCCTGATGTGGGAGCTGGGAGCCAAACTCCAGCCCTCTTGCAAGAGCATTACATGCTGTTCAACTCTCAGCAGCTGAGCCATCTCTGTGCTGCTTCAGGCTGGCTCGTCTAACCCAGCAGCTCTTTGCCTGGGGTCCACAGACGGAGTTTAGAGAGGGTCTGTGAACTCTGATGGGAAAGACAGCTATTTTGAAAATTTCTAACTGAAAATCAGCATTTCTTTCAATGATGAATGGAAGCCATAAACCACAGCACTAACAGGGGCATTACCACCAAAAGAATCACAAGTTTTTTTCATATCCTACTGTAGGGCTTGCAGGAATGTTGATGCTTACTTACATATATCACTATTTGAAAGTATGATAGTTTCCAGATGGCCACAAGATCTTGTTACTTTCTATATATGCTGTATTAGTATATTATGATTTGTTTCTACAATATTTGCTGGCTATTTAAATATGATATTTCATTAGTAATTCAATGTTTACTTGAGATGGGGAGGTCTGGCTATGCAGGTTGGCCTTAAATGGCCAATCCTCCTGTCTCAGCCCCTAAATACTGAGATTCTGAGACTGAACCACATTTGGTGCTATCCAATCCATTTGAAAGGGCTTACTGTAGACCTTGACAGACAGCTAACAGGGTCTGTGGCACAAACCCAGGCCAAGCACTGTAGTTATCTGTAGGCCTCATTTCAAACATAAGCTCTTTGCAAGCTGTTTCAGAACACCTGCTCCAGGGGCTGGAGATGGTCAGTGGTTAAGAGCACCTGCTGCTCTTGCACAGGACCTGGCTTTAGTTCCCAGCACCCATGTGGTGGCTCACAACTGTCTATAAGACCAGTTCCAGGGTCTCTGACACCCTCTCCTGACCTCTGTAGACACCAGGCACCACATGGAGCAGACACACATGCAGGCAAAGCATCCACACACACGAAATGATTTGTCAGAGTGCCTGTTCCTGTGTACAGCAGCATCTCGAGGACCCTCACTTTTCTCAAGACAACACACCAGTCAACTCAACTGCTTGACTGATACTGTCCTTCTTTCTGGGAAAGTGTTCTCTATCTAGCCCATTTCTTACATATTTAGTAAGATTACAATTTATTAGCTAAATATCAATTTCTAGACCTCTGTTCACAACAGCTGTGTTCAGTGTCACAATTCAGAGTACAAATGTCAGGAAAGATTTAATCTGAAAGTTTCTGTGATGGGCTTGGCTACAGACCTCCTGGGAAAAGCCTATTAACCACCAATTCCCATTTAGACTCTATTCTCATGGCCCCAACATTGCATTCAAAAACCTTATAATACATACCACATATTGCACAGATCTCAAGCTAAGTCTCTTAAAAAAAACCGTCAACTTAGGCTTGTGGTCAACATACAGGAAATAAATCAACATGCAAATAAGTACAAAGAGGCCACTAAAAACCTACCGTAAGTACCTCTTGTTCACTATATAAAAATCTGTGATAAAAATACAATGAAGCCATTGAAGAACTTGTGATATCTTAGCCTTAGAGGACTTGGCTTTGAGGATAACCCAAGAATGCCAAGGAGCTTGTTTCACAGGGTAGGAGTTTAGTTTAATTGTATTAAGTCACCAATAATCAGAAAAGCTATTCACTCTTCAAGACTCAGGCACAGACAGTCTACAAGGGAGTCTCATCTGGTCGGCAACTGCAAAGAGAACTACTGGCTCCCTAAGTAAGGGCTGGGTATAGCAGACACCAAACAATGTGCTGTCAGCCTCCATCTCCAAGTTTATTTTTCTTCACTTCATACAGAAGGAAATAGGTTACCTTTCCCTCCATTCACCTCAAAGTCCATACATGCTTCTAACATTCTCGTTTTCTCATTTCAGGATCTGGGACACCACTTCAGACCTGATTTTACCTGATTACAGTAATATATTTCTACTGTAGGACATACAGGGGTGGAGAAGTAGGAATATGAAAATAAAAGTCATATATTACAGCTTACCAAGTTAGCGTGTGTTTGTATGTGTAGCATATGTATGTGTGGAGCCAGAGGCCGATATTAGGTGTCTTTTTTTTTTTTTTTTTTTTTTTTTTTTTGTGATAGGGTCTCTCTCTGAACCTGGAGTTTACCCATAGGCTAGACAAGTTGTCGGGGATCCACCTGTCTCTGCTCCCATTGCATTAGAGATGTATGCCATCATGCTTGGCTTTTATGTGGGTTCTGGGGATCCAAACTCAGGTATTTGTGTTCGTATGACGTCCATTTTACCAACTGAGCCATCTCCCTAGCCTTACCTTGCCAAGTTTTTAAGATCTACTGTCCACTAAATCAACAGGATTTTTTTTTCCAGAAGTAAGACTGTTGCACTATAAATATTCTGAAATGAGTAAGTAATGATGTAATAATTACAGAAGTCCAAAACACATTCTCATGATCTCATCATCCCCCAGAGCACCCTGTACCAATGTAGTGCCAGCATTTGTCACCATTCCATGATGGAGCAGACAGACCTAAGAGGTGGTTTACATGGCTGAACTCTCTATTTACAAATAAAATCAAGGGTTTATGCCAAAAGTCTCTGGATACAAAGACCAGTGCTCCCTCCACACCTTCAAAAGTATTAATCAGTTACCTACTATGTGTGAAAGACTATGAATAAACATGGCAACAGTCTTAGTGTTACGACGGGAATTGAGAAAGTAGAAAAAAGTCAACTAAGAAATAAGTACAATATAAAAAAGAATATTAATAAATGCAGTAAAGGCACAAAATGCTTTAAAATTCCCAGGGAATAGGGGCTAGAGCAATGGCTCAGTGGACAGAATGCTTCCTACACAACATGAGGATTTGAGATCGCATCCTTGGCACCCACATAAAAAAGCTGGGCCAGGGGGACTGGAGAGATGATTCATCAGTTCCCAGCACTCACCATCCCTACCTCCAGGATCAGGGGACCTAGTGCCTTCCTCTGGCCTCCTCTGGTACCTAACAGGCATGCAGTGCACTCACATACATGCAGGTAAAACACGCACAAACAGCTGGAGGCATGGCCCATGCCTTTAATCCTAGCACTCAGGAGTCAGAGGCAGGTAGATCATCTTTGTGAGTTTGAGGCCAGCCTGGTCTACAGAGGCAGTTCCAGGACAGCCAGAGCTGTATAGTGAGACCCTGTCTCAAATCCCCACCCCCCAAAACAATCAGTTGTTGGCATTCTTCATAATAAGTCAGAGAGTTTCAGGGATTTATCCCACTATTTTTACCAGTTTACCAGTAATTCCTCACCCATTCTGACAACTTTGTTCAAGGACAGTTTTTGAATTTAAATTTCCCTGCATGATAAGCTAAGGGCTGACTTTTTGGTTTCCAATTGTGTTGCTTTTTTTTTTTTTTATTTTTTATTTTTTTCCCTTTTAGACAGGGTTTCTCTGTGTAGCCCTGGCTGTCCTGGAACTCACTCTGTAGACCAGGCTCGTCTCAAGATATCCACCTGCCTCAGCTTGAATGCTGGGGATTAAAGGTGTGCTTCACCACACCTGGCTTATTATTTTTCTAAATTAAAACAACAGTAACAAAAGATACAAAAACGAAAACCCAAGGAACACTGTCAATCAACACTGTGAAAAGTTTATCGCCGGGGAGCTGTAATTCAGTGGTAGAATGTGTATTCAGCATGTGCAATGCACAGCACCAAATGACACCGAAGAAAAAAAGAGTTTAAAATTTGTCCAAGTCATTCCACTCATGTGAAGTTCAAACAGAGGTTTATCTAGGGCGTCTGGGGGAGATGCTGGTTCCTGGGGTGGTGACTGCTGATAACGTTTTCACACCTCATCTGAGTGTTGGCTACATGGATATGTTTACTTCACAGAAATTCACAGTGGCCGAGGCAGGAGGACTGCAGGTCTGAAACCCACCTGGATTACAGAACAAGACTGTCCCAAGTCAACAAACAAACGAGAATTTAAATTATCTGAGTGGCACAGCAGTTTAAACACACTATAAAATCAGATACTGTATGAGAACAAAACTCTTCCCCAATTCTAAATGGAATGGTGCTTGACAGTTGGAGGGGGGGGAGGTGCCCCACGGAAGAGCACGCAGGGAACGTCAACAGTGGGTGTTCTCTTCACTGAGCACGGGCTATGTATGGGTCTTTGTATGTGCACGGTTCTGCACAATCGTGCTTTCTGTGTACCTTGCATATCGCATAACTAATTTCTAAAAGAAAAAACTCAAAAGACTAAGTACAGCTTCATTTTACTTTACATACTGGCAAATACTAGATTATTTCTTCTATATTTACTAAAAGTAAAGAGAAAACTTTTGTTTGTTTTGAGACAGGGTTTCTCTGTGTAGCCCTGGCTGGCATTGGAATTCACTCTGTAAACCAGGCTGGCCTTGAACTCAGAGATCCGCCTGCCTCTGCCTCCCAAGCGCTGGGATTAAAGGTGTGTTCCACCATGCCTGGCTAGAAAACTTTTTTTAAATCAGAGCTGATTTACATACTAGGAAAACTGAAAGAAAGTATACATCATCTTTGGTGGTTCAATTTCTCAAAAACACTACTTAGAAATTGAATCATGTTATTTTAATAGTATATAACTGGTTCCACAGCAAAGTGCCACACATCTGAGAGGATGTAACCCTCTCACTGAGTAAATTACCTCAATTTCCTGTAACTGCTCCTGATTGGTTGTGTACATCTGCTGAAGAGACTCCTCCAACTCTGTGTTCCGATCCAGCAGCGTCTTTCCCAGTTCAGCAGCAAGCTGGAGATCTAGCACAACAAACATCTTAGAATGCGGCAAGTATGAGCTCACGTCGACGTTTTACATAACCCAGCTCTTAAAATAAACAAGGCAAGTCCCAACACTCGAGAGGCAGATCCCAGTGGAATGTAGAACGGCTTAGAAGGAACTGTGAGTTCTACTTGAAATTCAGAATTGGGGTCAGCTAGCAGGTGAAGCACTCGTTCATGCACCCTAGTCAGACATAAAGACAGCAGTCTGCTTTAGAGAGATGTGGGCATTAGTTTAGGAATGATCATTCCATAGCACAGTTCTAAAATCATCATTTGGTAATAGACATATTCAAATCCTGACACTGAGATGGATCCTTGAGCCAAAGCACAAGGCAGGCCTCTCAGCAGCCTCTAAAATTCCCATCAAACTGCTATGAACACAACTGTCAAAGTTTGTTGTCTGGGCTCCCACCCCCCCACCCCCCCCACTGCCCCGTGGGATGGTCTATATGTCAAATTACTCTGATTGGTCAATAAATAAAACACTGATTGGACAGTGGCCAGGCAGGAAGTATAGGCGGGACTAACAGAGAGGAGAAAAGAAAGAACAGGAAGGCAGAGGAGTCACTGCCAGCCGCCACCATGACCAGCGGCATGTGAAGACTCTGGTAAGCCACAAGCCACGTGGCAAGTTATAGATTTATGGAAATGGATTAATTTAAGCTATAAGAACAGTTAGCAAGAAGCCTGCCACGGCCATACAGTTTGTAAGCAATATAAGTCTCTGTGTTTACTTGGTTGGGTCTGAGCAGCTGTGGGACTGGCGGGTGACAGAGATTTGTCCTGACTGTGGGCAAAGCAGGAAAACTCTAACACCCCGCCCCTCCCCAGATAGGGTTTCTCTGTCTAGCCGTAGCTGTCCTGGAACTCACTCTGTAGACCAGGCTGGCCTTGAACTCACAGAGATCCGCCTGCCTCTGCTTCCCAAGGGCTGGGGTTAAAGGTGTGCGCCACCACTCTCAGCTATGTCTGGAGTCCTTTTTTTTTAAATCCATGTGTGTCTGCCTATGAGAGTTTGTGTACCACTGAAGGTCAGAAGCAGGCATTGGGTCCCCTGGAACTGGAGTTACAAGCGGTTGTGAGCTGCTTGATGTGGGTGCTAAGAACCTAATCCAGGTCCTCCACAAAAGCAGTATATACTCTTAATGACTGAGCCATCTCTCCAGCCCCCTAGCCTGAAACCTTAAGGCAACTAAGTGTTAATGCAAGAAACAGAGAATACACTAGTAGTAAGTTGCTCGCTTCACAAGTCTGTCTCTCACTCTCTCCCCTGAATTTCTGTCACATCTTTTAAGCAAAACAGCAATATGGTTTTGATCCATACTTCCCTTAAACACAGAGCTAGGCAATTCTTTCTTTCTTCTTTGGGGTGGGTGGGTGGGTGGAGCTTTACTCTGTTGCTCTGGCTGTCCTGGGAAGTCACAGCAATTCTTCTGCCTCAGCTTCCCAAAGGCTAGGATTACAAGTATGAACCACCACATCTGGCTTCCCTGTTTTCCAGCTTATTTGCCAACTCTCTTCTTAGGCATTGAGCAAATAAGACAGGTTTGTTTATATTATATTACAATCAAAGGACTAAAGGTTTAGTAATCATATTAACAGAACAAAACAAAAAGACCAATGCTGGCAATGTAAATAACCTGTCAGGAGAGTGATTCTCAAGGGACACCTGTGCCCATCTCTTGAATAGTAAACTCTCCCCAGGAATCCTCCCCCACGGAGAAGGAAAGGCTATGTCAAACAGTTCTGACAACTTATCAGCCCACCCTACAGGAGCAGAGACAGTGGTAGGTAGGATGACGTCTTGGCCAGCATTGCTTAATTATATATACCTCTTGTGCTCTATTTTCACCTACATCTCCTGCTAATACTCCCTTAAGTGGACATGGGGGTGCAGTCATTAGGCCCCTCAGATTTGTTCCTCTTCACAGTGTAGCCACACTAAATAAATCTTTTCTTTACACTATCATTTGTCCTTTTTTTTGTTTTTGTTTTTGATTTTTTGAGACAGGGTTTCTCTGTGTAGTTTCGGTGCCTGTCCTGGATGTTGCTCTGTAGACCAGGCTGGCCTCGAACTCTCAAAGATCCGCCTGCCTCTGCCTCCTGAGTGCTGAGATTAAAGGTGTGTGCCACCACCGCCGGCTACTATCACTTGTCTTTAATGGTGTACTGGAGCTAGGTGGCTGAGCTTAGCTTGCAGGTGTTGCCAGAGTCTAAGCTTTTACTTTAAAAATTCCAGCAATTACAGTGACGTAAGTCATTGAAATAATTAACTGTGTAGCACATTGTATGGGCCAGCCCTATGATACAGTGAGAAATGGGATGACCCCTGGGTAGGAAGGTATAAGGTCCAGTTCTGACTAACATTTTCTAGAACCGTGATTTTAACTGTTTTCATATTTGTTATTTTTAATTGTGTGTGTTTCTGTCTCTCTGTGTGTAGGTATGTGAAATGAGTGTAGGTGCCCACAGAAGCCAGAGCTGGAATTACAGGTGGTTGTAAGTTGCCTCATGTGGGTGCTGGGAACTGAACTTTGGCCCTCTGTGAGAACACTACATTCTCTTAACTGCTAAGCCCCCCATATGGCAATTTTAAAGGTCCCTACTCCTAATTGTCTTATTTGGAGAAGTGACTACTCTGTTAATATCAGATTGTAGCAACCAAATGAAATAATAGGAAGTTCTTCCCAAACTAAGTTGCAATACACAAAGTGTTTCTAGAAGGCACTGGTTTAGATGCCATTAGATGTCTGTTGCTGGGCACTATCCTAAACTCGGGTACAGAATACTACACAGAACAGGTGAAGGTCTGGCTTTGTTGACTTTCCTAGGCTACTAGGAAAGCTAGGCAGCACATAAGCACTAATTTTCAAACGTGATAGCACCATCACCACCAGATGCTGCTTTGACAACTATATTCACAGACGCTCACATATATATTCAGTAGTATCAGGTTATGTTTTAGGCATTGGGGATTATAAAGAATTCAGATTTTAAAAAATGTTCTGCCTTCTTGGAGCTTATAGTCTATGGGAGAAAGCCGCAGGATAGAACATACAACAGAACAGCAGTCCTTGAGAGACCACGGGAAGCAAGGAAGATGTATGGAGGAGTGCAGATGTGAGAGGCTGAGCCACAGGCGACACGCAGTAAAGATGTGAAGACACTGAGGAAGTGGACCTCTGCGGGAACAGAACTCCAGGCAGAGACGAGGCGAGAGCAAAGTCCCCAGGAGGAATCACGAGAGGAGCCATTAAGGAGGCCAATGAGACTGGAGTGGAATGGGACATGGAGAGTAAGTTAGAGGGACCCCAACGTCGGCCAGCTTGGGGAGGACTAAACTAGAGACACATGACATTGCCTTTTACTCCCCAGTAGGTGGAGAGACCAGGGAGGCTTCTGGCTGCCTGCCGTGTGAACACCCTGAATGGGACAGACAGAGCACAGTGATAAGACACTGTAATCGTCGAGAGAAAGAACGGCGGCTCGGACCAGACGCTGGAGATGGAGCAAAGGAACAGACTTCATCATGACTTGAAAGTAAAAGCTGTAAGGATTTGTTGATTAATTTGATACTGACTATAAGGGAGGAAAAGTTAAATTATGTAAGGAGAAATCTAATTTTAGGTATGGCTTGAAAGATGGGAAGTCGTCATGGGACAGCCAGGAAATAACTCATCATATTCTACAATCTGGCAAGTAGCTAAGAAGAAAGCAAGAAAAGAGAGTGGAGTGAGTTGAAATGGGAGAAGCAGGCAAAGAGCAACCATGTAAGATGTTACCGCCGTGGCAGAGAAATTCTGAACTGTATTCTATGACAAGTCACTTCAGCTACTGGAACACAAATATGTATCTAAAAAACCCACATGATTTTAAGCTTAATTTTTAAAGGTTGACAAATAAGATTTAACATCAACCCATTAAACATCTAACTATCACTATTGGCAGTAAAAAGTTAACCTAGAATAAATGATAATAAAAAAACAACAAACTTCATTATATAGTAATGCCCACCCAACAACATAATTAGTATTGTGCTGGGTTGGTTTTCCTCACCAAGGAAAACAAAACACCAAAAGCAACAAGACCCACTATACACCAGAGTCCAGCTCAGCTTAAAAACAATACACATGTACATATATACTTTTTTTTCATACAATTTATCTTGATTATGTTTCTTTCCTTCCCCAACTTCTCCCAGATCCTCTCCAGGATTGGAGAGAAAGCTAAAGGAGGAAATATGGGAGGGGCAACTAACACTAAAGGCCATTTGAAAAGCCACTGTAGAAGCTTGTGTGTGTGCGTGTATGTGTGCATGCACACACAAATATATATACAAATATATACATAAATGAAAGGAATCTAAACAGAGTCACTGAATAATAGGGGAGACAATGCCCCAACTAGACATCTTATGCCACCAAGTAAAACCTCCAGTGCCAGGCTTGGGTTTCATCTTGTTGAGTAATAGCCAAAGGGGTTCCCCAGAAGCCCCAAAACATCACAGCCTAGTGGTTGCTCTCCACAACCTAATGGTAAGGAACTATTGCTGAAGGCAGTTACGTCAATGAACCGAAAATAGAGCTGATCCTTAACTAGAAGCTCCACCCTGACTGACTAGTGTCCATGGTGCTGGCACGTACTTTGGATATCACTTATCACCTAGCTACAAACTCTGTTACCTACAACAGTGACCTGTCTGCAAGACAGACTGGTACAACAGTGGCACAAATGTTACGGGAGTAGCCAACCACTTTTCTGATTAAATTTAAGGCCTATTCGATGAGCTGGAACCCATACCTGACACTGCTTAAGTGGCCAAGAACCTGAGACTACACGGGCCATGGCCTAAGGGAAACTTCCTATGTTCTTTTTTCTTGAGAGGAAGGTCCCACTGTTGACCAGGCTGACCTCTCATTCACAACCCTCTTGCCTATCCTGCCAAGTAGCCAAGATTATACTACTTGTGCCATACATCCAGCATACTCACCTTACATATTTTTCACTATTTTAAAATGAAACAGTATTAACAGTTGCTAAAATACATTCTCTGATAAATTTTAACAATAATAAAATATATATTACCGTTATTACATTAAGGCCAGTAAAGAAGCCAATCAAATGCTATCTTGTATTCATAAGCTAAAACCTTCACCAACAACTCAAAGCATTTAAGAGGTATTAATCTTGGTATGTTTTTATAGGATACAAAACCTAGTTTTTCAGATGAGACAACATGAAGCATAAAACTATTAAAGTATCAATAAACTGCACATGGTGAATCACACACAGGCAAGGCAGAAACTATAGTCAGCAGGTTCTAACTCACATCACCAGGACTCTCAATCATCTACATCTGCGTAATGCTTTCTTCTCCCACCGCTGGAGCCTTGCACACACAAGGCAAGTGTTCTAAAATAACATCCCTAACCACCTCCCCTCTAACCCCTCATATATAGTCTCACCACAAAACTTCGGTCTTAGACTCCATCTTTCTGTCTTACAGTGTCAGGGCTACAATAACAGGCATGTGCCCCCATACCTGGCTGTGAAGTAGGTTTTTTTTTCCCCTTCTTCAGTGCTGAGGCTCAAACCTAGGGCTTTGTACATTCTAAGCAAGCACTCAACCATTGAACTAAATCCTCAAACCCATGTCTGTATAGTTTGAAGGCTGAAGAAAGTAATGTCCACACACTACTTCAAGGAGGGGATCACAAAGCTTCCATCACTTGCAAATGACAGCGAGGAGAAGTGAAGAGTTCAGCCACTTGGGTATTTGTGGCCACCTTGCCCAGTGCAAGAACATCCACACCCAGCCAAGTTACTGTCTTTTTTTCATGGAATGAAAAAGCTGTAATTGGACATGGTGAAGAACACCTGTAATCCCATCACTCTGGAGGCAGAGACAGGAGGATTTCGACACATTCGAAGATAGCCTTAGTCTACACACAGCAAGTTCCCAGCCAGCCAGGACTATGCATTGAGACCTTGTCTCAAAAGCAGAACAAGAACAAAAAAGAAGTACATTCACTGTGTGTGAGTGGCAGTGCATGCTTTAATCCCAGCACGGAGGCAGAGGCAGGTAGTAGATCTCAGTAAGTCTGAGGATAGTCTGGTCTACATATGTGTTCCAATCCAGCCAGGGCTACATGGTGAGGCTTAACTCTAAATAAATAAAAACAAACAAGCAAACAAATAAACAAACGGGCAGATCTCTGTGAGTTCTTGACAGCCAGGGCTATTTAAAGAGACCCTGTCTCAAAAAAAAAAAAAAAAATCAAAACAACAAAAAACTCAAACAAAATAAAAAACTACATATGGCTAATGGTGCAATAATTATTTCTACTCATAGCATATATACACAGCATAGCCCACATAGAAACCATCACACTATTAAAGACATTTGGGGGCTGGAAGATGACTCAGTGGTTTAGAGGACATGTTGCTCTTGTAGAGGACCCAGATCCAATTCCCAGCACCTACATAGTGGCTGACAACCATCCATAATTCCACTCCAGGGATCCAACTACCTCTTCTGGCCTCCATAGGCACTAGGCATACACACAGTGCACATACATGCAAGCAAAACATCCATACATAGAAAATAAATTAATCTAAAACAACAAAAACAAAACTGAAGACACCCCAACAAAGACACAGCATTAAAGCATCAGCATCTTCTAAATACTACCTAAGCCTTTCCTCGGGCCTGCTCTAAAGTGATAATACCTCACTGGGACAGTTCAGACACTAACCAACGATGTTCTTAACTAGCAATTAACACGAGCTGACACAGATACATAAAACCATGTATGTATGTATATATGTGTGTATGTATGTATGTATATAATAAAGGAGTAAGCAGAACTGTCTAGAGGAACAAAGGGGACCGATGAGAGGGAGGGAAGGACCAAAAGGTAGACAGGAAATATGGAGGGAATATTTTCATTATGCATTATATACTTATAGGAAAGTGTCTGTAAATAACACAGTACCATACACAATGAATACACGTAATGGAAAATACAAAAAACACAAAATAAAAACCAATTCTCACAAAATAAAGGCAAATTCTCACTTATTTCCAAAAATAAAAGCAAACTAAGCCAAGTGAACCTACAAAAACATGTGCGCTGAAATGTCTTCAGGAACCAGACTTCCCGAGTTCCTCGGGCACTTCCACTCAGCTCTGAACTGCTTATGCCACCAACAGCCAGCAGTGTGTTTCCGGCTTCTGCAGAGGTCAGACATGGCCTCTGTTTTTGTTTGCTTGTTTGTTTCCCTTTAGTCAACAGCAAGTAAACAAGAATTTGAGACTCATCCTTATCTCAACCCTTAGTTCCAGTCAGAGTCCCCAGCAGGCTCAGCAACCTGAAGCTGCAGTCTCTTGAATAGTTCATGAAATGTTTAAAATTCTAGCAAGTCAAAGCTTAACTACAAGACAGCACCTGTGAAGTCACACTGTCTAATAGGACATTACTTCATCTGTCAGTGTAAAGACAACGGACTGTTTCAGTCTTTAAAAAAAGTGTCATTTCCTGTCGCGTAGCATCTGGCCTCTATAACCAAAAAGAGCCAAAGAATGGCAGGAAACCCAAGAAGCATTTCTAAGTAATTGGTGGAGGGAACAAGAGAATGCTGAACATCCTTTAATTTTTTAATTACAACACAAAAGGAAACGAAATCGTATAGTTCCAAGGCGTTGCACACCTGTTTATCTCTCTATTACAATAAGGATTTCCACTGTCTTTTCTAAATCCTACTGAACTGACCTGGCTTAGGCAGTCACTATAAATATCATAGATTTACAGTGCATCAGTGCTCTACATGTTTGATATTCTTTTATTAGTCTTGGCAGGTAATTTTTTTTTTCTTCAATGCTAGGGAATCAACCACAGGACCTCATACACAATAAGCAAGGGCTCGACCACTGAGTCACATCCTCAGCCCTAATATGCTCCACTTTCACAATGTAGGCTCTTAGCTTCAAACAGATTTCATTCAGCCCTCTACTTGGACCAAAACATTAGCAAGAGTACCTGATTTCTTTTTTTTTTTTTTTAAAGATCTTTCTTCCAGAACTTATTACATTCTTCTCATTTTACTTGTTTCTTAAACATGAACAAACAAACAAAAAAAAGCAGAGGACAGCATTTTATTAGTTGTAATCTACAGCAGTAATTCAGTAACACGAAGGCTGGAAGCTTTTTCTATTACAAAGTCAAATGCGTCATCTGGTGACGTTTCTGTTCAATGTCTGTTGCCAACATGGCTATAATTGAGAACACACACTCTCACACACACACCACCTCAACATAAACATCAAGAAAAAGGATGGTGTCAGTTTTAATGACCCTCTAAACAATGACGCAGCAATTAAATGCACATTAGGAATTCGGAGATGAGCTCATCCTGAAATTTAGAAAGACCTACTCATCTTGCAAAGGAATTTCAGGATTCCTCTAAACTACGACTTCATTTGGTGCACCCTGAATCCTCATTCTAACGCCTGCATCGCTCCACAAGTGACAAGTGTCACGGCAGCTGGTCTAGAGAAAAACCAGTCTTTGAAGCCTTTCCACTTTGCTCTTGGAGCACACTTCAAAGCAAGGGCCATCGTTACCTACACAGAAGGCTCCTGCTGGCCCAGAAAAGACCATGCCCAGAGATTACTGTCAGTATTCTTAGTGTGCCAACGCAGTCTTCTAACAAAAGTCTCTTCGTCAAAGCAGTTCTGTGTCTGCGCAGCTCTACACGTAACAAGATATGAATAGGAGACCAGAGTTGACTGAGGTTAGAATGTTTTCGTTATTTTAACTTGAATAGAAAGGAAGGCCCTAACAAACGTTGACACAGTTTGTCTACTTAGATAAAGGCATCCATTAATAAATTTAAAAAAAAGGGATAGTCCTAAGGCTTTAGAGAATTTTTTTTTAAAGACGGATTCTCACTATTATAGCCTTGGCTGGCCTGGAGCTTGCTTTGTATCCCAGGCTGGCCTCGAACTCACAGAGATCCACCTGGAAAGGTGTGTACCATCAAACCTGCCACTGTGCTCTGCTGGAATTTATTTTTAATTGTTTTATTTAGCAGGCCATGGGTATGGAGAGATGGCTCAGAGGTTAAGAGCACTTGCAGAGGACCGAGGTTCAGCACCCAGAGCCCACACAGTGGCTCACAACTGCCTGTAACTCCAGTTCCAGGGGTTCAGACCTCACCTTCTAGCCTCCTCGGGCACAACACACACATAGCATACATACATACATGCAGGCAAACATATACATAAAGTAAAAATAAATTTGTTTAGAGGGCAAAGGCACTTGCTTTCCCAGCCTGGGATCAGAGTTTGATCCTGGGAAGCATGCAAAGGCAGTAGAGACCTGCCTCCACACATGCACATGGCACGCACCTCCTCTCCAACACACAGTAAGTAATACACTGAAGAAGAGAAAGTAGGCATGGTAATCTAATCGTTCAGCAGACTGAGGCAGGAAGATTGCCATGAGTTTGAGGCTGGCCTGGGTTACACACCAAGATCCTATCTCAAAAAGTAAGAACTGGTAAGATGGCTTAGTGTGGTAAGAGCACTGGCCATTAAGCCTGATAAACGGAGTTAAATTCCCAGGACCCATAAGGTAGAATGAGAGAACTGACTTTTCCAGGTCTCTCTGACCTCCATATACATTCCATGGTACGTCCCACCACCCCAAATAAAGCTAGGCTCTATGGCTTACACATTTAAGCTCAATGGGAAGCTGAGTGTGCTGGCTAGTTTTATGTCAATTTGACAGAGTTATCAGAGGGGAGGGAACCAAAATTGAGAAAATACCTCAGTAGGATAAGGCTGTGTACAACCCTGTAGGGCATTTTCTTAATTAGTGATTGGTGGAGGAGGGGCCAGCCCATTGTGGGTAGGGCCACCCCTGGGCTGGTGGTCCTGGGTTCTATAAGAAAGCAGGCTGAGGAAGCAAGGCAGAACACTCCCCACAGCCTCAGCATCAGCTCCTGTCTCCAGGATCTAGCCCTGCTTGAGTTCCTGTCCTGAATTCCTTCGTGATGGGCTATTGTCAAAGTGTAAGCCAAATAAACCCTTTCCTCCTTAACTTATTTTGGTCATGGTGTTTCATAGCAATCATAACCCTAACTAGGACAGTGAAGCAGAAGGATTGCGTGAGTTCAAAGCCAGCTTGGGCTACAGAGTAAGAACCTATTAAACAAGTCTCAAAATCGTTTGTAGGTGTTTTAGGCCATCTATGCAATACAAATCTACCTAAGTTAATAATGAAGATGATAAAGAACACAAGATAAAATCCGACTAGAGCTCCTTAATCTACCAAAGAGACAGGGCTGGTCCCAAACTACTTAGCAGCAAATGCTGAGGGTCTACATTTGCTAACATTTTCAGATGTCTCTATTGAATGGATTCATGAATGCACCCCCGTGAGTGGGGTTCTGCCTTCCTAACAGATAGCTGGCTAGGTCAGTGGGCTACTGCCTACATGAATGCCTAGTCTAGAGAAAACAGTATGTTCTTGAGAAACAGTTGTAAACTGTTTAAACTCTGTTTAAAGTTTAGTTCTAGGCTGGCTCAGGGGTACATTGCACTGAGGCCCTGGGATCAAACCCAGCACACCAAATACACAAAACTGTTTAACATATAAGTTAGCAACATTGAAAATACGCTCAAAAGAGCAGCCATCATTCTTTCAGGGGCATATTGACAAGCTAACAGTTGGGATTTCACATCTTCCATTTGTACTCTAAATGGCTATTTATGATACAGACTCTATGGCAAAGTCCACTGTGATAACAGATGTAAAAGCCTTTGGAGAGTATAGAGGAAATTCCAAGTGGAAATTGATAGTAAATAAGCTCAGAGGTTAGGATTTGTTAAACTTGAAGATGTGACAACTTCATTTTGACCAGAAGTTAAGAATCCCACACACACAGCCCCAAACATGTTTTGTTTACTGCTCAGTAGACTGAGATAGTGCAACTGGATGTCCTGATAACCTCCTGGGTGGTTTGGTTGTTAGGTAGACTAGGGCACTGGATAGAGGACAGCTGTGAAAACAGTAATCCTGTGTGAGAGACAGCTTCAGTTCAGGTCAACAATTATTAATTCAAGTTTCTATTATGAAGTGTAATATATGATGCTAGATGTGGGAGAGACCAACCTGCCCTTCAAGATTTTGGCTGCTTCTTAAATATGGCAAAGAAAAATCCCTTACTTGGATTACATGAATTGCTTTCATATAGTAAAATGTCGCAATCGCACAGGATTGCTTCAGTCCTGAAGTATCAAAGTAGGTCATCAATCCTTATGGGGCCAATCTGAAATAGGCTAAATGTATGACCAATCTGACTTCTGGACATGGAGAAATGTGATGGCAAATCGGCATTGAAACTGTTAGGTAGCTTCAATTATAGAACTACAGGGATCCATTTTGGCTTAAGTCGTTGCCCATTAAGGGATCAAGACAGATAGAAATAAATAACAAACCAATTTCCACCTCTCCAAAGAAGTACTTGTTTTCTTTTTCTAAGTACAGGTCACTCAAGACCACATTTTCCTTTTACTGTCACATTCAGTGGAATTGTGAACAAGCAGCAGTGTTTAACAGCCAACTCCAAGAGATATTAATTTTCACTACAAGTTTAAGGTGGAAATAATTCTATAGAACAGAACAAACAGGATGCTTGAAAGAATTACTGAAGATCATTCTGCATGGTGGTTAAGAATGTTTGCTCTGGAGTCTGCAGTGAAAACCTAGTTTCCACAATAGTATCTACTTGAGCCAGAGGTAACCTATGGCAACACTTGATGTTATCGGGAGAATTAAAGGCGCCCATCTGTGTGTTAAGAGTCTATCAGTGTCCTCAAGTGCAAAATCCTGCTACGAATGTGCAAGTAAATGTGCCATTGGCTTCAGACTGAGGGCACTCTTGAGATTGTTCTCAGGAGATGCCGCCATCAAGAAAACCAAGGCAGAATAATTTTTAATTGAAAGCCGGAATGCAAGAAGTAGAAAAAAAGGGTATGATAGAACTCTTCTCAAATAATTTCACTTGGCATCCGATGAACGGCGCCTAAGTAATAAAACAAAACAGTCTGACATCCGACTGAGTAAGTTATAAACTGGGATGCTAATGTCTGTCTGAACAGTGTCTACAGGCTCCTCATTCCGAGTGTGTGGGATCAAAAATACTCGCTCCCATATTCGGCTTTAGGGAGTCCACTTTAACTCTTTTAGCCCCTGCTTTCTGGAAAACGGGATAACAAAACATTATTCTCACAGAGTGATGGCGCGGGTACCGCACAGCAGCACTGCCCCACCACCACCTGCAGCGGCTTGCAGACTCTGCGGGCCAAGAAAAGCGCATGAGGGCGGACAGGGTAGCAGGACCTGGAGCCGAGTCAGAAGCCGGCTTCTAGAGCGGGGTACGCTGGTTCACCCCTGCCCACCTCAGAGGTCCCCGAAGGAGACAGATCCGCTCATCGCCCGAAAGCTCTTTCTTAAAGCGCCAAGCATCAGCCAGTGTTGCGCATCCGCAGGGCCGTGGGCCCCCGCGCTCGCTCCCGGCGGCTGGGATGGGCGGATCCGCTGCCAGGTGAGCGCGAGGAGTCCCCGGCCGCGCATCCCAGACCACCCCCCCCCAAGGAACTTTCTAGCACTTTCCACACCTGCCGCCTCCGGGGCCCCCACCCCCAAACGCCGGCGACCTCGCCCTCACCTTGCTGGAGGTCCTGGTGGTCATACCACGGCTCATCCTCCATCTCAAACTCCTCCACCAGGTTATCTGCCAGCATGTCGCCGGGGACGTCCGGGGGCAGCGGGCTCTGCCGCCGCCGTGCCGCCTCGGCCGCTGCCCCGGGCTGTCCCCCGGCCCCTCCGCCCTCAGCCAGAGCCGCCCTCGGGCGGGACGCGCCGGCCCCGCCGCAGCTCCCGCCGCCGCCGCCCCGCGTCCGCCTCGCGCCGCCCAACGGCCAGCGCCCTAGCGAGCGCACCCCGGGAGGCGCCCGGAGCCGGCTCCTCAAGCCCGCTGCCCGGCCCAACGTGGCACTTTGGCAGAGCCCTCCCAGGCCGGGGAGACGATTCAAACCCGGGCGGCGCCTTGACCAATTGCGAAGGGGCCCCCGGCAGAGCGACAGCGACTTCGGCCAATAGCATCTCAAAGAAGGTCGCGGGCCCAAGGGTCGTTGGCCAATAGAGGCTCAGGACGGAACAAAGGAGGCGGGTAAAGGCGGAGAGGGTGCGGCCGGCAGCCCCGCCCCTTTTGTCAGCGTTGCGTCTTCTCAGTGAGTGCACTCCAATTCCGGAGTGTGGAGGCGGCTGCGGTGACCCCGTCGGCTCTCTGGCGTGTCTTGCACTCAGCTGCGGAGGACTCTCGGCTCTGGGCAGTGGGCATCATCTTCCCACCTAAAGGTTTCGGAAGCGGGCCAGCCCTCCTCGGCTTTGCCCTTGGTGATGCGCGGAGGGAGATTCAGGGTCCGTCGCGAGGTTAAGGCCGAGAGAACGCTATTGAGTGAAAGCTGCTCCCGAATGTCTGAGCCCTGGCCTCCCAGGGGATGGAAATTAACCCCTAAAACGGCGGTCACCAGCCCCACTTGACGTTCAGAGGCCGGGACCGGCCCGTGGGAGCCGCCTCCCCTGGGGAAAGTTTTGCATAGAATGTTTTTTTAAAGGTTCCTAGAGCCCGAGATAAACCTGGGAGCAGGCGTTGCACTTGAGGCCAGCAGGGCAGTGTCCTCTTGTTGACGCAGACGTAACTACCTACCGTTTCTTGGGTTGAGGTTTTAGCACCTTCGGGCACCTCACACGTGAATCCTCTCAGAGGGAGAAAGGGCGGCGCAGCTCTTAGAGCAGATAGATCAGGTCTACCGAGGAAAGGAGAATTGTAACAAGTTAGGGGAGAGAAGTAAATGTTCAACTTTGGCAGTAGTGAGTCGCTAGATACCTCCTGTAGTAACAACGCCTTCGTACAGATCCGGAGTGTCACCAGAACTAAAATGGAAAGCAGTTATAAGTTTGCCTTATCAAAAAAAAAAAAAAAAAAAAAGGGCGTCAGTCGTGTGGCCTTAAAAAAAGTACACAAATTACTATGGTTAAAAATAGGAGAAATTGCTAGAAAGAAGTTACAGATCCTCAGTTACTTTTGTTTCTCCATATAAACGAGTGAGATCTTGGGTAATTTGGAGTAAGGAAAACTTCACCCTAATTTCTTTTTTCAGTGCTAAGGATGAACTTAGTGCCTCCTGCATTCCAGTCAATCCACTCACTACCCCCTAAGCTACTTCTCCAGATGTCTTCATTCTTGTGAGTTATAAAATGCACCTTGCTCAGATCAGTGTAACATTAAACACCTGCTCCTGGGATAGTGGTCTGGTGAAGGACAAAGGCTCCCCGCTGTAAGGTTTGTTTTTGTTGTTTGCACAGGGTCTCACTGTCTAGCCCCAGATGGCCTGGCACTCACTATGCAGATTAGGCTGGCCAGGAACTCAGAGATCCACCTGACTCAACCTCCAGGATGTTGGAATAAAAGCCATGCACCCCCATACCCTGTCTCCACAGTGAGGTGGTTCTGGGAGGTTTTCTTCTTCAATTCCTTAGGAAAGTCTTCGCCGGGCGGTGGTGGCACTCGCCTTTAATCC
This sequence comes from Peromyscus leucopus, assembly GCF_004664715.2. Classification (NCBI taxonomy): domain Eukaryota; kingdom Metazoa; phylum Chordata; class Mammalia; order Rodentia; family Cricetidae; genus Peromyscus; species Peromyscus leucopus. Next base: position 83,746,989 of record NC_051063.1, on the reverse strand, counting down.
CAGCACTCAGGAGGCAGAGGAAGGCGGATCTCTGAGTTCAAGGCCAGCCTGGGCTACAGAGCGAGTTCCAGGACAGGCTCCAAAGCTACACAGAGAAACCCTGTCTTCTTAGACTAAAAAGTATCAAGGACCTAGAGTTAGAAATCTAGGCGTCCAGCCACAGTCTGTACTAGCAAAGAAGGCTTTAGTGCACCACTTAGGAGAGATGACTTTTTTTTTTTTTTTCCTCAACAGAGTTGTGAGAATCAAAGAAACTGCCCAGTAAAGTTGTGTTATTTCTAACACTTATTGTGAAGGTACCATTAAGAACAACAGTTAGTGTCAAAATAATATACTTTCTTCTCTCTCTGCCTCCCTCTTCCTTCTTTTTCTTTTTTTCCCTCTGGTGGCACTGAGGGGCTACTCACAAGCAAGGAAAGTACTGAGCTATAGTCCCAGCTCATGAGTATCAGAATAAGTAGTAATAGTGACAGATTGGAACCTGTTAATGATGAGTCCATGGTGACATAAATAAATGAGAAAGTTTTTTCTTGTAGGGGAATGCCAACCAAAAGTGTAAAAGTAATAACAGATTGTATTAGCTGGGTATGGTGGTGCCCTCAGCGATGGGAATGTGGAGACAGGAGGGTTGTGAGTTTGATACCAGCCTGTGCTACATAGCAAGACCCTGTCTTAGAAAACAGAGCAAACAGAAGCAAAACAAAGTAGAGACAGCCAGATAGTTCAGTGGGTAAAGCTGCTTGCTTCCTTGCCTAACAAGCTGAATTTGATGCTAGGAACCCACATGGTGCAAGGCAAGAACCGGCTCCCACAAGTTGTCCTCTGAACTCTGCATGCATGTTATTGTGACATACACACCTCCCTAACACAATAAATACACGAATACTTTTGTTTGTTTGTTTTTGTTTTTCGAGACAGGGTTTCTCTGTGTAGCCCTGGCTGTCCTGGAACTCACTCTGTAGACCAGGCTGGCTTCAAACTTAGAGATCCGCCTGCCTCTGCCTCCCAAGTGCTGGGATTAAGTGTGTGCCACCACTGCCCAGCATACAAGTACAATTTTAAACAAGTAGTAATATTAACAGAGAAATGGTGAACTCATTAGTCCCTTCTGACAAGTACACTAAAAGGCAGAATGTCACTGGTCAACTTTTCATTGCTATGTTTTTAAAACAGGAAACTAGGTCCCCTGTAAAGCCTCTTCCAGAAACATCAGTCCAGACACAAATGAGACAATGTAGAACCAATTACTATAATCAGACAGAACCCCGTGGAAAGAAAGAAAATTCAATTTAGGACTTGTAGATTGTGGAAACTGAAGACCTGGAATCATGTATCTGAGCTCAGTCAGTGATCTGAAAGATCAAGGTGGTGGCTGTTTTCTCCGGGACAAACCCATATCAGTTCCAAATTTGGGGGTGTATTGGAATGTTCTTTAACAATTTTCAGAAGAAATAAGGAACAGCTCCTAGAGACTTTATTCATTTTGGGGTGGGTCTGTGGGTTCATTTTTAGGGATGCTCTTTTCAGAGAGGGTCATTTTTGTGTATGTTCTGCAAAATCCTGAACAAAGAGTGCATCGATAAAAGCCTTTGGAGCTAAAAGCTCTGTCTTCCACAGGTCTCCATGAAGCAATCATAAATAGCATCTGCAGCTATAAAATTTGGCCAAGAAGAGGGTTAGTGAATAACTATGCAAGTTGATGCTAAATGGGGTTTCAGAGTCTGCTTAATACTTTACCAGTGTACAGTGTGCTGATCGAACCTTAGCATGACTGCATCCTGCTGCTTTTAATCTCTGCTGTATAAAACGCTTTGTGGTAAAGACAAGTCGGCTTCTGGAATCCTTTGTTCTTGGCTGTAAAGATGAAACACTCCACATCATATAGTAAAATCATGTTAAAGGAGTTTTTAGACAGTAATAGCAGCTTTTGAAAGATGAGAAGTGATTTTTCAGTTTGATATTGAAATAAACATTGACTAGATGTAATTGAAAGGAAAATATTGATGTGTTTTGTTTTGTTTGTTTGTTTTTTTGTGAGGGAAATTAAGATTTTTTTCCCTCAATATATATAAGTAAAGAGTTCAGAGTTTTTCCATAATGCTATTAAAACTTTGTGTTCACTTCAGACAGGCTGGGTACTTAACTTGAATTCTTTGAAAAATTCTTCTTTTGAACTTGGGGAGCTTATGAGACTTCGCAAAGATCCGAGTCCGTGAATGTCTCTCTTCTGACTTAATGCTAGAAGAACAGTTCAGAAAGACTCAGCATGCCTGTCCTAGAAAGATCCAAGTTGGTGAATGTCTCCCTTCTGACTTAATGCTGGAAGAACAGTTCAGAAAGACTCAGCATGCCTGTGCTAGAAAGCCTGAAGTACAAAATGTCTAGATTTTTGTGGGCTAAATTTGTATCTTGGCTTTGGGCTGTACCAACTCCCCCAACTTTTTTCTTTTTTCTTTTTTTCTTTTTTTGACTAAGTAACAAGGTGACCTCTAGCCTCAATTTTCATTCGAACTTATACCAAAAGCAAATCCCAAGGGGGGGGGGGGGCCTTCACCAGTGCTTCCAGCTTTTCTAGTTTGAGAATTACCTTTTAAAGCCAAAAATGTTGACTGACCTCGAGATACTGCAGTACTTGGACTTCTTAAGCCTTGAGAACTGCAGAACGATGAAATGAAAAACAGATTTGTATTTTATCATTAAAGCATATTTAAAAGATATGACTACCTGGGGCTAAGGAGATGACTCAATGTTTAACTGCAGCTCAGGTTGATCTGACACTTCTGGCCTCCACAGGCAACTACACTCATATGCACATACCAGCCCCACCCCACTCCCATAATTAAAAACAAAAACAAAAACACACATAATGTGATTAAATCGCTAGCAATCCACGGAATCAGCTTAATGACCAAAGGAATTTGTTTGGGGGTAAACTCACAACCATGGGAGATTTGTCATAGGGCCGGGGAAAGCTGAACTATGTCCCACGCTGAAAGGCTTGGTCCAAGATCTCAGCATCCAAAACCACAAGGTAGCCAAGAGAGAGAGTTTATGTGCATCTCAGGTCTTAAGGGTGACCATGCCCTAGGGGCAGGTATTTCAAGGTCATAGGCAAGTGTAACAACTACAGCTGCCTCACTAGGGATGATGCTTCAGGGCATGGCTCAAACAGCTACCCACTACACACACAAGCCAGGTAGGTGATGGTGGCACATGCCTTTGATTCCAGCACTTGGATGGCAGAGGCAGGCAGATTTCTGGGCTCCAGGCCAGCCTGATCTACATAGTGAGTTCCAGGATGGCCAGGGCTACACACAGAGAAACTCAGACTCAAAAAAAAAAAAAAAAAAAAAAAAAAAAAGCAAAAAAAACAAAAACAAAACAAAACCCCAAAACCAAATCAAACAAACAAAAAACTCAAATACACACGGATAAAACATTTTCATTGCTGTTATTGCAGTACTGGAAATTGTACCCAGGACCATCACTCTACCAATGAGCTACAGGCTGAGAAAAAACATTCTTTCTTAATCTGCTGATAGTGTTTCATATGGACTTAGTAGTCCTTTTGTTTCTGTCTGTGAGACAGGGTCTCAGTGCTTAGCCCAGGCTGGCTCCAAGCTCATCATCTTCCTTCCTCAGCCCTCAGAGTGCTAGGATTACAAGTATGTACTAGCATGCCAGCTTAATAACTCCTTTTGATAATTCTGGAGCTCTATGGTGCATACAATTAAACTTCTCTTTGGGTCTACCAGAGCGTAAAGATTGAAAACCAATAATTGAAGGGGCAGGTTGTTGCAGATTTTCACAGAACCTAGGCTGCTCTTGAATTCACTTCTTTGAACCTCTTACCTCAGCCCCCCAGAGTGATGGGATTACAGGCTGCACCACCACACCCAACTTTTGTCATTTTTGGTTTTCTCTGGAGTTTGGGGGACCAGTAACTTGGTCAACTGTGATGCCCATCCCCTTCCCGCTTGCCTTCCCTGTCCCTCAGGAATGGGACACTGTAGACTGAGTTGTCTGCTGATTTGTTCCTGCTACTCTAAGGTTAAAGGAGAAGCCCGAAGACTATTCAAGCAAGCAATATCCTCAGATTATGTGGAAATTCATCTCTTCCCCAGTTCAGTTAGTCCACAGAGAGCTGGTGAAATTGTCTAGTAGGCCAAGGATAATGAAGATCGGTGGGGTGCCAAAGTACAGCCCTCTAATTCTACCCTGAATGAAACTGAGGCAGGAACATTCCAAGTTCCAAGCCAGCCTGAGCTACATTATCTTAAATATGTAATCAATAATTCAAGTTTTAAAAAGTTAACCTGGGCCTGGAGAGGTAGCTCAGTTGGCAATATGCTTGCCTAGCATACACGAGACCCCGGGGCTTGATCCCAAGCACCACACAAACTGGGCATGGTGGTGCACACCTGCAGCTCTAGCACTTGGAAGGTGGAGGCAGTTCAGGGTCAGCCTGTGCTACGTAGCCAGTCTGAGGTCAGCCTTTGAGCTCATGAGACCTTGTCTGGGAAAACAAAACAAACGAGCTGAATTTACATCTCCCTACTGTTAGCTAACCTTTCTCTGTTTTCCACTTGTACAGATCAAAAGTGAGGTGATAGGCTATATTTAAGAGGGGCATCTACATTAGAACAAGAATATGAGCCGGGCAGTGGTAGTGGTACATGCTTAGTCCCAGCACTCAGGAGGCAGAGCCAGGCAGACCTCTGTGAGTTGGAGGCCAGCCTGGTCTACAGAGTAAGATCCAGGACAGGGACCAAAGCTACACAGAGAAACCCTGTCTTGAAAAACAAAACAACAACAACAAAAAAGTTATGTCTGGTTCCTCTTGGATATGGCTTTTGGATCAAAGCTGTAGACGGATTTTTGGGGGGCTGTCAGGTCACAAATAATGACACAGAGACTTATTATTACTTATGAAAGCTTGGCCGTAGCTTAGGCTTGTTCCTAACTTGTTCTTATAACTTTAACCCATATCTTTTAATCTGTTTTTACATGACTTAGTTAACTTTACTCTGTACTGCCCATCCTGCTTCCTCTGTGTCCAGCTGGTGCCTCTGCCTTTCTTTCTCCCCTCATTCTCTCTCTCTGCCCGGAAGCCCCTTCTAGCTTGTCCTGCCTAGCTATTGGCCGTTCAGCTTTTTATTACACCCATCGCAGCAACACATCTTCGCAGTGTACGACTATCCCACAACACAAAGCTACATAGTCTATGGAGAGAAGGTCACATAACTATTGCACTAAGTGTGTGCTGTGGGATGAGCAGCTTATCACAGATAAGGACCTTCAAGTCCTCCTCTGATTTTAGCAAAAGGCTGCCATCTCACTGTTCATTTTCTGTTCCTCCTTCTCAGCTAGGGAGGCTGATGCCTAAAAGTATCTCCTTGACCACCAGCTCAGCATGTCTAAACTTGATAATTTAGAAGACATATGAAAATGTAAGTAGAGGCTGGGGAGATGGCGCAGTTGTTAAAGTGCCCATGGTGCAAACCTGAGGACCCAAGTTCCATCCTCAGCATCCACGTGAGGAAACAATGAAGGTGTGGTGGCGTATGCCTGCAGTCCTAGCTTGGGGAAGCAGAGACGAGAGGATCCCTGGGTCTTTCTAGTCACTAGTCTTCCTGAATAGGTGAGATCCTCGTTCAGTGAAAGACTCAGCCTCAAAACAAACAAACAAACAAACAAACAAATGGAAAAGCAATAGCAGAAGATACTCAGTGTTGACATATGGTGTCTGTGTGTGTGTGTGTGCGCGCACGCGCACGCACGCATGCACAAATGTAACTAGAGTGATACATCATGCAAATTGGGGCTCATGCAACATCTCAAAAATGTTGAATAAGTATAAAATAAATAGATAAAGAAATCTGGTGACATTTACAGCAAGTATTTTTGGATTTTAACTAACATTACTAATGTTAAGGGAATTTTTTAAACCTATCAACTATTGTGTGCAAATAATGAATTCTAACTTTTTTTTTTAAACAGGGAGGAAATCTTCCTCTGCATGGAAAATGACACTTTCAAATATCAAATCCACAGCCTGGGCATACTCTCTGATTACACTAGGAACTGAAATGTTAAGTTCTTTTTTCAGTTTCTACTGTGTGAAACTTTTCTTGGAACTGTACAAGATTTCAGAGTTGGCCTTCTATCAATCCCAGGTGGGATGCAATTTTTTCTCCTTAAATGTAGGAGAGAGCTTTCTTCCTTATCATGGTGTCTTACTGTCTTTTATCAAAGAGTGGATTCTTCACATACCTGCAAGTTATCAAGAAAATGTTGTACTATGGTGGTACAAACCTGTAATCTCAGTACTTAAGAAACTGAGGCAGAAAGACTGTTGAGAATTCAAGGCTGGTCCAGGCTATTTAGAGGGATCCTATCTCAAAAAGAAAGGGAGGGAGGGAGGGAGGGAGGGAAAAGAGAGAGAGAAAGGCAAAGGGAGTGGGTTGGGAGAGAAGAGGAGAGAAGAGAGGGAAGGAGGAGAAGGAGATACTGTCTTAGTCATGGTTTCTATTGCTGTGATAAAACACCATGACCAAAGGCAAGTTGGGGAGGAGAGGGTTTGGCTGAAACTTCCACATCATAGTCCATCACTGAAGGAAGTCAGAGCAAGAACTCCAAACAGGGCAAGGACCTGGAACAGGACCTGATACAGAGATGATAGAAGGGTGCCACTTACTGGCTTGCTCCCCATGGCTTGCTCAGCCTGCCTTCTTATAGGACCATTTGCTCAGGGGTGGCCCTACCAACATGTACAGGGCCCTCCCACATCAATCTAATTAAGAAAATGCCCTGTAGTCCTGCCTGCAGCCCAATCTCATGAAGGCATTTTCTCAATTGAGGTTCCCTCCTCTCAGATGACCCCAACCTGTGCCAAGTTGTCGTAAAACTACCCAGCACAGATGCTGTACCTTGAAAAGCTTGATAATATTGGCAAATTGTATTACAATTTATCATAAATGAACTGAATGGATAGATATGCTTTTACATTTCCCCTTGTGCTTTATAATGTTGCTTATTACAGAACTGCATAATTTACTAAGTTGATTTTGAGTTGATTTATTATTGTTGGTATCTTAATCTTACTTAATGTAGCTGTGGAAAATGATGTCTTGGAAGGGTAGAGAAATGGCTCATTGATTTAGAACACGTTTTGCTTTTCTAGAAAACCTGGGTTCAATTCCCAGCATCTACATGGTGGTTCACAGCCATCTGGAACTCCAGTTCCAGGGGATCTGATGCCTTCTTCTGGCCTCCATGGGTACCAGGCAAGCACATAGTACACATACATACATGTAGACAAAGCATTCATAGACATAACATAAAGTAAATAAATGAATTTTAACAGGAGGAAGGGCCTGAATTTCATGAGGAAGTATGGCCCTGTGTGCCACAGTGGGAGACATACTCTGGGTTCACTGCTTTGGTTCCAAGTTTACTCTGTTTAGTTAGCTAGATGAATTGCTTATCTTTTCTGTCCGAAGAAACTAACCTTGAGCCGGGCGGTAGTGACACACGCCTTTAGTCCCAGCACTCAGGAGGCAGAGGCAAGTGGATCTCTGAGTTCGAGGCCAGCCTGGTCTACAGAGCAAGATCCAGGAAAGGCGCAAAGCTACACAGAGAAACCCTGTCTCGAAAAAACCAAAAAAAAAAAAAAAAAAAAAAAGGGTAATAAATTTTAAAAATTCCAACATTATTTAAAAGGAAAGAAACCTTGTAAATTCAGAGGAATAACAATGCCTATACCAGAGGGTTATTTTTTTTAAGGATTTGATAAAGTAATACATGTAAACACTTGTACTATACCTGAATGCAAAACAAATATACATTGCCTTTTGAGTGGCATTCTACCACTATTATTGATGCTAATTAATAGTTCTGAAAACTGCGACTTTTCAGCTTTAGATACTTCTCATCAGGATTTCTTCCTTCCTGTTTCCTACCTCCCCCCTTTTCTTCCCTCCCTCCCTTCTGCTCTCTGGGTCACTGTGTATTACAGGCAGGTCTCAGACTCAATGATGCACTTCCTTCAGCCACCCAGGTACTGAAATCACAGGCGTATGCCATCATACTCAGCCTCTGGGATCATTCTCATCTTGAATGTAGTAGTCTACACTGCTAACAACCACACAACCTATATGTGTATTTTTCTTCTCTCTCCTTAGGTAATTTTAATGATCTGGAATGTTCTGAATGACCTGAGCGGGTATTTTCTAAGGAACTCTGAGTATGATTGCTGTCTGAGTTACCACTGTTCCCTGTTTGGAGCCCTTCTGCATGCAGCAGCCTTCCTGCTCCCTTGGTTCCCTTGGAGACACTATCAAGAAGGTGACTGGCTCAACGGACTTCATCTGGTGGCCTCCCTGTGCGCGTTTGACAGCACCCTTAGCTGGGTGCGGCAAGCCCAGGGCCGATTGTTTGCAGAGACTTTCCCCAGACACGAGAGCAAGCTGCAGCTGATGAAAATCAACCAGGTGGCATCCCTGCTGGGCTCCACCAGCGTCCTCTTCTGTGGCCTCATCTCTCACAACATGGAAATCCTGCCCAATTTTCAGGTCGTCACCATCGTCACCGCCTTCCTGGCAGCTACCAGCCTTTACAGTGGCATGTTCCATATGCGGCATTTTGAATGTAAAAGAAACCCGAAGGAAGCCTTCCTCTCTGAGAGTGAACAGGAGCTGGCGTGGACCTCCGCCATCTTGCCCATGAGACAAATCTTGTCTCAGAGGAACTTCCACCTTTTCCTCATCGTGAATTTCTTCCAAGTCTTCCTTCCATTTGACCTTCATCAGTAACTTCATGATGATCTTTGCCGATAACCTCATTCCCACCGAGGCTCTCTCTTCTTCTGTATGGGGCTGGCTTCATCTGCCCTCAGGTATGTGAAGGTTCTCCATGTGTCTTCCTGGTGGGACTAAAGAGGAACTCTTAGCTGTCTGAGGAAATGAAAAATGTGACTAAATGGGCAGTGTTACTAATTGACACACGTTTACTAACAAACTCGAAACAAGAGTAAAAGCTCAGCTGCTGTGTGGGACCCCATAGAAATGATGGAAAAGCAATGAAAGGCAAGCAGGGGAAGAGCACAGGGAGGGCCAAGCAGCGTGATTTAAGAAACAAACTATTTTTAAAATTGTGTTTATCTGTTTATTATGTGTATGCACGTGTTTGTTTTGAGACAGGGTCTCATTGCATCATAGCCCTGGCTGGCCTGGAACTTGCTAAGTAGACCAAGCGAGCTTTGAACTTAGAGAGCCACCAAGCCCGGACAATTGTGTGCATGTGTATATTTGTGTGTGTCAGGGTGGCCTGTGGAGGTCAGAAGACAGCTTGGAGGCGTGGTTTCTCTCTTTCTACCATGTGGGTTCCAGGGATTGGACTCAGGTGGTTAAGCTTGGTGTCAAGCCATCTCTATGACCCAGTCAGTATTTTAAACATTTGGCTTTGAATCTAAGCACCAGCAAAGCTGTGGAAGAAGGAAATGGCTTCCTTTGAGTGTGTATTTTTGCTTTGTTCAGGCATTTAAAATTTCATCTTCATGGGAGAAACCTCAGAAGGGGCAGGAAAGAAAGGGAAAATCAAGGCACATGGGAAGAGAAAGGAGTCCCTCACCCCTGCTGGCTGAGAATCAAGAACCCTTATAAACAAGATTATGAATCACATCTGGAGTCAGAGTTTAGGCCTGGAGTTCCTTATGACCCATGGAGCTTGAGGATTTCTTTAACCCTTGACCTGTGTTTTTTCTACTGGCCTCTCAATAACCACCTTATAATCTCATTTAGTAAATACACTAAAACAGTTTGTACTTTTTTGTCTTTTCTTTTGAGACATTGTCACTCTGTAGCCTAAAACTCATGATAGTCCTACCTTAGGCTTGGGAAAGTGCTGGGATTACAGGTGTGAGCCGACACACCCAGCATGCTTCACCTTTAACCTCTGTATCAATATAACTTCAGAAACCATCAAAACCATCTATAGATAGCTTTTATTCGGACTCTGATGTGTAGCTGGGCATGATGGCTTATACCTGCAATCCTAGTACTCGGGGAGGCTGAGGTAGGGGGATTGTTACATGTTTGAGGCTGTCCTTGGCTACAAAGTAAGAAAAAAAACCCAAAACTAAATAAAGCAAAACAAAGTACAGAACGAAGAAGACACTTACATGTGACTCTTTTGAGAGGTCCACAGCTGTACTACTATCCTTTTCTTTACCCCCTCCCCATCATTTCTTAAGTAAACTGTAACTCTGATGAAAACAAACAAAACAAAACCCCACAAGAGTCAGCTTGATCAAGAATTCATGGAGCAGAGTTTCAAAACACTTGGCAAAAAGCCTGAGTCCTGGAACCTCCGAGCATTATTAAAATTCCGTGGTCATGACCCTTACAGACGATGGCATGTTCCTTGTTAACCATTTGGACTGCTGACATAGTGCTACCTTCAGCTAACTGTGTCTTCTAAGTCTGTGCCTTAACCCAGTCCGTGATACAGATTTCTTCTCATTTTGCAATTAAATAATAGGTAAAACCCGGTGCTCAGATGCTTCCGGAGTTAAGGAATAAGCTATTTTTGCATAGAGTATCGTATTAATTTTTCCTTAGCACCATGGCAGAACGTCTGACAGACAACGCCAAGGGCTCTTCTGATTCAGTTTCAGAGGGCTCAGGCTGTGTTTGCTTGGCCACACACACTTGGTCAAGTAAACCACAGCCTGGTGGTGCCAACAGGTGGTGGAGGCTGTTTTGTACTCAGTGGACAGGATGCAGATCACGGGGATGGTTGTGCTCTGTTGGCTTTTCTCTTCCTTCCCTTTTGTCATACTTAGGTGTTCATCCCATGATCTAACCACATTTAGGATGGGTCTTCTCCCAGGTCCCTAGGCACACCCAGAGGCACGTGGCACCAATATCCACGGTGGCTTTGAACTCACTCCAGTTCTCCTGACTCTAAGGAACTGGGATTACAGGCACGAGCTACTGGCCCTGCCTTTTTTATTTTTATTTATTTATTTTTTAGTCATTTGTCAATAGTGTACTAGATATATTGTAGATGTAACAGTCTTATTAAATAAGAAACACAGAGCCAAAAGCAGAGTTAAAAGCCCAAGAGGTCAGAGCAGTAGCCAAGAGCTGAGACTAAAACCTCCTTCTTACCACTCACTGCCGTCCTTCCCCTTAGAAAGAGACCTACTTCCTGTGTGTCTGTCTTTTTATTGACTTTCTGTTCTGCCTTCTCATTGGTTGAAAACCAAACTACATGACCTCCTCGTCACTGCCTGTCTATACAGACCTCCAGGTCTCTATGGTTGGTATTGAGATTAAAGACGTGTGTCTCCATGCTGGCTGTATCCTTGAACACACAGAGATCTGCCTGTCATGTGATCGGGATTAAGGGCATGTGCTAGTGTGCTACCACTGCCAGACTTCTGCTATGGCTTGCTATTAGCTCTGACCCCCAGGCACTTTTATTTATTAACATACAAATAAAATCACATTTCAGCACAAATAAAATATCACCATAATATATTTTAAAGAAAAGAGATTTAGGCCTGGGGATATAGAGTGCTTGCCCAGCATATGGAAGGCTGTGGGTCCCATCCCAAGCACTGAAAAGAAAAAAGGGTAAAGTTTATTTCCCTGTTCAAGATTCAAGATTGAAGAGAAGCTGTATTTTTGATGCTCTGCTAGTAGTCTTAAGGCCATGCAGATCATTGCAAGGCAAGAGTCAGCAGGCCTGGGTATATTCGTATGAGTTCTGCTCTTTTCTTATAAAGCCATGAGGAATCAATCATGGAAGCTCCAGCCTGAAGTTCTGTCCATCCTGCTTGCCTCCAGAGGCTCATCTCTAGATATTGTAGTTGGATTGTTTCCACTCTAAACTTGGAGTTTTTGAGGGGAACTACAGCACATTCCTTTTTATGACTGGGTAATACTCCATTGCATCATTTTGGTTATCCATTCATTGATGGATATTTGATATATTTCCACATTTGTTTGTGCACATGTGCCTGAGTGCACCATGTGTGCATGAGGCTGCAGAGGTCAGAAGAGGGGATCAGATCCCCTAGAACTGGAGTTACAGGAAGTTGTGTGAGCTGCCATGTAGGTGTGAAGAACTGAACCCAGGTTCTCTGAAAGAGCAGTAAGCACTCTTAACTGAGACATCTCTTTAGCCCCTCATTTCTACTAAAAAAGTATTCTGCGTACTTGAGTATTGTAGCATGAATTGTTAATAGGTCTTATTAATAAAAACAAACCTGAAGCCAGGTATTGGGTTAAAACTGGAAGATCAGAGAAGCAGAACAAGCCACAGCCACCTTACCCTCACCTCACCAATTCCTCAGTTGATCCTGTTTCCTCAAACTGGAAGCCTTTGTGTCCTCATCTCCAAATGGATCTCAGCTGAACTGCTGCTCTAAAGTCTTAAAGCTTAACCAGCTCTAGTTCCTGGTCCTCACGCCTTATATACCTTTCTGCCATCATTTCCTGGGATTAAAGGCTCACTTCCTGGGATTAAAGGCATGAGTCACCATGCCTGGCTGTTTCCAGTGTGGCTTTAAACTCACAGAGATCCAAATGGATCTCTGCCTCCCAAGTGATAGGATTAAAAGCATGTGTGCCACCATTTTCTGGCCTCTATATCTAGTGGCTGTTCTGTTCTCTGATCCCAGATAAGTTTATTAAGGTGCACAATGTATTTTGGGGAACACAATATCACCACAGTTTATAGACATGGACATGCCACTGTGGGTGTATGGAAGTTAGGGGACAACTTGCAGGAGTCAGTTCTCTCCTACTATGTGGTCTTTGGAGATTGAATTCATGTTATCAACCTTGACTTCAAGTGCCTTTACCCTCTGAGCTGTCCTATTTTTTGGTATATATCTAGGGATAGAAAGGCTGTCCCATATAGTGACCCTGTGCTTCAAATTCTGAGACAGTGGAGGATTTCCAAAGTTGCTGCACAATTTGTTTGTAACAGTGCAAAGTGTTTCCAGTTCCTCCAGACTTCACTAACATTTCCTATTATCTGCCTTCATTTTTTTTTTTTTGTTTTGTTTTTTGAGACAGGGTTTCTCTGTGTAGTTTTGGTGCCTTTCCTGGATCTCACTCTGTAGACCAGATTGGCCTTGAACTCACAGAGATCTGCCTAGGTCTGCCTCCCGAGTGCTAGGACTAAAACTGCCTTCTTTCCTACAGCAATCTTCCTGTGTATGAATGACACCCTTCATGCTTGGGCTTGCATTTCCCTGATGGCTGTGAAGTGAAGTGAATGTTATGTGTGTTTTTGGAAAAATTTCTAATTCTTTTTTTTTTTTTTTTAAGTTTTTTTAAGATAGGGTTTCTCTGATTAGTCCTTGCTGTTCTGGACTCACTTTGTAGACCAGGCTGGCCTCGAACTCAGAGGATTAAAGACATGCACCACCACCACCTCCCCGGCTTGCCCAGTTTTTAAATAGGTTGCTTTCTAATTTTTGTTCATTACATATTTTTAAAACCATACTTTCTCTATCTTCGAATTTTTTTATTTTAATTTGTGTGTATGTGTGTATTTATATTTGTGTATATATACAAGTGCATGTGTGCGTGCGTGAGGGCAGTGTATGTGCATATGTGTGCAAGAGCATGTGGAGGCCAGAGAACAACCTTGAATGTCTTTTTTCGGTTGCTACATACCTTTTTTTTTTTTTTTTTTTTGAGACAGGGTTTCTCACTGGTCTGAAACTCACCAAGTAGGCTGGCTGGTGAACAACCCCCAGGGTTTTGATCATTGGCCTGTGTTTCCTTTGGTCCTTTTTTGTTTGTTTGTTTTTGAGCTGGAGTCTTGCTACATTGCCCAGGCTGACTTCAAGCTCAAGATCATCTTGCGTCTGCCTCCCAAATACAGGACTAACACGTGTGCCTCACACCCAGCTCTTGTATTTTTATTACTGAGTTATATTGGCACTTTATAAAATTTTAGATATAATCCATATCAGATAGATTGTTTATATTTTCACAATTTCTTGATGGCATAGAAATTGTGAGTCAAAATTGTTTTAGTTACTCTGGTCTCTTGAAAATCTATATGAATTGTAGGATCAATCCGTCCATTTCTATATGGACATTAGCTGGAATGAAACAGCCCTCCTGCCTCAGTCTCTGCAGTATCTGGGATTATGGGTCTCTACCCCTAGGCCTGGATAGATTTTTAAAAAGATTTTAATTTTTTTGGAATTACGATGTAGTTATATCATTTATCCCCTTCCCTGTTCTTCCTCCAACCCCTCCCACCCACTCCCTTGCAGTCTCTCAAATCCATGGCCTCTTTTCTTTAAATAAATAAATAAATAAATAAATATATATATATATTCCTAAATATATAAATATAACATGCTCAGTCTATATAACGTTACCTGTATGTACCTGATCTCAGGGCTGACCTCCTGAGTGCTAAGATTAAAGGTGTATGCTACCACTGCCTGATCTCTATGGCTAACTCTGTGGCTAGCTCTGTCCTCTGATCTTCAGGCAAGCTTTTATTTCTTAGATTACAAGCAATATATTAACACACTGAGATTAAAGGCATGTGACTTCCTCTCTCTGCCCAGCCCTATCACTTCCTGTTTAACCTTCCTAGTGCTGAGATTAAAGGTGTGTGATCTCAAGTGCTAGAGTTAAAGGTATGTGCCACCACTGCCTGGCTCATTTTTTCTTTTAGACTGGATTAATCTCATGTAGCCCATGTGGCCTTGAACTCACAGAAATCCAGCCTGGGCTATAGATTGAGAATTAAGTGGTCTTCTTCCCATCCAAGTCCTGACCAGGCCCAACCCAGTTTAGCTTCTGAAATCAGGTGTGTGCAGGATGGTGTGACTGAGGATGCCAAGTGGTCTTTCTCTCCAGTAACTGTTTAAATGTTCAGTCATCCCTCTCTCCTAAGAGAAGCAGATTAGTGGCATCTAAGGGTATGGCTTCGAAATCTTTTTAAGGGAGAATCTTTGGCTCTCCTATTAACTGTGTGATCCTCAGTAAGTTACTCAAATTCTCTGTATCTCCTTATCTTCATTTATAAAATGAAAATAAAAAACAGAACCTGTTGCCAGGCAGTGGTGGCGGCGGTGGCGGCGGCGGCCGCCGCCGTGCACGCCTTTAATCCCAGCACTCGGGAGGCAGAGGCAGGTGGATCTCTGTGAGTTTGAGGCCAGCCTGGGCTACAGAGTGAGTTCCAGGAAAGGCACAAAGCTACACAGAGAAACCCTGTCTCGAAAAACCAAAAACTAAAAACCAAAACAACAAGCAAAAAAACAAACGGAACCTGTCTAATGCAGTCACTGCAGACTGCCTAAAGGAAAACACACGGTTGACTTAAAAGGCTCCTAGCATAAAGATAACCCTCTGGAGATGCTGGCTTTTGCTAGCACACAGGGACAGCTCAGACTAGACACCTAGACCACAGCACTGCCTTCCTCACTCTGGCTTGCTTTAGGTTTCTGTGGGTGACTTTGCCAACACTTAGGTGGGACAAGCTGTTTGAAGATTTCTACTCAGGTGGACATATGAAAGGGAAGCCAACTTCTGCCTGTGGTGGGCTTGACTTTCAGACATAGTCTTTCTCTCCTCTGTTACTATGAGCTTTTTTGTAATAATAGCATTGGCCCATGTCTCCCTCTCTCTATATAGTGGACACAAAAATCATAGCTAGAAATTATTGAATGTCTTATACACTGACTATGGACCTAAATGAGGGGAGAGGGGAGTGACAGGGATATTGTTTGTTGGTAGAATGCAATAAAATAGAGCAAAAAGTTGAGAGGGGAGAAGAGTTAGAGGTCGGAAAATGTCTCTTAGGAGAAGTGACTTGACTCTGAGCACACGGGCAATTAGAAGTGGCAAAGCTGGGATTCAGAGATAAGGCTCTGATTTCCAAACATCGCACTTTGCATGCTGTCACATTGCTTGCGTTATCGACGTCTTGCATATTTCTGCATTAGACACTGATAGGAAGCAGCTTCATTCCAGGAAGTGGACACGAGTGACTTTATAATATATTTGCACGAAAGAGCATCCTGGAACTTGCTGCGTGCCTTATGTACTTCCCCTCTAAGAAAGGCCTTGGAGCTCGTCAATCACTGAGGCACTGTTTTGAGCCTCTAGAAAAGGAGCTCTTGTTCCTTGAAAGTAGAGGAGTAAGCCAAAGAGTGGGCCAGAGGGGAAACCCTTCTGTTTATTAAAGGGCATTTGTATTTGACTTACATTGTTCAAAATCCTCTCCGATTGTAATGTACATAGGTTTGGTTAGTGAAAACATCTCCGGGCTAAACAATGCACTTTTCATGTTGAAAACAGAGTGTCTTCTGATCTTGGTGAATGTAACAACTTTTCAGTCTAGAACAACGAACAGCTTCAGAACTGGGAGCAAAAATGCAGAAAAGGGAAAAAAAAAACAACTAGTTCTCAGTGTGAATCTGTTGGAATGCTTAAAATACATAACACTTAACCAGAAGAAATGGGATGAGACCTAGCTATTGTGTTCTAGCCTTCTGATTTCAGGAGCAGGGGCATTTCAGATTTACCTCACAGTGTGGACGATGAGATGCTTAGTCAATGCTGGGCTTTAACCTCCAAGTGTAAACTTGGTATTTGTTTTAGTTTGGTTGAGCCTTTGACTTCCTGGGTCATCCATATGTTTTAGGGAAATAGCAGTTTCTTTAATATTCATACAATATTAATGTCTGTAGTTTTGTTTTTGTTTTTCCAAGACAGGGTTTCTCTGTGTAGCTTTGCGCCTTTCCTGGAACTCACTCTGTAGCCCAGGCTGGCCTGGAACTCACAGAGATCCGCCTGCCTCTGCCTCCAGAGTTCTGGGATTAAAGGTGTGCGCCACCACCACCTGGTTTAATGTCTGTAGTTTTTTTCTTTGCCTTTTCTCCCTTTTTGGCAGTGCTGGGGGTGGAACCCAGAGCCTCGTGTGTGCTTTTGAGCATGGAGCTACATCCCTAGCTTCATTTTTTTTTTTTTTAATGTATATGGATTAACTGCTAGGTAAAGTGGCTCATCTATAATCCCAGCATTTGGGAGGCTGAGGCAGGAGGATTACTGAGAGTTCAAAGCTAGCCTGGGCTACATGGTAAATTCCAGGCCAGATGGGGCCACATAGTAAGACTCCATCTCAAAATCAAACCAAACCCACACACGCCTTCCCGGTCAAGACAGTCTGAGCCATGATGTAACAGATGTAGTTCAGAAGCTTTTTAGTTTTGTCAGCACAGGTAAACTGGATTAACGGGTGGGGCAGGCTTGTTCTTAACATAGTGTCAATCTCTTTCCCTTACAGTGCCTGGTACTTCTAGGTCAGTCCTGGCTGAAGAAATATGGTTACTATAAGATTATCTTAATTTCTTTCTACCTAGAAGGAGCGGCCGCCATTGTCATGTTACTTCTGGGACAGGAGAACTATTACTGTTTGGCTGTTTATTTCACTTTTATCATGTAAGTAAATGCCAGGTCTATTTCAGCATCACACTACACTTTTCCAGAACCCTTCTAATCATCTAAATATCTCTAATTGGAGTAGCTGGACTTACAAGCATGAGCCACCACACCAGGCTTAACGTATTTGATCTGAATGGAGTTTAATTCTCCTTTGTAGGCTGGGACATTGTACCTTTCAGTGAAATTGTTTGACTATTAACAGCTTGTGTTTTGAAAGCATTTCATAAAGTAGATTTGTAGCAAAGATAGGCTCTGTTTAATAATCTAGGTGTGGTGGCTCACTTCTGTAACCTGACACTCCAGAGGCTGAAGCAGGAGACTCTGTCTCAACAGAAAATAAAACCATCTCCTCAAAATACAAACGAAACATAACAACAAAAAAATCAAACAAACAAAACCCCCCAAAACCAAAAAGCCTCAACAAGGGGCTATGAGATGACTCAGTTGGTAAACTGCTTTCCGTATAATCAGGAGGGTCCCCGGCCCCCGTGTAAACAGCCAGACACACCAGCATGTGCCTATAACCCCAATGGAAGTGGGACATGGACCACGGGGTAGAGACAGCACCCTGGAGCTCACTGGCCAGCCTACCTAGCAGAATTGGTGAGCCCTAGGTTCAACGAGAGAGACTTTGTCTCAAAAATAAGATGGAGGGCTGGAGAGATGGCTTGGCAGTAACAGAGGTTACTGCTCTTGCAGAGGACTCAGGTTCAGTGCCTTCCAGTTCCTGTCACCCACATGGTGACTCACAACAGTCTGTAACTCCAGTCCCAGGGATTTGATGTCCTCTCCTGACTTCTGTGGGCTCCTATACACACATGGTACACATACATAGACTCAGGCACATACACACATACATACTAACCAAACAAATAAAATACTTTTTAAAAAGATGGAGAGGGTTTGAGGAAGACACTTTTAGTACCCATGAGTGTACAACGTGCTTATTCACACACACCTACATGAACACATATACCACACACGTATAATAAATAAATCAATGTAAAAAAGAAAAATAAAGCTGGGCTGTGGTGGCGCACGCCTTTAATCCCAGCACTCAGGAGGGAGAGGCAGGTGGATCTCTGTGAGTTCGAGGCCAGCCTGGTCTACAGAGCGAGATCCAGGGAAGGTGCAAAGCTACACAGAGAAACCTTGTCTCAAAAAAACAAAACAAAACAAAACAAAACAATAAATAGATAAAAAATAAAATAACAACAAAAACCCAGGCATATGCATGCTTGTAATTCCAGTACTTAGGAGGTGGAGGCAGGAGGATCAGAAGTTTAAGGTCATCTTTGGCTACATAGCAAGTTCAAGGCCAGTGTGGGCTGTATGAGACCATTTCAGAAACAGTTAGTCAAGAGATATTTCATGTATTGTTGGAGTTGAGTGTGATATCCTAGTATATCTGCATGTGTACTTATCATGTCTAGCCTCTTTTTAACTATTTCTCACTTTCCTGTACTCACTATTCTACATTAAGGCTTATTAGAACAAGTATGTAGTACTTGTCTTTCTGACTCTGACTTATTTCCCTGAAACTAGTGCTCTGCAATTCCATCCACTTTGCTACTTAGGTCAGGATTTCATTCTTCTTCACAATTGAATAATATTCATTATATATGCATACCATATTTTCCTCATCTGTTCATCCATTAATCTAGGCTGATTCCACATCTAGCGACTGTGAGTAGTGCTGCAATAAACTAGGCTATGAATATCGCTTTGGCATCTGATTTTGTTTCCTTTGGTGGTATACCCATCAGTAAAGTAGCTGGATCTACTTGCACTCTAGTTTCAGGTTTTGGAGGAGCCCCTTCTCCATAGTGGCTTCTCTAATGTACATGCCTGTCTGCAGTCTGTGGGGCCTTCTCTACATCACCCACACTTGACTTTTGGTTTTGTGATTTTTTTTTTTTTTTGAGACAGGGTTTCTCTGTGTAGCTTTGCGCCTTTTCCTGGAACTCACTCTGTAGTCCAGGCTGGCCCCGAACTCACAGAGATCCGCCTGCCTCTGCCTCCTGAGTGCTGGGATTAAAGGCGTGTGCCACCACCGCCCGGCGGTTTTGTGATTTTTGACAATAGCCATTCCCTGTTTTAAAGATAGGGGCTCACTGTGTAGACCTTACTGGTCTGGAACTTGCTATGTAGAGCAGGCTGGTCTTGAACTCTTGAGATCTGCCTGTTTCTGCCTCCTGAGTGCTGGGATTAAAGGTATGTGATACCATGCCACCTGATAATAACCACTTTAACTGGAGTGAAATATCTGATAGTTCCCAATGACCAATTTAGCATATTATGCCATTTGTATATCTTTGAAAGAAATTTTATTTTATGTGTGTGGGTGATTTGCCTGCATGTATAGCTGTGCACCACGTGTGTACTTGTGCCAGCGGAGGCCAGAAGAGGGCATCAGATCCCTGAAACAACAGATGGTTGTGAGCCACCACGTGGGTACTAGGAATTGAACCTGGGTCCTCTGAAAGAACATCCAGTGTTCTTAACCACTGAGCCATCTCTCCAGCCCAGACATTTATATTTCTTTTGAGAAAAGATTGTTCAGAATATTTAATGGAATTGCCTTTAGTTTTATTTGTTTATTTTTGGTGGTTTGATATTGTGAAGTTCTTTTGTAATTCCTTATATATTCTGCATATTAATCCAGATGAATAGTTGGCATATATTTTCTCTCTGTCTGTAAACTGCCTCTTCACTCTTTGATGTTTTTCCTTTTGCTTTGAATATGTTTTTTAGTTTCATGTAATTCTATTTGTCTATTTCTGCTTTTTGTTTCCTGTGTTTTGAGTATCATATAAAAATAAATTAGTTCATTTGCTGAACAACTTAAATGGCTTGTTATTGTTCTTAGACTTACCTAGTCTCTTGAAGTGTTTTGCCTATGTTGTCTTCTATTTTAGTTTTGTTTGTTTGTTTGTTTGAGACAGGGTCTCGCATATTTCAGGCTGGCTGGCCTTGAACTCACTGTGTAACTAAAGTTGATTTGAACTGTTGATTCTACTGCTTCAACCTCCCATGTGCTGGGACTGCATGCATGTACTATAGTGCCCAGCTTTGCTTGCTGTTTTAAAATTATTTTATGTGTATGAATGTTTCACTTGTATGTGTATACCTGGTGCCCACAGAGGCCAGAAGAGGGTGTGACCCTAGGGCTGGAGTTACAGATAGTTCTGAGACACCGTGTGGCTGCTGGAAATTGAACTTGGGTCTTCTTAAAGGTCAGCCAATTGTCTTAACTGCTGAGCCATCTCTCCATGTCCTGTATTGTTTTGTTTTAATAGTAAGATCTGTGCTCTGTGGTTGTAGAATGTTCATATGTATACAGTATTGTAACTTTTTTTCTAGGGTGATGGTTCACGCCACTTTTTGCTTATTTAACTTGCCACTGGCTGACATGGTTGATGCAGATTTACTGAAGTTTAACAGGCAGTAAGTATATTTATTCAGATATTAAGTACAAAATGTCAGACAGGACTTATAGCTCAGTTATATTGACACCACAAATACATACCAGAGTGTAGTTGTTTTTTTCTTTTTTAACTCTTTGGGGGCCTGCTACCCAGCTCCCAAATAAATACTTGGAGACTTATTCTTACTTACAAATGCCTGGCCTTAGCTTGGCTTGTTTCTAGCCAGCTTTTTCTGACTTACATTATCCTATTTCTCTTTAACAACATTTAGCCTCTGGTCTTTTTACCTTTCTTTATTTTATGTATCTTTCTTTCCTTCTTACTCCATGGCTGGTTGGGTGGCTGGGTGGCTGGCCCCAAAGTCCTCCTCTCCTTCTCCTTTTCTCACTCCTTGTTTCTCCCTAGATTTCTCCTCCTATTTATTCCCTCTGCCCACCAGCCCCATCTATTTCTCTCTCTTGCCTAGCTACTGGCCATTCAGCTCTTTATTAGACCATCATGTGTTTCAGCAAGGCAAAGTAACACAGCTTTATAGAGTTAAACAAATGCAACATAAAAGAATGCAACACTGAGAGCAAACACCTGTCTCAATTGTTTTTTCTCTTTTTGCAATATAAAGTTTGCTGAATGTAAAACAAAAAGAATGCAACACATCTTTGCATCATTAAACAAATGTTCCACAGTATGATGTGGAACTAATGTAACACATCTTAAACTAATATTCCACAACACCAGAGTGATGATCCTAATGGCTGTCACTGGGATCAAGGGAACAGAATATTATAGGATGTTCATGCTTGTTCACCCTGGGTGACTTTTCCTTTTCTTGGTTTGTGATGCTGTGGTTTGAACCTCAGGGCTTCGCACATGCTGGGCAAGTGCTCTACCCTTGAGCTACATCCCTCGCCCCTGGCACTATTTTCCTGTTTCTGAAAAGACATTATAATTCTTATTGCTTAGGTTCACACAGCCAGTGCTACAGCAGGGTTAAAGCTTAAGAACCAAAGTGAAATCTCAGTTTGTCTTTTGTTGTACGAATTGCAGTGCACCAGCATTTACCAAATGCCAACATACGTAAGTACCATGTGGCTGCTTACTGTCAGATAAGCATAGTGGCATCTTCCTGAAGTCTCAGCCACTCAGTAGACTGTCAGTAGACTGCGGCAGGAAGAGCACTTGAGTTCTAGGCCAGCCATATAGCAAGACCTTGTCTCAGTAGATAGCTATGTGTTGTGAGTCACACCTGTAATCCTAGCACTGTGGAGACTAAGGCAGAAGGATCACCTCAAGTTCAGGGTGTGACTGTGCTACATAGTGAGTTGACGTTCAGCCTGGGCTACATAGTCTGTCTCAAACAAAAACAACAAAAAGAATAACAGCAAAGAAGTTAAATTCTATTATCCCTTAAAACTAAGGAGTTAATATTTTATACTTGATAAGCTATTTCTATAGTTGTTTACTTAAGTCAAAGGGAACTTCATACATGAAGAGGCCTGTCACACATAGATATGCACATATACTTGAGTACAGAAATACAATAGATGTGCAGGGACAGTGGAGCACACCTTTAATCCCGGGACTTGGGAGGCAGAGGCAGATGGGTCTCTGTGAGTTCAAGGCCAGCCTGGTCTATAGAGTGAGTTCCAGACAACAAGCCAGAGCTACATAGTGAGACAAACTGTCTCAAAGAAGAAAGAGAAGAAATGCAACAAATGTGATTCATATTAAGAGCAGCGCTGTTTTTGTCTGTTTCAGATCTCCCCTTTCTTTGATGGTTTTTGGCATCAGCGCTTTGTTTACCAGGCCTGCCCAGTCTTTGGCTCCCATGTTGATCCTGTCTAAGCTAACCCAGTATGGATATGGAGAGCCCAACAACAGGTAGACTGAAAGAAAAGTCTTTGCTGTCATGCAAGCAAATTCCCCCTTTCCTATGAACTCTAAGAAACTATCTTGGGGGGTTGGGGATTTAGCTCAGTGGTAGAGCGCTTGCCTAGCAAGCGCAAGGCCCTTGGTTTGATCCTCAGCTCAAAAAAAAAAAAAAAAGAAAGAAAGAAAGAAACTTTCCTGGACTTTGGACTTTGGACATTGTTGGCTATTAACTCACATATCTCAAATGAGCTATAATAAAAAGTATTAATGGATAGCTGAAATACCATTAGTGAAATCACATATATTGCCTATGTTTGTATAATTCACACAAAGCTACATATTGATTGTATTTTCTGAGTTGTCCACTCATTCACTGTTACTCCATTTCCTCTTCCTGAGGAATTGCTTATGTGCTAGATAAGACAGTACTGGGAATAAAATATGAATAAAGAGTATCCACAGGGCTCTAGAGATTACAAAATACTGAGATAGGTCCCCGCCAAGGCCTGGGAAGATAGCTGAGTGGTAGTACACTTACCTAGCACACTGGAAGCTCTAGGTTTGATCTTCAGTACCACAAAAATAAAATGGATCCTGCCAGAAGTATACAGATACTGTGGTTATATGAAGGAGCGTTCCCTACCCCAGTCTGCCCACAGTCAGGGAGCACTCAAGGGAGAGTAAGTCTATAGAGCCAAGTGGGAAGAATCAACAGCTCCCCGGACTGAGGCGCCCTGTCATGAGCAGGGACTGTTCAGTCCTCCTGGGATTTCTGTTGTCAGAGTTTTGTAGTTTTCCTTATGTAGATCTTGCTTATCTCTTTCAGGCTTATATCTATTTTCTATTTTGTATTGAGGGCACTAATATAAGTAACATTCCATTTGTAACTTAAAACTCTACCTATATACTGCTTGTAGATAAGAAAGACATTGGCTTTGGCGTGGTAGAATGTGTTGCAGTCTTTTTATAATACCTTTTAGTTCTAGTAGTTTTTTTCTGTCAATTTTATGGTTTTTCTACATCAAAGATTTTCAAGCTTTCTCACAACTTCTCCCTCCAATGCTTTTTTATGAACATCTTTAAATACATGAAAATATAAAGTTTGACCATGACCACACACACTGAATGCATTAGTTTCAGCACATACTGATCAGTGTTCCTATCTTCTGCTTACCGATCCAGACACCTTGGTTTTTCTCTCAATTTTTTATTATGAAAAAAATTTAAACACACAAAATTCCAGAGAAAATTTGTATAGTCACTCCTTAGATGAAATAATCAATATTGTACATATTTGTTTCTAAAAACTTTGTACATTTGGTTATTCAATGAGTGTGTGTGTGTGTGTGTGTGTGTGTGTGTGTGTGTGTGTGTGTGTATGTGCACGCACGTGAATCTGAGCACCAGCAACCATATATACACATTCTATGACAAGAGTAGGTTCTCCTTCCACTATGTGGGTACCAGGAATTGCAGTTAAGTTCTCAGTCCAGGTAGCAAAGTACCTTTATTTACTGAGCCATCTTACTGGCCTCTGACCTGGAACTCTTAATCTTCTTGCCTCAGCATCCCAAGTGCTGGGCTTCCTGAGATGAGCACACAGTTCTATACAGCACTTCTTCTGTGGTGTTCATATAATCTGGTAGCTTTTGGTTCTGTGGTACTGGGGATAGAGCAGCACCCTGATCTTTTCTGTAGAATGTGCAGGGACTCGTTCATAATCTTAGCTTCTCCATATACTAGGTGACTTTTTCTTATTGGAGGAGTTGCTGTAAACTGAGGTCGCATTACAAGCCTCAAGCAAGTTTATGGTAGAGAGCTATGGTGACCGAAAGGTGGGGAAGACAGACTCGGTTGATGAGTCGCATGGCCCTGTATCCCCTGTATTAGCTTATTCTTAGAGAGCTGTGACGGCAAGGGAGGAAGAACAGGTGTGTTTAGCTTGCTCTGAATTGTCTATGTTCTCAGAAAACACAAAGGCCCCACAGTCAAGCCTCTCAACTCCATTTGTAGAACCACAAGATCCCATGGCCAGGTCACATCCCAGACCAGTTCAATTAGAAACTCTGGAGCTACGACATGGCCGCCAGCATCTTTTAAAACTTCCACCTTTCCCCCTGTGCGGTCAAGGTGAGGAACCTAGAGATTTATAGCCTTGGGAACAACAGCTCTCAACACTAATTCTTGTTGGCTCAGCAACATGACACGTTGGCAACCTGACATGTTGGCAAACCAGTTTTGTGATACTGTAAGCATTTTCAGAGACACAAGCTCATACAGGCACTTGGATATCTTTTATCTTTTAAGTGATAACTAAACCTTGGCCTCTGGTGGCCTCATGTGGCTCATGTTACCTGCAAGTCCAGAAGCTAACTGTAGCACTCAGCAGGTGTGCTTTGCTGAATATAGCTCTGTTCACTTGGAACCTCCAACTTGCCCCTGCATGATCCAGAAAGCTCCATTCCTGCCTCTCTCTCCAAATCCTGCCTACTCATAGTCTTCAAACAAAGGAAAGGCACCAAAAAGCCCAGTTCTACACTCTTGGTGGCTACTGCAGCTTCCTCCCCTGAAGTTGCCAGCCACCCAAGTCCCTGCCTAAGCACTCAGCTTTTGACCGTACTTGGTCACAAACCCATCTTGTGGTAGACAAGTCAACATGCTGTGCCTACAACCTATAAAGTCTCCCCACTTTTGTTTGTGGGTGTGGCTGGCTTCTCTGGCCTCAATCTCTGGGACTAGAGAATCTACCTGGGAGTTACTTTGTTCAAATAAACCTGTTGTTATATTTTTTTCAAATTGGCTTGATCTAACTTACTATGTGGGTGGAGAAACCTATTATGGGGAGTGGGTGGGCACAAAACCTATTAAGTTCCACCAGTTTGAAGAACTGAGCAAATGTGTCTATTGAAATAAATGGCACCGTAGCAGATAAGCTTTCTAGCATTTGATTCTTTTCTTCCTTCCTCTTTTCCTCCCTCTCTCCCTCCTTCCTTCTCTCTCTCTCCCCTTCTCTGTCTACCGCTTTCTCTTTATCTACTTTCTCTCCTTCTCCCTTCCTTCTTTTCTTTCTTCCTTTTTTTTTTTTTTTTTTTTGAGACAGGGTCCCTCAGTGTAGTCCTAGCTGTCTTAGTGTTCACTTTGTAGACCAGGCTGGCTTTGAATTCAGAGATCCATCATTCATCTGCCTCTGCCTCCCAAGTGCTGGGATTAAAGGTGTGTGCCATGACACTCAATATAGCATCTAATCCTTTGCTAACTGTTCCAGTGTACTGAACCAGCTTGCTTAGGGCTAGTGCTCTTTCCTTGGCCTCTTTCAAAAGATATTCTGAATTCCTTGATGCAATTTAAGAAGTGTTATTTCTGAGCTAACATAGTAGTAATGCCAGTACTTGAGAAGCTGAGGCAGGAGATTGTGTGAGCTTTAGGCCAGGTTGGGCTACATAGTGAGTTCCAGGCCAGCCTAGACTAGAGTGAGACCCTGTCAAAGAAAAAGAAAAGAAAATACAGATTACTTTATTGTATGTTTAGTATATATATATTTACTTTTTAATTATATTTCTCTCTCTCTCTCTCTCTCTCTCTCTCTCTCTCTCTCTCTGTCTCTCTGTCTCTCTCTCTCTGTATGTATGTATGTAACTCCTGCTAAAAAATTATATGAACTCTGGGGATGTCATTCAGTGGTAAATCACTTGCCAAGTGTGTGTGAGAGTCAATCCCTAGCATTGCAGACTTGATAGTTGTGAAATTATAGAACAAGTCACCCTCATATTACACAAGAGAGTGCACAATACAGTTCTAGGATTTTGTAGAAAAGACCTCCTCCTTTCACTTGCTCAACTAAGTAGATTTGTGTTCTTTCTTGGCAGGTGTTTATGGAATTTTGCTGGGTTAATTCTGAGCTAGGAGCTAGAGTCCTAAGGTTTGATCCTGCTCTGCTTACATGGCATTAGGGAGGCAGAAGGGCAAGTCCAGAACTCTGAGCCAAGTCCAGAGGTTAGAAAAGCCACAAATGCAAAGGAACACAAGCTTGTGATTGGTTACTTGCAAATGGGTGCATAACCATACCCACTCCATGTGCCAGGAGTGCCCTGCAGTCCTGGCCAAGCTCCTGATGTTCCATTAAGATGTTAGGAATTCAAAGGTACATTTCACCAGGGGTCAAAGGCTGCCAGTTTTATTCACTGGATTACACTGTCATCTACTGGTGTGTTGTAGATAATTTATGAATAAAATTCATTATTTAAGAAATAGCTTTTGCTAGGTATGATGGCTCATACCTGTAATACCAGCTCATGGGAGGCTGAGGCAGGAGAATTGCCATGAGTTTGAATCCAGCCTATATTATACAGTGAGTTCCAGGTCAGTCTGAGCTATAGTGTGAGAGCCTATTTAAAAATCTAAACCAAACCAAACCAATACAAAAAAAAAATGGCTTTCTGTGATCAACCTGGTTTATATACAAGCATGTTTCTTTCCTCCTTTTCTTCTCAGTACTGGAAATGTGACCCAGAACTTGGGACATGCTAGGTAAATCCTCTACTATTGAGCTCTACCCCAAGCCATATAAGCATGTTGTTAAAAGTTATGTATGAGGACTCCAGTTTACAATAAGGCTCGATAAGGAAGGGAATGGCTCAGTTGACTTTAGCCTACTGGCTTTGGGTGGGATAGGACCTCTGTTGGTCTTTTCTGTGTTGAACACACAGATTGCAAGTCCAGTGCCACTTTGAGATCTTTGGCAGCAGTTAACTCTGCAGCTCACACACGATTGAGCCTGTATGATAATGGGTATTCAGAGACAGGTAATACCTGGAGGGTGCTCACCAACCTAAGACAGAGTACCTGTGTGGCCTGGACAGGTGTCTCCATGACGGGTAAGTTGACCTGCTGACGTCTCACACAACCTAAGTCAGAAGCTCATTTTTTAGTAAAAGGGGGACCTGTAGGGCCCTGGCCCCCAATTTGGGTAACTGTTGCCTTGCTTGCTGACTTTGACCTTGATATCCTCCCTAAGCTAATTCCCTGCTGGGTTCCACCCTCCTGAATGCTTAAGGGAAGTTCCTTGTCTGTGTATCCTGCATAATGGGCCTTAACAGCTTAGATGCAAGATTGTAAAACATCTGTAGCGAACTTCTGCCCTCCAGGGTTCTCCCATTGTGCTGTAAGACTGTATTTAAGACCTCTTCCCTCCTTCAATAAACAGCATTCAGCATTTTAAAAAAAAGAACACACACACACACACAAAAAAAAAAAAAACCCAAGGTCAATCAAGCAAAATATTCACAATAAAGGCTGTGTAAAAATGGAAAAAAAAAAGTTATGTGTGACCAGAGTGGTGCAGGGTGCACACCTTTAATCCCAGCATTTGGGAGGCAGAGGCAGGTGAGTTCAAGGCCAGCCTAGTCTACAGAGTGAGTTCCAGGACAGCTAGGCTGGTTATACAAACAACAACAACAACAAAAAGGTTATGTATGCAGCATTTCTTGGAACGATTATAGCTTACCATAGAGATATTTGCATATCCACAGTTATTGCTGCTCTCTATATAGCAATGATTTAGAACCTGTATGTCCATCTACAGATAAATGGATAATGAAAGTCTGATACATATATAAAATAATATGACTATTATTTGGCTCTAAAGAAAAATGAAATCACCAGGTGTAATAGCACATGCCTTTGATCCCACACATCCCACACATGCATTTATTCCCAGCTCTTGGAACACAGAGGCGGGATTTCTGTGAGTTCAAAGCTAGTCTTGTCTACATAGAGAGTTCTAGGCCAGACAAGGCTACATAGAATATGTCTTAAAAAAAAAAAAACCTCCAAAATAACTGGGCAATGGTGGTGCATGCCTATAATCCCAGCTTTTGGGAGGCAGAGGCAGGAGGATCCCCATGAATTTGAGGCCAGCCTAGTCTGCAAAGTGAGTTCCAGGACAGCCACAGCACTTACATAGAGAAACCCTGTCTCAAGAAACTAAAAAACAAACAAAAACCCAAAAAACAAAAAGCCCCAAAACAAATAATAAGTGTTCTGTATATATGCGCCATTCTTTTTGCTGGTTTTCTGTTTTGAAGTTTCACAATAGATACCTCCAAAATTATGTTCATGAAGAAACTTTAGAAAATGACTTTCTCCTCCATCAATGGCATAGTAGACAGCGATAGCCAGGACTCAGACACAAGATGAGTCACTCAGGGTGACTCATCTACAGATTCAAAATAGCCTCAAGGTTTGTATTTTAAAATATGCCTTATTTACTTATTTATTGTGTGTATGCATGTACATGTATGTAGAGGGCAAAGGTCAACCTCAGATGTCATTCCTGAGGTGCTATTTCATTTTTTTATACAAGGTCTGTCACTGGCCTGAGGCTCACCATGTGAGCTAGGCTGGGGGTGTGGGCAGTCAGCAGTCAGTCCCATGATCTTGTCTCTCTCTCTCTCTCTTTTTTTTTTTTCTGGTTTTTCAAGGACAGGGTTTCTCTGTGTAGCTTTGCGCCTTTCCTGGAACTCACTCTGTAGCCCAGGCTGGCCTCGAACTCACAGAGATCTGCCTGGCTCTGCTTTCCAGTGCTGGGATTAAAGGTATGCACCACCACCACCACCTGGTGCTATTTCATTTTTTATACAAGGTCTGTCACTGTCCTGAGGCTCACCATGTGAGCTGGGTTGAGGGGGCCAGTCAGTCCCACGATCTTCTCTTATCTCCACCTTGCCATTGCTGGGGTTACAAGTGTACACCATCATGCAGGCTTTCTTTATGTGGTTTCTGGGGGTAAAACTCAGATCTTCGTGCTTACATGGCAAGTATTTTACTGACCAAGCTATCTTCCTAGACCACAGGGGTTTACTAATATTTTTCATGTTATTAATCTTTGTTGATGCATATAATCTTTGTTTGTTTGTTTCTTTGTTTGAGATGGGATTTCTCTATGTAGCCCTGGCTGTCCTGGAACTTGCTATGTAGACCAGTCTGGCTTCAAACACACAGAGATCCTCCTACCTGTGCCTCCCAGGTGCTGGGATTAAAGGTCTGTGCCACGATGCCCAGCCAATACATACAATCTTGGCAAGAAAAAAAAAGGAAAAGAAAAGAAAAAAGAACCTGCAAAACCCAACACTTCCTCTGTAGAGTCTGCATAGCTATTATAGATGCACAAAAAGAACTAGAAAAACCCAAGAGTTAGAACATTCCATGCATTGCCTCAGATTTTATATTTTGGTGAGACACACTACCTTCTTCCTCTCCCCCAGCATTGTGTGGTGTTGGAAAGACAGCATTAAAAGCTGGCAGAAATATTAAAGTTGCAAAATACATATGAGCGCATGTACATTTAGGAATATAGAGATAAGCACTTATTTTGAGCCAGTGTTAGTCTAGGCACTAACTATAGTAGACCCAAGTGTTTGCATCATTTTAAATTAAAAACTTTTGGCCAAAAAGATTATAGTCAGGGCTGCATTGGTTTACTGATAGTATGTCGGAGATGGAGTTATGAAACTTGGGGAGATTCTAACAAGATATATCTAGAACCACAGTAATATATGTACTTGGGGTTTTTCCATAGAATTATGGTCAAAGTTAATTTTCCCCCATAGCATTTCTTATTTACTTCTGTAAATGGACCTAGTGTTCCATTGCAAAGGGACTACCTGAGGAAATTATTTAATCCAATGGAGGGAGTATCAACCTTAGGGTGTTTTCTGGGGAAACATTAGATTATTTCATCCTCCTCCATATAGTCTTCATAGATGGATGCATGAAGAAAATCTCTCAACCTCTGGGAAGGGAAAAGTAGGTGTGTAGTGCATGAGATATGTTTCAAGACTGCACTGTGATCATAACCAGCTGTGAGACCCTTAGTACTCAGTAGTATCTTAACTCATTTCTACAGAAAAAGGACATCCTTCTTAAATAAACTGGTTTATTTGTTCTTTTCCTTAAAAATAGAGTAGAGGTACAATTTCTTTTTCCTGGAGAGATTTTTAGTTGAGATAAAATTTTGTAGGTAGAAATTTCAGTTCTAGTTTCAGACTCACTAGCCATGTAACTTTGGGCAATTAAATTATCCTGTCTATGCCTTGGTGTATAATGTTGTTAGGGAAATTAGTAGCAGTGCTGCAAGAAATGTGTTAAACAGGACCCTGTGAACTGAATCGAGTCTCCTCAAAGGTCATATACTAAAGTCCTAACTCACAATGGTCAGTATTTAGAGATGGGGCCTTTGGGAAGTGAGTAAGTTCAGAGCACGTCATGAGTGTGCGGCTTACGTGACAGGATAAGTGCTCTGGATAGAAGAGAGGCCACCTTCTGGGTATTGTTCATTGATGACAGCATCTGCATCATCAAGTGTGAAGGCCCATGTTTGATCCCTAGTGTTAGCTTGCACATACACACATGGGAAAGGGAAAGAGAGGATGTAAATATATAAATTTATGTTCTCTCTCTGCCATACATCTCTACCATGCAAGGACATGACTTCCTGGGCTGTCAGTGTGGCCCACAGTAGAATGCCTGTCTAGCATGTGCAGGATCCCAGGTTCAATATCTACAGGACATCACTTTCTGTCCGCAAGCAAATAAAATGCTTCCTACTCAAGTCTAACCAAGCTGACTCTCTTGTCTTGGACTTCAAGCTTCTAGAACTGTGGGGGGAAAATATGCAATATTGGTTCCTAGTCTCTAGACTCCTCCCCCATTCCTATCTCTGCTTTGGATATAGGTCTTGCTATGTGATGTAGACTGACCTTCGATTTGTGATTTTCTGCCTAAGCCTCCCATGTACTGAGATTATAGACCTGTGCCTCCATGCTCACCCTTAGACAACTATTCTTCTTAGAAGATTGACCTAATGAAAGAGAAGTTTCTTCTCTGCTCCCAAGGTAGCAACAGTTTATGTGTGAGTTTTCCTGACTAGGTCAAAAGAGACTATCCTGCCAGGTAGACCCGAAGTTTCTTTGGCCCTTTCCAACCTGAGCATGCCTTTCCTCATCAGGGATGTGCACTGATACTGACTTGGCTTACAACTCCATAGATAGGATTGCTTGTTTTTATGACTGGCAATAAAAGTTATTTCATGGATGCAGACCCAGTAATTTCATGCCTTTAGAGATGATCTCACCCTGGAGAAGGAGAGTAGAGAGGAGGCAGGCTTAACTTAAGCTTTGTGATTAGGGAGAGTCTAAGTGTAATAGAATTTGAGGTGCCAGTATGACAATGTGTATTATATCCCCTTTACTTCATAGAACTGACTTTGCAAATGGCTTAGCAGGTGTAAGTTAAGAAAATAAGGTGTACCAGATGGTGATATTTGGGATATTATTAGCTATAGTTAGGTAGTTATTTTTCTCTTTTGAAAGGAGAAAATCACAAAAGAAAATGGAGCCCATGAAATTTTCTCATAAGGAGAAGAGAAATTTCATAATTATATTCTAAAATTAAATACATTTGTTTATGGTTTCTTTGCTTCTGCTAGAAGGTAAGGCTTGTTGAGTGCCAAGATTATTTGCTCTGCATCCCAAGAACCTAATGCAGCAAATGTGCTGTAAATATTTGGTGAAAAAAAGCATAAACACAGCTTATGAATGAATAAATGAATGAATTAATGAATGAGTACATGTGCCATGGTGTAAGTGTAGAGGTCAGAGGACAACTTGTGGGAGTCAGTTCTGCCTTTCTACTGTGTGTGTTCCCAGGATCAAATGTGGCTCACTGAACCATCTTGCCTGCCTTAAGAATTATTTTTTTATGCTGGAGATTCATTCAAAATGTTGATATCTTACTTACTGTTCTATCGCTGTGAAGAGACACCATGACCAAGGCAACTCATAAAAGGAAGCGTTTATTTGGGGGCTGGCTTACAGTTTCAGAGGGTCAGTCCATGATCAACATGGTGAGGAGCATGGCAGCAGGCAGGCAGGCATGGTGCTGGAGCAGTAGCTGAGAGCTTACATTTGATCTGCAAGATGGAGGCAGAGAGCAAGCACTGGATCTGGCCTGGGCTTTTGAAACTTCAGACACCGCCACTGACACACCTCCTTCAACAAGGCCACACCTCTCAATCCTTTCTGACAGTCCACCAACTAACTGGGAAACAGACCTTCAAATATATGAGCCGGTGTGTGTGGGGGGGCACTTTCATTCAAACCACTACAGTTAGTAGGAAATGAGAGGTGAGGTCATTCCAACAGCAAACTAGCCTAATTAGTCAATGGGTTAAAAAAAATCCATATTCCAGTAGGGAGAGGAGAATAAATTCTCTAAAATCATGTCCTTGACTTGGAATAAACTTCCAGGAGAAAGAAGAAATCTTGAGAAAGTAGGAGAAGCCAGGCATGGTGGATGCCTGTTATCCCAGAAGGATTGCCCCAAGTTTGAGGCAGTCTGATCTATGTAGCAAGCTCCAGGCCAGCTGCAGAAAATCCCTGTTTTGAGAAAATAAAAGAACCTGAAAGACAAATCTTTGAAGAGCTTAGAGACAGCCAGTGAGGTAATGGGAAACTCACAGGTACTTTGGGAATTAATTGTGAAGCCATTCAGTGATTGCAAGAAAAAGCTCAAGTGTGCTCATAGACCCCCAGCAGGGTAGTTGCCAGTTTGTTAGATTCATTGGAATGCTTTTTCTTCTGCTGCTTTTGTGCATGTTGCCTAAGGGCTGTGTGTGTGTGTGTGTGTGTGTGTGTGTGTGTGTGTGTGTGTGTTACATGCATGTGCATGTGCAGGTACACATGCATGAAGGGCAGAGGAGGATGTTGGCTGTCCTTCTATATCACTCAGTACTGCTTTGAGACAGAGCTTCTCACTAAACCTGACCTCAGACTGGCAGCCGGAAAGCCTCATCCATCCACCTCACCCCCAAGCCTCAGCACTGGGCTACAGGTGTGAGTAACTATGCTCAGCTTTTTTGTTCATTTTTACATGGTGCTGGCATGCAAACTCAGGTCCCCATGCTTGACAAGCACGTACTCATTACCTACAGAGCCATCCCTCCAGCCTTTCTGTGCCCAAGTCAGCATGCTCACGAGAGGCTTTGACTCTGCAAATCATCACAGGTGTTCTCCAGACCCTTCTCTCCAGGGAAACAGGAGAAAAAAAAAAAAAAGACAGTTCCATCAGAGTGGTGGAAAATCTCCCAGAGAGAGCCCCTGGCAGCTGGAGTCCAATTTCTTGATATTTCTGAAGCTGGAATCTGTTATAGCTAGAGAATGCTGAAGAATAATGGGCTCCTGTTGCTAATGAAACACTGAGATCAGAACACAGAGGTGTACCTCTGCCAAGCAGAAACCAGCCTTTTCATAAAGCACATATTGTAATAATTCTGCAGCTAGCAAGCAGCTCTTAGCTGTGCCCCCCTCTCTAAAGGCTTGATTAGGCCACTTCCCTTCTCTCTTTTATTAGAGACATGACTCTATTTCAAAGTGGAATTAGGTTTCCATTACCTCTTGGCGTTTTGCACCCATTGTCTCCCGTCTACTGTGTCATGTGGCTCAAATCAGTGAACAGTCAAGGCTGGCAAGTGATGCCTC
This sequence comes from Peromyscus leucopus, assembly GCF_004664715.2. Classification (NCBI taxonomy): domain Eukaryota; kingdom Metazoa; phylum Chordata; class Mammalia; order Rodentia; family Cricetidae; genus Peromyscus; species Peromyscus leucopus. The sequence goes on along the minus strand of NC_051063.1, from coordinate 83,712,666 downwards.
ACGTTTATAAGCAACCCCAGCCTCAAGTTCAAAAGCGCAGTCATGACCTCGTGCTCTCATTCTGGAAATCTGTGCTCAGCTGTTTCAAACCTCTTTGTTTTAATCGGTTGTGGCCAATTACATACCACCTTCACCCAGCATGATCAAAGCAGCTAATTTATAGTAATGTGGGCATAAGTGCCAGCTGGAAAGGCATGGTTTCAGGCCACTGTGGCTACAAGTGGCAGAAATGTAGTGCAGGCTAGCCTCAATAGAACAGGGACCTCCTGGTGATGTGTGAAAAGTCCAGTAGAGCTGGATCTCAAATGATGTCAGGAGCCTTTGACCTCTCTATTTAGGCTTCAAGCTTTTACCACTCGGTAGCAACACAGCTCCCAGGTTTACTGACTGAGCAGCTCCAGGCTGTGAATAAATATGCACCTTTGACCCAGTAGCACATCCAAAGTCCCCAGGCAGATCCTGGGAGGCACCATGTGAGTCACATGCCTATCACTGAGGCAGGAGTGATCACATAGCCATAACTTCCTCTGATGAGATTTGGATAATATCTGAATGTTGGGCCAGGTGGCGGTGGTGGCGCACGCCTTTAATCCCAGCACTCGGGAGGCTGAGCCAGGCGGATCTTTGTGAATTTGAGACCAGCCTCGTCTACAGAGCGAGATCCAGGACAGGCACCAAAGCTACACAGAGAAACCCTGTCTTGAAAAATTAAAAAATGAAAAGAAAAAAGAAAATCTGGATGTTGGGGTTGGGGTAGGGCAGTTAGGCCCCACCAAGTCTTTTTTTTTTCAATCGATTTATTTTTATTTTATATGCATTGGTGTTTTGCCTACATGTGTGTCTGTGTGAGGGTGTCAGATTTCTTGGAACTGGAGTTACAGACAGTTGTGAGCTGCCATGTGGGTGCTGGGAATTGAACCTGGGTCCTCTGGAAGAAGAGCCACTTAACCACTAAGCCATCTCTCCAGCCCCTCCCACCAAGGCCTAAGGCCAGAGACAGGTCTCCTATGGAAGAGGGGAGAGGATTTTTCTTATATTTATTTTTGATTGTAAGCCTAACCTTTAACAGCTGAGCCACCGCTCCAGCCAGAGAGGATTTTTTTTTTTAAAAATTCATCAATTGTATTTTATTTTTGGTATTTATTATACCTGGGTATAGTGTAGTGTATTTTTTACATTAATTTCTACATTTGTGTTGGTTTGAAATGTAATCATTATAAAATTAAGTTACACCACTTGAAGTCTGTGAAACTGGGAGAACAGCCTTGAGTTTCTGCATTTAGCCCTCGGTTCTTGACTCCACAGAGGATTTTTCTCAAATGAGGGAATTCTGGGACAACAAAATACCACATGCTTCTGGAAATGAAGTTTCCCACAGCGCATTTGGGCAGAGCAGCAATAAGCCCACTGTCTGGATGCAGTGAGTAGTCTCAGCTGCTGCCCTTGGTGCTGGTGGTTGTCTCAGCACCCTGGAAGAAGCAGAGGAAAACTGGAAGTGGGTGGGTAGCAGTCAGTTACTGGACCATGTAGGAGTCAAGGTGAAGGGCAGGTTTAATGAGTGAGGATTCAGAGGGATAGAGCCACACCTAACAAATGTAACCAGACCAGAGTATCAAGAACATTTCATGGCAAGGCTTTTAGAGGGGAGGGAGATATGGCTGGAACGCTTGCATATGATTCCAGACAGAAGCCTTCTAGCTGACATGTTTGCAGTTTTTCAGAACTGTTTATATGCTTTTTCTGAGAAGCCTTTTCTAGACTCCACTTGCCAAGAATAGGTAAACCTTCTGACAGAGGGTTCTTGTCTGTCACCCTGAGAAATTCCACCATAACACTTTTATAGCCATCATATGTACTAGAAACGAATGTCCAAACCCACCCACTTTGCTTAAAGCTTGGCAGATATTTCAAGACTGAAGGCCTTCAAGGATGCATATATCTCTGTAGCTCAGACAGATCTTGAACTTTCAATCCTCTTGCCTCAGCTTTCCAGGAGCTGTGAGCGACTGGACCGTCAGGCCCAGCAGTATAATTCTCCATTGTTTTTCTTTCAGACGAGGGCTTGCTTGATGTGCAGTCGGTCCTAGGTTGGCCCGGGACTGCCTGTGTAGCCCAGGCTAGCTTCAAACCCACAGTCTTCCTACCTCAGCTTCCTGAGGGCTGGGGTTGCAAGCATACACTACCATGCCTAGCCTGCGGGTCCACTGAAAGTCTGCTTCATGCCTGGACTCTGTTCTCTGTCCACCCACACATGGCATGTGGTTCTGTGTCACAGAGGCAACAGTTGTCAGCAGGGACTGTAATCACAAGTTCACATGTCCCCTTCCTTTCCTATGTGCATCTGGAAGGAAGAAATTACTCAGGTGCTTGAAAGGATCAAAGTCACACAACACAATGTCTCTTTCTTGCTAAATGAGCTAGTAGGTAAAAGTGTCACTGAATACCATGTGTTAAATAGCTTTGAATTAATAAGAAAAGAAGCTGCTGGGGGAAAATTAACTGTTGTGCGTCTTCTCCCCTAGAATACTTTTAGATCTTCAAGACACCATGTTTAGTTTGGTTTGTGTGGTCCCGCTGGGCATTGCCATGGTGCAGATTCTGACTTGGAGCTCCTTCTCCATCAGGAACAGAGCAGATTACTCAGGGACTGTGTAAGCACAGTGGCCGGCTGGGAGGTGGCGGCAACACTCCTTCAAGTGCCTGTCAGTTCTTACAGATTATGCTGTGCTCAAAGGCAAAACTAATCTTTACACCCTCTCGTTTGTTTAAAAACCAAAGCAAATAAAACAAAACCTGACGGCGTGTTTTGAGAGCTTTTGACTCTCTAAGTGACAGCCTCTGCGTGGGCTGTTTCCTGGCATTCTTACAGCCTGGGATCTGCAACTCATCACCACTGGACTGCCTTGTGTTCCCAGAGCCGGCTGGTCAGTGCACACCACTGCTTAAAAGTTCTTCAAACCTCATATTGCTTCCTTGACAGATTTTATGAAAAGACAGCATTCTTCCCTCTTTTTTCTACTGGGGCTAGGACTCTTTTATGTGTTAGGCAAATGTTCTACCACTGAGCTACGTTTAAAAATTTTTTTTTAATTTTGTGTCAGGGTTTCATTAAGTGGTCCAGGCTCGCTTTGAACTCACATGGCAAGCACTGAACTAGCAATCCTCCCATTTCAGCCTCCCAAGTAGTTGGGATGACAGATCTGTGCCACCAAGAACAGGCCTCCTCCACACCTTTCCCCATCAACACTGTGTTACCATTGTCTGCATATTTTTCTGTGATGAAAAGCCATGAAGGTCATTACACTCCTTGATTTGGAAATGTGTTACAAAACTATTACAGTGGAAACACCGTAGTGCTGGTACAAAAGCAGACACATCAGCCATCAGGACAGGACCAAAAGCCTAGAAATAACCACCACAGTCACAGTGAACTGATTTTTCAACAAGGAGCATAAAAACACACAGTGGAAAAAGGTCAGTGTCTTCAATAAACTGATGTCAAGAAAATACTACATATGGAAGAATGAAATTTGACCCTCATCACACACCAAATATAGAAGTCAAGTAGAAATAAAGACTCAAATACAAGATTCAATGCTGCAAAACCACTGAAGAAAAACACAGAGGATAAAGAAACGGGATTATATAAGACTGAAAAGTTTTAAAATCAGAGTGAAGAGACATCACACACACTGGGAGAAAATATTTGCAAACCGTACACCCAAGAAGGAACTGATATCTAAAACATGTAACAAATTCAACCCTAATGTACAAAAACAAACATACTGATTTAAAAATGGACAAAGGAGCCGGGTGCGGTGATGCATACCCTTGATCCTCGCACTTGGAGGCAGAAGCAGGCAGATCTTTGTGAGTTTGAGGCCAGCCTGTTCTACAAATCAAGTTCTAAGCCAGCCAGGACTACACAGTGAAAGAGAGAAAAAAAAATCCGTATTTAAAATGAAAGTGTGATGGTCATCTTCACTGTCAGTTTAATTGGATTAGGAGTCACCTAGGAGACATGCTTCTTAGTGGGCCGTGAGGGTGTTTCTAGAGGGGTATAGCTGGGGGAGGAAGAACCACGTTGAGTGTGGGCACAGCACCATCCTGGTCTGGATTTCCAGCCTGAGTACAAGGGAGAGGTAAGAAGCACAGCACCATCATTCAACTCTGCTTTCTGAGGTGACACCACGTGACCAGCTGCCTCACAGTCCCTCCTCTGCTGTGATTCTGCCCTCTCAAATTATGAGTCAATATAAACTTTTCAACCTGTAAGTTGCTTTCTGTTAGATATTTGGTCACAGCATCAGGAAAAGTAACCATCAGTGAAACTTTATTATAAATTTTGCAACATGATTTATATAGCAAATAATAAAATCCATCAGGGGTTGTGGGGGAGTGGGATCTAAGTCAGTGGTAGACTTAGCATATATGAGGTCCTCCTGACCTCTCCAGCACACAAATTAATTCAGTTAGATGTAACTTTTTTTTTTTTTTGAGACAGGGTTTTAGTTTGTATCCCAGACTGGCCTGGAACTTGCTATGTAGTACAGTCTGTCCTCAAATCTAATGGCAGTCATCCTGTCACAGCCTATTGGGTATTGGGATACAGGCATGAACCATCACACCTGGGTGGCTATATCATTTATTGTAAATTGCGTGCACAGAAACTTTTTACTGTGATCTGCTCTTTCTTACAGATTCTGCTCTAAATTTTTAAAAGTTTGTGTGGGATTGAACTCATGCTCTCATGCTTGAGAGCAGGTGGTTTCCAAGTCTGACCAGTTCTCTAACTGCACTGTAGGCTTTTCTAATCTGTAAAACAATTTCAAAATCAAGGCTGTTTTGGACAGTGTTAAGAGAATGAAAATGTAATCCACAAACTGCAAGGCAATGTCTACAAAATCCTAGTGATAAAGGACTTTTTTGGAACAATAAAAGCCTCCAAATGGCAGTTGAAAATGACGATTTCATTTAAAAACATAAAAATTTGAATAGATACTTCATCAAAGAAGACACATAGTACCTGGAAAGGTGCTTAATATTATTAGCCATTAGGAAAATGTGAAACAAAATAATAATAGCAAAAGATAACAATATATAAGATCAGAATCACTGAAATAGAGTGAATAAACCAGATGCTGAGGATTTGGGTTTCCCAACACACACATTCTTAGTATGAATTAAGCTGATATAGATGCTTTGAAAAATGGGAAGTTTTCTTGTAAGGAATTACACATTTCACATTTGATCTAGAAATCTCACTGTTAACTTGCCCAAGAAAAATGAAAATTCATGTTCATACACAACACATATGTAAATCCTTATGGCGGCTTCATTCATATATCAAAAATAATGGAAACAACCCAAATGCCCTCTGACTGGTAAATTGATACATAATTGTGGTACATCTACATCATGGATTACTTTGCAGCAATACAAGGGATATTTACTGAATGTCAAGTACTTTAAGTCCAAGAAGCCAGATGCGAAATACAATGTATTGTGTGATTCCATTTGCAGGATATCCTGGAGAATGCAAGCATGTCAGTGCAGACGTGCTATAGTCTAGAGTTGGGTGTTGATTGCAAAGGGGCACAGGAATTTTTTTTAGGTAGGGGGTATTTTGTATCTTAATTTTGGTGGTGGACACACAATTGAATATATTTGTCAAAATTCATGAATTATACACGAAAGACAACAAATTATCTTTAAAAACAAAAAGGTGATGGTAGCACTTGTTCTCATTGTGCTCTTAGAAGCTGACCTTTCTGTAGTCTCACAGATGCCATCAGGAAATGTTACTATTTCTTCAGGATTACCGCAGCAGACTGTATAAAATATCTCGACTCTCAGATATGTTTTGTTAGATGCATCATTGCTTCTGTTGAAGACCCTCCCTCTGTCTTCTCTTTGTGAACCATACTGAAAGCTCCCTGTTTATAGACTTCTGAAGTAGTACACCTGGGGGATTTCTGCAAACCTGCATTTTAACCAACACCAGCGTGGTGCTGGTGTGTGGAGGCCTGTCCATAGCACTAGGAGGCAGCAGAACATTGAGGCAATGAAGCTATTGTCTAAGACGGGCAGGCTAAGATCTTGTCTCACGCCTTTGGCAGTGGAAAGTTGTGGTACCTTGCAGGTTGATGCAGGAAAAAGGAGGGAATAAGAGAAACACTTTCACCAGAGCCATGAGGATTAAAAGAAAGGACACACATAAGACACTCAGCACGGTGCCCGGCACCAAGTACATGCTGTCATTGTTTTAAGTGACAGGTGGTACCCACACAGCAATGTGGGAAGGGACTCTTTTTCTGCATGAGTAGGCTGTGACCTAGATCTAGAATTCCATGAGTCAGAAATATGTCTTTTTCCATGTTCATGTCTTGAGTTCTTCCCAGATGCTTCACAATGGACTGGGCCAACTTCATACTATGAAACAGCAGATGGAGTATGCAAACATATGTGCCTGCCTGTCTGCATGTGATACACACGTATGACAAAGGTAAAGGACTTTATTTTGTGTCAAATTGTGTGATCACTTGTTCAATACAGTTCTTATAGTGACACCATCTCCACTTAGAAACAGTTATGTGCTGTTTGGAGTTGGTTATTTCCCATTCTATGAGTGTTATGGAACTCTGAAATGGTGAGACTTATTTTCAAGGTATGTGGGAAAACACTTTTCCACTTCTCTTGTGGATTATGTAAGGGCAGACACATGTATATTAGAATTTGAGGAAATGGTCAAGAAGTCATGATTCACTTATGAAAGCAAGCATGCAATTCTATACCTTTGTGCATGAGTGGTTTTATTAGTTACTGTTTTGTGTGGATGTGTGTGTACATGTGTGTGAGGGTGCACATACATGTGTTTGTATACTCATGGAGGCCAGAGGTCAGTATTGAGTGTTTTCCTCCATTGCTTGCCACCTTTCATCTGTCATCTCATCTCATCTCATCTATCTATCTATCTATCTATCTATCTATCTATCTATCTATCTATCTATCTATCATCTATTATCTATCTATCTACCTTTCTACCTATCTATCTACTGATCTATTGATCTATTGATCTATCTGATGCTGAATCCCTCACTGAACCTGGAGATTGTCATTTCAATTAGCCTAGCTGGTGGGTAAACCTCAGGGACCTTCTGCTTCCCTGGTGCTGGATCCCAGGCATGTACGGCTATGCCTGGCTTTTTATGTGTTTTCTAAGGATCAAACTCAGATCCTTATGCTTGCAAGGCAAACAGTTTACCAACTGAGCCATCACCCCAGCCCCTCATTAACCATTTATACAAATAAAATTGTTGAGGTTATAGATTTTCCACGAGCATGTGAAAAGCATAATGGAAGTGACTAGACTTTATGTCCTGTGTCCTGGTACAAATGTTCATTTGTTTTTTATGATAAAACTGGGATAGGGCAGCCGAGTGGTGGTGGCTCATGCCTTTAATCCCAGCACTTGGGAGGCAGAGGCAGAGGCAGGCGGATCTAGGTGAGTTTGAGGCCAGCCTGGGCTACAGAGTGAGTTCCAGGAAAGGTGCCAAAGCTACACAGAGAAACCCTGTCTCAGAAAAAAAAAAAAAAAAAAAGATGGGATAGGGCAAGATAAATTCACATGGAGTATGGAAGTTGACAGATGAATGGATAAACGGAATGTTTATTCAAATGTATGTATACGTATTTGTGTATGAATTTTACTCAGCCTTAGGCATGACATTCTGGCACATGCTACAATATAGATAAATTTTAAATACATTATACAGAGTGAAATGCCAGCTGTAGAAGAACGCTTTGATATCATTTATGTAAAACACTTGGAATCAGATTCCTAGAGACAGAAAGTAAAATGGGTGTGAGGGGAGGGAAGATGTCAAGTGAGTGGTCAACAGCTGGAGAGTTTTAGTTGGAAAGCGTGAAAAACTGTAGCGATGGATGGTGGTAAGGGTTACATATGCAAATTTCCACTCTTTAAAAAAAGCGTTTATTTTGTTTGTGCAAGTGTCTGTGTCTTAAGTCTGTGCGTACATGTGGACACACATGTGGAGGTCAGAGGACAACTTGCAGAAGTTGCTTCTTTCCTTCCACCATGTGGGTGCTGGGGGCTAAACTCAGAAGGCCAGGCTTAGTGGCAAACACTTATCTGCTGAGCCATCTATCCAGCCTGAAATAATAATAATAATAATGATAATAATAATAATAAATAATGATAATATAATAAAATTTTCTCCTCCTACTTGTTCTCCTTTTTTAAAATGGCCATGAACCTTGTCTTTAAAGTTAAAACTATGGAACACTCCTCAGATTTTCATGTCACCCTTGTGCAGGGAGTTTGCTAATCCTCTCTTTGGTTCCAGTTTGAGTGTATGTGCTGCCAAAGTGAGAGATCTGCCTGCCTCTGCCTCCTGAGTGCTGGGATTTAAGACATGTGCCACCACCTCCCAGCCTGTGTTTAATTTTTTAAAAGAGACAATGTCTTGTTATTTAGCTCACCTTGACCTAGAACTCACTATGTAGCCCATATGGACTTTGACTTACAAGCTTCTGCCTCAGCCTTGAAAATGCTGGGGTTTCAGACATGCACTACCATTCCTGCTTCATGGCGGCTTTGGTTTTCTGATTCTCTGATATTCTGTGTGTGTGTGTGTGTGTGTGTGTGTGTGTGTGTGTGTGTGTGTGTTTTGAGTCAGGGTCTCATGGAGCCCATCTCAAACTTGCTATGTAGCCAAGGATGACCCTGGATTTTGGAGGTATGGTTGTAGGTTGTGTGCAGATTTTTTTCTTTTTTTAAGACAGGGTTTGTCTGTGTAGCTTTGTGCCTTTCCTGGAACTCACTTGGCAGTCCAGGCTGGCCTCGAACTCACAGAAATCCATCTGCCTCTGCCTCCCAAGTGCTGGGATTAAAGGTGTGCACCACCACCGCCTGGCTGTGTGCACGTTTGTGGAGGTTGGGGGACAACCTTGGGTGTTGTTTTTCCAACCGAGGCATTGTCTGCCTTTTTATTTTTTTCTTAAAGATGTGGTATCAAATTGACCTGGGACCAGTGTCTCTGTCTCCCTAGTGATGAGGCTATAAGCATGAGCTATCCTGCTTAAAAAAAAGTGTTTCTGGGTCTGAGACTTAGGGGCTCATGGTTGCAAGGAAGACACTTCACTGTCTTCTCAGTGTGACCTTTAACTTCTTGTCCTCGTACTGGGATTACAGGTGTGCACTGCCATGTCCTATGTATTGAAGCTCTAAACCAGGACTTCATGTATTCTGGGCAAACCTTGAGCTACACCCCTAGTCTGGATCAGTTTATGTGGTATCGGGGATTGTACCTCACACTTTTCATGCCTTCTAGGTGAGCATGGTATCAGCTGAGCCACAGCCCAAGCCTCAACTAAGCTTCAACCCAGGCCTCATTCTCCCTCACCTCCAACCATGAGTTGTATTCACAGTAAGCATGAGGAAGATCCTAGGCTTATTATAAAAGAAGCCCAGATTATATGTGGGTATTAAAAAATGAATCACAGTTTTCTCCAGAGAAGGGAGATGGTTCTGTATGATTTCTGGGCTGGTGGATTACCCAAGCATCATCTTTCCTCAAAATGTTCTTCCTTATTTCTGACCACTCTGTAGTTGTGCTAAACTAAAGCAGTGGCCTCTACCATGCCAGCAGACATGTGGTTATTCAGCAGCCAAGTATACAGACTCTTCTAGATAACTCTTGGTTTGTACATGCATATTTGTTCTACTAGAAAATATTTAGATTTTAAAAATGTTTTAAAACCATTCTCATGGTCCAGGAAAACATTTTTTTCTGTCGTTTATGAGATACAAGTTTGAATACTCACAAAATAAGGTTTTATAGTTTCAAAGTAAATGTATCAAAATGAGGTGCCATAAAGTTATATTGTAAATTGAGTGGAGAGCGAGCAATCACTCAGAAGACCAAACCCACATATGTACAGGAGAGAGCAATTAAGAAGCCATATAAGAGTTGCTTTGAAAGTGCATTTAAAACAAGATGAAAGATCTCTGGGCCTTTGAAAATGCCCCAGAAACAATGAAAACAAGAACTTTCTCCTTTTATCAGACTTCTGACTCATAAACCCACTTGAAAGGTCCATATTTACTTTATATATGTAATATATATGTATGTATATATATTATGTATGTATACATATATGCCACATGTATCCCTTCAAGTTTAGACCATTTTATGTTCAGTCTATTTTTAATCTCAGAAGGTTGGAGCTAGGCATTGTGTACAAGCATGTGATCCCAGTACTTGGGAGGTAGAGGCAGGAAGATCATCTTGAGCTACACAGTGAGACACTATTCAAAAAAGGGCCGGGGATGAAGCTCAGTGGTAGAGTACTTGCCTAGTATGTACAGGGCTCTGGATTTAACCTCCAACCTTGCCAAAGGAAAAAGTTCCAGAAGTAGTCTTACACAATACGATGTAAGAATAGATGTGGAAAACTGAGTAACATGGAAGGTAAATTGAAATAGTAAATTTCCTGAAGTTTCTCTGATTCTCATTTGACACAAGTTGTATCACCATCAAAATGAATTTATTTATGACCTATCACATTAAAGCCCTTCATATCATGGAGAAACCATCTTTAAAAGGATAACTTAAGTAGCGCATTAAACATAGAATTTTATGGATCCATTTGGCACAGCCTGCAATTTACTGAGTATGAAGTTGGTAGCTAACTTAGTGGACTCTTCTTGTAGGTGGCTAAGTTGAAAATGGTGGCTGTACATTCCTGGGACTGCTTAAGGGTCTGTCCGAGGATAGGGGGGTTGATTTCAGATGCTCCAATAATAACCATCATTTGATTGCTGACTGACTGCAGGGCACGGTGCTAACCTTTAGAGTTTCATTCAAAATTGTATGACCATGATTGATCACATTCTAAAAGGTTCTGAGAAACACCCCGTTTCTGTTTCTGTAGTCATTCAGGGTGCACCTATAGCCCAGCAGGAGCTTGGGCAACTTAGAGGATGTCAAAAGGAGAGCCACAAAGCCACTCTTGTGTAGAGCAGCTTGCCCTGAAGAGCCCCGCTTCCTACTCCCAGTTAGACTGTGTTTTTCTAAGGCTTTCTAACAATATACAATTCAATTTTAGTTCTCAGCACTTTGTAATTACCCACTCATTTCGTGGTTGCCAGTTGGGTCCACCTCCACACTAGACTGAAAGCTTGAGGGATGTGAATTGCTATGCTTGTTTTGAGTTCTAGCTTTCTAGTCCAGGGCCTGGCATGCTGATGTGCTCAGCAAATATTACTGAGTATGTGGAAGTTTCCTTTCTTTGTACTTCTGCTAACATTGCTGACATAAACTGAGGTAGGTATGAGATTGTCATTTAGGGGAGGGGCTATGCCAATTCAGAATGTTCTTGAAATAGGTGGAGTAACATGCCTGCTACAGAGGCAAAAGGAAGAGCCATGTGGGAAGAGTTACATAAACCAGAGAGGCAGGAGACTTTCTTCCTGAAGAGACAAGCATCTCTGAGAAGTGGATAACTTGATTTTGCTGCCTGAATTTGTGATTTTATTCGAATGCTTCATGGTTTTGAATTTTGCATTCCTTATCCTCTGCTCACATCTCCATTGCCTCAGGATAAAATCTCATAAGGTTAGGCATTGCAATATTTTGCTCATGGTCATGAAAAAATATGGGACAGAAGCAGTGTAAGGAAGGGAAGGTTTATTCTGAGTCATGGTTTCAGTCCCTCATGGCAGAAAAGGCGTGTGGCGTAAGCAGGAGGCACTGTGGCTGACCAGGACGCAGAGAGCTTAACCTAAGTCAGGGTTGGTCTGTAAGCTTCAGAGGACAGGCTCTATGTCTACTTCTACCAGCCAGGCCCCATCCCTCGGAGGTTTCCTACTCATCATCCCCACCAACACCTACCACAAACCGCATCATCAACCAGAGAACAAGCGTTCACAACACTAGCACTACTGTGAGAACTTTCCAGACATGGTAGTTAAACTATCATTCTGGGTCTTAAGAAAATACTTTATAGAGAGACATAAATCATGTTAGGATAAGCACAATTATGAGAGTGTTTTATAGTTGATAGGGATTTCACATCATCTGATTATCATAGGTGAATTATAAAATTGGTCATCTGTATGTGAAGAAAGGGCTGCTGAGAAAAGGATGATTCATCCAAGCTAAAGAGAATAGCAGAGAGGCTGGAGAGATGGCCCAATGGTTAAGAGTTCTTGCTGCTCTTCCAGAGGACGTGGGTTCAATCCCCAGCACCCATGTTTGGCAGCTCACATCTGCCTATAACTCCAGCTCTCAGGGATCTGGTGTCCTCTTCTGGCCTCTGAAGGTACCCATACAGAGGTGACAAACATAGACACATAAATAAAAATATTTAAAAAAAAGAATAGCAGAGCGAGTTCTTATGATGTGTTGAAGTGCTATAATAAGCCTTTCATATTTGGAGGAGATAGACATGGAGAGGTCAAGTGGTAAAGGTCAGATTACACAAGCAAGAAGACACAGCTAGACGTCCACACCATGTGGTGTCTCAGATGCAGTTGCTAAGGTGATGCATCTCCCAGGTGAGCAGTCCTGGGAGGTCTCCAGTGAAGTGTACTGCATGATTTCATGTCTTTAGGCTGATATTTTGTTTTAAATTAAATTTTATGTGTATGTGTATGGGTGTTTTGCCTGTATGCATGTGTGTGCACCATGTCTGCCTGGTGCTGGCTGAGGTCAGAAGATGGTGTCAGATCTCCTGGAAATGGGAGTTGCAGATGGTTGTGAGCCACCATGTAGGTGCTGGGAATCAAACCCATGTCCTCTGGAAGAGCAGCAAATGCTCTTAAGCACTGAGCCCAGGCTGCTATTTAAAACAAAAATAAAAACAAAAAAATAACAACCTGTTTTCAGTCTGACCTTAACTTTGAATTTATCTGAGATCAGAATGATTCTAATTGTAAATGACTGAAGTATCTAAAAAAAAAACAAAACTAAAAAACAAACAAACAAACAAAAAACCTGTAACACTTGCTACTACTAATAAGGTTGGATACCATATTAGTCATTACCCCATTCTTATGATAGGAGAATTGAGGAAGTTAATAGAGAAAAAAGTTTGTTGTAATCTCTGGACACTTAGTTTGTTGTTTTGTGGTAAGTGCACCAAGATGGGGAGTGTAGAGAGTAAAATTGCTCACCAATGACAGCCAGGGAGAGAGGTTGGAGAAGGTGAGAGAAAGGGAGGGAAAGAGGAAGGGAAGGAGGGGGAGGGAGGGAGTGAGAAAGAGAAGAAGAGGAGAGAAATGAACACACACACACACACACACACACACACACACACACACACACACACTCTCACACTCACATACAAGCACATAGTACTGACCTAACTTCCTTCTAGGCCCTGTTTCCAAAAGGTTCTACCACCTCCCAGTAGCACCACAGGCTGGTGACAGATGCTTTAGCACATGGACCTCAGGGAGATATTTAATATCTGAACCATAGCCAGGCAGTGGTAGCACATGCCTTTAATCCCAGCACTCAGGATCAGAGGCAGGCAGATTTCAGAGTTTGAGGCCAGCCTGGTCTACAGAGTGGGTTCCAGGACAGCCAGGGCTACACAGAGAAACCCTGTCTCAAAACAATGACAACAAAATTTGGGCCAAACATACCTTTCCCTGAAGGTGTGCCAAATATTAAGAAGCTTAAAAACATTTGTCTATGGGCTGCAGAGATGGCTCTGTGGATAAAGTGACTTCTGCACAAGATGAGGACCTGAATTCAGTTTCCCAGTATTGATGGTATGGTGGTAAATTTATGTAACCCTACTGTGTGTGTGTTGGGGGGCAGGCAGTGGCAATATGGCAGATCACTGGAGCTTGCTTGTCAGCCTGGTCTATCTAACTCATGTGTGCTAGGTTCAGTGATAGACCCTGTCTCAAAAAAATAAGATGGAGAATGATAGGGGAAGATACCAGACATCAACCTCTGGCTTCCACACGCACACACAAAAATCTGAGAAAACATTCAATTACAAGAGTCTTTTTAGATCATTAGCTCCACACGGGGGCTACAGTGGTTTTTCTGTCTTCTGTAGATCCAAGTCTCTTTCTCTGTCTTTTCTGTGGTTTTTCTTCACATTATACTTTGAAATTAAAAAGCAAATATGAGGCTAGGTGTGGTGATGCTTGTGATCCCTGTGTTTGTGAGGCATAGGTAGGATGATTGTGAGTTCAAGGACAGCTTAGCCAATATAGCAAGAATTGATAAAAAGGAGAGGAGGGCTAGAGAGAGGAGGGGAAAGGGAGGGGGGAGGTAAGGGAAGAAGAATTGGAGGAAGGGAACTATTACTTAAGAAACAAGCCCCAGCCACAATTTCTGGTGATAGAACAGAAACCCAGGCTAGACACCCAAGGTGAGAAAGCACAAGATAGCAGGTATGTGTCTCTTGAATATCACTGATTACATTTCAAAGTATTAATGTGCCTCTTCCTATCCCCATCACAGATAACGGAGGTGTTAATGTCCAGTAGTGACATCCTAGTAAGGGGGCTGTACCAGAAGGCGATCTGAACTTCTGCTTAGTATATTTACCCTTGTAGCTTTCCTTCCTCCTGATTTGTAATTCAAGAGACTAAGAGGACAGACGGCAAGGCTTCTTGTATGGATAAAACAACCAGGAGCTGGGATACCACCTTCTATGAAAAGGTTTGCTATCAAATTTGCTTTTCATTTAAATATACTGTGCTTTGCTTCTCCCTGTGCTTCCTAAATGTAAATAACACCTACATGAGCAATTTGCGATTATAGAATAGTTTGAATGTGAGGGTAGTTTATTTTTTCCAAGTGAGCTGCTCAGGCATAAAGCAAAATTTGCGAGGTTTCTCCTAGCTGCCAGTTGACCCCAAATTCTGCAGATCCTATCAGATGTATCCTTGCTTCTTGTTTTTATGATACATTTTGAGGTCTTAGAGCTGTGATTAGGCAAGCTTAATCTGTTAGAACATGATTTTCTGTATCCTTTGTCTTCAGAAATGAAGTATGCCTGCCAGTTTACTCACTCCTGTTGCTTGTATCTCCCCTTTATTTAAAACAAGATGAAGACTCTTGTTTTGGTATAGAAGAGCTTTATTGGAATTCAAAGAGGTGATGTAATACAGTCATTTGCATTCACTACTATAGTTCCTTTTGAGTATGTTGGACCAGGACTACTAGAAGATTGAGCTAAGTTTAGTAAAGTGTAGTCTTTCGGTTTTACACTCAACAGGGAGATGTCAGGGAATATACTAGAATGAGAGAATACAACGTATACTCTCATATGAATTATTGTTGTTATATTCTATGCACACTAGGTAACAAAATACTCTTATTAAGGAAAGGTGGCAAGTAGAGATTCTTTAGCACCTAACGTGTTTGTGGGT
This sequence comes from Peromyscus leucopus, assembly GCF_004664715.2. NCBI lineage: Eukaryota > Metazoa > Chordata > Mammalia > Rodentia > Cricetidae > Peromyscus > Peromyscus leucopus. The sequence continues at coordinate 83,697,245 of NC_051063.1, read as the reverse complement.
AAGAAATGATTTATTTCCCATCTGTGGGTCACTATTACATAAATGAAAATCTCTTTAGTGTAATATGAAATTAATGAAAATACGAATTGGTTTTAAACTAAAATTAATGTACAGAATCTCCAGCGCTGTGGAATGAAAAGCATATTCCAACACCTAGGAAGGTGTTAGTAGCAGGCCTAGGAAATAATGGCACTCTCTAGTTGTAGCTGAGTAGCAGCAGGAAGCTGAGACACAGGAACTCATGACCCTTCAGTTTGGAAACATTGTTAGGTTTCTTCCTGCTATAAATGATGGAAGAAACATCTGGCTAACTCTCCCAGACCTGAGCTCACTTTTAAGAGCTACGGGTACAACTTCTGTCAGCTCAAGGAAACCTGACAGTCAGGGGCTAACTTGGGACCTTTGTTGTTGAACAGGGTGTTATATTCCATCACGTTTCCTTGGGTGCTACAGGAGCATTAGCTTCCAACAAAGGCATAGCTTTCACTCAAGAGAGCTTCGCGAAAGGAAATGTGTGACGGCAGCTCCTCAGCTTGAGAATGCTGGGGCCAGGAGTGGGAGTGGGATCCTTTCCTCCTAGATTCTCTGCTTTACAGCTACTGGGTGGCTTTTGGAGTTGGGAGTCAGGCTCTCCGGCCCCAGATGGAAATTATGAGCAAGAGAGTCAAGACCGTAACAAGAAGGGCAGCGCCGGTCTTTTGGATAGACCTGAGTCTTGAGTGTCTGGACTTGGGAAAGAAATGGATGAATTAATTCCCTTCTTCCAGGAATCAATCTGAACCATAGGTCAAATTCCCGCCAGGGTGTGGTCGGGGGGGCCCACAGGCAGGAAAGCCCGGAAGTCCTGCAGGCCCCACCTCGGAGTGCCGAGACTCCCAGTCACACCTTTTCGGAAGTCTCCCCAGATCTTCCGCCATTATGCGCCCAAGCGGCCGCCACAGGGAACGTGCGGAAAGGGAGTCTTTCTCCCGCCTCCCCGGCCGGCCCGCCTCCGCTCATTGGGTAGAGAGAACGCTCCTCCTGCGTTTGTACGTGCTCCGGGTGGAAACCAGAGCTGGAGGCGTTGGCGTTCCGGACCGGGAAGGGCCGCGGGGGACTCGAGAAGGCCGCGCGCCCGCCGCTCCTCCCACCCCCCGCCTCGGCCCCGAAGGGGGCTGCACGGGCGACTTGGCGGCGATGGCTCGAGCTCGGGCGGCGACGGCGGTGGCCGGAGGCGGCGGCTCCTCCTCCTCCTCCTGGGCCTGGGCCCGGCGGTGATCCGAGCTGGCGGCCGCGGCCCCCCGATGAGACTGTTGGCGGGCTGGCTGTGCCTGAGCCTGGCGTCCGTGTGGCTGGCGCGGAGGATGTGGACGCTGCGGAGCCCGCTCTCCCGCTCCCTGTACGTGAACATGACGAGCGGCCCGGGCGGGCCAGCGGCGGCCGCGGGCGGCGGGAAGGACACGCACCAGGTACTGGGCCGCAGCCCTGCGGAGCGGGGGCGTGGCGCTCGGCCTTCCCGCGCTCGGCCGGGCCATTGTGCGGGGCGGCGCGCGCGGGCCTCGGCCCTGGCCTCTCACAAACTTTTCCCGGCCCGGGCGCTGGCCCCGCGGCGCCTTTTGTTCGGCGGCGCGGGGGCAGGGGACGGCCTCCGCTGCCCCGCTCCCCAGGCCCCAGAATGGGCGCCCCGGAACCCCGCATTGTTCCCAGGCCCCCGGCGGCGTCCGCGCCCGGCCTCCGGATCCCTGCAACTTTGGGGTGGGTCACCCACCTGGCACCGGGGCCCGAGCAGAAAACAGCCCCCACCATCACCCGGGCCAACCTTCCTCTCCCCCCCCCCCCCCGAGGCACAAAACCGAAAGCCGGTCCCTCTTTTTGTCTAGCCGAATCTCTGAACATACAAAGGGTTGTAAAGAAATTTAACCAGGCCTCGTGAACCATTCGGCTGACATTTTCCCGGAGCACTTAAAAAAATGTGTTTGACAGGTCTGGGCTCCCAGCCTAGCAACCCTCCTCCTCTTCTGCCTAAGAGACGTGTCCTTTAAACTTGGGTTTAGTTAGCTGACCAGAAAGGTTGGGATGGGGAGGATGATGCAAGCTTTAAAGGGAGAGGTTTTGAAAGTCAGAACTGTGCAGCTGTGAATTCTTGTTGTAGTTAATGGATCGTGAGCCATGGGATTCAACCGGTTGGATGGGCTTTTCATTAGCTGTTTGTACCACTTAAAGAAGTATGCATGGGTCAGCTGTTGAATTAAGAGGGAGGTATTTCATATTGGAGCGTAAGTAGTTTGAGGTTAACCTTGCAGTCACTGAAGCGAGGCCTTTGAATTTAGACAAACTTTGGGCTTCTAAAAGCCAGAGGTTAGTACATCTTGCTTTTACAGAGAGAAGTAAGGAATTATTTATTCCTCATGTCATTTTGGACCTCACGTTTTCATGTATAAAAGTAACATTAAGTTTTTATTTACCGATTATTGGGATGCTTTTTTTTTTTTAATGATGTTGGGATGGAACTGAGATCCCGGAACCTGTTCTGTTGATGGATACTCAGACCCTTTTTTCTATTTTGGAAGGAATCCTAGATTTATATTAAAAAACAAACAAACAAAAAACACCCTAGTGACTTTTAGATGACCACTCGTGGTGTTTTTAAGAGTGTATATAAACTTAGTATACAGTCTTAAATTATATAACCATATTTATCTCCATGGACTATTTTATGCTAGCTCAGTGTCATAGAAGTACTACACTTTTAGTTGTACAGGTATCAGAATGCCTCATGTCTATGTGGAACAAGGAATTGGAAATGCCGTTTTGAACAAGAAAAAAAAAAGATTATTCCCTTTGATGAAGAATTATGGCTGAGTCTCCCAGTTGTTGGTAACACTTGTGAATACTGCAGTGACATGATTTAAGTGCTCATAAAAATTGTGCTTATGGAATGGCTCAGTAGTTAAGAGAATGTGCTGTTCAGTTCCCAGTACCCATGTCAGAGAGCTCACAGCTCTTGTAACTCCAGCTCCAGGGGGATTGGCCTTGAGCGCATGTGCATACACACACACACACACACACACACACACACACACACACACACACACACTAATTAAAAAAAATCTTTAAAAAAATTGTACTTATTTTAAAAACTGAAAATTGGTTTCTGTAGAGTCCGGGAAGAGCGATAGCAGTGGACACTGTCTCTATTTCTAGCAGAGAGCATTTCCTAATTGCATACATTCATTTATTTCTGTGGTGCCGAGGAGCAAACCCAGGACCTGTACATGCTAGGCAGCCACTATACCACTGAGCCACATCCGTAGTCCTTGTTTGTTTATGTATGTAATTTGAGACAGGGCTTTGTAGCTCTGGCTGTCCTACTGCTCCTGTGTAATCCAGGCTGGCTTTGAACTCAAAGCAATCTTTCTGCCTCAGCTTCCAGAATGCTGGTATGACAGGTGTTCAGCATCATGTCTGGCTTGCCCTTAGGTTTTTGTTTTTTGTTTGTTTGTTTGCTTTTCAGGTGTGTGTGTGTGTGTGTATGTATGTGTGTGCCACCGCTGCCTGGCCTCTCAGTGTTTTGAAACAGGGTCTGTGTAGTTCAGGATGGCCTCACATTTACAATCCTCCTACCTTGGCTTCCTGAGTACTGGGATTATTGTAATTATTGTCAGACATTATTTTTGAGGTGAATACATTTGTGTTATGAAAAGAAATGTCTGTGAGTGAGGATGAAAATGACCAGTGTGTGTGCCTAGAAGCTGCCATGAACTGAGTGAGAGGCTGTCCTTTCTGCATCCCAGCGGAGCACATAGTTTCTTTCTTTTATATTCTAGAGTCCTGGTTTGCTGCATTACTTGGTTGCTTGTGAAGTAACTTTAATGGTTTCCCCCCTTCAAATTAATAGTTTTATAGAGGTTTTCTGGTGTTCATTTGGGTGTGTGGGTTCCATGGCCAGTCGCATCTGGTTCTTTTGGAGTTGCATGAAAGAGGAGTTATGGGCTAAACCATACTTAGCACAGGTTTTCTTGGTGGTGTTTTATGAAGGATTTATGATGCAGGGTTCTTTGGTTAAAAGAGAGATCTGGAGTAAAGTTTACTCATTAAAAATTGCTGCTTAGTTGTTAGCGCCTGGAGATGCAAGGCTCCACTGGGCTTAGCTTGAAAACGAAGTCCTTGTTTCAGCACGCTAGCTTCCGAACTGGACTATGCTATACTTTGGCAAGAAGCAAGGACTTCTTTTGGAGAAGGGACATGACCAGCAAGCCAAGCTGGTCTCATTGACTTGAGTAACCTGTGAAATAAGACTAGTCTCATGTTTTTAAATGGTTATCAATGGGGTTGTAAAATACTATTTCATAACATGAGAATTTCGCATATGAAATTCAAATGTCAGAGTCTTCAAATCAAGTTGTTGAAACAGAGCCACCACATTGGTTCAGCTATGGACTGTGAGTATGTTGGGGGAAAGAAGTAATCCCCACCCAATGGTATTTTCTCTGGCCTTTTAAAAATATATATCTTCAAAAGTCTGTTTTCCCCCCTCAGTTCCCGGCTTTGTTAGCCAACAGTATGGGATTCTCATTCACAGGATGGGAGGATAGACTCACTGGGGGAGAAATAGAGAGTACTAAGAACTAGATGTCACTCATCGTCAGTAAACTCAACGGAGAAAGAAGATAAAAATCTTTGGATGTAGTCTTTTTGGCGCATTCTACCTAGTGCTTAAAGTTTACAGAACTATTATGGAGCTATTGAAACTTGAAAAGCTCCTCAAGGCCCCAATAACTAGATTCTTGGTAATAACAGTCATCCACAGCCTCTCAATTGATGGATTGAAAGGTTGCTATAAAGCTTGTTGGTTCCAAACCATGGCAGTTTCTCTAGGTGAAAAACATCTATTTGTTTTTCACATATAACATTTAATGTCTGGAATTACTTAGAAGTCACTTAAAATTACAAGTTACATATAAGCCTGGTTCTTACTATTATTTTTTACCTTCTTATACAAGCTCAGAACTGCTATGCCAGCCTCTACAATAGAGTCAAGATAGAATTGGAATATATATTTCCAACGGAGGGGGCCAGATACTTGAGTGTCACAGCCAGAGGCAGATGTGCTAAAGGACAGATTGGGTTTCCTGTCCCTTTATTCCTCATTCACCTTGTGGAGGTTGGCAGAAGTCAGGCATGAGTTAACCATGCTTCGTGGTGTCAGCCAGCTAGCCGACAGACTGTGATGGATTGGTGTCTCTGCTCTGCCTTTCAGTCTGGAAGCCTTTGCAGCCGAATACTAAAGACTCCGGAGAAGGTTTCTGTCCTCTTTGCACCCTGTGCAAAAGCGCTGAACAAGTGCTTGCCTCAGTCTCATGGACACTAAGTTCACTTCCTTCCCTGAATATGCCATGGGTCATTATGTCCCTTTTGAAAGTGCCTAGAGGACCTCGTAACCTCTATCAAAGAGTCTGTTGTTTGACCCATCAGAAGTTTTGTTAAAATCTTAGGATTATAAAACAGTAATCAGGAGAGAGTATTTGAAATGAGGACTGCCAGTTATGTATTTATTATGTCAAAGCTAAAGCAACTTGGTCTGATCTGTATAGATGGCTCTCCACTATGAATGTGAGGGCACCTTTCATTGTGAACATTGCAATTGGCCCTGGAATGTAAGGTTGATGCTGCTGGATGCTCTACAGAAAACCTGCAGATAGAAACTGATGCAAGGACATAGCTTTACTTACAAGTTTTGGCCAGTACTGGGGAGAGGGAAATTCTCAGTCAGTCTTGGCCTTGCCAGGTGTTACAATTTATGGAAAAGATGCACCAAAATATGCATGTGTATATTTAATTATGGGCCTAAATGACCAGAATTGGGTCACCTCACCTTGGCTGTATGTTCACAAGTCCTGCAACCCCATCCCCGTGGGTTTCATAATTTGCTGTAATGATTCCCAGATTTAGACATAATGGATTGAATCATTAGCCATAGATGGCCAACCTCAGTCTAGCATTGTTTCTGTTCTTGGGGGATGTAGGATAGGCCCAAAAGTTCCAGCTGTCTAGTCATAACTTTTCCTCCTTCCCATATTAGGAATCATCTTATTTATGAACAAAAGACATTCTTTTTAATTTTTTTTTTTTTGTTTTGTTTTGTTTTTCGAGACAGGGTTTCTCTGTGTAGCTTTGCGCCTTTCCTGGAACTCATTTGGTAGCCCAGGCTGGCCTTGAACTCACAGAGATCCGCCTGGCTCTGCCTCCTGAGTGCTGGGATTAAAGGCGTGCGCCACCACCGCCCGGCTCTTTTTAATTTTTTAAAGACATATTTTATTTTATGTGTATGAGTGTCTTGCCTGCATGCATGTCTGGGTACCATGTGCATGCCTAGTTCCCAAGGAGACCAGAAGAGAGTATTGGATTCAGCTACAGAATGCTGTGAGCTACCTTGTGGGTTCTGGGAATCGAGCTGTGGTTCTCTGGAAGAGCAGTAAGTGCTCTTAACCACTGAGCCATCTCTCCAGTCCCCAAAAGACATTCTTACCATCATGAAGGTTTCCCATCAGTTTCAGGAGCTCTGTACTAGGAATATAGGGGAAAAGACCAAATATTTATTTTTATTATGTCACACTATTTAAGTAAATAAGCTGTGTTTTATAATTTTCAAGTTCTGTTGGTGTGCTCAATTCTGTTGTATTTTACAAGAAAAAAACTGTTCATTGTATAGCATGTGTTTGATTGGTGGAAATTCCAGAAAATAATTTTAGGGAGACTTTTAACTGTGTCTGTCAGCCTTGACAATCAGCTGTAGTTTCATAGAAGAACTACATTTTTTCACTCTACAGGTGACTCGTCAACCTAGAAATGTTCCCGTGCTTTATTTTGTGTGTGTGCGCGAGTGTGTGTGTATGGTGTATGCATTCAGGTGTGCAGGAGCATAGTTGTGGAGGCTAGAGGAGGACATTGGGTATAGTTCTCTATCTGCCTTATTCCCTCGAAACAGACGGGGTCTCTCACTGAACCTCAAGCTAATGGTTTTGACTAGGCTGCCTGGCTTTTTACGTGTGTGCTTGGGATTTCAACTCAGGTTCTTATGTTGGCACAGCAATTGCTCTTACCCACTGAGCCATCTCTCCAGTCCATGAAGAAGACAGTATGACCTCATGTGCCATTATTTTGATTTAGTAATATTGTCAGAAACACCACCATGCTATTGTCACCCACCCAATTTGGCTCTTTATTATTTGTTTAGTTATCACTGTCCTTGCAGTCTTGTGCAAGTAATGACAATATTGCTAGTTACTCTAGTTATACAAAGTTGTTTAATTATTACAACCTACTGCGTTTGGCATCGGTGGGTTGGTTGGATTTCAAAGTTTACTTGATCAATAAGGGGGGTGATAATGAAATGCCTTTTTAGAGATTGTGGTCTCAACATTGAGGAGTTGAGCGCTGTGTAGAGCTGGTGTATAGCCTTTGTACTGTGAAATTTAGTAAGTGTAGTATTTTGTTCTTGCCCAATGCACCTTTGTCTCTGTAGCCTTTGAGGAGCATGCATTCAAAGAACTTTACCTGCTGGAAAGTGCTGGTGAGTCTTTAGACAGCCACCCAGGGCTGTGAGCTCTGTAGAGCTTTCATTTAACCCTGGTCGTTTGGAGAGCAGGGGACCACCAACTGCATGCAGTAACTTCTCACTGATTGTTTCTTGTTGGCTTCTGAGCAAGGTTTGCTTATTGAGAGCTCTGCAGGGTTGGAACCCAGATCATAGTCTCGTTGCTACTTGTTCCTTTTGGTTTGTTCAGATTACGTTTTCCCTTCTGGAATTCAGGTTCCCGAGACCAATGAGTCCTTCCTGTAATCAGTAGCATCTTAGACTACAGTTAAGCCAGATAGTTAGGAAACACTGCTGGCTAAATCCAGTTCTCATATAGGTTCTCAAGAGTGGCAGTTGCTCCCTGGGGACATTCTGTGCACTAGGGTGGTGCTTCTAGCATCTGATGTGTAAAGAGAATCTGTAACAAAGGGTTACCAGGCCCAAGTGTCAGTGCCAGGATTGAGAAATGCTGGCCCATAGGAATACACTGCCCAGACTGGATTATTATTTTCTTCAAACTTGTCTAGACCAGCTTCATTGGAGAATAGCCTTGTTTATTTTCAAGCAATACTGGAGAGATTGAAGCAAGGCCTCTCTCTCTCTCTTTTTTAAGATTTTATTTATTATGCATACAGTGTTCTGCCTGCATACCAGAAGAGGGCACCAGTTCTCATTACAGAGGGTTGTGAGCCACCATGTTGTTGCTGGGAATTGAACTCAGGACCTCTGGAAGAACATCCAGTGCTCTTAACCACTGAGCCATCTCTCCAGCCCTGGAAGGGCTCTTTTTAAATGATGTTCTTGGCATACAGTCACATGAATAGGATCTAGAGCCAGCTAAGGTTTCTGGAACTCTAGACTTCCTATCTGTTCAAAAGATCGGAGGTTTAACCCACATGAAGTGACTCATGCTTGGGAGGCCTAGGTAGGACAGTTGCCTCTAGTCTGAGCTACATAGTGAGCTCCAGACCAGCCTGTACTACAGGGTAAGACCCTGTTCAAAAAACAAAACGAAAGTCATGTGGTGTAAGTGCAGCATAAAGATTTGCCAGGTGCTTGGCACCTGTGGGTGCCCAGTGTCTGTCTTCCATGTTTGCTTGTGTGTGATAATGCAGTTTTGTGGCAGGTAGGTAGATAACTCTTAGCCACTGTTTGCGAAGTTAGGGTTAAGTAAGGTCTTGTAGAAACCCTGGAGTGTGAGCAACTGACAACCCAGTGACAGAATGTCTCTGTGGTTTTCTTTGTTTCCTCTGTGAGTTTATTAAAGATGCCAGATTCTACCTATTTAGACTTCCTGTGAGTCTTAGCAGTAATTGTTTTGAGAGACATTTATCTCTGTCTGCCTAACTTTGAAGTCAGCTGTTGTCCCAGTCTTTATGAATCGTTTGGTCTGTGAGGATAGATGCTAAACATACAATTGTGTATAGTCACTATTCAGCTGGCATACATGTTGCCAAGGAGACACATGGGATGTATGAGAGGATTAGTACAGGGAACTCTAAGCTACTCCAGAAGTTCAGGGAAACCGAGGAAATGCTTAAGCTGGGCTGCACTAACTACAGGGAGCACAGCGGGCAGAAACAAATGTTGTATGGAGTGGCCATGGGAAAGGACCTTTAGAAGAGAGTACAGAACACTAACAGAGTGAGCCCAGCATCATGGTAGTACATGCTGTCAAGTGAGGCTGTAGACAAGAAAGAACAAGAATCTTGTAAGACCTTGGAAACTGTGGTGAGCACTTTGACCATTATTAGTGTTATATATTATTACATTTTACATGCTAAGAAGTTTGCTAGGGGCTGGGCAGTGGTGATACACGGCTTTAATCCCAGCACTGGGGAGGCAGAGCCAGGCGGATCTCTGTGAGTTCAAGACCAGGCAGGTCTACAGAGCAAGAACCAGGACAGGCACCAAAACTACACTGAGAAACCCTGTCTGGAAAAAAACAAAACAAAACAAAAACCCAACAACAACAATAACAAAAAAAGAAGTTTGCTAGGTCGTATGTGTTTCCAAAGTGCTTAATTTCGATAGGATCACACTGCCCACCTTTATGTAGGTGTGTTTGCTGAGAAAGTAGTGTTAAATATATGTGTTTATGTTTGTGAGTGTAAGTGGCACTCAGAATAACCTTGGATGTCATTCCTCAGGTGCTGTCCACTTTGTTCTCTTTGAGATGGTCTATCACTGGCCAGATATACAGGGCAATGCTAACTGAGCAGCATGCCTTAGGACTTTGTCTCCATCTTCCCAGCACTGGATTATAAATTTAACACCACGTGCCTGGCTTCTTCATTTATATGGCTTCTGGGCGTTGAACTCAGGTCCTCATGTTCGCAAGGCAAGCTCCTTACTAACTGAGGTATCTCCACAGTCCCCATAAAAAATTTAAAATGTATAATTTAACAGTTTCTAGTATTTTCAGAGTTGTACAACCATCACTAATACCTAATTTTGAAAATTTTTGCTACCTCCAAAAGAAACCTTATGCCCATAAATAAGCCAGTTCCTAAGGTCTCTTTGCCCAAGGCTTGGGCCACAGAATCTGTTTTTTTGTCTCTGGATTTCTGTATCATGGCAGAACTATCAGTATGTGACCTCTTGTGACTGGTTTATTTTCCTTAGTGTGTTGTCAAGGCTCATCCTCAGGAGCACGAGCCTGCACATTATTCTTTCTGTGGTTAGATACTATTCCCTTGTGTGGTGCATCCACTGCACTTTTACCCATCAGTTGATGGACAGTTGAGTTGTTTCTGCTCTATGGTAATGATGATCAGTGCTGTTTGGACTGGAGGTTTGTATCACATAACTTGCCAGGAGGGACATGGAAACCTTCACAGAGAAGAGCTTTACTCCTTTTTATTCTGCAGCATATTTCATTTACTAAGAACCTTCTGTCACTTTCTGTTGCTGTGAAGAAGGCTCCACCACCAAGGCGACTCTTAGGAAAGAAAATATTCAGTTGAGGACTTGCTTCCAGCTTCAGAGGTTTTTGGGTTCTGGGTATTGAACTCAGGTCCTCATGTTCACAAGGCAAGCATCTAATCAACTGAGGTATCTCCACAGTCCCCACAGAAAATTTAAAATGTATAATTTAACAGTTTCTAGTATTTTCCATGTAATCCATTATTATTGTGGCAGGCAGGTGCTTGAGCAGTAACTGAGAACTACATCTTGATCTGTAGGCCGAGAGAGGGACTCTGGACTTGGCATGGGCTTTTAAAACCTCAGAGCCCACCTGTAGTGACACACTTCCTCCAGCAAGGCCACATCTCCTAATCCTTCTAATCCTTTAAAATAGTACTGCTCTCTGGTGACTAAGCATTCAAGTATATGAGCCTATGGGGGCCATTCTTGTTCAAAACACCATAAATTCTTTTGTAAGAAAACTTCTGTGGCAGTAAAGGTTCAACCACATGTGTTAGTATTTATGAATGGAGAAACATGCTATTAAAATTTAAGATTTTTTTCATGGTGCTTGAAAGCAATAATAGCAGTTAATGATGCCATTTCTTGCTTACTTCCATGGTTATTCTTGTTCATTTACAAATGGATGCCAAGCAGTTCTTAGCTCCTGGTTTTCAGTTGGATGACTTCTTGCCCACATTGAGTGCTCCTGATTGCCTGTTAGCAAGGTGCTGGGTTTCAACTTGATTAGTCATTTCAGAGTAAAAAATAAAGTCAGAGTAACTCAGAGTTTAGGGTTCAGAATGTGCACAAGGTCATGAGTATAATAAAAATGGTTTATGAGCTGTACTGGGGCACAGCTTCAGGCTCAGTAAGTTTTAAGGATTAGTAAATGATTAAGCAAGAACATTTCCAGTCCAAGGAGAGAAGTGTAGGCTGTGAATTTAAGCCATTTTATAGCTTGTCACTATAGGGCAGAGACAACAAGGAGTTTTAGGTAAAGTCCAGGCAGTTTTGGTAACAGTGTTTAAATAGCAAGTTAATACTCTTGACAGAGTAGTCAAGAATGAGAAAGTTGGGAGTGTATAGAGTGTATAAAGGATGAATCAGTGACATTTACTGTGACCTTTTGAATGTTTTTACTGGCTTACATTTGGTTTCTTTTAATGTTAGTGTCAGGAAGACTGATTGTACTCAGCATTTAGTAAGTGTAGGATGACTGTAAAATTGCTCCATTAATTGTGCAGGAAGTTATGGGATACTTAGTGCTGGTAAGTGGTCAGATTTGTCAAGGTTAAGCAAGTCACTTTTGGCTAGTAGAATCCTTATTTGGAAGAATTAGTAGTTTCCTAATAAATAATGCACTAAAAGTAGCCGTCTCTGCAGTCTTCCCACTGGGATAAGGACTTGTGGGTATCTGTATTAGAAGACTCACTGTTGCTGCTTTCACAGGTGTCTCCTGTGTGCTTTGTGCTGTACTGACTTGCCTCCAGTGTTTTTATTTAATCCTCATAGTACCTACCAAGGTGGACACTGGTGGCATCACACTTGTCTCCTAAGGAAAGAGTGAGTCACTTGTCTGAGCTCACAAAGGAGTTACAGAGCTAGGACTGCTTGTGGGTCTGACACTGAAGGCCGGGCAACCTACTTTATCACCTTTCTGCTGCACCAACTCTAGGGAGATGGGAAATGTTTGTTTTGGAAGGCTAGCTAAATAAGCAAAAATATTTTTCTTTTATGCATATGGGTGTTTTGCCTGCACGTATATACGTGCACCACATGCATGCTGTGCCTGAGGAGGCCAGAAGAAGGCATTTGAGTCCCTAAAACTAGAGTTGCAGATGGTTGTGAGTTGCCATGTGGGTGTTGGAAAACTGAATCTGGGTCCTTTGCAAGGTCAGCCAGTGCTTTTAACCACTGAGCTTTGTATCTAGCCCTTGAAGGTTAACTTTATCTGTGGTTGTAGAATCTTGTTTTCAAAATGATTTTCTGGCTGGACCCTGTTCCTAGAGATCTTTTCTTAGTGTGCATCACTTGGTCTCCTTGTCTGCAGAGTGAGCTCAAGGAACTTCTTCAGCTTTCTTGAGCTCTTAAGGGTTGCTGGCAGACACACTGCTAAAGCACACCCCAAGATATCCAAAGGTCTCTTTTCCTAATTCTCTGAAAAAGACAGGCAACCTGATCCGTTTTCCAGAGTACTGATTTTTGCTTACTTTGCTGCTAATTTGGTTGGCAGATTTGAGGTACATCTCTGGATTATATGATGTTTCACTTAAACACAATGATGCTAGCCTTTATCCTTGTGATGCTGAGTCAGTCCCAGCCAAGAAGGGTCTTCTGACTTAAGTGTGTTGTGACTGAAGCCCTGGGTCAGGGTTTCTAAGACCTGGGCTGATGATCTGGTTCTGCCGCCTCCTGTGCTCCATGACCTGAAAACTCCTCTCCCCTTCCTCTCCACCTCGCGGGCTGGGTGATGAGAATGGAGTGAGAGGTCAGACCTGAAGGATTCTGTACTTTGTGGGGCGTGTGGGCAGAGAAGATGATTGATGATTGCCCTCAGAGCTGTGAGATTATATTTGAAGATCTTAGATTAGATTTTAGGCTTCTGATTTTTGTTGTTAGATTTCTTAGGTGTTACATCAACTATGTTTAATCTTCCTTTTTTTCTTCCCCTAGTGGTATGTGTGCAACAGAGAGAAGTTATGTGAATCACTTCAGTCTGTCTTTGTTCAGAGTTATCTTGATCAAGGAACACAGATCTTCTTAAACAACAGCATTGAGAAATCTGGCTGGCTATTTATCCAACTCTATCATTCTTTTGTATCATCTGTTTTTAGCCTGTTTATGTCTAGAACATCTATCAACGGGTAAGTGAATATTAGAATCCCCACCCCTGTTATTCTTTGGCTTAAAAAAGGAAAGGGGGAAGTTACCTTGTTCTAGATACTACCTTAGCCACAACATTCCTGCGTGTTAAAATCCTTGACAGAAGGCTCGCTAATGGGGCCTTGTGTATCTAGATTTTTAAAATTCATTATAACTGTGCAACTAGCTTTATTAGCTTGTATTTCTGTGGTGGGAGACTTCATTCAATGTATTTCCTGCTCTCATGTACATAGGAACCACCAGGAGATGGTGTTAAAAGGTAGGTTATCAGTTGGTTGGTCCCAAGAGTCTGTGTTTTGAGACAAGTGTTTCTCTGTGTAACAGCCCTAGTTGTCCTGGAACTCGATTTGTAGACCAGACTGGCATCCAACTCATAGAGATTCGCCTGCCTCTGACCCCACCCCACCCCCCCACCCCCAAGTGCTGGGATTAAAGGCCATGTGTCACCACACCTGGCTGAGGATCTGCATTTTTAACAAACTTCTGGTGTCAGGCTGCTAACTGTGGGATTTGGAGTAGCAAAGACTTTGAGACCAAGCCCTCAAGTGGAGGAGGCTCTTAGGCTGAAGAGGAAGGTCTCTGCCTTAAGCCCACATTCCACAGGCAAGTCTTTGGAAGGGATCTGATTATTCAACCCAACAGTAGGCAGCAGTGTGTTTGAAGGATCTGGCATTTATCCTTAAGTAAAGTCTAGGCTCACCAGGAAGTTTGGTTCCTTCATATATAGCTACAGAAAAGACTTCATAAATATCATTTATCACTTCTTAGTTAAATTTTAAACATACCCAAGGCCCAACAATGGAGAAAGGCAAATTCTGGAAGTCAGTCATGGTGCCTAACAGGCCTCACTGTGCCCGTTTTTTTCTTTTCCCATGAGGTTTGGATCAAGTTTCTGCTGAACGTCTGGATCCTCAGTCTGTCCTTAGGTTCTCAGATGTGTTTTCAGGCACCACAAGCCACCTTCCAGGCTCTGACTTTTTTTTCTCTCTTGTTGAGGTGAGCTTGGTGTCTGTTTGCTGAAGCAAACACTTGTGATTTTGTACTGGGAGTGGAGTTTATCCAACCTGGTCTGATGTTCCTAAAATTGGTTAAACCGATTTTTCTGCTCTATGCCATTCATTCTTCCTTTGGAAATCATGTGTGTCACCATTGCAGAGATTTTATTTTTAAATTTTTTATATTTCAAGACAGGGTTTCTCTGTAGCTCTGGCTGTCCTGGAACTCACTCTGTAGACCAGGCTGGCCTCGAATTTAGAGATCTGCCTGCCTCTGCCTCCCAAGTGCTGGGATTAAAGGTGTGTGCCACTGCACAGAGATTCTTTATGGGGGTTCTCTATATCTTTGAAAGTGATAAAAGATGGGAGTCTTTTCTTTAAAAAGTGCTTACAGGGGGCTGGAGAGATGGTTCAGAGGTTAAGAGCATTGGCTGCTCTTCCAGAGGTCCTGAGTTCAATTCCCAGTAGCCACATGTGGCTCACAACCATCTGTAATGATATCTGGTGCCCTCTTCTGGTGTGCAGGCAAAATATGCAGACAGAACACTGTATACATAATAAATAAATAAATAGATTTAAAAAAAAAGTGCTTACAGGGGCTGGAGAGATGGCTCAGTATTTAAGAGCTCTTCCAGAGGATCTGGGTTCAATTCCAAGCACCTACAGGGCAGCTATCTGTCTATAGCTCCAGTTCCAGAGGATCTGATACCCTCACACAGACATACACGCAGGTAAAACACCAACACACATAAAATAAATAAATAAACAAACAAGTAAATAAATAAATAAACAATTTTTGAAAAAGTGCTTGCATCAGCTCTTTATTTCTGGAAGTTTCAAACTAAATTACTTCCTTTTCCCTCTACCTGTGGGAACTTGTGGGGCGTTTACCCACCACCCCCACAGCTTCCCAGAGTTTTCTTGAGTGCGATCAGCAGGAAATATTAGATAGAAGGATTTATAGCGGAGAATCTTACGGAGATAAACAGATAGAAAATAAAGGATAGCCTCGAGAGGGCCTGGAACCTATTCCAACGGGCCCGGACTGTCTCTGGCCCAGGGTTTTTATAGAGACGCCAAGGGGTGGAGCAAAAGACCTCCTCCCCCAGCACAGCCAAGTGCAGACTATCTCAGACACCTGCACTCAGGCCCGTGGTCCTGATCATCCTCTATTTGGACCTGCTGGGTAAAGCCATGAGGAACCCGAGAACGGGCTCCCACAGGAACTCACTTGAAATTCCTTACTGTAGAATTTGGTAGTTTGATCAAAAAGGCAATATAATTAGTAAATACTATTGCCTTCCTTTATCTGTAACTCTTCTGCCTCTACCCTTTTCTTTTTATGAAGCCTTTATAGGTTGCCCAGATTGGCCTCAAACTCCTGTGCTCCTGAGCTCAGTGATATGTCCCTTTTGCATATTGTACTGTCTGCCTTGCTCATCTGCAGTTATTATTATATTTTTTATTGCGGGTATATTGTGTGTATGCATGTGAATGTGCATGTGCCAGGGCATACCAACTTGAAGGTAGTGGACAAATTGTGGGAATTGATTCTCTCCCACCGTGTGTGGGTTGAGTTTTCCTGTCCTGGCAGTGCTCCCAAATAACCACACAGGAACTTAATATTAATTGTAAATGTTTGGCTGATAGCTCAGGCTTATTACTAACTAACTTTTACAACTTAAATTAACCCATTTCTATTAATCTATGTATTGTTACATGGCTCGTGGCCTTACCTGTTCTCCAGCATGTCTTGCCTCCTCTGAGTTTCCTGGTGACCCCACTGACTCTACCCTTCCTCATCCTATCATACTCAGTTTGGCTTTCTCTCCTAACTTTATCCTGTTCAGCCATTGGCCAGTCAGGTTGTTTATTAAACCAATCATAGTGACATATATTCACACAGTGTACAGAAGGATTCTTCTATAGCACGTGTGGGCCTGGGGGTTAAACTTAGGTAGTCAGGTTTGACACCTTTACCTACTGATCCATCTTACTGTGCTCCCCTCCCTGCCTTCCCCATTAAACTTAGTGCCTCTGCCTTTCTTCCCTTTTGCCCTGTCTCCTCTTCTCCACTCAGAACTCAAGTTTGAACCCACTGGTGTTTTTCACCATGTAGTGGTACTCTCTACAATAGAAATAACTACATAGTTAGGGTGAAACCTTCTTGAACCAAGATTTATCAAACTTCTTCATGGTAGAAAGAAGGCCAAGTAAAGAGAGAGTTGTTTTCTGTTGTTTGGTTTTGTTTTTGAATAGAGTTCTGCTAAGTGTCTCTGCCTGGTCTTGAACTTGTCGTGGCAACCTTCTTGCCTCTAACTCCTGATTGCTGGGATAACAGATATGTGCCACTACACCCAGTATAAAAGAATATCTTTTCTTTTTTTAAAAATTGGTGGTACTGGGGATTTTACTGCCTCATACAATTGAGACAAGGATTCTTTATTTACCACTAAGCTATATCCCTTGAGAGATTGATAGCTCTTCTCAGTCTTTCTTTCTTTCTTTCTTTCTTTCTTTCTTTCTTTCTTTCTTTCTTTCTTTCTTTCTTTCTTTCTTTCTTTCTTTCTTTCTTTCTTTCTTTCCTTCCTTCCTTCCTTCCTTCCTTCCTTCCTTCCTTCCTTCCTTCCTTCCTTCCTTCCTTCCTTCCTTCCTTCTTTCTTCACTCACTCACTCACTCACTCACTCACTCACTCACTCACTCATTAATTAATAGTTAATTTTGAATTTTCAAGACAGGGTTTCTTTGTATAGCTCTAGCTGTCCTGGAACTTACTCTGTAGACCAGGCTGGCCTTGAACTCACAGAGATCTGCCTGCCTTTGCCTCCTAAGTGCTGGGATCAAAGGTGTATATCCGCACCACTGCCCAGCTTCTTTTCAGTTTATAAGGAAGAGACACACCTCCTCTGTAGACTTGGGTCTAGAGAGACTTGGCTAGAGAACCTAGGATGATTATGAAGGACTAGAAATAGAAACAGTGGCCAGCATTCTTTCTCCACAGTGTTTCCCAGAAGACTTGACATCATACTAGGCCAGTGTCTCCATATGTACTTGGATGATTCTGTTGTGCTGGCTAAACATTGTAGGAAGTTTAGCTTTTCAGGGCAGCATTGGATGACTTTTTTTGTTTGTTTGTTTTTCGAGACAGGGTTTTTCTGTGTAGCTTTGGCACCTTTCCTGGAACTCACTCTGTAGCCCAGGCTGGCCTCGAACTCACTGAGATCCACCTGCCTCTGCTTCTGCCTCCCGAGTGCTGGGATTAAAGGCGTGCACCACCACCTCCTGGCTGGTTGATTCTTTTTGACACTGTCTTTTTTTCTGGAGCCCCCATTGCTCATGTTCTTTGCAGATAGGATAGTATTTCCCTCATTTCTTTTTGGTGTCTTTAAATGTAGACTTTAGTGTGTTAATTTTGTGAGCTCTGACCTCAGATGACCCCTAGCCCTATAATTTTATAATATCATGCCAGGCTTCTTCACATCCCAGGGAGATGGCTTGGGAAACATGTTTTATAGCTGGGAAGATTTTAGGCAAAGTATTTTGTGACTTATTTTGGTTCTGTGGCAAGAAGTGTCAGCATCAGGCTTCCTAGAGCCCTTCTGCTTGACTGGATCCTGTGTGGATTTTGTACAGCCATTTCAGCAAGTTCAGTCCCTTTCTCACAAGTGCTTGTTTTTCTTCTAGCAGTGGAAACAGTGGGGATTAGTTATGTCTCTTATGAGAACGGCTTTCTTTGTAAAAAGTTCTCCCAACATGCTTAGCGGTCCCTGGGGTCTTCTTGGCTCCTACTCCTCAGTCTTTCTGCGTTTGTGTGAGGCACAAGATTTACTGTAAATATATTATTAAATTTTGTTAAACTCTCTTATGGTCTTCATGGCAAAAGAAGAGAAGGAACTTATCGCATCAACTCCATGCTTTTTACTACTGGTTTTGATGCTGGTCTTACTACAAGCACCGTGTTGCCTGCATTTTCACAGTCATTGAACAGTCAGCCTATTCTACATTCTGAGTATTTCCAGAAAGGGACAGAATGGTGCAGCTTTCTCTGCTTCTGGTAGCAGTGGTTTTCCAGGATCTGAGGAGGAGCTGCATCAAGTTGCTTCAGGTTGGAGAGAACATCTTCAGAGTGGGCAGCTGGTAGCTGCAGTTCTTGGCCTGCTGCAGTGAGAATAGCTCCTTAGATTTTGTGCTGTCTGAGTTTCACCTCACTTGAAGAAAAGGTTGTTTTGTTTATAGGAAGTTGGAGAATTCCTGCCCCAGACAAACCAGGGTTTAGGAGCAAGAAGGGAGCACACCTTTGAGGCTTGCTTGAGCTGCACCTGCTTTTCTGAGGGCCCCTTCGGTCTCCATTTCACCTCTGTCAGTCTCTTTTTATTTTATCTTTCCAGTCAGTACTATCAGTCTGAAGGTTTTTGTAGGACCTTTAATAAATTATAGGTCTCAGCTAACTGTAAAACAACCTATCTGAATATGGACCCACTTCCTTAATGCCAGTTGGCTGATCTTGCAAGGGTTGTTCTTTTCACCTTTTAAAATGTTTTAAATTTATTTTCAGTGTATCTTAAAACTCTTTTATACAAAGCTGTTTCTTTTCCTATCATCCATTGTTGAGTCTGTCTTCCTAAAAGGCGTGTTTGACTCCTCTGCCTAGTACTCCGGTCTGACTCTGCTAGCCTGGCATCTCTGCCATTCCCTCCACCTTTTCTTCTATTTTGACTTCGGTTCTCACTTGCATTGTTTAATTTCTTCTTTGCTTCTCCTTCCCTTCCCTCTTACCATCCCCATGCATTTTGGAGTATCATTTGCAATTACAAAAGAATCATGATATCTTTACATGATATATTAGTGAATTTGCCTTTTAGCCATAAAAGATAAGCTGTATTTTAAACATATACTTCATAAAGTCAGAATTTTTGGTGCTGCTTGCTCTGTGTGTAGGTAGAAATATTAATATGTGTATACTTTAACTCTTATCCTTTGTCCCCAGGTTGCTAGGAAGAGGCTCCATGTTTGTGTTTTCACCAGATCAATTTCAGAGGCTGCTTAAAATTAATCCGGACTGGAAAACTCATAGACTTCTTGACTTAGGTGCTGGAGATGGAGAAGTCACAAAAATCATGAGCCCTCATTTTGAAGAAATTTATGCCACTGAGCTTTCTGAAACGATGATCTGGCAGCTGCAGAAGAAGAAATACAGGTACCAGTTGTAGAGGTGTGCTGGGGGTACTGGGTCTCTCTTGGTTTTAGATGGATTTCTTTAAAGTATGTGTATGTATGTTTACAGTTCTGTGTGTGTGTGGCACTGGGGATTGAATGTGGGGTCTTGTGCTTGCTAGGCCAGCACTCTACCTTTGCACATATCCCAGTGATAAGAATCAGGAACAGTTTTCCATGGTTAAGAATTAAACACAAATCAGTGAGAAACCAGAGAAAAGGAATTTTCCATGGCAGCCTTTTTCTGAAGCAGAGGACTTGGCATCACAAGGAAAATAACATGAGTGAGAGCTTGGAACAGGTGGTCAGATGTGAGGGCCTGTCCTCTAGGTAGGATCTGGCATGTCCAGATGTTATGTATGCTTTAAAAAAAAATTGGTAAAATATATATACTATAGGATATACCATTTTAATCATTTTTAAGTTTATAATTAGGTCAGTGGTAGTGGTTCATTTGTATCATCCATCCTCACAACTTTTCCAGCTCCCCTAATGACACTTTCAAATAGTCATTTCTGATTCTTCCTTCTTTCCAGCCCATAATCACCTTTCTCCTTTGTATGAATTTGACTACTCTGTGTGCCTTATTTTAGGAATCAGAGGAAGACTCATGAAAGCCCTTTGACTGGCTTGTTTCATTTAGCATACTGTTTTGGTGGTTCATCTATGTTGTAGCTTGTACTTCAGTTTTCTTAGGGCTGAATAACACTATTGTACAGTTACTCCACACTGTCTATTTTACAGACGTTTGGGTTGCTTCTAACATTTGTCTTGTTACTTTTTGTTGCTGTGCTAAGATACAGTGACCAAGGCAACTTACACAAGAAAGAGTTTATTGGGCTAACAGGTTCGTAGGGTGAGTCTGGCCATTATGGTGGGCATGACAACACTGGAGCAGTAGCTGAGAGCTTACCTGTTGAGACAACAGCTATGGCGCAGAGAGAGATAACTGGGACTAGCGTGAGCTTTTGAGAAACCTCAAATTCCACCCTCAGTGACACCACCCTAAACAAGACCATACCTAGCTCTTCCTGAACAGTTTACCAGCTGGGGACCAAGTATCCAAATCTATGAGCCTATTGAGGCCGTTCTCATTCAAGCCTCCAGCCATTGTGAGTAATGCATGAGTGAGTAATATAAATGCCTGTTTAAGCCCCTGCTCTCATTTTTAGGTATATGCCTAAAAGTGGACTTGCTAGATCATATGTTAAGTCTATGTTTTTTTAATTTTTTTTAAAAAATGTATTTTATGTATATAAAGTTTTGACTACATGTATGTCTGTGTACCATGTGCATGCCTGGTACCCACAGAGGCCAGAAGAGGGTGTTGGGATTCCCTAGAACTGGAGTTACAGAGGATTGTGAGCCATCCTGTGGGTACTTGGAATCAAACCTAGGTACTCCACAAAAGCACCAAGTGCTCCAGACTGCTAATGATGCTGGAGCCATCTCTCCAGCCCCCTAAGTCTATGTGTAAAGTTTTGAGCATTCATTGTACCTTCTCCATAGCACCTACACCAGTTACATCCCCACTAACCAATTTCTTTACATCCCTGACAGTAGTTGGACCTCAACCCCTACCCAAACAGCTGTCAGTAATGATGGCTGTAAAGTGTCAAGTGCAGTTTGCAGACTGCCTGGTGCTTGAGAGACTTAGGAAGCGTATTTATTAGGTATGGAGTCTGTGGGTTCAGAGACTTCTCTGTATTGGCTGCTTACACAGTGTAGTGGTGGCACCTGCCTCTGGGATATTTGGAAGCCTTGGACAGAAATTACGTCCTCACTCACTTTCCTGTCACGATTTTACTTAGACTAACCCTAGTTATAGCATCTTTGCAGCTTTGGTGGAGCAGGACCAGATTGAACATTTGGAAAACATGGAAAATTTTAGACTAGAAAAGGGGCAAACCAAGGGTGGTGGTGGAAGGAAAAATTGTACAGATTTCATGAGACTTTAAATGGAAGGAAGAGGCAAGTGTAGTTTGTGCTGTGGTCAGGCACAGCTGGGTCCTAGAAGTTGAGTCATGGATAGGAACTCAACCCTTCTCACAGCAGTGTTAAATAACTGGATGTTGTATTTGAAGGATCTCCCATAGACGTGAGTTTGAATGACTATGTAGCCTTCCTTGGTTTCATCCTCAAGTTTGTGCCCTGGTGGACCTACTTGGTAATAATTAAAATGCATTACCCCTCTTATTAGAAGTTCATATCAAAACTTGGAGTACTTTGGCTTTTATTATAGTGATAGCTTAAGTCATGTTGGATTTCTAATCTGTCCCCATATCTCCTACTTAATTAAAACAAAACAGGGCTAGTGAGTTGGCTCAGTGAGTGGTGAGCTTGCTACCAAATATTAAGCCTGAATTTGATCCCTGATGTCCACATGGTGTGGGAGAGAGAACCGATTCTACAAGTTGTCTTCTGATTCCCACACATGTGCAGTGGTACAAACATAGACATAAATGTAATAAAAACAAACAAAACAATGCTTCGTCTTGGAGAGAGATTAGTAGCTTAAATTTACTTTTCTTAATGAAAAGATACTGGAGAATGGAATGTACAGATGGTCATTCATGCTTAGCTGGGTAGACTGGCAGGGCTTTTTCAAGGAGTAATTGCCAGGTTTTCCCTCACCTTACATGGATTACAGGGCTGGGATTCTTCACCCGAGTAACATGCTAGGAGGGGCTCTAATTTGTAATTTCTGTGCTACATTGTGAACTTGGACAATACACTTCTTTCATTTTGTCATAAAAGGAAACTCCAACAACTCATTAGGATTCCTGGGCAGTCTGAGTACAGCTACTAATGTATCTTAAAGAACGGAACTGAGTTTACAAATAGAACTTTAGAAAATGAAGTAAGGATGAGATTGATCTGCTGTCAGCACAAGTTCAACCGCCCCAACATAAAACTTAAGTTTTGGTTCAGAGAGTGTATTTCTATTTTCTAAAATTCCTAACCTAGAAACTGCTGTCCTGCAGCTGATTTTGAGGTGGATTGAATAAGACCTTTTCTTTCCTTTCCTTTTTCCTTTCCTTTTCTTCCTTCCTTTCTTTCTTTTTGGTTTTTTGAGACAGGGTTTCTCTGTGTAGCTTTAGCACCTTTTCTGGAACTCACTCTGTAGCCCAGACTGGCCTTGAACTCACAGAGATCCATCTGTCTCTGCCTCCCGAGTGCTGGGATTAAAGGTGTGCGCCACCACTGCCCAGCGTGAGATGTTTTCTTGGTGAAACATGCTGCTTCATGTCTGGCTTTTCTTTCATTGTAGATCTAAGATTATAGTTTTATTTAATCAAATGAGTAATTTGTGATTTTTAAATTATTTGGCTAAGGCTTTTACAAGTATTTCTTTCATATTTTCTACATTGTTTTATGGTGGAACTGATGACATTTTGTCCTGAAGGCAGAGCCTGCACAATAGTGTTTTGAAACTCCTTCTTGATGAACTCAGTCCACTTCTGAAACCATTACGTAGTAGTCTCAAGATGACAAAATGCTTCTGAAGCTCTAGTGCTGTATATGTTGTAGGAGATACTTAGTGCAGATAGACACCTGTACAGTAGAGGAGCTGGTTACTGACTTGTTTTGTGGCTTATACCTGTAATCTCGAAGTGCTAGGAGACAGAAGCAGGAGGTTGAGGCCATCCAGGGCTACATAGTAATACACCATCTCAAAAAACAGATAGATAGATAGATAGATAGATAGATAGATAGATTAATAGATTGAAAGAAAGCTACACCATCTCAAAAAACAGATAGATGAGAGATAGATAGATAGATAGATAGATAGATAGATAGATAGAGACAGACAGACAGACAGACAGATTGAAAGAAAGCTATAAGATAAAATATCATGAACTAGGGATCTAGCTCAGTTGGGAAATTATTTAGCATGCAAACATGAGACTTAAATGCACTGCCCCAGTACCTATGTGAAAAGCTGAGTGTAGTGGCATGAATTTATAATCCTAGCATTGAGAAGATGGATACAGGAGAACCCCAGGCTCAGTGCCGTGCATAGCCTAATTATTGATTGCCAGGCCAATGGAAGACTCTGTCTTAAAAAAATTCAAAATGGATAGTATCTGAGGAATGACATCCAAGATTGACTTCTGGCCTCCACAGTTGCTGTTTTTTCTTATCTATTTTTTGTATAATTGTAAATATAAATTATAGGTACATATTTTGAATCCACATTGATTTAGAAGACAAAGTTAAAACCTTTATTGGCATCTCAGTTTTTTGTTTTGTCTTTTTCAAGACAAGAGTCTCACTATGTAGACCAGGCTGGCTTTGAACTCACAGATCCACCTACTTCTGCCTCCCAAGTATTGGGATTAAAGGTGTGCGCCATCATTCTCTGCTTATCATAGTCATTTTTAAAGCTGTCTCTAAATGGGAGAAATATTAACCAAATTCGTTTTGATTTTTCCAGAGTGCTTGGTATAAATGAATGGCAGAATACAGGGTTCCAGTATGATGTCATCAGCTGCTTAAATCTGCTGGATCGTTGTGATCAGCCCCTGACATTGTTAAAAGATATCAGAAGTGTTTTGGAGCCCACCCAAGGCAGGGTCATTCTTGCTTTGGTTTTGCCCTTTCATCCCTATGTGGAAAACGGTAAGTGTGGACAGGCCAACTCTTCTCAGAATGGTTATCTATTGGTAGTGTTGGTTTTGTGCGATGATCAACTAAACGTTGTCTAGTGTTTCTTAGTTGCCTAGAATTTAAAATAATACAATTAGCCATGTATAAAATCACCTTGGTTAATGCTTATCTTAACACAGATTGTATAGCCCTCTAGTACTCCCCTTGCACTATAATAATTGATACTCAGCTGGGTCAGTGCATCTGTGTCTGTACTCTGTGTCTTTAAACGGTGCTTGAGCCATTTGTCCAGTAGCTTATAAGCCAAGTCAAGCAGTGAATTGCATTTTTTAATCTGCTAGTAGATACTTGCTAAATGTGATGGCTGTTTTGTTTTACATTTTATAATTCTTGTCCCAGACTAAAAATGATGAGTGTTCTCTTTTGAAGATATTCTTGTTCCAATATGTATCATATCTTTGAGTAACAGGATTTTTTTTTAAAAAAAATTAATTTTATCACCATTTTTAGATTTGTCTCTGTGTGTTTGTGCATGTGAGTACAGCATCTGCAGAGGCTAGAAGATGGCATCAGATCCCTAGGGCCTGGAGCTGCCCTGCTTGGCTGGGAAGTTGGGTCCTTTGGGAGACCAGTGCATGTTCTTCACTTGAAGCCATTTCTCTCTCCAACCCTTGTCATGTGATTTTGTAAATTAACGCTGCTGGTCTTCATTGATATTGATTGAAGAGGATGCTAGAAGAGATGGGCTGTTTGCTGGCACTTAGATTTACTATGGCTTCTGACACTGTAACTTAATGTCACAGTAATTCATACTTCAGCTGCTGTGATTTGCACTTAAGGTTGTCTTGAAAATTACGGTTTTAATCCTCTCTTCTCCATTTTGATAAATTAATGTACTAATATAAAATTACTTATTGTACATGTTAATATTTTAAAAATCTTTAGTCTTTTATTTCTTTTTTTCCCCCTGAGACAGGGTCTCATATAGCCCAAGCTAGCCTTAATCTTACTATATAGCCAAAGATGACCTTGACTTTTTGATCCTCCTGCCTCTCCAGTGCTAGGATTTATGTGGTGCTAGAGATTAAACTTTTTAATCTTTTTTTAAAACCCTTTAATTAAGGTGCTTGCACATTCCATTCTTCTCTTCTTGTCCTTATTTTTCACCCATGGTTATAGTCTTTCCTTCCCTCCTTTTGTAACCCCCTCATTGTTTCTTGTTTGCTTGCTTCTTTTGGGGACAGGTTCCCAAAATTCAGCAGGTTTGAAACTCATCCTCCTGTTTCAGATTCCCACATGCTGGGATTGCAGGGAGGTCACTATAATAGGGTTCTCCCATTGTACTTAATGCTTGTCTTTAAGTTTACCCCAAATTGTTGCTTTGGGAAATAGGAAATTCTCTCCCCCCCACTCCCTCCCTCCCTCCTTCCGCGCGCGCGCGCGCGCGCGCGCGCGCGCACAGGCAGGCAAAGGACATTGACAACAGTTGTCTGTCTGTTGCTCTTCATCTTTAGTTTTTGAGATGGGGTCTCACTGAACCTGGAACTTGCTGCTTCATAGCTGGACTGGTTGGCCAGCAAGCCCCAGATAGCTGCCTGTCACTGCCCCCCCCCCCACCACACCATTACAGTTCCATGCTGCCACACCCGTCTCTTGTGTGGGTGCTAGAGATCTGAACTCAGGTCTCATGTTTGCATAGAAGCATGTTAACCACTAAGTCATCTCTGCATCACTGAGCCTTCTTCCTAGATTTGGTTTTGAGGCTGAATCTCATGTAACCTTAACTAGCTGTGTAACTGGGGATAACTTCGACTCCTAATCCTTCTCCTGCTTCTTTCTGCCTCTAAGAAGTGGGTTACAGGTGCTTGCCTCCATATTGGGCTTGAAGATAGAAACTCTGGAGACATAGGAGGGCAGGAAGAAGATGGATGGAATAGCTGTCCTCTCCCCAATCTTCCTTCTTTGTACATTACGTTCCTGTTGTTGAATGGCTTTTCAGCCTGCTGCAAGTGTGCGTGCCATATCTATGTACACGTCATGTGTATGTTACACAGTGAAAAGACGAGCAAGTGTCCTCCCATCTGACCCCGCTGCAGTGCCGTTCGCTCGCTCTCTGTGATGAAGCCTTGGCTCCATTTCTGCACTGCACTCGCTAGTCACTGAGTTGTGAGGCTCTGGCTTCCTGTGTCCTGATGGGCAACCACATGATAGAATTTAATGCTGCTTCCTGGCATAGCAGGAGGTGGAAAAGCAGGAGGAAGAGACATCAGTCTAACCACAAATTTCATTTCCTCGTGTTTCTGACAAGAAACATTGAAAGGAAGTCAGGCTAAACTAGAGCGCAGTCTTCACTTAGGACTGAGAACAAGCTCCTTGATTGTGGGTGTCCAGAGCTGCCTGTGGACTCTGTGGAGTCTGGCCTGTGACACATTACAAATCTGAGACAAAGCCTTGTTGCTAGGGGTGACCTTTATTGACCTGTAACTTCTGCAGATTGTCCGGGCACTCTGTTATTGCTGTTGCTTCCTTTCTCCAAGTCTCTAATTAGACCCTGATGATTTCCATGGGAAACTGTGAGACTGGAGACTTGAAGGCGCGGTGGGTTTGTTGTGAGGGTGCCTGAGTGTGCTTAGCCTGCTTTGCTTAATTAATTAACAAAAAGCAATTATAGGTGAAATGATTACTCTTGGTTTTTTGGTGTGTGTGTGTGTGTGTGTGTGTGTGTGTGTGTGTGAGTGTCAGTGCCGTGCATTTAATTGCCACTTTGTTGTATAGACTAACTTAGAAGAAGCAGTCTCATGTTTTGTTTTTAAAGATTTATTTATTTCATGTGCATTGGTGTTTTGCCTGCACATTTGTCTGTGCGAGGGTGTTGAATTTCTGGAACTAGAGTCACAGACAGTTGTGAGCTGCCATGTGGGTGCTGGGAATTGAACCTGAGTCCTCTGGAAGAGCAGCCATTGTTCTTAACTTCTGAGCTCCACCTGGCTCTGCTATCCAGCCTCGCCTGTGTTTCTTTTTAATCTGTTTACTTGGTACCCTCACCTAATCTTCATTACGGGTTGATAATCTGGTGAGACGTGATCAGGGAAAAGGATGTAATTAAGGAGAATTACATTGTACAAATGAAAATTTAATAACATGATTAATTTGTTAAAATCATAATTTTATGCAAAATCATTCATGGTAAAAATGGTTCAGGCAGCTTGCACAAGGGTATATAATGAAAAATCTTTTCTTTTTACTCCAGTCCCTGTTTGTTTTTAGATCACCTAAATGTTCTTCAAATGTATGCGGATAGAAGCTGTTAGGAATACTTTAGATACCTTTCCCCTGAAATATATCTAGGAACACACTTGAGGCAAGTGACCTGTAGGGTGTGCTGGGCCGGCTCAGACTGACTCACGGGACCCGACTGTCACACGGAGTGGATGCAGTGAGTGGCCTGTTCACTAGGACTGTCATTGCAGTTGAGCATGGTGGAAACATTGACATATGGAGTTTAACAAACTGCAGATTATTTTCTCCTTCTTCAATGTGGTTGTTAGCATTTACTGTTGTAGGAAGGAGGCCAGACACTAGCAGTCAGCTTTGACATTGTCAGTAACAAAAATGTGGGCATGATGGCTTAGCTGGTAAGCCTAGTGCTTGAGAGACCAAGGCAGGAGCTCCAAGAGTAGGTCAGGCCTAGCCTGGTCTACAATGAGTTCCAGGTAAGTCTGCTTTACACAGATTGTCAGCTTTTTTTTTTTCCCCCTGAGACAGGGTTTCTCCGTGTAGTTTTGGTGCCTGTCCTGGATCTCGCTCTGTAGACCAGGTTGGCCTCGAACTCACAGAGATCCGCCTGGTTCTGCCTCCCGACTGCTGTGATTAAAGGAGTGCGCCACCACCGCATGGCGTTGACACGTTTTTTAAGAAATTCTTTTTTGGGGGGGGCTGGAGAGATGGCTCAGAGGTTAAGAGCACTTGCTTGCTCTTCCAAAGGTCCTGAGTTCAATTCCCAGTAACCACATGGTGGCTCACAACCATCTGTAATGAGATCTGATGCCCTCTTCTGGCTTGCAGGGATATGTGCAGACAGAACACTGTATACATAATAAATAAATAAATCTCTAAAAAAATTCTTTTTTATTAAGAGTTTACAAATCTAGGAGTTAATATTAAATTTTATATCTGAGTGTTCAGCATCTCTTGGGATGTTCATACTGAATTGCCTGTGAGGCCTCTTTAAGACAGTGTTACTTTGTTCTGTGGCACTTGTATTTGTAAACATTGGAAGTAAAAATGCCATGCACAGTGTTGGACCCCAAAATTTAGGGTCTCAAGTGGGCGCCCCAAAAACCCAGACTCCAGTCCAGTTGATGCAATAGCAGGAGGATTTATTAAGCTTCTGTACAGAAGGGCTTCTCTGCTTCCAAGAGTAAGAGTCGCATCTTACTGCAGCCCCATGAGGGCTTTTAAAGGAAAAACCCACAAGATTACAATTCCCATACAATTTTGTTTCACAAGATCATGGTCTGATCACAGAGTGATCACAGAGGGGGTACAGTTCCGTCAACAGGTACATTCTTCCTGAAACCTCAAGGTGGGTATCAGGGCAGGAGTGGAGTTTACACAAAGGTCACAGTGGTCCTTCCTGGAACACCTGCAACTATCCCAGTCACAGTTGAGCACATCTCTTAACAGAAATCTCTTTACATTGTTATATGGTTGCAGGGGAGATTGAACAATGGCTAAGTCAGGTTGTCCTTGGAACTAGATTTTTAGTTTCTCATTTCCTGGTGCTTGAAGTTTCTCTTTTCCTGAGGCTTGGGGGTGTAAGCCTGAAGGGCTAGGGTCTTTCAAACAGCTGGGCATGGTGGCGCATGGCTTTAGTCCCAGCACTCAGGAGGCAGAGATGGGTAGATCTCTGTGGGTTCGAGGCTAGCCTGGTCTACAGAGCAGGTTCCAGGACAGCCAGGGCTATACAGAGAAAGCCTGTCTCAAAACAACTAAAAAAGAAATGCCATGAACGTTGATCCTATTACCTCTTTGTTCAGTTCTAGTGGTTGGAGCCATAGTCTTGCATGTGCTGTACAAGTACTCTGCACTGCAGCACAGCTTTAGCTGGTCACGTTGTTGAAATCGCTTCATTTGCTTGTATGCATGTTGGGAGATATACTCGTGGAAGTGAGAGAACAGCTTGTGGGACTTGGTTCTCTCCTTCTACCCTGTGGGCCCCAAGAATTGAGGTCTTCAAGCTTGGCAGCAAGCACCTTTACAGTTTGAGCTATCTTGCTGTCTCTTAATTTTTAAAAATTGATTTATGTACATGCATTGGGATGTATGAGTGCAGGTGCCTACAGAGGCTAAAAGACAAGGAGTCAGAATACAGGGGGTTGTGAGCCACCTGACATGGGTGCTGAGAGCCCAACTCCTATCCCTGTTAGAGCAGTAACTGCTCTAACTACTCTTAACATCTCTCCAGCTCTGTCCCCTCACCCTTGAATTTTTATTTGAGATAGGGTCTCACTAGGTTATTAGGCTGGCCTTGAACTCAGGATATTCTTTCCTCAACCTGAGGAGATACGGTTACAGATTTGACCACAGTGCCTCATAGATAGCATTACTGCTATTGATAAGTTAATTGCCTATAGCTGATCTTTATGTTTATGGGGGATATTATCTTAGTTTTATATCATTGCTCTGCTGTTTTTTTCGAGACAGGGTTTCTCTGTGTAGTTTTGGTGCCTGTCCTGGATCTTGTTCTGTAGACCAGGCTGGCCTTGAACTCACAGAGATCCACCTGGCTCTGCTTCCCGAGTGCTGAGATTAAAGGCGTGTGCCATCTCTGCCCGGCTGTTCTGCTGATTTTGTAGAAAATAATTAGGAATGTTATAGTCTGTGTTTTATTCTTTGAAAATTTGATAACATTGTTTTGTTAAACTGTTATGTGAGGCCTGTGCTTTTCAGAAATAGCCTGCTAGCAGCTTTCTTACTCATTTATAAGGTCATGATCTGATTAAATTAAGACTATTATGTTGTTGTTGTTGTTGTTATTATTATTATTATTATTATTATTATGTCCTTCTATATAGTTTTGGTTGGTCTGGAACTTGCTATGTAGCTTGGGGTGGCCTCAAATTTATGTTTGTCTTCCTGCCTCTGCTTCCTGCATGCTAGGATTTATAGGCATACCCACTATTCCTGGTTAGACATTTAGTCTAAAACTCTCACTCACTCAGATAGAAACAAGGAGGACTTCCAGTCTGTTTTGTGGAAAGAGCTTAATATCAGAGGGCTAACCTCTGTTTGAATTTGAAATTTTGGTTAGCCTAGCTTCTTAGTAATCTGAGAGCTTCACCTGCCCAAAGTGGCTAATACCACATTGGGGTTGTTATGAGGGTTATCATGTATTAAACAGTGGCCAACTGTATGGGTCTGGTTTCTGGTATTTGATCCATGCTAGATTTGTTCTAGTTTATCCTATTCTCTTAACTGTTTTTATTTGTGACTTTATTGATCATACTTGTTCACAATTCCTCCCATAGAATTATTTGCCAGTGTCTTTTAGTGTGCTTTAAACTTACAACAAAGCATTCAGAATCTGAAGGCTTCATTTTGCGTTTTAACTGTCTCAAAGTGAGTTCTCCATTGGTGTATGTGACTCCACAGCTATATTCCCATTGGTCACAGGTTTGAGATTCCTTACAAAGATGAAAAAGGAATTAATTTTTTTGAAAACCCCTTTGGCATGTCTTGGTAGGCAATTCAGGGTAGAGGGTAGAGATAGAAGACTTCTGGATCCATCTGCCTCTTCTCTGTTAAGCCTCCCCACCATTGTGCTGGGTCTTAGAGGTGGGCCCTTTGGGAGGTGATGGGGTTCACTAGGTCAGTGTCTTGTGCTGAGGTCCCAGAGCCCGTACTCTGCCTTTAGCAGTTTGGAGGAGGGACCTAATTTGGACCCACCTTGTAGCACTCTGATTCCACTTCAGCCCCCAGAACTCTGAAAAAGACATTGCTACTGCTTATAAGCCACAAGGCCTATGACACTTTGTCCCAGCAACAGCAACCGACTAAGATGTGTCTCCTTTCGTCTTCGCTGTCATGGGAGTCTCCAGTCATATGGGAGGCTGCAGTTTAGTATGTAATAGGGAAAATTCTCTGGATGTTCAGGGAGCAAGAAAGGACTTAGACAGTAGTTTCTGGAGAAAAGTCAGTGGGAGTGAAGTGTTTCTCATCTCACTTGAAACGCAAAGAGGTTTAAAATAGAATTATTGTTCAGTCGCATTCATACAAAGGCATTTGAAGGCCTGTGTGCTGGGAAGAGCCAGGCCGCGGATATACCTCGATAAATGAGCACTGTGCTGCTAGTGATTCTGTTACAGAGTGTAGCTGTACCAGGCAATGCTGGGGTAATGTAGAGAGACAGGGCAAAGTATGGTAGGACCAGAGAAGGAAAGATCACTAACTGGGACTTAGGGCAGGCTTTGTGTGCGTCGCTGAGCTGTTGTGTGTGTTGTCTTGTTTTTACAGTGCTGGGCTTGAACCCAGGACCATGCTCATTCTATTGAGCTGTATCTTCATAGTATGTTGCAAACTCACACAAGTGTATATGTAGAAGCATGAAGATACAGACATGGTGAGGCTGGGCTAGGGCAAGTTCAGTGTAAGTCAAGGACAGAGTGCGGGGCTGACTTTGCAGAACAGCCAGTGCTCACTGAGTATTGGGCCCTCTTGTGTGTGATGTCGGAAATAGAGGTCCTTCCTCTGAAAATAACCTCCGAATTTCAGTTTAAAATCCAACTGTGAGTCAGTTGTTGCATTCATTCTTTGGGAAAGGCATATTAGAATTCAGTCCTAATACATTAGAGATTTGTCTCTTGGAAACGGTGCCAGAGCACAGTCACTGGCAGAAATGAATGGCACATGCACCCAGTACTCTGCTCTCCTAAATGGAGTTAGTACTTGCCTTTTTCTGCCATCTGGTTCAGAAGTTCGTTTATTTTGCCTAAGCTGGTAGTTTCCGATTTAGGGAGTTCACCTCTTGGAGTCGTAGGAAGTTCGTTTTGGAGTATGGAGGCAGAAAGATGAGTTCATGGGCTGTATGAGGCCCTGTGTCAGAAAGGGAGGGAGGGGAATGACTCAGTGGTTAAGAGTGCTGTTCCCATCACCCACATTGGACAGATCACAACCGCCTGTCATTCCAGTTCCAGAGAATCTGAGGTTCTCCTTTGGCCTCTATGGGCAACTGCACACACATAAATAAAAAGTAAAATAAAAATTTCAAACAACTAACCAGCCAACAGAAATGCTGCCCTTTATACCGTTTTATTCCTTTTGCAGTAGCTAACATACGTATACATGTGTATATACTATACACAATAATTGTGTGTGTGTGTGTGTGTGTGTGTGTGTGTGTGTGTGTGTGTGTACACATACAATTAAAGTGAGGTCACCTGCTCCTTCCTCTGCAGTTTTTGGGACACATGTTATCAGGATAGCACTGATTTGAGCCACCAATGTCAGACCCTTCCAAAGAGACTTTGGAATGTGTGAAGACTGTATCTGTGTTTTAAGAAGAGTGTGTGCCATTTAGTACCTGTTTAAAAGAAACTGTACTGCTAGAATACACTGTGATCAAATTTAGTGAGCCGTGTGAGCCTTTCGGTACTTTACATTCGAAGAACAATCCATGGCACACCTCTTAGTGAAACAGTGAGGACCTTGCTGGACCAGGCCCTCTGTCTAGGCTCACTGAAAGTGCATGGCCCTGGCACTCTCTGGGCTTGAAGTCTTTGGCACCACACTGACATCTAGAGTCAGTTGTGTGTGTTTGTTCTGAGGCATCTTCTGATCGCTTTGGGTTTCTCTTGCTAGTCTTCCTCTGTCTCTCTTGGTCTTGCTTTCCTTGGCTGTTCTGTGTACTCCAGCAGGAAAAGAGAGTACACTGCCCATTGCCCTATCACAGTATCAGAAGAGGTGACTTTTGTTCCAGGATACTCTTTACAGTCAGTTTCTCTTACTCAAAAATTGGCCTTCTCCTCACTCCTTTTGCCCCCTCTCACTTGATTTTAATTGTTTCATTGATCCCACAACTCAGGAAGACATTTATTCCCCCTCAGAATTGAGATCTGTGGTTTAACTTTAAGCCTTCTCCGGGTTACTGGCCATATGTTGGGTGAACTGACAGGATATATGTAACTATTTTAAAAGACTGCTAAGATGAAGTTGTTTTTAAATTAGCTCCTTAGATAGACTGTTCATGGCCGGGTAGTGGTGGTGCACGCCTTTAATCCCAGCACTCGGGAGGCAGAGCCAGGCGGATCTCTGTGAGTTCGAGGCCAGCCTGGGCTACCAAGTGAGTTCCAGGAAAGTCGCAAAGCTACACAGAGAAACCCTGTCTCGAAAAACCAAAAGAAAAAGAAAAAAAAAAAAAAGAAAAAGATAGACTGTTCATGGAAAATTAGAAAAAGAGATCCTCCAGTTGAATTTTCTTGAGGTTTTCATATTTGTAGTTTCCATTGGCGACAGCTTCTAACATTCTGCCTTCTGGTGTGGCTGGCCATCTTTTCCATTTGTTGTGTCTTTTTCTTTTGGTGGTGGCAGTTGTTTTTGGAACAGGGTTACATTTATCTCTGGCCTCAAATTCATCTTGTACTCAAGTATGACCTTGAACCTCTGACCTATTTATTCTACCTTCAGAATGTTGGGATTATAGCCTCGTGTCGCGTTGCTGAGTTTTTGGGGTGACGGAGATCAAACCCAGGGCTTTGTACCTGCTAGGCAAGCACTCTGCCGACTGAGCTACATCCCCAGCGCCCTTTGGTGTTTTTGATTGGCTTGTGTCCATTCACACTGCAGTGGATGCTGGCGTTTCAGTTGCAGTGATTTAATGAAAAGTGAAGCACATCTATGGTCTTCCAGAGTTGGGAAGTGCTCTTCTGTTTTCATAAGTGCCGTCTCTCTCCTGTGACAGTAAACATGAGCCGTGCTTAACATTATGTTACCAGTGATGTCGACCTCTAGCTACATAGGAGCTACTCTGCCACCATGCACCTTTGGTCTTGTATGCACTTTGAAACAGTGTGTGTGTGTGTGTGTGTGTGTGTGTGTGTGTGTGTGTGGAAAGAATCCACCCTTTGCTTTATTGTGTGATTCTTTTGAGACATGTAGTCCCCGGACTGACTTTGAACTCACTATATATGTAGTCCAGGATGACCTTGAGCTTTAGATCCTTTGCTTTTACCCAGTAAATAATGGGATTACAAGTATATGTTACCACAGACGTGGTGGCATACACCTTTAATCCCAGCACTCAGGAGGCAGAGGCAGGTGGATCTCTGAGTTTGAGGCCAGCCTGGGCTACAGAGTGAGCTCTATGACAGCCAGAGCTGTTACACAAAGGAACCCTGTCTTGAAAAGCGGGAAAGCCGGGGGAGGCAAAACAACAAAACACATGTAAATGTTACCATGCTCATCTTGGTTTTGTTTGTTTCTGAAACAGGGCTCAGGGTCTTCCTACTGGCCTTGAGTAGCCTTCCAAGCTGGCCTTGAGCTGATAATTCTTCTGCCTTAGTCTCCCAGGTATTGGGATGACAGGTGTGCACCATCATGCCTGGCCCTTCTAGTTATTCTAAGTCTGGTTCACCATTTTCCTTTTTAAAAGACAGTGTCTTACCCCTGGCTAGCCTGCAAGGTGCTCCTCAGACTAAGCTGGCCTCTAACTCCCAAAGATGTGCCCACTTCTGCCTCCCGAGTGCTGGCATCAAAGGTCTGCACCACCACACCTGGCCTCATTTTTCCTTCCTTTAAAGTAGGCTATGGGAACTAAAATAAAATCTTCATGATGCTGTTATCAAATGACTCAGAGCGTTACAGTTCTTAGTTCCAGTCTTCCTTCCGACTGTTTACTTTTGCTTTCCTTGAAAAGCACTCAGGAGGCAGAGGCAGTTGTGTCTTTGTGAGTTTCAGGCCAGCCTGGTCTACGTAGAAAGTTTCCAGCCAGCCAGGACTACAAAGGGAGACTGTGTCTGAAAAAATAAAATAAGCCCTAGCTTCAGTAGAAAAAGTGTGAATAGGTAGTTTTTGTCTTTATGCCTTTTTATATCACAGGAGGGTGGATTGAATATGTGGATAACTTTTTTTTTTTTTTTTGGTTAAAAATGTTTAGATTTTTATTTTTAAAAACTGATGCTGGGGGTGGGACCCAGGGCCTTCACGAATACTGGGCAAGTGCTCTGCCATGGAGCTATTCCCGAGCTCATGAAAAGCTCTTACAAACTGGATAACTCTCCCCATCCCACCCCACCCCCCAGCAAAAAAAGAAAAGAAAAAAGAAAACAATCATACTTCATAGTCATCATCCTGTTGTATTTGCCTCTCTCCTGGTTATCTATGTGTTCTCTGTGTCCATGGTTACAGAAGGCTTTGCATTTGGGCCATGTGTTGTGTGGAACCAGGTACCCTACTACCCATAAGCTGTACTCCCTCCGCCTAGATCATCCTGTCCCCAGTGTCCAGTCCCAGAACTAGAAAGATGCTGCTTTTGTATCACTAGCAAATGTTTTCCGTACTGGTAACAAGTAACTTAAGCATATTATTTAATCTGCACAGGTTTGCAGCACTGACTTAGGCCTACTGCTCACTGGCTGCAGTACAAAGTAGCTTCCAGTCCATAAAAGCTCCTTGCCTGGGTTGAAAACAACCACATCACTAAAATGGGGGCCTCTGCCTGGTAAACATTGTATCAAATGCCCTCTGTCATACTTTTGGCTAAACAGGTTCTCTGATAAAGACGCTTTGTGAAAAGAGTCTTCTAAAGGAAAACTTGATTATTGACAGCATATTCTTTTCAGGGATAGAAGCTTTATATTTGAATTGTGTCCTGGGCTATTTTATACTTACAGGCTGTTGGCTTGTTTCCACATATCTCTTATGGTATAATTCTTGAGCGATTTCTTGAAAGATTCGCCGAGCACTCTTCTGTAAAATCAAAAGGGAAGGTTTGTCTTTCAGGAATGTGGGCTCCACCGTTATTGCAGGGGGCTCAGCAGTGGGACCCCTCTGCGGCCACACTGTTAGCTCTTGTATTCCGAGTGCATTGAATGGATTTATGGCAACTTCCTCCCAGATGATTGCAGAGGATTCCTAATGGGGTGTAGCAGCCTCTAGGGTGGAAGTTACTGTGTAGTTCTCTGGGCTTCCTAACACAGCTGACATTTGAACTGGTTCCCGCCCGCCCGCCACAGTGTGGAAACACAAGTACTGACAGTACCTTTTGTGAGTCTTCTTTGGTTTCTCTACTTCTTGGACTCTTAGATTTTGACTGCCAAGAATAAGAAAATCCGTGAGCATTTTGTGATACTATGCTTAAAGAGAACTGAGCTGGCTCAATGTTTGAATGACATACACTAGATAACTTTCATAATATTTTAGGTGCTTTTGTTTAATTAACAAATGAATTTAACAACTTAAATGGATCTTATTGTAGCATATGGAAGAATTCTAGTAGATATTTATACCCTTGTTAACATATGTACAGATCAAAAATACTCCTTTTTGGTACATTAACTGTTTTTGTTCTTAAAAATTGTTCTTCTGGTTTTCCTAGATGACAGTAGCCTCTCCCCTCCCCACTCCTCACCCCTGCAGTAGAAAGCCAACACAGGTGCTTAATCTCCTAGTTGTGGGCTCTAAAGAAGGAGTACTGAGTTGATCTCTGACTAGTAGTCTTAGTTATGAAGGCTCAAGGATGCCTGCAGCCTCCTCCGAAGTGGAGGCCTAGAAGATGTGAGCCAGGTGTTTGCTGGGCCAGCTGTTTCCTGGCGGACAGATGAAAATAACTTCTATGGTAACATCCTAGGTGAGAACGTTTGACTTACTTTGCAGAGGACTAGGAAGATCACACACACCCCGGTGATGTAGACAGAGAGCAGTGCTAAGAGGACTATCAGGAGACTGCGCACCTCCCTGCTGAGAAATCTTTCTTCATGGTGGAGACAGAAAGAACAGTCACTGTCCAAGCATGTTCTGGCAGGCGTCTATGAAGCATCACTTATGCTACATTTAGAGGTGGAGCCTGAACTTGCTGTGCTCCCCCATCCCAGCAGTGTCTATGTGGGGCCCCATGAGGAGAAGATGCTTGAGAATGGGATGGAGTCAGTTCAGTGGCCTTTAAATGTGCTACAACAGAAATGCTTCTTCATAAAACGAAAACATTAAAAAATTAAGTTGAAGAGCCAGGCCTGGTGGCTCACACTTTTAAGGACAGCATTTGCAAGGCAGAAGCAGAGTTCGAAGCCAGCCTGTTCTATGTGGTAGGTTCTAGGACAGCCAGGGTTATATAGTGAGACTCGCTCTCAACCAGCCACACTAAGTGGAACATCTGTTGTAGTGCTAAGAACCACCTTTGTGTTTGTTTTGACTTGGTTTCTCCCTTTCTTATGGTGCCATACTGCTTACTGAACCTAGTGCTTCACATATGCTTAAGCCTTCTGCCACAGAACAACATCCAGCCCAAGTTATAAGCATTACTTAAATACACGGACATTTACACGTTCTTCTGTTAGAAGAGACCGCCAAGAGTCACCGAGTCTTTTGGTGCGGTGCAAGTATTTTCTTGGTATTTGTTGGGGCAGCTGTGTAAAGCTAACTAGTGCCACCTGGTAAACACTGGAGGAGCGGGAACCCTAGGATCTTAGAGCCAGGCCCTTGCCTTAAATGCAGTTGTAACATGTGTTTCCCCTAGTGAAGCCCTCCGAGGAGTAATACTGTTTTCACATCTGAAATCTCCTTTTGGGCAGGAAGTATTCTGTGTTCAAAGAAGGCACTAAGTAACTTGTGTGTCTTTCAGTACTGACTATATGAAACATGAAACAATGAGATACAAAATTATTTCCCATTAACCTATGGTTCCACCTAAATATCCCATAGGTACTGTCCCATGGACTCAGTTATGTAATGCACATTTTTTCCTGTAAAACAGTATAACATTTTGCTCAGATCTTTAACCCTTTATCTCACAGGCACAAATTATGGTATAAATCTGGTAGTATAACATCTTGACACAAGCCGCTAGCTTCCAGAACCTCCCTGACTGACTCCATCTGGTATCCACAGACACAGAGGCAATGGTGGGCCTTTTCCATTCTCTCTCCATCCCCAGACTTCATGCCTGCAAGCCCAGCAGCCACTCATTTTCCCTGTGCCAGCGTCTGGGTGTGACACGGGAGGCCCGTGTGTGTGTGTGCAGTGTCTGGGTGTGACACGGGAGGCCCGTGTGTGCAGCAGTGTCTGGGTGTGACACGGGAGGCCCGTGTGTGTGCAGTGTCTGGGTGTGACACGGGAGGCCCGTGTGTGTGCAGTGTCTGGGTGTGACACAGGAGGCCCGTGTGTGTGCAGTGTCTGGGTGTGACACGGGAGGCCCGTGTGTGCAGTGTCTGGGTGTGACACGGGAGGCCCGTGTGTGCAGTGTCTGTGTGTGACACGGGAGGCCGTGTGTGCAGCGTCCCGTGTGTGCAGCAGTGTCTGGGTGTGACATGGGAGGCCCGTGTGTGCAGCAGTGTCTGGGTGTGACACGGGAGGCCCGTGTGTGCAGTGTCTGGGTGTGACACGGGAGGCCGTGTGTGTGCAGTGTCTGGGTGTGACACGGAGGCCCGTGTGTGTGCAGTGTCTGGGTGTGACACGGGAGGCCCGTGTGTGCAGTGTCTAGGTGTGACACGGGAGGCCGTGTGTGCAGTGTCTAGGTGTGACACGGAGGCCCGTGTGTGCAGTGTCTGGGTGTGACACGGGAGGCCCGTGTGTGCAGTGTCTAGGTGTGACACGGGAGGCCCGTGTGTGTGCAGTGTCTAGGTGTGACACGGGAGGCCCGTGTGTGCAGTGTCTAGGTGTGACACGGAGGCCCGTGTGTGCAGTGTCTGGGTGTGACACGGGAGGCCCGTGTGTGCAGCGTCCCGTGTGTGCAGTGTCTAGGTGTGACACGGGAGGCCGTGTGTCTTACCAGCTTTCTCAGAAACTGACTTAGCATTGCACCACCTAGAATATCACTCTGTAAGACAAACATAAGTGACCAATACATTGGACTAAGAAAGAATAAAGAGGATTAAACACAAGTTTGGAGAGAAGCCACCAGTATATCCTTGGCCTTTGCCATTCTGCCTGGATATCAGAGAAGAAAAACTGATTACTCTGGCTTCCTGTGAAGATCTCTGACCATCCCTCACTCACATGAGCACATCAAACCTACATAAGCATTGGCAGTGATTTCACCAAGCCATTCCCTTCAGTAGTCTGAGATAAAGACATTTCAAACAGACTGTGGTAGCATGTGCCTGTAGTGCCAGCTCCTTGGGAAGCTGAGGCAAAAGCAGAACTTGAGCCAAGAGTTCAAAGTCAGCCTAGAACAATATAGCAAGACTTGGTTTCTTTAAAGGAAAAGAAAAGTGAACAATAACAAGAAGAAAACCAGAGAAAAGGCTTCCCACGATTATGAAAGTAACAACCATATATGTGTTAATAAATGTGACCCAGCCGCGTGACTGACCTCTCACCACCAGTGTAGTCCCGTTTCCGGTCTGTTTAGCTCTCCGTGCCGGCTCATGGGGAAATGCTATTCCACAGATGTAAATTGCACTGTCATTTGGAGACAGCCTGTTGACAGTGAGGGAGACTTGGTTCTGGTCCAGCGTTTCTCTCACTGTGAACTTGTCTGCCTTATTTCTGCATCCATCCAAGCACAGAACCTCAGGCTGATGAGTGCCACAGCGAAACCACAGGCTTCTTGGTTGCTTTGAAGAGCATCCAGTTGTGGAAAAGGTACACTCCATGGTGACGGTCTCAGAAGTGTAGTCCACCTCTAGGTAACCTGGCTGCACCACGGAGACCGTACAGGCACCCAGCACACCTGTGTGAGGAAGCACGTGAGTGTGGGGGAGTGTCTTTGCTGTTGCTGCTGCCTGGCACTTCTGGGCCAGCGCCCAGTCAGTCTCTTGATTCTTGACCTGTTTCCATTAACAACAAGACTATAAAGACAGCAGTGGGCCTCGCCTGTGCTAACGCATTGCTGCTGGTCTTTACCTGATGGTTGTTGGCATGCCATCTGACTACCTGAGGACAACCTCAGAGAGGTTCTCATGGGATCAGTGTGGCTGGTGGAAGTGGTGTGTCTGAAGCCAGAAGTACATTCTTAATGCCTACAGGCATTCCTTGATCACAGGCCATCCATGTAATCTTGAAGAACCTGTATCCTCCTGCGCACCCCTTGTTTTGGGGTGTGATTGAGCACATGAGCATCACTAGATTTTCTGCCTGTTGGGGACTGGATTGCCTAGAGATGAATCTGGTGTCCATTTGGGAATTAGGATAACGGGAAAAGATGTGCCTATGAGAAAATGCAGCTCTGGCCCAGCCCATGGCTTCCCTGACTACTGCAGAGCTGAGGCCAGGGAGGGAGTCCCCTGTGCGTTGGTCTTACTTGACTCGTGTAGTGACAAGGAGAACACAGACTGGAGTTGGAACCCATCTCTGAACTTGCGCTCTGAGTGCTGCCTGGGTTTCCTGTCATGGTGGGGATGCTGCTCCCTTGTGCAGTTCAGACAGAGTTTAAATGTGATGATGCCCAAGCCACAGTATCTCAGAGAAGGCAGTCGTTTCTCTTGTGTCCCTGCCATTCCTGCTCTCCACTGTGTGGAGCTGCTTGGAGCTTGAGTTCCTATCTTGACCTTCTTGCCCTAGAAATGCGATGCTGGAAAGTCATATGAAGAATAGTGTGGGTTGAGACAGATGGGAATTTATATGAGTTTTTAGTTCAACTTCTGCCTAGTTGTTTAAGCCAAATGGTCTCAGAAAAAATAATGGGCCAATGGTCTTACTGATTCCAACTCCTACTTTGTTCTGAGAATGGGGATGTGAGGCGGGTGGCAGGCAGGTGATCAATCCAAGTCCTCTGATGCTTCTATTCATTTAGCAGTGCTTCTCAACCTTGCTAATGCTGGGGCACTTTAATACAGTTCCTCATGTGGCGCCCCCCAACCATACAATACTTTCATTGCTACTTCGTAACTGTAATGTTGCTGTTGTCAGGAATCACAATGTAAATATCTGATATGTGACCCCCAAAGGGGTTACCGCCCACAGGTTGAGAGCTGCCGCTTTAGGGCTGGGGCTCTTTTGAACTTAACATTTTGTTCTGTAGGTTCCCACCCAGATCATCAGAGGCAGTGCAGTCAGTCAGGGCGTTGGTGAGAGTCTCTTCTCACGTTTCACTGAGTAGTGTGTACTGTGAGGGAAACTGAGGTTCTGTGAGATTTGCTGAAAGGAGTTGGTCAGCTGGGAATACCTCCTGGCTTCTGTGCCGAGGGCAGTGGGCTGACCCTCGTCTGTTGACTGCAGCCCCTCACTCTGCCTAGGCACAATCACCCTAGGAGTCTAGGGACCACTGCAGATTTGAAATGGGTCAGTCCTGTCAAGTTCCCACTACTGCAGACAGAACCCCAGTCTCAGATGACTTGCAGGTGAAGATTTTAAAAGTAAAGCCAACTTTTAACACAGCAAGAAGCACTTGCAACTCGGGAGTTTCCTGTCTTAGTCTCAGGGGTGGGAGAAATCATGAGACAGGCCAAGGAGGGGGCAGTGCTGTTCCCTCTCCCTCCAGTGGAGCAACATTAGCCAAAATGAGAAGTCGAGATCGCGTCTCACTCACCACAGCCCTCTCCCGTTAAGGTTTTCTTTTAGGAATTCTTAGGATCTGTGTTTTTTTGTTTTAAATCAGTTCCCACTGAAAATGTCGAAAGTTTAGCTTGGAGAAAATAATCACCTTACTACTTTTTGAAAACTAAATGATACCGTAAGCTTATTTTGTTTGTGCTAATGTGTGTCTGCCTGTTCAAGTGCATGTAGTCTGGTCTGTGGCCAGCATGCATGAAAGTTGGGGTGTGTGTGGAGGCCAGAGGATAACCTCAGTTGTGATCTTGAGAACTATCTACTTTTGTTTTCCAGACAGGGCCTCAGTAGTTGAGTAGGCTGGGCTGGCTAGTGAGCCCTGGGGATCAGCCCATCATTGATATTGTAAGTGTGCACCACCAGGCCTGACCTTCTCACACGGGTTCTAGAAACCACATGGAGGTCCCTCTGCTTGCAAGCACTTTGCCAAGTTATCTCTCTAGCTCCAACATTTATTATTATTAATAAATTATTACTGTCATTGCCATTTATTTATTTATTTATTTATTTATGC
Organism: Peromyscus leucopus; assembly: GCF_004664715.2. NCBI lineage: Eukaryota > Metazoa > Chordata > Mammalia > Rodentia > Cricetidae > Peromyscus > Peromyscus leucopus. The sequence continues at coordinate 83,654,859 of NC_051063.1, read as the reverse complement.
TTTTTTTTTTTTTTTTTTCAAGACAGGGTTTCTCTGTGTAGTCCTGGCTATTTCGGAACTCACTCTGTAGACCAGGCTGGCCTCAAACTCAGAGATAAACTTGCCTCTGCCTCCTGAATGCTGGGATTAAAGGCGTGCGCCTCTACTCCCCGGCCCAACATTTATTACTGTGGAAGATGTCAAACCTGCCAAAGCCGGTACTTAGCACTGTGGACCCAGCACTACCTCGGTCTTGGTTCCTCTCTCCTTACTATCTCATCTCCTCACTCCATTGTTATTTTATCTGCAGACATTTCATAATGCAGCTGGAGATGAGGTTTCCTTGAACCAGTTAAAATAGTGTATAAAGGTAGCATGTACTCATTGGGACGCTAGGACAGTGTAAGGCATCACACCGTTCTTTAGTCAGAAGGGCCACTGTTAACACTTTGGTGTAATTCGTTCTCTTCTCCTCCCTACCCCAACCCCCCCCAACCCCCCCCCCCCCCCCCCCCCCCCCGCTGCTTTCCTTTCCTTGTCTGCGAACCCTCATTGCTGGACTGCAGACTTACCCTGTATTTCTTTACGGACGGGGAAAACTAATTTGCTCCGTTTCTTTCCTTGCAGTCTAAATTCTGTGGGTAAATCTGAGATGATTTACGACTCTGATGAAAGAAGTAACTTTTAGAGCTAGGACAGGTCCAGGCAGGATCTGAAGATTAGTTACATTATGGGGTGGCTTTTCTCTAGAACAGGTTACAGTAACATTGTCCTCTGGAAGTATTAGGCAAATCTGTGCAGGGTGCACTGGTCCAGAGCGAGCTTGCCTGTGTGGGAATTGACTTGTTAGCACTTACGGTCCTGAGCAGAGCCTGTCTGTCTGCTGAGCCTGTCTGTCTGCTGAGCCTGTCTGGTGAGGTGTGCTCGAAGCCGCACAGCGGCAAAGGTCTTGTCAAGGCCGGTAGGAAACCTTCCTTCAGCTGTGGGGAAGAAGAAACCCCACCACCGTACTCTAGTGCTGCACAGTTTAAATTATTTGGCAAGAGCTTAAAGTATATGTATATTCGTCAGGAAGCAGCAATTCATTTAAATGAAACAGAGAAAAGGGAAAAAATCCTCCTTACCGACATGAAATAGGATCAAGCTGATTTCCAGCCAGAGGCCGATCTTGCTTGTGCTCACAGGGCCCATCGCTCTGCATGTGCTGAGCATGTACTCAAGAGGATGGCCTTCCTTTTCCTCCTTTCTTTTTTTCAGAAAGGAAGAAGTAAAGAGGAACTCTTATTAAGGAAGCACAAGCAGGAACTTTTAGAAATTGTGTAAACATGGTTTGTAACAAGTTTCAGCATTTTAAGTTTGAGATTTCAGTTGGGAGTGTTTTTCTAAATGTGTGTGTATTAGAAATTGTTATAGGCATTTGATGTTCTGTGTGGAGGTTTGCTTTACACCTAGCTGTGTTCTAGGAAGTCATGTGGTCCTCAGGCAGTGCTTGACATTTTCAGAGTGCTCTTGATGCTGGTGTAGTCCTCTGAGGAGTGCCTCTCAGGGCCAGAAATTGCCAAACCTGAGCAGCCACAGGCTGTGTTTCCTGTAGGCCTGGGAGAAAAACGCATCCTAGTGAGGTGAAGAAGTACATGGCTACTGTTAAACATGTCCACCTGGCTTTAATTCAAAGACTCCTTAGTGTTGACAAGCAAAATGGGTGTGCCCCTTGGTCTGAGTCTGGGTCTGAGTCCCACACAGCCCCCTCCCTGTTAGCACACACACTCAGCCTCTATGTGTCAGGTGCTTCTTTATAAGTAGCAGGAACTGACTCAGGCTGAGCCAGCAAAAAGAGACTTGTTAACAAGATTCAAGGTGGCTCCTGGAGTTTTAGAAGGCCTGGCGAACCGTGTGAACTCAAAGTCAGGAGGCGTGTGAATCCCACTGAACGGGTGTGATGCTGAGCTGCTGCCTCCAGGCACCGAGTGCTGCACACTTGTTGTTGGCACCATCCACCAGGCCACCTCCCTAGCTACTTGAGACCAGTGCTGCACGGAGCACAAGGCCGCCTCTTCTTCTGGCTCACCAGCTCTTCATTCCAGCCTTGGCAACAGGCCAAGGTGTTGCACCATTCCCTGCTGCAAGGAAGGCCAGAAAAGCAGCTTCCCATCCCGCTAAGGATTAGCTCCCCAGGCAGAGAGTGCAGTACTGGCCACTGAAAAGAGCACAAAGTCTTTCCCCCAGTACCCTGTGTGCTCTAGCCACCTGCTGGTAGTAGAACCCTTTAGCATCAGAAGCTCACTCGGAATTCCTCTAAAAGCACCCCACATTCAAATATACTCTCGATTTTGTCTGTGTAGTCAGGGTGTGGCTTGTAGGAGAATGTGATCTTGCCTACTTTCTATACCCCAGACTCCTAATAAGTGATTGACAGATGACTTAGGGAATGGGTTGGCATCTCTGGAAAAGCATGTGCATTTCTGTGAATTAAAATTCCTCATGAACCTATTTTAATTTTCATCCAGTTAACTCTCTAGGCAGGAAGTTGAGTAAGTGTTATATGTACGTGTTCCCTTGTACTGACCAAAACCTTTCAAATACTCGTGGTTACTCTCTGACCCCATATTTGAGTACTTACTCTCTGACCCCACATTTGAGTACTTACTGGCTAGTTTTTTGAGGCACAAAAAAAGCTCTGTCAATGTAGGCTCTGGATGCAGACAGCCTGGGGGCGTCACTGTGGGCAAGTTCTGTTGCACCTTCCAGACTGTGTCCACCTCTCCTGAAGAGTGTGGGAACTGTTCAGAGATGGCACATCCAGGGGCATTCGGTACCTGGAATGCTGGCTCTCCCTTCCCTTCCCTCTTCTAGTGAATCATTTGTTCAAGGATTTAACTTTATGTTTTTATTTGTTCTAGTAGGTGGCAAGTGGGAGAAACCATCAGAAATCTTGGAAATCAAGGGACAGAATTGGGAGGAACAAGTGAATAGCCTGCCTGAAGTGTTCAGGAAAGCTGGCTTTGTCATCGAAGCTTTCACCAGACTGCCGTACCTGTGTGAAGGCGACATGTACAATGACTACTACGTTCTGGACGACGCTGTCTTTGTTCTCAGACCAGTCTAAACATGTGGAGGCCCAAGCCTTCGGAGTCCACCCCTGGAGTCTGCCCTCCAGAAGAGGGGCTGTGTCCAGTGATGTGAGCGGGACTGCCTCTGGGGGCTGCCATTCTCAGTATCATGTAGGAATTTTAAAAGCCAAAATACTAATTCTTTCTTTGTAGTGTGTAAAGGAGTGTTTTTAAAAACAAAAACCCAACTCTTTGTGTATTTTTAATCAACTCTTTACTCAGAGTCACGCTCCAATGCAGGTCACTCTCCAATTATGATGGAAGATATTTTTTATACTTAATTGCTGTAGGGACTCATTCCCAGACAAAGCAATAGTCATGACGTCATGGAACCGATAAATGGATTGTTTTTAAATAAATGAAGACTGGCAATAAAGCTGTCAATTCAATTCCAAATATTGGTTATAAGGTAGAGCCACAGATAACTCATTCATGTTTAGAAACTCCTGTTACTATCCAAAAAAATGTTTTTAATCATGCTAATAAACGTTTTTGGAGATGACTCTGGCACCATGTTTGAGTCACTTTCAGATTTGAAACATGCAGGCTGAGCGGGGAAGGCGAGCGTCAGCTTGGGCACGGTGGAGAATGCAGCTGTGGAGAACCTCAGGCACTTTGACATCCCTAGAAGGAGCATTTAGATACAGTGCTCCAGGGAGCACCATCCTCAGTCAGTGATGGGAAACACCTGCTTCTGGCCAGGCTCTCCCACAGCTTTGTCCTAGACGACCTTGTGTCCTCAGGACTGAAGCATTCCATTGCATTGACTGACAGGATGCAGCCTAAAATGTCTTTATTCAACTTCTTCCTCTTCCTCATATGTCTGCTTCCCAGAACTTGGCTCATCCCCAGGTCCTTAACTGAGTTTAGTATTTGCCAAGAATATGTATGTTTGCTGAAGACCATAGCAGACACATGCTAGAATCCAGGAATGCCTCCAATAAACTCAGAAACATGGTGCTAGAGGAGACCTCATTAGCAAGATCAGTAACCATTGTGGACATTTCAAAGAGCAGACTGCTTAACCCAGAACCTAAAGTCCCAGTGGTCACAGCAGCGACAGTGCATGAAGTGTGGATAGTCACAGTATGTTACCCAGGTGTTCATTAACTATTCACATTTACGCACAGAAATTGTGAAATCGCAATTTAACGACAACACCTAGGTGACAGGGCCACAGGGTGTTCATTAGGAGCATCACCTCTACATCCCCACCTCTGCAGCCCTCCACTGTTACTGCATGTGGGTCATGCAGACGGTTGGTGCAGATTGTTAGTGGTGTGTTCCAGTGATTTTATTTTTCAGGACATGTGGTAAATGAGGTACAGATAGTGCCCTAGATTGTGAACGGAGGAATGGAGCAACCCTAACATACTTCTTTTGCAGTGGAGACTTGCTTCTTTAGCTAGCTGATGTCTTCAGGAGCTGCTGTTCAATCCTTCCAAACCAGGGACAGGTAATTCACAGGCTAGTGGCCCCAGAGCAGCTCCTGTCTTTGAAGTTGAGGTCTGTTGAAAAATACCAGAAAAGCAGAGAAAACATGTATGTTTGTGCATTCTAAAGACAATTTCTCAAGAAAACCTGAGGTTCTCCGAAGACCAGTTTATTAGAAATGCTGGGTTTTTTTTTTGGCTTGGAAATCAGATGTATTCCTATTTACTATCTGGGCTGGGAAGTCTTGGCACATTGTCACCATTGGCCACTAGATGGCAGTGTTGCGTACTGACTGGCAGTGGTTCACCAGCCATGGAGTCATGCTTTCCTCCCCAAGTGTAATAATGCTGCCTTGTGTGCACCATTCCTGGTGTAAGTGCTTCAAACCCAGTTAAGGTTGTGTCTGAGAAACCAAGAGCTCCAGCTGTGGTCAGGCAGGCTTGCCAGCTGACCCGAAAGGTGAGTGGAGAAAGGAAACACAACTCGCACCTGGGATTCCTGGTGCCCTGCACCTGCATTCAAACTCCCTGGAGTGTTGAGAGCCCTGATTACAGAGAAGGGAGGGGGAGAGGACACAATGTTCCTTGCTGCTTCCCCCTTGGATGAGGTCATTAAAACCGCTACTGTGTTTTCCACCATCCCGGTTGAATTGTCAGCTGGTTTTGTTGGTTTGGTGTAGCCAGTTTGCAACGGGAAACAAACTGGGCAGGGAAATAAGTGAAACTTCAGTGTTTCCAGTCATTAACATTGTATAGAAGTTAGGGTTGACACCACAGAGCACAAACTTGGGCTCCTAATTGGCTTGAAACAACCAGAATGTTCACAGACTTATAGCCCATGTATCACAGATAAATTGGATTGGCAGATAGTTGAATAAATGTTTGTTGAGCAAGCATGAGGATTCCCATGAAGACCTTGGAATCCTAGCATGTGGGAGTCAGACATCCCTGGAGCAGGGTGGCTCCCCAGGTAAGACCCTGCCTCAGTCTATACAGTGGAGTGCAATTGAAGCAACCAGAAATCAGCCTTGGACCTCAGTGTGCACGCATGTACCCTCATACCCAAACACACACCTACTAACAGGTACATGCACTGTGCACACACACACACACACACACAGTGGGAGAAGTTCATATTGTATCCACCTGAAGAAATACTTCTGATGGGGAAAATCCACCCTGAAATTGTAGTCCTGTGACAGGAGATTCTGAGGTCTCGTGTAGATAGTGGGTAATGAGTCGCTAAGAGGCTGTGCATAGTGGTTGTGGAGACCCACAAAATGCAGCTATATATACATTTTGCTTTATCAGTTCAGTGTGTTGTCTACCTTCTAGGTAGGAATTCTAAAAATTGAATAGTGTCTTAATTTTGAACTATATTAAAAGTAAACTGACTTGGGACTAGTTTTTTTTTTTTTTTTTTTTTTTTTTTTTTTTTTTTTTTTTGCTTTTTCGAGACAGGGTTTCTGTGTAGCTTTGTGTCTTTCCTGGAACTCACTCTGTAGCCCAGGCTGGCCTCGAACTCACAGAGATTCCCCTGCCTCTGCCTCCCGTGTGCTGGGATTAAAGGCATGCGCCACCACCGCCCAGCTTAATTCTATGTTTGTGAAAAGTAGAGTTGTGTTGGATTTAGCTCTCGTCTAGCGGGCCCTCATGCTCTTCTCTGACGGACCCATCCCGTGTTCCAGGCTGTCAAGCTTGCACTACTTTTTCTTATGGTCTTTTCCTATCCGCAGCTCCCGTTCGGGATGCCCCACTCCAGCAGCTGTGGTTTTTTTTGTCTTTGGTTTTTTTTTTTTTTTACTTTTTCAGACGTTTACCTTTGTGTGTATAAGTGTTTTGCCTGCGTGTGTACATGTGCTGGTATGTGTGCCTGGTGCCAGTGAAGGTCAGAAGAGGGCCCCAGGTCTTCTAGAACTGGAGCTGTCCATTGTGAGCCACCCTGTGGTTGCTGGGAATTGAACCCAGGTCCTCTGGAAGAGCAGCCAGTGCTTTTACCCACTGAGCCCCCTCTAGCTGATTTCGTTTTTAAATTATCAGTGCTCACTGAAATAGGATGTCATCATTTTCTTTTTTCCATTTTTTATGTAGTCAAATACATGTAACATAGGTTAACCACCAACCATTTTCAGTGATGTTTTGTGTAGTCTAATGATGCAATCTTTTCTCTCATCTGTCTCTAGAACACTTCATTTTGCCAAACTGGAAACTTCCTATTAAACAACCAACTCCATATCCAAGTTCCATCCTAAGGGAAATAAATGAGTCTCTCTCTCTGCCATTTTAATTTCACACACACACACACACAAAACAAAACAAAACAAAAATACTGTATGATTCTATATCTGCAAGGAGCCTAGAGTCATGAAAGTAGAATGTTTATCCATTTGTCTAGTAGAATGTTTATCCATTTGTCTACTAATAGACACTCGGAGTGTTTCCACATTTCAGATGTTGTGAACGATGCTGCTGTGTTTATGAATGCATAATTATTTCTTAAAGACTTCACTTTTGGGGAGCAGATACCAAAAGTGGAACTGCTGGATCATATTGCAACTCATTCTAGTTTTTTTAGAAACTGCAATGATGAAACCATTTTATATTCCCACCAGCAGTGCCCAGCGTTCCAATTTCCCCACATCCTTGCCAACACTTTTTATTTTAGATAGTAGGTGTCTAATGTGTATGAGCTGATACTGTTTGGTTCTCATTCCCTAATGATGAGTGCATCATACTTTTATAGTTCAACTTGGGGCGTTTGGCTTCATTTCCTGGTAAAGTGCACTTTGTAAATACTGGTACCGCTGAACAACAGAATCCTTTTTCTCTATGAAATCTTAGACCTCTATGGAGAATTGGGAGAATATTATTACCTAACTAGAATTTAAGAGTCCCTCTGGGTCTGAAAGTCAGTGACCTATTCAGATGAATGAATGCCTTCAGTATAAAGCCATTTTAACATTACTTTCAATACCTGTAAGATGGTAACATAACATTGGATGTCTGCACTTCACTTCTAGAACATAAGAATAGATAGGATGTCCAAATGCTGTTGTCAGCCGCCCTGTTAGGATTTGACACAATATTGATTTATTTGGGGGTGGGGGTGGGGTCTTGCTATGCTGCCAGGCTGGTCTCAAACTCAAGGGTGTGGAGTGATCCTTGTATTCTGGCTCTTTGAGTGGAGGAAACTGTAGTTTTGTGCCACTGCCTTGGCTGGGACATTAAATGCCTGTGAGCCCCAGCTCTCTCCCAGCAGTGGGTTAAAGTGGCCAGGACTACGTGGCCATCCCTGAAGTTCACAGTATCAGTTTCTTAGCACTTGGATTTCACACTGATGGCTGTTAATGGTCACAAAGCGCTGCTGAGCTTTTGCATTCCAAATATCATGCTAACTAGAGAAAAAAACAGCCAAAAAGAAGACAGTGAAAATGAGCTTCACCTGTCCGGTTTGTAGCCGAGCGTACCTCTGGTGGCATTTTGGTAGGTATCTTTGTAGGGTTCCCGGGTGCATGTGAGGACGTGCCGGTCCACGCGTCTCTACATAACAGGTGCTTTTATTTCTCTAGAAGAAACTGTGCAAAGCTCACAGGTTTCTAATCAGAAGCTGACAAAAGATGCAAGACATTTCCTGTCACTCAGGGCTTGAGAACAAACCGAACCAAAGCCTGGGGGACAAAAGGATGGTTTTGAGGATATTGGAGAAAATAGAAAAATCCATCGATGGGCATCAGAACACCTCAGTGGCTCCTTTCTGAAGAGAATGTTTAATTTTGTTGTGACAAAATAATGTAAAAATTAGGATGATTGAGATGTTTCATTAAATGGGAGAATTGCAAGAGAGCCTCCCGGGTCCATAATTATATTTTCACTGGGTAAGATGAAAAACAGGTATGCATAATCTCACTGGTACAAACCCATTATTTTAATGTATTTGTATCGCATTTTAATAAAAGCACATATATTAGTAGTTGGCTTTTTTGTTTTAGAGATGAAAGGATTTTCGTGTGTGTGTTTTTATTATATGATCTTTCTTCAAAGACTGTTCTTCCATGTGGGGATGGGACCCAGGACTGGCACATGCTATGCTCATTCTCTACCACTGAGCTGCACCTGCAGCTCAAGACTGTTCTAATGGGAAGTATACTCATGCCGTCGGTGGATGGTCATCTAGCCATGGGCTTGATGCTGAACACGTAGGATGGATCTCCCTGCTTTCATTGTGTGCATCTGTTGTGGCCTTGCTAGTAAGAATGGCTTTTTTTTTTTTTTCTAGAAAGCTCCAAACTTTTTTTTTAATGCATGGTGATAAAGTAGGGAGCTTTTCTCATTCAGCTTCAGCAACTGCAGACATGCAGTCTCATCCCATCCATTCTCCTGCCACTCCTGGATCCCACCTTCATGCACACCTCAGCCCACTTTACAGTGTGTAAAAGCTAGAGACCTTTTTTGTTGGTTTTTGAGACAGGCTTCACTGTGCAGCCCTGGCAGGCCCAGAACTTTTTTTGTAGGCTAGGGCAGGCTGGCCTCAAACTCGAAGAGATCTGTGCCCACCACAGCTGGCTGAGATGGGACTCTTAAAGAGCCTGCCACAGTGACATCTTTAGACGGGCTGACTGCCAAGTATCTGGCGGCCACATGACTCCAGCTGTATCTTTGCCATTTCGTTTTTTTGAGACTGGGTCTCACCTTCCAGCCCATGCTGGCCCCAAGTTCACAGCCATCCTGTCTCAGCTATCCATGCGCTGCAATGACAGGTGTGCGCGTCACTCCTTCCTGCTGGACTTGGAATTTTGAATGATGTCTTTGAATCTGGAGCCAAATAAATTCCCTGTATTGTCATTGGCTGCTGCCTTCAGCGAAGCCAACCACCCACGCCCCGGAGATCCCAGGCAATAGGACCTTGGGAGGGAAGTGGACGGAGGAGCTGTGCGCTCCTGGTGCAATCCAGAGGTGTGGCTGGGTCCCACTGCGGTGGGACTCAGAGCCTTGGAGTCTGCAGCTTAGCAGGTGAGGACTCTCGGGCCAGGCGCTGGGGACAACAGTGAATGGACAGACGGTAGGTGGAGTGCGGGTACCTTGTGGGCTCCTAGGTATCCTTAGGAGGGCGAGAGGGTATGTGTGTGTGTGTGTGTGTGAGATGACACTTCACAGAAGGCATCAGAACCTGCTTAATAACAGTCCCATCAGCAACAGAGAGACACCGTTTGAAGGACACCTGCAGCAGCAATAGCACCGGTCATACATAATAGCTACTGCTGTTTGAGTCCTTCCAGCCAGGCTGGGCTGGGAGCTTTGGGGATGTTAAAGGTGAGAAGGTGAAGTTTAATGCTTGCTTGGCTCCTGTGAGAAAACGTGAAAAGATGGGCCCAGTATACCCTGGATACATACTTAGTTTATTTTACACTGGGAAGTGAATGCAATCCCCACACACATGCTAGGTGAGCAAGCTCTCCCATTGAGCTATCCAGTCTGCCACGGTACATTTATGAATGCCCCCAAACATGTTCACATGCCACTCTCACATATAAAGATGGAAAAGGCCAGAAAGGTTAAGGAATTTGCTTAATAACACACAGCTGCTAGGAACTGGTGGTCCAAGTTAAAGCTGTGCTCTTATCTTGTGTTGCTGCTGGGTCCCTGGGTTTGGGATTTGGGACTGTTGAGCATGTCTGGCATTTGCAATCCCTTAGCTAGCCCAGACTGGCTCTGTCACCTAGTAGCTGCAAGGCTTTGATCTGCTCACTCGGCTTCTGAGAAATACCATTTTCATTTGAGAAGCAGGCACAATGGCGGTGTTTAGCTCCAGGTTTCTGCAGGTGTTCGGTGTGACAGTGCGTGCCCAAGGCTGGCCTCATTCACTGTTTCCGAGACCACGTATGTACCTTGGGGATCCTGCAGCTGTGTTTTAGAGCGCACACTGCCCTTAGCTTGCTGTGTGAGCTTTTCAAGTGTAGGAACCCACCTGTGGAACAGCAGGGGAAACAGGGCTGGTAGAATAAGCAGGGAGGGCGGCAGTATGGAGAGACCCAGGAAGTCCCGTCTCTTCTCTTCTCACTTGCATTTTGATGATGACCAAGGCAGACATGGCTGAGCGTTTGTGTTCCGGGTAGAGGGGGTAGGTACTTAAAGCCCCAGTATCTCTCCCCACAAACTCGGCATCCCCCTGACTTCTGTAGTCCTAAACTAGGGCGTCCCAATATGACGTACTAAAGTGAAGTGCTAGTTCACATAACTCGGGTGGGCTTTCTTTTGCCTTAGCCATGAAATGTCTCTGCTTGTTTTGTTTTTGGTTTTGAGAAAGGGTTTCACTATGTAGCCCAGGGTATCCTGGAATTCGATATATACACTAGGCTGACCTTGAACGGGCAGTAATCCTCCTGACTCTGACGCTCTCCAGAGTATTAGGACTGGATTACAGTCACTGGCCATCACACTCAACTATGAAATGATACCTTTTATTTATTCGTGTGTGTGTGTGTGTGTGTGTGTGTGTGTGTGTGTGTGTGTGTGTGTGTGTGTGTAAACTCTCCCAGTTAGTGTCTGTGGACCCATATTTGGTGCTCATGCCGCAGACTTTACATGGAGCTGCCTTACAACAGCGGCAAACTGTTGGTAGATGTCTGGGTGGCATGTCTCAGCCTGAAGGAGTCGCTTAGCATCACTTCTTTCTCATCATAGACTAACTGCTTGGTCCACAGCCCAAACAGCTTGTTTCTGGCTCGCCTGTGACGTGTAGGTTTTGAGATGTTAAATTGGGAGGCGCTCTGTTCCAGGCTGAGGAGAGCTGACTGCTCCCTCAGGCAGCCTCTGTCCTGAGGAGCTCTGAGGTCTGTAATGATTGCTGCTGTCTTCACCTGAGGTTCTGCAGGGTGGTGTGGTGGAGAAGGGACAGGGCCACAGAGAAAGCTATCAGCTGTCCACCACCAAACGGTCCATGCCTTGTCCGGCCCTTTCAATCCTTTTGACCGGCCCTCTACAAGAGAGTACCCCAAAGGGCTTCTAATTAAAACCAAATCCCCAATTGGCAGTGGGCTGGGGTTTCGCTGGACTGAAGACATTCAGTCCCCAGAAAGAGGAGTGTTTAGTTCATTATTGTAAACCTCTCACCGAGGTAATAGGATCAGCGCAGCTGGGCACAAGAAGCCTCATTGTCTGGGGAATCGGAGGACCGCGAATGAGGCTGATGGCCCAGGGCCATGTGACCAAAGAGAAAAGGGAAGGAGGCAAAAGGCTCCCCAACCACCCAGATCCAGGAAGTTGTTGTTAGAGCTGAACACAGCCGCTCCCGGGAGCAGCTCGTGGGCAGAATGCTCTAGAATGCTGTGGGCTCTGGTTTGTTCAAATCCTGTTAGAATGCAGGGCTTTGTTGCCCCGGGGGTGGGGGGTTTGAAAGTGTCATGGTCTGTCTTTGTCCTGGAAAGTCAAAGGAGCCCAATTGGTTTTTGTTTGTTGTTTGTTTTTTGATGTTTGCTATGGAGGGTCCCATAGGGACAAAACAATCCATTGATGTAATAAGTTAGGCAATGCTGTGAGGTTTGGCCTGGGCAATGCTGGGGTGCCTGCAATTTCTAGATACCACCGACCCATCATGGGGTTTTCTTTACCACCCGAAGTCCCTTCTAATACTGAAAGAGGGTGCTGTTGTTACCTCATGACTGGAAAAAACCGAGGTAAGTTCCCTTTTAAGGTTCTTAGTCTCATAAATAAAACGATTCATAAACAGATTCAGAAGGAAGGTAAAAAACAGCTATATTGGAGTTGAAGAGAAAAACATAAAAAAGGGGAAGCGAACATCCCAGCAGCCACCAGAGGGAGAGATAGAGAAAGCTGTGCTTTTAAGCTGTAAATAGCTTCTCAGGAAGGGACAAGCTCTCTCCTGAGGATGGAAGTGGGCTGGCTAGTGAGCGGAGGGAAGAGCAAAGAATGCTCCTGGCCATGCTGTGGTCTCTAGTGGCCCCCTTCCCCGTGGTGCGGGGCCTTCTTTCCCACGTGCTGTGTTCATCAGATGAGGCCAGGACGAGGAAGTCCTCCTCCGCAGACTGGCTTCTTTTATGTTAGTCTCATCAAGCTTTCTTCAGTCCTTAATCTCCTGTCACATCATCTCCTCTCTGGGGTGTGGCCTGCCTGGAGGACCCAGCAGAAGCAAAGCGCAATTTCCGGTCTTCATCATGTTAGCCTCAGCATCCTGTGTGCGCTTCTTCTTGGTCACCTCTCTCACCTGAGGTCTCCGCGACACTGTGGCCACTCCTCTCAGTTCTCTTCCTTGCTTCTTCCACACCTTTTTACTTCAAAACAAAACAAATAAACAAAACCCAAACCCCAAACAAAACAGCTTCTACGACTGTGTTTAGAAGAAGCTGAAGCCGGGCGGTGGTGGCGCACGCCTTTAATCCCAGCACTCGGGAGGCAGAGGCAGGTGGATCTTTGTGAGTTCGAGGCCAGCCTGGGCTACCAAGTGAGTTCCAGGAAAGGCGCAAAGCTACACAGAGAAACCCTGTCTCGAAAAACCAAAAAAAAAAAAAAAAGAAGAAGCTGAGATGGAGAAAATTTCAAGCGTTTACACAAAGAAACGAGAGCATGCGTTGCTCGGTGGCGGAGATGGTGTCTGGCATTGCATTGTTGGGGATCACAGTGTGTAAAGACCGTTGTGCATGCTTATGCAACCCAGATACTTCACGTCAGTCCTGTCTTTTGGCCACTCACAGTCAGATCCTGCAAAAATGTGCTGTATGGGGTTTCTGTTGCAGACACAATGTTTCACAGCAAATACTTTAAAATTCCATTATGTATTGTATTTATTGCATGTGTAAGAGAGGGTATGAAAATGTAAATTTCATATGTGGAATGTTTATGCTGTCAAAAAAAATTATTCTGTTTTTTTTAAAACCATTTAAACAACAATTTGTGCGTCATCATCCATATCCTCAGACACCGGAGTCAATCAGTTTATGAAGAGAAGAGGTTGATTTTAGCTCACGGGTTTCGAGGCTCCTCCAGGGCAGGCGAGAGAACCTCTGCAGTGAGATGGCTCATCATGTCTGGAATGTTTCGTGGATAACTGCTCTGCTCACCTCATCAGCCAGAAAGAGGGAAGCTCCAGATCCCACAATCCCCTTTGAGCACATGCCCCACTGACCCAAGAACCTTCCATTGTCTCCTCTCAAAGGCTCCATCACCTCTCAAGAGTGCCATCCTGGGCTCCCAGCCTTTAACAGGAGCGTCTGGGGGGCCTTGGTCATTCAAACCACAGTTCCTTTCTTCTCATGAGCTGTATAAATCAGGCAGCCATTTGAATGGACCAAAGGTGCTGACCCTCCCGTTAAAATACCGGATGGCTTACCAAAGCGACTTGCCGCCAGCTCTGATGACTAGAGTTTTACCCCTAGAATCCCCATGGTGGAAGGAAAGAACCACTGCAAGTTGTCCTCTGACCTCCACAGGAGCCCTTGGCATGCTCCTCGAGATAAATAAGTGAGTGCAAAACTATTTTAGAAGATGAGGGCTCCTTAGAAAATGTAACAACACAGTTGCATCAACAGATTTAAAAATACTAGTAATTATTCTTTTAAATATGCACACAGTCAGGGCTCAAATTCTCTCTCTCTCTCTCTCTCTCTCTCTCTCTCTCTCTCTCTCTCTCTCTCTGTTTTTTTCCGTGACAGGGTTTCTTCACGTAGTTTTGGTGCCTGTCCTGGATCTTGCTCTGTAGACCAGGCTGTCCTCGAACTCACAGAGATCCGCCTGGCTCTGTCTCCTGAGTGCTGGGATTAAGCACCAACTGCTGCCTGGCTTTTTTTTTTTTTTAGATAGAGTCTAGTAGATAGCCCAGGTTGGCCTTGAACTTGCTATGTAGCCAAAGAAGACTTGAACTTCAACTCTCATGCCTCTCCCAAGTGCTAGGATTCCAGGTGTGTGCCAGCATTCTGGGCTTATGTGACCCTGGGAATTGAACCTCTGGTTTTGTGCATGCTAGGTGACTGGGCCGCTTTTGCAGCCCTAATTATTTTCTATCTATTTATTTATTTATTTATTTATTATCCATTCATTCATTCATTCATTCACTCATCTATCTATCTATCTATCTATCTATCTATCTATCTATCTATCTACTTATTTAATTTGTTTGTTTTACATCCCAGCCTCAGTTTCTGCTTCCTCCTCTCCTTCCAGCCCCCCACCCTCAACCCTTCTCTGTTCCCACACCCCAATCCACTCCTCTTCTGTTTCTGTTCGGGAAAGGATAGGTCTCCCATGAGTATCAACACAACATGGCATATCAAGTTGCAGTAAGACTAAGTACCTCCTCATGTATTACGGCTGAGCAAGGCAACCCAGTACCCAGTATGAGGAGTAGGGTCCCAAAAGACAGTAAAAGAGATGGAGACAGCCCCTGCTCCCACTGTTAGGAGTCTCATAAGAGGACCAAGCAACACATCTCTAACATGTATGCTGAGTGCCTGGGTCAGTCCCAGGCAGGCTCCTTGGTTGTTGGTTCAGTCTCTGTGAGCCCCTATGAGCCCAGGTTAGTTGATTCTGTGGGTTTTTTTTAATGGTGTCCTTGGCCCCTCTAACTCCTACAATCCTTTCTCCTCTTCTGCAGGATTCCCTGAACTCCACCTAATGTTTGGCTGTGGGTCTGCATCTGTTTCCATCAGATGCTGCATGACACCTCTCTGATGACAATTGGGCTAGGCACTAATTGATGAGTATAGCAGAATATCGTTAGGCATTGTTACATTGAGGATTTTTCCCCCTCCAGTCATATCCTAGGTCTCTGGGTCATCCAGCCTGTGGATCCTGGTGCTCCAGGCAGTGTCAGGGGTGGGCTTACTCTCTTGGCGTGGGTCACTGGTTGACTACTCCCTCAATCTCCAGGCCATCCTTACCCCAGCACATCCCTTAGGCAGGACAGACTGTATGTCGAAGGTTATGTGGCTGGGTTGGTTTCCCACTCCCTCCCTTTGAAGTCTTGCCTGGTCACAGGAGATGGCCAATTCAGGCTGTCTATCAGCTATTACTAGGAGTCTTAGTTGGGGTTATCCTTGTAGATTCCTGGGATTCCCTTGCACCAGGTTTTTACCTGACGTTAAAATGCCCCCCCCCGACACTTTCCAGTAGTCTCTTTCAGTGCTCTCACCCTCCATCATCCCTCACCCAACCTTATCACTCCTGTTCCCATCCCTACTGGCCCACAGTCCATTCATGAAATCTCTTCATTTCCCCTTTCCAGGGAGATCCAGGCATTCCCCCTTGAACTCTCCTTGTGACCTAGTCTCTCTGGGTCTGTGGATTGTAGCATAGTTATCCTTTATTTTATAACTAACATCCTAATATCCACTTACGAGTGAGTACATACCATGTTTGTCTTTCTGGGTCTGGGTTACCTCACCCAGGATGATTTTTTTATAGTTCCATCCATTGACCTTCAAATTTTCTGATGCCATTGTTTTTAACAGCTGAGTAATACTCCATTGTGTACATGTACCACATTTTCTTTATCCATTCCTCAGTTGAGGAACATTTAGGTTGTTTCCAGGTTCTGGCGATTACAAGTAAAACTGCTATGAACATAGTTGAGCAAGTGTCCTTGTGGTATGATTGAACATCCTTTGAGTATATACCCAAGAATGGGATAGCTGGGCCTTGTGGTAGATTGATTCTCAGTTTTCTGAGAAATTGCCATATTGATTTTCAAAGTGGTTGTACAAGTTTGTACTCCAGCAATGGAGGAGTGTTCCCCTTGCTCCACATCCTCTCCAGCATGGTTTAGCCATTCTGACTGGTGTAAGATAGAATCTCAAAGTCATTTTGATTTGCATTTCCCTGAAGGCTAAGAATGTTGAATATTTAAGTGTTTCTCAGACATTTGAGATTCTTCTGTTGAGAATTCTCTATTTAGATTTGTACCCCATTTAAAAACTGGATTATTTAATTTTTTGGTGTCTAGTTTCTTGAGTTCTTTATATATTTTGGAGATCAGCCCTCTGCCAGATGTGGGGTTAGTGAAGATCTTTTCTCATTCTGTAGGCTGCTGTTTTATCATATTGACGTTATAGGCAGATGTTTCTTTGCAGACATTTCTTTCCCACCCACCAGTTCCCCAAAAAACCGACATGGAGTTAATATTAATTATAAATGATTGGCCAATAGCTCAGGCTTGTTACTAGCTAACTCTTACATTTAAACTATCATATTTTTAATCTATGCTTTGCCACATGGGTTGGTACCTTTCAGTATGGCATGCCCATCTTGCTTCTTTCTGTGTCTTCTGGCAACTGCCTGGCTCTGACCTTCTTTCTCACAGCATTCTTAGTTTGGCTCTCCCACATAACCTTATCCTGTTCAGCTATTGGATAGTCAGCTTCTTTATTAAACCAATCTGAGTGACAAATCTTCACAGTGTACAAAAGGATTTTTCCACAGCAGATAGTGTCCTTTGCCTTACAGAAACTTTTCAGCCCTTTTATCATTTGTATATAAAAGAGCTACTGATTTTTTTTTTTTTAGTTTATCTTGTATCCAGCCACTGGACTAAAGGTGTTTATCAACTGCAGGAGTGCCCTGGTAGAATTTTTGGGGTCTCTTATGTGTACTCTCATGTCATTTTTGTATGAAGACACTTTGACTTGTTCCTTTCTGATTTGTATCCCCTTGATTTCTTGTAGTTTTCTTATTGCTCTAGCTAGAACTTCAAGTACTATATTGAGCAGGTATAGAGAAAGTGGACAGCCTTGACTTGTTCCTGATTTTAGTAGAATTGCTTTGAGTTTCTCTCTATTTAATTTGATGTTGGCAATCAGCTTGCTGTATATTGCTTCTATTATGTTTAGGTATGTTCCTTGTGTCCCTGATCTCTCCAAGTTTTTTTTTTGTTTTTTTTTTTTTTTTTTTTTTGAGACAGGGTTTCTCTTGTGTAGCTTTGCACCTTTCCTGGAACTCACTTGGTAGCCCAGGCTGGCCTTGAACTCACAGAGATCCGCCTGCCTCTGCCTCCCAAGTGCTGGGACTAAAGGCATGCGCCACCACCGCCCGGCTTCTCCAAGATTTTTTTATCATGAAGGGGTGTTGGATTTTTGTCAAAGGCTTTTTCAGCATCTAATGAGATGATCATGTATCATTTTCTTTCAGTTTGTTTATATGGTGGATTAAAAATTGACAGATTTCCATATGTTGAACCATCCTTGCATCTCTGGGATGAAGTCCATTTGACTATGGTGGACGGTCTTTTTGATGTGTTCTTAGATTCAGTTTGCCAGTATTTTATTGAGTATTTTTGCATCAATGTTCATGAGTAAAATAGGTCTATAATTATCTTTCTTTGTTGAGGCTTTGTGTGATTTGGTTATCAGTGTGACTGTGGCTCATAGAAAAACATTGACAATGTTCCTTCTGTTTCTGTTTTGTAGAATAATTTGAGGAGTATTGATGTGTAATTTGAGGAGTATTATTAATAAATGATAGATTCTATTTTTTGTATCCATTCTGTTAACCTGTGTCTTTTATTGGCAAATTGAGTCCATTGATATTGAGAGATATTAATGACCGATGATTGTCAGTTCTTGTTATTTTGTTGTTGTTGTTGGTAGTGTGTGATTGTGTGTGTGTGTTTTCCCTTCTTTGGGTTTTGCTGGTGTGAGATTATCTATTTTCTGTGTTTTCATGAGTGTAGTTAACTTTCTGGGGTTGGAGTTTTCCTTATAGTACCTTCTTTAGGGCTGGATTTTGTGGATAGATATTGTTTAAATTTGACATTGTCATGAAATAAGTTGTTTTTCTCCATCCATGGTGATGCTGGGTATAGTAGTCTGCATTGGCATCTGTGGTCTCTTAGAGTCTGCAAAACAGCTGTCCAGGCACTTCTGGATTTTAGGGTCTCTGTTGAGAAGTCAGGTGTGGTTCTAATAAGTCTGCCTTTATTTGTTACTTGGCCTTTTTCCCTTGCTGATTTTATTTTATTTTTTTCTCTTTGGTTTTTTGAGACAGGGTTTCTCTGTGTAGCTTTGGAGCCTATCCTGGAACTCACTCTGTAGCCCAGGCTGTCCTTGAACTCACAGAGATTCACTTGGCTCTGCCTCCCAAGTGCTGAGATTAAAGGCATGCACCACCACCTCCTGGCCCCTTGCTGATTTTAATATTCTTTCTTTGTTCTGTATGTTTAGTGTTTAGTTGATTATTATGTAGCATGGGAATTTTCTTTTCTGATCCAATTTATTTGGTGTTCTCTAAGTTTCTTGTACCTTTATAGGCATGTCCTTCTTTAGGTTGAGAAAAATTTCTTCTATGATTTTGTTAAATATATTTTCTGGATTTTTGAGCTAGAATTCTTCTTCTTCTATTCCTATTTTTCTTAGGTTTGGTCTTTTCATAGTGTCCCAGATTTCTTGGATGTTTTGTGTTAGGAATTTTTTTAATTTAACATTTTCTTTGACTGATGAATCTATTTCCTCTATCATATCTTCAGTGCTTGAGAATCTCTCTTCCATCTCTTGTATTCTGTTGGTGATGCTTGCATCTGTAGTTCCTGTTCACTTACCCAGATTTTCCATTTCCAGGATTCTCCCCGTTTGTGTTTTTGTTATTGCTTCTATTTCCATTTTCAGGTCTTGAACTGTTTTCTTCATCTGTTTGTTTTTTCTTGGCATTCTTTTAGGAATTTATTGATTTCACCCAATTTTTTGTTTTTCTTTTCCTCAATTTCTTTAAGGGATTTTTTTCATTTCCTCTTTAAGGACATCTGTGGGAGCCCATTTTTGGGTTCCTTGTGGCTTTACCCAGCAGGTCCGCATAGAGGATGATTAGGACCATGGGCCTGAGTGCAGGTGTCTGAGATGGTCTGCACTTGGCTGTGCTGGGGGAGGAGGTCTTTTGCTCCACCCCTTGGCATCTCTATAAAAACTCTGGGGCAGAGACAGTCGGGGCCCATTGGAATAGGTTCCAGGCCCTCTCGAGGCTAGCCTTTATTTTCTATCTGTTTATCTCCACAAGATTCTCTGCAATAAATCCTTCTATCTAATATTTCCTGCTGCTCACACTCAAGAAAACTCTGGGGAGCTGTGGGGTTGGTGGGCAAATGCCCCACAGACCTCTATCATTTTCATAAAATTATTTTTAAGGTCATTTTCTTGTGCTTCAGCTGCATTAGTTGTTCAGGTCTTGCTGTCATTGGTTATCTGGGTTCTGGTGGCGCCATATTGCCCTTTCTATTATTGATTGTTTTTACACTTGAATTTAGGCATCTGGGTTTGGAATGGTTATAGGTCTAGGTGTCAATTTCTGTGTTTGTCTTTGTTGCACATGTGTTTTGTTCCTTGGTTTCTGTTTCCTCTCTGGTCTTTTGGCCTAAGTGGCTGAGGGTTCTGGTGACTAGTGAGTCTTCAGGTCCAATAGGGTGTCTCCACTGGGGCTTTAGTGGTCTGGGGTCCCTAGATCCGGCCTTGCCTCTGGTAAAGCTGAAGTCTTCTTCCAAAGTTGTAGACGAGGATATGGAGCTCAGCGAAGGGGGTGCAGTCTGGGATTGTTGGGCGGGCTTTAAGGAGTGTTGGCGAGTGGTGGGCAATGTCTTAACTCAGGTCCCTCAATCCAGCCTGGTTTCTGGTAAAGCCAAAGTCTTCTTCCAAAGTTGTAGGCCAGGATATGGAGCCCAGGGCATGGGGTCCCTCATTATTTTCTCAATGTTTTGTTTGAATCAGAATTCAAATTAAGCACATACAAGTGACGGATATATCTCTTAAGTCCACCCCTTCCGCTTCCATTTGCTGAAGGAGCTAGGTTGTTTGTTCTGACTGTTTTCCAGTCTTGACTTTGCTCTTGTTACCTGAGCAACCTGGCATCTTGATGACAGAGTCTTGCCCCCGGGGCTCAGGCCCCACTGCATGCCATCCCTAAAAATCTGCTTTCTCTTTGTGCTTGTTCCTCCGTGATCTCCTCTAGTTCCCAAGTTTGGAAACACCGTGGCTGCTGTGTGTGCATAGCTTTGGTCTGAGCTGTTCCCTCGAACTGCAGACTCCAATCCTGCTCTTCCCAGTGCGGTCCATACCATATATCCAGTAGACCCCTCAAAATTAGAATGTCCAAAGTGGCGTTTCAGTGATTCTTTCACAGATTGGTGCTTGGATGCTTCCCCCAAGCTCCTACTCTTTTCCATGCTCAAACCAAATCCTTGTCATCTTCTATGGCTTCTCTCTTTTTTATCCTGTATACCTGTGTTGGCTTCACCTTGAATACCTCTGGAACCAGCCAAATTTCCTCACCCTCACTGCCTGGGACTGAGTCCTCCACACACCTCTTATCAAGACTGATTTCCCTTATACAGCCACTGTCCCATCGAAGGAGTTCCATGTGTTCAGGATCCAGTTCAAATAAAAGCCAGAGTAAGATGTTCCTGTGCTAACACCCCTCCAGTGGCTCCGTCCTACTTCAAAGCCAAGTGTAAGTGCTTATGGAAGAGGCCAGCCACTCCCAGCCTCATTGCCCTCCTTTCTTATCCTTGTGTGGGTTATGGGAAAACATTCAAATAAATCATGCTCTTTTTTTTTCTTCCTTTCTGCAGATATTCCTGTAATTTTTTCCTTCCTGTCCTCAGAACTTCCCTGATGTTTTTTTTCTTCCTTTCTGCAGATATTCCTGTAGTTTGTTCCTTCTTGTCCTCAGAACTTCCCTGATGTTTTGCCTTGGCTCCCGTCCCTTCACTACCTCTCTTTCCTCAGTAGTATCCATCTCTCCCCGACATAAACAGAGTTACCCGATTGCCTATTAATTTTCTTCCTGCCTCCCCAACACATCAACAGCAGCACGACTCTGCAAACTGCTGTATCCTCAGAGTGTAGATAATGCCTGGTCTGCAGTGATGCTCAATAAACATTTGATAAATGAATGCATGAAATAATTATGTAGAAAAAAATATGTTCTTTAGTCATGCCTGGTGCTCTAAAAGAGAAGTATTGGCGTTCTCTCTAATTGTCTTGTCTTAGAGAATTCATGGAGGGCTGCATGGAGGACTTAGGATTTATAATGAGTTGAGTTAGCCAGGCCAAAAGGGAGGAGTCTTCACAGACGACCTTGACCTGGAGAATATGACATCTTGGAAGGACAGAAAGAAGCCCTGAGCAGGAGCCTCAGGAATGAGGCATGAAGAAGTAGGTGGCACAACCCCTAAAGGTTTATCTGAGAAGTAAAAAGAGAGGGAGGGTGACAGACAGAGACCGGAACTTTGAAAACGGCAGTCTGACCTCTTTACTTAGTAAAAACTCACACTCAGAACTTGTTCTGAGCAAAGCTCCATTCAAAGTGATTAATTTACTTCTCAAAAGACAGTATAAGGTGGGTCCCTGTGCTGGGTAGTTTTTGTCAACTCAACACAAACTAGAGTTACCTTGGAAGAGGCAATCTCAACTGAGGAATTGCCTCCATCAGATTGGCCTGTAGACAAGTCTGTGGGACATTTTATTGGTTAATGATATAGGAGGGCCCAGCTCCCTGTGGGTGGTGCCATCCCTGGGCTGGTGGTCCTGGGTTCTATAAGAAAGCAGGCTGAGCAAGCCACTAGGAGCAAGCCAGTGAGCAACACCCCTCCATGGCTTCTGCTTCAGCTCCTGCCTCCAGGTTCCTGTATTAAGTTCCTGGCTTGGCTTCCCTGGATGATGGACTGTAAACTGGGAGCCAAATCAACTCTTTCCTCCCCAGGTTAGTTTTGATCAGTATATTTATCACAGCAACAGAAACCAAGCTGGGACAGTACCACGATCTACCCCATTTAAAATAGAAATACAGGGAAAGTTGAAGTCCAGAGAAGTGAAGCCAGTTGCCTGACATCACACAGCTAGTGAGTGGGCAGAGGTGGGACAGAAACCAGACTGTGTGACTCTACAGTCCATGGTTTCCTTTTCTCTTTCGATTGCAACTCTCTTGGGAGGTATGGCTTAGATGCAGCAATAGCCACCCATTAAAAAAAAACACATTCCAATGAGATTTGGTAAGCGTGGCTTTCATGTAATACCCACTGCAATCAAGGTAGAGAAATTCCCATGATTGGGACTGGAGCAATGTGCAGGTAAGAACAAGCTGCTCTGCCAGAGGACTCTGTTTGATTCCCAGCACCCACCTGGCAGCTCCCCCCTGTCGGTAACTCCAGTTCCAGGAGGATCTGATGCCCTCTCCTGGCCTCTGCAGGCACTGCACACACATCAATGGGGGCAAACACTCATATACACAAAACAAAAATAAATAATCATCAGTCTCCTTCAAATTCTCTTGTGTTCCTTTGCAGTAAGGCTTCCCACCATGTGCTCAGAGTGTCCTAGGTGTCTCCTGACTTTGTCACAGTAGACGATTTTCAACTGTCTTGGAGTTTCACATAAATGGAACTGTGCAATATATCCTATTTTTATGAGTGGTGTATTGTGTGTGAGCATGTGCGTGTAGTGGCCAGAAGTTGACATCAGGTACTCAGTCACTCTTTTTACTTTTTGACACAGGCTCTCCCACCTTCTTTGAACCTGGAACTTGCCAATTCAGCAAAATTAGTTGCCCAGCAAGCCTCAGGGACCCTCCTGTCTCTTCCTCTCCAGTGCTGGGATTACAGGCATGCATCCTCTGCCTTTTACTTGGGTGCTAGGGAGGTGAACTTGGGCCCTCATGCTTGTGTGGTAGGCACTTACCCATGGAGCCACCTTTCCCAGCCCTATTCCTAGAGTGTTTCACGAGGCATGTTGCTGCTATTCATCCTTGTTGCATGTGGTAACCATTTGGTCTTTTTCCTGTGGACTATAGGCTGTTCTTTCATTTGTGTGATTAAAATGGTTTTTCATTTTGAAATATGGATTGCTAGGAAGTTAAAATGTGGAATGAAGTTCATAGTCTTCCCCCAGTATCCTCCCTCCTTACCTCTTATGTAACTATACCACGGTATCCATCCAGAAAGTGGCGCAGCCCCCCGTGGCCATTCCTGAGGCAGCTCTTCCAGGAGGACTGTCCCATTTTCTGCTCTAGCTGTGGGAACTCCCCTGCTCCTGGGTGAGTCCTGAGGATGGTTCCACCTTCCGTGCTTTCATTCCTCTTGTCTCAGGTGGCCTGTTCAATGCTCAAGGGATCCTTCCTCAGACCTGCGGGACTTTCTCTGTGTAGCTTACACAGATCCCAGTGCCTCCTCAGCTTGCACTGAGGGCTAGAGACTCTGGGTGGTAAGAGGAGCGCGGGCTGGGCTCAGCTGGTCTGCATCCCTTCTCTCTGAGACTTCAATCTTCTGATTTCTGCATTCAGTGTCTTGACAGCTTTGCGTCACATATTTTGGTTGGTCTTCTGTAGCAGGCTTTCTTGGATCGCCAGTCCCCAAATCATGACAGGGAGACTTATTATTAATTATGTATTCACTGCCTTAGCTTAAGATTGTTTCTAGCTAGCTTTTTAAACTTAAATTAACCCAGTTTCTATTAACCTATGTGCTGCCCCAAGGTTCGTTTACCTCATCTATATACTGTCCATCCTGCTTTCCTGCTTCCTCTGTGTCTGACTGACCGCTGGCTGGCTGGCCCCCAGCTGGTTGGCCCCTGGCGTCTCCTTTTCTTTCTACCTCATTCTCTCTTGAGCCTAGATTCCTCTTCTTACTTATTCTCTCTGCCTGCCCCACCTATCCCTCTACTGCCTAGCTATTGGCCAACCAGTTTTTTATTAGACCAATCAGGTGCCTTAGGCAGGCAAGGTAAAACAAAGGCAACACATCTTTACATAGTTAAAAAAAAAAAGTACATCATAAACAAATGCAACACATCTTTACATAAACAGTTATTCTGCAACACAAACAGATGTAATACATCTTTACTTAGTTAAACAAATATTCTATTCTACAACAGTCTTCTAATTATCTAAGGTGATAGGTTTAATTTTTTATTGCTGAGTGGTGATCCACTGGTTCAATTGAATAGATATGCCATCCTAAACCTTGTACCTGTTGAACACTTGGGTTGTTTCTAGATTTGACTATTACAAATAAGACTGAACCAGTCTTTGTATCTACATGTTTCTATTTCTCTGGGCAAATACCTGGGATTGAAATTCTCTTTTCCTTTTCTTTCTTTCTTCTTTTTTATTTCCTCTCTCTTTTTTTAGAGACAGGGTCTTATGTAGCCCAGGCTGCCCTTAAACTTACTGGGTACTGAGGATAACATTGCACTTCTGATTTTCTAGTCTCTCCTTCTTGAGTGCTGGAATTACAGGTATACCTCCAATGCCAAGTTTACGGTGCTCAGGACCGAACTTAGAGCTTTGTGCTTGCTAGGCAAGCTCTCTACCACCTAAGCTACCCCCCTAGCCCCTGACATTCCTTGATTGTAGAGTACCAAGTATGTGTTTGTAGAACTCCGGCAAACAGATTTCCAGTCACAATACTGCCAACATTTGATGTCAGTCTTCCACTTTTAGTCATTTTAGGGACTGTGTGGGGCCTCGTTGTGAGTTTGTTTCACATGGTTTGTTTTATCCTGGGGATAATAGGAAGGAAGGTGACGTGCATAGATTTAAATTTTGAAAACAGCCATCTGTCCTGTCTGCTTATTAAAAAGCCCACAAATGGAACTTGTTTTGAGCAGAGCCCCATATAAAGTGACTCACATGCTGTGATATCTTTTGTGTTCTTTTTTTTTTTTTTTTTTAAAAAAAGATTTATTTATTTATTATGTATACAGCATGTAGGACCAGAAGAGGGCACCAGACCTTATTACAGGTGGTTGTGAGTCACCATGTGGTTGCTGGGAATTGAACTCAGGACCTTTAGGAAGAGCAGTCAGTACTCTTAACCTCTAAGCCATTTCTCCAGCCCATCTTTTGTGTTCTTATTGGACATTTTCACATCTGTTTTAGAGAAGTTCAACTGTGTTTTCCTGCTGGCCTGTCTTCTTACTGGATTGTGAGATTTCTTACGTTCTGGATCCAGAGCTCATGTGAGAGGTAACGGAGTGAGTGCTTTGAAGTGCTCTGGAACAGGGTGGTGGTAAGAATAGAAATGGACTATTGAGGTCACTGGGAGAATGAAGAATGTGTCTTAGACATACACTGGACTCATTAAATTATTTAAAATATTTTTGAAGAGTTGGGGTCTATATGTTCCTTTTCCTGAATATTCTTTTTGTTTGTTTATTTGTTTGTTTGTTTTTCGAGACAGGGTTTCTCTGTATAGCTTTGTGCCTTTCCTGGAACTTGCTTTGGAGACCAGGCTGGCCTGGAACTCACAAAGATCCACCTGCCTCTGCCTCCCGAGTGCTGGGATTAAAGGCGTGCGCCACCAACGCCCGGCTTGTTCCTGAATATTCTTAAATGCATGTTTTAAAGGAAAAATAAACCTGAATCATTTCTGTTCTTGACTTAACTGCAGGAGAATGTCTCAGGGACCTAGGATGTTCTCCCTTCTCCTGGCCCTCTTTCTGAGCCATGGAGGTGTATGCCAGGGAGACCCAAGCTCCAGGCAGGGTAAGTCCTGAGGAGAAAAATACCTTTTGCAGCTTCCACACATTTTGGGGGATGTAGCTGGATATATCAGTTTAGGTTCATGATACATTCAGGTGAGTGTGTGTGTGTGTGTGTGTGTGTGTGTGTGTGTGTGTGTGTGTGAGAGAGAGAGAGAGAGAGAGAGAGAGAGAGAGAGAGAGAGAGAGAGCATATGTGTGCCTGTGGGTAAATGTTGGCCTTTTAGGGTTATTATACAAGGTTTTTTATTAGTGCATATTATTTGTACAAAGTAATAGGTTGATTATAACATTGTCACACATGCCCACAATGTACTTCAGTGGACTTCACCGCCAGCACCCCCTCTTTCCTCCATCCCCCAAAGGTTCACTAGATCCCACACATGAGGGAAGCATGTAGCACCTGTCTTTCTGAGTCTGGCTTGCTTTGATTGACAGGATGAACTCCAGTTCCAACGTTTCCCCTGCAGATGACATAGTTCCATTCTTCTTTATGCTAGAATAATACTCCCCTGTGGGTATAGATCACACTTTTTTTTCACCAGGATCTTGTTGATGGGTTTCCAGGCTGGCTCCATCTCCTGGTAATTATGAATCTTGCCACACTGAGCACAGATGGGCGGGTGTCTCTGTGCTGTGCACCTCAGCTGCCTCTGTGTGACAGAGTGGAGCAGACAGTAGTTCTCCTTATGCCTGTGGGGCGCCTCTTCCCCAATTTCCACAGTGGCTGGACAAACTGACACTCCCAGTGACAGCGTGCAAAGGTTCTCAGTGGGGGCTGGGAACCAGAGTTTTCTCACACTAGGCATAGTTATTGTAGTGATGGCAGCTCAGGGAAAGCCTGAGTGGCTTTTGTTGGGCTCCCGTGGTAGCTACTTTTGCCTTTATGAAGGTCACACAGTGCAGTTCTCCTCACATACCCAATGGCTTTCTTACAGATCTACACCCATTGCTGCAGAAAATGGCGGTGAGTGTTCCGTTTTTATTTTCATCAAAATCCCCTCTACTGGCGCTCCCAAATTTGAATGTTATACTTGATTTTATCTCTTTGCCTTTTAGGAAGAAATAATAGAGGGAAGCTATCTGAATGGTAATGTCCCCAGCCTGTCCCATGTGTACCTTCTGAGATCTTTAAACAGAATATGGATGTGGTGTCTGTGGAACCATTCTGTTTAAAGCCGTCTTTTCATTTTGTTCCCCGCTGTAGCGTTTCTGGATCTCATACAGTTCGGAAGGTAATCTGCCTCTGAGGGCTTGGGAGGGATGGGATTTCTTCCTAATAACTCTGACATGGAATTTCTTACTTGAGAAACGTAGTATGTGCTCATTGCAAGGAGCATCAAGCAGTGTCCAGTGTTTCAGTGGACACACTGGTTCCCCAAACACTGTTCCTCCATCACTGTAGCTTAAGACCACGATGCCTGGCATGCTTCTGAGGAGGCACTTCTTCCCAGGGCTTGGTGAAGAGAAGGGCATCTGTGTTCACTCTACCCCTCAGCCTGGGGCCCGTTGCTATCCCTTTGGACAGAATAATGAAACCGAGGCTTGGGGAAGGTGAGTGGGGACCACACAGCTGGGGAGTGGCAGAACTGGAGTGTGACCACCACTGCTCTGCGCTGCGATGCGCAGGCCTGTGCGAGAGGCTGGAGAGATGGGGTGGTGTGGCAGTGTTGTAGAAAGAAAGCTGTCAACATTAAATCTTATTATGCATTCCATAAAGAAGAGGAAATGGGGGCCTCGGGCCCCTGGCAGGGATAGCCAATCACATTAAGATGAAAGGCCCCTGTAAACATCCCTCTCCCCGTGAGAACTGCAATGGTGCCTTTAGATATATTCTTTCAGGCTGCAATTTTATTTATTTACTTATGTGTTCATCCATCCATCTACTTATCTATAACAGAAGAAAGCTGTTTGTAGTGGCTGGGGAGACGGCACAGTCAGTAAAGTGCCTGCCTCACACGCATGAGGACCTGAGTGTGACCCCCAGAATCTGCATAAAAGTTTTGGGTGTGGTGGCACGTGCTTGGAATCCCAGTGCTGGGGCAGTGCAGACAGGAAATTCTTAGGATCTGCTGGTCGTCTGGTCTAGCGGAATCAGTGAACTCCTGGCCAGTGAAAGACCCTGTCTCAATGATACTTGAGGTTGTCTCAGGCATCTACACACACGCAAACATACACACACATCTGTATACACACATAGACACATACACCTGTATACACATATATACACGTACACCTGTATACACACACATACACACCTGTATACACATACATACAATACACCTGTATACAAGCACACATACACCTGTATGCAAACACACATACCGGTACACACACACATATACACATACACCTCTATACAAACAGAGCTGTATACATACACACTTGTATACACACACACATACATATACACACCTGAATATATACACATACACACCTGTACGCACACTCATGAACACACCTCCTGCCACTGTGCCAGGTGAAGGCATCTCTTACTTCTCAACATAGAGTTGCTGGCATCCCTGACCCATTTCTACCCTTCTCTCTGAGCCTCGGGGCACACAGCCAGTACAGGAATGTTTGCAGGGGACCTGGTCATTGACTTTCTCCCGTCTGTCTTTGCTTCAAGCTCCCATGTGTGGACTGCAGACCTGTCCCACAGAGTTCTTGCCTATCTGAACTCACGGAATATGGCCTTTACCATCGCCAGCCTGCAGGTGTGTGTATGTGAGATGTGTTCCTAAATTCTACTATTGGTCACACCTTAGTGCAAACCAGTTGTGCACTGAGTGGAAACTGGTGGGGATTTCCTGATAAAAGAACAGCAGAGGTGTATTAGATGCTTTTCTATTACTGGACCACAATATCCAGGTACTTCTATTACTGTAACAAAATCCCAAGACAGGAAAGAATTGTAGGATGAAGGGATGGATCAGTGGTTCAGAGTGCTTGCTGCTTAATCATGAGGACAAGAGTTCAGATCCCAGCACCCATGTTGGTGGCTCACAGATACCTGCAACTTTACGTCCAAGGGATTTGATGTCCTCCTCAGGCCTTTGTGGGCACCTCTATACACATGCGCACATATGCTCACACAGATACATATACACACATACATGAATAAGTCTTTTTTAAAAAAGAGTTTAATCTACTTCATAGTTTTAGAGGCTGACCATCCATCAGTATAGTGCTGGCTCCTCAAAGACATAGTAGAATGTATAAACTTGGTAGATGCATTACAATGGTGGGCCCACCTATGAGAGGGAAACATGGATCGAATCGGGGGGAGAGGAATCTGGGGCAGGATTCATGGTCAAGCTCACTTTAATCCTCTCCTGAGAACTCACCAGTATCTCATGGGAACTATCTCAGTTCCTTCCAAGGGCAGCATCCCTATGCCCTCACACCAGGGTCCACTTCTTAGAGGTGGCCTCACCTCTTAATGTCATCTTCATAGGCACTAACTTCTGATGCTTGAGTCTTGGGGGAGAAACCACACCCAACATCAGTGACAGCAGTGGACATCTGGTTAGGGCATCAGTAGGGCGCAGAGGAGGTGTGATGACTGGGATGTCTCGGCATGGCTGGTCGCTCAGGGTGATACCTTGGGAACCACATCTGGACCTGAGGATATGTTCAGTGCCCACACACCATTATTCTGTTTAGTAAGGAAGTCACGCCGTAGGCTGATGAATTAAGGAGCAGCACAGTTCTTTGTTATTTCCAGTTTTAACTTACGTTTTAATAAAACAGAAATATCAACAGACACTCACACCAGATCCCCACCCAGAGGGGGCTGCCTGCTCACTATTTGCTCCTCCAGCTGGAGGGGCTATTGGACCCACACGGCATCTGCCTCCATCACTCCTGGCAACGTAATTAGCAGTAACGAGTAACCCCTTCCTCTCCGACAGTAAGGGAATACTGGTAGGTGCATACTGCTGCACGCACATCTTCATTCGCTTGGCAGGTTGGCACAGTGGAAGACACCGAGGATGGGGTGGAGAACTAGACATTACTCCCACCGTTCTGAGGTAGAGACAGACAGCCAGTAAATAAAAACTCACCGTAAGTGGAGAAAAACGGTGGACACTGCTGAGCACTTCTGGGCTGAGCACCACCGAGACTGCGGCAGACATTTAATTCTCACAGCGCCCCACACGGTGAGCACTATGGGGGTCTCTGTTTTCCAGATATGAATTCTGAGGCCCACATGTGGGATTGCCAACTTAGCAAACACGAAATATAGGATGCCCACGGACTAGAGGTGCAGTTCAGTTGCCAGAGTGCTTGCCCAGCAGGCATAAAGCCCTGGGCTTGATCTCCAACACTGCAACAAACGGGCACGGTGGACACATATCCACAATACTAGTACTAGAGGGATGGAGGGAGAAGAATCACATGTTCAAAACCATCCCTGGCTGCACAGTGAGTTTGAACCCAGCCTGGGCTACATGAGAAAGCACAACACACAAGCATACACTATCTAATTAAACTGAAGTACAGATAAGTATAAACATGGAGATTGGCACACATGTTATCTGTCTTTTTTTTTTTTTTTTTGGTTTTTTGAGACAGGGTTTCTCTGTGTAGCTTTGCACCTGTCCTGGAGCTCACTTGGTAGCCCAGGCTGGCCTCAAACTCACAGAGATCCGCCTGGCTCTGCCTCCCGAGTGCTGGGATTAAAGGCGTGCGCCACCACCGCCTGGCCTTTATCTGTCTTTTATACCCACTGTTTGCCTATAAGCGTCAGTTCACACTGCCTTCCCAGGGAATATTTGTGTAAGGGGTATTAAGAATCCGAGGCTGGGCATACAACTGTCACCTCAGCACCTGGGAAGTCAAGACAAGAGGAGTGAGTGTGTGGATTTAGGGCCAGCCTGGACTACATAGTGAGACTCCCATTCCCCAAGTGAACAACAGCAGCAAGTCCAAAAGCTCCTAAATAAAAACAGAAAAGGAGTCCGCAAATGGCAGAGGGGAGGCTTTCAGGGGAGGCTGGTGGCCTGACAAGGCGCTACAGACATGTTGATTCGTTCTGCCTGGGTTTTCTCCTTGCTCAGCGTAGGGTTTGAGTGGTAGGAAACAGGGGCGCTCCACAGAGGCCCACTGCCTCGGACAAGGACCAGGCAGGTTATAGAACAGGGAAATCAGGCTGGTCACCTGAATGGGGAAGCATGTCCAGCATTTCCCATTCCTTGTATTTCCCAAGTGGAGTTGGAAATATGGGTTTTGTAAGGAATCCCCCAACTTTACAGCATTTGCAACCACTAACCCGCCCCCCCACTACATACAGGCTGCTGCCAGGTGGGGGACTCTGCAGGGAGTCAGGGGGACCCCACTGAGCTGCCGGCCATGGGGCTGACCCACTGTCCGGTCTGCTGCTCACTGACTGAATCTCCCATGCCCAGGCAGTCATGGAAGCCCACCTGGAGCAGTATTTGTACCAACCCCAGAAGCTGCTGCAGGACCTGAGGGACACTGATGCCCAGCAGTTCCGCACCGCCATGAAATGCCTTTTGGAAGACAAGTGGGACCCCCTGGTGAGGCACGCTTGGCATCTCCTGAGGAGGAGCTGGGGCAGCTGGTATTTGCTGGGCCTACCCAGGCCTTGGCCACTCTTGACTCCTTTCTCCCGTCACTGCCACCCCCACTCGGGACTCTAGGGCCTGGCTTTTCTTCTCCAGTTTCTCCAAGTTACATTTTTCTGCTCTTACTGAGGGTCTTCTAATGCTGAGTTGGTAAGTGTGTGAGGGTGATTGCTGTGTGCAGTGGGTGTAGAAAGGACTGGCCCTGTCCCTAAGGCCACAGTGCTGGATGAAGACAAGCAACAACTAACAATGACCATGAAACAAGATCAATAACAGAAACAGCACAGAGAGCAAGCTCCCCAAACCCCAGAATGCCCTGGGCCTCCAAAGCTGAGGGCTAGGGTCCATTTATCGGAGAGAGGTGGGTATGGACCCCCGTTCCAAAATGGAGTCAAACCCTTGCCTAGCCTCAGTTTCCCCGTGTGTACTCAGGCTGGAAAGATTCTTCTTTTTAAAAAAAGGTTAGTTTATTTTTATCTTAATGTGTATGAGAGTTTTGTCTGTGTGTGTGTATGTCTGTGTACCATGTGCATGTCTGGTGCCTGTGGAGGTCAGAAGAGAGCGCTGGGTTCCCGGGAGGTTCTGGTAGATGTGAGCTGCCCTGCATGGGTCCCGGGAATTGAAATGAGGTCCTCTGCAAGGGCAGCACACACCTTCACTGATGAGCCATCTCTCAGCTCTAAAATGTTAAGATTCTTATTAGTTTGAATTCACAAGGTTTTTAAAGAGGATTTAAACATTTTAATAATTCTATACTTTCTATTGAATTATTTTGTTAATGTCAGTGATCAAACCGAGGGACTTGTGAGTGCTGAGCAAGCTGTATCCCTAACTCCTCATCTGTTCTTACGTTAATATGTTTTATTAAAACATAAAAGCCACTAGTGTGGTATGGATAGATTTCATTTTTAAATGAACTTCAGCTTTTAAAAGTGATTCCATCCAAAATCTATTAAAAATTATGTTGTTTAATGTTTGGTGAGGCTTTTCTATGTATGAGGTGTTTTTCTAAGGGAATGACCAGCAAGGGACCAGTGAGTAAAAATGTAGTGTTTATAGAGAACACACCATTAGTCACAATTAATCAGCTCTGCTATTAGGTATGGGTATATGCCAATAAAATTTTATTCACACCTTATGCGCGCGCGCACACACACACACACACACACACACACACACACACACGAGGTGGGTCAGTTTTGGCTCATGGGACAGATAGTCATCTGTCATTGTTTCAAGGGTTTAATATGCATGGATTAGTTTAATCTCCTCCATAACATTAAATAAGGTTAAGAAGAGTGTTACCATTTAAAGGCAGGCTTGCTAGCTCATGCCTGCAACCCTGGAACTCGGGAGGCTGAGGCAGGAAGAGATTTTGACATCGTTCTGGGCTGCATAGAAAGTTTCAGTCCAGACTGGACTACAGAGTGAAGTTCTGTCTATACTCACACATGTGCAGGAATGCACACACATGCAGGAATGCACACACATGAAAAAGGGCTGAAGGTTTCGCGTAGTGGTCAGAGTGCTGGCCCAGGATGAACAACGCCCTGAATTCCATGCTTAGCACCTGCAATCAAAATAAAAAATAAGAATAATCTTGCATTTTAATATTCAGGTAAGGAAATCGAGTCTTGGAGAGTAACCTCTAGTGACTCATTTTAGAAAGATTGAATCTGAGGTTGGAAAATGGGTTCCTGCCTGAGGAAGCCATGGGCTTATTTCAGAGTAATGTTTTAAAAATCTATGTAACAAAATACAGAAGATTGCAAAGGAAGCCAATTATCTTGGAGAACACTCCTGGAAAGGCCCAGTACAAACACAGAGGTAAATTGTGTGTTTCTTTAACACACCAAGGAATAGAACTCAGCAGCAAGTCTAGCGACTTCAGGAACTCTCAACAAGTGTTGTCTGTAAAGATCACAAGATGTCTGCAGTAGCTGTAATGCATTGTGAAAATGCAAAGGATTCCTGCTCTGACAAAGATCCTGCTCCCCGTCTGGAGCCTGGTACCTCTGGTCATCCCCAGAGGAAGCACCACGTGTCAGTTCTATGCTAATGAAAGTGAAGATGTGACATTCTTGCTGTCCACCCAGAGAATGGGAAGAGCAGGTGAAAGCCTTGCCTTTGATCCAAAGGTGATGGAAAGATCTAGAAGTTTCCACATAGCAGCACGATGTGAATTTCTCCATGCTGCAGCATGTTAGTCTCTTCCAGTGCTGTCCAGTGAAGAGGCAGCTCTCCTGGGACTATAATGGTTTGAATATGGAATGTACTCCATAAACTCATGGTCCCTAGCTGATGGGACTATTTTGGGAGATGTGGTGGAAACTATAGGAGATGGAGCCTAATTGCAGGAAGCAGGTCATGGGGGGCAGGTTTAGAAGGTTATGAATGGTCCCTCCATTTCCTTGTTCCCTGTCAGCAGTGTGGTGAACAACCCCATGTACAAGACCCCGCCCCCATCATGTTATGGCCAACTAAACATGTCCTCCTTCAAGCTGTCTTCTTGTGTCCTTTGGCCACAAAGCCGAAGAGACTCTAATTTCTCTCCTTCCTTTAGGACCTGAAGGACACTGTCATCCACTTGGGAGACATTTGGGAAGAGGCCCTTCAGAGCCCCGGTGTGAACCGCAGCCTGTTTGTCATTACGCTGGAGCGCTGTTTCCAGGTGCTGAACCCCGTGGAGTGTGTGGAGGTCCTGGGCAGGGTGCTCAGAGGGTCCTCGGGCAGCTTTCTGCAGCCGGATATCACAGAGAGGTTACCCCAGGACCTGCATGAGGATGCCTTTAAGAACCTGTAAGTCTTTTGCTCTGAACTCTTAGTTCCGTGTGCTGCTCAGGGGCTGCTGTGGTGATTCAAGGCAGTTACTACCCAGCAAGGGAGAAAGATGGTGGGCACGGGTAGACATACGTCTTCAGAAGCAGAGCTGAGAGGTGCTTTTATTAAAACTATCTTCTCTCTCAACTGTAGTGTCTGGGAGCTATTCTCCTAGTTCTTGTCACATCTAGCTACCACCTGCCCTGTGATTTGTTCCATGGTTTTCTTTATAAGCCTTCATCCTTTCCACTAAAAAAACAAAAAACAAAAACAAAAACAAAACAAAAAACCCACAACAACAAACCAAAAAACCAAACCAAACCAAAACCAAACCAAAACAAACAAACAAACAAAAAATTGTTTTAGGGCCTGGAAATGGCTCAGTGGTAGAGCATTGACTGTGTAATCATGAAGATCAGAGTCTGCATAATCAGTGTCCATGTAAATGGCAGGTGGATGTGGCAGCCTGCCTCTAATTCCAGCCTGGGAAGGCAGAGACAGGGGATTCCCCCAGAACAAGCTGGCTAGGGAAACTAGGCATATTGATGAGCTCTGGGCTTGACTGAGAGACTCTGCCTCAACAAATAAGGTGGAAAAGCAAGTAATGAAGATTGCCAACGTCGACATTAGCCTCCATAGTCACAGGCACACATGTGTACCCACATACATGCAAACAGACATGTGCATCACATGCCGATAAATGGAAAAGAAAAAAATTAAGGTAAATTTAACTTCATTTCCATTAATGGAAAATCATTATTTTTGTTTTAAGTAAAAAATAGTCTTACCATACACTAAAAAGCAGTGCTACTAGATCCTAGCTCCCTACACTGCTCTCCTGAGTATCTTAGTCAGCTGTAGGCTGGGCACCTTGGACAACAGACACTTACCTCTGGTGGCTGAGACGGTCAAGGTCAAGGCATGGCAGATTTGGCATCTTTCTACTTTCTGGTTCACAGGAGTATCTGCTTGCCGGGTCCTCTGCCGGCAGAAGTGTCATGGAGCCCTCTGGAGTCTCTTAGACAAGGGCACAAATCCCATTCATGAGGGCTCCGCCTCCTGACCCTGAGGTGACCCCAGGGGGTTTGCCCCAGGTCTTCTCTTCACTTCTCACGCTATCCTGCCCTCCTGTTTCTTTTCTTTGTGGATGAGGAAATTGAAGGGCAGAGAGACTAAAGAACTCACCCTAGGGCAGTAGCATTCCATAGGGAATGGTAAACAGCATTTTTGCAGTGGGAAAAGTTTTCCCTTAAATGATGCTTACCACTTTGTATGCATATGTGTGTGTTTATGTATGTATTGCATTTGTGTATTATGTATGTGTGTGTCTTTCAATTGTCCCTGCTTTTTCAACTATCTTTGCTCTTAAAAAACAAAACAAGGTGCTGGAGAAAGGGCCTGGTGCTTAAGAGCACTTGCTGTTCTTGCAGAAGACCTGACTTTGGTTCTCAGCGTTTGCATCCAGCATCTCACAGCCAGCCACCTATAACTCTAGTTCCAGGGGATCAGAAGCCCTCTTCTGGCCTCTGCTGCTACTGCACACATGCAGATAAGCAGGCACACATACAAATACACACAAAATAAAATAAAAAATGAAACAGGAGCAAGCCAGAGGAAGCAAGCCAGGAAGCAGCACCCCTCCATGGCCTCTGCATCAGCTCCTGCCTCCAGGTGCCTGCCCTGCTTGAGTTCCTGTCTTGACTTCCTTCAATGATGCACTAATGTGGAAGTGTACTGGAGGGTGCTCAGCTCCTATCCATGGTCTCTTCAGACCCTGCTGCTGTGGGAGTAGATGAGTCGCCTCTCCAGGGCAGTGACATTCAGGTTCAGTACGTCCAGCTGGTGCCTGTGGAGCGACCACACAGCTGCTGCACAGATGGCTGAGGCGTTGCAGCCAAATGCAACTTGCACACGGAGCCATGCAGATCCAGTGAGAGCAGGCATCGTAGGAGTGCCACACCACAGCGGCTCACTGGTGCTGCCCTGTGCCCTGCTCTCCTGCTTCAACAGGGCAACTTCCAGTTCTGCAGGGCACCTGAGAGCTCCTCCTCCCAGGGAAGGGTCCTGGCCACCCCCTGCTGGAAGGCACCTCAGGACCGAGTCCCACTGCTGGTCTCCAGAGGAGAAGCGCAGTGCAGAGTGTGTTAAGTACATTCAGAAAAACAAGAACTACAATATTTTGTTTAAACAGCTTTTTAAAATTTGCTGTGGTGTTTATAACAAAAAAAGAAAATGGAAACACACACACACACACACACACACACACACACACACACACCAGAATACAACTGTGGAATAGCAGAAGTCTTGGCCGTGTTCTTCCTTCGGGGTCCTGATATAGGTGTTGGAGACAGCTGATGATGCTGGAACACTGTGGGATCACTGCTGGTGGAGTGCTCCACAGTGTAATTATACATTTCTAATGAAATACAGTGTCTTCATGGCCACAAAATTAAAACAAAAAGTCAAAGGAAAGGAAAGAAAAAAATTGAAAATATAAGGATAACATTGTGTGGGAGTCAAGGGAAAATTTGTATGTTAAAACACAGAATGACTGTTAAAAGGCTGCTGGGAATGCTCGCTAGAAGAGGCGGATAAATTGTTGACACATGAGTTGTACTCATGGTGCTGATGTGGTGAGTTGTACTCATGCTGTGGGTGTGAGTTGTACTCATGCTGTGGGTGTGAGTTGTACTCATGGTGTTGATGTGGTGAGTTGTACTCAGTGGTGTTGATGTGGAGAGCTGAAGTCATGGTGTTGATGTGGAGAGTTTTATTCATGGTGTTGATGTGGAGAGTTGTACTCATGGTGTGGGTATGGTGACTTGTACTCATGGGGCAGATGTGAGGGGAGGAGGCTCCCAGGACACAGAGGTTTGGAAGGTTTTCAGGATGAGGAGGAAGGATGGTCAGTGCCAGAGGCTATGAAATGGAAAGTTCTATTTGTACCAACCAGGACTTCTGGGATGGATGAAAAGGAGATGATGGTGACTGGAGCCATGGGGGTGGTCCAGCAGTGCCAAATCAGACTGCAGTGGCTTAGAAAGTGACAAGGCCATTTCACACCAGCAGGAGGTTATTTGTCAAAACACCAGATATTGACAAGAATTGAAGGCAATTAGAGAAATCAGAGATGAGCTGTGGTGATGGTGGGAATACACAGTGGGACAGCTGCTGTGGAGACAGTTGGTGGTTCCTTAGGAGGCTAAACAGGAAGATGGTGTGTGTGTGTGTGTGTGTGTGTGTGTGTGTGTGTGTGTGTGTGTGTGTGTGTGCTCAGCTTGCTGATAGAGCATGTGCATCATATGTGTGAGGCCTCAGGTTCAATTCCAAGCACCAACAAAGAAAGAAACAAAACAAAAGGTGAGAACAATTTAAATGTCCATTGATGACTGGACAACCACAATGTAGATACCCAGAAATCGTGGAATATTATTTACTCATAAAAAGGAATGAAAGCTGTAGTGGTATTTGCTCTGCCCATGACTTTGGACTCTATGACCTGAAGGAGGCGGTGCTTCTTGCCGTTGTACATGACCTCTTAAAAGGAAAGGGAGAGGGGTCACGAGGCCCTTCTCCCTGTTTCCTGCTTTGAAAATTCTTTAGTTTTACAGAAGGCCTGATGCATGCTCCAACACGTATCAGCCTTGAAAACATCATGCATGTGTAAGAAGCAAGACACAGGAATGACGAATGGCATGACTCCATTTGTATGCAACATCCAGAATAGACAAATCCATAGAGAGGAAGCAGATTAGTGTTTTCTGGAGCTGGGGGGCTGGGGGTGAAGGGTGACAGCTAAGGTGGAGTTTCTTTGTAAGCTGCTGGAAACGTGGATGATGGGTTTTAGTGAATCAGATGGAATCAAGTTGACAACCAAGAATACCCATCACACACCCATTCTCACACAATACATGTGTAAAAATCAGAAGCTAAGGTCTGTTTATGCTGTGTTTGGAGCCTGATTTACCTTACATAATACAATATTTTCTAGTTCCATCCATTTTATTGAAAAATATCATGATTTCATTTTCTTGAGACATGGT
Organism: Peromyscus leucopus; assembly: GCF_004664715.2. Taxonomy (NCBI): domain Eukaryota; kingdom Metazoa; phylum Chordata; class Mammalia; order Rodentia; family Cricetidae; genus Peromyscus; species Peromyscus leucopus. The sequence goes on along the minus strand of NC_051063.1, from coordinate 83,616,422 downwards.
CTTATGCAGGCTGGCCTCAAATTTGCTGTATATCCAAGGCTGGCCTTGAACTGATTCTGCTTTTGGGAGTGCTGGTGGATTATATACTTTAAATAAGTGAATTAAAGGGCATGTAAGTTTGTTGTGATATTTGTTTAACTATGCAAAGATAAGTTGCATTTGTTTAACTATCTGAAGATGTGTTGCATTTGTTTAATTATGTAGAGATGTGTTGCTGTTTTACCTTGCCTGCCTAAGGCACCTCATTGCTCTAATAAGAAGCTGAATGGTCAATAGCAAGGAAGCATGTATAGGCAGAACTTCCAGGCAGGGAGAGTAAGTAGTAGGAGGAATTTAGGCTTGAGTAAGAAAGAAAGAAAAGGAATTGACAGGGAGATGCCAGAGGCCAGCCAGATAGACACAGAGGAAGCAGGAGAGTAGGACATACAGAATGAAAGAAAGGTAAAAAGCCCTGAGGCAAAACATAGATGAACAGAAACTGGTTAAATTAAGTTAAAAGAGCTAGTGGGACAAGCCTAAGCTAAGGCCGAGCATTCATAATTAATAATAAGTCTCCATGTCTTTATTTGGGAGCTGGTTGGCGGCCCAAAGAAAATTCCAACTACGTACGTTTTATCTCAAAAAAGAAAAGAAAAAGAAAAAGCTATTATACACCAAAGGAATTAGGAGCTAAGAGAACAGAGACAGGGCTCACAGGCCGCTCTTTGCAAGGTGTTTAGCTGTGAAGGGGAACAGAGAAAATGAGGGAAACAGTCTACACAGCAAAGACATGTGGAGGGTTTCGGCGTGGCAGCCCTGGGCACAGTGCTCTCTTGGCTCCTTCAGGGTGGGCACCCTCCTGTGTGTTGTTAATGGGCACCTGTGCTCCTGTATCTTAGATCTGCAGTGTTCAAAGACCTCTATGACCAAACCTCAGCTCACACCCAGAGAGCTCTCTACTCCTGGATGACCGGGATCCTGAGGACACCCTTCAACATCACTGGTGAGTGAGGAGGGTTGGGTGGAATGACTTCTAGGGGAACCCCACCTTCCAGACAGGTGCTTCAACCTCTGAAATCAGGGTTGATTTCATTGCTTTTGTGATTTAAATTTTTTAAATTTATTTTTATTTTATGTACATTGATGTTTTGCCTGCATGTATGTCTGTGTGAGGGTGTCAGATCTTGGAGTTACAGACAGTTGTGAGCTGCCATGTGGGTGCTGGGAACTGAACCTGGGTCCTCTGGAAGGGCACTCAGTGCTCTTAACCACTGAGCCATCTCTCTAGTCTCTTGTTTTTGTGATTTTGTTTTATCCCATCTCCCCTACCACAATTCCAGAACCTATGTCACGTAGCTGGTAGAGTGGAACCACATTCCATGGCATCAACCTGCTGTTCAAATACTGAAGTTTCTGAAATAAGGATGTATCTGTCTTACAAGTAACCTCATGTCCTTGTTCTGTGGTGACATCTTACATTTGATGACAGCCTTCAGAGTGGGATTACAAGTTTAAAACCCGTGTGAAAAATTTGTGCATTAGCCAGGCATGGTGGTGCATGCCTTTAACCCCAGCACTTGGGAGGCAGAGGCAGATGGATCTCTATGAGTTCAAGTCCAGCCTGGTTTATAAAGTGAGTTCCAGGACAGCCAAGTCTGTTACACTGAGAAACCCTGTCACAAAACAAAACAAAAGCAAAAAACAGAAAAAGAAAAAGAAAAAAGAACAGTGGTGACAGGCTTTCTCTCTGAGACCCGGGGCTTGCTGCCTAGGTGGGCTAGCTGGCCAGCAACCCCCAGGGATCTGTCTGGCCCTACTTCTCCATGCTAGAATTCCAAGCCTGTGCTACCACATCAGGCTTTTTGTTGTTGTTGTTTTAGTTGTTTGTTTGTTTTGAGACAGGGTCTTGACTGACCTGGAACTCACTATGCAGACCAGGCTGGCCCCGAAGTCATGGAGATCTATATTTCTCTACCTCCCCGGTGCTGGGATTAAAGGCATGTGCTATTGTGCCTTGCCAGGTTTTATAATTTTTTTTAATGGGTTCTGGGTATTAAACTCAGGTCTTCTTGTTTGCTTGGCAGGCACTTGACTAATGTGTAACCAGCTGTGTCTGTGTTGAACATGAGCGGACTTTACACTTGTTGTTGCTCCCCCAACAGTATAAAACTATTAGCATAACATACTCATTGTGTTCAGCATTATAAATCATCTAGAGATGACTTAAAGTACAGGTGGGGATAGGTGTTGATTATATGAGGGACTAGAACAGTTAAGGATTTGGGTACCTATGGGGGTCCTAGGCTCATGGTTCTAGGGGCATTATGCTTGATGTCCCTGCAGAGAGGGAGAGAAGAGAGGGAGAGAGAAAAGGGATGAGAGAAGAAGAGAAGAAATGGAGGGAAGGGCAGAAAGAGAGAAAGAGAGATACTGAGTTACTTAGATCCTGGTAGCTGTTACGAAGAAGATAAAGTGGATAAATGCCGTAGGGCAGATGACCGACTGATTTAGACTACAACAGACTTGGCAAAGACCTTTCTACAATGCTTTAAAAGATAAGGAAACGGGGCTGGGAGACGGCTCAGGTGGTAAAGCACCCAGGTAAACGCCAGGTGAGTGTGGCAGCCTGTTTGTAATCACAGCCGGTAGGAGGTGGAGACAGGGCATCCTGGGGGGAGCTGGTGAGCTAGACTAGCCAAATTGGTGAGTTCTGGGTTCAAGTGAGAGACCCTGACTAAAAAACCTAAGGTAGAGAGTGATCAAGGAAGACACCTACATTCAGCCTCTGGCCTTCACATACACATGCGTACACACGTGTATCCACACTCATATAAACACTCATACACACAGGTACACCATACACACATACCCATGCCAAAAATTAGTAAAATATTTTAGCCAATTGAGCATGCAGTCAGACGTCACACCTTGAAAGCAGTCACAGATGATTGATGAATGAGGGGGCCTGAATCCCAGTAAAACTCTGTACGAACATTGGTATTTGAACTAATATAATGTTCATGCATTACCAAACATTAGTGCTTCTTAATTTCCTTTTCTATCATATAAAGACTGTTCTTGATTTTCAGACTATATAAAAACAGATGGTGGCCTGAGTTTGTCCTAGGGTTGACCAATCTCTGAACTAAGAAATCAGGGAAGACCTTTCCAATGGATGCCATCTGGATTAAGTCCAAGATGAGGAGATTGACTCTGTCCTGTGAGGCACAGGGAGGGAAGACACCCAAGGGTGAGGGACAGCAGACACATACAAAGGGTTTGGAGTGAGAATGAACTCAATGTGTTGGGAAGACATAGAAGAAGCCAACAGGGCTGGAGCCATCTAGTCTTTTCCTGGAATTAATCTCTGTGACTCTTGTGGGAGTAACTTTAAACAGCATACAATAAATGTCTTGAATACATGGGTGAATTCCCTCTAGTCATGGCCTCCAGGAACCTGAGCCTCACACTATATAACAATGAGGAGGTCACTCAAGTGTAATGAATGAATGAATGAATGAATGAATGAAGTGTAATGTGAGCATGTGCATGTGTGTGTGTGTGTGTGTGTGTGTGTGTGTGTGTGTGTGTGTGTGTATGCTGGTTAGAGGTAGTTAGACATCAGATGTCTTCCTCAACCACTTTCTACTTTATTATTTTGAGACAGGGTCTCTCCCTGAACCTGGAGCTCACTGATTGGCTAGACTAGACGGCCATTGAGAACTGGGGATCCGCTTCAATCCTCACTGCCACCACTGGAGTGCTGGGGTTACAGAAGTGTGCTTCTAGGGATGCAGACTCAGGTCCCTGTGTTTCTGAGGCAGGCACATTACCAGCTCCATCTTCTCCCCAGTGCCCAACTCCCATGCCTCTGATCCCCTAGCTTAAGGAGTTAACAGTATTTGGTGAATCAGCCCATGAAAAAGCTGATTTGTCTATCTCATTTAGACCTTGCCAGTGTCCACATCTCCCCCAAACAGCTCTTGGTGACAGATTTATATACTCTTACTTCTTTCTTTTCTCTAAATGCCACCAATACAATGCTGTGTGTAACATCTATACCAAAGACCTGGGGGCGGGACAACCTCCGCCAGTTCCAGCTCATTGAAATCTGACATTGGGTCCTGGTTTGATTGTTCTTAAAGTTCCATTGATATGTCACAGATGGGGCATGTCAAATGCCAGAACACAGTGACACAGAGACTCCTCTGGGAATTGCAAACAGAAAGAGATTATTTCCAGCTAAGGAGATAAAGGAAGGTTTAAGCTAGTTTTGATAGCACAACCTGTAATCCCAGCTACTTGGGAGGCTAAGGCAGAAGTATGATAGAAAGTTCAAGACCAGCCTGGGCAACTGAATAAGACCTTGTAACTAAGTGAAAACAGGGTGGAGAGTTTCTTAGTGGTGGAGCCCTTGCCTGGCATGTGTGAAGCCTTGGAGGCAACCCCTAACATCACCTAAATAAAAAACAAAGCAAAAGCAAAGCCAAAGGGCTGGGAGGATGGCTCAGTTGGTAAAGTGTTCGCCTTGCAAGCGTGAAGACCTGAGTTCGATCACCAGCGTCCATGTGGTGGTGTGCGCTTATAGTATCCATGCCAGGGAGGGAGAGACAGGTGAATCCATGGGGCTCTCTGGCCAGCCAGTCTAGCTTACTCAGTGAGTTCTAGGCAAGTGAGAGACCTCATTTCAAAAAGCAAGCAAGCAAACAAACAATCCCCCAAACAACAACAAAAAGAAATTGGTAGTACATGAGAAATGGCACCTAAAGTTGTCTTTTAGTGCTCGCGCATATATACACACACACACACACACACACACCATATCCCCAACACATACAAACACACACACACACACCATATCTCCAACACACACACACACACACACATACACACCATATCCTCACCACACACACACACATACACACACACACACCATATCCCCACCACACACACACACACACACACACACACACACAGTACTGGGAACTGAACTTGGGCCTTCTACAAGAGCATTTAGGGCTCTTAATTGTTGAGCTATCTCTATAGCTCTTCCATCTTCATTTTTGAGACAAAATCTCTTCTTGAACCCGGAGCACACTAATTTGGCTAGGCTGGGCAGCCAGCAATCTCCAGGAGTCCTCCCATCCCTACCTCTCTAGTGTTGGGATTGCAAGTGTATGCAACTGAGCCGGTGTTCGGTTCGGTTCTATTCTCTTCTGTTTGGTTCGGTTCTGTCTTGTTCTGATTGCTGTTCTTTTCTTTTTCTTCTTCTTTTTAAATGTGGGTTCTGGGGAATCGAACTCAGGATCTCATGCTTATATGGCAAGCACTTAACCAGCTGAGCCACCCTTTTATTTAGAAGCTGTTATTTGTTTATTTACTTATTATTTATTTCTCTCTCTTTGTAGATGGCTCAGTTTCATGGGTCAGTGCAGAAAAATTATGGATTTTGGGCAGATACATGGTTCACCTATCGTTGGAAGAAATTATGAAAATCAGTCCTGTAGAAGTAAGTTGGAGAAGTATGTTTTTATGTCCTTATTTTGTATACCTCGAATGAAACACGCTCTAAACTCCCAGTGTTTGTTAAGCAGGTGTCCTGGGAACCATATACCTGCCTCAGCCCAGACTGTCTTTACCTTTTAAACCAAACTCTTGGAACAAAGCCCTAGGGTCAGTGGTGGGGTTGTATTCTAGCACAGAAGAGCTAAGAAGAAAAGGAACCGTGGACAACTGAGGGCTTTGACATAGCCAACGTGATATGAAGGGAACATTGGCTAGGAACCAAGACTCATGTGAGGAGATTTTTGTACTCAAGAAAAGCCAAGGACAATAGCTATTGAGTTTCCAGTCCATGGAAGTCTGAGCTCAAGCCAGAGCAGCATGGATTAATGGCCGCTTCTATTAATAGTGACTTCTATTAATAGCTACTTCAACATGAGCGATGATTGGATCTGAACTCAGGGGTTTACAGTGGAGAAACATTTGTGGCTCATGTTACTTAACTCGCCAGTCAATTTGTCTCTTTCCTTCTGATGTTGACTCAATGACATTAAGATCCCTTGGGCACTGTGACTTTGAAATGAGGCCTCTGAAGAATGCTCCAATAGAGGTTCCTGAAGAGCAGGGGGCTGGGCTCCATTACAACAAAAACAAAAAACACATGGGCCTTGTCTTTCACCTTGCATTAAATGACTGCCTTCTTCCGAAAGCAGCCCACCCAACAGTGTATGACTGTTAGAAAACCCAAGGCAAGACTCGGTTCCTCTCGCATCATTGTACGCATGGCAGGCACGTATGAGTGTCCGTGTGCACACGCCATGGCGCCTGTCTGAGGGCCAGAGAACAGCGTTTAGGACTTGGTTCTTTTCTCCTGTGATGGGTTCAAGGGATTGAACTGAAGCTTGCATGGCCAGAACCTTTGCCTGCTAAGTCATTTCTGCCAGCCCTGGTTCCTCTCTTACCTAGGAGGCTAGGAGCACCTCAGACATTTTTGCCGTTTTACTTCAGTCTTTGAAGTAACCCTGTCACCCCTCTCCTCGCTTACTCTCTCAAAGCTGAATGATTTTCAGGAAGTAGTTGTAGTTAAATTCTCAGAAATCTGAGCTCCTGGGGGATTTTTAAGATCAGGCACCCATGGGCAACTTCTAGTGACCTACAAATTGAAGCGGGGAGGGGTTATATATGGTCAAAGGGAGTACTCCTCAACGGAGGGATTATTAAGAGCACCTTCTTTTCCATGTGGTGGTGGTGGTGGTGGTGGTGGTGGTGGTGTGTGTGTGTGTGTGTTTGTCATGTGTGCCAGTGTGTAGATGCACATGTGTGCAACTACATTTGCACATGTGTGCAGGAGGGTGTGTAGGCTCAAAGTCAACATCAGGTGCCTCTTCCTTGATTGCTCTCTGTTAATTTTTTTAAAAATTGTTACTTGGTTATTTTTATTTGTCTGAGTGTTTTGCCTGCGTTTCTGTCTATGTACCACTTACAGTGCCTGGTACTCATGAAGGCCGGCAGAGAGAGCATTGGATTCCCTGGAACTGAAGTTCCAGATGGTTGTGAACTGCCACGTGGGTGCTGGGAATTGGACCTGGGTCCTCTATAAGAGCAGCTAGTGCTCTCAACTGCTGAGCCTTCCCTTCGGCCTCTGCTCTCCACTTGGTTTATTGAGGCAGGGTCTCTAGCAGAGCCCAGAGCTCACCATTCTGGCTAGCATAGCTAACCAGCTTGGCCCTGGGATCTCATGTCTGTGCCTCCGAAGTGCTGGGATACAGGGGGCTGCCATGTCTGTCTGACTGTGTGGGCTCTGGAGATCTGAACCCTTCCCTCGTGCTTGGACCATATCCACCGAGCTTCTCCCCCAGTCCATTGAGCACGTTGTAAAATACAGAATTAGAGTGTGTCAACACATAGAATGGAAAGTCTGAGGCAGGCGGTAAATCCATAATGAGTCCTATTGTAGCATAAGATGTCTGCGATACCCTTGGACATGTAGGCAAATGGAGCAGGAATATAGAGTCTGAACAATACACTTAACACTATGTGTAATCTATATGCTACATTTTATATCTTGCAAAGAGAACACAAGCTCTGTCTATCATCACAGGCCATCTATTAGCTTGTTCACCCATTTAAAAATAATTTTTACTCTTCAAAGCAGAAAATTTGTGGGTTGCATTGTCTGTACTCAGCACAATAAGTCTAGGACCACACATACAACAATCAGCTTTAAAAACCTTCAGCTGAGTAGTACTCCATTGTGTATATGTACCACATTTTCTTAATCCATTCTTCAGTTGACGACATCTAGGTTGTTTCCAGGTTCTGGCTATTATAAATAGTGCTGCTATGAACATGATTGAGCATGTATCTTTGTGGTATGATTGAGCATTGCTTGGTTATATGCCCAAGAGTGGTATGGCTGGGTCTTGAGGTAGATTGATTCCCAATTTTCTGAGAAGCCATCATACTGATTTCCACAGTGGTTGTACAAGTTTGCATTCCCACCAACAGTGGAGGAGTGTTCCCTTTGCTCCACATCCTCTCCAACATTGGCTGTCATTGGTGTTTTTGATCGTAGCCATTCTGACAGGTGTAAGGTGGTGTCTCAGAGTCGTTTTGATTTGCATTTCTCTGATGATTAAGGATGATGAGCATTTCTTTACATTGAAACAGTTATTCTTTTTGTTTTTTTTTTTTTTGTTTTTTTTTTTGAGACAGGGTTTCTCTGTGTAGCTTTGTGCCTTTCCTGGAACTCACTTGGTAGCCCAGGCTGGCCTCGAACTCACAGAGATCCGCCTGGCTCTGCCTCCCGAGTGCTGGGATTAAAGGCGTGCGCCACCACCGCCCGGCAAAACAGTTATTCTTGAAGAGTAACTAAGCTCACACCTCTCAATGGTAGACTGGCATTTAATAGAGGGATGTGGAGAAGAATGGGATGCTGAGATGAACACACACACACACACACACACACACACACACACACACACAGCCAAGAAGAATGGACAGCTGAATTAAAAAAAAATTAACAATTTCCAGAATTTAAAATCCTGAATCATGACATGACACTAGTGGATTTCATGTGTTTCTGGTACATGTACTGCTCTCACCAAATGTGAGGTTGAACTGTTGACCTTGGTACATCCTACTTCACAAATGAGTCTGTCAGATATGCTAAGCCTATAGGCTGACGATGATGCCCCAACACTGTGGAGAAACCTCAGGTGACTGTCCAGGCAGCTGACTGTTTCTGTCAACTCACATTTTTTTTTTGGAAGTTGCTTGTGTGCACTTCTTGTTTTTATTTTTTATTAGGCAATATTATTTCCTTATTGGATCTCTGAGGGAGTTGAAGATTAATTAGTTATAGTTGAAGATTAGATAGTTATAGTTATAGTTTTCTTTGTTAAGAATTTTAGGGGCTGGAGAGATGGCTCAGAGGTTATGAGCACTGACTGCTCTTCCAGAGGTCCTGAGTTCAATTCCCAGCAATCACATGGTGGCTCACAACCATCTGTAATGAGATCTGGCACCCTCTTCTGGCCTGCAGACATACATGCAGGCAGAACATTGTATGCATAATAAATAAATCTTTAAAAAAATTTCAGAAAAGAAACTCACCAAAGAGGTGTAAGTATAATTTTGAAAGACGTTATAAGATAGTTCTGTTAGTAATATGTTAGGATAGAAAGTAAATCAGGTACATTTTGGACTTACCAAAACAGGATATATAATGGAATTATTTTCTCTGAATTTGTCAAATACAAATGGACTAGACATTGTTTAGGTATTTATTGCATGTATATGTGGTATATAGTTATTGTACTTTTGTATATAGTTTTTCTTAAATTAGCTATAACTTTTTTCCTTTTTTATTTTTATTAAAATAGAAAAGGGGGGAAAAGAATTTGTTCTGTATCAAGCTGATAACAGAAAAAAATAAACAAGCGAAAATGAAAAAAAAAAAAAAAAGAAAAAAACCTTCAGCCACTGGAATGTTGAAAAGTAAAACCTTCCAGCAGGGCGGTGGTGGAGCACACCTTTAATCCCAGCACTTGGGAGGCAGCAGCAGATGAATCTCTGTGAGTTCGAGGCCAGCCTGGTCTACAGAGTGAGTCCCAGGACAGCCCAGGGCTACACAGATAAACCCTGTCTTGGAAAAACAAAAAAACAAAACAACAACAACAACAAAAAAAAAAAAACAACAAAAAACCACCTTCCTGTCCAGCCTGGTAGTGTGCAACTGCAATTCCTTCCCCAGCTTGGTAGTGTGCAACTGCAATTCCTTCCCCAGCCTGGTAGTGTGCAACTGCAATTCCTTCCCCAGTACTGAAAAAATGTCAGTGAGGATATACACAATAAGGAAGCCTTAATGCTGGCATGTTGGGGCACGCCTTTAATCCCAGCACTTGGGAGGCAGGGGCAGGTGGATCTCTGTGACTTCAAGGACAGCCTGGTCTATAGCGTGAGACCCTGCTCTCAAAACAAACAACACCCCCAAACTAGATCTCCCAGCTACACTGCTCCTGCCTGTTTACTGGAAAGCCTCCGAAGCAGCAGTTTGGAGAGACACTTGCACACCAGTGCCCACTGCAGCGCCCTACAGCAGCTAAGAGATGGGTGGAGCCAACTAGACCCCAACAGTAGAGGAGTGGATACGGAAAATATGCTCTGTGTGCACAGTAGAACCTTTCTCATCCTATCACCTTGGTTTATTTGAAATCAGTGTGATTTTTACCTTTTAATGATGTTTTTATTAATTTCCGTAAGACTTTTATACATTGTATCTTGAATATACTCACCCCCTATTCCCTCCCACCCACACAGCTTTGAGATTTCTTTTCTTTTCCTTTTTTTTTCATTTCTTTCCCCATTGAGTCCAGTTTTACACAATGGAATTTTTCAGCCATAGAGGATGAAGTTACATTGAATGCAACTGGAGATAATCATATCAAGCTAATTAAGTCAGTCTCAGAAAGACAAATATGTTTTCTCTCATTTGTGGTTCCCAGATTTTATGCAGATACATAAAACTATGTGTGTGTATAAGACATGGAAGTGGCAGTGAAATGTTTAGGGGAATGAACGGGGCTAACAAGATGGGGGGAGGTGAGAAAGACCAGAGGTGAGGGGCTATGGGGAGAAGGCTCCACAAACGGTAGATACTCATATAAACATCCCTGTGTAACAAAGTGCCATATGCAATGAGTATATACACTGAACATTACAAAATAATAAGAAGAGAGAAGCAATAAAGTCATTTGAGAACTGGTGGCATAATCATATGGCTGAGATGGGCCCAGCACGGGCTACCACGATGGATCCCTACTGGACTACTTGACCCTCCTCCCCGATCTCACCCATCTTCCCATCCTTGTCTACCAGATTGGGCTGTTTATCAGCTACGACAACGCCACAAAGCAGCTGGACACAGTGTATGATGTCACCCCTGAACTGGCTCAGGCATTTCTGGAGAGGATCCACTGCTCCAGCTTTGACATGAGGAACACCTCCACCATTCACAGGCAAGGGTGGCACTGGGCCTTTCTAATATTTGGTCCAAGGGCTGGGGAGTCGGCTCAGTTGATAAAGTGCTTGGCCAACGAGCGTGAGGATCTGAGTTAGAATCCACAGCACCCAGGTAAAAAGCTAGGTGTGTCAATATGTGCCTGTAATCCTATGACTGAGAGAGGATACCAGGTAGAGACGGGAGGATCCTGGGAGCTCAGCCAGGCTAGGTAAGTGATGAATTCCAGGTTCACTGAGAGACCTTGTCTCCACTAAGTAAGGTGGAGGGTGACTTAGGAAGACACTTGATGTCATCCTCTGGTCTCCACATGGATACACACATGAGGATGCATACTTACACACACACACACACACACACACACACACACACACACACACATACACACACACACCACGCACGCACGCACGCACGCGCGCACACACACACACACGCACGCACGCACGTATGCACGCACAAATGCAATCAAAGTACCAGATACCTTGGAGTGACTACAAATCCAGAGTTCCCTGATAATAGCCCCATACTTCTCTGTGCATGTGAGGAGAAGGATTTGCTCCCAAGGGCTCGGCACCCTTTGAAAATGTTTGGAAAGGGAAGGGAAAATCCTGGAGCATCTCCTGGATATCAGGCATTTTCTGTTACCTCTCCTAGTGCTTCTTCCAGCCCTGAGCTGGAGCGAGGCCATCTTCACTAGTCAGGGTGACACTGTAAGGTCAATGTGGCTGCAGGGTCCTTAGACCACGCCAGTGACCAGAAGACACCCAGTGTGCAATTGTGGAAAGCAGCTTTATTCTCGAGAGAGAAAAACCAGCATGCTGGGGTCCATTTTGGTTGGACCCCAGGGGAGGGTAAGGCAGTCCCCTTTAAGCCTGCTTCGGGGAATTAGAGCTGTGGTTAAGTGTACTTTGAAGTGATGGAGTATAGACTCTTACTAGTACAGGAATCAATTTGTGATTGGCTCGTGACATCTGGCCAGCAACTGTGGTTGAGGTGTCAGGGTTCAGTCTGCTGGGTCAGGGGTCTGTCTGACTGAAAATAGCAAGAACAGTTCCTGCTTGTGGCCAGGTAGGACCCTAATTGGCTACCAGATGATGTGCTTCCTGAGGGTCTGATTGAAGCCAGCCATGAGTCAACACAGGATGGTGGGGTAATATGGGGCAGTGGTCTTAGCAAACTGGCCCCTGGGGGGAAAAACAACTGGCCCTGGTCCCTTCAGTGGTGTTTCCATTAGGTTGGGGCAAGTGTTGGAGGCAACTGGTGTGTTTCCATGTTCGAGATCCCTTTTATCAGGCCATCAGCCGGGGAGCCCCTGGGTGACATCAGCTCTTGAATCTAGTCATGACACTGAGATCCCCATCTATAGACATTTCCAGTTAGGGGTGCCTGACCCTGGGGGGAGGGAGGGGGTCAAGCAAAAGAGGAGGTAGTGAGGATCATAAGTTCTAATTTGATTTTTGTTGCTTTAATAAAATACTATGACCAAGAGCAAGTTGGGGGCTTATCACATCTTACAGCTTGTAGTCATCATTGAAGGAAGCCATGGCAGGAACTAAGGGCAGGAACCTGGAGGCAGGAACTGATGCAGAAACATGGAGGAGTGCTGCTTACTGGCTTTGCTTCCCATGGCCTGCTCAACCTGCTTTCTTATACAATCCAGGGCCATCTGCCTAGGGATGGCACCACCCATAGTGGACTGGACCCTCCCACACCAATCATTAATCAAGAAAATGCCCTTTAGACATGACCACAGTCCAATCTGATGGAAGCATTTCTCAGTTGAGCTTTCCTCTTCTGAGATGATATCAAGCTTGTGTTAAGTTGACAAAAACCTAACCAGCACACACTCTTCTCTCCATCCTCTCAGGGTCTTGGCTGTCACATCCTGAATTACCTTAAAATCTTTCAGATGATCCTTCTAGAGTGGGTGTTCATTTGGAACTATGTCACAATCTCCCCTGTCCATAATAAATTTCACCCAGCAGCATGAATCCTATTTTACTATTTTACACACACAAAAATAACCTGGTAAGTAAGGACATGGACCCAGAGCTAGACTTCTTGGGTTTAATCCCAGCTCTGCTATTTTCGAGTTGTGACCTTGGCCACATCCTATCACCCCACTGTGCCTTTCTTTATCCATATGTAAAATGGGAGACAAGAATCACTCTGCCTCATTAGTTCCTCTCAAAGATTCATTGCATGTGCTCAATAATGGTATTTTTTCCTAAAATTATTTCACAACTCAAGTTGTGTTTATTTATGATGTATAGTATATGGTGCTTGTCAGTTTTGTCACTGTGACAAAATATCTGAGAGAACTAACTTAAAGCAGCAGAGGCTCATTTTGGCCTCATGGTTTAGAGAGGTTTCTGTCCATGGTGGCTTGGCCCTGCAGCTTTTGGGCTTGGTGGAGGTGACACATGGACACATCATGATGGAAGCAAGCAACAGGGCAAGACTGGTCACCTCATGGCACCCAGGAAGCAGAGAGGGGTGCGTGTTGGGGGGGATGAATGTATCAGGGCAAAACATGCCCTTCCTAGCTACCTACTTCTTTTAGCAAGGCCTTGCCTCCCCATGTCTTCACCACCTCGAATGGCCTGTGAGGCTGTGCATCTGTCAATGGGTTATCATATCGAGGAAATTTGAGCCCTTGTGATTAATCACTTCCCAAAGGTCCCACCTCTGAACACTGCCATGCTGAGGACCAGATCTGCAACCTATGAACCTTTGAGGGACAGCCAAGATCGAAACTACAGGGTTGGGGAGATGGCTCAGTGGGTAAAGACTCTGGCTAAGCAAAGGTGAAGACCTGAGTTCCAATCCCAGCACCCACATAAAAGCTAGATGTAGAGTGTGAGCATCTGTAATATGGAGAGATGGGGGAGGTAGAGGTAGGAGTGTGTGGGCCATATGCATCCATGAACGAGAGACTTCATCCTTAACAAGGCAGAAGGTGAGCTCTAACCCAAGAGATTGTACTTCCACCTTCTCATGCTGTGACTCACATCTGAATTCACACACTAGTGTGCACAACCCACGCACACGCATGCCCCTGCCCATGAATAAAAAAAAAACCATAACATGCATGCTTGTTATCTCCTGTGCGTGTGTGTGTGTTTAGGTGAGGAGAAGGCTTAAATCTGCTCTGAGCAGGGTTCCCTGTTGTTAACCATCATTGCCGTGGTCTCTATCTCTGGAACTTACTCCTCTTATCTAACTGAAATTTTGTGTCTGTTGACATCCCCCCTCCCCCCAGTTCTTGGTAACCACCATCCTACTCTTTCTGTGGCTTAATGAGCTCCTGTGTCCATGGCTGAATATGTCAATATCTCTGAGAAGTCTGAGCAAGGATGCTTATCGTCAACCAGCTTGTCCGGCCATGTTGATCTAGATGGTCTTTGTCCTATCTCTAAGAACAGTCACTGGTGAGTGAGTGTTTAGTATCCACTGGGAGACTCATCACTGGGCCTGCCTGTCCAGTTACTTGACTGTCCACTCATGCACTGTGATGAGTAAAGCAAACCCAGTTACTTTAGAGTTCAGAGAGACAGGCTCATCCTGCACTGTAGCCCACAGCATGCACTGCACTGCTGTATGCAGCAACCTCAGTGAGGAGTCAAGTTATTCACCAGAGGCAAATGTCTCACAGAACTGGCCTTCAAACTCTAGCTGGCCTGAGAGGATGCTCCCAACCACTAGCCGTAGGCTTCCAGCTAGACCAGAGTTTGCATTCCTCCACTCCTGCGTTATTTTGTTTCTTTTCTTCTGACCTCTTAGCATCATCTGAGTGGGTAGGTGGTAAAGCATCTGAGAATAGAACTGTTGTTCAGAGTGGATGATCCTATACTTCTATGTTGACATGGGGTGGGAGGACTCTGGCATCCTCCTTTTCATGTTTCCCTTCCTATGGGATGAGGTGGCTTAGTTGGAGGGCTCTAGATTTAAGTTCCAACTCCATTACTTGCTTTTGGGCAAGTTCCCTGATCTCTTTGGGTCTCAGTCTGCCCCTCTGTGAAATGGGGCTCTATTAGCTACTTTTCTTGTTGCTGTTATAAAATACCTGACAGAAGCAACTTCAAAGAGAGTTTAATTCTGGTTGACAGTTTCAGAAGGTAAAGCTCATCATGGCGAGGAAAGCATGGTGGGGAACAGGGCATGAAGCTGCAATTCTTTACATCATGATCAACCAGGAAACTGAAAACAAGACCAGAAACAAGACCAGGCTATAACCCTCCACTGTCTGCTCCCAGTGAGCCACCTCCTCCAGCCATGGTTGCCACCAGCTGGGGACCAGGCATTCAAATACATGACATTCCACAATCAACCCACACCAGGGGCTGGTGAAAACCAGTCTGTGGGGTTGTTGAGAGGTAATGATCCACGACGAGGGCACAGGACGAAGCTGGTGAGTGATGGCCACTTTCATGGTCTGGACTGCTCTCAGCTCTGAGCAACCCCAGCAGCCTCCCTTGTCTTCTTACACAGGCTGGGGCTCTTGGTCTGTTTCTATGATGGTCTGGAGCTGCTGGACGCCACCCTGGCCCAAGTCCTTCTCCACCAGATGCTCAAGTGCAGCCGCCTCCGGGGCTTCCAGGCTGGCATCCAGAAGGTACAGATGAGATGCGAGTCCCTGGGGCCTCAGCCTCAGTTTCCCCAGTTTGCCTGGCTTTTGAGAACAAAAAACGGGTTATTAAGCAGTCCAATCCTGGCAGATGGCATTTTCAGTCCTGGAGGGGAAGAGCATAGGAAGGAATTAGAGAAAATGTGGATGTATTGAAAGACAATCAGAAGAGCCCTGGCCAACCGAAATGAAGGGTCACCCGGGAATCTCAGCATCTGTACTGAGCACAGCCTGGGGTTCTAAGTGGAGATCTGCTCAGAGGTCTGGGGGAGCCCAGCAGTGCTGACAAGTGGCTGAAGGACAGACAATGCACTTGTAGTAAAGGGGCGCCACAGGAGTCAAGGCTCTGCCGGACTCCACGCCAGGGACTGACGTTATTGGTCTAGGGATGTGGCCTGGGGACGGCATGTTTCTAAAGAAGTTCAGAGGCCCAGCATGGTGTCGCAGACCTGTGATCCCAGCTGCTTGGAAGTCTGAAGCAGGAATGTCACGAATTCAGGGTCAGCCTAAGACGTTGTCTCAAAGTAAAAGAATAAAAAGAGATACGAAAAGGGTTTAGGGATGTTGTAGCTCAGTGGCAGAAGTCTTGCCTAGATTGTATGGGTCCTTAAGTTTAACTCTGAGAATTGGAGTGGCAAAAACAAAACAAAACAAAAACAAACAAACAAACAAACAAAAACAACCCCCCAAAACAAACAAACAAAAAAACAAACAAAAAACCAAAACCAAAACCAAAAACAAAAAAACCCAAAAAACAAACACACAAACAAACCAGTTGCCAGGTCAAGGGCCAAGCTGGCAACCCAAGTTTGATCCCCAGAACCCACATGGTGGCAGGAGAGAACTGACTCCTGCAAGTTGTCCCCTGACTTCTACCGGAACGCAGTGGTACGTGAGTGGCCCACTTCTCCATGAATGAATGAATGAATGAATGAATGAATGAATGAATGAATGAATGAAATGAAAAAGTCTGCAGACGATCCCAGCACAGGCAGGACGGAGGAGCCCTGAATGAGTGTGGATTTTACTGAGTTCCTAGACTTGTTCCTCGGTCAAATTAGCAAATACAGATGACTCCCCCACCCTCCTCCATCCTTTTCTCTCTGTTTATTTTTTCAGTGAAGTCTAGTTATAGATCCCTGGCTGGCCTCGAATTTGCAATCTTCCTGCCCCAGCCACCTGAGTGCTGGGATTTCAAGCATGTGTACCTAGGCTTCTTATTTCTATTTTTTTTTCCCATTCAAATTTCAGATCGCTCTTTTCTTAACCAGAAAATTAGAACCACCACACTATAATACCATTCAAAGAAAATCTTGGTAAAGCCACCAGTAATTCCACAGCAGTTTTCCACACATAATTCCAAATACCTTGTTACGTTGGGCATCTCTCACCATGGTCATCTATTTGTCAAGGCCTAGCTTTGTGCTCAAGAAAAATTCTGAAGCTCAAGCAAAAATAAGAAGGTAATTGTGTTTTGTGGCCACAGAGACACCCTTGGCCAAGAAGGAAGACAAATGCAATTAGACATGGGATGGGGACCCCTTCTGGTCATTGGGAAACAGGTTAAGGACATGGAGCTCGGCAGTTCTCAGACTTGAGGGCTCATTGGTCCACTCCTTAAAGTGCACACACAGCACTGGGTTCTGCGCAACCAGCTGATTCCCCAGGTCTTGTTGTGGTCTGGAATTGTGCAGTTCTAGCCATCATGTGACGCTGCTGTTGCCTGTGGCTAGGCTTTGAGAGCCAATACTGTGGGGCTCTCTCTTCCTTCTGTAGCCTGGGAACAGCACCGGGGAGGGGGGCCTGCTGAAACTGGTTTCTTCCTCTTAGCTCTGCTGCCCCCCAGTGGCAATTTCAAGATTGCACATAAAAGGGCTGTGCATGCGTGACTAAAGTGAATGTTGTTTAGACAAATTCAAGTGTTAACACAGGTCACTATCCTCATTTTCTACATTTATTTATTATTTTTACTTATTTCTATATTGTGTGTGTGCACGTTTATGTGTCAGAGAACACTTGAGAGTTAGTTCTTTTTAATCCATCTTGTGGGGTTTAGGGATCCAACTGAGGTCATGAGGCTTGGTGGCCAAGTACCGCCACCTGTTAAGCACCTCATTGGCTTCTCAATTATTATCATCATCATCATCATCATCATCATCATCATCATCACCACCACCATCATTATTTATTATTATGATTATTTGTACAGAGGCTATGATACAGTTGGTGAGTTTATTACCAGAATTTACCTTACCAGAATCAGGTAGGAATTCTTGACTGAAACTAGGGAAGTATATTACAATAAAAATAATCAATATGACAATCTTAGAAACACGCAGACATGTACAAAATATGATTTAAGTGAAAATATAAAGTAGTTCTGTTCATATTATAAATCTTAAGGACTTCACACTGTGTCTTTCTAAAGGCATAGAGCCACTGGGAAAGATACACATGACCTTCCTTCCTCCTGTCCTCCCCTCTCTCCTCCCTTCCTTTTCTTCTTCCGTCTCTCCTTCCTTTCCTCTTCCCTCCCACCTTCCTCCTTCCCCTTCCCTCATTTCTTCCTGTTCCCTCCTTATTTTCTTCTTTCCTACCCACTCTTTCCTTCTTCCTCTTCCTCCCTCCCTTCCTTCTTCCTCCCCCTTCCTTCTCCTCCCCCTCCTCCTCTTTCCTCCCCCTTCCTTCCTTCTTCCTCCCCCTCTCCCCCCTCTTCCTTCTCCTCCCCCTCCTCCCTCTTCTGGAAAGTGGTCCATGACCGAGCCCTGTGCTCATTTGCTCATTTCCGTAATTCTGTTCTTGAGTTTGGATTTTCACTTTATCTTTCTTGTACTGCTGAGAATTATTTCTTATGCAGATTATATATTACCATGAGAAAGCCCCTGGATAGTTCACAAAAGGAAAGCAACCAAATATATGGACATAGAGTTCAAGATCACAAGAGGAAAACAGACGCTACAAAATGTGGTGTAGTTACAAGGGAGAAAAATTCTTCCCGCCGTGCTGGGAGGTTGATTTAACAACACATTAATATTTAAATGAAACCCAAAGTGAATTTCAGCACATGAAAGCCAGGCCTGGAGGAGGCATTCTCAGGGGGCCAGCCACTGTCTGGCCATGACCAAGAATCTCTTGCTTTGCTGTCCCTGGGCCCATGTCTAGAGAGGGCGGCACGGAGTCCTTATACCCAGGGTGTGGTCCGGGGGAGCGCTGCCTTGCTGTCTATCCAGGCTCATACCAGTTTGTTATCCTTCCAGCTCAAGGCTAACCTCCTGGACATTGCTACAGAGAACCAGACCCTCAACGAGACCCTAGGCTCTCTGTCAGATGCAGTCGTGGGTCTGACCAGCAGTCAGCTGGAATCCCTCTCCCCTGAGGCGGTGCACAGCGCCATCTCTACCCTCAACCAGGTTACAGGCTGGAGCAGAAGCCAGATCTGCATCTTGTCTGCCAAATACTTGGCCCAGGAAAAGGTCAGCTGGGATCCTCAACCTCCTTCTAGTGCCTCAGGGGCCACTGTGATGTTAATTAGGTTGCTGTAATGAAATAACAAGAGTTGGTGGCTTAAACAACAGACATTTCCTTTCCACAGTTCTGGGAAGCCTCATTTTGAGAGGCCTGTTGTTTTGGCTTGTGGAAACAGCTGTCTTTCTATGTACTCAGGTAAACTCCATGACGGCAAGCTTGTCTGTCTCTCTGTCTCTGCCTCTCTGTCCCTTGGCAAATACATGTATGCTTATTTGTACAGATATGTGTGGAGGCCAGAGGGATGATGAAATGTCTTCTTCAAGCATTTCTCTACCTTGTTTTGTTGAGACAGGTTCTCTCACCGAACCTAGAGCCTGCCATTTTAGCTAGACTGGCCAGGCAGCAAGCCCCAAGGACCCACATATCTCTGCCTTCCACCCCAAATGCTGGGGTTACAGGCTGACTGCCTTTTTATGTGGGTGTCCAAACTTAGAGTCCTCATGCTTGTACAGAAAGCCTTTGCCCACTCAGAGCCCTCTCCCCAGTCCTGCTTTCTGGTGAAGGCCTTAATTCTATCAGTTCAGGGTCCCTATCTACCTCCAATATCTCATGACTTAGGGTTCCTATTCCTATGACAAAACACATTACCAGAGGTAACTTGGGAGGAAAGGGCTTATCTGGCTCACTGGTAACAGACTATCATTGGGAAAGCCAAAGCAGGAACCTGGAGACAAGAACTTGATGAAGAAGCTGTGGAGGAATGCTTCTCACTGGCTTGCTCCACATAGCTTGCTCAACCTGTTTTCTTAGACAACTCAAGATCACCTTCCTATAGGCAGTGAGCTGGGCCCTCCCACACCAATCATCAGCCAAAATACCAGACAGATTTGCCTATAGGCCAACTGAGGCATTTTTTCATTTGAGAGTCTGTCTTTCCAAATGACTCTAGGTTGTGTCAAGCTGACATAAAACTAACAAAGCTATCTCGTGACTTCATTGCAACCCAATACCATCACACAGCATATGAATTTTGGGGGTGGACACAAACATTCTGTCTATAACAGTCAGCCATGAGCACATACAGCAGAAGCATCTATACAGAGGAAATGTGGAGGAGGTGACTGGGGTTTGAATCTTTACTCTGTCATCTACTTGTGTGACATTAGGCAATAGCTTAATTTCTCTTTGCCCCGGTTCCCCTATTCTAAAAAGGGGCTAAGAATAGCTCCTTCCTCACATCGCTTTTGCAGATTACTCCAGCAGTGCACGGGGAAGTGATTGAGCATTGGGGAAGTAACAGGCCGTGAGCTCTTCGAGAGAGCTGCTACAGAGCCGGGGACACACCTCAGGATTTTCTTCCTTGTTTTTAAGGCTGCTGACACACCTCCTAGCTTGCATGTGAGCAGTATTTTCCTGGCTGTGACAGCTACCTGAGGGAACCAGGTTAACGGAGGCAAGCCTTATTTTGCTTTGCAGAGCTGGAGATTTCAGTCTGCGGTCAGCTGGCTCTCTTGCTCTGAGTATGAGGCCACACAAAACATCACAGCTGAAAGACTGTGTGGGAGAGTAGGCCGTTCATCTCGTGGTGGCCAGGAAGTTAAATTTCCCTGAAAATGTTCCAAAGGTCATGTCCGGAGCATGCTTTATTCATCTCTCAGGTGTCTCTTGATACAGGTTGGCAGGCAGGATTGCCTGTGGGAAATCTCCGTTTGGGCTCCACGCCTCTCATTCCAGACCCTGCCCAAAGAAAGGCTGCCAGCAGCGGCCCCTCCCCTGGAGCTGCGCAAAGACCGACTACAGGATATTTAAGGCCCCCTCCCTGGGTGCAGCCTCCTGCTTTCTTCTCCCCCCCTGAGAGTACCTGGGAATGCTTTGCTCATTAAATCTGGACTTCTAATTCAGTTTCATTTGGCTTATTGTATCGGTGGAGTTATCCACTACCGGGGGAAGTTTTAAAAATACTTATCATTCCCCCATCACACTGGTGTCAGGAATGATGCTCTTTTGTCTCAGCCCTGGGCTGCAGAGAGGGAAATGTGTGGGAAGAAAGTCCTGTTTCAGAGACTTGGTTCCGAAGCACTTGGGCATCCTACTCTTTCTGTTCACATACTTAGTCACTTCCCAGGACGTCAACTGGCTCTTGACAGTTGGATTGGGACCAATTTCAGTATGAAAATAATAACACACGTTCATGAAGTGCTTATTGTATGCCCGGATCTGTTCTAAGTGGGTTAATCATTTAGTCTTCCTATCGTCCTCATGATTTCAGCGGTGTTAACAACCTTCATTTCTGAGGTTATTCACACAGGGCACAGAGAATGTAAGGGACTGAGTTGCCAGTCACAGTGGGAAAAGCCCAAGGCATCTGCTTTGGAGTCTGCTTATGAATACCAGCTTCACCACGGCACCAGGGCCATTGTCTTGGCTAGTTTTAGTTTTGTGTCAACTTGACATAAGCTAGAGTCATCAGAGAGGAGGGATCCTCCATTAAGAAAATGCCTTAATAAGATCTGGCTGTAGGCAAGCTTGTAGGGCATTTTCTTAATTAGTAATTGATGGGAGAGGGCCCAGCTCATTGTGGGTGGTACCATCCCTGGGCTGGTGGTTTAGGGGTCTATAAAAAAAGAAAAAAGCAGGCTGAGCAAGCAAGCCATGGGGAACAAGCCAGTAAGCAGTACTTCTCCATGGCCTCTGCATCAGCTCCTGCCTCCAGAATCCTGCTCTGTTTGAGTTCCTGCCCTAACTTCCTTCAAGGATGCATTACAATGTGGACGTGTAAGCCAAATAAACCCTCTCCTCCCCAACTTGGTTTTTGGTCATGGTGTTTCATCATACAATGATAACCCTAATGAAGACCACCACGGTTCACTCATGTTCGCTTTTGTACTCAAGGCCAACGCCAGCATTCTCCTGTTCCTGTAGGTTCATGGTGACTTCATTTTGAGGCTCTGAAGACCTTAGCTTTTCTGGACCTTGACTGAGGTTCTGGGGGTCCATGATGACATTTTCTGTGCAAATAATTTCAGGAAGCAGAGAGAGATTGTTGTGTTCCATCCCTGCCCTGGATAAAGAGGGTAGTCTCTTTCCTAGTGTCAAATACCAAAACCAAAAGTCCATCAACGACTCAAGGGCTGTCACTTTTTTATTCTGTTCACTCTGGGCTTGCCAAAAATAGCAGTTCCCGCCAGAGAGCTGACTGCAGCCTCATGCTTTGGTATTTAACTCTCTTTCCTGATAAAAGGCAGGAAGGTCCATGAGTGCTTCATCCACCTTGCTCCCTATTGGGCCCCTTGGCTGTCACCCATCCCAGGACCTGCATCAGGTTGGCCTGGTAAATGTCTGAGAGAGCATGGTTCTCCTGGCTGTTTCTCTGCTAGGTGCTGTCCTTCTACGACGTCAGCCAGATGGGCGTGCTGCTGGCGGGGGTCAGCACACAAGCCTTCTACAACATGGACCACAAGGATCTCTGGCAGGTCCTGAGAAGCCCTGCTTCCCAGCATGTGTCTGATCTGTCACCTGTCCAGCAGCAAGGCATCCTCAGCAAGGTGAGAGGCAACTGTCCAGTCCTTAACCACGTGGCTTACAGAGGATATGGTTTTCAGAGTCTGTGAATAGGCTAGGACTTTGGGCCCTTTATTTTGGCTGGGGTTATCTTGGCAGTTAGTATGCGGGGTGTTCTGAATCCAGAACATGTGGCCCCCGGTGGTGCTTCGTCCCTTGCAGACAGAGTGCCTCTGACCACGGTACACTCTCCTCAGTCTCCGCTCTATCTTTCTTCTCACTTTTGGCAGCTGATGGAAGCAGAAGATGCCAGTGCTTCAGGCATTGCGGAGGTGCCGAGAACTCTCTTTAAGGAACTGTCTCTCTATGATTTGTGGAAAGAATCCCGGTTCAATGCTACAGTCCTGAAAGAAAAGGAGCTTCGAAGGAGCCAGGTAGGACTGAAGTGCTCACAGATCATCCCTGTATTTCTTTCTGTGGTGCAGAAAATGGAGCCTAGGGCCTCCCACATGACAGGTGAGTGCATTTCCGCTGAATTTCACGGCCAACTCTGGACACGCACTTCTCACTATTTGTCTCTATGGGAATGACCTATTTAGGGTCAGATTGATAAAGACACTTCGTTTTTGTTATTGAGACCAGGAAGCAAAGTAGTGTGTGGTAAGAAGTTAGACAAGGTCTAAGGATGGATTGATTCTTCCTGCCATTTATTAGCTGTGGGGAAGTGACTTCTCCTTACATGGCCTCAGTTGTCTTATGTGCAAAATGAGCATGATTACGGGTAACAATTGTGACACAGGACACCCAGCCCAAGAACAGCATGCTGTAAATGTTACCCACCATTATATTTATAGTTAGAGATTGCCAGCATCCAGGCTGCTTGGAAAGGAAGATGCTGTTGAGGTTGATATCTGGTCATGGAACCTTCCCCGGCTTTCTGTTGAGTTAGTCACTTGCATTTTCATTTGCTCCTGAAGTGATTTATTTTGCATGTGTGCATGTGTGTGTATGTGTGTGGAGGCCAGAATTCAACCTCAGGTGCCTTTCTCAATCACCCTTTACTTGGTTTTTTGAAACAGAGTCTTTCAGCTCCCACTAGAGCTTGCTGATTCAGCTAGACTGGCTGTCCAGGGAGCCCTAGGGATCCCTGTCTTACACCATCAGTGTAGCCACATCTTGCTTCTTTTTGTAGGTTCTGGGGACCAAGCCCATGTCCTCATGCTTTATTGACTGAGCCCAGAGATCACTTCTGAAGTGTGTGTGTGTGTGTGTGTGTGTGTGTGTGTGTGTGTGTGCAGTGTGCCATGGTGTGTGTATGTGGTGGTCAGAGGACAATCCTGAGTATTAGTTCTCATCTTCCATCTTGCTTGAGACAAGGTCTCTTGTTGGTCACTGGGCATACTCCAAGCTAGCTGGTTGTCTTAGTTAGGGTTTCTATTGCTGCGACAAAACACCATGACCAAAAGCAACTTGGGGAGGAAAGGGTTTTTTTGGCTTACACTTCAGCGTTGCTGTTCATCACTGAAGGAAGTCAGGGCAGGCTTCTCGAGGCAGGAGCTGATGCAGAGGCCATGGAGGGGTGCTGCTTACTGGCTTGCTCCCCATGGCTTGCTCAGCCCACCTTCTTATAGAACCCAGGATCAGCAGCCTGGGGGATGGTGCCACCCACTGTGGGCTGGGCCCTCCCCCATTGATCACTAAATGAGAAAATGCCTTACAGCTGGATCTCAAGGAGGCATTTCCTCAGCTGAGGCTCCTTCCTCTCTGATGGCTATAGCTTGTGTCAAGTTGACACACAAAACCAGCCAGTACTCTGGCCTAGCAGTTCCCAGGGATTTCCTTTTCTCTGCCTTCCATCTCCCCATAGAGGAGCTGGGATTGCATATGTGTGCCACTGTGCTCAGCTTTTACATGGGTTTGGGAGACACAAACTCAGGTCCTCACGCTTGTGTGAAAAGCGCTTGATCCACTGAGCATCTCTCTAGGCTCTGGAAATGTTTATCGGGCACACACTTGCTGTGTTCCCACACCACTCAGGAACCAGGAATGCAGACGTGAACAGAGCATCAGGGCATCTCCTGTGGAGTCTTTCACGAAGCTGGACAGTGTTATAGCACTCTGTTGCCATGGGACAAACCACTGCCAGGTTCAGCAGCTTGAATACTTGTTTTAGTTTGGAAATTCATACTTCTGTAGACAGACTCCAGGTATTTTTGTCCCAGCAGCTGGCTTAATGGAGTTTTCATCCCCTGAGATTGGGAAGCCTGTGAGAGGGTTCCCAGGCCTACTGTCCTTGGAAACCTCAGGGACCATACACAGAGCACTTGGACCGTCCATCTACTCCCTGGCTTTTTTTTTGCCTAGGCCTTTATGAGACTTTGAGGCCCTCAGCTGTCACACAACAGAAGCCTCTGTCTAACTCCAGCTCATAATTTACTGCGTTCGGGGAATTACGTTCAAAGTTTTAGAGTCTATAAAATAGACAAATGTCGCACTTGATCGCTTCTGCAAGTTAGGTATTCTGTAAAATTTCATTCCTTAAAACAAATGACTCCCCTGCCTAAGCTCTAGCATTCTGGAGTGCTCACCTGGGAGGGTTTGCGGGGAGTGTGCGCTGTGGGCACGAGCTCCTTCATTGACGTTACTTTCTGGTCCCTGCTGGTCGCTTCATGTTGCTGTTCGGGTTCAGGACTAGCAGATGGGCACACAAAGAGGGACCACATGGAGCCCTTCACAGGGCAGCAGCTTCATAAAGCTGAGGTAGTAAGACTTCGACCCTGCCACTCTGTGTTCCTGCTCTTCACTCAGCCCTTAGAGCAGTGGTTCTCCACTTTCCTAATGCTGCAGCTCTTTAAAACAGTTCCGCCTTTTGTCGTGACCCCCCCAACCATAAAATTATTTTTGTCGCTACTTCATGACTGTAATTTTGCTACCGTTATGAATCGTAATGTAAATATCTGATATGCAGATGGTCTTAGGCGGCCCCTGCTGTGGGATGTCTTTCTGTATGCTGTGAATATGTCTTGCTCTGATTGATTGATAAATAAAGCTGTATTGGCCTATGGCAAGGCAGCTTAGAGGCAGGCAGGAAATTCAAGCAGATAGGAAGAAGAAAGGAGAGAGAGGAAGGAGATGCCAGCAGCCGCCGCCGCCAGGAGAAGCAGGGCGTGAAAGTATCGGTAAGCCACAGCCACATGGCAACTTACAGATTAATAGAATGGGTTAAGTTATAGGAGCTAGCTAGTGAGAAACCCGAGCCGTTAGCCCTTACAGTTTGTAAATAATATTAAACCTCTGAAGTGATTATTTTATAAGTAGCTGTGGGACTGAGGGTGAGAGAGATTTGTCCTAACTGCGGACACAGGAAAACTTCCAACTGCAGGCCCCTGTGAAAGGGTCACTGGACCCCAAAGGAGTCATGACCCTGTGGAGCATGGAGAATCATCTGGAGTGTGGCAGGCTGTGCTCTGAGATTGCTCCTGACATTGTTTCAGATTCTGGCTCAGCCACTTAGTGGTTCGAGGGCCTTGGGTTAGCAACACTCCGTGTTCAGCCTCAGTTTTCCCATCTGTAAGGTGGGATCATAGTGTGCTTTCCCCACCGGGCCTCGGTGCACTGGGCCCTACCACTATTTCTTCTCTCTTGTTTCAGGCCTTGTTCCTGTATGAGCTTCTGGAAAAGACCACGGAAAGGCCCGAGGAGATCCTGAGGTAGGGCAGGGTGACAGCCTGGCCTCAACAACCCCGAGAAGTCTTCTGTAGGGAAGCCTGGCTTCTGAGCAGGGCCCTCTGAGCTGTGGGAAAATACCAAAATCCAAGTGAGGGCCAGTGAGATGGCTCAGCGGGTCAAGGCACTTGCTGCTAAGCCTGATGACCTGAGGTCAGGCCATAGAATCACATCGTAGACGAAGAGAGCCAAGCCCTGCAAGTCTTCCTCTGACCTCCACATGTGTGCCATGTACATGGGTGTTAGTGTGCACACACGCATGCACACACACTAAATGCATTAAAGAAGTTTTTTTAGAAAGCGACTTAAGGAGGAATGTTTTTGTTTTAGCTCACACTGTCAGGGCTTCAGTCCATCGTGGCAGGGAGGACGGCGTGGAGCACAGCAGTTCACATCATGGTGGGCCAGGAAACAGAGAGGGAGACAGGAAGTAGCCATCTTCCCAAGGACCTGCCCCTACTGACCTACTTCCTCTATCTCTGATCTACTTTCCGTTTCTAGACTCTCCCCAAATAACACTTTGCAGATCAAATATTGAAATGCAGAGCTTGTCGGGACGTTAGAAATCATGATTTAGTGCTACTTCGTGCTCAGCCCGAGTTGGGTGGAGCATGCCTTCTTTGGCTCCTTCCCTCTCCCCTCCTTACCCCTTCTCAGAGGTCCTCGTCTTGTTTCCCAGTGCTGGGCAGCTGGTGAAAGGCGTGCAGTGCTCACACATCGATGCCATGAGTGCCCATGTCTTCCTGGCTCACTTCCAGTATTTCGAGAACAACTTCTCCCTGCTTTCGCCAGATCAGGTACCCCCGGAGTGCTTTCCTGCTTCCAGCTCTCTCCTGATGCCAGGGCTGGGCCTGGATTGACTGTGGTATCTAAAGATGTTTCTACCAGAATCATTCAGCTCTACTATGGAACTGGCTAGAACCAGATATAGAAAACATGTCCTGGCCCAGCTTCCTGGGCAGATAGCAGATCTCATCACAGGTGCCCTTAGTTCTCATCTGTGAGCACAAAGACCTTTGTGTCCCTTACAGTACGTGTGACATAAAACACATGAACCCACACCAGCTTCCTCTCTCTCTGTATACAAGCATTATGTGACTATATACATCTCTATCATTAAATCAAAATCGTTGCATAAGGGCCAGAAGGATGGCTCAGGGGGTAAAGGTGCTTGCTGCGAGGCCTGGACACCTGAGTTCAGAATCCCTGGGCCACACATGGTGGAAGGAGAGAACTGACTTCCAAGCTGTCTTCTGTCCTCTGAATGCCTGCTGTGGCATGCCTGCTCGCACACATCAATGAATAAATGTAGTGAAAAGTAAAAACATACAATATTCTGTTCTATTCCCATGCCTGATGTTTGACTTCCTGTCGATGGACGTCAAGATGCTACCTCACCCTTTTGTAATCATAAGTGAAATTGTTCTCGTACTTAATGCACACATTCATCTTATTACTGTCTCAGTTTCCTCAGCTACTAGTGTCAAAGGAGTGGTATTTACACCACGAGGCACTCTGTTACACAAATGGACACCGTCTGTGTTTGATTTTATTATCGTTTGGCTAAGTTCCCTGTGTTTACCTCGCAGGTCAATTGTTTGGCATGGAAATACTGGGAAGTCTCAAGGTCCTCCCTGCCCTCATTCCTCTTGGCTACCCTTCCGTACGTGAGCATCGAGGCCCTTTCTGACTCAGCCACCAGATGAGGGGGGGCGCGGCGGGGGTGGGGGGGCAGACTTTGCCATTCTTTCCCTCTGGGCTTTGTTAAGGAATCAGAGGCAGGGTGGAGAACACCTTAGACATCTCAGGACCTGGGAGTCTGGGATTACTTCTGAGCTCTGAGTAGACAGTGTTCCACATGGACCCTAAATTGGAGTGTGGTAGGAAGGAGACTTGCTTTCAGACCTGAGGCGCATCTGTGGGATCAGTCATGCTCACAGAATGTCCCTGGGGTGGTGTCTGGTGCTGTTGTTGCCTCTGGTCTCAGGGGACAGTGCAGAACAGACACTGCTTTCCTCCATCCTCTGGTCTCTCTGTAGGTCCCGCTTCCTGGCTTCAGTTCCCACCTCTCGCTGTATGCGTTTTCTGATCAGCCTGGGGAAGAGACACTTGGACACCTTGGTTTTAGATTCCCATAAAAGGAGTTTGATTATCAGGAAGGTACAGCAGTGTCTGGTAAGAGAACATCCTGGGAGACACTTTTCCTAGTACCCTGTCCCTTCAGTGTGCCTGTGGTCACTTCATGGAGCTGTGGAGGGAATCTGGAAGTGTGTGTCTGTGGCAATCTCAGGGAGCTGTGGAAGGGATTCTGGAAGTGTGTGTCTGTGGCAGTCTCAGGGAGCTGTGGAAGGAATCTGGAAGTGTGTTTCTGTCTGTGGCAGTCTCAGGGAGCTGTGGAAGGATTCTGGAAGTGTGTGACTGTCTGTGGCAGTCTCAGGGAGCTGTGGAAGGGATTCTGGAAGTGTGTGACTATCTGTGGCAGTCTCAGGGAGCTGTGGAGGGAATCTGGAAGTGTGTGTCTGTGGCAGTCTTAGGGAGCTGTGGAGGGAATCTGGAAGTGTGTGTCTGTGGCAGTCTTAGGGAGCTGTGGAAGGATTCTGGAAGTGTGTGTCTGTGGCAATCTCAGGGAGCTGTGGAAGGGATTCTGGAAGTGTGTGACTGTCTGTGGCAGTCTCAGGGAGCTGTGGAGGGAATCTGGAAGTGTGTGACTGTCTGTGGCAGTCTCAGGGAGCTGTGGAAGGAATCTGGAAGTGTGTGACTGTCTGTGGCAGTCTCAGGGAGCTGTGGAGGGAATCTGGAAGTGTGTGTCTGTAGCAATCTCAGGGAGCTGTGGAGGGAATCTGGAAGTGTGTGTCTGTCTGTGGCAGTCTCAGGGAGCTGTGGAAGGGTCTCAATGTGATCTTGAGCCTGCAGTGATGGCTAGAAGTCTGAGTTGTGAGTCTCAGAGCCAGCCTTGAAATTATTGTTTTCAGTAATCTTGGCCATTGGTTCTGGAGACTTCCACCTCATAGAGAAGATGCTGGACAGCTACTGTGGAGGACTGGGTTCTTTTCAAGCCTTGCTGGCAATTGGTTCTGTGGTTTTAGCAAACCTGTCCTCCCCTCTGCCTCAGCATCCTCATGTGTAAGGTGGGTGCCAAAGTACGCCATTCTGCAGCTCTGTGGGCATAAATCGGGCGATGCATTGCAGAATGTCAGGGCCCCAGGCATACTCGGGAACCAGGAAGTTTATCTTTACAGAGTATGAATGGTTGGTACTTAAAGTTCCTATGATGATGGAGTAGACTAAGGCCTGTAACACTTAGCACAGTCCCCGACCCACAGCAAACATACGCCCATGCTGTGTTTGCCATTCTGAGAAAGGGCTCTGGAGGCTCAGCTGCAGCTTCCCAGGTCACACCAATATTACTCTTATGTCACTGATGGTGGAGCCCAGGGCCTCGTGCATTCTGGGTGAGTGCTCTACCATTGAGGGGTATATCCTGCTCTTGGTTATCAAATATACAGTATCAATGGCAGCAGTCTCCATTTACTGAATGCCAAGCATGTGCTAAGCTGGGGGTTCCCAAGCACCTGAGGCCTGCTTCCCTGGGTGAGGGAAATCAGACTCAGAACCATCCTTGGTGGTCTGTGGCGAGGTAGGTGATTCTGATCCCGAAAGATGTATGGGGTTTGGGGATGGGGAGTGTCCTCAACAGGTCATGAGCTTGACCCCAGCCGGATCTCCCATCAGCTTTTCTCGTTGGTTTCAGGATGGTGTCATTGCTGATGAGTACACTGTGGACATCGTGGGAAACCTCTTGTGCCATTTGCCAGCCACCTTCATCGAGAGAGGGATCTCACCCAGAGCCTGGGCTACTGCTCTGCATGGCCTCAGAGGCTGCACAGCTCTCAGTTCTGAGCAGAAGGCTGCAGTGAGGTCCAGGCTTCTGGAGCAGTGGGGGTAAGAGGGGCCTCCTGGGCTGCGGGGGTGTGGCAGGTTTGGTGAGCGTGACCTGGCTTGGCTGCTTCCACAGAGACCACCAGACTAGGATGAGAAGTCTCCACTGACTCCGAATATGTGACCTTTCTCCTTCGGGCTTCAGATTCCCTGCCAAGGGGAACAGTCATAGCTGGCAGCAGGCCTCATGTGGTCATCGCCAAGTCACCTTGGTGTTTGGGGTCGGGAGAGTTTTGAAAAGATGGCACTTCAGCATGGCTCATTGGTACAGCGCTTGCTGTACCTATACAAGTATGAAGCCTGAGTCCAATCTCCAGAAAACATGTTAAAAAAAAGCCAGGTGTGAGCCGGGTGGTGGTGGCACACACCTTTAATCCCAGTCCTTGGGAGGCAGAGGCAGGCGGATGTGAGTTCAAGGCCTACCTGGTCTACAGAATGAGTTCCAAGTCAGCCAGGACTATACAGAGAAACCATGTCTTGAAACACACACACACACACACACACACACACACACACACACACAAAATAGATCTCACACTGAGGCTTACTCAGTGGGGAAAGGCGTTTGCAGACAAGTCAGATGATTTGAATTTGGTCCTTGGAACCCACTTGGTGGAGGGAGAGAAAGGATTCTTGTAAGCCGTCTTATGACCTCACACATGTGCCATGACCTGTGATCCCTCAAAATGTAAAAATGATAAAATACCCTCCAAAAAGCATGTTTAGTATTTTTCTATCCTACTGGCTCTGCCTAGGCAGTCCCCATCCCCATGTCTCTGGTCACCACTGATGGCTTTGTCTTCTCTGATGGTCAGGTAGGGGGAACATGCAGTATCTAACCTCTTCAAACAGGCCTTTTTCACATAATAATATTCTGGTCTTTTCATGGCTTGATAGTTCACTTCTTTTTGTTTGTTTGTTTTTTGTTTTTCAAGACAGGGTTTCTCTGTGTAGCTTTGTGCCTTTCCTGGAACTCACTTTGTAGACCAGGCTGGCCTCGAACTCACAGAGATCCACCTGCCTCTGCCTCCCGAGTGCTGGGATTAAAGGCGTGCGCCACCACCGCCCAGCAATAGTTCACTTCTTTAGCTCTGAACAATACCCCACTGTCTGGAGGTAGCTGGGATGGCTTGTCCAGTCACCAATTGGAGGCCATCTCCATGCCTTCCAAGTTTGGGCCATTATAATTAAAGCTGCTATAAACATCTGTAAGTTTTCAAAGCTCTTGTATAAATGCAGAAGTGTGCAGCTGCTGTGTAATAAGCTAAGGATGTACTTGGTTTTTGCAAGAGATCATCAAAATGTCCTTCACAGAGGCTGCCCTTGCACTCTTACCATCAGTGAGTGAGAATTTCTGGTTCTCTACACTACTTTTTATTGTTGTTAAGATACTGATGATGGGCTGGTGAGATGGCTGGTGAGTAAATGTGCTTGTTGCTAAGGCTGAAGATCTGCATTCAATTTCCTGGATAATTTGGTGGAAGGAGATAATTGACTTCCTCAAATTGTCTTCTGACCTCCACATGCCTGCTGTGGCAATTACCCTCCCCCAATAAATAAATGAGTGTAATAAAAATTAAAAAAGATATTGATGCTGCTGATGATGAAGAAGCAGCAGCAGCCTGGATCCAGGTGAATGTGAGCTCCCAGCAGCCAAGCAGAACCGTCCTTTCCCATGCAGAACTTGCTGTTGTGGAGCAGACATTTTAGTGGGACCTAACTATCAGTCGGTGCTGAGATGACAGCTTCTAAAAAAGGATTTATTCTTATTTTGTGTGTGTGTGTGTGTGTGTGTGTGTGTGTGTGTGTGTGTGTGTGTATGCATGAGTGCAGGCGCCCATGGATTCTAGAAGAAGGCAGTGGATCCCTTGGAGCTGGAGTTATAGGGGATTGTGAACAGCTTGATGTGGGTGCTGGGACCCAAACTCTGGTCCTTCTCAAGAGCAGAAAGTGCTCCTAACAGCTGATCCATCTCTTTAGCATCTTTTTTTCTATTGTTTTCAGTTTTTGTTGTTGTTGTTGAGACAGGATCTTGCTCTACAGTCCATGCTGGCCTGGAGCTAACTCACTATGTAGCCCAGGCTGGCCTCAAGCTCATAATCTTTTGCCTCAGTTACTGAATGCTGGGAACAAATAGTTTAACAGCAGCCATTTGTCACAGGCTATTATCTAAAGTGTAAGCAACTCTTCCTGAATTGTTTGTTTTTATTGTTTTCTGATTGTATGGTCTGGGAAAAGTTGCTTCATCTTTGGGCAGCTTTAGTATTTGCATCTGTGGAAATGCATCATGCAGACATGAGTGAAGAACCTGTGACAGTAGCTGGCACACATGTGCTGAGTGTGCAGCAGCTTCCAGTGGCTCTTAAGAAAGGCATGGTTCCCACCTTCATGGAGCTTCTCATCTAGTGGGATGATACTTTGTAAAAGGGATTGGGAGCCAGGCATGGTGGCACACTCTTTTATTCTCAACATTTGGAGCTAAGAGATCAAGAGTTCAAGCTTGGGCTGGGCTATGGAGTGAAAACCCATCTCTAAACCAACCAACCAACCAACCAACCAACCAACCAACCAACCAACCAACCAACCAAAAACCAAACACACAGGAATAGGGACTCCTTGATCCATCAATGCTAATTGGATTGACCTCTTTTAGAGAAGTCACCAAAGATAAATTTCGGTGTAGAAATTTATGATCTAAGTGGATTCTGGGTCAGTGTCAAGTTCAGGAGATTTTTATTTTTATTTGCTTGTGTGAGACAGGACAATTATGGCAATTTAGTCTTTTGTTGAAGAAGGGAAGGAGGAAGTACCGTGTTATGTGACAGAAACTAGGAAATTCAATTCAAACAAAAAAGTAGGAGTTCTTTGAGTTCAGGAAGAGAATGGCTAGAGAATTGAATGGATGGAACTTCAGGAATGGATCCATGGCCTCAAATGGTGTTATTATAGTTATATTCCTCTATCCCTCAGCTCAGCAGGCCTTGGTATGGCCCTCGTTTTCTCCATGTGATGACAGAATTTCTCTCTGGTACCTTTTTTCCTGAGATAGATACCAAAGAAAAGAAAGAGCCTCATGGTAGTTCGAGCAAAAGTCATAGAACCAAGTTCTAATTGGTCAGTCTTAACAAATGCCTGTTTTTTGTTTGTTCGTTGGTCAGAGAAGTGAGAAGACTTGATTGACAGCCTTTCTAGGTTTGAAGGATGGTGGGATGCAAGGGCATCAGATATTCACCGTGGTATGCTTTTTCATTTTGCTTCTTGTATCTCTTCCTAGACCTCCTCAGAACTGGACAGCAGAGACAACGAAAGACTTGGCACCTTTCTTAGCATTTTTCTCAGGAGATGAATTACACACAATTGCTGCAAAGGTATCAGTATATGAAGAATGTGGAAGGGATCCGAAAGGGAGAGAAAGTATGGCTGGTTAGAGCTTATCAGGTTTGCTGACAGAGTCTGCAGTTCTTGAAACTTCTACCAAGTCTCAGAGAGCTCAGTTATTTCTGGCTTCACCTCAAATTATCCAAGGCTCTAGGAAAGTAATTGAGTTTGGTGCTAGATGAACTCTAGACCGTCTTCACATACAGGTAGTTCGTACAGTCGCTGTCTCTCATCTAGCGCTCTGCTATCTGTGAACACCTCATACACATGCCTATTCTAGGTCATATACCCAAAGGGGTATAGTTCCATGAACACACGCCTATAATAAGACAATGACTCTTCATTGTGTGGACTTTAGATGCAATGTAAGGACGTTGAAATCAAGCAGCATGCAAAGCAAGCATGAACCTGTGTGCCATGCTCTGCTGCGTGCCTCTCTTGCTGTGAGCAGGATACATGGAAGAACAACAGAAAAGGAGGGAGGTGGTTGGACTCATGGTTTTGGAGTGTTGGTCCGTTGGCCCTGTGTGCTTGGAAAAAACATCATAGTGGCAGGCGTGTGTGAGGGAGGGCTGTTCTTCATGCCTGGAACACAGAAAGCAGGGTAAAAGAAATACAAGAAGACCATGGCAGAATATAACCTCAAAGGATATGTCCTCAGTAACTTACTTCCTCCAACTAGACTCTGCCTCCTGCCTTTCCACCACCTCCCAATAATACTGTCATGATAGGAATCCATCAAGGGAGTGATCTATTGATTAGGCTGAGCTCCCATGATCCAATCACCTCTGGAACCTCATAGCCGCACAAAGGTGAGTGTCACTAATCAAGATGATTCTTAACCTAGTCAAGGAGACAATCATGGTTAATCACCCCAGTGACAACAGAGCCATACAATCTCACTGGCATCAAGCAGTATGGGGTTGTTTCTCTTTGTCTGCATCCTAAGTCAACTTCTGGGGCTGTTCACGGCTCTCCTCACAGTGCAGGGCTCACATTTTAGAAAAAGGAATCTTATTCTCCTGAGGGCTTTGGCTGGACAGTTGCATACTCCTGGCAAAAGCAAATCTTCTGTGGAGGCAGAGGACAGCACACCCATGGACAGATCACACCCCATGCTCTCACACCCATGGACAGATCACACCCTGTGCTCTCACACCCATGGACAGATCACACCCTGTGCTCTCACACCTATGGACAGATCACACCTTGTGCTCTCACACCCATGGACAGATCACACCCTGTGCTCTCACACCCATGGACAGATCACGATCCATGCTCTCACACCCATGGACAGATCACACCTTGTGCTCTCACACCCATGGACAGATCACACCCTGTGCTCTCACACCCATGGACAGATCACGCTCCATGCTCTCACACCCATGGACAGATCACACCCTGTGCTCTCACACCCATGGACAGATCACGATCCATGCTCTCACACCCATGGACAGATCACACCCTGTGCTCTCACACCCATGGACAGATCACACCTTGTGCTCTCACACCCATGGACAGATCACGCTCCATGCTCTCACACCTGTGCTTGCACACAGAAGCTTGCTTGATGGGGCCTGATCATAGGGGCCTATCACCCAATGCCACATACTCACAGCACATATGTCCAGTCATAGAAAAAAAAACATCTTTTTGGTGTCCAGACATATAATCATAAGCACTAGATATACAAGTGTTATATGCAGATCTGATCTTTTGGAAAAAAAAATCACTTGTGAGGTTGTAAAAGCCTTCTGTCAACATGGTAAAATCTCAGAAACAGCATGGAGTTATAAAAATCCCTGCGTTGCAAATGATTATGGTGGTAGGATACTCAGCACATGAATAAATATTAGCTAAATTAATTTTGAGCATGTACAAAATAAGAATGGTTTAGCAGTGTGCCTGAGAATGGTTTATTCCAAATTCAGGGTCCTTGTTACATCTAGGAAGGAGTAAGGTGGGAGGGTGAGGGATGAGCCTGTCAGTTACGTCTGTGATGTTTTATTTCTGAAGCTGCAGGCAGTGTGGGCATGTGGGTGCTTTGTTGGATTATTCTCTGTGCTTTTAAAAATAAAACAAGATATACATACTTCTGGTTAAACAGATCCTGAATGTCCCAGAGGCTCTTGGATGAAAAGCAAGCCCCCCACCCCCGTTAGAGGTAGTCTCCACTCTCAGACTCCTCAGCTTCCTTTCAGAAATCCCCACCCATGTGTGCATATACATCCCTCTTGAAACCAGAAAATAAGAAACCTGAAAGCATTTGGCTATGCAATTTGCATTAAAAACAAACACAAAAACAAAACATAACTACAAGGGCCATTGGTGAAAGACACTTGCTGCCAAGCCCGAAGGCCTGAGCCTGAGCTCGGAGACCTACACGGTAGAAGAACAGAAATGATTCCCTAAAGTTGTCTTCTGTCCTCCTCATGCATGTGTGCCATGATGATGCATCCCCCAAATAAATAAATACAAGTTTAAAAAGTAAAAATACTATTAATGCAGTTATGAGGGACGGGGGAGCACAGGAGACGCACGTCCTTAGGTGATTTCCTCACTGAGCGAACACTGTAGATGAGAACGCGGAGCACAAACTGATAGCCACACATGGCAGCATCTCTGGGGCACTGTTGTTATGTGGCCCAATGGCTGAAAATGCTATCAAGCTGGACTCGGCTATCCTTTCAGAAACAAAAAACAAACAAACAAGCAAAATCTTCATTCCTTTTTTCCTCCCTGTCTTTTTTCTTTTGTGTGTGTGTGTGTGTATGCATGTGTGTATGCGTGTGTGTGTGTGAGTGTGTGTGTAGGTCAGAGAATAGGGAATCAGTTCTTCTTCCACCATGCAGATCCAAGAGATGGAAGTCAGTCCTCGGTTTTGGCAGCAAATGCCTTTACCCAATGAGCCATCTCGCTGGCTTTGGCTGTCCTTTTATACAATGGCTTAACAACAGCCTTCCCACATACCTGTGAGACCATTATTGTACCCACAGTCCATTCTTGACTGAAGCGTGATTGGTTACTCAGTGTGTGAGTGCTGCAGAACCTTGGTGCACATAAGAATGCACCGGAGAGATCTGTCTTGGTGGCACAGGCTTGTAATCCCAGCCCTCTGGAGGTTGAGGCAGGAGTATCTCAAGTTCCAGGTCAGCTTGAGCTACACAGGGGGAGCCTGTGAATGGGGAGTGTAGCCAGAAGTTTCTCAGGTCTCACCTGGCCCTGCAGTCAGACGAATCTCCCACTCACATCCCAGAGCCCCTTGGTCCCAAGTAAATACACAGAGGCTTATGCTATTTACAAACTGTATGGCCTATGGCTCAGGCTTCTTGTTAGCTAGCTCTTAACTCAACCCATTTCTATTAATCTATATGTTGCCACGTGGCTGTGGCATTACCAGTCTGCTGGCGTCTTGTTGCTCCTTGGGCAGGTGGGCTGGCGTCTCCCTCCACTCCACCCTTCTTCGGCTCGTCTTCAGTTTGAATGTACCACCTAACCTTATCCTGCCCTACTGTAGGCCAATGCAGCTTTATTTATCAACCAATCAGAGCAACACATATTCACAGCATACAGAAAGACATCCCACAGCAGTGGATCAGGGCGGGAGGGAGATAGAGATAAATAGATAGAGCCCCGAGGAGACTCTGGAGTGGTCACCACACTGACCACTGACTCAGTGTCTATGGAGTTGAGACCTGATTGTATAATTTGTAGGCATTTCTTCCATCTATCCAGGGTTGAGAACTGCAGGTGTGTCCTGTGACTCTAATTCTGAAAGAGGAGGTCCTCAGCAAGGCAGTTTCTCTGGGGGCTAGGCAACAGTGAGGCAGGGCCTTGTAAGAGAGCCTGATGCATTTTTCTGGTCTCATGCGTGGGGCTCCCAATAATATCTCAAGTCTCAACAAAGTGGATTATTTTCACATACCTTTCCCAGGATCACCGAAGCTCCCTCATTGCTAGCCTATACCTAGAATTTATATGTAACCCTCCTCTGCCTATTTATTTTTATTTTAAGTGTATGAGTGTTTTCGCTGAGTGTAGGTGTATGGTGGCATGCCTGGTGCCTGAGGAGGTCAGACAAGAGTGTTGGATCCCCTGGAACTG
Source organism: Peromyscus leucopus (assembly GCF_004664715.2). Taxonomy (NCBI): domain Eukaryota; kingdom Metazoa; phylum Chordata; class Mammalia; order Rodentia; family Cricetidae; genus Peromyscus; species Peromyscus leucopus. The sequence continues at coordinate 83,578,677 of NC_051063.1, read as the reverse complement.
GAGTTTTTGCAGATAACTGTGAGCCATAATGTAGGTGCTGGGAATAGGACCTGGGTCTCCAGCAAGATCAGCCCCCGAGGTTGCCCCCTTTTAAAAATAATAAATAGAAAGCTAAAAACTAAAATAGTATCAAACAAAAGATGTATGCAAACTTACATCTTTTGTAGATAATCAGATTGCTCGGTGATGACATGCCATTCAACTGGAAAAACTCACATGTGCAGCCTTCTACGTCTAGTCCAGCATTAATTATCATCACTATTTTTGGAAGTCTGATGGGTGGAAAATGATGGACACCTGTTATTTAGTGTTTATTGTATTGCTGTGGAAGTCAAGTATCATTTTGGTAGGATTCCTTATTAGAAATAACATTTGGGTGAGGGATTAAATTTATACAACGAGCTATTATGAAGAAAAAAGCCACCTTGAGGCATTAAATAGTGTTACAGTTTAAACTCTGAATTAAATGTATCTCACTCCCCCTTTTTAACTACAGTTTCCGGATATCCTACAACAAACAGCTTCCAAGATGGTTGGGATGTTGCTCCCCAAAGAATTCCTCTGGGCTGTCTTTGAGTCTGTTCGGAACAGTAGTCATGAGAACCCCAGCTTTGACCCCACCTTAGGTGAGTGTTTCTAGGGTGTATGACCCTGCATCTATGGTGGCATTGTTTTCTGTGACAGAACAGAGTGTCCTTCTCAGGCAACTGAATGAAACATTTGTACAGCAGTAGGATGGCAAAACCCACAGGCCAGAAAATGACAGGTCTGCATTTGGAATCAGGTGCAAGGCTTGAAGGTTTGACACGTGAACACGTGACAAGCGTTCCATTAGGTCTGGCTTTTTCAAAAAGATTTATTTATTTTTATTTTATATGCATGGGGAATTTTGCCTGCATGTATGTACCACATGTGTACAGTGCCTTCAGTGACAAGAAGAGGACCCTGGATCCCTTGGAACTGGGGTCACAGATGGTTGTAAGTTGCCACGTGAGTGCTGGCAGTTGAACCCAGGTCCTCTGAAAGAGTTAGTGCTCTTAACTGCTGAGCCATCTCCCCAGCCTCAATTTGGCTTATCTTAAAGGATCAAGATAGCTTAGCAGCTTAATGGTGCAAGTTGGTAGGATTTGAATTCTGAGTTTGTCACTCACTGGCCCTGTGACTTTCTCTTAGCTCTTCTGACTCTCGGTGTCTCAGGTTTCCCACTCTTTCTTTCTTAATAGACAGGGTTTCTCTCTGTAGCCCAGTGGCTTGCATTGCAGCTCCCCGCGTAGTCCAGGCAACCTCAAATTCCTATTTCTCCTGCATCAGCCTCTCTAGTGCTGGGGTTACAGGCGAGAGCCACCATGCCCAGCCGTGGCTCGGGTTTCACCCTCTCACATGGGGCAATGTGACTTCTGGACTGCAGTGGGTCATTGTGAGGGTTAATGACTTTAGCCAGGCTGCAAAGGGCTGGGCATGTAGGAAATTACCAGAAAGTATTTCTTCCTCTGCTTCCTGCTTTGGAGACCAGGCTGGGCTTGAACTTTCAATTCTCCTGCCTCAGCCTCGTGAGTACCAGGATTGCCAGGGGTGTCATCGTTTTTATAACCTGTACTGAGTACCTGGTAAATGCAGACTGATACCTGGCATGAGGGGGTCAGAGTTAGTCAGAACTGGCAGCAATAGCGGTGGGGGCAGTGTTAGTTGGCAGGTGTTGTTTACTTGTTTATTTAGAGTGAGACTTCATTGTGGCAGGCTTGCTTTAGGGTCACCCGCGCTCTGGGAGCAAATCCCTCACCCATACTCTGTAAGGAGGCCCTATAAACTCCTTGCTTCCCCAAGTCGGACTTGGCTGGACTTGCACACCGCTTTGTGTCGGAACCCTTTAAGGAAGGGTAGCTGTTTGTTTAGGTCTCACCAGGGAAGGGGATTGCAACACAGGCTTTCTCAGTGACCCTGTAGCTCACAGTTTTTGCATGACCAGGTAGTCAGTAAGCCCCAGGGATGCTGATGACTCTGCTTTCATGATTCTATGATTACAGGCATATACCACCTGTTCGGTTGTGATATAGTAAAGCCTCTTGGTGGATGGGTACAACCAGGTTATTACCATGAAGCGCAGAGGCAGGAGCCCTTGGTTTTCTGCTGTCAGCGTTTACACCACCCTGCCTCTTGTGAATGAATCCGGCTGATGAGGATTATTGTTTAAGAAAGCAGCTAACATTTCCTACTATTCTCTTTCCTGTGTTACTTCGCCACATTGCACATGTTCCTCAGGTTGCCATGGAGTTGTGGCTCCCTCTTCAGATGACATCTTTAAGTTAGCTGAAGCCAACGCCTGCTGGGACCCTGAGGTCCTTCTCTGCATGGAGGAAGACACTTTTATCAGGAATGTGGAACTGCTAGGGGCCGTGAAGGGTTTTAGCCGGCCTCAGCTGATGGTCCTGAAGGAGAAGGCAATCCAGGTAAGCCTACCTCAGGGAGGAACATCAATAAAAAAGCAAGCAAGTACCAGTATGCAATCCCATCCTTTCTGCTTGTGAACCCTTGAGGCCCTGCACCTGTATCACTTGGTTGAAATTTTGTTGCCTCTTAATGGTGTGGCCATGATTTCCTCATCTGAGAAATGGGCAAACTGTTAGTAATTCTGTCCTTAGGGCAGAGGCAGAACACAGATGATTGTGTCTCAGCCATTCAAGTTCTGTGCATATTCTGACCTACACTGCTTGCAAGAGTACTACCTTCCTTTCCTCCTCTTGGAGAACCCCAACAGCTGTCTACAGCTGGCCTCCCAGCTGCTGCAGATTCATCTGAAAGCAGGAAAAGGGGTGAAAGGGATTGGAAGTAGTTTATCATTGTCATTTTAAAAAGTTGCCTTTAATCTCAGCACTGGGGGGCAGAGGCAGGCAGATCTTTGTGACTTTGAGGCCAGCCTGGTCTACATAGCAAGCTCCTAGACAGCCAGGGCTTTACAGAGAAACCCGGTCTTGGAACAACAAAAACAAAAACAAGCATATCCCTTTTAGGGTCTGGGGAAATGGTTCACTGGGTAAAGCACTTTCCTTGAAAGTGTGAAGACTGGAGTTTGGAATCCTAGCACTCAAGTAAAAGCAGGTGGCCCGGGGGCCCAGTATAATCCCACCCCTTGGGAGGTGGAGACAGAGGGATGCCTGGAATAAGCTGGTTTAGCCCAGGAAACCACATCACTGAGCTCGGGTTCAAGTGAGAGACTCTGCCTCTCTCTAATCAGTGGAGAGAGATCGAGAAAGACACCTGATCCCAACCCCTGAACTCCATAGGCACACACACATACACTCACATTCACCCTCCACATACATGTACCCATACATGTGTGGACACACACACATGCCCCACAGGCACACACTCAAAAGTGCCAAGAACATTATAGCTGTTGCGATCGGAGAGTAATCCAGTTACCCTCATGGGATAGAGGAGTTGTTAAAATTATATTTATGTTTCTGATTTTTATGTAGGTAACCCAAGCTTATAATAGAAATATCAGAAAATATGGCTGAGGAGATAGTCCTATTGGCAATGTGCTTCCTATAAAAGCATGAGGGCCTGTGTTCCATGCACAGGATCCATAGGAAACATTCAGGCATGGTGTGCAAGCTTATAGTCCCAGAGCCAGGAAGTAGAGGCAGGAAGATTCCCTGGGGGTTAATGACCAACCAGCTTATGTGGTGAGCTTCAGGCAAGGGCGAGAGACCCTGTAAGATGTCTAACCTACATGCAATTTAAGATGGATGGTATCTGAAGAAAGACATCTGAGGATGTTCCACTTGGCCTTGCATACACATGCACCTGCTCACTCACACATATCTGCACACACACGAACACACAAACACACAGATACATAAGAAAATATAGTCAGAAAATAATAAAGAAGATGAGTGATAATGTTTTTTTTACCAGGCATCGTTGATATTTTGGGACCAGATTTGAAGTATCACATATATATGGATATATATATTGTATATATGGATATAAAATATATAGATTTCATATGTGTACTATGTGTGGTCATCCTTAGTACCTATGGAAAGCTGATTACAGGACCTCTACAGGTACTAAAATCCATGGATGCTTGGGTCCCTTATGTAAAATGGTGTGGTATTTGCAAAGAGCCCACCTTACACAGTACAACGTAAATTCCATTTAGGTAGTTGTTACAATCACTTAGGGTGTCCTCTAAGCAATCTGTTCCAGGAGGAGAAATGTTCAGTCCATTTGTAGTGTTTTTGGTGGTGCTGGGTCTAGCAGCCAGGGCCCTCCACAAGCAAGGCAAGTACTCTACCACTGAGTGCAAGCTACAGACCCAGATGTAATTTTAAAAGAATATTTTTACCGTAGAGGTTGTTGTGTCTGCAGCTCTCAGAACATGCAGATACAAGATAGCTTGGTTCACATATATCTGTTACAAATATGATATCACACTCATTATTCAGTAGCTTGTTTTCCGCAAGCAGTGTGTTTTTCTGTATCGGAAAGATAAATATACATCAGTGTTTTGTGACTGGTCTTTATTTAGCTAGTCATTAAGCTTTGGGTTCTTTGAATTTTTTATAAATGCCTCATGCCAGCCAGCTTTCTGCTGTTGTGACAAAGTGCCCAAGTCAGGACAGCTTACTCGACACCTGAGCTGTGAACTCGGTGTCAGAGGCTGTGTTCCGTAGTCAGCTGGCTCTTGGTTTGGGTCCGAGTCATACAGAACATCAGGGTAGAGAGGGCATGATGAAGCATAGGTGTTCACTCACGGCAGCCAGGGGAGGGGAATGATGATGACAGACAGACAGACAGATAGACAGACAGAGGCTCTCCAGTATCCTTTAAAGGCTTGTGCCCACATGACTTTCTTCTTCCAGTAGTCCTCACATCTTAATAGTCCATTTGGCTATGAGCTCATCAATGGATTAATTGCTCAATGGGGTTAATGCCTCCATGGCCCAACCACCTCTTAGGAGTACCACCAGCTGGAAGCCAAGCCCTCAATGCATGGGCTCTTGGGGGAATGCTTCATATTCAAACCCTCAATAGGCCTTTGTACATGTTTAAACATACAGCTTTGAGCACTGGCCTCAATTTTCTTAGGCTAAATACCCAGAAGTAGATTTCCCCCAGTGAAAGACTATCAACTCCTACAAGACTTTTGGCATGAACTGGTACAAAAAGCTCTCTCTCTCTCATTGTGCGCTCGCGCGCGTGCGTACGTGCGTGCGTGCATGCGTGCGTGCATGCGTGCGTGCGTGCGTGCATGTGTGTGTGTGTGTGTGTGTGTGTGTGTGTGTGTGTGTGATTCACTCTATGTCTGTTTCAAATACTGGATTTCTTTGGACTGTTATAAAATACCTTATGTTGATTAACTTATAAACAACAGAATTTATTCCTTACAATTCTGGTAGCTAAGAAGTCTACGATCAAGACACTGACAAATTCAATGTCCAGTGAGGGTGAATTTCTCTTAGGTGACCATTTCCTCCAGCATCTTGCCCTCATACAGTGGAAGTGGCCAGAGAGCTCTTGAGGCAGGAATTCTGTTTCTGAGGGTGGAGACATTTTCTGATACCATCATATTTGGGATTAAGTCTCAGTGGTGGATTTTGGGAGGCTATTAAGTATAGAACATAGCAGGTGATGTCACTAACATTTGGTCTGGTCTCTTTTTCTCCTACCCAAAGGTTTGGGACCTGCCCTCCCACTGGAAACAACACCACATTGTCTCCCTGGGACACATTGCTTTGGCTCTCAATGAAAGTGAGTTAGAGCAGCTGGACCTTAGCTCCATAGACACCGTAACATCCCTGGGAGAGCAGACAGAATGGACCCCAGGACAGGTGGGTAGATGTTCCTGGGTCTTTTAAAGATTCTTGTTCCTGCTGGGCGGTGGTGGTGCTTGCCTTTAATCCCAGTACTTGGGAGACAGAGGCAGGTGGATCTCTGTGAGTTCAAGGCCAGCCTGGTGTACAGAGTGAGATCCAGGAAAGGCACAAAGCTACACAGAAAAACCCTGTCTCAAAAAACCAAAAAAAAAAAAAAAAAAAAAAAGATTCTTGTTCCCTTAGTTGCTCATGTTTGACTCTGCATCCCTAGACAGATTTTTAGTATTTATAATAGTTTCTTTTGTGTCCTTGCTAATATTTCATCACCATTGTCATTTCTCAGTATTTTTAAAAAGAGATTTATTTTTATTGTTAAAAATTTGTGTGTGTGTGTGTGTACATCATGTGTGTGAAGGTACAGTTGGAGGGAAGAAGATGTCATCAGTTCCTTTGGAGCTGGAGTTTCAGGGGGTTATGAACTGCCCAATGTGTGTGATGGAGATTGAACTCTGGTCCTCTGGAGGAGCAGCAAGTGCTCCCAACCACAAAGCCATCTTTCTAGCTCCTCTCAGCCTGTATCTATGGACTGATTTTTCTCCTAATTAAGGGTTATGTGTATTTGAAAGCCTAGTAATTTTTCACTTGATCTGAGCCAAAGGCAGGGAAACATGGCACTTAGGAATTTTGACTGATTGATGGGCAGTGTGAACTTTGCATTGTTAAGAGTTTGGTTTAGTTATAGTTCCTTAAAAATATCAGGCTTTGCTCTGATCTATGTAAGTGCTTGCAGATAATTTTTATCCATTTGTTGCATTCTTTTGAACTTTATTGGGGAGAAGTGATCTTTATTCTGTGGTTAATGTACTTCCTTCATTGAGATACAAGTTTTCTAAGGAGTCTACCTATTTTCCATGGATATCAAGGTATCTCCACTCTGCTGGCAACTCCACGTGAAGGTTAAGAACTGCCTAGCCTACCACCTTCTGCTGGCTCTTGCCCTCTGTGTGGTTTCATTCCTGACATCCTGCTACACGGAAATCAGGACTCAGTACTCAAGAAGACTTCTTTGCTGATTGCTAGAACTCTCTCTGTACGATTTCCTCCTCTTTCTTTGCCCCTGAAATGAGAGGTGTTTTGGCCTTCCTGAACTTGGGCTTGTCTCTCATCTTTTTGTATAATTATTTATAGAAAAACCCAGACTGTCAGTTCTCCGAGGCTGCTCTTATGGGAAGAAAACATTCTAAGAGTTCGATTTCATTTCTCTGGGGACTATCTGTGATATTTACACTGGCTTAGGCTAGATCCTGGGTAAAGAAATTGTATCCATAAAAGATGACTAGCACATATATTTTTTTCCTTAAAAATATATAGTTACACATGCATGTTTCATCGCATAATAAATATATATTGAATAAATGAATGCTAAGATACTCTCGTCTTCCAGAGGTTAGGAAACATGGATTGCTACTTGGGAAGTGCTGAGATTTGAACTGGTGGGGGGAGTAGCTTCCTAGGTTTGTTTTTTTGACCTTTGATCTATGTCTTCAGCGCAGCTAGGATCCACTGGGATCCATTGGTCTTTCTTGCCTTCTGATATGAAAAGTGCCTCTGGGGGACAATTTCAAGACTTACTTTTTTTTTTTTTTTATTTACCTTGATTCATTGTTACTTTTACATGCTCCCTGGTTGTTCAATATTTTAATATCATCACTTCCTGTATTTTGTTCAGTTTTCTAGTTGTTTGTGATGGGTTGAAAGTCTGTTTGGTTGTTAATCTCCTGTGAGCTAAAGAAGCCCCAGAATTTTAGTTTTGATGCGATGAGGCCTTTGGAGTTATCTAGTCCTAAGTGCCTCTGTGTTAGCGTCATCCTTGGACAGCTATCCCTCGGTGGTTATGTTCAGCACTAGGTTTACCTAGTTAGCAGCTCCATCAACATGTGTCTCTGAGTCATTTCTTATATTAGAAAGCTCCACCACTAACTCCACTCATGTACTTGTTCAGCCCTAGCAGCTACTCCTGTCTGGGGTAGAAGGTGTTCATTGGTTCTGCCTGCTACAGTGAGCAGAGTCCTGTCTCTAGGACTGCATGGTGATCTGAGAGCCGGGAAGGGTGTATGGAAAGCAGATTAAACCCTTCCCACGAAGATCTTCAGTCTAAGTTCCTAGAACCTGTACATAGAGTTTGTTCCCCAGCAGGAAGGGACTTCACAGATGGAAGTCATGTAAAGTCCTTGAGAGGGAGGCTGGGCACTTGCTGCTCTTGCAGAGGACCTAGGTTCAATTCCCAGCACTCACAATGTATGGCTCACAACCTGCCCTTACTCCAATTCCAGGGGATCTGATGTCTTCTTCTGGTTTCCACAGGTACTTGCACACATAAGGTGCATGCACATACACTCAGGCACACACCCATACACGTCAAAAGATTTTTGAAGACATTGAGATGTAAATGTGATCATAAGGTGCCTATAAGAGGGAGCCAGGACGCCACAGCCATAGAAGATGATTCAACAATGAAAGCAGATGGAAATAGGGGTTTTGAGGTGCTAGGCTGATGGTTTTAAAGATGGAATATGTGGCCATGAATTAAGGAATGAACTAACCAGTAGCTAGAAAAAGCAAGGAAATGTATTCTCTCTAAAGCCCTCAAATGAAACACAGCCTACAGATTCATTTTAGGACTTAAAGGCTCCAGAACTATAAGTGAATACATCTGTTTTCCCACCAGGTTGGTGGTAATTTGTAGCAGCAGCAAGATAAGACTAATGCAGAGTAGTTGAAAAAAGGAAAAGTAGTGGTGTTACTAAGCCAAGGGGGATGGGTGTTGGGCTCTTCTTTCATTAGGTTTTTGTAATGATGTCCTATGATTCTGAGTGGCACCTTTCAAATACAGCATGGTGTGAGTCTTGCCTTGCCTGGAGCAGGGCAATCTGGAGATCCCAGTTGTGAGAATTAAATGAATTAAAAAATAAAATGTGTTGAACAATGATGTGTAAAGGTCAGGAAAACAACTGTTGTGCTAGTTACCGTTCTCACCGTTAGGACATAACACCAGACGGGGAGCTATTGAAGGAAGGAAGGGTCTTCTGGCTCCCAGTTTGAGGGGACATATTCCATTCTGGCGAGGAAGGTGTGGCTTCAGGAAAGGCAAGCATGGCTGCAGTAGAAAGGCCAGCTGGTCACACTGACTGGCAGTCAGGAAGCAGAAAGTGGACAGGAAATCAGGTCAGCCGATAAGCTTCAAGGCTCACTTCCCAGTGATTCACTTCCTCCAGCAAAGTCCACTTCCTGTAGCTTCCACATCCTTCCCAAACAGTGCTACAGCTGAGGACCAAGTGTTCAAGCTGGTGAACCTGTGGGGGACGTTTCACATTCAGACAACAGCTGCTTCCCTTATTCTTTTTACCATTGTCCTCAGCATCCTGTGTCACCAGGACCACAATCACTTCCCTTTCTGAGTTGGTTTTCCTGTTTGCAGAATGAAGGATGAAACCCAATAAACAGAAGTTCTTTCCCCTAACATTCTGCAGTCCCATGGTTCTCTGACTCTAAAACTGGTTTTGACTAGTTTGGGAAGTGCCACATTCCATTCCTGATATTAAAATGATTTTATTTGCAGCCTGGAAGAAACCGAAAAATAGATCCAACTTAGAAGCTGCAGCATCCCTTTCCCTGCGTGCCAGTTTTAATTCCCGTGGATGGCAGCGAGATATATCAATATGTTTGAAAAGGATATGAAAACGTAACATTTGCATATATCATTTGCAGTCAGTTCTTCAACTTCAGCCTCCAATCAAACCTTTAAATGCATGTTCCTAGATTAATAGTAGGACCTGGAGGAACTACATTAGCAGATAGTTCAGCTTAAAACCTAATATAAGGGGGAAAAACTATTATAGGAGCCAGAGGGATGAACAGAGAGATTGAAATCTTACAGCTACTCATTTTTCAGTGGTTAATATTGCCTACAAGTGTTGGTATTAATTGTCTCAGAATCATTACACATACACTGGTCCAGTCATTCAAGGAAATATATTTTGACTTATCACCTTGCAGGCTGAGCTTGCATTTTTTGGGTTCCAGGTGCAAGGACAATTTAATGCCACATCTTCAAAGCAATTTTATTTGAATTGTAATTTTGCACTTTCATCTTAAAATGGGCATCCATGATACTTGAGGACCACAAATTGCCATGAGTCAACTAGTAAAATCTGATTGCGAAGATTTAATAAGAAAAATTCAGTCTGTGGTCACACCACTCTGAATGATCTGCTCTTGTCTGATCTTGGAAGCTAGGTAGGGTGGGGCCTGCCTAGCTAGTACTCGAGACTGTCCGGGGATACTGGGTGCTGTTGAATCTCTGTGTTTTCCCTCCAGAGGCAAACATCTTTATTTCTTTATTGGATAAGACAACTGTGGTGTCCCACTGCCTGGGTGTTAAAATCTTGGTGTGTGTGTGTGTGTGTGTGTGTGTGTGTGTGTGTGTGTGTGTGTGTATGTGTGTGTATGTGTGTGTGCACGTGCACGCACCCTAGGTTGATATTGAAGGTCTTCCTCATTTTTTCTCCACTTTATTCAGGGTCTCTTAATTGAACTCAGATCTCATTGATTTGGCTAGTCTAGCTTGCTCTGGAGATCCCTGTCTATAGCTCTGGAGTGACAGAATTACAGGTGGGCTTCCATGCTGACCTGGCATTAATGTGGGTTCTTGAGATTTGAGTTCCCATCTTCGCACTTACACAGTAGGCACTTTCCCCACTGAGCCATGGCCCCAGCCTCTGTCTGAGTGAGGGAAGGAGTTGGCTGATGCTTGTCCTGGCTACTGTTCTGTTGCCATGACAAAACACCACGCCCAAGGCAACCCATAAAAGAAAGTGTTTACTTTGGGGGCTCACAGTTCTAGAGGGTGAGTCCATGGCTATCATGGTGGTGAACACAGCAGCAGGCAGGCATGGCACTGGAAGAGTGGCTGAGGGCTTACACCTGATCCACAATCACAAGGCAGGGGCAGTATGGTGCTAACTGGAAATGGTATGGGCTTTCAAAACCTTAAAGCCCAACCCCAGTGACATATTTACTTCAAGAAGGCCACACCTCCTAATCCTTCCCAAATAGTTCCACCAACTGGGCACCAAGCATTCAAACATGAATCTCTGGAGGACAGTCTCATTCAGACCACCACATTGCGCATAACGGAAAGTTCAAATTTGGAGTTCAGGTACAGCTTCATCTAGGAGCTTCAACACTATTGCTAGGAATCTAGCTCTCCCCATATCAAGGGACTCTGTTTTCTTTTGTATTTGCTTCATTCTGAGATAGGTAGGCCCTCTCAGTGTAGTGGGTTCTAGAAGATACCTGTGTATATCATTTCAAGGACCCCTGTGTGTTTCTTTCCAAGTTGAAGAAGAAAAACAAAAGCTTGTCAAATTAATCCAGCCAAAATTTTGGTTATTCCTGCCTGGCTCAATCACATGCCTAATCTAGAGTCAGTTGCTGTGGTCAGGCAGAGAAATGACATGATTAGGACAGGTCTAGGCCATGTCATTACCTGTGGATCCCATGATGCAGTTGGCTGCAGCTGAACGACGTGGGAGAAGGGGAGTAGGGCAGAGTGGTTTTCCACGGGACAAGTCTTGAGGTTTGAATAGCTTCTCTGCTGGAATTATGCAAGACCTGTAATCAGACCCTTAAACTTCATTGGAGACACCCCTGTGTAATTTTATTTTTAAGCACAAAAATCATTTATAGTCTTTGAAACTGAAGATTGAGGAAAGATACAGTTTTATAAAAAAGAGGGAAAGGAAAAATCACTTGAGCTTGAGCTTTCCATGTGGAAATGACATTTGCTTTTTAAAAGATTGATTTATTTTTATATATACAGTAGTCTATCTGAATGTATGCCTGCACACCAGAAGAGGGCACCAGATCTCATTAGGTGGTTGTGAGCCACCATGTGGTTGCTGGGAAGAGCAGTCAGCACTCTTAACCTCTGAGCCATCTCTCCAGCCCTACATTTGAATGGAACTAAAACACAGGGAATGGCTGGGTTTTAATAGTTGGGAATAGAGGAGTCCATTTCATATGGAGAAGATGGTTTGAGCAGAGTCAGGAAGGGGCAGGACATAGAAGGTTTTGCTGGAGAGTTGTGGGGATAGATGCTGGAAATATCCAGATCTGGATGTCCAAGAACTTGAACAGCCAAGCCACCTGGAAGTCATAATGGTTTTCAAATTAAAGAAATGGACAGATCTCTCTCTCTCTCTCTCTCTCTCTCTCTCTCTCTCTCTCTCTCTCTCTTTCTATAGGCTAAATCCATTCTACAGGCATTCCTTGAAGATTCAGGCTACCGTATCCAGGATCTGAAGAGTTTCCATTTGGTTGGACTTGGTTCCACTCTATGTGCTATGGACATCACTGAAATCCCACTTATAAAGACCTCAGAATTCAGGTAACCAAAATACAAGTGTGAAAAATGGCAAATGTTCTATTTACTCACACATTGACCATTCTATCCATCCATCCCTCCTATCACCTATATATCCAGCCATCTACCATCTGTGCACACATGCATCTACCCCTTCATCTACCCATCTACTTATTCATCTACTCATCCATCTGTACATCCATCATTCCATTTACACATCTATCATCCATCCATCCATCCATCCATCCATCCATCCATCCATCCATCCATCTATCCATCTCTCCTATCACCTGTATATCCAGCCATCTACCATCTGTGCACACATGCATTCACCCATTCACCCACCCATCTACTTATTCATCTACCCATCCATCCATCCATCTATCCATCTATCATTCCATTTACATATCATCCATCCATCCATCCATCTATCCATCCATCCATCCATCCATCCAGTTGCTCTCCACTTTCTTATCTTTGCCCCTTTTCTGTGCTAAAGTCGGCAATGGGACTCACTGAATCCTATCTAGGTGCTCAGATTATTTATTCTCTGTGTACTGCTTGATGGCTGGGGAATCCCCCAGGCTCACCAGATCCCTTCTCTCTACCCAGGGCAGTGATAGCCAGAATTGGGATGCTGCTCTGCAGCACCCCTGTCTTGGCTGGGTTTAAGAAGAAAGCAGAAGTTGTATTTGGGAGACCCACTGAGTGGACTAGCTCTATCTTGCAGGAACTTGGGACCATTGCAGGTAAGAGGTCCCTGAGCACATCCCCTGCCTTCAAGTTGAAAACTGGGACTAAAATAAAACGGAATGGAACAAAGTAATAATTTTTGGCCACATTGAAGTAAACATGAAGGAGTTCCAGTAGAATCTGGATGTCAAGACTTAAGTTGCTGGGGACAGTGTCTACAAGTCTCCATTTAAAATGAGTCCTCCTGGGGATTCTTGTGCATGCTATAGTTTAAGAAAAAACAAAACACTGGTCTAGAATTTGATTTGATTGGCCCCTAAATAGATTTATACTCAATCTTAAAGTGTATAAATGAACCTCCTTCTTGGTATACACTCCACTGTAGGAGGCCAATCAGGGCTAATGTGACCCACATATTTTCCTGAGTTGATTACAGAGCTGGGTTCCCTAGCTGGCTTTCTGGTGTGGTAAGGGATAGTGCTTTCCTGAGACTCTATCTTTACATTATGCAGAGCCATTAACAACACTGTGGAGCTCCTGCAGCTTGAGCTGAACCCTCGTTGTGATTCTTTCTCTCCCTAGCTGGATTAACTAAGGCAGAGCTCCGAATGCTCGACAAGGCACTGATGCCCCATTTCCAGCCGTCAGCCATAAGATGCCTGCCGGGTGAGACGTTCAAAGTAGGTGCTCATGTCCTCTGGGAGAGATGGGAGCTTAACCTCGCTTCAGATCATACAGGGAAACAGGTGCCAGGCCTGGCTTCGTGGGACTTCCAGCCAGCCCTTTGCTTCTAGGGCCAGAGAAGATCTGCATGCCCACTGTGGATACCCACAGGATAACTTGAGCTGGTTTTTAAAGAAGTTTTTCTCCTTAAATTTTCATTTTATCTTATTGTTCTTTTTAGTCCTCTTCCCTTCATACCTGTGGTTACTGAGTTTCTATTTCTGGTGCTGTGATGAGTTCATAAATCCCTGTGCAAAGCCCCCCAGGTACATTTCAGAATTCAGAAGGTTTCAGGTTCTGTAAAGGTCACCCCGATGCATGGTATGTGCCCCATACCTCTAGCAGTGTCTGAGGGAGCATTCACAAGCAAACACATCCATTTTTTTTGGGAGACACCTGTGACAAATCACACTAAATACACTATAAATAGCCTCCCATCAATTCAGGTCAACTTCTGCTTGTTTGTCTTACACTTTGTAAAAAACAAAAACAAAAACAAAAACAAAAACAAAAACAAAAAAAAAAACCTTTCAGTTTTTAGAGTTCATGGACTTTGGATTTGTAAACAGGGATCATGGTGCTATGAACATTTCCTTTAAAATGAACTGGTGTTGAGATGTTTCTATTACTGGAAGAATAGTGACGAGTCCCGCACTGGCCCACGTGAGCTACTGTGGAAAATACCAGAGGAGCCTGGATCAGTTGAAGGAAGGGAGGCAGAGTTCTAGAAAGCATTCTTGCTTCCTTTCCATGAGCAAGATGAGGAGAGGGTTTGTGGGGACAGTCTGCTCTGATGAGATTGGGGTGACCTTGGTGTTTTTTTTGTGTGTGTGTTTACGTGTGTGTTTGTGTGTACAGACATGTGGAGGCCAGAGGACAACGTTGTGTGTTGTTTCTTTGTTGTTGTCCACCTTTTTATTTATTTAAAAAAATAAAATTAATGATTTAATTGTGTGTGTGTGTGTGTGTGTGTGTGTGTGTGTGTGTGTGTGTGTGTGCGTGCGTGCCATGGTGTATATGTGAAGGTCAGAAGACAACCTGAAATTCTTAGTCTCTCCTTCCACCATGTTAGTCCTCGGATCCAACTCCAGTCTTCAGGCTTGGCAGCAGGTGCCTTTACCGTGCTGAACTATCTTATTACCCTCCCCCTTTCCTTTCAAAACCTTTCATCTTGTATGCTCGGGTGTTTTCCTACATGTATGTCTGTGCACCACATATGTGCAGTGCCTGAGAGGCCAGAAGAGGGTGTTGCATCCCCTGAGACTGGAGATACAGACAGTTGTGAACCACCATGTGGGTGATGGGAATGGGCCTTGGGTCCTTTGGAAGAGCAGCAAACGCTCTTAACTGCCAACCCGTCCCCTCCCTCTGCAAGCCTTGAGACAGCATCCTTCTCTGGCCTAGAGCTCAGCCAAGGGCTTAGCCTGGCTGATGAGCAAGGGACTTAACTGCCTCTGCCTCCCCAGTGCTGGGATCCTGGCTGAGCTGACTCCCCAGCCTTTTCTGTTTTTTTCAGATAATGTCTTAATATATTGAAGTCCTAGCTTTTTGGGGGGATGCTTTAAAACAGTTAGGAGATGTGAGAGCTCTTCTGTCATGCCATCTTGTCCTAGTCTCACTGGAGCTAGCCACCAAGTCCTTTTGAAGCTGTGTGGCTTCAGAAGACACCTTGTTCACAGCCCTGAAGCCACAGTGCACCCAGCAGAGTCCCCCGCTTCTGCGGTCCATGGCAGTATTAACAGAAAACCACTGTCCTTGCCTTCCTCTGAGTTACCAGGAATCATCCTAGAGTATTCCAACAGTCATAACCGAAGGGACAGGGATTGGTTGGCCTTGGAGGTGAGTTCTCTGCATCACCTCAAAGCAAGTCCAGAAGCCTAGAGAGGCGACATAACTTGTTGAAGACCACACAGCTGTTATGTGCTCAGATTCAGGCTGGCATTCAGGTCAGAGCTCGCTTCATCAGTATTTTCTCCGGTGTAAAGTGATTAACAACACTGGATTAACAACGTGGAAAGCCAAGACCCCCTTTAACTTCTAGACTTCAAGGCAAACGTCTCAGTTTGGAGCTAGAATGGCTTAATATCCCTGTAACACTTTAAAAACCTACTGTAGTCTCTTTTTTAAGAGGCCAGGAGTTCGGTTGCTGTTGGTGGACAAATCAGACAGGGATTCAAATATAGTTTCTTTCAGCTTCTATATAATGCTTGTTCATGGTCACAGTACAAGGGTATGACAAAGTTATAAAGCTATGAGCAGATAAACGAGGTTTGGAAGATCCCGAGAGGGTGTACAGAGGGTCTCCCTCGACTTTCCTGCCTGCAGGAGCTGTCCACGGAGCAGATAGCCTCCTTGGGTCCTCAGAATGCTGCCTCGGTGACCGACTCCCAGCGTCTGCAGCTCAGCTCGGCACAGCTGCAGAGCCTCCAGAGGGCACTAGATGGCGCCAAGGCTCACTCCTGGCAGGATGATCCTGTGAGTGCCCGCCCGACCTCCAATGGGTCCCCAACAGGTGAGCAGCGCAGCCATTGCCTCAGCCACACCCAGAATCCCCTTCTCTGAGCCTTGGTCCACCCTGCAAGATAGGAAGGCTTCTATGATTGAGGGTGGAGGCTTGATAGACATTGTGTATTTACTCTCAAAGATTAGCCTGGAGTTCCCACCAAGCTTCTTTTGCACACTGTCAGCTCTCCCATCTTTGAAGCCACCTGGGGGATCTTTAAAAGTCTTTGAGTTCCCTGGATATGACCCAGAATCCGCCCAATCAGAATCTCTCAGGACTAAATTCATTTCAATGGCTCCTTTCATCCGCCTACTTGCTGTCCAGTATTAATCAACCTCTGCATCTCTCTTTGGTACCTACTGTGTCCCAAGTCTGCAGTAGGGGATGCAAGTAAGTGTGGATGCAAGTAAGACAGGTAAGGCCCTTGCCAATAAGATCTCAGAGCCATAAGACAAGGGAGGCGATAAGCAGGGCAGGTGATGGTAACTGGGGGTGGTGGTGAGCAAGATGGGGAGGGGGGAGGAAGAGGCAGGGTAAGTTTCCCAGAGCAGATGCCATTACCCCTGATGTTACAGATTTCTCTTCTTCCTCTTGCTGACTCCTCTCCTCTGCCCCTCAAAACTCTCTCACATTTTCCGGAATCCTGTCTTGAATGAGTACCACCTTTGGACTAGGTGTAGGTCTACACTTCTGGGGAGACAATTCACAGCAAGGCAGTCACACCATCTCTGCCCTCACAATAGTCATGTACGGGTGAGGGCAGACAGTGCTGGCATGACTCCGAGGCAGTGTGGTAGAGAGAGAGGATGATGGAGATGGATTGCACCCTGAGTTGGGGAGAGCATCTAAAAACACCCAAACTGGAAAGAGAACTTGGTACCTAACTAGAACTCCCTTCTCCCTCCCTTCTCTTTCTTAACAACCCCACTCTCCTTCCTCTGAGGATGTCGAATTGGGGACTTAGCAATTTCTGTGGACACTAATGGGAGTCATGTTCTTTGATATACTTGTCATTGTTTGCAAGTGTTCATTGGAACATAGAATGCATATGGTGTTTTGTATGATGATACACAAAATGGATAAAGCATATAGCTTTAAACACACAAGGCCTGAGAGGGATGTGAGGAACCTTTCTGTTTTGTCTCCTGTCTCCCAGTTTCCCAGCACCTCTCTCCAGGGGCAACCGACGTTGCCAGTGCCTGGGACATTTGTCTACATTGTCTGTACACACACAAATAAGTCAAGCCTACACAAGCCTTGCACTCTTTCGAGGACTTACCGCACCCTTGCTTTGTACCCTGCATCTTGGCTCCGATGATATGCTCAGAAGCATTCCATGCCCTATGTGGGAACTGAACAATGGCTGGCTGTAGGCTGAACCTTAAGTATCTAACCAGACCTGTAGAGTCTCTGTATGGCCAGGTTATCTTGTTTTCTGTTACAAAGGATGCAGCTGTGCAGTCTGCATCTGTCCCAGGGGCAAGTACACTTTTAAGCTAAGACATTGTCAAATCCTCTGCAGAGAGGTAGGTAACCGTTTTCTCTTGAAACAGCCATGTCAGAAAGGGACAAGGCAAGATCCTACATGCCCTTCTTCCATTTACCTCACAGCCATTGGGTGAACCCTTTTCTGGGGGGAGGGGGGGTCTGGCCCTTTCTCCATCTCTTGTTTCTTAAATACCTGGGAGTGATGCTTACATGAAGATGCCCCGCCCTCCCCCGCCTCCCCCTGCTCCTAAGAGTTCCTCAATCAGTATGCCCAGCCATGCATCCAGGCATCCGCAGCTTGGAAAAGCTCCCTGACTCCTTTGATTAAGGTGGGTCTGGCACATGCCGAGTCCCACAATTCCAGTTTGTTCCAGTTCCTCCATCACTCCCGTTTAAGGGATGAAGACATGGAGGTTTGCAGGTGAGAGGTCCGATTCCAGAGAGAGAAATGCAAGGAGTTGGGCATGATGCATCCGTCCTCTAGGGTCTACAGCAGCTTCACAGGCCTTCCTGTTTTGTGTTTCCTTTCAGGAGATCCCACTTCCCAGGGTCTTTGGCTTGGCTGTCCCCTGCTATTTCTGATGGCCAAGTCCCTATGTGGAGTGGCCTATTTGGTGATGCAAGAAGCTGGTGAAGGTGTGTAGAGAGGGAAGCTGCTTAGACTGTGGAAGACCTTTACCTGAAGAGCCTCAGTGAGGGCCAGGAGACTCCAGGGTCTTGGAAAAATAATTATTAAGAACCATCTCGCAAATTCTTAAGCCAGCCTGTCTCCCTAGTGGGTACTCTTTTACATCTCATGTTGGCTTGGAGACAGAGAAGCCATAGTGAGGGGGGGGGGGAGGGCGGAGGCTCTTTTAGCCAGGGTGTGATCTGGTTTTTAGTTTGGCTTGATTTCTCTTCCCCGGAGCATCAGGGTGCGTTGGATTTCTCCTTTGACACTTAGCTGGGCTGAAACAAATGAATCTCTCAACAGAAGCCAATATTCCTGCCTGATTGCTGCGACTAATTGATGTTTTGGTGGGCATCACATTGCTTGGAAATTAAAACATTTAACATGGCTCAGCATTAAATCAATTTTTAAATACATTTTCCAGATGTTTCTGTTTCCTTGGGAATCAGTGGAGTTAAGTTAACCTTTCTAAACATTTTTTATTTTGGGTAGAGGGTGTGGTTTTAAGCTGTTCTGAGCTTTGGCAAATGGGTTGAAATAAAAAGAAATAAAAATATATTGGATATGTCAATCATTGAAGCGATTTCTGATCAGTGCGGAAAACTCAGCCCTTATCCTCCCCACACTTGATCCTTCTGGGATGAACTTATTTCTAGAAATTGCCGGGTTCTTTTGGTCTTAGGGACAAGAAGTCAGAGCAATGGAACGGGTGGGACAGCATTGGCCTTTACCACCACCTGGAAGCTACATCGTTTGCAAGGCGACCACTGAGCTGCTTGGTGTAGCAGGCTTTTTCTTTTGGGCCACCAACCAGCTCCCAGTTACGACATAGAGATTTATTAGTTTTGAATGCTCAGCCTAGCTTAGGCACATTTCTGGCTCTCTCTCTCTCTCTCTCTTTCTCTCTCTCTCTCTCTGGTTTTTGGAGACAGGGTTTCTCTGTGTAGCTTTGTGCCTTTCCTGGAACTTGCTCTGTAGCCCAGGCTGGCCTCTGAACTCACAGAAATCTGCCTGGCTCTGCCTCCCAAGTGCTGGGATTAAAGGCGTGTGCCACTGCCCTGCTTATCTCTTTTAACTTAAATTAACCTGTTTCTCTTTATCTACCTTTTGCCTGGGGCTCTTTACCTTTTGTTACTTTTTGCTGTCTCTATGTCTGGCTGGCTAGTGGCTGCCTGGCTTCTTGACCTGGGCACGTCCTGTCCCAGTTCTCTTCTCCTCTTTCTCTTGTTCTTTTTCTTGAGCTTAGAAAAAGTTTTTCTTCTCCTGTTTACTCTCTCTCCCTGGCAGCCCTGCCTATCCTTTCTCCTGCCTAGCTATTGGCCATTCAGCTCTTTATTAGACCAATCAGGTGCCTTAGGCAGGCAAGGTGGAACAAATGCAGCACATCTTTTCCTAATTAAACAAATTCAGCACAAACAAGTGTAACACATTGTTGCAAAGTGTAGCAGCACAGGTGTGTGGGTTCATGTGGCTCTGTGGGAAGAAGACTCAGAGGCACCTTAAGAATGAATTTAGCCTTTCTTGGCTACAGGGGATCCAGTCTCTCAGGACTGAAGCACTTTCCCTGATCCCAGGGCAGTTTTATTTTCTCAATATTTACAGTTTAGCCAGTTGATTTCCATGTGCTCAAAGCAACCTGAAAGGAGCTCCCAAAAGTACAATGCCAAGTGCAAATTCCTTGATTTATCAGGTACCATGGGTTTCTGGGTTTCCTGAACCAAGTTTTGCACAGGGCTTTGATCCTTGGGAGACTCTCAGACAAGATTCACATGGAGCGATAAGAGAAACAAAAGGTATCAGTTAAACAAGGGATGGGGTAGGGTGAGGTGCTCCTCTCTGGAGCCAGGCCAGGAGTGGCTCAGCAGGAATGCAGCCACAACATAGCCTTACATCATTAAACAAATGCAGCATAGACAAATGTAACACACCTTCACACAGTTAAAGTGATATTCCACAGCATAAACAAATGTAACACATCTTTGCCTGTTAAAATAACATTCTACAACAACCCGTCATTCCTCATGTGGTAAGTAGGGGCATCCTGGGTCTCCCTCTCTCAAAAGTTATTTATTTTTATTTTGTGTGTATGGTTGTGTTTGCCTGTATGTATGTCTGTGCTCAGGTGTGTGCCTAGTGCCCGTGGCAGCCAGAAGGGAAAATTGGATTCCCCAGAACTGTAGCTGCACATGGCTGTGAGCCATTCTGGTGATTGGAATGAAAATGGCCCCCACAGATGCCTAGGAACTGGCATTGTTAGAGGTTGTGGCCTTGTTGGAATAGGTGTGACCTTGTTGGAGGAAGTGTGCCATAGGAGGTGGGCTTTGAGGTTTCAGAAGCTCAAGCCAGGCCCAGTGGCTCAGTGGCTCACTCTCTTCCTGTTGCCTGCCAATCCAGATGTAGAGCTCTCAGCTCCTTCTCCAGCACCATGTCTGCCTGCGCACTGCCATGCTTCCCACCATGATGATAATGGACTAAACCTCTGAAACTATAAGCCAGCCCCAAGGAAATGTTTTCTTTATTAAGGGTTGCCATAGTCATGTGTCCCTTCACAGCAATAGAAACCCTAACTAAGACAGCCACCATGTGGGTCCTCTGTAAGAGCAGCAAGTGCTCCGTCCCCATCTTGGGTAACCTCGTGAGTCCTTCATGGGCATTCCCATTTGAAGATGGGAGGGGAGACAGTGTGAGCCTTCCAAAACCTGTGGTTGTTTCCTATGAGGCTGAGGGAACCCTACAAAGGGTGCTGTTTAAAGGCTGGCGACTGTCACCCATGGTTACACGGGAAACCGAAAGACCACCGTGTGGCGGATGTGCCGTTTGCTTTCCTCCCATCCTGGTGTGGCAGCGACTGCTGCTTTCCAAGCACAGATTGCGTCCTGCATAAACAGCAGCAGTCCCCTGTTTCAGTGGGTCAGACCAGCTGTGTGGACAAGCATGAGCACGGACCTTAGCAGAGCCACTTCGGAAAGGCCACCTCGGAAAGGCCTTGGTGCTACCTGTCCCCTCTTCCTATCCTGGAAAACCAGGGACAAACAAGAAAAGTCCCTCTCTTGGTGTGCCTGTATGTGTGGGGGTGCGTGTGTGTGCAGGTGTGCACTCGTGTGTGTGTGTGTGTGTGTGTGTGTGTGTGTGTGTGTGTGTGTGTGCTTGTATGTGCATGGGGAGGCCAGAGGCCAGCCTTGGGTGTCTTCCTCAATCACAGACAGGGTCTCTCGTTGGAACTCACAATTTCTCCAGGATGGCTGGCCAGTGAGCTCCAGGGACCTGCTGTTTCCACCTCTCTGGAGCTGGGATTCCAAGTGTGAGACACCACACCTGGATTTTATTTTATTATTTTTAATTTTTGTAGCTTATTTTTTAATTAAAAATTTATATTTTCAGTATAATCTCATCATTCTCCCTTCCCTTTCCTCGCTATGTTTTTGGTTCTTAAAAAAAATAAATAAAATGTGGGTTCTGGGGATTGAATTCAGGTAAGACATGACAAGCAGTGTCTTGACTGAACTACCTATCTAGTACCGTGTGTGTGTGTGTGTGTGTGTGTGTGTGTGTGTGTGTGTGTATGTGCATTTGAGACAGGGCCTCACTCTGTAGCCCAGGCTATCCTCAAACTCCTGGTCCTGCCTGGGGAGTGCTGGGCTCCCAGGTGTGCTCCACCACACCTGCCTATAGACCTCTCTGAGTTCCACTTCCTTTGTGACCTTTGTGAGTCCCCTTCAGTCGTGATCACTGATTTCTGACCTTCCTGGTCACCTCTCCCGTCTGGATAATCATAATGGCTCTCGTCTCCGTCAGGCTGCTGAAGGGCTTCTGCTGTATTGTTAGCTTATTTCACTGTCATCAGGGCCTGACCGGGTGGGTCCTGAGATGATTCCCCTTTGCAGGACAAGGAGACTGAGCCCCCAAGAGGTTAAGGAGCTCTGTCAGAGGCCTCCCACTTAGGAGGGGGTTGAATCCTGACTTCTTCACCTTTGTGCAGCGCTGCCTCCGGAGTGGGTGACTTTAACTTCTCTAATAAGTTAGATCAGAGGAAGATTCTGTAAATCCCTTCACCTCCTCTTCTGGCAGAAGGCCAGCTTGCCTCCCAGCACAGATAATTGGTGATGGCCTCAGGCAGAAAGACAAATCTAGCTTGTGCCCTGCAGGACCCCTGGGGTGTCAGGCTGAAATGCCTAGTCCCTGGCATGCAAGGAAGCAGTAGGTCACAATGGCAGGCGCTGTCCCGCTCACCTTTCAATGTCAGCCCTCCCAGTGGACCCCCAGTCTCCCCCTTCCTAGCAGGTTTGTAATTAGATGCAGGGATCAAGGTCATTTGCGCTCAGAGAAGGGTATGCTGCTGGCCATGGTTCTGACCAGGCAGGACCTGGGCCTTCCTGGTTATTAACCTCTTTGAATATCGTCCAGTATATCTTTTTGCAGACGCCCCACTTTTAGGCCACTCGGATGCTGGGCCTGGCTTGCTGAGGGCTGGGAGTCTTTCTACAACTTCAGCCTGGTAGCTAATGGAGTTTGAGCTCATTCCCCCCTCCCCCAACTCTAGTTCTGGTACCCGGAGGGGGACGGGGGTGGGGGGTGGGGAGGGGGCGGGCAACAGTAAATGGTGATGGGCTATTCTGCCAAAGACAGGTTGCTCTGTATGTATGGGGGTGAGTGACTTGGCTTTGTTGAAGAAATGCTCCTATAGGTAAGAGTGACAAGTTCATATCAAGTAGAAGCCATTTCTTTGACCTTGGGGCTGGAGAGATGGCCCAGAGGATAAGAGCCACTTGTCACTTCGCCAGAGGACCCAGGTACAGTTTCCAGCACCCGTATGGTGGCTCACAGACATCTGTAACTCCATTTGCAGGGGATCAAGCATTCTCTCTGACCTCCAAAGACACTAGGCCCATGTGCGGTACACAGTTAGACATTTGGGAAAAACACTCATGAACATAAAATTAAAAATTAAAAAGTGCTTTGTCTATCATCTATATGTATCTGCTGAAGTCTGACTTAAGGAAGAGTTCTGTGGGCTAGGCGTGGTAGCATGCACCTGTAATCTCAGTATTCCGGAGGAAAAGAAGAACTGGAAAAGAACTGAGTTCCAGGCCAGCCTTGGCTATATAGTGAGATCCTCTTTCAAAAAAATCAATGAGAATTCCCAGGCCACACAGCACAGCACACGTGGTTGGGACATCTCTAGAGTGTGGTCTGGAAATGAGTCCCCATCTGCAAATCCATTTTGGATGTCTGGTGATTTTGGAGACTCTTTAGTCACCATGGGCAGTTCATCATGTGACCCTCGTCTTCACTGGGTCAGGTGCTGGCTAGTCCATAGAAGGAAGTGAGTCTTTTCGACCCACGGGGGTATCTGCAATCACTGTAAATGGATCATGTTTCCTTTCGCCTCCTCCTGGACTTCCATGAGGCAGACTAAGATGCTGATGTCATATGGAGCATGGAGGAGCTGTCAAGAGAGATTTGATGGGGGAAATTCCTTTTAGCCTCTAAGATCTCTGGGCACATCCCTCCCTCGGTGTAGTGGATTACACAATTTTACCTGCTCCCTCTGTTAGGAACACACACACACACACACACACACACACACACACACACACACACACACACACTGTTTGCTCCAGAATTTGATTCTGTGAAATGCAGTGACTCATTAGATGAGTCTACATCCCCACCCAGCTCTATCTGAGTTTTGGTCACTATAATGTGAATAGACAGGACGTAGTCCAATAAAACTTTTAAATGTGCATGTATCGTGTGGCTCGTTCCTTCATGGAAAGGGGCACGTGGACAGTAATAAACTTAGTCCATACTGTGGAGACAAGTCTAACCCAGCTAACTTCAGCCGTGCCCAGTGAAATTAGTTAACTCAAACACTGTCATGTGGTTAACACCAGCTCTTTGCACAGGGAAGACCCTGTCCTATTTCTAGGTAAATGATACATTTTATCTCGTGAATTGCCTTCCATCATCCACTCAGTGCCAGGGGGCCACTTGTAAAGCCTCTTCTGCCTCCAGAAAGTGCTTGGTAGCTGAGAATGGTCCTTCACTACCCCCACACCCAATTAGTTCCCATCTCTAAGTCCATGGACCCTAGAAATCGGGTCCTGAGGGAAGTTAGGTTACAGCCCAGGCTTCTAACATGGAAATTCTGCATACTTTGCCAAGACAGACTCTGAACTATTCCACCCAGAGCACTCCCTGTTCCAACGCTCAGTCCCTCAGTCTCTGCAGATTACATTTTTATTTGGCTGTTGGAGTAGAGAGGGACCCTTCCTTTCCTTTGGGAAATAAACTGGCTAGCCATCTTGAAATGATGAGGAGAGACACGGTATGAAGGAGTGGAATTCAGAAACAAAATGACTCAGTCAGTAAAGCGTTAGCTTTGCAAACACAAGACCTGAGTCTGATCCCCAGAATCCACATAAAAAGAGCTGAATGTATGCTTGCAGTTCCAGAACTGGGAGAGGATACATGCAAGTTCCAGGGGCACGCTGGCAAGCCAACGTACTCAAGTGGGCCAGGGAGAGACCTTATTTCACAAAACAAACTTTTAAGGTGGACAGCACCAGAGGAGGAATTAAATTTGAAGTTGTCTTTTGACCACAACATGCAAGTGCACATATTATAAACACACACACACACACACACACACACACACACACACACACAAATAAGTAAATGAATAAATAAAATGGCACTAATGCTGAATATAGGGCACACCTGCACATCAACAAAACCTCTCTCTCTCCCCCCTCTTTCTCTCTCTCCTCTCTCTCTCTCTCTCTCTCTCTCTCTCTCTCTCTCTCTCTCTCTCTCTCTCTCTCTCTCTCACCAATTAAGTGTTCTGTTGCTGAACTACACCCTCAGTCCTTCCAAAAGCTTTTCACTGTGGATGGCTCTGATAAGCTTCACAGGTTGCTACACCTTGAATTTGGACCTGGCATACCTGAAGCTCTGATGGGTTATAGGGCCCAAACTTCATTTTCAAATGAACGACAAAGTAGCAAAATAATGCCGTGAGCCCTGGCCCTGTTCAGGAGATGCTAGTGAGTCTTTGCCTGCTCTCCTGGGCTGTTCTTTCTTGGGAATTGGGTCTCAAGGGTATGAGTCATACCCACATTTGCATTGTGGTCTGCTAGCTTAGCTGGGCAGATTCTTCTAGTCCCCCAGGGCAGCCAATGGCATCTTTTTTCACCCTTCTGATTTAGCACCATCAAGGACGAGTATTCTGGTGCCCAGGAGAGGCCTTTAGTTCTCAGGTGGTTGGAGTTTGCTCACAGGCAGTCTGCTAGCATCAAGTCTGATTTTGTAGCTGGCATCCAGCAGTGCCCTGCTGTGCGGCTTGTCAGGAAGACCCCTCCTTCACTTACACGGGCACAGTGGTCTTTGTCCTTGTTGTGTATAGCCAGGAATTTAACACTCATGACTGTCTCCATAATCAAGCACCCACACTCATCTGGCGAAATGCGTGGCTATAGCAGTGAAAACAAAATAGTGTTAGGAACTGATCTGTGTTGATATTGAGCCCTTGATATCGAACCCTGTGAATATCCTATAGAGTTCTTCAGGCCCCTATTTTCCTATGCCTCTACTCTCGAATCAGTTTTTTTTGTCTTCTTCTTCTTCTTCTTCTTCTTCTTCTTCTTCTTCTTCTTCTTCTTCTTCTTCTTCTTCTTCTTCTTCTTCTTCTTTTTTATTTGTTTGTTATTGTTGAGACAGGGTTTCTCTATGCAGCCATGGTTCTCCCGGAACTCTCTCTGTAGACCAGGCAGACCTTGAACTCAGACATCCACCTGCCGCTGCCTCCAGAATGCTGGGACTAAAGGCCTGTGTCACCACGCCAGGCTTCTCAAATCATTCTTGTGGCATGCTCAAGGCTTTCTCGGTAGGGCCTAGTCCTATACTTACAAACAATGCTTCTAGGTTTTGTCGGAGCACAGTAATTCTTTACCAATGATTTCAGTTACCTATTGTCCAAAATCATTAGATTTAAAATTCCCGAAATAGACAATTCGTAGCCTTTAAACTGTGTAGAGTTTGGAGTGGCATGACAGAACCTTGTGCTGACCCGTTCCGTCCTGCCCAGGATGCCAACTATCCTTTCGTCCAGAGCATCTATGCTGCATAGGCTACCCACCTGTTACTCACCAAGTACCCATTTTAGTTACTAGATTGACTAGTGACGTCCTAGTGACTGTGTTCAAGGATTCCTTATTTTACTCAGGAAAACAAGAGGGTAGTAATGCTGGCGAACAGAGTCTGCCAGAGAGAAGCCGTGAAAGGTTCCTTAGTCAAAAGCTCAAAGATGTTATTTCAAGGGAAAAAGAAAAAAAATCCCTGCACATGACTTTTATTATACTGTGTTTCTATAATTGTTCGAGTTTATTAGTATCAATTACTCTTTGTCTCGTATCATGTCTAACATATAGATTCAACCTGGCCACACAGGTATGTATACACAGGCAACAGCAGTTCATGTAGGGTTTGCTCTGCTTCAGTTCTGTACACGATGATGCAGCTTCAGGCATCTACTTGGGGGAGCTCTCCTTGCTAGGCCCTGGGAATTCTCTCTTGGTAGATGTGGAAGGGTAGATATGGAGAGCAGAGACTTGCTATGGTTTAGATTTGAAAAGTCCTCATGTGTTGAAGACTTGGTCCGCAGTGGCTGGTACTGTTGGGAGGTAGTAGTGGCCTTAGGAGGCAGGCCTTGAGGTAGGAGGTTGGATCGATGGGGGTATGTATGGTATGCCCATGAAAAGGATAGTGGGACCCTGGCTAGTTCTCTTTACTTCCTGGCCACCATGCGGTGAGCAGCTTTGTTTGCCATGGGCTCCCTAACATAATAGACTGTTTGTCATAGGCCTGAGGACAATAGGGTGAAGTGCCCATGAGCTGAAACCTCTGCATCCGTGAACCCAAACAAACCTTTCTTTCTATGAATTATTTGTCCGATTCATGTTGTCACACTGATGAAAAACACAGGACTGGGACCCTCCAGGGCACATAGCCAGGAGCCACTTTAGCTCTTCCAGGAAGATTACCATTCCCAAAGTGGCTTTCTGTGGAGGTTGGAGAGATGGACCAGTCTGTGAAGTGTTTGCTGTGCAAGCACAGAGACCCAAATTTGGATTCCTACTGCCCACATAAAAAGTCAGGCATGGAGTGTGCCTGTAATATCAGTCCTGGGGAGGCAGAGACAACCAGATCTCTAGGTCTCCTGGGACAGGTGGCTCAGGTGGATTGGTGAGTTCCAGGATTAGTGAGAGACCTTGTCTCAAAAAGATAAGGTAGAGAGAGACCAAGGAAGACTCTGAACATCAACCTCTGGCATCTGCACATCACATATGGGCACACATACACTGGGATTGTTTCCTGATCCAGCAGGAAACAATCCCAGTTTCCCAAACAAAACCTCACCAGGATGTCTGCAAATACAACACACATACAAATATACACACATACAAACACAGATGCATATATATGCTCCCCTCCCCTCAAAGTGCTACTGAGTTTCTCCATGCAAGTTTGAACACCAGATTTTGGAAGCTCATAGTGTCTGTTCATACCTTAAAGAGTTTTTATGACCTCTGCCATTTTATAAAGCTCCAGCCACATTGACTGGCTTTTGATTTAGATTTTGGGTGATTTCTGCCTCACATTTCTAATTTGTTCGGCTTTCTTTTCACCTATGCTTGTCTGGGGAGCTGGTTATTAGCTTCTGGTGCCCAGCTGGGGTGAGCTCGTAGGACCAGGCAGCAGGTTGGAGGGTAGAAGAGACATCAGGGTCTGTTCCTTCAACTTCCTCCTGACAGACTGAGAGGTGGTGGGGGCTTAGATTCCCTTGAAGGCCACTGCTCTTGCTGGGCAGCTCTTTTCTCTTTCTCTCTGTCTCTATCATCTATATCTATCTATCTATCTATCTATCTATCTATCTATCTATCTATCTATCTATCTATCATCTGTCTATCTATCATCTATCTATCTATCTATCTATCTATCTATCTATCTATCTATCATCTATCTATCATCTATCTATCTATCTATCATCTATCTATCATCTATCTATCTATCTATCTATCTATCTATCTATCTATCTATCTATCTATCTATCATCTGTCTGTCTATCTATCTATCTATCTGTCTATCTATCTATCTATCTATCTTTGTTTTAAGACAGGGTTTCTCTGTGTAGACCTGGTTGTTCTGGAACTCGCCTTCTTATAGCTAAGTTCTCCCTGGGTCCAGGACCCTCTCTCCTCCCTTCCTTTCCTTTTAGACCCGGTGGGCAAGAGCTCCCTGCTGTTGCTAATTCCAGGGCACTTCACACCCTTGGTTTCTCTTAACCTTGGCCTCAGCCCTGTAAATAGTTTCTCTACTAAACTGTCCTCAATTACCCAATTTGAGGTGAGACACCTATTTCTTTCCAGAAGACTGCTTCATTTCACACATCCAGTGTCAAAGAATTAACCCTTAAAGGCTGCAAGGGGAACACTATGGAAATTCCCCCAGCTTCCCACCTCAATAAAAGCAGAATTAGGTCAATTGATACTGCCTATTTTATCTAATCAAGTTTGTCTTTGATGCCACAGAGATGCAAATTTCTTACTCCTATATGAGGACAACTGGATACTGTCCTTGTACTTAATGACTCTGAATACAATTGTCAAATTAATTCAAGTGTTTCCTGAACTGATCCAGCAGGAAACAATCCCAGTTCCCCAAACAAAACCTCACCAGGATGTCTGCAAATGACTGCCTCTGGGCACCTCCTAATTACAGGTTATTTATGCGCCTCATTGTGCTAGGCACAGTCCTCTCATGGTCCATTCATAGGAAGGCACTAGTGCGTAATTGTTGCAGACAGCCTTGAAGAGGGCCCCAGATAATTCTCCCCTCCTGGTATTCAGGCTCTTATGTAGCTCTGGCTGGATCTAGCCACTTGCTTTTAATCAGCAGGATGTAGAAAAGTGATGGAATGTCACTTCTGAGATAAGGTGACTAATGACTGGGACTTCTGTCTTGCCGGCATCAATCTGTCTTGCTTCCTCGCTCTGGTAAATCAGTTTCCACATGGCAAAGGCCTGAGTGAAGGTGGCTTCTGACAGCATCTCCTAAGTTGGATCTTGTGGTGGATCTTTCCCTGGTTAAGTCTCTTGATGAGAGTGTCTCATCAAAAGACCTGGGAGATGTGAGAGACCTGAAAGTAGAGGGCCTAGCTGACCCATGTTCCAAATCCTGGCCCACAGAAACTGAGGCAATAAGCTGGTGTTATTTGAGGCTGCTAGTGTCCAGATAATTTCTTTCACAGTTGATACCACAGTGTAGATTTTACTGATGAGCCCAACGAGGGGGTTGGGAGGGGATGGGAACAAAAGTATAATTTACATCGAGTTCCTTACAGCAAATAGACAACTGATCAACCCATGAGGGTTCTGTGTGTCCTCAGCTCTTTCACTGTGGAAACCTTTTCTCCCTTTCTCTTGTTCCTTTTCTTTGAAAATGTAGAGACAATATCTAGTAAAGTCAAACATGGCAAAACTGAAGAATGATTTTTTTCTCTTTCTCTCTTTTCAGTTGTTGTATGCATGTAGTTGAGTTCTGCCTAAGCCTCTTGGGTGCTAGGCTTACACTATGCGCTATCACTCTGGGCCTTCATCTTGTAAGGTGGATTCTATTCTTTTCTATTTATTTCTTTTTTCAGCACTGGAAAGGAACCAAGGACCTCGCGTATGCTAGGCAAATGCTCAGCTTTGAAAACACCCCCAGCCCAAGAGTGATATCCTCTGGGTTTTTGATTCTTTGTTCATTTGACAGAACATTTTTCGTTCTTTTTTACTTTTACCCCCAAACTTGCTGTCAAACTCCTCAAGTTCAGAAGTGGTGGGAATCCTCTGTGTCAAAACAACCCACCTGTCTCAGACAGAACGTGTTATAGAGATGTAAACTAATGATAGATGGAAAATGTTCAGGACAGAGTCCTCGCTGCTTCTTGTGTGTCTCACTACTCAATATCTTGAAAGTATTATCCATATAAACAAAAATCCAACCCAAATGCCCATCTGGTGTTAAAATCGAGTCACCCTGTTGCGTGTGGTAGAGCCACTGAGAAAAGCTCTGGGCATTTCACCCGACGTGTTAGGTGAGGCTGCTGCAGAAATGGAGTTAGTTAGCAAAGCTCTGGAAAATATTGGCCAGAGATTCAAGAATATGTATCTGTTGAACTTGAGGAAACCGTTTTAGAGACCAAGGCCATGAGATCGTCTCAGGGAAACAACGGCAGACATGTGGAATGTGTCTGCTGTGCAGATTTTCATGCAGGTAGATCCCAGGAGGGCAGAGGCATTGCGACACACCTAAGGCCGAAAGAAGGATGAATGCAAGCTTTTACAGCACAGCTTTAAACATGCAAGCCAGTGAGTCGGGTAAAATGCAGCAGAATAATTACAGTAATGGTTAAGCAAAGAAATATGAAGAAAACCTCCAGGAAACAAAACAAACAAACAACAAAACAAAACAAAACAGTGGAATGTGGTCGTTTCCGACCATGTCATATGAGAGTGACCGGCTCTTGGCTCTCCCTTGGGCTGCCTGCTGCAACAACTTCTATATATTTTCCCACCTCAGACTTGCCTTTTACTGAGTTTGCACATGAAATGTCTCCCAAAGTCCCGTGTTAAAAGCTTAGTCTATGCTTGATGATATTGGGGGATGAGTGGGAACTTTGAAGTAAGACCCAGTTTTCTAGTCATTGGGGGTGCATCCTCCAAGATGACAATGAGACCCTACCTTTTCTTCTTTCTTATTTAAAAAAAATCTTCATGTATAAACTTTATTTAAACTGTAACTTAAACATACAGCTATTTAAACATATATGCATACACACACCATTTAGTCAGAGAAAGGTGAACACTGACTATATATTGAATAATATTACTGAATTATAAATAATAATTATATGAAGTTTTTGATTTTTGAAAATGTTTTTAATTGAAATAGAATTCTATCATTTCCCCACCCTCCTGCCCCTCCCAACCACCGTCCTTCAAAATCCTCTTTTTCTTTATTATTGTTCATATATATATGCATATATATGTATGTATGTGTATGTACAATGTATGTGAGTGCAGCTGGCTGAGTCCATCTTTGTTGGTGGTGTGTAATGGTTTTAGGACTGACCGCTCTGCATTGGACAACCCATGAGGGGCTCCTGCTGGGAGAGGCTGCTTCTCCTTCTCCCAGCAGCCATTGCTGCCTGTAGTTCTTTGTCTTTAAACGTCCTGGCCATAAGGTGAATGGCGTCATTTACCATCTGCTCCTGTTATGGTGTTCTGTTACTTTATTCCAACATGAGCTAAAATCAACTGTTTGTTTTTAATAAGCTGATTCTCTCAGGTATTTTGTGACAGTAATGGAAACTAATTAACACATATCCTCAGGGCCTATTTCCGCCTCAGCTTGGAATGATACTTTAAACAAAATTTGATATAGACATATGATGGAATATTAGCTAGCAATTAAAAGGTATGACGCACAGGTAGACAGACTTAACAGGGGATAGAGAGTGCGTGGAGGGGTTCTTACTAATGGGTATAAAATTTAGTTTTTACAGAAAGAAAAGAAGTTTGGAGGGTGATGGTGTGGATGGATGCTTTTATGCTACAGACTTGTGCACTGAGAACTTAAAAAAAAAAAAACTACGGACAGGGACTACAAAATGGGTAGATCTTGAGAACCTTATGTTAAGTGAAAGAAGGCAGACACAAAATATATCCCATGGGTTATATAATCCAATTGCTGTGAAATGACCACGGTGGGATAATCTATAGAGACAAAAATAGACTACTGCCTGCCAGAGGCTGTGGGGAGGAGCTGGGAAAATAGGGGCTGACTGCTGACGAGAATGTAATTTCTCTTTGGGGTGATGAAAACGTTCTAAAATAAATTATACTGAAAGCTGTGCCCCTTCATGAGTACATGAAAACCCTCGGAGTGCTAAACCTTACGTGGTGAATTTTATTGTATATGAATTGCATTTCAATTAAGGCTGTTAAAAAGCAGACTGGATGACAAATTTGAATGTGGGGGTGTTGCTCGTTAGCTGTGCCCTAAGCAGTCTCAAGTGAGAACAAATCCGGTTTGGTTACAGAAAGTTGAGAGCAAGCTGTTCTCAGGCAGGACTTTCCACAAAGCTGGACTCCACAAGGTCAAAGCCCATTAGACATTCTGTGTCGGGGCGGAGGGGGTTTCACATCTGTGGGGCCAACCAGTCACGGGTTGAAAATGACTTAAAAACACTGCATCTGACCAGGCACAGGGGTGCAGGGCTATGTCAGGAGGAGCATGAGTTCGAGGCCAGCCTGGGCTACACATAGCAGCTCCTCTGAAAAAATAGCAGCAGCAAGAAATGACAGCAACAGCGATTGTACAGTCTTTTTCTTTGCCATCATCCCATAAACAAAGTGGTGTGGCGAATGTGTATGGGCCACCAACATCCTGTTAGATATCCTGTGTCATCTGGAGATAATTAAACGGAGGATGGGAAGGAGTTCACATGCACGCACCATGCCACTGTATACTCGGGACTTGAACATCCTCCGGCTTTGATACTCATGGCCTATTTTGGAACCCCACCTTCCCCCCAGATACCAAAGGGCAGCTACATGCTGTTTCAGGACAGATTGGAGAAGAAACAGGTCCCTCTGCTAAGAGCCTTGCAGTGACTGTCCATGGTTTTCAGAATCAGAACTGTAGTTCTTAAAGTTATATATATAAGACTCGATGTGTGCCATCTCTACTTTCTTCAGTCACACTAGAGTTCTCGCTGTTGCTCCCACAGCTCACCCCTGCTCTTTCTGTGGGGCTGAGTCCTTCTTGACTGTTCTCTCTGCCTCCAAGTCTTCCACCAGGTTCCTCAGGTGGAACTCACTCATCCTTGCTTTAGGACCAGCATCTCTTTGACCACTTCGCGTAAGAGTGTGCTCTTGACAGACTCTGTTTCTCTCCTCTGCCTTACTTTTCTCCATAGCATACCTCATCTATTATTATATGGTTTATTCAATCTTTTGGTTCCTTGTCTGTCTCCTCTACCCCAGCCTAGAATGTGGGTCCCAAAATGCAGAGACTTTTGCTCCCCTTGTTCACGCTCAGGATGTAGATCAGAGGCTAGTGCAGTGACAAGATACTCCACAAATCCTTACGAAATAGATGAATGAAATCTCCCATGTGTTCAAAAAACCATGGTAGCTGTTAAGGGGATATCAACACCTGATAAACAGTACAGGGTGATGTACAGGTCGCTGAATTGAATTCCTTTTAAACTGCCAACTCTTGCCTTATACAAATAGGAATAATCATCCGTTTATACAATTGCCCTTACTTTTAGCTCTACTTCTTATGTAACTAACAGGAAATTTGTTAAACATAATGTTATTTATTTATTTATTTATTTATTTTTTCTAAAACATCATTTAAATTTTTGTTTATTTTTATTTTATGTCTGTAAGTCTTTTGCTGTATGTCAGTTTGTGTATCACTTGTGTGTCGTGCCCATGGAGGCCATAAGAGGGCACTGGATCCCCTGGAACTGGAGTAACAGACAGTTGGGAGCCACCATGTGAGCGCTGGGAACAGTACTGAGTCCTCTGCAAGAACAGCCAGTGCTCTTAACCATGGAGCCGTCTTCTAGTCTTATCATTTATCACTTCCATATCACTTCCTTTCAACCTCACTTAAAAAGTGAGTCTCTTCTGAACGTCTCCCAGGGATCGGATATGCGGAGCTGTCCAAGTGAAACAGCTCAGGGCTCAGACTCTGCTACTGGGCACTTAGACCAGTGGTCGAGGGCTTCTGCCTGAAGTGCTGGTGTTTTCTGAGTTAACAGCATCCCGGCATAGACAGTATGTGTGTCCTAGCTTTGCTTCCTGTTGTTGTGACAAAAGCAAATCAGGGAGAAAGAGTTTATTTCCGCTGTCATAGCAGGGAAGTGACAGCAGCAGCAGGAACTTGAGAGAGTGTGGCTGTTACATTCGTGGTTAAGAGCAATGAGCTGATGCACGAGTGTTTGTACGAAACTTTTCTCCACTCACACACTACTCAGGATCTCCTGCCTAGGGAATGATGCCAACCATAGTGGTTAAGTCTTCCCAACTCAACGAACATATTCAAGACAATCCTCCACAGAGATGCTTACAGGCCAAACTGATCTACCTACATTATCCCTCCGTGAGACTCTCTTCCTGGATGGTTACAGGTTGTGTTAAGTCGAAAATTAAAGCTAACCAGTACAACAACTATTCCTTTAAAACTTGACACACAAACACACGAACATCACTTTAAGCTGTAACCTTCACACAATTCTTGTCCCCAGAGTCTCATTGATGCAATTATAATCCAACCTTAAAGGTTCCCATAGTCTTAAAAAACTTGAACAAGTACAGTGTTACTTGACTGTGAAGTCCCATAAAATAAAAAAACAAGTTAGACACTTCCAATATATAATGTCACAGGCTAAAAATTTTCATTGCAAATGGAAGAATCAGGTCATAGCTAAGAATGATCAAACCCAAACCCTAAACCCATCACATCCCCAAAGAAAATCCCACACCTCTATGTCTAGCATCTTGGGTTTATAACGTACTTGGCTGGGCTCCAAAGGGCTTGGGTAGCCCCATCCTTCCAGCTCCGTCTCCTTTGCACACACAACTTCTCCCTAGGCTGGATCTACTCCATGTCTGTAGTTCTCCTTGGTAGACATACCAGAGCCCTAACAATTCCAATATCTGTCTGTCTGCCTCCCTGCCTCCCTGCCTGCCTATCATCTCCACCATTAAAGACTGTGAATACACACACACACACACACACACACACACACACACACACACACACACACACGGAGGGAAGGAGAGAGAGAGAGAGAGAGAGAGAGAGAGAGAGAGAGAGAGAGAGAGAGAGAGAGAGAAACCCAAGATATAATAACAGGGAAAGGCTTTATCTGTGCATTCAGGGCTAGGGACCAAGGCCTATTTCCACCTGCAAGAGGAAGGTGGGAGGCTTAGGCAGCAGTCAGCAGGTGGGTGATGCCCACAGCTATAGCAGACACCTAGGATTCCTTTAGTGAATTGCAAAATAGCATTAATATTGTGTAGATAAATGTAAAACGTGACTCTTCTGACTGGGATGAATGGATATCAAAAGGCATCCTTCCTCTAGGCTGAAGACCTTTGAGCCAGGCTAGAAGGCTTAACCTGCAAAAAGAGCATGAGTCATTGGATATTTGTCCCCGTTGGTCACATTGGCCTGTGCCTTCATACAGTGAGCACACAGACCAAACAAGCATGAGGGGATCCACTATTATTCTTTATTATAAAATCCAGCAATTCAGTAGAAGGAAGTATTTTAAAATTGAATGAAGTAGAGATAGGCTTGCATATAATGTATAAGGAATGCCATCCTTGGTGAAAGATGTTACATGGGAAAAGTAAAGTCTACCTCCATCAGGTCTAGAAGCATGGCTTCAGGTTAACTCAATCAACAGTTCGGCTCCCTCCCTAGAGAGAGAATTAAATTGTTTGATTGAATAGGGGCTTGTGTGGCACACCAGAAGAATTTGATTGCGTCTGTGTTTATTCTAAAGCTGATTTGAAAACTGACACTTGAATATATATAGGTAAGAGGAGCCAACTTGGTTTGAAATAGTCTTTTTTATTCTTTTTGGTTTATTGGTAACTACGAGTTGATTTATTCCCCCCAAATAGTTCAAAGCCTTTTCTGTTTTCGCTCAGGGAATAATGTTTTTATTCATTCCAAAGATGTAATATTTCTGCTAACAGCAGAGAAAGATAACGAAGATAAGAACCCCCAGGGCTCTTTGAAGACAAAATGGTATTCTGAATTGGATATTCATTATTGTGAGGGGATAAATCTCTAAATCTGGGTTTTATGACTTTAGGTTTGTTTGTCTAATGGATTTCTTTGTTTAAACTTCAGGTGCATGCGTGATCATTTGGAAGAGCTGAGAGATGGACAAATGGTGTTTGATTTATAAGTTTTTTCAAAGGCATTTGAAAACTTATTTTGGGCTCAGTTAAGCTAATTTTCCCACTCCATAGTAAATGAAGAAACGACTGTCCCCCCTCTACACCTGAAATGAGGGACCAGATTTTCAATTATAGTTTCTTTGACCCCAGAAGGGAAAAGTGAGAGGTTTTCTTGAGAGATTCTGAGCAAGGGTAGGATGGGGAGAGAGACAAGTCCTAATGCTCCTAATGCTGTTAGCTCAAGAAGCTTGGCACAGGAGTCCCTGGATTAGGATTGCTGGCCCAAGAATGGGTTATTGTTCTTTAGAGCTTGGTTACTGTTGTAATCACTAAGTGAACTATGGGCAGAAAGAGCCGAGGAGTGTCCTCAGTGTTAGTGCCTATCCCTCTTGTCATCTGTGGATATAGACTGCTACCTTGAGTCTGAAACGCCTCCCACGAGCTCATGTTTCACATGCTTGTTCTACAGCTGGTTTGGAAGCTGTGAAACCCGTAGGAAGAGGGGCCAGGTGGTGGAAGGAGATCATTAGGGACGAGCCTTTGGGGATTATAGTAGCTCCTGGTTCCGGTCAATCTCTCTCTGCCTCCAGGTTTGCTGTGATGTGAACAGGACCTGTCACACACTCCTGCCATCATGAATTCTGCTTTGCCATGCCTTCCCACTGCCATGGCAAACAAAGCCTCTGGTACCGTGAGCAAAAGTAAATCTTTCCTTCCATAAGTTGTTTCTGTCACTGTGTCACTGTGATGAAAAAGTCACAAGCACAGGGATGTCATTGTGGACATACTTGAGGACCCTTGGACCCCCACACTGTCGTCCTGAGAGCCCTGCACAGTCACTCAAAGGAGATGGCATTTAGAACAGACCTGGGAACTACAGCCACCACTCTCGCTTATGGGCTAATGGTTGTGTGTGAGCTAAGGTTTCACCACTGTGACCCAAGCTGGACAACGTAAAAGAAGGATTCATTTTGCCTATGGTTTCAGAGGCTCCAGTCCACCATGTCAGGGAGCCTGTGGAAAATCAGGGGAGCTCCCATGGCGGCTGGGGCCAAGGCAAGGTGTAGTGCTCAAAGAGAGGTCCCCAGCAACCCTATTTGCTCCAACTGAACTCCATTTTCTGTCTTCCATCAGCTGCCAATACAGCCATCATAATGAGAATCTACCAAGTGGCTAATCCAGCCATTAGGATCTAATCTTCTTTGGAAAAACTCTCAGATACACCCAGAGTGTACTTCACTAGCCCGCTAAGTCATTGGTTCTCAACCTACGTGCCACCTATGGGTCATGACCCCCAAGGGTCCTATATCGGATATCCTGTATATCAGATATTTATGTTACAATTCTTAACAGTAGCAAAATTACAGTTATGAAGTAGCAACAAAATAATTTTATGGTTGGGGGTCACAACAACATGAGGAACTGTATTAAAGGGTCCCAGCATTAGGAAGGTTGAGAAGCACTGTGCTAGGTACTTCTCAATCTGAAAAAAGCAGACACTCGAGATGAACCATCACATGCAAACTTTGAATCTGTAAATGGAGGTACTGTTATAACACCGAGTCTACCCAGCTTTGCATATGAATTGCATACTGTTTTTGCAGTTTTGATGACTCGTGAAGTACGCTCACATGTCACTTAATGACAAGAATCCATTCTGAGAAATGCGTCATTAGCTTGTGTCCCAGGTGTGGGAACATTACAGCCCGTACTTAGACTGATGAAGACCGCTCCCATATCACTAGGTGATTCATCGCATGGGACCGTTGTCATATTTGTGGTGTGTGATCAACAGAAACAGTTATTCTTCATGAAGCTGTGTTATGTTCTTCCTTGAAGCCTCTAGAAGTGAAGCTACTGTGCTCAAGTTGGATGGCCATAATTAATTTTTAAAGCTGCATTTGCTTTTGAAAATCTCTTATTTTGAAGTCATTCAAAACTCACAGGAGGTACAAAAGTAGTGCAGAAATGGTCTTTGCCCATCGGTTGCTTCCCTTGGTGATATTTACATAACCCTATTATGTTGTCGAAACCCGGAAATTGATGTTAGCGTAATACTATTCCAATTGATTTTAAGCTTTATTTATTTATTAATTCTTTAATTGATTTAACTGGGGAGTTATCCAGAAGCAGCTTATTGCAAACCTTGAATTTCCTGGTCTAAGAAGTTGCAATTTGTCTCCATGATAGCCAACAACTCATACTTTAGAGATTTCCATGAGGTCCCCTGCTGTGAAGAAGTTGGTGTGATTTGCCTCATTATGGCATCTGTTAGTTGAGACCATGTATAGGCAATGAGGGCTAATTACATTTTAATCTCTCTCTCTCTCTCTCTCTCTCTCTCTCTCTCTCTCTCTCTGTGCAACATGTACATGGGTGCCTACAGAGGCTAGAAAAATGTTTAGACACCCCTTGGAGATGGAGGCACAGGTGGTCCACCAGACATGGGTGCTGGGACCAGCCTTGGATTGTCTGAAAGAGTAGCGAGTGCTCTTAGCACTGAACTATCTCTCCCGGCCCAGGTATTTTTTGGGTTGGCAGCCATGGTGGTGACAAGAAAATACTCCAGTGAGGCTACACCTTCTGTTTTTCACTGGTTTCTAGCTGGGACCCTGGAAACACAATGGTGAGCAATATAAATGGTCGCTGAGCACATGGAGCTTGTAAACTTTTTGGGAGAGGTAGAAATTAAATACATAGTCCTCTACATATTATAGACTTTTATGCTGTGAAATTGTTCAAATAAAACCATGCTACTCTAAATACTTTAATTTAGACAGTTAAAGAAGTTGATATGCTTTTTTTGCCATAAAAATAATGAGAAGAGTTTGTCTTAGAGTTTCTATAGTGTGATAAGACGTGGTAACCAAAAGCACCAGGGAGGAAAGAGTTTATTTTGGCTCATTCTTTACAGTTGATCATTGAACAGAGATCAGGGCAGGAACGTGGAGGTTGGACATGATGAAGCGACCATGGAGGAGTGCTGCTTACTGGACAGCTCCTCATGGCTTGCTCAGCCAGTTTTCTTACAGCACCCAGCACCACCTGCCCAGAAATGGCACTGCCCATAGTGGGCTATGC
Source organism: Peromyscus leucopus (assembly GCF_004664715.2). Lineage (NCBI taxonomy): Eukaryota > Metazoa > Chordata > Mammalia > Rodentia > Cricetidae > Peromyscus > Peromyscus leucopus. Next base: position 83,539,238 of record NC_051063.1, on the reverse strand, counting down.
CTTCTCATTTCAATCATCAATCAAGAAAATGCCCCACAGGCTTGCTTACAGGCCAGTCTGGTGGGGGCATCTTCTCAGCTGAGGTTCCTTCTTCCCAAATGACTTACCTTGTGTCAAGTTGACAAAATACTAGGCAGAACAGGTTGGAGAGATGGCTCAGCTGCGGCTAGGGTGTCTGTAACTCCATCTCTGGAGAGCTGAGACTGGTAGGTCACTGGTCAGCCAGTCTAGCCAAATCAGAAAGCTCCAGGTTCACTGAGAGACTCTGTCTCAAAAATAAGGTGGGGAGCAATTAGAGAAGACACCCAGTATCCATCCCAGCCTCTGCACACACATGCACACATGAACACTCACATATGCACACACAGAAACATACACATATGATGATGATGATGATGATGATGATGAGAGATTAAGAACTGCTAGAAGACCACAGTGTCTAAAAGTCTTGCTGATAAGAGGCGAGGCACAGCTCTCTGCCCAGAGTTGTAGAAGAAATTTTCTTGGACAAAAGGAGTTGACAACTCAGGGGACTTATGTACTGTGACCTTAGTGTTGCACTAAAGGAACAAAAACAAGATTTGGCTAGGGGTGAGTAGACGGACAGAGAGAGAAAAATCTAGCCCCTCTGGCAAACAGCAGTATGAAACAGGCAAAGATGACTAAGACAGAGTGCCGTAAAGAGCGCTGGCTTTTAGTGTTGACTGCTGATGGTCTTCAGATGTTGTTCTCATCCACCAGGTCAAGTGTCTTCAAAGGCGGGGAAACTGAGGTCTGGAGATATTCAGATGGTGCACTGCTTTAGGACAGTGGCTAGCTGTTCAGCTCTCTTCTTTGACACATCTCCTACACCTCACCGTTGGAATTCCTGGCCACTCCCCCAGCTATATGACCGCACAGGCGCAGTTCAGTAGCCAAGCAAGGGGCCTTATGTCCTATGTAGTCTGTGTGCTGTGTGATGGCGTAATTTGCGTAGTGTGGTTATGCAATCTGCACATGCGTGCCATAGCTCTGTAAGCCCATGTGCACATGTTCAGGGGAATCCATAAGAAGCAGGACACAGACCCCTCCCCCTTCTCCTCCTCCTCCTCCTCCCCCGCCCTCTCTCTCCATGCACATGTCTTCCACATGCCTGGTCACCCTCTCTTCTCTCCCTCCCTTCTCCTCACAGAACTCAGCTCTGATAGTGGGTTTTGTCAGTGCCTCGTGACTTCCTCGCAGAGTAAAAGTGCCACATTAAAAACCAGCACTCACTTCTTGGCCCTCGAACGGACACTCTCTTTCCAACAATTGTGGATCTCACCAGTTTACCTCCAGTGCTGGCTGGTGAGATGGCTCAGTGGGTGAGGGTGCCCATACCTTGTGAACCTGACTACCTGAGTTTTCTCCCTGAGATCCATGTAAAGGCAGAAGGAGAGAAATGATGACTCCATAAAGTTGTACTTTGACCTCTACACATGTGTTGTGGTGTATGTACACACACACACACACACACACACACACACACACACACACACACACCACACACACACACACACACACACACACACACACACACGCACGCACGCACGCACACACTCCAATAACAGCAACAACAAGCCTCATCCAGGTCACCCACTTCTTTCTCTCCACCCTGTCACCATCCCTCTGAGCCTCTAGAACATCCCAACAGGACGGGCCTCAGCCTCTCAGCTCACATCCACACTTCCTCCCTTACCCCCTGCCTCCTTTGTTTTTTCAGCAGAAGCCAGAGAATCCTCAAACAAACACTTATCTGATCAAGCTGCTGTGTTCATTAAACCTTCAAAAGCTCCCTTGCAGTTACTAGAAAATCCCAGACTCTTATCATAAGCTCTGCGTCCCAGCATGGGCTGGTCCCCACCGGCCTCTCTGGTCCTATCTTCCTTCCGATGCCCAGTTGCTGTGCTCTAGCCACGTGGTCCCTTCTTTCACTTAACTACCTCCTTGGTTGCCTTCTCCATGGTTTGCATCCTTGCTACCCTCCTTGCTCCAACCCAGTTACTTACCTTTACGTTTTCACATTGAATATCACTTCTTTCACTCTCTAGATTAAAGTGAGGCCCTGGTCCCATTCAGAGTGCCACGGGTTTGCTTTGGAACATTGCACAGCATGTGAGTACACATGCGTATGGTTGTTATTTAGCATCTATAGCTCCCTAATAGATCATAAACTCCACGAGGTCAGAGACTCTGTTTTTATATTTTATGGTTGTGTTTCCAGGGACTATGGAGTACCTGGGGTACAAACAGCCACCTGATGAATATCAATTGAGTGAAGGAATAAATGAATGGCACATAGGATTGCTGACAATTCTGGCTTTGTGGATTTTTGTATCTCCTTCCCCTCCTGTAACCTCTCTCCACTCCTCTCCCTTCTCCTTCCCTTTTCTTTCATTTCCCTTCTTCCCTTTCCCCCTCTTCCCTTCCTTTTTTTTTCTTGACACAATCTTGCTTTGTAGCCCAGGTCGGCCTTGAGCTTGCAATCCCCTGCCCCAGTTCATGAAACATTAGCATCATTTTAAATGAGTTCTTTAGTTGGCATACGAGATATGGATTTCATTACAGCCTTTCAACTATGTATATTCACCCCGTCATCCCCCTTGGCCTCCCTCCCCATGCTAGCCCTCTCCTTCTCCTAAGCAGTCCCTCCCTCTGCTCTCATGCCTCACCGAGATCATTCAAGGTGCGTTCTCAAAGGCGACCGGAGTCAAAGTTACATTTTGACCTAGAAGGTATAAGATTCTAAAGCACAATTTTGAAGCTTGCGTCATGTGTGACACAGTGAACGGATGCCGGTCCACAGGGCTCGGAGTCTCTGCTCTGTCCCATGACATTGCCTCTGAGTCTGCAGCAGCAAGCTTGACCACAGAGACGCCAAGTGCACTGCCAACCACAGCCAGCAGTTGAGTAGTGAGCAGCCGTGTCAGTCCTGAAAGCACGAGATATTCTTAGATGCTTATTTTTATAATTGGTTTTATTATGGAGTTGCTAAAATGGGCCCAAACCATATGTCTCTCTATCGAGAGAAATCTGAGCACTGACTGCAGAAAACCAAACACTGGCAAAGACATTGAAAAGCTACTTGTGTGACTTTGGAAGTAAGAACCGGTATTTTTTTTCAACTCCAGAGAAAAGTCTGGGCTTGGAGCAGTCCAATATGAAATGCAATCAAACACAGTTAAAAAATTGTTTGTCTCTTCATTCAAGGTCAGCTCGGAATCACCGTGAAAGGTACATGCAATAATAAAAAAACCTGGTGGAGCCTGGAGCTGGAGAAAAGGTTGAAATTATTTTTGGGTCAAAAAGAGGCAGCCAAGTTGAAAAAAGGTGCCCTTATTGAGTGACACCATCAAATGGGTTCGAAAGCTCTACTTTGGTGGAGAGACACAGACGGACAGTCCTTTATATTTTAATGAAAGAGGACTGGGCTATCTTGTCAGCCTTACACTAAAGCAGCCTATAAGGACATGCCAATCCGCCTGCTCCTGAGCAATTATCAGCAGGTAAAGCAGTGTGTGTGTGTGTGTGTGTGTGTGTGTGCGCGCGCGCGCGCGCGCGCGGGCGCGCGCGGGTGCGTGCATTTGTGCGTGCACATACATATATGCACATAGGTGCAGAGGACAGAGGTTGAAGTTGGGTGTCTTCCTCTACTCCTGTGCTTAGCTTTTGAGACAAGGTCTCTCACTCAACTCGGGGCTCACCCCTTGGCTAGACTGAGTGGCCAATGAGCTTCCGTGCCCCAGTGCACGCCCTGTAGCACCGGGATCGAAGACTTGGGCCGCACTTCAAGCTTTTCCGTGGCTGCTAGAGCTCAGAACACAGGTTCTCAGGTTTGTACAGCAAGCACTGTTCCCACCAAGCCGTCTCCCAGCTCCTGGTAAGAGATGTTCAGTAAAGCATTCTCTTCTTTCTAGCCAGTTTTGATATTTGCCATTTGGTTCCAGAAATTTACCGTGTCTGTGTCCTCGCAGAGCTTTGACCCTGGAAGGACGGAGCCCAGCGTAATAGACGCCGTCAGTGCACCCGATGGGGCCTGGCTTTCCTGGAAGGATCACTCAGCACTGTAGTGAATTACTAATCACAGTCTTGCAGGGAGTTTTTCATCACTTGTTTTTCCTGATGGCAAGTAATTTATTCTTCCATGAGAACAATTAAACGACATCTTCAGTGATGTTTTTGAAAGAGGGGGTGTAATTACATACTTGTGGTAGAAATTTAAGCAGCACTGCGGCTGTTCGGAGGAGATGCAGGCTGTCTTCTGATTGGAGACCTTGGAAGCCGAGTTTCGTGGCTGCGTGCACAGGTCTGCGCTGGCTCTGCATGTGCTTCTGACCACGGTCCTCTTCTCTTCAAAGCGGCAGTAACACTATTTTCTACTTCTGAAAACAAACTGAGGTAAAATTCACATAAAATTAACCTCCCCCCCCCGTTTCCTTTTCCATGTGTGTATGTGTGGTGTGCACGAATGTGTATGCATGTTGGCAAATGTGTGCAGGCATATGAGCACAGGAGTGTATGTGTACACATGTGTGCAGGCATGTGGAGGCCCAGTGTTGATGTTGGAAATCATTCTTGATCACTCTTTCATTTGATTCACTGAGGCCCAGGGTCTCAAATCCAGAGCTTGCGAATGTGACTAGTCTCCCTAGCCAGCTTGCTCTGTGGATCCGGTCTCTGCCTTCTGAGGCTGGAATTACAGGTGGGCCTCCATGCTCACTAAGCATTCCTGTGGGTTTCTGGGGATCCAAACTCTCTTCCTCAGGCTTATTCGGCAAGAACACTGAATCATCTCCTCAGTATTAAAATTGACCTTTCTTGTAATGTGTATGTAGTATGTATGTATGTGTGTGTGTGTGTGTGTGTGTGTGTGTGTGTGTGTGTGTGTGTTTGTACACGCATGTGAGTGAGGAGGTCAGAGGACAATCTTGGGTGTTATCCTTAGAAATACCATCCCCCACTCTTGAGACAGGGTGTCTCATTGGTCCGGAGCTTACACCAGCGAGGCTAGTTTGACTGGCCAGGGAGTCTCCTGTCTCCACTTCCCTAGCATTGATATTATAAGTGAAATTTGCCATATTAAAGCACACAATTTTTATGTTTTCACATGGCTGTGCAATTAACACCTCATCTTACTCCAAATATTACATTCTCTTTTGTTCTTTCATGTTATTTCTCAGTTGCTGTGGTTTGGAAAAGTGTTCCCTCCAAGGTCCGTATGTTAGATGGCACCAGGAATGTGTGGGACTTTAGAAGGAGGGTCCTTGGGGTAGGTCCTTAGGTGTGTGCCCTGGAAGGGGATCGTGGGACCCTAATCTGCCAGCCATGAGGTGAGCAGTTTCTTCTCCCTGTGTTCCCTCTGTTATACACCCAATGCAACGGGGCAACGGGTTCCCCAGAACTGGGAAACAGAAGAACTCCTTTTTCCTTAGAAGTGGAAAGCCAACTAAACAATACTTCACGGAGTACATATTGCACCCTTTCATGTTTATTCTATGGGTGACTCTTGGGCCAGACCTGGAGATGAGCTGGCTCAGTGTACACTGCAAGGAGTGGGGTGCTGACTGCCCGGAGCTGGCAGATCTTCCTGCTCAGCTGTGCAGCTATAGTGTGCCCTTCTGGAATGGCACTTCAGCCAGTAACTGAGCATGTGGCCACTGTCAGGAGGTAATTTCTCTAGTAAGCAGTTTTTGCAATTCCAGAATAGCAGATCTTTTGTTAGCTCTACATTGTGCTTTAATGGCCTCTCTGCTCAATTCCTTCTCTTCTCTTTTCCCTCCCTAGGTGTCGCCTTGATAAACCTTTTACATTCGATCTCTGCATGTGCTTTGCAGAGGACTCAGTCAACATATACAGTATTTCTGGACCCCGTCTCCTGGTGATTAGCACTGGGGTGCTTCAAGCCTTTCTCTATCACAGATAGTGCTGAATGCAAATCTTTGTACACACGTCTGTGCAAGAAATCAGGAAGCCAGACTCCTAGAGGTTGAATTGTGGATTGATTAAAAACTTGCATTTAAATTTTGGATACAAATTTTGTAGCTATCCCCTCCTCCCACAAGATTCCAACGCCAGAGAGAATCGTTTTCTCATAACTTTACCAACAGTGTGTTATCACACTAAAATTTGTTCCCAATTTTATAGGTATTATGACATAGTTGTTTTAAATTGCCTTTCTTTTGAAAAGGGTAAAAAAAAATATGTGTGCATGCAGGTTTCGGTCACAGGCTGTCAGGAGCCATGTGACATGGGAGCTGGGAACCAAACTCAGTTTCTCCTCAGAGCAGCAAGCACACTCTTTCCTGTTGAGCCTCCCCTCCAGCTTCTTGCTTTTATTTTGTTAAATGAGGTTGAGTGTTTTTAAAAACCGTTTAAAATGATGCCCAAGAAACGAAATATAGCATTTAATATTAAGATGAGCAAAGTATAAACAATTTGTATTGGAATTTTAAAGAGATAACAATTTAAACCATCTGCCTGTAGAGGGCTACTTCATGCTAAGTCCCAGATATCGTTGGGTACATATTCTCTTTCCTGTGCTGTTAGGGAAAATATGATTAATTAGATACAACAGGGTGGTTGGACATATGAACTCACAACAGTTGTGGCAACACAAGACCCACATAAGCTCAAGCCACACAAAATCCCAGAATGCAGAGGGGAGGTAGGCATGAAGTCCCATTCCTAGCTGAGGACCTATTATTGGTAATTGATAGTTGCTAGAGAGAGGGGGGGATTTCTTTACTGATGTGACTCTGGTAGATTGACCATGGCCTAGTGGATGGCCATATACCTGAGTATATAAATGGCACAAATTTGACACAATGGGTTAAAATAAAAAGAAGACACAAAGTTGGGTGGGTAATGGGGAGATGGATCTAGGAGGAGTTGGTGGAGGGGGATGAATATGATAAAAATACAAGGTATGAAATCCCATAAGAATTCATAAAATTTTTTGAGAAGTTTTGTACATTGATTTGAGGGAGATTTTCTTTTTTTTTTATTTGTGTTTGGTGTGTGTGTGTGTATGTGTGTGTGTGTTTGTATCTGTATCTATGTGTGTCTGTGTGTTGTGTGTGTGCATCTGTATCTGTGTTGTATGTCTGTGTGTTGTGTGTGTCTGTGTCTCTGTGTGTCTGTGTGTTGTGTGTGTGCATCTGTATCTATGTGTTGTATGTCTGTGTCTGTGTGTGTCTGTGTGTTGTGTGTGTCTGTGTCTGTGTAGGTGTCTGTGTATCTGTGTCTATGTATTGTGTGTTTGTCTTTGTGTGTCTGTGTCTATGTGTTGTGTGTATTTGTGTGTCTATGTGTCTGTGTGTGTAGATCTGTGTCTCTGTGTGTCTGTGTCTATGTGTTTTGTGTGTGTGTGTTTGTGTATGCCATATGAGTGCAGGTACCTTTGGAGGTCAGAAGAGGGCGCTCTGGAGTTGGAATTACAGGTAGTTGTGCGTAGGAAGATGATAAACAAAGAGCTCCATGGCTAGATAAAGAATTCCAGATTGTTTTGTTAAGTTTCATGAAGCAAGAGAATTTTTATCAGAGACTGAGGGAGGTCTTGGAAGAAGTAGTATTTAAACTGGATCTACAAAGTCATAGTTTTCTGGATAATGACAAGAAAGAATGGTTGCAGATATACTGTTTCATTCACTCTTTATAGTGTGAATAAAATAGGCTGCTGTAACAAAATGCCAGAGACAGGGTGACTTATAAAATGGAACTTTATTTCCCACAACTGTGGAAGCTGGGAGATCCAATATCAAGGCAATGTGTTGTCAACTGTGCCCCCAGAATTGCCACTGTCTGTCTGTCTGTCTGTCTGTCTCTGTGTCTATTGGTTGGGACACCTTGGCTCTCCACTACGTGGTCACTCATTCTCTTCTGGGCTAGCTTGGGTGGAGTTGTCCATGTTGAGACAGGGTCCTAAAAGAAAGTCCTAGTATGCAAGACCTTGAGTCTTATGCTCTGGACCAGCACTCTGTCATTTCTACCATGTTCTCTTGGCTTAAACAAGCTGCAGAACTAGCCTAGCTGCGAGGAGTGAGGGACTGCACACCATCTCTCGATGGGAGGGGCATACTATAAGGAGTGTGATACAAGATGGGTGAACACTTGAGAACCAGGTGTGGAATACGTGTTATCTATCGGACTGCACAGATTTTTAGGCTGGAACCAGCAGGAGCAGGGCACCTGGCCAAGGGCATTTTTGCTCCACTGTGGTGGAGGCTTTCAGGAGCTTATGTCTGTCTTTGTCATTGGGTTGGCTTCTATGCAAGGTCTAGAAGCACACTGTTTCTTGACGATGACATAGCACCCAGAGGGTCAAACTTGCTCCCCTTGGTTGAAAACATGCCAGGAAATCCCGGTGCTTTTGGCGCCTCTAGGTTTCCCAGTGAGGTGCTGCAGAGTGGCTTTCACAGAGATAGTCTAGCTTGTTTGTAGTTGTGAAGCTAATACCCTCACCACAAGCTGAGCTGTGAAGAATCCCAGACTTGTCTAAATTATAATTTGTTTGTTGGGCCTTAAGGGGATCTGGAAAGCCAGCTCCAAATCCTCTCAGTTGCACACAAGCGTATTTCTCCAAACTGGCGTTTCTTGCCTGAGCATCTTCTAGGACAGTATTTTGTCAAGTACGGTGTGCTGGTTGGAAAGTAATTGTGTTTCCATGAGCTTACCTTGAACTCTGCTCTCTAATGCTGGGGCAATGTCTTACCCCTCTCTTCTGCCAAGATGCTCTGTCCACAGGAGGACTAGGAGGATGGAGGAGATTCTCACTGGCTGGGCTTCCTCTCAGCATCACCCCAGCAATAGGTGGTTCGTTACTCTGGTGGGTAATGACAGACGGGTTATTGGTTAAGGCTAGACACATTAAAGATGGGCTAGCCTGAAGAACAACAGCAAGCAAAGCGAGGCTGGGGAGACGGCTAGGTAGTGCAGCTGCTGTCTGGCAAGTGTGGGTCCTGCCTTTGAATTCCTAAGCCCACATAAAAAGCCAGGAATGGTGACGCGTACCTGTGATCCCAGCAACGACAAGATGGGAGGCAGAGACAGCTGGGTCCCTGGAGCTCACTGACTAGACAACTAGCCTGCCCTACTCATGAAGTCCCAGGCCAATTGTCTGTCTCAAACAAAAAGGTAGAAATCACCTGCACCCTGTACTTGTATTCACACTCCACCTCCTCCCCACCATGGAAAAATAAACACTAAGTAAATAATAGGGTAAGAGTTACATAATCAAACTTGCAAAGATGTAATGCTTGCAAAGGTTGTAAGTGAGATTTCAAAAGCACTCAGGTAAGGTGTTTTCTTCTCTGCCTCACTGTACATAAAGGCCCATCTTAGCAGGAAGAGCCCCTTGATTCTAAGAAAGAATCAAGATTTATGGAAAGTTGGGAAAGATAAGATGTCTGATTTCCCACATCACATTGCATTCCATGTTCACAGGGATGTGACGTCACAGGGTGGCAGCCACACCTGGTCTCCTTAGCCTCTGGCCTCCAGCTTTACAGGCTCATACCAGCTGCCAGTTGAGAGACTTGGGCACCATCTTTAAAACATTCCTCCAGTGTTGTAGAAAGATCCACTGCACAGAAGCCAGAGGGAACTCCATATGTGGGGACCTGAATCCCTTGGCTGCACCATCATCACTGAGTGGCCAGATCCAGACTCCCCTTGTAGGAGGTAGTCTGGAGGTCAAACAGCAGATTTGGGAAGACTGTGTGGCAAGGTCAGCAGCAGGGGGACAGGTCCTCAGGGAGGCTTAGAACTTCCCAAATGTCCCATCTGTCACGGACAAGGAGCAAGCTTAGTGAGATTCCCAGGCTGAGAAATGGAATGCCATTTTCTTTTGCTTTAGTGACAAGGCGTTGATGTCATCCCCACACAGTGTGGAGGGGACACTAATCCTTCATAAAGGAGCCTTGAAAGAAGTCCGAGAGACGGCCCGGCCTAATGAGTTCCCATTGGAAACAGTACCTACAGTGTAACTCGGGTGATGTGAAAATGAGCATAGAGACCAGCCGGCCAAACAGAGGGGTGGTGTCTGATGACTGTCTCTGGGAACACCTCAACAAAGAAGAGCAGGAGAGGGTGTCGCTGACTGCGACAGACACTTAGTGTCACGGGCTTTAATTTTAGTTCACTTTGGAGAGAAAAGTTGGCTTATCTGAACCACAGACAGAGAAGGGGTGCATACTAAAAATGATTTCACTGACACCTGAATGCCACAGCCAAAACTTTTCAATTTAGACGTTCAGTCTTTTCACAGAGATTTCTTAATCTTTGGAGAGATTATGGTGTGCTGAAATTTTCTGGTTGAATGTTTTCTTTTAGGAAACAACCCCGCAGGAACAGAGGTCCAGAGTTAGAGGCAAAAGCAATTCAGAACCACAATTTTTCTAAGATAGCTAACAGTTCCACTTGAAATGATCAATATGATATAGAAAAAATGGTTCCTTGGTCTCTGCACTGGTTTTAATCTTTTTGGAATTTTTCTTCTGAAAGTGTCTTAAAAAGGACCAATCTTCCTATTCATAGACAGGTCCACCTAAAGTCTCACTACCAAAACTTTTTTAAACTTTATTTTGGAATCATTGAAGTTTGGCAAATGTTGGGAAGAAGCACACGGAAGCAGCTTTCTTGTTTTTGATTTCTCCATTATTTGTGATGTGTTCCTTTTCTTAGCAGATCAGTTCTCAATCCCACAGAGTGGGGGCCGTTCATGGACTCGAGTGTTTACTGAGCACCCAGTATCTGCCACTTTCTCCATTAACCCGGAAATCCTCTAAGTTTTTGTTCAGTGCTGGCTGTCGTGGTCTTTTGCATCCAGTGGCACGAGGCATCTGCTACTGGCACAGGAAGTGATCTGTCACCTTTAGCACGGAGGATATCTCTTCTGAGAACACTGTCTCTCTTGTATCTAAGCATAAATGGAACTATCATATTTACACATATCCAGTCATTTCCGTACAGAAGTAAAATCGTGCCAATTTACACATTTGTTAGTAAACAGTGTGGCAGGCACTACAGTGGCAGCTGGCCATTTCACTTAGCATTGCGCTCTCAAGGCTCACCACATATAACATAATCGTAGACTTTCTTTGTTTTAAAAGGAGGCGAGTAATATTCCATTGTATATTGTTATACCCCATTTTGTTTTTCATTTATCTGTTGATTGACATGTGAGTTGTGTCCTTTTTCCCTGTGTACTCATCAAGATCCTGCTTTCAATTCTTTTGGGTTATATGCCCAGGACAGAGTTTTCTGGATCATATGTCCCAACTTTAAAAAAAAATATTTATTTACACACATACACACACACACACACACACACACACACACACACACACTCACTCACACATGAGTGTTTTGTTTGCATGTATATATGCATGTATAGCCTGAAGAGCCTAGGAAAGAGCACAGATCCCCTAGATCTGACTAGAGTCAGATGGTTGTATGCCACCAGGTGTGTGCTGGGAACTGAACCTGGATCCTCAGAAAGAGCAGCCAGTGCATTTGACCACTGAGCCATCTTACCAGCCTCACAAACCTATGTTTTCATATTTGCTGTGTTTCATTTGAGTTTGAACTTGTTTAATGAAGCTTGTGGTTTTCTAGAAGGCATACCCAGAGGATGACAAAGGAGATAAAATTTCCGCTTAGTGACTCACTCAATGGCCGACTCTGTGTGTGTTGAGGTATAAGCTGGGGGCTCTGGTCCAGGCAGATGGATCTAAGAAGCAAGACTTTGTATATACAGCTTTAGTGCATTTAGGATGTGTGGCGCCAATTTCTATTTTGGATATCTATGAAACAAGAGATTCATGGAGCTCTTTACCCCAGAGGAAGATTTAGATGAGGGATAGATATTCCTATCATTGGCCAGGCTGTGTGGCCAGATCATTGACCATGTGTGCAGATGGGGCCAACTATTGATCAGGGCATTTCATGCTGATTGGGCTTTCTGAAGTCTGTTTGGCTGTGATGGCCTTAGGTACACTCCTTCTGAGAGATGCTTTGGTTAGGAGTGGAGAGCAGCAGCTTTCTAGCCAGATTCATTGCGGTGGGTGTGGTTAAGATTTTTCTGCAAAGACTGTGCAATGGCAGGGCTGTTGAGGTAACTGAGTTGAAGAGTATTGCATACCGTTGATGGTGAAGTGGAACTGGGCACACGTTACAATAGGCACAGAGAAGGAGAGGCTTAGCTAAGCACAACTACAAAGCATCCACCAGTTGCTGATTAGATGAATTTAGTGGGTCTGGTGATATATTGTGTACCCTAATAAAATTTGCCTGCAGATCAGAGAACAGAACAAGCCACTAGATTAAACATAGAGGCCACGCAGTGGTGGCACACGCCTTTAATCCTAGCACTTGGGAAGCAGAGATCCGTCTAGATCTCTGTGAGTTCAAAGGCACCCTGGACTACAGGAGATTGACTCAGTCTAGGAAAGAAAACAGCCAGGCAGTGGTGGCACACACCTTTAATCCCAGTATTTGGGAATCACATGCCTTTTATCCCAGCACTTGAGATCTCATGCCTTTGCTTGGGAAGCATACATGCCTTTAATCCCAGGAAGTGATGGCGGAGTGGAGAAAGGTATAGAAGGTGTGAGGAGACAGGAACTAAAGGCTTTTTGGCAGAAGCATCCCTTTCAGCTAGAAGTTTTTTCAGTTGGAGCCTTTTGGGTGAGGACTCAGAGGAATTCAGTCAGAGGATTCATGGAATTGGTGAGGCGAGACATGGCAGTGGCTTGTTCCTTTGTCTCTCTGGTCTTTCAGCATTTACCCCAATATCTGGTACTTTTTTTTTTTAAATTAAAAAGAACATTTAGCTTTTGAGCAACAAGTGGGCATGGATGTGGCCATGACCTTGAGCTATGGTGTCCTTGGTGAGGCACCATTCCTTCCTTCTAAGGGGAAGGTAGGCCAAGTTGAGCTCCTCAATGGAGACTAGACCTTCACAATAGTTTCAATTTTACATGTCTTGTTCTGACTTATACTGGATCTTATTAAATATTCTAAGCAGGATCAGGGAGGTCCACTGGGGACCCTGTTTTGGTTAAACCAATTTTACACCTGAAAGGTTCAATTGAACCTTAATTTAGTACATGTTGGAGGCAGGAGACATAGTCCAGTGGTAGGGCACTTACATAGCACACACAGACCCCCTAGGAACAATTCCTAGCATGACAAAAACAACATCATCACAAATGGAGACAGAGAACTCTTACCATTGTGTAGTACAAGACCCAGGAAGCGGAGGAAACTGACAAGGTTCAGGCAGGTCAAAGTTCCGGGCCTCATGGGGCCCCTCGTCATAAGCCACAAGCAATTGCTGAAGGAAATGAGACTCTTGTGTGGAGCTGTCGGCAAGTTCCTCAGGGAGCTCTAGGGATGCAGGATTTGTGAGCTGTCACCCACTCCGTGAGAAACTTCTGGTGAAGCAGCCGCCTTTGAGTCACCCGTGTGCCTGTGAGTGACCTTCCTCACCCGTTCTCCCATAAATAACCTCAATAAGTGCACTGGTTATCAAGACAGACTTGGGTGGGATGGTTCCTTCCATCTGTCTGTCGTCAGGGCCTTCTCTGGGGTGAGTAGACATTTGTTTGTGTCCCCCCAGGAAGAGTCACACAGCCCTTCCCTACTAAGGGATATTTCAGGGCAAAGGACATTTTGACTATGAGGAACTTAGACAGGCAATATTTCTGATGGTTAAGGAGGAAGATATCTTTTGTTTTAGTGTTCATCAAATCTAATATAATTATAAGGAATATCCTGTTTCAATGTGGTAGGGTCCCTAGGCAGAACAAATTTCATAATTTGAAACCCTGTGTTAACTAAGACTATAAAAGTTTGCTGGCTTGCACATCTTACTGGATGTTGAAGGTACTTCAAGATCTAGACTGTGGTGCTCCAAAAGCCAGTCTGTGCTCTTTTAGCTGATCGTGTGTGTGCATGCACATGTGTATTTGTGTGTGTGTGTGTGTGTGTGTGTGTGTGTGTGTGTGTGTGTGTGTCTGTAGGCCAAAGGTCAATGTTGTATATCATCCTCAGTTGAACTCCACTTTATGTATGTTTGGGACAGGGTCTCTCATCAGGAAGCTTCAGGGATCTGCCTATCTCTATGTGCCCCAACCACTCCCCATGCTGGGATTACAGATATATGCCACCATAGCTGGGTCTTACATGGGGGCAAGCACTTTACCAATTGAACCATCTCCCCAGACCCCCTTTTTACATTTTTGTATGAATTTTAAAAGCAAATTTTAGATTTATAAGTGAGCTAAAGTGTGGCTCTCTGTTGCAGCTTTTAGTATCCTCTTGAGTTATTTTATTTTTATCATAGATAAGTACTTTGAGAAGGGTGTTGGGTACTGTGTTTATAGTTAGAAATTTCTTCTTCCATAGAGTCTCAGATTAATCTAGTCAGAAGGAGGGTCCTCCCCATGGACCGCTTACCCAGGTTTAAGGAACTGGCCCTTTGGCCACAGTACAGGATGCTGTAGGTATGTTCCCTGTAACTTCAGGATGAAGATCTTTACTGCAACAGAGGCATAGACAGTAGCATCAGAAAAACCATTCTGCAGGATCCCGGGGCTTCATGTGTCTTCAGCATGTCCCTCTACCCAACGGGCATAAATATGACGTAGCACTTCAAGCTTTTCCTAAGAACGCTATATACGGTAGGGGCAAAAGAACACAGAGTACTTGAGACATCCAACCTGGATCTAGTGCTACCTGTGGCTTGTACTGGAATTGAGACATCCAATTCCGTCTGAGAACACAGGTGGGTCCACCCTAAGACCCATGGCCAAGGCCATTAAGGAGGGCTCATCCCCACATCCTGTTCCTTAATGCTGCTTACTGAAACTTCGGGTTGAGCTTGGTGAAGCTGATGAGGGAGGCCCGAAGGAAACTGGAAGTAGAAGTTCAAGGCAGCTCAGCTTGAAGACCAAGACAGACAGCAGGCAGAGGTGCAGCTTGGAGAATACAGTAGCGGGTCCACAACCAATACCTACAAGTACATGCCGGCCAGCGGGCAGAGGCTCACAGTGTATACCAGTCTGCAGGGGAGCCGTTTGCAAGAGAGAACAAGAGAACGATGGCCCCAGAGTAGGGGAAGGCTGTCATTTCCTAGACATACTGCGCACAGCATTTGTGGTGGTCACCCTGAACAAGTGGGATGGACCCATCACCTCACATTTGGTTCACAAAACACACACGCGCGCACACACACACACACACACACACACACACACACACACACACACACACACTACATACACACTCTAACAGAGTATGACAAGGTTTTTGGTTTGTTTGGTGTCAAATTACATGATTAAGGAATAGTTTCATCCTAATCAATTATGCAGTGCAAGGGGAGCATAATCTCCTCTCCCTCTCCTCTCCTCTCCTCTTCCTCTCCTCTCCCTCTCCTCTCCCTCTCCTCCTCATATGGTACCTTCCCAGTAGGTCACATATGCAGAGTTTATGGCTGCCATTCGTTCCTGTCCAGATCAATTTGTCATTGGTAGAAATTGAAAATGGAGATCCAGCTCTGCTCAGATCAAGCCTTGCTCAGTAGGGAAGTAACAAGATGAGAGAGAACATCACAACCGAGGTCTCTTTCAAGGAATGCTGAAGCCACTTGGAATGTGAACTACTTGTCAACCGGCACATAAAAGCATCAGAAGCCGAAGGGCAGCCTGCAGCATGGATGCTTCTCCTGAGAGGAATGGATGAAACCACTCTTGAACTTGTCTCAGTCCTAGGCCTCAAGGTGGAGCATGCTACAGCTTTGTCCCGCCTCTCCTCAGAGTGTCCATATATTAAAGGACGGTGCCAAAAAGCCCAGTGCTCAAGCAGTGCCTGACCTGATTTATGACTTTGAGCAGAGACACCCACCAAACAATACCACTGTCAAAAAGCCTCGTCTGCTCTGGATGGACATGTACCTCCCATTTTAAAGCAGGAACCTCAACAATTCCTGGATCCCTCCATTTGCTGGGGTGTAAAATCATCAGTGTCTTTCAGGGTGGAGCCACACTCACCCTTTAGTCCGTTCTGACTGCTTTGGAGGAATCATTTTCTCTCAGTCCTCTTAGAAACAGTGACTGAAAAGTTGGTTTCTTCAGGCTTTAACTGGAGGAAATGTCTGTCGGGAAGGCTGCAGTTGGCCTCAGCCGGCGTGCTCATAATCACATATGGCTCCCTCGCGTCTTCCACAATTGGCACAGAAACTGGGCCAGAATCCTGGAAGGAGTCTTGGCTAGTGCCATGAAGCTGGCCCTTTGAGAAGACTTTATTTGGTCGCAGAATGGATGCAGACTATTATCGTCTTGTTGTTTACACATAAGTGCTCAGCCAGGGAACAAACCCACAAGCTCTTGATGATGCCATATTGCCTGAATTTGCACCGTCTCGAGGAAATGCGCACTCCCTTCCAGAACTATTCAGCAGGGTTCAGTTACTGCTGGACATACTGAAGAAAAGATGATCACTTGGAGGCAGCAAATATTGTCACCGAAGTTTCTTCAGTTACCATAAAGGTTGTTAAAGATAAGCGGTGAACTCTTTTTTTTTCATTTTTCTTTATTTAAGAAATTTTCTACTCACTCCACATACCACCCACAGATCCCACCTCCTCCCTCCTCCCACCCTCCACACCCTCTCTCCCAAGCCACCCCGCATCCCCACATCACCCAAATCAAGGTCTCCCATGGGGAGTCAGCAGAGCCCGGCACACTGAGCCTAGGCAGGTCCAAGCCCCTTCCCACTGCACCAAGGCTGTGCAAGGCGGTGGTGAACTCTTTTGGCCCAATCGTTTTCCTGTAGGGGACTGGCTCCTCAGACTTAGCAAGGCTGAAAGCAAGTGTTAGTACAAATTGGAGCCTGATGGAGCCTCCTCAGGGTTTTGATGTGAAAAATCTGAAGACAGTGACATACATCAAAGAACTTCTCTGAGGTGCTTCATCCACAGACCACTTTTACATGGATGTTGCCTTAATGGCACATGCTTGCAATCCAGCACTTAGGCTGAGGCAGGAGGATAGTGAATACTTGGCCAGCCTGGGCTTCATGGTGAGTCTGGTTTCAAAACAAACAAACAAACAAACAAACAAAACAAACAAACAAAGAAACAAACACATCTGAACACGGATTCACTAATTCTTCCCTTGCTGATTCAGTCTCATTAACTATAAAAGAAAACAGATGCTGCTCTTGAGATGGCTTAGAGGCTAAGAGCTTGCTCCACCATCATGAGGACTTGAGTTCAGATCCCAGTACCCACATAACAAGTGGAGCGTCCCCACACATGCAGAAGGATTTCTAGTGTGGAGGCCCTACCTCACACAGGCAGAGAGTGAGGGAAGAGGACAGATATTCCCTTTGGCCTCTGCCCACACAGGTGTGCATTCTCTTGTGTGCATTCACAGGTACACGCACAAATAAATACAATTTAAAAATCGAAGGAAAACAAAACAGAGGACATTAACATTTTTGGGAGGATTTGGTACTGATATAAAGTCTCATTTTAACTTTGTAAAGTGAGCAACAGGAGTGATAATTTTATCACTTTTGGGTAGAGGGTTCAGAGTCCAGACCTTTGGTGCTATTTTGAAATTGACTTGGTACTAATATCAAAGGTTGCTTCATAATTCCAGTCCTTCCTACCAGCCAGGCAATCATAGCTAGGCATCTCATTAAGATGCGATATGGAGAATTAAAATTTTTATTTACAATTTTGGATCTGCTCCCTCTCCCATTTAAATAGACCTTGCATCTCAGAATAAGTTATAAAATAATGAGACCAAGACTTTCCTTTCTCTCTTTTTAAAAAGATTGCTTTTAACTTCTATTTATGTACAGGATATGTATTTCCAATGTAGAATCATTTAAATGCAAAAGTTTTGGTGTGTCTATTTCTGTTCATTTTTTCTGAAAGGAGGGGCATGTCTCCCTGAGCTGTGATGTTTTTAAGGGAAGAGCTTACAGCATCCAGGCAGGTGGAGTGCTCCCATTTCTGTTACCAATTCCTTGCCCTTATTGGTTTGGGTGACTGAGTCCTCCCCAGCCCTTCACACCCCAGCCAACCTCTCTTTAAAAACAAACATACAAACCAGAAGGGATAATCAGTCCAGTCCTTGGTCCTTAAATCAATCATTACAGCATTAAAGCCATGCTTGAATTTGCAAAAGGTAAACAGATTTCTATTGAAATATTATTGCTCTTATTAGTATCCACTGTTTTCATTATAAAGACACAGGCATTCTTTCCTAATCTAGTTATAAATTATGCGTATTACTTTCAAATGTTGGAAAGAATTTTTTTCGTTCCCAAAGTCCTTTTCTTTTCTGGTATGTATGTATGTATGTATGTATGTATGTATGTATGTATGTATGTATGTAACTTTCTTTCTTTGTGACAGGCTGGCAATATGCGAAAGTGTTTGTTGTGCATATACCTTTAACATCTTCCTTCACAAATTCTGCAAAGTTGACTCCCATACCCTGTGCAGGACCTGGGTTTTTTCTTTGCTTAGGACAGAACTGGGCCCATTAATTAGTCTGAAGTTTGAGGTTCCTTGAAGATGGAAGGCCACAAATCCACCCATCTGTCTGCTGTTGTTGTTCAACCAGCTAAGGTGGTTGCTCGTGGGTGACCAACTACGAAGTAATACTGACGGGCAAAGGCATTTGACCACTCTTGCAGGCAGTCCATGAGATGCCCCACACTCTTCTTACATGTTACATGTATTACATAACAAATACATCGTCCTAACAATCCACGGAGGTGGCTGTCACAACATATGGCACAATGGGTGGCCTGAATCAGTAGACACTCATCCTCCACTTGTATAGCTGGAAAATCCAAAAGCAAGATGGCAGCTCCCCTCTGGGGATCCTGGGTAAGGTCCTTTCTAGCTCTTCTAGTTTCCTGTGGTGGTCACTGTCCCTTGGCCTGTGGCTGTATCATTCTAACCGGAACCACTGCCATCAGCTGGCGTTTTCCTTCTTGTGTTTAGAGCTATGTCTCTACTTCTCTCTCTTCAGGATACCAGTCATCGAATGTAGAGGCTGCCCTAATTCTGAATCGCTTTTGTTATGGTTGAGGCTGAAATGTCCTCTATGGGATCCTGACCAAATGGTCTCCAGCTCCTAGCAGGAAATGTGAGTCTTGGCTGGTAGAAGGTCACTGGTGCTGCATTGATTGATGGACTGATTGATTGATTGGCTGATACAGGTCCTGCTCTGTATCTTAAGCTGACTTGGATCTTGTCATGTATTTTTTTTTTTTTTTTTTTGAGACAGGGTTTCTCCGTGTAGTTTTGGTTCCTGTCCTTGCTCTGTAGACCAGGTTGGCCTGGAACTCACAGAGATCCACCTGGCTCTGCCTCGCTAGTGCTGGGATTAAAGGTGTGCGCCACTGCTGACCGGCAGATCTTGCCATGTGTTGAAGGCTGCCTTTGAACTTGAAATATTCATGCCTCCTTCTAAAAATAAAAAATAAAAAAGCAGCGATTAGTCACATGGGACCACCGTGCCCAGCCTGTTTCTGTTTTTACAAATGGACACCAGGAGGAACTGAGAATTTAAGAATCTGCAGAGTTACAGCTTCAGCTGCAGCTTCAACAATTGACCTCAGGCATCCTGGGCATCTCTGCTCTTAACTGCTTCATTGACAAGGACTTGGCTGGCCAAGCTGCCTGACCCTCTTGTGGCTGCATCAGTGGCCACTCCCAGGAGCCCGAGGGAGGGGCTCATCTGTGTATAGATTCTTATGCACCTGAGCAAGGAATCCTGTTCTTAGTGTGGCTGGTTGGGCATGGAACCAGCTCTTAGTGCCACCTGGGTAATTGGTTTTCTGTGTTCATTTCAATAGTGAACAATATTAAACGAAGCCAGAGATGTGATGGAGATAGAGGCATTGTGGAAGGAACAAAGCAATGCGAATGTGTGGAGTCTCAGGTCTAGGGAAGATGAGGGACGTGATAATCGAATATTAAAGCAGAGGAGATGCGCTGCAGCTCGTGTGCCATTCATCACTGCTTTCATCCTGGTCTGGTGGCGGAATCCGGAGTCTGAGGAGACATGGGCATTATCTCTGCAGTTTATTTACATCTCGAATCAGGTCGCACTGACAAGAGAGAAAGGAATTCCAGGGAAGAAATGTAACTAAGTGATATATTTCTTGCAGAAAGTGCAAACAAAATAAAGACTACCTGGTTCAATATATCATCTCAGAAATGATCTGAATGCTTAAGTCTGCACTTTATATTTCTTGCCGCCGTTACAGATTCCCGAGACCACGTCTCTCCTGTCCTTTACCTGTCTGACTGCCTCTTCCTGGCCTCTTAACCCTACTTTGAAGACACTGATGTCTTCCCAGGGCCTGGTTTCCACATCACCCCCTTCTCTCTGCATCACCTTCTGAGCCACCTCACCTTCATGGCTTCATCCCTGGCAGGCCTTGTGCTAATGATTCCAAAATTCTGTCTTCCTTGGCACCTATTCCTTGCACTTCTCTCCTGAGTTATTTAAAAATCTTTCTGAATAGATAGAGGTAAAGCACCCCTTATCCAAAATGTTTGGGACCAGAAGTGTTTTGGATTTTGGGAAAAATTTCATCATCTAATGCAGTATCTTGGGGATGGGACCCACATCTAAACTCAAAGTTAGGTGTTCATATAGATAACCCAAAGGTAATGTTATATAGTATGTTAAGCAACATTGTGCATGAAAGAAAATTTCACAGCATGGATTTTTCCACTTGTAGTATCATGATAGCCCTCAAAAAGTTTCCAACTTGGAGTACTGAGGGCATCAGGTTCCAGGCTAGTGATCTGTGTGGCACTTTCAAGGTTAAAATCGAGATGATATAAAAAAGCCATTTAATTCCCTATCCTCTTTGTCTTGCATTTAACTCATTTTTAAAAGATTTATTGATTTTATTTTATATGTATGAGTATTTTGCCTGCAGGTATGTAGTGGACCATATGAGTGCCAGGTGTCCAAGAAGGTCAGAAGAGGACATCAGAGCCTCTGGAACTGGAATTACAGATGATTGCAGCTCACCATGAAGATGCTGAGAAACCAACACAGGTCCTCTGGGTGAGCAGCCAGAGCTCTGAGGCCCTGACTCATTCTTTTATGAATAAGTTTGTTAGGGCCTACAAGATGTCTCAGTGGATAAAAGCACCTGCCCCCACGCCCAACAACCTTAATGTAACCCCCAGGCCCCCAGGACCCATACAGGGATACACACACTTGTGTATAGATGTGTGTGTGTGTGTGTGTGTGTGTGTGTGTGTGTGTGAGAGAGAGAGAGAGAGAGAGAGAGAGAGAGAGAGAGAGAGAGAGAGAGAGAAGAGAGAGAGAGATATTTATGACTGTACAACATTCGATTGTCTGGGTGTCCCATAATTTATTTAAGCTGATTCCTACAGGTGGACAACTGAGGAGCTTTCTGTCACTTGCTGGGATGATTGATTTCATGTGTCAACTTCACTGGGCAGCGGGCATCCAGATACAAGGTTTACCATTCTTCTGGGTGTGTCTGGATGAGATTAACTTTGTGCTTGGTGTAGCTGATTGTCACCCCATCCCCAGTGGGTGGGTCTCATCCAATCTGTAGACAGCCTGAATCAAATACAGAAGAAGAAGGAATTCTCTCCCAGCCTGTTTGTCTTTGGGCTAGGGCATCCATTTTGTCTTTGGACACAACTCAGAGAGGAATTTACACCATTGGCTTTCCTGGGGCTTCTGTTCTCAGCTGCTGCAATTATGTCAGCAAAATCCTTATTCATTCTCTCTCTCTCTCTCTCTCTCTCTCTCTCTCTCTCTCTCTCTCTCTCTCCCCCCCCCCTCTCTCTCTCTGTGTGTGTGTATGATTCCCAGCATCCTCTACAGATACCACGGCTGTTCAAGGTCTTCGTATGAGACAGTCAAGTGTTTGTGTGTAACCTGTGCTCAGCCTCCTGTGTACTCTTCTGCCATCTCTAGGTTAGTCATGGTAAGTCAGTGTAAATACCACAAAGCTAGTCACCAGACTCTATTGTTTAGGAAACAATAACAAGAAAAAAAATCTGGACATCTGTTTACAGCAGATGCATTTAAAAACATTTTCTATTTATTATCATTTGAATCCATAAGTATGAAACCTATGCATGTGTGTGTGTGTGTGTGTGTGTGTGTGTATTTGTGTGAGTGTGTACACATACATATATTATTGATTGTGCTTCTCTGGGGAACCTTGCCTAACACCTGTGCATTACCACAGTGTTGTAATGAGAACCTTTGAACTAACTGACCTCGCACATGTGCCTGGATATCCTTAGGATACATTTGCTAAAGTAGGACTGGGGGACAGAGGACATGTGCATTTGGAATTGTGTTAGAATGCCAAATTGCTCCTGGCAGTGACTGTATAAAATCAAGTTTTTACCAGCAGCGTAGGCGTCTTCTTGCTCCTCACAGCCCTTCTCAACAAAAGGCATCATCACCTTTTTCAGTTTTTTTCCATAGATAGATGAGAAATGGTGTTCAGGTTGCCAGCTTGCATTTCTCCTGCTGTGAGTGAGTTTGAACATCTGTTTGTATATTCAAGAGATGTTATTTATCTTTTTCTGTGAACTGAATAATCACTTCCTTTGCCCGTTTGTTTTGATTTGAGTTCTTTCCTACAGCCAAACTACAGATAATTATGATAAATATTTTTTGAGACAGGATCTTGCTAAGTAGCCGAGGCTGGCCTGGAATTCACAGTCCTCCTGCCTCAGCCTCCTAAGACCTGGAATCACAGCACACATACTACCACGTTCAGCCAAGTTCCAACTTTTAATGTTCAACACTTTTCTTGGATGTCTTCGATCTACCTCAGTTTACCATAGCTCTCCAACCCATTCCTTTGCCCTCTTTATCCTGAGTAGTAGGACCCAGCACAGAAATTGCAAAGCTATTCTAGAAACTTGTCCTTGTTTGTTCAAGCAACACTGTAAGAATTCCTGACTAGGACCAGTGAACCTGGAAGCCAGCCCATTTTGGGGGGGCATAGATGGGAAACAGCTGTGTGGAGGAAGGTGGGTGGGAATCACAGAACAAGAAGCCCGTGAGCCTCGGGCATCACTGCTCCAGCAATGAGTCACCTCTGAAGTGGATGGACACGATTCTGAAGAAGATGCTTTAGCCACAAATAAGTAAAGGTAGTCCCAGATAGAGAAACTTAGCCCAAGAGAGACTTTAAGGAAGATTGTATCACCTCATTTTGGGGGACCACCGTGACCTTGACTGATTTCTCTAGGGCAGCAGTTCTTGATCTGTGGGTCTTGACCCTTTCACAGGGGTTGCCTAAGACCATTGGAAAACACAGATGTTTTATGATTCATAACAGTAGCAAAATTAAAGTCATGAAGTAGAAATGAAAATAATTTTATGGTTGGGGGTCACCACAATGTGAAGAACTGTATTAAAGAGTCACAGCATTAGGAAGGTTGAGAACCACTGCTCAGGGTCTCACGAAGATAGAGTGAATCATGTCTCACCAGATTCATTTGCTGAAACTCTCATTTCCAATGTGACTATGTTTGGATACAGTGCTTTTAGGAAGGTAGTTAAGGTTAAATTTGGTCAAAATGGTAAGGCCCAAACTTGATAGAACTTTCATCCAAAGAGAAGGAAGAGGAGAGGGGAGGGGAGGAGGAGGAGGAAGAGGAGGAGGAGGAGGAGGAGAGGAAATATGGAGTGTGTCATAATTTCCCTTGATCACAGAGGACAGGCTATGTTGGGACGAAGTGAGAAGCTGGCTGCCCTCAAGGCAAGAAGGAAGTCCTCACTAGAGACCAATCCTGGCACCTTGGACTTCTAAATATCAGAATAGTGAGAAAAGAATTATCTGCTATTTAAACCATCCACTCACTGGTATTTTACTATAGCAGCCCGAGAAGACACATGAACACACATTACTGTCTGTAACTTGTTTTAGCTATGAAAGGTCATTAATAAAGACTCTAATCTTTTTATAAAAACATCTTCCTCATTCCCAGATGGATGACCCCATGCCCATGTACACATAGGCAGCAATTGGATTCAGTGGGTTAATACAAACAAACAAATAAAGTTGAGAGGGAGATATTGAGGGGGGTTTATTGGGGCTATGGGGGAGCTTGGAGGCATTGAGGGGTAGAAAGGATCAAGATAAATTGTATACATGTGTGAAATTTTCAAAGAATAAACAAAATAAAAATAAAAGATGAAATATTAAAGAACATTTAACTTACGCCTCCCATCCCAGTTCTCTAATTAGGAGCTGGAAACCATGGCAGGCCCCAATATGGTTCACAATATGCTTTGAATAAAGTTTTATAGGAACACAGATTACTCATTTGCACATTGTCTATGGCTGTATCTACACTCAGATGGAATTGCTGATTAGACAGGACTGAGATGCACGGTCTGCAGGATCTAAATACTTACTATCCAGCTCTCTACAAAAGATCGCAGTTCCAGGCCATTGACAGAGGTAAGTACAGTTGCCTACTAGGTGTGAATTCTTTCAGCTAGTGTAGTTGTGTGTGTGTGTGTGTGTGTGTGTGTGTGTGTGTGCACAAGTGTGTGCTTTTACATTAATGGTATCCTATCTTTCTGCTTTTCCCACTTAATTGGGTAAGCAAATTCCATAGGATAAATCTCTCTCTCTCTTTCTCAAACACAGTCTCTCTCTCTCTCTCTCTCTCTCTCTCTCTCTCTCTCTCTCGCACACACACACACACACACACACTGCATAATTCGTGGTATAGGATGCAATGGTTTTATGAAGCTAATGCACATGTTTATTGCCTTACATATTTATTTTGTGAAAATATTAAAGATTTACTCACAACTTAGGTGTCTGTAACTCTGGCACTTCTAATGGTGAGGGTGGAGGCAGAGACATGAGCATCCCTGGAAGTTGGCCAGCCAGCTAGCCTATCACGTGCAGTGGGAACAAGAACTCGTCTCAAACAAGATAGAAAGCAAGGACTGACACTCAAGATGGTCCTGTGACCTCAGCATGTATGTGGCAGCACAAGTTTGCCTACACTCACACACACACACACACACACACACACACACACACAAACCATACATACTCATGTGTCATACACATGAAAATAAAGATAAAAAGATAAAAAAAATTGACAATATATACACTGTAAAGTCTTACTTTTGGTTCTTCCTTAATTTTGTCCCTACAGGGTATATCCTTCAGGGCATTTTTTATGAACACAAAGCAAAGAAACACATCTTTATTTTCTCCTTATTACACGTGAAGTAACATATTACACACACACACACACACACACACACACACACACACACACAACAACAACAACAACATATCCAGGAGGCCTTTCTACAGCTATGAGCCTTCCCACGTACATATAAGTATATGTGTGTGCATTCCCTTTATAGAGTATAGTATTTGATTACTGGAGTGTTTCCATACCTTGATGTACCATAGTTTAAGTAGCTCCTTAAAAGAATCAGTTGATTATTATTATTATCATTATCTGCTCTGTAGACCAAACAGACCCTGAACTCACAGAGATCCGCCGGTCTCTGCCTTCCAAGTGCTGGGATCACAGGTGTGTGCCACCATACCCGGCCAAGAACCACTTTCTTCTATGCTTTTTCTACTTGCAATAAGGCATGCACGCTTTAAATTTCAATAGACGGAGCCGTGTCACCCTTTCAAGGGACTGCGTTTTTACCTCCTGGGAGGGTGCTTCAGAGAGATCAAAGCAGAGTTGCCCATGCGCCTCCTGCTCCAGCAGCCCCAGCTGCTCCTGGTCCATGGGATGCTGCTGCATTCTCTGCCTTGTGTCCTCACTGCTCTCTTTATGGAAACCTCTCCTCGTGCCCTGCACATGGCCAGCAAACATCTTTCTCCATGTTTCCCTTGAAACCCTGGGCTCCCACCCTCAACTCCATTCTTCTGATGGCCACAGAGGCTGGCTCACCTCTCTACTTTCATGCCCGTTTACACCATTTGCTTCATTTCTGTTTTCTTCACCAAAGAGAACATATCTTTGTTCAACTTTGTGTTCCTAAAACAGACGACAGTGCCTGCGTTGGAATAGCTGCTCAATAAATGTTGGCTGAATGAATAAATTAACAAGCAAATGATCCCTCAAAACAGAGATGAACCGATCAAATTGAATTTGGACAATGACTCCAAGGGTGTGTTTATCCACTAGTTTGCCAATCATGCAGATGAGCTTATCTTCGTCTGCTGATGGAGTTTCAGCGTAATTTGCATGCCGGAGGGGGAGGCTGTCAATTCACAGAGGATTCTTCTTAGCATTTGTCATTCATTGTAGAACATAAGCTTGCTTTGGGGTTTATGCAGCACAGCGTCGGCCAATTAGAGGAGATTGCAGCTTTGGAAACAAACATCTGCTTGGTGCTGGGTAAATAATATTCAGAGTCTGGTGTTTTATGCCTGTCTATGTGATTCATTTGAATTCCATATAATTTTGCATTTGACCATGTAGGATGCACAGAAATCATTTCTATGACCTAAGTTACAGCTACAAAAGCCAGGCTTGTGATTTTCATCGTTGGCCTCGGGTATCAGGAGATGCTTTCCAGTTTGAGTGCTATCTGGGACTAGAGGTAACAGTCCATTTACTACTAGTCATGTTGCATGAAGGAAAGCAGAGAAAGCCTCCAAATTACATTCTAGATAACATATATATCTGGATCTATCTATCATCTATCTATCTATCTATCTATCTATCTATCTATCTATCTATCTATTATCAATCTATCCATCTTCCTGCCCATCCACCCACCTATCCATCCATCCATCCATCCATGAATGACAAAGTCTTATTCTGTGACCCAGGCTGGCCTATAACTTATTATATGGCTCAGGCTTCAGCATCCTAGCTGAGGGGACTGCAGGTGTGCACTATTATCCTTCTAGGATAACCCATCTATAGACAATCATGGAATGCCACCTGCTGTTGGCTCTTGCTAACTGGTTCTCCATTTTCTAGAGACAAAAAGGTTCAGAGAAGTGGAATAAGGGGAGCACCACTGTCCAGTTTCAGTTCTGTAGTAAGGTCTTCCTCAGATGTTTTCCCATGCTGTAGGGTTAATATAATCCAGTCCTATATTACACATTAAACAAAAAGGATTGGAGAGACTTGTCCTGGGCTCTCAGCTCGCAGAGGGTATGGCTGCAAGTTAAAGCTCATCCACCAAAGCCTGTGCCCTTTCCAGGATGCTTCCATGCCTCCCCAGAGCATCCATGTTCATCCGAGGCTCTGGATGTAACACAACTCTGGGTAAGTTGTCCATGAACTCTGTTCCTCTTGTTTGCAAATGAAATCACCAAATGCATTGCTATCTTCACCCACCGGATTCTGAAGAACAGCATCCAAGTTCTTCCTGGGGAAACAGGAAGGCCCAGGTGAAGGGTCTACTGCTGATGGGTTAGAATAGACAAAAATTAAAACAACAACAACAACAAAAAACAAGCGTCAGAGAGTATGAGTTGCTTGCTGAGATAATACAAGCTCCCTGGCTTCAGAGATCTCATCAATTTAAACAAACAAGGGCCACTGGGTTTCAACATCATCACTGATGGAGCTTAAAAAATCTTCATGTCTGGTTGCCACCCACAGATATTCCAACTCTGTGAGTATTTTAAACACACTTTTCATTCTATTCTGATGCAAGGCCAAGTTTTGAAATAAGTCTATGATATAGTGTATAGGTCATTTGAGTCATCAGACCTTGAGTAAAATGATTTTCTTTTAAAACATTTATCACATCAACCCTCTCTCTGTCTCCCTCTGTCTCTGTTTTCTCTGGTTTTTCTTCCCTCTCTTCCTTCCTCCCTCTCTCCCTCCCTTCCCTCCTGCCTCCCCTCTCCCTCTCCTCCCTCCAGCTCCTCCCTCTCTCTCTCCCCTCCCTCTCCCTCTCCTTCTCTCTCTAGTCAGAAATTCTTAAAAGCTTTTTTGTCACTAAACCATCTGCTGGCGAAATCTCCCACTAGGTTTCAAATGCCAAGCCTTTCTTTCCCACTAGCAATTTTCTTTATGATTTTTTAGGAAAAGAATGAATTATATTTTTTTCTCTATGAAAGAAAATACTTAAAAAAAATAAAAATGCTCATTATGTACCAGTAGCACTTGCATGAGAAAAAATATTCTATCAGCTTTATTGGACACAGGTTCTAGGAGTTTACTACAGGCATTTCTTACAGGGTAGATGGCGGCCTCAGAGCCAGGAGACAGGGCTGACAAGAGGGGCAAGATGCTCCGAGGACAGTAGAAGACCACAGCCGAAAGGGGATTACTGATGTTGGAATGTTAAAGGTCCGTGTGTTTAAGACTTGGTCCCCAGGGGCATATTGCTGGGGTTCTGTGGACTCAGAATTTTCCTGAAGGGAATTGTGAGACTGTGGTTCATCGTGTCTCTCCAATCTGTTTCCTGGATCATGAGAGGGGTTGCCCCCTTTGTTTGCCTCTTCCGGATGTCCCGCTGTGCCAGAGGTGGAAAGCAGTGGGCCCCTTGACCTTGCACTGGAACCCCTGGGACCTTTTCTCATTGTTTTAATTTCTTCATTTATTGATGTGTGTGCGTGCATGCCTGAAGGTACACATGCTAGAGCACATGTGTAGAGGTCAGAGTCCAACCTCCTGAGTTAGTTCTTTCCTTGTGGATTTTACCTTGTGGTTTTTGAGCTGGACTCGGGTCATCCGACTTGGTGACAAGAGCCTTTATCTGCTGAGGTATCTCACTGGCTCCCAAACCTTTTCTTTTCATAAGCTAATTGCCTCCTGTGTTTGATCATAGTGACAGAAATCTGAGTAATAAAGAGACCACTTAATCTCAAACAACTGAAGGATGCTTTATGTGCTTCCTGAGGTGGACAGGGTTTGTGGCATCAGGCCATATGGACTCCAGCCTAGTGTGAAGGTTTACCTGGGTTGCACCCCTGTACAGCCTTTTAGCTCAAAGTCACCCCACAATTTCATAAAAACCAAGATCCCATGACAGGTATCAGGATTATTAAGAGACTTGGGAAGAATGAATCCGAGAATGTGTTCTTGGCCTCCAAGGAGATGGATTCTCTTCATTTTATTGGATGGTCTTCTAATTCCCTGACTGTGGTAGGTGGCGACCCCTTCCTACAGTTGCTGCTGGGAGGCAGCTTCCCAGGTAGGGAGCACAGGGCTTAGCCTTCCTAGCATCTCATCATTTGGGATTAGTTCTTATCAAGGAGACATGCTTCACTGCTGGGTGGTGGCTTTTAAAGAAGTGACACCTCCTCCATTCTCTTCCCTGCCCTTCAGGTAAATCAAAGAAGGTGGTTCCAAAGCTCTAGGGGAAGTGGAGTCAGGAGTTGGAAAGAGCCTGGGCCCCTGGGTCACAGCATGGAAGAACATTACCTGCTGACTAGATACTCCCTTGAAAGACTGCTCTCTGGGCTAGAGCATGAAAAGTCAAGGCTTCCCCTCTCATCCCATGTGAATTACCATCTGATGTTAGTCACTGGCCCATCACTGGGGTACCAAAGACCTTCATCTGGCTTCTCAGCATGGTGGTGCCTTTAAGAAGAATGACTCCTTTTAGTATCCAACAAGAGACAAACAGGAGAATCAAAGGCATTTTGTTCCATAACAAACGTTCGAAAGCAAAAGAGGATATTTATTATCAGATAATGATGTGAGTAAATAGAGACACTGAGAACAGGAGAGGGTTGGTGGTGTTGAACTGCCTTCTGAATGTTCATCTCATACCACAGGCAAATGCTGCTCTCAGATGCATTGGAGAGGCTTGTTTTCATGGTGAATGGCAGAGAACCAGACTCATGGCTGCTCCAGGTGCTGAGAATAAGTGACTGCTATGTGCTCAGCCCTAACCGGATATCTATATCCCTCAGGCTCAGGGAATGTTAGGGAAGGGGGAGCATAAAGCCTGTAAGAGCTGATGATGGGGAGTGGTACTGTAAAAAGCTGTCTTCTGGCATGCCATGGCATTGCATCCATGAACTCATAGCAGCAGTGCAGGATTGCATAAGACTGGGCCTATCAACAGCCAGTCAGGGGCCAAGGAACGGTTCACAGAGCCCCCATCCCATCCTGGAGAGCTATTGGCTACTGATGGATGCTAGCGGCAAGGCAGAGTCATTGACTTCAGCTGTGTGGCTTCTAAGCCCACCAGAGCTCCAGTGGATACTTCTACACCCATGGTTATGCACACAGTCCTGGTTAGACTCACTGGGTCATAACGCAAAACAAAAGACATGAATGTGAAAAGGGGGCTTGAGAAGGTGGGGCGAGGGGAATCAGATGCTTTATGTACATGCACGAACTTGTCAAAGAATAAGTTTAATTAAAAAAAAAAAAAAGAATGGAGAGACCTGGAAAGGCAAGGGTCCTTGGAACAGGCAGACAGACAAAGATTCTGCTCCTGTAGATGGGAGGAACATTTCTCTTACCAGTCCTGTCCTAGAACGAGCTTTGTGTCCTCTGTCGCAGTAACCATGCAGTGACAGTTGTCATAGCTGTGACAGCCACCAACGAGGAGGGTCACTTTGCAAATAGCATGTAGCATAAGCAATAAATATTCTGGAAAGTCTACCACAAGCTGGAGAGTGGGCCAGATACAGTGTGAACAGCGGCAGCTCGTCTGCCAATGTGCACGTCTCCAGAGTGCTGACGAAGCAGGCGGGGTGGCAGAGCTTAATAATGAGAAATATTAAGGGACAGAGGCCAAGCATGAAGATGGGTGGGGAGAAGGGAGCTGAGACAGGCCTCCAAGAAGGAGCGGCTCCTCTCAGCCTTGTGACAGCGTCAGGCAGAGAGCCTTGAGGACAAGCTCTGATTCTGCAGCTTGCATCTGCTGGAGATGCAGAGAAGAACGTGTCTGAAAATTTAGGCGAGCCTACGAGAGCCGGGCTTTCATGTAAATGTTCTTTGACATGTGAGTCGTGACCACAATGGAAATTGAGACCCAGTATTCTAAAATTCTTCCAGCAGGACAGTCATCAGGCAATTCAGATTGGAGCCACACCAAGATTTTTTTTTTTTCTTTTTTAAGAATGAATGTAACTTTCTTTTTTGGTGGGGGAGAAAAATAGATGTTTTCAAAATTAACAGTTTTCCAGCTTGCCCACTGTCCAGGTAGAATGGACCCTGAGTTCTGAGTGAGAATTGAGAAATCTGAAACTGTGCTGTGCTTGGTGTTAACTCTTTGCCTGCTGGATTGTGGACAGATTCTGCCCAGTAAGCTGTCCTTTCCTCCATTTTTCAAAAGAAGCATATTGTGGACATTATGGTATGTGAGTACGTAGGAATCAGCTCATGTTCCTTCCTTTTCTTTTATCTTCTAATTAGAAGTTTGGGACCTAAATCAATACTGTTATTGAAGTGTTTATTCACTACCAAGCGCTGCCTTTATACCCAGACTGCATTTTAAATGTACATTGCTCTGTGGAGCTTCTTGAAGCTATATCAGGATTACTCTCTTGGGGCTAGGGGTTTGGCTCAGTGGTTAAAATGCTTGCCACGCAAACCCAAAGACTAGAGTTTGAATCTGAATCCCCTACCCCGGGTAAAAACTGGGTGCTGAAGCACTGTCTGTAATCCCAGTGCACCTGTGGTGAGGTGGAAGGTTGATATGGAGGCTCACGGGCCAGAGCCTGAATTCTGTAGTGGCAAACAGCAAAAAGAGTTGAGACTGTCTCCAACAGGGTGGGAGCTGAGGACCGACACTCGAGGGTATTCTCTCACCTTAGCACATATGTTGTGGCACACAGCTACCCGCACACAGGCATATGAACACACAGACAGATGGACAGACAGACTGACAGACAGATAGATATATAAGTAACTATGAGGATGCAGTACTCAATGCTTAATTTCCCATCCCCCCTACCTTCCCGCTCTCCCTTCCACTACACTCTCCAATTCTGGGAAGATTCCCATTGATCTCCTGCCTCCGACTCTCAGATTCTTGTGGAAAATCACATCAAGAATCAAGTAGTAGCCAGGCTCCGTGGCACACCCCTATATTCCTAGCACTCAAGTGGCTGAGGCAGGAGGATCATAAGTTCAAGGCCATCCTGCAATACATAGCAAGAATGTAATTAGGATCTTCCTGCCTCAACCTCTCAAGCAGCTGGGATTATAGGCTTGGCTGATATGCTTCCTTCCTAGCTCAAATATCATGTGCTTCAGGAGAACCATAGCAGTCCAGATCTACCTGTTTCACAAAGAAAAAAAAAAATCAGATGGTGGAAGACTTCTTATTATATTGTATTTGCTTTTCAAACTGTGGATAATAGAGCAAGTGACTGGTGACTGACATACACAAAATAGAGTCTGAGGTCAGTGGAGGCCGTAAGGGACAAGAGAGGAGTAAAGAGCCATAGGCGGATTTGCCCCCCCCCCCCCCCCCCGCCCCGCCGGTGTTCAGGAGCTGTCCAAGGTGCTGCAAATGAGCGTTGAACCATCTCTGGGTACCCAGTACATCTGTTTGTATTTTGTCTCCAACAGCAGCACACAAACCACTTTAGATTCACAGGATGGAAGGGTTCACTCACCCTACTGTGTCTTTTTTATATGATGGCAAGAATAAATAAATGGCCTGTAGGGAAAGTCTGGCCAACTTTCCTTTTTGGGCTCATCTTCTTGAATGTCTCCCAGCGTCTCAGTGAATCTAAAAGTGAGCCTCTGAGCATCACCCTTCCTCCTTCTCGGACCTGATGCTCCTATATTTTTCATCACCTAAAACTGACAGAAGCATCAGCTCAAGGTAAAACCAGCCTGTATCCTACCGTATTCTGCCGCATCTCTCACCCACCTCATCTAACTTCTTACCGTGTCCTGTAGCTAAACCCATGTCTAGACCCTAGCCCCTCCATTTCCACCATCTCTCTGATGGTGTAGCTGCTACCCCCTCTCCCATCTGGACCACTGCAAGGCACTAATGATTCTTGTTTTCTTGTTTTTCCATCTCTCTCTCGGCTTCACAATTACCTCCACACAATGCAAACCTAATCAGGTCTCCCCGTAAACCCTTTAGTGACTCTCCTCTGCCTTCAGGATAAATAATGAACTTCTTAAAATGGCCCAACAGGATGCACAACCAGATTTCTTTGCTCTGTCTCACTGTATCTTCTCCCGTGTGCCCTCTTTGCCCCCAAGCTGACAGGCACTATCCAGATCCAGCAGCTTTTTCTGCTGTTCTTCTTGCCTGAACAATTCAGCAGTCCTTGTTACCACCAGCTCCACTTGCTTCATTATTTCTTCTCCTTCTCCTTCTCCTTCTCCTCCTCCTCCTCCTTCTTTCTCCTCTCTTTCTCCTTCTCCTCCTCCTCCTCCTTCTTCCTCTCTTCCTCCTCCTCCTTTTTTTTATTTTTCACTTTTAAAAGCAACTTTAGAAAGAGTCTTGCTAAGTTGCCCAGCTAGGGCTTGAACTTAGGATCTTCCTGCCTCAACCTCTCAAGCAGCTGGGATTACAGGCTTGGGTGATATGCTTCCTTCCTAGCTCAAATATCATGTGCTCCAGGAGAATCATAGCAGTCTAGATCTATCTGTTAGATATTCTTGAGGTGCTCTGTATATCTCCCAAATAGTCAGTGAACTTATTCATGGTTGGTCTGTCCCCTCTAGTTTTTGCTTCATGGGGCAAAGACTGCATCTTTCTTGTTTACCCTTGTATCATCTATAACCATGTTCAGCATAGAGAATACGCTTAGTGAATATATGCAGAACAAATAACAGGAGTTCGAAGACCCAGATGAGGAAATGCCTGAGCTGAACACCCTAGGACCAGGTCTCTGATTGTCCAGTAACCTGGAGTCATCTGCAAAGCACCAGTTAGAAGGTTACAGCATTGTGCCTTACAGAGAAAAGGCCAGCAGATGCTCTGCCTGCTTCTGGATTCTGGTGAGCTGTAGCACATGGGGCATCAACCAGGGCTCACCATGTCAGGAGGCCTTGGGGGAAGGAGAAGATCTCAAGCTACAGCAGATGGCAAGTGCTGTCTTTAGTTTTAACATTTAAGGAAAAGAACTGGGAATAGACACTCAGCTCAGTGGCAGTTATGATGCATTTGAATAAGTTCTGCAAATCATTTACAGAAATGCAGATGCCTCCCACATGCTTCACTCCCTGTGGATGTTTCCAGGAGCTTTCCCCTGTCCATCTTTGTATCCTCGGTGCGTTGTGCAGTGCATAGCACAGAGTGAAGTTTCAGTTGAATGGGATGCCTGATGAAGGCAGGCACACACTGACATTGGCATCTAGCTTGTCATTTGTAATTAGTCATCGTCCCAGAGAGAGTCATCTTTCAAAAGTGCAGAGACTGTCTTCTATCCCTCCACTCTCACTTTGCTCAGTCTCTTCTTCTACCCAAGCCAATGTTGGAGCAGTTGGGTAGATCCCAGCTGTCCCATCGAAGTCAGTCCAAGCTCCTGTAACAAATGCCAAGGACCAGGGGTCAAATAACAGAAACACAATTCTTCCTGTATCTGGAAGATTAAGATGCTGGGGACTTCATTTCTGATGAGGGCTGTCTTGCTGTCTTTTTGTACCTGAGAAGAAAGATGAGAGAGAGAGAGAGAGAGAGAGAGAGAGAGAGAGAGAGAGAGAGAGAGAGGAAAAGAAAGGGAGAAGGAAAGAAGTGTGAGGTGTTTTTCATTTTTAGAAGTGTGTGTTTGTCTATGTGTGTGTGTATATATGTGCAGGTGCATGTGTGTGTGTGCTCACATGTGAAGACCATAAGTCAGTATCATGTGTCTTCCTTAATCAATATTCATATTTTTTTGGAGACAGGATTGCTCACTGAATTTGGAGTTTACAGATTCAGAAATAAATGAGAAGTGGCATTATTTATATTTGGCTTTCTGTAATTTAGACTAGATGTAGAATAATCTCAACTGATAACGTGAAATTTAATTAAACCTCAACAAAGAACCCACCATAGATGGTATCAATGGTAATGCCCACCCAATCAGCACCCTAAATGTCCTGTCTCCAGACAACACCACACTAGGCATTAGAGATTCAACATGCTGCTTTGGAGAAGACAGGGCATTCACATCATAGCATTCTCTACCTATATTTCTCATGAGATCAGCTTCTGAATAAGGGACTCAGGGACTGAGTATTTTGGTTAACTTCAACTTGGAAATGGGAAGAATAACTCCTGTTCCACATGGTCATTATAAAGCTGAAATGAAGCCACATGGAAAAGTGCCCTAGCTCATTCCTGACATTTGGCAAGCAGCTAGAAAACTAAAGGCCCCAAGAGGAAGTATACCCTGGTGGTTGTGGCTACAGGCTTTGCAGTCATAGAGCCTTGGGTTTAAGCCATGACCCTAAATGTACACACTCTGTAAACTTGACAATTTCCCTTTTTTTTGTTTTCAGTGCTGTGGATAGACAGAATCCAGAGCCTTGAATGTGCTAGGAGAGTGTTCTACCGCTGAGCTGTGTGCCCTCAACCTTCACTTACCTTTTAAGACTTCAGTGTTTCAATGGAGAAAGTGGTGGTAAGTAACTGCGTAGCTCATTGGGTTGATACAGGATTCAAACAATGTGTGTATAAACTGCCTTGGCAGGTAATGAGTGCTCAATGAGAATGCGGTGGTTGTTACCATCATCATTGGAGCCAGCGTTTTCTCATCTGTTTGAAATTGTTGGGGGACATTTGGGGTTGGGTGTGGACGGTGCCTTCTTGTCCTCTCAGTTGTTCAAGCTAAACTCCTTGAAGCTGCCTTTGAACTTCTGCTCTTGGTCCCCACAGGCAGACTTGCAGGTATTTCCTACTGGCTCTACCTGAGCCACTAGGCACAGTGGCTACAGCCACTCAGTTACAAACCCATGTCTTTCCAGTGACCTAGGCACCATGTGCTCCCCCGCTCCTTACTGCTCCCCAGGCTCCTCTTGCTCACCCCACTGCAAGCACGCCAATTGAGGTGCTGTTTCTTGATCACCACCAGCCTAGAGCTCTGTACCAGTTGACCAGTTGTCCCCTTTTCCTTAGTGCTGCCTGGGTGTTTGCTTGGCTTGTTTCCTGTCCTTTGAGTTTCTGCTCCCTTGTCACAGTCTGCAGGAGACCTTTCCAGGTTACCTTGTCTGTCCAGCAATGGCCAATCTCTCTGAAATCCCAGTTTCCAGTGTTGTTGGATGCTGTCCTGTCTCTGCTCAGCACTTACCCCATGAGCCATATTGTATTTTATACTTATTCGTTAAGTTATTGCTGATTGCCTGTTTCCTCCTCCCAGAATATAAGCTGCACAAGGAGCGGGGATCTTTACTTTGCTTCTTTTTCTCTCTCCTCTGCTAGGACAGTACTTAGTACCTAGTAAGTATCCATCAAGAACTCGATAGAGGGATCTGAAGAGATGGCTCAGCATTTGAGAGCACTGGCTGTTCTTGCAGAGGACCTGGACTCAGTTTCCAGCACTCACATGGTGGCCCACAACTGTCTGTAACTTTAGCTTTAGGGGATCTGACACACTTTTCTGATCTCTTTGGGCATCAGGAACACATATGGTGCACAGATATATATGCAGACAAATACTTTTAAAATTTTTAAAATTCTAAAAAAATTTGTTGAAGGAAAGGACATCATAGATTTTTTGTTAGCTCATTTTTTTTTTTTTTTAAAAGTCAAGTCTTGCTACAGTTCTGGCTACCCTCAACTCACAGAAATTCTCCTGCTTCAGACTCCTGAGTGATGGGATTTTAGATATGTATGGCCCCTGCAGGAAGAATAAGAGGAAAAATAGACCAAAGAAAAGGAGTCTTCAAGGCAGGAGAAGAATTTTAAACCAGAACACAAAGACCTGAAAAGTATTTAACATTTTCTTCCCACCAATTAAAAAAAAATCTGGCATTTCTTTTTGGATTATACTGCAAAGTAAGACATCTCTCCAGCAACCGTGGGTAGAGAATGGTTCTCTCTCTTGACAAGGTCGGCACTCCACAGGTGACTGCACCATCAACTATTTCCTCTTTCCTCTCAGGGAAGCTTGTTGGTCTCTACAAGAGCCTGCGTTTGCTTTTGACCCACTTTAGTAGCTGCCGGGGTGACTGTTCTGGTGTGTAAGATGGGAACCCTGTCCCCGGGAGGCAGATCCCCACCTCTGCCTGCATTCTGTATTCATGTTTTAAATAATTAGATTCTGCAGTGATTGACCATGGAAGATCGGTTCTCAATCACTCTTGAACACATTAAAATATTCGTGAGTACATGAAATAAAAATGTTACTGTGCTGGGAACACTGATCAGAAGGGTGATGTTTATGTTGCTGTGTTAATTGGATTTCTGCAACAAGATGTGCGGTTGGGTGGGGTTTATCTGCTGACACAGAGGCTGTGACAGCAACTTCTGAGGCAGCCTGTGACCGGTTGGGGAAAGGAGGATGGTAACGGAGGCCTAGGGAACTCTAGCAGTGCAAACTTCTTACTGGAGTGTCGTGTGGAGAGCACCATCTCTCAGAATGTCCACGATTTTAATGAACGTCGGGTTTGAGGTAATGACCCCCGCCTGGACTTCGACAGAGTCCTGAAAACACTTGGGCACGTTGTGTTTTATCTCTCAAGCTGCAGCATGCAGCAGCCAACATTACCATTGATATCATCTATGGAGGACTCTTTCCCAGGTTCTTTATTAAGGTTTAATTAAATTTTATGTGTTATCAATTAGGATTAATCTACATTTCGTCTGAATTAGAGGGAGCCAATTATAAATAACACCCCTTCTCATTTATTCCTGAATACAGAATGAAGGGTTTTAAAGTTCCCTTGGAAAAAAAAGAAAAAGAAAACCCAAACCGCCCTTCCGCTGATCCAAATATGGACTTTTAGAAGAACTTTGTGCCAGGGAGCCCAAAAGTTCTACTCAAATAGAATGAAAAGATGAGAATCCCCTGCACGAGAGCATCAGAGCACAGAATGGGGGCAGAGAGGGAAAGGTGAGGTTAGGCAAAGAGATGTCTAAGTCTCCAGGTTTCACCTGGGAGAGAGAAACATAATTCTCCCTAGTCATTGCATCTTTGTTTGGGGAAGAAGCGCTCTGTGGTTGTGGGTACTGCTGTGGTTTTTATTTCCAGCTCCCTTCTTTCTGGGCACAGGTGGATTAAACTTCTCTCCTCTTCCTGCCTGGAACACACACAGGAGGGCTTGTTCTAATGAACTGCGAGAGGAAGCAGCGGGCAGAACAGTAGCACCCTCCAAAATGGCACCAGCATGTGGGAAAAGAAGGGCTCAAAACACAAACCTCTGGGGACATCCTGCATTTGAATACAACCTATAGACTGCTGATGGGAATATGAACTGATTCAGCCACTATAAAAATCAGTATGGTGTAGTGGGTAGCCATTCCAGCTTTGATCTGGAAGTTCCAACCCCCATTGAGGCTTCCGTAATGGTCACACCTACAAGGTGGGGCCGAGGGAGTACCCTGAAGACCCAAGATCTGGATGCGCTGACTCTCTTGGTTGCTGGACCCTGGACGCTGGAGGTAGACTGAGCAGAGTTCTCCAGAGAACACCGCCGGACTGTGCCACACCTTTCCCAGACCCTGTTACCTATCCCTTCACTTGTAAGTTACCCCACAGAATAAACCTCCCTTTTAACTACGTCGTGGAGTGGCCTTAATAATTTCACCAATAGTATAGAGTTTCCTCAAATGAAAAATCACCTAGAACTACCATATGGCCCAGCTATGCCACTCTAGGTATCTGTCAGAAGCCAAGTCAAGACCAATAGAGACACCCACACACTCATGTTTATTATGGCACTATTCACAAGAACCAAGATATGGAATCAGTCTAGGCATCTGTAAGTGGATGAGTGGGTAACAGAAGCATGGTATGTATATACAATGGATATTATCCAGTCATAAAGAACAATGAAATTATGTCATTTGTAGGAAAATGGATGGACCTTTATTATGTGAAATAAGTCAGATCAGAAAGACAAATATCACATTTACTCTCATATGTGGAATCTGAAAAGGGTGGGGAGTAGGGGCCAAGAATGAAGGAGTGAATGTGATGAACACACTTTGGAAACATGTGTGAAATGTCATGAAGAAATCTATTTATTCTGTAAAAATAATATACACTAACAATGCATGTGCATGTAGAGGTCAAGTCTATGCTGAATGTCTTCCTCTACTGCTTTCCACCTTCCTTTCTGAGACCAAGTCTCCACACTGAACCCAGAGCTTGTCATTTGGCTCCGTTGGCTGGCCCGCAAGCCCCTACGATCTTTCTGTGACTGCCTTCCCGCCGAGCATCAGAGTGACAGACCAGCCTTTGCATGGGTTCTGGGCATCCTCACGCATGTGCAGCACTTTATCCACAGAACCGTCTTCCAAGCACTTACACTAACAAGTTTTTCAATTTAAAAAATATCATGCAGTTTGGTGTGCTTCCTTCATCTTCCATGTGGTCCTGGAACATAGCTCAGGCAGAGCCCTCGTTATTCCAAGATGAGCAGACTGCCCTTCACTTTGCTGGGCTGGCTGTGTAGTGCAGAGGAAGCAAAATTTGTTCAGACACGGAGATGCTGAGGTTTTGTTGTTGTGGTGGTTGTTACTTCAGCATAACATACCTCACCCTGCCCAATAGAACCCTGGATAGATAAGCTTGGTTGTCTTCTAAGACCTGGTACCTGACTTATGGAGGTTGTTATATTGGCAAAGATAATGAAGGAACGTTCAAAGAGTTTCCTTCAATGTATGGCACACAAAGGGCCCATGATCAATGTTAGCAAAAATTGTTGGTGGTTTTAGATGCCTTTTGTTTTGTTTTTGAGACAGGGTCTCTCTGTGTAGTTTTGGTTCCTGTCCTGGATCTCTGTAGACCAGGTTGGCCTTGAACTCACAGAGATCCACCTGGCTCTGCCTCCCAAGTACCAGGATTAAAGGCATGTGCCACCACTGCCTGGCTGGTCTTAGATGTCTTTATCTCATGGAAAAATGATGGTGTTTGGAATCTTAAGGTAGTACGTTCAAAGTCTGGCTAATCTCTTAGCACCTCAATATCAAACAGATCCCTGTCTATTCAGAATAGAAATCCCTACACCAGACACCATGGAGTCCTCTCTGTTAAAGTGTTTACAAAGTTTTAAAATCTCCACACTGTTAACACCCCCTTTCCTTTGCAACCCTGTTTCTTAATCCCATGATACACCGCTAATGAAAACAACAACCAGCCTTATGATAGTTACATGGAGAGCTAGCTGGTCCTCTGCACACCTGCGGGCTCGGGGATTTCTTTTTCACAAACACCACCAGGTGTGACTTGTGGTTTGTAACATGGGCCTGTGCATATTATCTTGCTACCTTCACCTGAGTGTGTCCAGTCAATGTACAGCACATAAACCATGTAACTGCAGAGACTCAGTTTCTCTCTGGTGACCCATATGCTAGACATGTGCTATGATCCCTTCCTATGGGACTGGTCTGTGCTACTTTGTCAGGGAACCTCTGGAGGTCCTCATGTCATAGGAAGCCCAAGGATTACAATAAGGAAATTCAAATGTTACCTGCACCCAGAACTAACTCTAGAATAACACTGTAGTCAGAGAGGGTTGGGTCACAAGCAGCAGAGGAAATTCATTAGCTCTTAACTTTGTCCAAACCATTGGAGTTTTAAGTGTGGCTGTATCTAGCTATTTAAACAATATCATTAGTTCTTTGTCTTGCCCCATTCTGGCTTGCTTCTCTATATTAATTTTATCAGCTTTTCTGCACATAGCGGCAAAATGGCATCT
This sequence comes from Peromyscus leucopus, assembly GCF_004664715.2. NCBI lineage: Eukaryota > Metazoa > Chordata > Mammalia > Rodentia > Cricetidae > Peromyscus > Peromyscus leucopus. Next base: position 83,498,428 of record NC_051063.1, on the reverse strand, counting down.
TTCCAGGCTTTCTTTCATACCAGTGATTCCAGGAAAACTCCTGCCCTGTATTGGACTATTCTGAGGAAAGTTCCTGGAGGGCTCCAGGGCTAAGCTTTCAATCTACAAGACCTTCTAAAAATGTTTTTTTAAAAATCCAATAAAGAGATAGGCAAAGGAAAGGAGTGGGCAATTTCAGACAGGGGAATGCAAATAGCTAATATGCAAATGATGTTATGCTCATTCTTATGTCAGGAAGAGGAATGCAAATCAAAACCACAGTGAGATCACTCTGGAAATTCATTAGTTTGGTCCAAATCAAAATGACTCATAATCATGGCTGTGATCATCGAGAGAGAAAGAAGAGTCTCCCACTTTGCAGGTATGAATAGGAATTGTTTTAGCCAGTCAAAGGGAAAAAAAAATCTTGACAGAGCTACTGAAGTGCAAAATGTCTGTGCCCTTTGACTCAGACAGAAATGAAAATAAAAATTCAATAGAAATCCATCTATTACAAATATCCCAAACTTGCAAAATTCTGAAAATCTGGGAATTATAAAAAAATGGAAACTATTGAAGAAATTATAGTATTTTTGTATTCTAGATTTTTATGCAGTGATTGAGAACAGATCAGATCTATGTTTTGGGGTCTATCCTGTTAAGCAAGTTTGTACAATATGACCCTAGTTTTGAAGAAGAGCCTATTTTAGGTAGGAAATCTTCCTTGTGACTTTTTGTATAAACTCAGGAAAAACATGAAAAGATAACTACAAAATAGCTGACATTAGCTATTTCGTGTTTTTTAATAAATCATTTTAGTTTTAAAATGTATGTGTACACGCACATGTGTGTGCCCACGTGTGTATGTGCTTATGACTGCAAGTGCCCATAGAGGCCAGACGTATAGGATTCCCCTGGAGGCAGAGTTACAGGTGGTTGTGAGTTGCCAGACAGAGTTGCTGGGAGTCTAACCCTGTCTTCTGGAAGAGCAGTACACTCTCTTAACTGCAGAGCTATCTCTCCAGCCCTCATATTAGCTGCTTTGAAGGCAAGGGGGCATTTACAGTAACAACATAAATAGTTAGTGCTAATGTAGTTTAAAAGGTAAATTCATTATATATATGAATTTATATAGATATGGTGTATTTAATGGATTTTCATATATACAATTCATATATATAGTTTTATACAAAATATATAAAATTCATATATATAATGAATTTTCCTTTCAATATAGACTTATATGCCCAATTTTAACTGTTTTCTCATAAGAAATTGGAAAGGTAGAGAGGGACATATTAAATCTTTAAAAAAACATAATCATTTATGTGTCTTGTGTGTCTGGGAGTGTATACTTATTCACACACTATGGCACACATTCACTGTATAGGTCTTGGGTATTGACCTCAAGTTATCAGCTTGGCAGCAGGTGCCTTAACCTGCTGAGTCATCTTGTGACCCTGGCAACTTAAATTTTGCAGTTGACATATTGGGCTCTTCATGTCTTGTCAAGGTGTGTTTCTTAGAAAGTTGGTAATAGAGCCTACTGGCCAGTTTTAGCTATGATGCTTGGCCATGATGGAATGGCCTTGTTCATGCTGAGCACATTGGGGCGGTGCATTTTCAGTGTGAGCAATGATACATACTATGTATTTGGTAATTCTCTTAAGGATGTGGGAGGATTCGGCCCTGATTTCCAAAAGATCTTTGTTCTTAGTTAAACCGGGTCTTGTGGATTCAGTCAGTGGAATGTATTAGCTACTTTTGTTTCTTCTGCATATCTGTACTTCTATACTGTCCTGTATCACTGTATTTCTGTATTGCTAATACTTCTGTATTTGTTACTTCTGTTTTAGTTATTTTCTGTTGCGTGACAGTGTCTGATAAAGAGCAACTTAGAGAGAAGGGCTTACTCGGGCTTATAGTTCTGTAGGGGATACCGCCCATCACAGTGGTGAATGCACAGGCATTCACACAGCAGTGTTAGGCTGCTCTGCTCTCCAGGAAGCTGGAAGATCACACTTTTAGCAGTCAAGAAGCAGAGAGGGAGAACAGGAATTGGGAACAGTCACATACCCCCCTCCAGCAACCAGCAAGGCTCCACCTCTTAAAGGTCCCATAAATGGAAAAAAAAAAAAAAAAAAAAAAAGAGAGAGAGAGAGAGAGAGGAAAAAAAAGTAACGGGAGATCAAGTGTAAATAATGAGTCTGTGGATGACAATTCTTATTCAAACCACAACAGTACCTATTGTGGATCACCGTCCCTAAGAATAACACGTAGAATCCTCATGTGGCACAAGCTGGGGTGGGGAAACTACTTCTTTTCAGTTATTTTTGGTTATTATGTTAACTAAGGAGTCAATACCTTTCCTCATGATCAACATCCTGTTTCCATCCAACCCCACTGTGGTCACCTAATGAGTGTTAACAGTACCAGGCACTACGCTGGATGCATCCTTTGGTCTATTCTCATAGTCTGTGTTCCTCACATTTATACTGAACAGCTATTACTATTCGGAAATGGACTAAAAAGAATAATCTCTTAAGAAATTATCGAGTCTAAGGAGAAATAAAGCATACAGTCAAACACCATTTAGGGAATAATGAGAGCGTGAATAAAACATATGAGAACGTGCGGGATGCAGCCAGGGCTCTCAAATTGCTGTTTACTGTTGCAAATAAAAAATAAATGAAGCTAGCTTCAAAATCAAGAAGTCTGAAAATTAGCAAAAAACTTTAAAAGGAATCCAGAAAAATAAATCTTTAAGGAACAAAGCAGAAATCTACAGATCTTAGAGCAGAAAAGCGAGAAGTGTACCAGAGAGCGGGCTCTGGGAAGAAACCCCACAGTTTAGCTGAGATTCCGACCAGCTGGCTGGAGAGGGGGAATGCAAACAATGTTATCAATGATGAGGCACTTTCGGGGGCCTGGGAGAGGTTAGAAAGCCAAGATATTACCGGGCACAACTTTCTGCAATGACACAGAGTTGCTTTGTGAAATACAAATTACAATAGTAGACTTATAAGAAAGGAAATCAGACTGAATAAAAAAAAATCATATAAATGTAAAATGCACATTATAAATGTTAAGTCTAAAGCAGCCTCTTTGCATAGGTATTTTTCTAACTTTTTTCCTTTAGATTTTCCAATAAAAGATATATTTTTTTAATACTCAACTAATGGTTCCGGATTATAGAGAAGCATAGAAAACACTTTAATCCATTTTATGAGGCTAGCACAACCCTGAAATCCAATCTTGAAGAATATAGTGGGAAAGGGGGGAGAAGGGACAATCACGGCGTTAGATGAAACCTATAAATAAAATAACAGCAAACAATTCGATAATGTGCTAATGGAATCGTTCACCATGACCAAGCAGGATTTGTCCTAGGAATGCAAAACCTTCTCTTCTGCAGATCATTTTATTTAAAAAGAAAGAAAAGAAAAACCTTATAGATGGATTCATTCATCCTCTCTGATCAGCTCTTGGCTTCCACACCTGCCTCTTTCTTCTTCTCCCCACCCCTTGCAAAAACCAGAGATCACAACTTCTTTGAAGTTGATATTTATCCCTCCAGTTTATATTTTCTGCTGTCCCTACAACTTTCATAGCTATCCACAACTATCTAGCCACACATGATTTTGTATACCCTTGCTTTGTTCTCTTAGGATTATGATTTTGAGATTCACTCGTGTTGATACAAGAGAGCTAGCCTGCTCATGGTATATACATACTCCATTTTTATTTAATAATTGATTTTTAAAACACGTTTCCCTAGTTTTATTTATACTGCTGTGATAAAATACCCTGACAAAAAGCAACTTAGGGGAGAGAGAGGATAATTTGGTTTATAATTCTAGGTTACAGCTGATGATTGTGGGGGAAGTCACAGTGGCAGGAACTTGAGATAGCTGGTCACATCACAACTGTAGTCAAGAGGAGAGAGAGAGAGAGAATGGATGCATGCATGCTCTCTTGCTCCCTTGCTTGTACCAAGCCCAATTTCTCTACTCTCATACAGTTTGGAACCCTCTGACTAGGGAATGGTGTTGCCTACACTGGGCTGGGTGTTCCCACATCAACCAGTTTAATTAAGATAATTCCCTCGAGGCATGCCCATAGGGCAATGCAATGTAAATGATCTTCCATCCAGACCGTCTCCTCAGAAGACTCGGGGTGTGTCATGTTGCCCATTAACGCTATCCATTGCATATGTGGACATCATCCTTCTGTTAAGAACATTTGTGTCTAGTTCAAATTACTATGTTGAAGCCCTAACAGTGCATTAGGAGTTGGGGGGACTTTGGGGCTTTTATAGTCTGGATTTGCTCAGTCCAAAAGCTTGTGCTTTAAAGGTTTCATTCTTAGATATTGGGAAGTGGTGGGAACTAGAGGAAGGGGGGCCTCGTTGGAGGAAGTAGGCCATTGGGGACATGGCATTGAAGGGTATATTGGGACCTGTATCTGCTTTCTGATCACCACAATGAGCTGCTTTTCTCTGCCAGATGCTCCCTGGCATGATATAACCAAAGAAATGGGGCCAAACAATTACGTTCTCCATAATTGTCTTTGAAAGCTTTGCAACTTTGAGCCCCCAAACCCTTTTCTCCTTTTTTTTTTTTTTTTTTGGTTTTTCGAGACAGGGTTTCTCTGTGTAGCTTTGCACTTTTCCTGGAACTCTCTCTATAGACTCACAGAGATCCACCTGCCTCTGCCTCCCTTGTCTCCCTTGTGCCTTTTCTCCTTTTAGGTCGCTTAACTCAGGTATTTTATCACAACAATATAAAGCTGGCACAGGACATAATTAAGTCATGAAGGCAGAGCTCTCATGAATGGAATCGATGTACTTCTAAAAGATACTCCAGAGCCCTCTCGCCCATGTGAGCACAGAGTGAGAAGGCGGAAGTCTGCAGCCTGGAAGAAGTTCCTCAGCAGAACCCCACTAGGCTGACGCCTGAATTCAGACTCCCGGCTTCTGCCTTCCAGCCTCCTTCTGTTTATAAGCACGGAGTCTGCCGTGTTTTGTTATAGCCGCGTGGACTGAGACAGAAATGTAGGTTGTTTCTTTTCTTAGCTGCTGTTATAACAATGCTAGAACAAATGTGTACACTTCCCCACCCACATGTGTGAATGAGGCTGCAGCAGCAAGCCTCCTGTGAGCAGGAGGGATATTTCTGCCTCCCACACCTTGCTAACTCTCGTGTGGGATGGGCTTTTATTCCTGTTTTAATTTGCATTTCCTTGATTACTAGTGAAGGGGAGATTTTTTTCGGCTGTTTCTTTTCGCCTAAGTTGTCTGTTTATATTCTTAGCTTAATTTATACCAGATTAAAACAATTCTTTTCTTGTCACTTTGTAGGGTCTCTATATATCTTAAATGTTGAGCCAGAATTGTTTTATAACAGGAAATCTATTCCTAAAATATTCCATATGGCTATGTCAATAGGTTCTGAAAGGCCTTTAATAGACTTGAGGTTCATTCCTGACATAAAGCCTTTTAGGAATTTGAATGAAGCATGGTAAATGTATCTTTTAACCCTAAGCATATTTCAGACTTGAAACTGAAGATATACTTATAGCCTAGACAAAGATGCTCCCTGCTATGGGCAGAACTGTGGTCCCCAAATTCATATGTTGAAGTCCTAACCTCAAGTGCCTCCAGTATGTGACTGGAGGTAGTCTTCTTAAAGAGTTCATTCACTTAAAACAAGGCCATTAGGGTCTCTCTTGTCCTTACAAGATGAGAAAATTCAGACACAAAATGTGAGGCAGGAAGGTCACATGAAGACACAGGAGAAGGCACCCATTTGTAAGCTGAGGAGAGAGGCCTCAGTGAAGACAACCTCACTCACCTTTATCTTGGATTTCAGCCTCTGGAACCATGAGAAAATAATTTTTTCATTGTTTAATCTCCCTCTAGCCCATGGTACTTATAGTATATTGTTATCATATTGCTGTTATATATCACTGTCTTAGTTAGGGTTTCATTTGCTGTGGAGAGACACCATGAAAATGGCAACTCTTATAAAGGAAACGTTTAATTGGGTGGTTTACAGTTTCAGAGGTTTAGTCCATTATCGTCATGGTGGGACATGGTGGCACACAGACAGACATGGTGCTGGAGAAAGAGCTGAGAGTTCTATATCTTGCCAGGAAACAGGAAGTGATCTGAAACACTGGGCATGGCTTAAGCTTATATGAGACCTCAAAGCCATCCACCATAGTGACACACTTCCTCCAACAAGGCCATACCCACTCTAACAAAGGCACATCTCCTAATAGTGCTGCTCCCTTCGGGGGCCATTTTCTTTCCAACTACCATAATCATATATATTAAATAATATTACATATTAAATATTAAATAATTATTACATATTGTGTAACTGTTGACCAATGCCTAATGCTAGTGACATTATGGCATAATAGAGAAACGAGAGAGAGATCCAATTATCAGAAAAAGAGTACAGGGGTTGGGGAGATAAGCTCAGTGGGTAAAAGCATGATGTCCCAAGTATTGTTGGGAGCCCAAAGATCCTTGTGCTCACAGATAAGCACTAGGGAAACCAGGAATGCTAAACACACAGGATTACCTTTTTTATGGGAGAGATCTATAGCCTATTTTTCCACCCAGAAGTCTTGGAATGGAGGTGGTTAATGTTCTGTGCTATATGTAGGGCCAGACAATACCAAGCTCCCACAAGCAAGACTGTAGATGGTTAATAGTCTACATGACCTTTGTGTTACTGTATGTCCAGGGGCTTCCCCAAGCTCCCACAGCCAGGACTGGAGGTGGCTAATAGCCCAAATGACCTCTACACTATCTTTATGATGGAGACCACACTGTATCCTCCCCTAAGCTGAAGATAACACATGTAGCCCATCTCTAGAGCCCTTCTTCATGGAAGAAGTAACATGTACTCTGAGAAGAGTTTCAATGTAATTATGCCTTCTTGTGCACAAGGAATTGTGTTACACCAGGAAGTGTTTTCTCCAAATTGTACTGTACTTAAATATGTCTACACAAACTGCCCAGTGATAGACTCTAGGAGTTTGAATCTACGCTGTCTACTGAGTCATCTTGGACTGGATTTCCTTCTTGCCTCACAGGGTTTGATACTTGGCTGGCAGATCACAGAGACCCCCACTAAGTGTGAAACCCAGAACCCGTTTAAAGGTGGAAGGAGAGAATAGACTCTAGAAGGCTGTCCCCCAGTCTACACATGCACTGTGGTGTGCCTTCCCCCACATACCACACACATGCATGTGCATACACATATACATGTCCACAAATACTAATAAACAAAAATTTAAAAAAGAGTTCAGCATATAATTCACATGTGATGGAATTCCTTTTTGGGAACTGTCAGAACCTCCGAGGGAATGTGAGTATGGTGGTTGACTAGGAGCTGAACACCTGTAAGTCAACAACCGGACAACCATTTGCAGTAACACTAAAATTTCAAACAACCAGGCTGTTTGCAACATGACAAGTGCATGAGAAAAACTATAAACACTTCCTGAGCAACAGAGATGGTTTAAATCCACAAAGAGGATTGCTCAGTCATCTGCATTGGAACATAAAGAATTTAGAGATTCAAATCATTCTAAAAATAGCTGACAGACAACATGTGGTATTTCCATTTTGAGTGGCTTAATAAATTAACTCTATGGTTCAGTTAGAATAATTTGAGCAAAGTGGATTGCAAGATACAATAGTTTATCTCAAGGCTCCAGCAATTAAAACAGCATGGTATGGTTCTAGAATTCATGACCAGGTGAGTGAATCAAAGACTGTTTCCTGGAGAGACATGAAACAAATGTCTATTTGCCCCAGATGAGGCACCTCCAACATGTTGAAGGAGTGTGGGTGAGGGGTTACTTGCATGAGTGACCCCTAAACTGCTGCATCACCAAAAAGTCCCACCCCAGTGGATGATGACTTCCTCATACTATATAAATGGGGGTCCCTTCCACTTTCTATATACTAGAGAATATGTGCAGCTGGGGAGACCTAGGGAGTGCTTAGAGTCTCAGGAGGGAGAGGGTCTCATGACTTCACCGGCCTCCCTTTCTCATGAAGGAGCATCAACAGGTTCAAACTTGCAGAGGGTACTGCAGGGAGCCACAGTGGCCCTGATTAAGATGATCATGACAATTATGCTGGGGGACGGGGTGTGTGTGTGTGTGTGTGTGTGTGTGTGTGTGTGTGTGTGTGTGTGTTTGTACTCATGCCTGTGTACGTGTTGCAGTCAGAGGACAGTTTGTAGGAGTCTGTTCTCTCCTTCGGTCTCGTGGGTCTCAGGTTGAACTCGGATAGTCTGGTCTTTGCCCTACCCTTTCTCTCAACAGCAGAGCAGGTGTAGGGGAGAGACTGCCGGGGTCTTTTCAGGCAAGCCAGAGGTATTTAGGAAATGAAAGGATCCTGGTGACTCATCCAGTGACCCAGACTAGGTGTGTGAGTGTGAGAAGGGAGAGGATGTAGATTACATGAAGGAGTTAAGTTATGAGGAACCACTCCCAGGGTGATGTAGGAGCAGGGGACTGCCACACACTCCCCTTCCCCGACAAAAGGCAAGGTAGTGATATTTCAGGCCCTGCAGCCAACATGGATCTTGGAGCTTTCCTGCTCTGTTCTAGGGGTAGGAAAGAGCCACGGGCATTAGAATAAAGGAGCAGGTTCCAATAAAGCTTCATTTACAAGAACAATGGTGACCGAGACTTGGTCTGTGGACTATGGAGTTCAGAAATTCTTGTTCAGAATGTGGTCCTGTAGGTAGAGCAGTCTCCACTGCTTCCTTGCAGGAGGCTGGAAAACCCTTTCTGGGGATGGCATTTCCTCTTGTCTAAAGTGGGCGTGGTAATGGTATGTGTCACAGTGCTGTGTACAGCCAGGGCTCAAGAAATGTCAACCTTACCATTACGATTATTTCTAGTGAGGGACAGTGGCCCTTAGGAAGGTCACCCCAGGACAAACTTTATTCCCCTTCTCCTGGCTTAAAAATAAAATCAGAACACCGATTGCACTTAACACTTCTGTCATAAGGCACAAATCTAACACTGCCAACTCCCTGTAACATCTGCTGGCAGGTCTGTGGATATACTTCACATCAAATCTGAATTCCTGAAGGATCCATGCTCATTTTTGTACCTTCAAATTGGAGATTGAAGTGGAGAATTTCACAGTACTGAGACAAGTTGGGACTTTATGGTTTTTTGGGTAAGTCATTGTCCCCATAAATAACACCCTGTCTTCTCAAGTGTCCCCCACATGGCCAGCCAATCCTTCTGCACTTGGGCTAATTTCTTCCTTGCTGGGCAGCTATTTGTCCTTGGGTGTTCAGGAAGGGACATACATTTTCCTTTTGCCTTTTCTGTTCTCCTAGAACATCCCCAAGTCCCTGCTCTAGGGATCACCTGCGTGGTGACATCGTTTGTCACTGTCAGAAGCCGACATGTGGTATCTGAAAAGTGAGCTTTTATTTGATCAAAGGGCCCCTGGCATTAAGATGTCCAAATTATTTTATTTGATTTTTTTTCAGAGCCATAAGTCAGTGTCTGAGGTGTGTCTTGTAGCCGTCTCCTTACCTGAAACCTCACTGCTTTGATCAGGGCAGTCATGCTTGCTCCTGGTTGCTGCAAGGACCTTCTTCTGGTCAATCTGCTTCTGCTTAGGGGTCCTCATTAGTGGCCCTCCCCCGTATATTTCTCTACATAGTGGCCACATTTTGTCTTAATGCAGCTCCAGTTGTCTTTAAACTTCCTAGCGTCTCCAACCAATCTTGGAAGAAAACCTGAGCTTTCTGTAGCTGGCGACCCATGAAGCTGCACCCCACCCATCTCTCTGCTCCGTCCCCAATGTCATAGAAGCACCTGGTCTACTATACATCTCCATGTATCATAAAAGATGCCCCACCTTAGGACTTTGCACCCGATGTTCCCACCCGCAAAGATGTCTGCTGTGAATCTCTTTTTGCAGTTGTGATAGTTGCTGCAGGCTTAATGGCTCAAAATGAGCTAAAGCCAATGCTACTCCTTCTGTAGACTCTGGGGGTTCTGGAGGAGACTTTAGATAAACCCCTCTCTAATCCAGAAGCACAGGCTACTTGCATGTCTTGGCTCATGGCAGCATCTCTTGGATGTCTACCTCCAATGTCCCATCTTCTCCACCCTTCTTTCTTTTTCTCTCCTTATAAGGGCCTTGTGGTTACAGTGACCCAACCTAAGCAGTGCAATATAGTCACCCCCACCCTAATGTCATTGAATCTTTGATGTCCATTCTGACATGTGATAGAACAAAATGTATTTGTAGGTTCATGAGATTAGGACCTGGATACTTGGGGGAGGAGTGATATTTTAGGCATCACATTGCTCCTCTGGACTTGACCTATTCCTCTTTTATTGAAAATAGTTATTTTCATACAATATATTCTGATTATGGTTTTCCCTCCCCACATTCCTACCAGTTCCCACCACCTCCCCTCACATCAGGATTTATACCCTGTAGTTGAAAGGTTTTCTGCAGTCTTGTAGCCACTTATAAAATAATCACTCAGAGGCTTAATATTACTTACAAATTGTATGGCCTATGGCAGGCCTCTTGCTAGCTAGCTCTTATATCCTAAATTAGCCCATTTTTACAAAAGGAGATCAATGGGATACAAATTGGAAAGGAAGAAGTCAAACTTTAACTATTTGCAGATGATGTGATAGTATATACAAGTGACCCCAAAATTTCTACCAGAGAACTCCTACAGCTGATAAACTCCTTCAGTAATGTGGCAGGATACAAGATTAACTCAAATAAATCAGTAGCCCTCCTATATACAAATGATAAATGGGCTGAGAAAAAAAATCAGAGAAACATCACCCTTTACAATAGCCACAAATAATATAAAATATGTTGGGGTAACTCTAAGCAAGTGAAAGACCTGTATGATAAGAACTTTAAGTCTCTGAAGAAAGAGATCAAAGAAGACATCAGAAAATGGAAAGATCTCCCATGCTCATGGATATGTAGGATTAACATGGTAAAAATGGCGATCTTACCAAAAGCAATCTACAGATTCAATGCAATCCCTGTCAAAATGCCAACACAATTTTTCACAGACTTGGAAGGAACAATATCATATGGAAAAACAAAAAACCCAGGATAGCTAAAAGAATCCTGTATAATAAAGCAACCTCTGGAGGCATCACAATCCCTGACCTCAAGTTCTACTATAGAGCTATAGTAATAAAAACAGCTTGATACTGGCATAAAAACCAACATGTGGACCAATGGAATCTAATTGAAGACCCTGACATTAATCTGAACACCTATAAACACCTGATTTTTGACAAAGAAGCCAAAACTGTACCATGGAAAAAAGAAAGCATCTTCAACAAATGGTGCTGGCATAACTGGATGTCAACATGTAGAAGGCTGCAAATAGATCCATATCTGTCACCATGCACAAAACTCAAGTTCAAGTGAATCAAAGGCCTCAACATAAATCCAGTTACACTGAACTTGAAAGAAGAGAAAGTAGGAAGTAGTCTTGAATACACTGGCACAGGAGACCACTTCTTAAATATAACACCAGTAGCACAGACACTAAGAGCAACAATTAATAAATGGGACCTCCTGAAACTGAGAAGCTTTTGTAAGGCAAAGGACGCGGTCAATAAGTCAAAATAACAGCCTACAGAATGAAAAAAGATCTTCACCAACCCCACATCTGACAGAGGGCTGATCTCCAAAACATATAAAGAATTAAAAAAAAAACTAGACATTAAAATACTGAACAATCCAATTAAAAAATGGGCTACAGAGCTAAACAGAGAATTCTCAACAGAAGAATCTCAAATGGCTGAAAGACATTTAAGGAATTGCTCAACATTCTTAATCATCAGAGAAATGCAAATCAAAATGACTCTGAGATACCATCTTGCACCTGTCAGAATTGCTAAAATCAAAAACACTGAAGACAGCTTCTGTTGGAGAGGATGTGGAGCAAGGGGAACACTCCTCCACTGTTGGTGGGAATGCAAAATTGTACAGGCACTTTGGAAATCAGTATGATGGTTTCTCAGAAAATTGGGAATCAATCCACCTCTAGACTCAGCTATACCACTCTTGGGCATATACTCAAGGAATGCTCAATCACACCACAAGGACACATGCTCAACTATGTTCATAGCAGCATTATTCATAATAGCCAGAACCTGGAAACAACCTAGATGCCCCTCAACCAAAGAACTGATAAAGAAAATGTGGCACATATACACAATAGAAGTACTATAAAGCAGTAAAAAACAATGACATCATGAAATTTGCAGGCAAATGGATGGAACTAGAAAATATCATCCTGAGTGAGGAAACCCAGACTCAGAAGGACAAACATGGTATGTACTCACTCGTAACTGGATACTAGATGTAAGGCAAAGGATAACCAGACTACAAACTATAGGTCCAGAGAAGCTAGCTAACAAGAAGGACCTTAAGAGGGACACATAGATAGCCCAGTGAAGGAGAAATAGATGAGATCTAATGAGCAAACTGGGGGTGAGGGAGAGTAATGGAGGGCAAGGAATGGGGTATGAGAACATAAGGAAATGGGAGGTTTGAGCTGGAACAGGGACAGTGGGAGAGCAAGGAAAGAGATACCATGATAAATGAAGACATCATGGGAATAGGAAGAAACAGGGAGTTAGGGAAGTTCCCAGGAATCCACAAGGATGACCCCACCTTAGTCTACTAGCAGTAGTCCAGAGGGTGCTTGGAATGGTCTACTCTGGTAACCAGATTAGTGAATATCCTAACTGTCATCATAAAGCCTTCATCCAGTGACTGATGGAAGCAGATGCAGAGATCTACAGCCCGTGGCCAGGCTAAGCTCCAGGAGTTCAGTTGATGAGAGATAGGAGGGATTCTATAAGCAAGGGACATCGAGATCATGGTGAGAAAATGTATAGAGACTACCAGCCACATTAGCAGAAACCCATGAACTGTGAGCCAATAGCTGTGGAGCTCCCATGGGACTGGACTAGGCCCTCTGATACACAAGACAGTTGTTTAACTTGAACTGTTTGCTGGGCTCCCAGGTAGGGGGATCAGGATCTGTCCCTGGTGCATGGGCAGGCTTTCTGGAGCCCATTGCCTAAGGTGTGACACCTTGCACAGCTTTGGTGCAGAGGGAGGGGCCTGGACCTGCCTCAACTGAATGTATTAGGCTCTGCTGACTCCCCATGGGAGACCTTGACTTGGAGGAGGTGGGAATGGGGGGTGGGTTGGGAGGGGAAGGCTGGGGGGCAGGAAGAGGGAGGAGGAGGATCTGTGGTTGGTATGTAAAATGAATAGATCATTTCTTAATAATAATAATAATGATAATAAAGAAAAAATTAACCCATTTCTATTAATCTATGTTTTGCCATGTGTTCTGTGGCTGTACTGGTCTGCTGGTATGGTGCTCCTTGGGCAGCAGGCTGGAGTCTCTCTGCCTTTCTCCTTAGATTTCCTTCCTGCCTCCAAGTTGTCTTACCATACAGGAAGACATCCCCCAGCAACTCCCTTTCTGTCTCTTGCTAGAAAACCAAGAGGCATCTAAGAAAAAAATAGTAAGATAAAATACACCAAGATAAATCAAAAGCAAATAAATAAGAATAGAGCAAAATCGTGGCCCTGACAAGCCAGGCTCCTGTTGCTTTTGAAGGTGGTGCTGATGCCTGGGCTCTGGGCCCAGCCCTGGGGCCATGTGGGGCTTTGAGCACCGTGCTGCCATTGGGTCCATGCTGATCCGAGTGACCTGTACTGCCAACTGGGGCATGGTGACATGTGAGCCTGGCCTGTGGCCAAGGATCATGTCTGGGTCCATAGTCCAACCACAGCTGGGGTCTGTATTGATGTCCGTGTTCTGTAGTGCCACTAAGGGCCATGCAGACATCGGAGGCCTGGGCCACCACCTAGGGCCAAGTTAGCGTATGAGGGTTGAGCCTCTGCTAGGACCATGCAGAACTGAGTAGCCTGTGCTGACACCAGGGGCCACGTCTAGGTCCTTGGCTCGGCCACGGTTTCGGTCTGTGTTGATGTCTGTGGCTCCTGGTACCACGGAAAGCAGCGAAGACAGGGCTGGGCTGCACAGAGTTGGTCCCACCCCTCACAGCACTAGGGAGAACTGCCCCTGCCCCTCACCAACCGCAGCACTCAGGAGAGCGGGCCCTGCACCTCCCCAGGACAGAAAAGTAGAGCTGTCCTTGCTGGCAGGGGTGTGGGTGAGCCAGCCCTGAAGACCCTCAAGACGTGAGAGTGGGAGGGCCAGTCTCATGGTCTGTCACACGGCAGTGAGGGTGAGACATCCCCCTTGCTCCTCCCCGACCCCCCACACCTACTGCAGGTCCTTCATGAGAGTGGGAGAGCTGATCCTGCCCCTCACCAGCTGCAGCACTCAGGAGAGCCAGGCCCTGGGCTTTGCCCAGGCAGCACAATGGAGCTGACCCTGTTGGGGGGTGTGGGGGGAGGGGCATAGGTGAGCTGGCAGGGGGAGGGGTCTTGAGAGCAGGAGGACCGACCCTGCCTCCTCTTGCCTGCCATGTGGTAGCATGGGTGAGAAAAAAGTGCCTTCCCTCCCCTTGGCACCTGTGGCCGGTGAGAGAGCTGGCCCTGGGGTCACAAGAGTGGGAGAGCTGGTCCTGCCTCTCACCAGCTGCAGCACGAGGGGAAGTGGACACAGCACCTTGCCTGGGCAGCACACTAGAGCTGACCCTCTGGGGTGGCCTGTGGGGTGAGAGTGGGAGAACTGCTCTGCCCCTCCCTCACATGCCATCGGGTAGCAAGGGTAAGGGAAATACGCCTCTCCCCTTGCTACCTTCGATAGGCAGGAAAGCTGGCCTCTGGGACATGAGAATGGAACAGTTGTCCCTGCCCCTCACCAGGTGCAGCAATCCAGAGAGCAGGCCCTGTACTTCTCCTGGACTAAACAGTAGAGTGGGCCCTAGTGGTATGAGTGCAGGTGGGCTGGACCAGAGGGCGTGAGAGCAGGAAAACTGGTCCTGCCCTTTGCTGTGTGCTACACTGGGTGAGCTGGCTGGGGCAGTGCTGGAAACATCACCAGGGGCTGGTGGTGATGATGAGGGAAAGCTGGCGGGCTGACCAACCCAGCTCCCACCCAGTCCCAGAACCAGGGCTGAGGTAGTGCACCCCAACACCCATTTCATCTGTGAACTCTGGAGCACGTGAAAGGGACAGACCTGCAGACCCAAAGCTGCAGGATCTCCATTTCACAAGACAACAATAGGATGTCCAAGAAGAGTCCCAGTGTGGGCTAATGTTGAGGGTGCAGCAGAAGCCAGAGGCATTGAACCAGACTCATTGGAATGAACACTTGCAAGTAAAGATGAGTGGACTAAAGGGTAAACTGTGTGACTCACTGGGCCACACTACATCTTCCATGCCAAGATTTTTTAAACCTCCTTATTGACTCTTTGGGAGTTTCACATCATGCACCCCAATTCTGCTCACTTCCTGGTCCCCCCATATCCTCCCCTCATCCCTGCTGTACCTCCCCACAAAAAACAAAACAAAGTAAGCAAGCAAACAAAACCGAAAACAACCCCTTCCCCAAAACCAAACAAAACAAAAACCACTACCACAACAACAGAAAAAAATCTCTTTGCTTCTCCTTCCTTCCTGCCTCTCCATCACTTCTTCATTCATCCTGGTGGCATTGGAGATTTTGGTGTCCATATAGTATACCCCTTTGTCCTATCAGCTTTACTAGAAAATGTTCATTGCGATGAGTCACTGGTCTGGTTCTGCTGTGGAATAATCCTTTTGTACACTGTAAAGGTTTGTCACTTGAACTGGTTTAATAAAACGCTGATTGGTTAGTAGCCAGGAAGAAGTATATAGTATATATATAGTTGGGGCAACCATATATATAAGAATGCTGGGAAGAGAAAGGACAGAGTCAGGAGTCATCAGCCAGATGCAGGGGACGCAAGATGAGAATGTCCTACTGAGAAAAGGTACCAAGCCACATGGCTAAACATAGATAAGAATTATGGATTAATTTAAGTGTAAGAGCTAGTCAGTAATAAGCCTGAGCTACCAGTTGAGCATTTATAATTAATATAAGCTTCTGTGTGGTAATTTGAGAAGTGGCTACCAGGTATTTGGGAGTTGCTGGAAGGACATAAACTTCCAATTACATGGTTCAAAGCCTCTGGTTTCTGGTACACCACCATCATTGGATCCTCACCAGAACTCCTCTGGGATATCCTGTGGCCTCCCTGAGTCTTAGAGATCTTGTGGGTATTGTTCCACAAGATTAGTCCCTTCACAAGCTCCAGCAGGGCCTAGATGGGGTAGATGCTAGGGTGGGCCAACCCAAGGCCCGGCTGTGGGCTTGGGTGGTAGCCAAGCTGGCCAGTCCAAGCCAGTAGGGCCACCTTCTTCAGGCAAGGGGGCAGAGTCAGCTCACCAACATGCATGTCCTCAGGGTAGGTTTACTTTTGCCTGTGGTGAGGGGTGGGGCAATCTCTCTGGAGTGTAGGGACCAGCTCTTTTGCTGTAGTGTCCAGCAAGAGGCAAGGCTAGCTTTTCTAGGGCAGTGAAGGGTAGGACTGGCTCTGCACTGACCTCTGAATTCATCTCCCTGGTTCCTAAGGCCTCTTGAGGTGACATATGCCATGACATCAACACAGACCCCAGTTGCAGCTGGACCATGGACCCAGATGTAGCCCTCTGCAGCTGCTTGGGCCTGGATGACATTCTGGCTCTGGGTGGAAGGAATGGCCACTCAGGTGGGAATGGTTCTGGCAGCCCTGAGGCTATCAGACACCACCAAGGCCTCATGTTGCTGCCCAAACTCCGGACCTCTATGTGGGGTTCTGTCTGTCTTCCCCATTATTTGATGGTTTCATTTAGGCCATCTTCATATATGTATATATTATAGGAAGCTTCTCCTGCACTAGGCTTCCATACAACACCCTAAATGGCCCTTGGTTTAACTGCCCCTCCCTGTATCCCCATCCTCTTCCCTCTCTTTCCTCTTGGGTCCTCTCATTTCAGTCCTTCTGCCATCCATCCATAGCTATCTATTCTATTTCCCCTTCCTAGGGAGATCCATGCCCCCTCCCTTAGACCCTTACTTTCTATATAACCTCTGTGGTTATATGGATGGTGGCTTGCTTGTTGGGACTTAACAGCTAACATCCACATATAAAGTGAATATACACCATGTTCATCTTTCTGGGACTGAATTACATCACCCAGGATTTTTTTTTTAGTTCCATCCATTTACCTGCTGTGGAGGCCCAAATTACTCAGGGTCCGAGAATCTGAGCTTGCTTTACCCAGCAGGGCTGCATAAGGGGATGATTTGACCATGGGCGTCATTACCAGGTTTGGGAGGGTCTACACTTGGTTGTGTGATGCTTTGATCTAGCAACGGGGAGGTCTTTTGCCTGCCCTTTGGTGTTGTTATAAAAAGCCCCCCCCCACTTTTGGTTTTGCGAGACAGGGTTTCTCTGTGTAATTTTGTGCCTTTCCTGGAACTCACTTGGTAGCCCAGGCTGGCCTCGAACTCACAGAGATCCACCTGGCTCTGCCTCCCGAGTGTTGGGATTAAAGGCATGCACCACCACCGCCTGGCTTAAAAAGCCCTTTTGAAGAGGCAGAAGGAACCATTGGGTTTTGATCCAGGTCCTCCCAAAGCTATTCTGTGTTTCTGTCTTTCTCTTCTTCCCTACCTTTCTATCTAAAAGTTTCTTATCTCTCTCTCCTCCTCATAGGAACCCCAGAAAAGGTGGGAGCTGGCCTTCCACAACCTGCAAATTTCATTTTTTAAAAAATGACTGAGTAATATTCCATTGTAAATGTACCACATTTTCTTTTTCCATGCATCTATTGATAGACATCTTGGTTGATTCTAGTTTCTGACTATTATGAATAGAGCAGCAATCAACATGGTTGAACAAGTGTCTTTATAGTAGGATGAACTGTTCTTTGGGTATATACCCAAGAGTGGAACAGCTGGGTCTTGAGGTAGATTAGTCCTCATCTTTCTGATGAGCTGACATACTAATTTTCATAGTGCTATACAAATATGTTTGCACTCCCACCAGCTATGGAGGAGTGTTCCCCTTATTCCATATCCTCACTAGCATGAGCTCATTGTTTTATTGACCTTGGCCATCTGATTGGTGTATGGAAATCTCATAGTAGTTTTGATTTGCATTTCCCTGATGACCCTAAGGGTGTTGAACATTTCCTTAAGTGCTTCTCAGCCATTTGGGTTTCCTCTTTTGTGAATTCTCTGTTTCGATCTGTACCCCATTTTTATTGGTTAATTTGTTTTCTTGATGTCAAGTTTTTTGAGTTTTTTATGCATTTTGGATATTAGCCCTCCATTAGATGTAGAGTTGGTAAAAATATTTTCCCATTTCTGTAGCCTGTCATTTTATCTGAATGATGGTGTCCTTTGCTCCTCTGTGTAGAAACCAGAGGCTGACTTTGGGTGAGTCCTCTATTGCTTTCCACCTTACTCTTTGAGACACCGTCGTTTACTAAACCCAGAGCTCACTGTTTTGGGCTGGACTGGCTGACCAGTGAGGTTCCGGGAACTCCCTGTCTGTCTGCCACCACAGTACTGGGCTCTTAGGCGTACACTACACACCTGGCTTTTTACCTGGGTGCTGGAGCCTCAAGGCTTCAACCTTAGGCTGCAAGCACTTTGCCCTTTGAGCCGCCTCCCCATCCCCTTGTTAACTGAGAATTTTGTCCTCTAAAGCTAAAGACATCTCTCAGAGGGCACAGAACTCATCAGCATGCATCTCAACCCCAAAGATCCTCTGGGCAGCTGACATCCCCCTCTCTACAAGGACCCTGGCCTCATCCTGCTCTGGGCTAAAGCTCAAGTCTTATGGAGGGGCAAGTGGAGAGGACATTGGCTTATTCCCAAGTCAGGCTGGCCACTAGACTTCCGGGTCTAGTGTGGCTCGGATGCCAGGGGTCCAGACTTGTAACTCCTTTGCAGTGGGGCTCAGAGTCCTCAGAGCAAAGATTGAAGTGTAGCAGGGTTCAGTGCACAGGCGTGACTCTTGCCTGCTAGTTACACTCTCACCGTCTCCTCATCTGAACCAGAAAATGGCCTGTCTGGCTAGAGTGCCTTCATGCACTGGAATTTATGATGTTAATCCCAGCGCAGCGCGAACCTTTTCCAGCAGAAGGCTCTGTGTTTCAGACTGGCCTCCCTGAAAGCAGACCCAAAGACAAGGATTTGCATTAGTATGATTTATTGAGAGGCTCTTGGAAACATTGGGAGGGGAAAAAGGGAGGAATGAAAAAGAGTGTGGGTCAGTTCAGCTCAGGATTATGAAGCTCCGTGTCATGTGGGAGCTCAGGGTGGTATGGGTTAGTTCCTATAGGAGCTGGAGGGTGGATAAGCCTGTACCTGTGCTGTCTGGCTAAGGACTGTCCACCCAGAAAAATCTCAGGTACCTCCACCTCTTGGCATACACGGGCCAAGCAGGACCAGTCTTCTGATCCAACACATAGGTGCTGGATGAATGAACACCGCCCCAGGCTTGTGAGCAAGGTTTAGTGAAAGAGCTAAGGGTGTGGAAGGAGGCCCTTGGGAGTGTGGTTATGGTCTCCTGGGATAAACAGAGCCACTCATTCATGCAACACAGATTCATCCCTCCTCAACTCCGCCAGGCTTTGGAGAGGCTGGTGAGCTGAGAGCCGAAAGGGGAAGGAAACACTGTAGATCAAGGGGACGTGTGCAAAGATCCCGCAGCTGACTAGCAGGAGGCATGGGGAGAAAGCTGCTGTGTCTAAGGCACGGGCAGCAAGTGGGACGGAGTAAGAGATGAGCCCATGGCTTTCTTTCCCACACTTGCCACCCAATTTCTTTTTGATCCTGCTTAATGTCTTTTAGACTCAGATCCGTGGTCTATGCCACAGTATGTTCACTGGGAGCAGAGGAGAGATGGGGATCTAGAGAGGATGTGAGGTGGGAGAGTCTATTTTCAACTGTTCATCTTTTCCCCACTGAAGCTTATAGCTGAAATTAATACATAAATTTACAGCCGCAAGTCAGTTGTGATAAATAATCCCAGAAGTGTTCCGATTATTTACATTTTTATGGAATCTTGCTTGAGCAAACCCAGAGAGCGCACCAGGCACTTGAAGAATTATGTCTTGTTCAAAACCAATTTAATAGCAATGGAAAATAAAGCCATCTGTGGGAACTTGTAGAGCAGGGTAGTAATTCTCTGCCAGATGAGCAATATGTGGGAAGCACTAAGCTAGTCTGGGCACACCAAGGCTGGGGCACTTGAAGAGCAACAGCCGCACCCGCGGTGCACCGACTGAGGGCATCAGCCCCACAGGGTCGTTGGCTCACACATCAGATGTATGAGGATTCTGGTCACCTAGCAACACTGGAAGGTCCGTTGTGCTCGGTCCTTACAGAGTTGCAGCTGATTGGCGTGGGTGGTTAGAAGGGGGTGAAAGATGGCCTTGGACAGGAGTGAAGAGCCTGGGTTTGTTTTCAATGACTTACGAGTTTGCATCTGATTTCTGTCCTTTACCAGTTGTGTGACACAGGCAAGTCATTGTTTCTTGTTTTCCCAATGGAAATGGGGACATTCTCACATTTTTAAAAAAGGGATATATGAGTCTTTTTCATCCCAGTTGAGCACTCTCATTCTTTCCTTCCCTCTCTTCTTCCTTCCTCCCCTCCTCCCCCTCTCCCTCCCGCCCTCCTTTTTTCCTTCCTTCTTTCCCTCCATCTCTCCTTCCTCCTTTTCTCTCTTCTTTTCCTTTCTATTTCTTCTCTCCTTCCCATCCCCATCCTTCTCTCCCTCTTCCTCTCTTTCTCCTTCCCTTTTCCCCCTCCCCCTTCCTCTCTTATTATCAGTTTTAATGAAGCATAACTTACATACACCAAAACCAACCATGGTATATGCACAGGTCGATGAGGTTTAGAAAATTCACATTATCTCACATTTATCTGCACCATCCAGTTGGCGGACTCCTGGACCAACTTAAGTTTTCTCCTTCCCCTTATGGCCAGACTTGCTTTGGGCTGAGGCTTTGTAAGAATTCTGGTTAATGACTCCAGAGAAAGAACTCACTCCTCTGAGAAAGGTATTACAAATCCATCCCTGAGAGATCTACCCCTGAGATCCAACTAGAGAAGTGGGATGCACAAAGGATGAGGAGGTGAGAAGGAGGAGGAGGAGGAGGAGGAGGAGGACGAGGAGGAAGAAGAGGGAGCACAGGAATAGGAATACAGAAGCCTGGCATATTTGGAAGTGGGAAGAGTGGCTGTGTTGATTGGAGGGTGTGAGTGGAAGGGAAGGCTAGGAAGACAGAGCTGGCAAATGTTTTCTTCTTGTCTGTCTTGTCTTTGCATTTCCTTAGCTATGCCTTTTAAAGAACACAAGTTTTAAGTATGGATGAAATTCAATTTGTCATTATTTTTCTCGCCTGGGTTGTCCTTTTAGTGTCATTTCTAATAAATGTTTTCCTGGTCCAAGCTCACAAAAGTATCTCCTAAGACTTTTATAGCTTTAGCTGTTATATTTGGGTTTATGATCCATCTTGAGCTAATCTTGGTGGGTGGTGCGAGGTAAGGGATGTCCAACTGTTCACACACCATTTGTTGAAGACTACCATCTCTTTTCTACATTTTCTTGGCTCCTTACTGGGAATAATTTGATGACTTCTGAGGGGGTTTATTTCTAACTCTTAGTTTCCTTTTGAAGAGTGATCTCTCTCCCAGTTGATACAAGTTTGTGAGATAGTAATTGGAGACTCCACCTCTCTTAGACAAGGAGACATCCTGGGTTATTCTGATGTTCTCTACCCAGGATTTGAATCTGAAGCAGAGACAAAATGACTAGTCATAAGTGGAGTTAGATTTAGCTGTGAAGATGGTTTCTAGCCAGACTTTTTCCGTGAAAGTTTGCAACCAGAGCTGTCTTAGCAAGCTTCATTTGGCTTATAGCTTGGGAGGCTGGGAAACCCAAGATCAGGCAGGTGGTTTCATCTGGTGAGGGCCTCAGGTCGTGATGGCAAATGGATGGGGGAGTAGGTGTACTTCAGAAGTAAAATGAGGGGATCATCTTCTTTATAAGAACCTATCCTGAGCAACTAATCCAAGTCCACTGGAACATAAGCTCACTCTCCCGAGAAAGGCACTAATCCATTCCTGAGGGATCTGCTCCCACAACCCTAGAAGTGTGACAGGCAAAGGATCTGAATGAAAAGTGAAATAACAACAGAGCCTGGTGTGTGAGGAATGGGAAGGGTTTGGACTGAGGGTCTGAATGGATGGAATGCGTGAAGGAAAGCTTGGCAAGGCCTCTAGGGCAGGCCCTCTAGTTGGAGGCCGGAATTCTGCTTAGCACTTTTTAAATGAAGTTTTATTGGAATATAGCCACAACTGTTTGCTTCTATGTTATCTGTGGCTGCTTGTATTTTCTAGCAGCAGACTCCAACAATTGTGACAGAGATGACATGGTTTTCATGGTGTAAAGAGCTTCTCTTCTCAGCTGAGAAGTCTGGGAGTCACCTGTATCACCAACTTTACCACTTCTTGGACCCATGAGCAGCTCAGTAGCAATTCCTGTTCATTTATCCTCTGTAGTCTTTAATCCTGCTCCCTCTCTGTCAGCAGCAGTTACTGCTTTCTGTCTTACCTGAGTCTTTCCTGTCTCCTCTTCAGGCACCCCTGCATTTATTCCAAAACTGTTGTAACACATTTTCCACTGTGTGGCCAAAGCATTCTTCACCAAGTGTAGATATGACAGTCCTTCAAAGGTTCCCTAGTTCTCTTGGAATAGTGACTGAAAGCCATGGTATGGCCTTGTCTGCTTCTCCGGAGCCTTCTGATCAGGGCTATCTGGGCTTTTGGCTTCTCTGGACCATAGTGAATGAAGAATTGTCTTGAGCTACACAGAGGTGTTCAACCCGTGACTTTCAGATTGGGAGAGCACACATACATTTATTTTGTATGACACTGTGAAACAACATTGTCATCTGCAAAGTTTGTACAAGAACCACACAATCAAGTTATGAAAAGCTCACAGGAAACCCATACTGTCTTAAGTAAGTTACAGTTTAATGTTAGGCTGTATTCACAGCTATCCTGAGCTGCATGTGACCTGCACGCTTTGATTTACACATCTCTGCATCTAGAGCCAGGTCCACAACCACTGTTTCCTGCATTCTGCCAGGCTCCTTCTAGAACAGGATGTTTGCACAGACTATTTTCATTGCTTTAATGTGTACCCCCTCATGCTTCTCCAGTGAGCCCACCCTCCAAGCTTCTCCAGTGAGCCCACCCTCCATGCTTCTCCAGTGAGCCCACCCTCCAAGCTTCTCCAGTGAGCCCACCCTCCATGCTTCTCCAGTGAGCCCACCCTCCATGTGTCTCCAGAGGAATCCTCCTCACTTGTCAGGTGCCCCCTGACCAGCCCTTTGTCTCCTTGACTTCTCTCACAGGTCGGTACTGTCGCTCCAGGCTGCATCCGTTCTGTCTCCACCCTCTATCTTCTTATCTAGTTGCAAGTCTCATTGTTGCTGTTAATCAAGTAAATATTATCTCAGTTAAACAAATGTGTATTTAATAAATGCAATTAATTGAATAATTAATAATTAATTGATAATTATTCAGTTACCTGTTTTCAGTCTGATTTCACCACCATGACAGAGAGCCTTTGTCGGCCACGGTGTCCCCAGTTGCCTTACACAGTGTCTGTCACATAACAGACCTTTGATCAATATCTACCAAAAAGTCGGAGAATGAATCTTATTCCAGCCACCTCTGGGTGATAGGAAAGTCTGCTGTGTACCCCACTGAGGCCTTAAGTGCCAAAGCTGCAATTCCATCCCATGAGAACTGCATTGACGGAGCGAGTTGGCAGAACAGATCCCAGCTGGTGTTGACTGAATGCCACTTGGAGACAACGGCAGCCGAACTCCTTCCAGTCGGAGTCTGCTGGCCCAGACAGTGTTAGCTTGCTTTCCTCCTGTCTGTCGCAGAGATCAGTCATTTGCAGAGGGGTGGGTATCTGACCTGTTTACTTTTCTCATTTCCTACCTCTCCCTGTCATCCTGCCCAGGGAAGATGCTAATGAGAAGAGGCAGACAGGTGTCTTGGTGCCTCGGTGCCTTCCTGCCTCCTCCACTATCTGTTAAGTATTCCAGGGGATGCAGACACAGACTTTTATTTGTTTTTCTGGACCTAAACTGCCCCTTGACACAGCCAGTGATTGCTTTTTTAAGACCATGAAGGAAAACTAGGTCCTTTCATCCACTGATAAGGTGTCAGGTGACAGTGAGATCAGCATCCCAACACATAAATCTGCAACTAATCCTTGGGAATCAATATTTTTCATTAAGAACCTGTGAGAGTTGGGCCATTATGGGGAAAATCTGTTTAGGTTGACACCTTGATGAAGTTATTCAGTTCAGGGGCTTAAGTCATTGAAAGGTAATAAAGAGCACAGAGCAATCTCGGGGCTGGTTAGGGGGGAAAACGATGGTCGTATTGAGCTTCAGTTCAGTGAAAAATGACCTCCTGATTTATTGGGGAATGATAGGGTGCTGGCCTCTTGGGCAGACCAGGGCAGATACCGTCAACATGGCAGCCTCTCATCCTTCTGCAGTTGCTGCTCTTTGTGAGCTGTCTGGCAGTCAAAATGAACCGGGGAAATATTTTAGGAGTCTCCAGATACTTAGGGGACTCACTAAGACCCCACTCTCCTAACAATCGCTCACATTTTGAACTCTGTCCTGTAGGCCCTGGGTCAGTGGGACATTGAAGCACAGTGTTCTAAATAGTTTAACAATGAGATTGAGTTAAGGGGAAGAAAAACCAAAAGACCAACAACCAACCAACAAAAACACAGGCTCAAGGCTGGGGAGGTGGTGGGTGGAGTGCTTACCTAGCATGCTGTGTTCCGACCCCAGCAGCATAGAAGCTGGGCTTGGTGGTGCACACTGTAATCCTATCACTCTGGAGGTAGCAGCAGGAGGATCAGAAGTTTAAGGTCATCCTTGAATACTTAGTGAATTTAAAGATCCCAGCCTGGGGATACATGACACACACACACACACACACACACACACACACACACACACACACATCAAACAAACAAACAAAAAACAAAACAAACAAACAAAAACAAAACAACCCCCCCAAACATCTCAGCAAACAAATAAGCAAATAAAAGACCCCAGGCTTATTCAGAGCTGAGAGGGATAAAGTCAGAATTCAGAGGGTAAGAATCAGGTTGGATATGGTTTGGAAATGTGACTTCTTGGTCTCTTGCCTTTAGAAAACAACTCTGGCTCCTGGATCCTGGTTCCATCTTTTTATAGGCACATTTCTGTTTTATTCCTGGATTCTCCCCGTCTTGGGGTAGACCATCTGGGAGTCAAACAGATCCCTATCTTTAAGTTACTTATTTAGTATTTATTATTGTGTGTATGTGATGTATGGGAACATATGCTATACTCTGTATTTTGAGGCCAGGGAACAACTTGGTGGAGTTGGTTCTCTCTTTGAACTTTGACGTGGGTTCTGGAGACTGACTTCAGATCTCCAGACTTGTACTGTGGGTGGCAGGTGCTGTTACCTGCTCAGCCACGTTGCTGGCCTCACTCTGTCCTCCCCGCCCCCGACTATTCTATTGATTAGCTCTCTAGCATGAATTCCCTGTACTCACAGATGTCGTCAACACACAGGAGAACCATTCAGATGGTCAAAAAAGCGCTAGCATGGGAGCGGCTTTGATGAGCTCTAGTAGGCTATCTGATTAAAGCAGGCAGATGGTGTCTGTTAGATCCAAAGTGGGTCCCCCAAACGCATGGCTAGTGACAATGCCCTAAATGGAAGGACTCTGACCAGGTGCACAGAAGGACTGTTACTGGGTAAATAGAGGCTCAGCACTCTTCAGGCCTCTCCAAAGGCGAGGGTCTGTTTATCAGAAAAACCACTGCATCCCTCATCCGACCCCAATGGTCAACTACTGCAGGCAAGAGCATCTAGTCCCCATTAGTCTGAACAGCCTGAGTCAGCTCAAACACCCCCCCACCCTGCAGAATACCACATAAAACCTGCTTGTCTTTCCACCCAGCTGCTGCTCTCCATTCCCATAAGGCAGGCCAGCGATATGATTTCCCAAATAAAAATTTCCTTCTACCCGTGGAGTGGTCCAGGTTGGGTGGTTTCACTACATCCTGGCTACCATGTCCCCTGCAGAGGTGAGGCTGAGAAAGCATTAAAGCAATGAAGGGTACCGAGAAGCCTGTCTCATTGGGAAGTCATGCTAGCAGCAGACGGGGTGTGTCCGAGGAAGAGGAGGTGAGGAGCGCAAGCGAAGGCCTGGACGAAGGCAGTGGCAGTAGGCTTAGGAAGAGGAGAGAACACAAGCTGAGTGGGCAGGGTTTGCTCACATTTGCAATGGGACCCACTCATCGGTGGGATTTTTCCACTATCCTCCCCTCACCCAGAAAGAGCAAGAAGAAGGTAAAAGTAGTAAGAATTCAGGTGAACATCAAGGAGTAAAGAACTAAAGGAGGGAGAGAGGGAGGGAGGGAGAGAGAGAGAGAGAGACAGAGAGAGAGAGAGAGAGACAGAGATAGATAGATAGATAGATAGATAGAGAGAGAGAGAGAGAGAGAGAGAGAGAGGAAGAGAGAACAAGAAGGGAGCAGACTTGTGAGAGTCAGGGGAAGGCCAGCCCTGACACCATGCAGAGGGGAAGTACCAGCAACGTTCAGAATGCCCACACATCTTGGCAAACAAGGTTCACCTACTGTTAGCATTCTGGCCTGACCTTTGGGGACCCGCCCTGTGTCCTGACGTAAAGCCCCTTTACCAGGAAAAACCCTCCCCTTTCTTCTTCCCCTTTCCCTCTCTCTTCTACAGGCTGCTGGCACCTCACCTCCGCTTTCCTCTCCCTCCCTCCCTCCCTCCCTCCCTCCCTCCCTCCCTCCCTCCCTCCCTCCCTCCCTCCTTCCCTCCTTCTCTCTCTTCCCCCCTCTCTATTCTCTCTCCCTTTCCCCCAACAAAACTTTCCACGTGGATGTGTGTCTGCATGGTATGAGTGACTATCCACCATGCCACGCGGCTGCTCATCAGGTCTGCATGGTGTACCTCACCCGCTGGAGGGCATCTTGATCCAAACCTGTGAAGGCCTTCCATCCCACTAGGCTCCTTAGAGCTGTGCTCAGTAGAGGTTCATCTCAGAGCTTAGTGTGAATGGCGCCCCCTGGAGGTTCTATGTGGAAATGGAGCTTCTGTGTACAGATTACCCTTGAGGTATTTCATGTGAAGAGAAAGGGAGACACAGCCTATTGCCGGCAGGGAGGACCACATTATTTCTGGGTAGTTTTCGGCTGTTGTTATGATTGCAAGTGGGAGGAGCGGAGGTGAGTAGACATCTTTTCACATAAAAAATGAGCAATGAAGTAAATGAAGGGGTGTGGTTTAGAGGAGAGAGAGAGAGAGAGAGCCAGGGTGTGCAGAGGTGCGTCTCTTCCTTAGAAGCAGGAAGGAAGATCAGTATATGGGTGTCTGCCCATCCCTCTGATGGAACTGGCTCCTTGACACAACAAGCCAGCGGGATTCTGGGGGAATTAGCCTTGGGAATCGCCTCTGGGTTCACTAATTTTCTGTGTTATATTGGCTTGCCCATAGAAGCTGTCAGGCCAGCGCTTATTAGCATTACAGTTGAACATTCCATCATTTAGTCATTCAACACATGTCCATTGAGTATGTGACACATTCCACTTGCTAGGACAATACAAGTCCAAACACTAGGACAGGTGGGTACAAAGCTGAACACATGCTAATTCTGTTTCCATGGAACTTAGAGTGTGGTTGGGGAAAGGCAGCCACGCAAATGGAAAATCACCATGCTGAGTGATAGGGTAAGTGCTGGGGCTTGCATCAGCCCTGGGGTCAAAAGGCTTCCTGCAAGAAGAGACAAATGAGGCAAAAGGCAGGTGATAAGCCATGTCAATAGCTAGCAATAAATGTATCCAGGAGGAGGACATGCCTGTGGAATGAGCAAAGGCTGGATGGAGAAAGCAGGCCACGTTAGAGAAATGGAGTAATGCCCAGGCGGCTGGAAGGGGAGGAGAACCCCAAAGCGTGGGGATAATGCAGAGTTTCTTGGCTTGGGTGACTGTCGTGTGTGTGTGGTGGCTACACACTGGGCAGGTCCCTCTCTCATTTCTGACAGGAGGACCACTTAGAGGCCATTGCCTGGGTCCCAGTGAGAAAAAACAATGCCATTGGTCAGAATTAGAATTCGGGTGGCCTTGCTCCATATGTTCTGTATCTGACTGTATGTTCCCACCAGAATTCATGTTGAAATTGAATCCCCATTGTGATAGTTACCAGGCAGGCCATGTAAGAGGTGGGTAGGTCACAGGGCTTCCTCTTTAATAGCTAGTGAGTTGTCTCAGATGATCTGGAGGGAGGGAGGAAAGGGGAGAGAGAGAGAGAGAGAGAGAGAGAGAGAGAGAGAGAGAGAGAGAGAGAACCATATACCTCACATCATCAAATACACATCCTAACGTGGAGGAAACTGATTGTATCCACATGCTATGGTAGGTGGGAGGTACACAGGGCTTAAGTAACTTATCCAGGTTCATCCAGCTAGAAAAACTCAGATTCACCTAAGCTGAGGTGAGAGATCCTAGCTACTACATGCACTCACAGCACCTTCACCCCTTCAGCTCACCCTCTCTTCTCCAGGTTCTGAGGCAGATTTCAGGGCTCTGGGAGAAGTTCAGTGAGATGAAAGACTATTTTCCTTTCTATGAACAAAGCTTGTGCAGGCTCCTTCCACCCTGGTGTTCTGACAGTTTCAATAGATGACTGGTACCTCACGATCCAAAGTAGCAGTTCAGAACGAGCCATCACATCAGCATTCCAGCCAGTAGAAGGGAAGTTGGATCAAGGAAGGCTCCACCTTTCCCTAAAGTCACACATAACACTTTGCTTACATTGTCTGAATAGAAATCAGGCACGTGGTGAGACCCAGTAGCAAGTGAATCTGAGACATACATACTTTTCCTTCCTGACTATCCCTGTGGCCAGCTAAACGTGGAGGCTCTGTTTCTAGGTGAGACAGACGACACTGGAGGGGCCATGGTCTCTGCCACCGGAATCCTCTTAAGAGTCCGGGTGAGGTAAGTTCCTTGGAGGACTGCAGTATCATCTCAGGTAGGGCATCTGGTAGGACCCAAAATACTGAAACCACTGAGCGGGCATGAACTGATTTAGAGCGGTTCTGGGGCCTCCCCTGGGAGCTACAGTATAAAGTCACCTCTGTCGAGAAGTGTCCTGTGTGTGCGTGCGTGCGTGCGTGCGTGCGTGCGTGCGTGCGTGCGTGTGTGTGTGTCGAGGTCTTCCCCACTGTAAACCCAGGGAAGCTTAGCCTTCCTCCCAGGGGAATGTGGGTGCCCACCCTACAGCTGGCCCCAGCACATGCCTGCCTGCTGCTTTTCAGAACACCAGTATCTTGGCCTTAGGCATTTGTCCTCCAAAGGCAGTGACACTGTCTACTGACTGCTTTCTGTGGTGACTGAGTCATTCTCCAGCTTCCATGCAGCCTTTGGAGTCTTGTAAGGAAGGAAGTGTGACCATTTCCAACTGTAGTGAGCCCATTGAGGCTCAGAGAGCCTGGAGACTTGCCCAAAGTCACTCAATAAAATACCAGGATCTGGTGCCCACCGAGCTCTTCTTTGGTCACAGTTCTCTCATACTCTGGCCCCACTTTGGGACACTCACTGCTGACCTGTCTGTGGATTTCCCATCCCAGGGTCCATGGCTAGGCTGCCTTATCAGTTGGCCAACTCACTAGGGCTTCCCAGTGGATCCCCCCTTGTTAAATCGGAACTCCTCCTGGCTCTGCACCCACCCCCTCTTGTAACATTCTCAGCTCCATGTGCCATTGTGTTTTTTATTCATATGCAGCCCTCTGGCTCGGGTCTTGGGCTCATCGTGGACCTCACACCAACTGGACCATCTCTGTGACTTTTCCTAGGGGAAAGAGACGAAGATGAGACATGAGCAAGGACGAAGAATATAGAGGCAGAGAATTTTATGGTAGACTGGGGGAGGCTTTAAGCTCTGCAATGTTCTAGGGGTAAGATAGAAGATCTGAGGAATGAACCTCAAAGATATGACAGGAGGGATGACTAGGGACACTTAGAGAGTGACCCTGCAGAGGCTGGAGGGCTTGTGTGTAGAGTTTTATCAGCCTACAGCATGCTCTAACATCCTCCCCCAGGCGTGGGGGTGGGGAGAGGAATGATTGAAGGGGGCCTTAGCTTCTGTCCAGCCCTGTTACTCTGCCACATGTTAGAGTTATCTTTCCCTTGACTATCTGGCTGGGGACAGCAGAATCCTTATCTCATTTACCCCTATATTCCCAGACAGGGCACAGACCCTGACACCCAGGAATCTGTTTAATCGACTGACGTGCCCTTCTGCTGAATGCTTCCATTCAGCTCCAAACCCCTGGTGGTGTTCTCTTCATCCAGTTCAGCCCAGCCTTTTAAATATCAACCTCCCCCAGTCATGACCTGCTCCCTCTCCCATAGCAACACTCTAGAAAGACACAGCCTGCCAGCCAGACATGGTAGCACACACCTGTAGTCCCAGTACTTGGGAGGCTGGGGCAGGAGGATCACAAGTTTGAGGCCAGCCTTAGGCGACATAGTGAAACCTGTCAACAAAACTGAAGCACAACACGAACTGATAATAGTCTGTCTAAGCCATGTTTATTAATGCCCTTTAACTCACTCAGTCATTTAAAAAGTAGTCAATCATCCAATAAAGCAACAAAACACAGAATAAAGCAACAGTGACATTAAAAAGCATTTCCCCCCCACACTTATGCAGCTTCTGAGGGTTTTTTGACCCCGGGCTGGACTGACTGCCAGCCAATAGAGAAAAAAGTCATTTGCACTTAATTGGGCAATTGTGCGCTCCCTCCCCTCCTCCTCTAGATGGCAGCATAGAGCAGTGGTTAAGAGTATGGACTTCTGGGCTCAAACACTTGCTAGTGCCAACTACCGAGTTGAGCGACCCAAGGCATGCCTTTCAGTTTCCCCATCCATAAAGCAAAGACAGTGATCGAAACCTACCTCATAGGGTTGTTAAGACTTTCTTGAAAGGTCTAAGTAGTTAGTGCAACACTTCTCCTTGCCCTCCCTTCTCCCCCTTTCTGCTCCCTTCTCCCCTTTCTGTATTATTATTGTTGTTGTTGTTATAGTTAGATTTTCCTCCACTCTGCCATGACGGGAGCCGCTCTTCTCTGCGGTTACTTCCCTATGCTGGGAGAAGCAGCGACTTCACACTAGGCCTGAAGCTGCCGCCACCCCAGCCCTCTGCAAGAGCAGGGATGCAGCTTTTAGTTTTGATCCTGTGGCTCCCTAAGGCAGTGAACGCTAACACAGCCTGCTGCTGGCTGGTTCTGTGTGTATTGATCAGCGTCACAGGGGTGGGACTGGGGGTACTGTTCTAGAAGCACTCACTTTGATTCCTCAAATAAATCCTCCCCCCGGGTCCTGCTAGGAAACTAATTGGGGGTTGATTCTGATGAATAAATGCGTGGCCGCCGCCTGAGGAATGGACCTCGCCAGCAGATGGCGGGGGTATGAGAAACGGTCGTGGCCTTCCGAGGGGCCCATCAATAATAGATCGGTTCCAGCCCTGGGAGAGGGAAGCGTTTCTGCGGCAGGTATGAATTATGGATGCCGTTTAGGGTAATACGGATCTATCTCAGAGGTTCCGCTCAGTTTATGTGCTAGTAAAAGCCGGCAATTTGCCCGTGTTCCAGCTATAATTTGTGCTGCATTAAAGGACCCTCCTTTCCATAATGGATGTGCGGTTGGACGCAGGCGCAGTAGGACCCAAAGGGCAAGGCATGCTGGGCCTGAAGCAAGGCTAGGTGAAGGCCTAGGAACCAAGCACGTGGTGAGAACCTCTTGGCTGTGGGTACAGAAGATATTTTAGCTCCCAAGGTCTGGGGAAGAAACCACACTCAACCCCAAGCCCTACCATTGACTTGCCCATCAAATGCAGTGGATGCAGGCCTTGAGAAAAGCCCCAAAGGAAACCCAGAAAGATAACAGTCCTGGAAGGAAGCCATAGACAGGTGGGTGAGACTCGATTCTAGAACTCTAGTTCTGCCTTCTCCATATGCTAGCTGTGTGACCTCTACAAAGCATGCAACCTCTCCGTCCATGAGTTTCCTCCTGTA
This sequence comes from Peromyscus leucopus, assembly GCF_004664715.2. NCBI lineage: Eukaryota > Metazoa > Chordata > Mammalia > Rodentia > Cricetidae > Peromyscus > Peromyscus leucopus. The sequence goes on along the minus strand of NC_051063.1, from coordinate 83,466,172 downwards.
AACGGCAACGAAGGCTGACCATCACGTGCTGAATGAAGTCAGTTTGTCAGAGCCCACTGATAATCAGAAAATCGGAGAGCTGGCTGCTAAAGATGGCCATCATTAAAAATTAAATTTTATAAACTTGCAATTAAAATTAAGTGCAATAAATACTCCGGACTCATCAATTCCTAATGAGTCTGCTCCAGTTTACTCTCTGTGCTCCTGGGGCTATTTGTGCCTTTTTCTTCTGTGTGGTGACAGTGACACACAGTGCATCTTCCTCCCCAGGACGTAAGATGTCATCCTCACAGGGACAGGTGATGTGAGACTCCTCCACTTCTGAGGTCTGTGATGTCACACCGGCAGCTTGCCATTGGCAATGGAGGCGATATTTACACCAGAGGTATTGGCCAATGCTGCTAGGCAGGGATCCCCCCGAGAGAGCTAGTTGCTCAGCTCTCAAGAGCACACATTTAACACTGGCCTAATAAAGTTGTTTAGACGGTTGAATGGCTAATGCATTTATAAATGACCTGGAATAGCATCCAGCGTATAGGAAATAGCATGTAAAATTTGCTATTATTTTTAGTAGATGTTTACAATTTTTTTTTTTTTTAGCATGCATCCAGTGATGACTGAGTGGAACCCTTTAAGAAACAGCAACCATGTATTTTTTTCCCCTTCCATCTCCTGTGATCCAACAGCATTTAAAGGAAGATGTATGAACTCTATTTGGGGCTGAGGACAAACTAAAATTTCAGAGAAAATCAGATTTGTTCTTCCCCACCCCGTCTCTCTCTCTCTCTCTCTCTCTCTCTCTCTCTCTCTCTCTGTGTGTGTGTGTGTGTGTGTGTGTGTGTGTGTGTGCTGCATGCATGCAGAGGCCAGAGCAAGGCTTTGCTGCCTTCCTCTGTTACTCTGCCTGTTGTCTTGAGACAGGGTCTCTCACTGAATCTGATGCTCACCTTTTGACTGGGCTGCCTGGCCTATGAACTCTTGGGACTTGCTTGTCTCCATCTCCCAATGCTGGGGCTGCAGGCATGTACAGCCATGCCAACTTTTAATGTGGGTACTGGGGATTTGAACTCAGGTCCTCTGTCTTGCTGAGCAAGTGCTGTTGTTACTCACTGGGCCATCTCTCTACAGCTGCATTTTTAGCGGCTCAAAGCGCGTTCTTCTACTGAAGTCGAATTCCTCATTCAAGCTGGGCTGTCATGGCTTCATCCTCCTTTATAAAAAGTAGGTAGCTGCCTTGTCAGTTTGGGTTGTGAAAGCTCCGTGAGAGCCACTGTGGTTGTTGAAATCTGCTTGCTTTGGATGCAAGTCTTGATTCTCTCATTTGTTGGCCCTGGGGCCTTGGGAAAGACCTTTAATTTTGGTAAGCCTTCTGCTGTGTAAAATAGAAATACTATTAACACTTCTTGGCCACGAGATGAACTTGGAATAAAATACTTGAGTTTTGCACTTTATCTTAGATATGGCAGATGCTTAGTAAATATGTCAATAAACACACTAACATGTACATATAAATAAACAGTGACTACTTCCTTGCCTCTTCTCTGTCACATGCATCTTTCTCTTAACATTGCACCCATTAGCATGAAGGGCTGTGACCTCACAGGGAGGCTGAGTCCTCTGTCACAGCCTCGAAGCTGGCCGCATACTCCTGCATAAGCCTGTAGACAAACAGCCCACCACCACAGTGAAAACTGACTGCTGGATACAAGTTCAGCACTGCAATCCATCAGGAATTTAATCTGGCAGAATGGGCTGTTGGGGATGAGCTGTGCCTTCTTTTCTCAGTTGGAGTTCAGCAGAAAAGGCTGAGATGTCCCTTTCCTTCTCTCGCTTGGTGGTTTAATAGGTCTTTGTGTCCTTTAAGTTTGTATTCACTGCCAGGGAAGAGGAGGCAGAATTCCCCTACATGGCCAGATCTTCCAAGTCTTGGAAGGAAGAAAGTATTGGCACTGCCAGGAAGACTGTCTGCAGAGCCAGGACCGGTGGCTGACAATTCTCCCATAGGCTACCCCCACGTGGAAACAATGGTTGGAGGCATTAGGCCCTGTGGTGTGTGTGTGAGCGCAGCTTTTGGATTTGTCTTGGAGCTGTGTGGGACTAGATAAAGACAAAGGAGACGGTAACAAAGTACACCTCCCAGATAGCCCTGTTCTCGGCGGGATTGGGGTTTGAACTTGGGTTGTAATTGGTTTAGACCAAGACACACATTACATTCATTTTTCAGCTTAAGAGAAATTCATGCTTGTGACACTTGTAGTGTGCTGGGCTCCTAACCGAGACCAGGTAAGAGGCCATTCTCTAAATTTCAGTTTTTACTCTACCATATATAACCACCAATCTGAGCCCCACAGCAGCTTAGAGGTTGATTCTCTCCTTCCACCCTCTGGGTCCCAGGGATTGAACTCAGGTCATCAGGCTTGGCAGCAGGTGCCTTTACCTGCTGAGCCACCTTGCTGTCTGTAGCTTAGAGGTTGAGATCCAAAGCTTGTGGTGCGCCCGGGCTCTGTCACTGAGCTGTATCCCCATATAGTTGTCTTGGTTATTGTATGCTTTATGAACCAAGTAGGAAGAAAAAAATCCTGTTAAATAAAGGAAGAAATGAACGCTTAGTGAGACCAGGTGTCTCTTCTGGTGTCAACAGAGCTCTGTAAGCCCCAACCTTGGCTTTCTTTCCATCAAAGCCGGGAGGGAACACTGTGTTCCCAGGACCTCTCAGAGCCAGAACTCCGCCATCCGACTGTGCCATGCTCCCCAAAGCTTTCCAGAGCTATAAATATAGGTGGAAGTTTCTGAGATCTGCTGGATCATGGCTATCGCCCAAGCAGACAGCCTGGGTTGGTGTTGGCTCCTTTTCTGATTACTTGGTTCCATGAATCCATTGTTTTGTTTCACTCTGTGGTTTTTAACTTGAATCTTCCAGAATCACTTAAGAGGAGAAAGGGAGCTGGATACCAACCTCTGGCCAAATCCAGACAGTGAAAAGACCCAGTCTAATTTTGCCAGAGTCACCAATGTATCTGTTGGAACTGTTTTTAAATTTTAAGTGGTATATTTACTTATTTAGTTATTTTTAGAGACACTTTTCCAACTGTAAAAGCATAGACAGCAATCACGAAAAATGTGCAAGTTAAAGATTCTATACTTTTCTCCCCCGTTTTTGAAAGCAAATGATTTAGTAAAAACCTACTTCTCTAAGTCCCAATGGATTTTGGAAATACCATCTTACAGAATTTTATAGCTTTTCCAATTAATTAATCAGTAAATCAATTAGCCAGAAAATCTTTATTGAGTGTTTTTTTGTGTGTGTGCTAACATGAGGTCTGTGATCATGTTGAGATAGGAAAATGAAAAGCTCTGAACTCACAAATGTCTTACAGTCCCAGAGGGGAGACCAATCTAATGGCAATGCAATTAGCCATCAAGCATCTGGTCCTTGGGGGTGGCAGAGTTCAGACAGACAGTAAATGTGGATGTGGTGTTAACAGGGAGAGAAATGAGTCCCAGGGTGAAACATCCAAAGAGGAATTGTCTTGTTTCTTAGCCACACGTGAAGAAAAAGTTGCCCTCTCTCTTCATCTGCTCACCCACCCACCCACCTGTTGATGCAGTTAAAATCTCCAGGGTCTTGATGCATAAATGCTATGTAATAATAAACCGCACAGATGTGCAATGCACAACTGATAACGTTTCCCATTTCTACACCAGTGAAATCACCCCTTCCACAGATATAATGAATGTGACTATCATCTTAAAAGTTTCCTTGTGCCCTTTTTATTTGTATGTGCCTATGTGTTTGTTTGTGGACGTGTGTGCACGTGTGCACGTGTGTGTGTGTGTGTGTGTGTGTGTGTGTGTGTGTGTGTGTGTGTGTGTGGTTGCATGTGCATATGTGTGGAGGCCAGATGTTGATACTGGGTATCTTTTCCAGTTGTTTTCCACTTTGTTTTTGAGACAGGGTGTCTGATCGAGCAAGGATCTCACTGGTTTGGCTGGACCACCAAACCCCAGTGCTGGCTGGGATTGTAAGCAACCATTGTCACTACATGCTGGAGATCCAAACTCAGCTTCTCATGCTTGCGCAACAAGTCTGTCACCTCAGCAACCCTTCCTTGTGCCCCTTCTAATGCTTCTCATCCACCTTCCTGCTGTGGGATGTCTTTCTGTATGCTGTGAATATGTGTGGTTCCCATTGGATAATAAATAAAGCTGCATTGACCTAGGGCAGGGCAGGATGGAGCCAGGTGGGAATAGAAACAGAGAGAGAAGAAAGGAGAGTGTGTGTGTGTGGGGGGATGCCAAACCACCATCCAAGGAGCAACATGTAATGGGACACAGTGGCGATACATAGATTAATAGAAATGGGTTGAATTTAGTTATAAGAACTAGCTAGCAAGAAGCCTGAGCCTGAGGCCATACAGTTTATAATTAATACTAAGCCTCTGAATGATTATTTTATAAGTGACTGTGGGACCACAGGTGGGAGAGATTTGTCTGGACCTTGAGGCCAGGTGGGACCGGAGAAACTTCTGCCTATGCCTTCCCAGATGCTGTGTGCCATATGAGAATATTAGTTTGTATGTTCTTTTTATCAAAGTGGACCAGCATGTACTTTTTAAAAACCTGTTTCCTTCACTTGGCATAGTTATTTTGAGATTTATCCACATTGAGGTATATCCACATTTCATCACCTCTAATTGTTGAGAATTGTGTGACTACACAACTATTTGTTGAATTTACCTACCGATGACATACTTGGGTTGTTTGCAGACCTTGGATATTAATTGTAGTGTTGCTATGAACTTCCATGTACAAAGTTTTGTGTGGACATCTGCTTCCATTTTTCTGTCATGGACAGCTAGCAGTAGAATGGTTGCTTCTCAGAGTGGGCGAGTGTGTTTAGCTTTTGATTAGTGCATGAGTAGTGCAAAAGAGTGACTTTTATCATGACATTTTCATGCACATCTATATGCTACTTGGTTTATATTTATCCACATTGCATACAGCTAAACCCCATCTCTCCTGGGCCCCTTTCCTATTCTCTATTAATCCTTCCTTCTGCTCCCATGTCTCTCTTTTATTTAAAGATTCCACTGTGAGAGTAAACATGTGATACTTGTATCTCTGAGTCTGGTGTATTTTGCTTAACACAGTGACATCCATTTTCCTGAAAGCGCTTCAAAACCAAGCAAAACTATGACTCAAGCTGCCATATAGTCTTTCTATGCCACAGTTAGGCAAATAAGTGGAGGAGTCAAAGTCAGGATACAGCACAGACACTGCTTGCCCATGTCTACCACATTGCCCACACCAGCCAAACCAGGGAGCTAGCTTAAGTGCCCACCCACAGATGAACGGATAGAGAAATCGTGGCGTCTATACACGGTAGCACAAAAAATGCGATCTTAAGGAACTGAGAACCCACTTTCCTGAGTGGCTTTCTACACTCTCCTCAGGCACGGAGTTCTGTGCTCTCCACTACTTCCCACCCTTGCCAGGAGACTCTTCAGTTCTCACTATTCTAATGGAAACAGTGGCAACATGTACTTCTGTTTTATAGTTCTCCAAAGACCAATGGCTGTATCCTTTTTCATGGACTACTTCTCGCCTGCATTCTTCTCTGGTGAAACATCCAGTCCAGTATTTGGACCACTTGATGGTATGTTTGTCTTATTGAGAACACTTGAGAGTTTCTTATACATTTGACGTTCTAGTATGTTATCAGCAACATCATTTATTAGATATGATTCTTATCTGCAACTTGTAATGTTCTCTTTTTTTTTAAAAAAAGTTAATATAGCAAGTATCTATCTATCTATCTATCTATCTATCTATCTATCTATCTATCTATCTATCTACCTGTCTACTATCTACCCACCTATCTATTTTTCTGTGTGCCTGTGGATGAGCACACACAGAAGTCAGAGGACAACTTTGGGGAGTCAGTTCTTTGCTTCCACTATGTGGGTCACGGGGCTAGAACTCAGGTTGTTAGATTTATCTCCCTAAGATGCTATTATGAGTGACTTTATTCTATTAACTACAATTTCTGATTATTCATTCCTGCCACCTTGATAGAAGTACTTACTACTTCTAGTAGCCTTCTTGGTGATTCTATCAGAGTAGAGTTTCATTTCTTCTCTCTGTGTGACTGCCTCTATTTTTTCTTTCTCAGCATCACTGTCTGGACTTTAGCACAGTGTTGAATAGAAGCAGTTAGAGTGGATATCCTTGCCTTCTTTCCCATTCCCAGGGAAAAGCACTTACCATTTCATCATGTTATTTGTGGAACGTTATTTGTAGATGCTCTTTATTAGATTGGAGAACTTTTATCCTGCATTGCTGAGTGTCTATTAGAAATGAGTGTTGTGGATTGGGTTTTCACAAATGATATTTTTGGCAGTTGTTGAGATAATCATATATATTATTCCTTCTTAGTGTATTAATATGTTTTGATAGGTAGCTTAACTACTTGATTTATTTTTGAAAACTAAATCAACCTTGCATCTCTGGGATAAAGCCTTCTTGGTCACAATGCATTAGTCTTTAAAAATACTGTTGGATATTTTCTTGAAGCAGTGTTGCATCCAGCCCAGGACACGCCATGTAACCCAGGATGACCTGAACACCAGGTACTTGTCCCATCTCCCAAATGCTGGAGTTACAGGTGTACATCACTACAGCTGGCTTTATTGTTGAATTCAGTGTGCTAATATTTAATTATCATTTCTGTGTATAATTGTGAACACTATTGGTCTGTAGTTTTCTTGGAATATTCTTGTCTGATTTTATTAGTGGGGCCATTTTGCTCTTACAGGATCACTTAGAGAGTATTTATTCCTTTTATGGAAAATTTAATGCAAACTAGCATTATTTCTTCCTTAGATTGTTAGTAGAATTTATCAATAAAGCCACCTCCATGTGCATTTTTTCTATTTCCACATGTGTGCGGTGTGCTTGTGTGTGTATGCATGTTTGCATGTGTGTAGGCACACTTTTGTATACACATGAAATATGCATATGTATGTGTGTAAAAAGTGGAGGTTTGAGTTGATGCCAGGAACCATCCTCACTCCCTCTTCCACCTTATTCATTGAAGCAGGGTCTTCTAATCAAACCTGGAGCTTCTCTCTATGGACAGTATTGTCAGACTCTTCTTTCTCTGCTTTCCGAGGCTGGAATTATAGGAGGGTCACCACACCCACCCCGTTTTAGGTTCATTCTGGATATTGGAACTCTGGGTCTTTCACTGTCACTGCTAGTGAGCTGTCCCCCAGCTCTTCACAAGCAGATTTTAGCCAGGCAGCAAAACTCTCCAATACTTGAGCCAAACTATCTTTGCTCAAACCCCAAACTTGTCCAGTATGTGAACTTGGGGCTCATCCCCAACATCTATCTGCCAAGTTCAGGAGTAATAATTCAACAGTGCTTGCTCTGTCATGAAATTGCTGTGACCATTAGGGGAGAGATTGGGCAAATTCAGTGAATTCTCCCTGTCACTATTACCACGAGCTGGTGTCTCCTGGACAAACCTAAATTAGAAGCAGCGTACTCCAGGCTTAGAGGGAGAGCATGAACTGTTTCTCTAGACACATTCTTACCCAAACCTCTCGTTATTTACTTTCCAAGATAATTGCAAAGAAAAGAAGAAGAATGAAAAACTGATCTTACCTCTTCATCTGTGATCAAATTAACTTTCCTTGGCATTATTTTTTTTCATCCACAAAGCAAGGATATTAACAATAGCAAATACAAGTTTGTCATGGAGTGTATGCCGCACACAGTGCTGAGTTCTTCCCATGTGTTCCCTACTTTGTCTTGACAACAGTCATGAGTCAGGTCCCACTGTAAGCCCCAGTTTCAGGGACAGAAAGCTGAACCCTAGAGGGCAGTAACTTTCTAAGTGGTACAACTGGGAATTGAACTCAGGCAGTCTGACCCCCAAATGCTTATGTGTGGGTGCGTGCGTGCGTGCGTGCGTGCGTGCGTGCGTGCGTGCGTGTGTGTGTGTGTGTGTGTGTGTGTATGTGTGTAAAATGTCAAAAGTATTCATAGGTATTACTTAATTTCCAAAAAGTTCTATACCACTCCAGAAAGAATAATTGCTATGTCTCATCTTCTATCCATACATCAAGGTCCCCAGCCCCTTGCAACTTGGCATGTGGTTTTGGACAGTGGTATCCATGTCACCTGGGAGGATTCACACACTCTCAGGTTCCATCTGGCCAAGTGAACCAGAATTTGTATTTTAACAAGACCCTAGGTGACTCATGTGCGTGTTAGGAGGGAAGAAACATGTCTGTAAATCAGTATTCTTCTGCTTCATCCTTCCAGGTGGTCCTTAGCTGCTGCGGGTGATGGGGGTTCACCAGCTGTTCAACTACAGGTGTGATATTTGTATCAAGCACGTGTTTATCTTCCATTTGCAGGAGTTGCAAAGTCGAAGACATTGTATCAACCAGATGGGAACTCCAGTAGCCATGAGGTGTTTGCTCTGTCTATAGCAGCCACCTCATTCTAGCCAACTAGTAAAGGGAATGCAGTACCATCAGATCCTCTAACATTTTCATCAAAGCTAGAAGTCTGCATTTCGTCTAAGAAATTCTTCTTTGCTAAATGTTAACAACTGATCCAGACTCATTTGGTAACTATGAAGGTGAAAAAAAAAGTTGGGCTCCCGGTCCCCAGAGATTGTCAATTTGTGACCTCTGACCTGAAAAATGACTTCAAAATAGTGTGGCTTCCCGAATAGATCAAATGTGTAGCGCACATGAGAGTTTCTGTTGAATATTCAGGGCTCTTTGCAAAGCACGTGGCACATCTCGTTATTTGGTTATTTCAAATGCTGGCCATACTCAAGGGGGAACTGCTGGTCTGTCTTTTGCACTGTGTCACGTGTCTGTTCCCTCTGCGTTCACAGTCTCTTCACCCCCTTGTCATCTGCCTAACTGTGATTCACCTTCAAGATGTAAGACATGTCACCCCCTCTGTGCATATTTTCTGCTTCCTGTCTAGCAGAGTTGACCACTAACATAATTGTGTCCCCTCTCGAGCTACCTCACAAGGCTCTGCATATGAATAAATGAAGCCCATCATTTATTCACATCTTTGTTTCCCTACAAATGTTCACATGTCAGGAACCGAGTCTTACTTAGTTCTCTATACTCAGCACCAGGGAGTATCAGAAACAGCATAGATGGTTGCACTGGTCAACTATGGCAGCAATACCCGTTACTCGATAGGATTCTCAAGTGAAAAGAAATTTACAAGGGGGCTGGAGAGATGACTCAGCAGTTAAGAGCACTGGCTGCTCTTCCAAAGGACCCGGGTTCAATTCCCGGCACCCACATGGCAGCTCATAGCTGTCTGTAACTCCTGTTCCAGGGGATCTAATGTCATCCTACAGACATACATGCAGGCAAAACACCAATGTACATAAAATAAAAATAAACAAATTATTTAAAAAAAAGGAAATTTATAAAAACCTCACAGAACAATAAGTATTACCTCATGGTTTCTGGGGGTTAGGAGTCGGGGGTGGGTTGTATAGTTGATTATCTGTGGCTCAAGGTTTTGTCCAGGTTGTAGATGGAGAATGGACCAGATGATAGTCACGGGTGATGGCTCAGTCTGGGAAATTTTGTTTCTACACTCCCTCACGTGGTTGTTGGCAGGGTAAAGTTATTTGTGGGAGCAGTACAGTTGGGGTTCTTACTTCCTTGCTGACTGTTGGCCAGAGGATTTCCCAGTTGTTTATCACTTGAGTTTTTCATTGGGAAGCCCAGAACATGGCTGCTGACTTCCTTCAAAGTGAGTGAGTGCCTGTGATGGGAGAGCAAGTCTCTTCATAACATGAACCCTGAAGTTATCACTTTATCATCATCTGTGCTGCAGTCACCGTGGCTCTGGCCGTTCCATCCAGCCTCCACGCAAGGGATGTGACTACCTGGAAATGTGGATTACTGGCTCATCTGAGAGGGTCCCTGCCATGATGCTCTCCATGCAGTTTGTGCATGATTACCTGTGGTGATATTTTATTTGTGCTGAAATGTGATATTTTATTTGTAGGTTAATAAATGAAGTTTGCCTGGAGATCAGAGGACATAGCCAGCCATACACAAAAGTCAGGCAGTGGTAGCACATACCCTTAATCTGATCACATGGCAGGCAGGGTCTCTGTGTGTTCAAGGCCACACCAGGGACCAGCCAAGCGTGGTGACACATGCCTTTAAGCCCAGTACCAACCATAGAGACCTGGAGGCCTGCACAGACAGGCAGTGACAAGGAAGTGAGGTAGCTGGGCTAAAAGCCAATGAGAAGGCAGAACAGCAAGGCAATAAAAGCCTGGGTAGACAGGAAATAGCTCTCTCTTTGGGAAGCTATGGCGGTGTGGTGAGGTAAGGTTAGCTGGTGCCTCTCACTATTTCCCTGATCTCTAAGGCTTTCACCCCTATACTTGGCTCGGTGTTCCTTATTTAATAAGACTGTTTAGAAATTTGTCTACAATTACCTGCTCAGCCTTTGGGTTTACATTGCCCAAGTACCAGTCCTGACCCAGTCACTTCATTCTTTTGAGTTTACTCTAGTTAACACCAAAAGCCACTTGGCCCACAGAATTACTTTGGAGATTGTGTTTATTATAGTGTGTGCCTGGCTCTGAGATGCTTACCTATAATTAACATCATCTTGAGAAAAGATCCATAGATAGGAGGTTGATCATAGAAGAAATACAATAAAAAGCAGAACTAGATGAAACATGGCTGGGGTGCTCCGAGTCTTTCCTTCTGACTCAAGGCCAAGTTTCCCATAAATCATTTTGATATTTCCATACTGCAAACCATAGTTCTGCCCCTTCTCCAAATATACTGGGCTTTCCTATTTTGATTAGATTTGTACTTTCTCTTACCAGATGATTTTAACCATTGCCATTCTGCAAAAATCCTCCCAATAATAATTTGTTCTACTCAATCCATGGCTCAGTAATTGGGTATTTTTGAGAACCATCATTACTCCAAACAACTTGAAGAATGAAGAGTTTAGTTCATCTTACAACTTGTCCATCTTGCAGGTTATCATCATACAGGTTACAGTTCATCACCCAGGAAGCCAAGACAGGAACTCAAGACAGGAGCCTGAAACAAAAATCACAGAGGAACACTGTTCCTTGGTTGGTTCCCAGGCTCACATTTAGCTATCCTTCTTATATAGCTCTGGCCTGCCTGCTCAGGCATGGTACTGCTCACAGTGAGCTGAGTCCTCCTGCATCAGTTTGCAATCAAGAGAATGCTCCTCAACATGCCCACAGGCCGATCTGGTGGAGGCAGCTCTTCAACTTAGGTTCCCTCCTCTAAGATGTTTCAAATTGACAACTGAGATTAGCCATTGCCATGGCTTATTGTGCAGGATGGCTCGGTCCATTTCAATTTTATATCCTCTTGCTTTGGCTGAATCTTTACTGCCCCCTGGCCATTTTTTTAAAGCTGTGAGAAGTTATCCATTTAAGTATGTATAGCAGCTTTTTCTGCTTTTCTTTGTGTCTTCTATTCTTTTTCAGAAGATGGGTTCATTATCTGTTTTATTAAAAATAACAATAATATCCCATTTGCTGGTCATTATTGTGTGTTAGGTGCCGGAGTAAGTAACATAAAATGAGTTATTTCAACTGCCACAAGGTCTACAAAACTAGCATTATTCTACATGTAAGGCGAGTTCTTCAGAGATAGAAAATGATTGACAGATGTCTAGTAGTAGAACTGGGACCTCAACCTGTGTTAGCCTGAATTTTTTAGTTTAAGCTTCTGTTCAGTTTTACTGAGAAATCATGTCGATTGTGTGGTCTACTCCCTCCCTGTCTGTGCACCCAGGAGACAGAGAGATGTTTCCCCTCAATCCACACACTTCACTGAATGTGTTTCTCCTAGAGACCTGGAGGCTATGTTGCTGAATACTCTTCCAACTTAGTCCTTCCTTGGCATTCAAGACTGCTGGCCATGCACATCAGCGTTCTGCGTGCACCTGGATCTCCATCAATTACTCGTGCTTCTCACTGACTTGCCATCCTTACTCCAGAGCTTAAAGTTGAAGCTCTAAATGCTTATGAGGTTCTGTCTTGCTTTTCCTTTAGGTTTCACATTCTCCCCATTGACTATATTTACCCTGGGTGTTCCAATAATCAACCTCTCAACAAATGACCTCTCTGTTAAGTATTTTGGTCTCTGCATCTGCTTAAGGTTCTGATCTGAGTTTTAACCATTTAAAGGCCATGGAGGCACTACAAAATCAACTTGAGTTGGTGCATGCCAGCACAGGGAAGGCTGAGGCTGAAAGATCACAATTTTGAGGTCAGTATGAATTACATCGTGAGTTTGAGGCCAACCTGAGCTACATATCAAGACTGTCTCCAAGAGGAAAATCAACTTGGCTAATCTCAGTGTCATCTTTCCCAAAATATCCCCTATCCTATGTTTCTTAGCCAAGTAGTAAAGCCAACTACACTGTCTGGACTTCAGATAACAAATTCTTTTCACGCCTCCAAAATCATCCTAACAGTTCTTCCTCAGGAAAGACTCCCATCCTGGCTCAGTTTTCCATAGTGATTTTGCTGCAATTATTTTCTTTTAAAAAGTATTTATTTTTGCCGGGCGGTGGTGGCGCACACCTTTAATCCCAGCACTCGGGAGGCAGAGGCAGGCGGATCTCTGTGAGTTCGAGGCCAGCCTGGGCTACCAAGTGAGTTCCAGGAAAAAGGCGCAAAGCTACACAGAGAAACCCTGTCTCGAAAAACCAAAAAAAAAAAAAAGTATTTATTTTTAACTCTCTCTCTCTCTCTCTCTCTCTCTCTCTCTCTCTCTCTCTCTCTCTCTCTCTCTGTGTGTGTGTGTGTTTGAGTGCAGGTGCCCATGGAGGCCTGAAGTAGAAGTTGGATCCTGGGAGCTGGAGTTTAAAGTGGTTGTGACCACCTGATACGGGTGCTGGGAACAGGACTGGGGTCCTCTAGAAGGGAAGTATGTGCTCTTAAATACTGAGCCATCTTTTCAGGCTCCATAATACTTTCTTAGAGTTCTGTCTACTCCCAGTTTCTCCATGACTACCCATCTCCACAAAGGAGGCCCACATATGCTCTTTTTACCCTGCATACTTAATAAATACCAGATTTATTGGGCTAGCAGTCCATGACTTTCTCATATTGCCCCAACTGGCATTTCTAAATTTCTTTGATTATTAAAAGTAATATATGATAATTATCAGCATAATGAAAAGCTTTTGCATTTTTAAGGTTTATGTTATAACTATACAACATGCAAAGTTTCTGCTTAAAAGGTTTATATGAAAGATCACAGTGAGAAATCTTATGTAAATATTTCCGTGTCTACAGTATGAGAGTGTTAATCTTTTATGAATAGATAGACTTGATTTTCTAATAATTCATTGAAATATATGTGTCTGTCGCAATGACCTTGAGTGCTGCTTTCAACTTTGTGTTTTGTAAATCAGGCTTAAATAGTTGGGTGATTTTGCTTTCAAGACATATCCAACATGTGTGCTTGGGGGTCTTCTTCATGTGAGCCCAGCAGACACCGTTCTAAGCAGTTCAGATGATCAAACTCTATCTTCATAGCAATCTATAGGAAATGAATGTGACAAATCTTTTAACAGAGAAGAGAGCTGAGAAATGGAGAGAGTTAACCGTTTGCCCAAAGTCACCCAGCTGGTAAGCACCATAGGCATGGTCACTAAAAGGAAGCCGAATGGTGCCAACAGCTGTGTGGGCAATGCTAATTGTTTTACTAGTATATACAGTGTGTGTGTGTGTGTGTGTGTGTGTGTGTGTGTGTGTGTGTGTGTGTGTGTCTGTGTACACATGCATGTGGGGACCAGAGGTTAGTGCTGGTGTCTTCCTCAGTCATTTTCCATCTTACTGTTTTAGGACAGCATCTTTCTCGGAGCCTGAAGCTTGCTGATTCGGCTAGGATGCCTGACTGGCAAGTCCATGGGACTCTCTGTCTCTGCCTCTCCAGTGCTAGGGTTACAAGTAAGTTTCTGCACATCCAGCTTCTTACAGTGGTGCCGGAGATCCAAACTCAGGTCTCCATGCCTGACTGATCCCTCTTCCCAGCCCTGCAAGACTAAAGCTTTGAAGACATGGTCAACTTGAGTCATCTTTTCCTATGGCCTTAGCTAATTTAAATAACATAGGAATTATTTGTCCTTTTCAAAGGGTTGAGAAATTTGGATGTGGATCTCTATAAGCACAGTTGATCTTGACCTTTGTACTCTTCCATAGTTATCCATCTGTTGAGGCTCTCCTCGGTTTTCTTACACACCCTCCTACCTCCTTTAGACTCCCGACTGTTGCCATGGACTTACACATAACTGCTCCATTATCTTGCAGCTAAAATTTGTTGCTAATGAGAAATCTGATGCTAACCAGACTGGGGTTCCCTCCCTTCTATCTTTGGTCCCTTCCTGTGTTCTTTACAGAGATAATCGCTGCTGTAGCTAATCAAAACCACAAGTTTGGTGCTTACCACAACACAAATGTCTGATCTGCAGAGGTCTGTGATAGGTGTTGCTTGCTCCTTCTGAAACCTCTGGGCAGACTCTATTCCTAGGCTTTGCCTGGTTCCACACACTGAGCATCTCTGGCCCAGAAACATCTTCAGAGAAAGGACTCACACTCTTCTGCTCTTTCTATTAGTTTCTGAGGCCCAGAGTAACACAACATCGGTCTGTTGTCCAGGAGCCATGCAGTTATTTGCTTAAACAATTATCCTGCAAATCACATGACCTATTTTTTTTTTAAAATGTAAATAATTCTAAATAAAGGGACTCCTTAAAACTCTAATCCTACTTAGGATGAACATCAGTATCTTGGTTTTAGATTCAGTAAAAATTTAAAAAAAATCTGTGGCTAGAGATTCATGTTAGCCTTTTGTATGTTTTTAATAACCATTGTCCAAACACTGATAATGAAAGTATAAGCCCTTCTTGGTGCAAAAAAGACCAATATCTTATTTTAAATCCTGCTTTGCCCAGGTGGGATTTTTCTTTACCGGTCTAAAAGTAACTATCCCCTTTCTCGTGGGAACATGTCTGACTTGAGGGCCTGGGAGACTGAAAGGTACTGGCAGTCAGAACACACAGAACACTTCTTCATGTTTACATCATGCCTGCATTCACAGAACAGTGACCGCCACAAGCCACCATGTGCGTGCACTCCCTCACCACACTGGGTTTGCCCTGGTTCTTGACTGTGAGTTCTGGGGCCTTTAGGAGGGAAAATCTTGTGAAAAGAAGGTGGATCATTATGTGAGAGCGTCTTTGAGGGGATATTGAGACCCTGGCCTCCTCTTCTCTCTATTTTTGCCTTATGGCTGCAGTGAGGTGAGGAGGATTTTTGCTCCACCATGGGCTCCCCACCATGATGCTTTTCCTCACCACACCATGCCTCAAAGCAGCGGGGAGAGTGACCATGAGTGGAAACTTTGGAAACCATGAGGTGAATAAATCTCTCCTTCTTTCGTTTGCTTCAGGTATTTTGTTACAGGGACAGAAAGCTGATTAATAGATTGGGGTTGGGGGAAGTACTGAACGTGGAGCTCTGCATGCCTCTAATTGTGTACGACTGTTCTCACGAGCTTTCTCTCAGCCACCCCTTCTTCTGGGTCTGTAATGGCCTCCTTTGAGTCCCCCTGGGCAGCAGAATTCTTTTGCCCAAAGCCTTGGCATGGAAAAGTTGTCTTTGCCTAAACAGAGATTTCTTTTCTCTCTCTGGCTTGGTATTTTCCTTCAGGAAACTCTTCCTAGGGCCTTTTAGTGTCCAACATACTTGATTCTCTGGCACCCTGCACTTCATCTCCCCAGCATGCAGCTCAGTTATAATTAAGAATTATGACTTACTGTGTGTTCCCTTTCAGAACAAATTTCTTTTTCAAATTGTATTATTTTTATTAATTCTTTGAGAATGTCATGCATGCATACAATACGTTTTGATCATATTCCATTCTTCCCCAACTCTCCACACCCCCTCCCAACTCTGTGTTTTCTTGTTTATTACAGTCCACCAAGCTTAACTAATTTCTATATGAACAGAGTCCATTCTTTTCTGTTACTATATCTCCACTACTTGGCATAGTGTACTCCACCAGAACCCAAAACCTCATTGGTAAAGAGGGAATGAGGTCACGTTTCCTATTTGTTACTCCTACCACAAGTGGTGGATACTTAATCTGCTTCCCTATGCCTCAGTGTCCCCTTCTCTGAAGTGGGGGTATTAATAGTACTCATCATAGAGCTGACATGAGAGTCCCATGACATATGTGTAAGGCTCTTGTAAAATATCTTGTATATAGCAAGTGCAGTGGTCAATAAATCTTAGCAATGAAGATGACAGTGACAGATGAAATATTCCTTTTTGTTTATGAAGCCAAGTTGGGGTTATCAAGAAAAAAGTTTTAATATATATTAGAGCCTTGACATTAAGAGAAAGAAAGGCTTAAGGAAATGGTAGTATTGCACATACTAGAGTGTGTGTGAGCATCTTGAGAGTCACCACAGTGTTCCATGGAAGCTTTGAGGGAGAAGTAAATCCAGTCAATTAAGGGCATGTCTGGAAGTGTCCCCATGCAGTGAGTGGAGCCAGAGAGTAATTCTGGAAGCTCACTCTAAAGAAGGGCTATTTGGGTCAAGACCTCCATGATAGGAAGGAGGAGGACTTGGGAAAGCCCCCAGTGTACCAGAAGTACAGTGAGCTTGAAGAGTCAGATTTGGTTTCCTCAAGGAACTTCAAAGAGGCCAGTGTGGGTGGGGCAGGATGGGGCAGGGGGAAATGATGGGTTCAGGAGAATCACATAGGGTCTTTTCATCATAAGGAGTTGTGGTCTTATTTGGAGGTACTGGATAGTGATAAGAAGGCAGAAATGTAGTGTGAATTAAAAGGGATAGTCTGGATACTATGTAGAGATCCTACTATACAGAGAATATTGGACATGTGAGCAGAATATGCCAGGTAGAGCAGGCTTTCAGAGGGAGAAAATGGCATAAGACCCAAGTTGGGAATGAACATGGTTTATTTAAGGAACAGAGGAATTTCAGGGTAGCAAGACCCTAGTGGGTTTAGAGAGCAATGTCTTCGCAAATGTGACTGACTGGGTCCCATAGTTTGATGGGTTTGGACTTTGTCATGGAAAAAAAGATGATGAGTATAGAAAGGTATATAGACAGGAGAATGATAGGAGTCTCAGCTGCTCATGGTCCAACCAGAAAAGCACAAATTTTTCAAACAGATAATCTAGTAGAGGGAATCAGCCACGTGGGTGAGAGAAGAGATGAGAAGCCAATCACGGGGTCGGGGGGAGGTGAAGCAGCTTCTAATAATGCATACTGAGAACCACTGTGTTGACTGGGGTAAGGGTTGGGGTGCTAGCGAGGAGACGGCTAGTGTTGCCGGAGTCCTAATGTTTGCACTGCTCAGTAAGGACTTGGTAACTATTGTCTAAGGATTTCTAGTGCTGTGAGAAAACACCATGACCAAAAAGCAACTTGGGGGAGGAAAGGGTCTATTTGGCTTACACTTCCACATTGTTGTTCATCATTGAAGGGAGTCAAGACAGGAACTCAAACAGGGCAGGATCCTGGAGACAGGAGTTGATGCAGAGGCCATAGAGGGGTGCTGCTTACTAGCTTGCTTCCTCTGGCTTGCTTATAGAACCCAGGACCACCAGTCCAGGGATAGTACCACCCACAATGGGCTGGGTCCTCGCCCATTGATCACTAATTGAGAAAATGCCTTACAGTTGGATCTCATGGTGGCATTTCCTCAGCTGAGGCTCCTTCCTCTCTGATGACTCTAGCTTGTGTCAAGTTGACACATGAAACCTGCCAGTACAGCTATTAAATTAACATTTAAGATAATGTTAACATAACAGTGAGCCCGGGTGATGGTGAGTGTGGAAGTCACAGAGTACCAATATTAAATAGACCTGAATTCAAACATGGTCATGTTTCTTGACATCCTGTGACTCAGAGCATGTTAAATTCTCTGGGCCACAGTTTATTTGTTGACAAAATTGGTCCACCAATGCCTCATCTGTGTGTTGGGGAGATTCAGGTATGTTTAAGTCTGTCATGTGCATGCCACACTAACGGGTTAATGACTACGAGGTTTTAGTCCCTAGAAAACCTCTTGGGCCAATGGGAGAAGGGGACACAGTGTCTGATCCTGGATCCTTGGGGTCTTGTTTTGGTGAGTCTTTCACACTCTCAAACTGGGTTCTGCATCAAGAGAGCTGGGAGACATCTCCAAGGCTCCAGTTCTCCAGGGCTCAGTAGCCCATGTTTACTCATCCCCAACCTCTTATGATGTCAGATGGGGCCATAATGCACATCCCCAGAGCAGGCAGAGTACGAGATGAGAACATGTGCTTCTGGGGATAGCAATTGTCTTCTAAGGACATGGATTTGACATGATGAGGGCATTCTGAGTGTACTCAAGGAAAAAGAAGGTAGCTTGGGGATATGCTTGGCCCTGAGGTCTTACATGGGAAAGTCTGAACATCTTAGAGGAGAGAGTCTTATGCAGGAAGTACCACTTTACCTCTGCTAGTCTGCGCAGAGGTGAGTCAAATCATCTTTGCCTTCACTTACTTGTGAATTTAAAAGTTATTGATTACCCATTGTATACCATTTACACCAAAATGTGCTATGATATGGCAGCCAACTGGGTGTTCCCCAGGTCTCATTCTAACCAGAAAAACAATGATTGAATATCACAGCAAGGGCATGAAATGGCTCTCAAAGGTCTGGGTGTGAAAGGCTTAGTCACAGCTTGGCACTGTTGGGAAGTCGTGGCGACCTTAAGATGTGGAGTCTAATGGAAGATTTCCGGTCGTTGGGGACATGTCTCCTGCTGAGTTTCAGCCAGAAGGTGCGAGGTTTCACCCCATCACACAGCTGTTTTTCTCGTTGCTGTGATAAAATTCCCCGACAAAAGCAACTTAAGAAAGAAAATATTTTGGGCTTCCAGGTCCAGGGTACACTCCATCATGGTGAGAAGGCATGGGGGCAGGGGCATGCGGTGGCTGGTCACATTATGTCTGCAGTCAGGAAGCAGGGGAGGTGAATGCCGATGCTTTGCTCTCTTGCTCCTTTGATTCAGTCCAGGATCTAGCACAGGAAAGATGCCTCCTAGTTTATGCTGGGTCTTCCTACCTCATTAATCTAATTAAAAATGCCCACATGGACATGCCCACAGGATCATTTACTAGATGGTTCTAGGCCAGTCAAGGTGTTAGTCAGCAACACCCATCACAGCTCCATGATGTCCTGCCATAGGATGGGAAGGAACAGGCGCCAACTGGCTACAGACTGAATCCTCCACGACTGTGAACCAAGGTAAGTTTTTCCTCTTTTTAAGTTGATCACCTCAGGTATTTTTCTACAGCAATGGGAAGGTGACCGACACACCAAGAACAAAGCCAGAGGATGGTGTAACTTGGGACATGTCTCACAGAAAAGAAAGTGGAAACAAGGAGCATGCGTGCAAGAGAGTAGGCCAGGAGACCTTTCCGAGAAGGCCACACACATCGGCCTGAGAGCTTAGGTGTGGGGAGATTATCATACAGTGAGTGAGAGGAAGAGAATTCCAGAAAGAGTGAACAGAGAGTGGATGTCAAAGCCTCTAGGCAGAATGATCTGGGAGCCCCTTTAATACAGTTGCTCATGTTGTAGTGACCCTCAACCATAAAGTCATTTCCATTCCTACTTTATAATTGTAATTTTGCTGCTGTTAGGAATCATAATCTAAACATCTGTGTTTTCTGACGGTCTTAGGCAACCTGCAACCCACAGGTTGAGAACCGCTGGACTAGCGTTAGCAGGCACCCAGCCCAGGGGTGCTTTCAAAGTAGTGTTTGGCTTTATTCCAGATGATCTGGTAGTCATCCCTATGCTACAGGCCTGGGAGGGACCGGCTGGGATGTGACCTCATTTACATTTCAAGAGTGCTCAGAAATCTTTGGAATCCATTTTCTCTGCTGACTTAGGAGAATTAATTAGTTAATATCTGCATGACACTTGACAATCTTCAAGGAACAGAATGTATTATTATTATTTCCCCATTGAAGCCTTGTAAATGGAGGTCACAGCACCTGGGATTCTCGCCCAAAGGAGGCAGAATGAGAAACAGCCCACAGTCCCTCACTAAAGAAAACATTTCTTTCTCTTGCCCTGCTGGGAAATCTCACTTCCATTTTTATAAGGCCAAAGAGGAACTTGGAAACAGAGCCAGTTCTGACTCTGTAATTAATTTCAAAGACCATCTTTTACTTTCACTGCTTATAAAGATATTAAAAAAATAACTTTTGTTTAGGTAGCACCACTCTCCAGGGAGCTTGCTCACCAGCAAGGAGTTTGGTCCCCTGGCCTTGCCTGGAAGTAGCAAGGAAACCCACCACCTTTTTAAATTTTTAAAAAACTTTTTCATTTATTCTTGGGATTGTATTTTAATTACAACAGTTCTTTTGTCTCTTTCCTCTCACCAAACCTTCTCATCTACCCCTCTTCACTCTGCTTCAAATTCATATCTTTTTCATCAATTATTATTGTGTATGTATTTGTATATTATTTTCACTTTGAAAGCCTGCGAGAAATGATACTGAAGGTTTCCCAGCAACCTACCTGTGTCCATTGTCAGCAGCTGCTACCCTCTGCCTCCATTCCTTCCTCTTGCCATCAATTCCTAGATTTTCACAATTGGGTTTATTTTTATGTCTGTTTGAGTGTGTGTGTGTGTGTGTGTGTGTGTGTGTGTGTGTGTGTGTGTGTATCCCCGTTTGTCAGATTCCCTGGAGCCGGAGTTATGGTTACAGGTAATTGTGAGCCATCTGACATGGATGGGAACTGAACTCTTGAAGAACAGCAAGCTCTCTTACCCAACCGCTAAACTATCCCTCCAGCCCCCAATAATTTCTCTTGTGCTGATGGCTCTCATCCAGTTCATCTTGCCCTGTTTTTTCCTGGTGGCAGCCAGAGGGGATTGTCCGTTTTCCCTAACACCCATGCTACACACATCAACCCATTTCATCGAAAACTTAGAGAGATGAGTCCTGTTGATACTACTAATGTAGCAGGTAGGGAAACTGAGGCTCACAGAAACCGAGCTGCATCTTGAAACAACATTGTGTGTTAAGAGGCAAGTTTGGGACTTGGACTGAGGCAATGTGATGCCAGGATGCACTTGCTGAGACATCACCATGTATTGTCAGTTTGAAAAACTGTCTGGGGTGGCTCTGCAGATTCCTTTAACATTCAGGGCACCACCCTGGAGGCTCACACTTTATTACTTATTTATGTTTGGGACAGTAAAAGCATTTTGCTTTTTTTTTTTAATGTGAAGTGGTGGGTGTAGGAGGTGAGTGGGTGCGAAGGAGAGAAACGCCTTTTATGGATTGTCTGCTAAACCTTGTGAAGTCGTAGCTGTGTCTCGGTGCCAGACGGCTGTGCCTGTTGACTTAATGGCTCTGAAAGATGACAAGGCTTAAAAAAAAATCGACTGTCACTGCAGAACTTGGAACAGATTGAAACAGAGCGCTTGAGTCATCTGTTAAAGATGCCACTCTGGGCCCCTGACATGCAATGCCCAGTTAGAGCCAGGGACACATTAAAAACATAATAACTTTGCTTCGATTCTGACGCAGAAGGTCCCCTGTCCCCTGGGAAGGGACTGTGAGATGGACACTGCTGCTTGGCAAACACCCCATTTTAGGTGGCTATTTGCCAGCTCAAGGGGGCAGCTGAGTCTCAGGAAGGCCTCTGGTTTAGCCATTAGTAAATAGGCTCCAGATAGAACTTGGGGCAAAAGCCAGCAGCTAAAGACTGCACTACCTGCCCCGATTTCATGACTGTCTGCACCAATCAAGCCTGGATTAAATCTCTTGGCTTGCCACCTAACCCAGCACCCACAGCTCCACCCATGCTCAGCCTCCTGCCAGACTATATGGAAGCCCATCTGCTCGCCAAGCCTTCTTGTAACTTACCTTCAGGCTTGGGGGACATTATTAAGAGCATTCAGGTTAGAAACAAAGATATTCTCACCAGGAAGGACCCACCATTCCCCAAGGGGCATGTGGCCACTCCACATAAATTGCTAAAAGCTTGGATGAACCAATCAGGAGCCAGCAGAAGCCATCTGGATTCCTTAAGAGTTATTGTGTAATGATGTGATGTGCATCTTGTTTGACAAGGAGGACGTCGGGAAGGTGTTGATGGGTTTTCAGAAAAGAGAGTAGATGGGGATAGAAGGCGAATATGTATTGATACCGATGATGAGGAAGGTCAGCGGACTTTGACTCCCCCTTCATTAATTACCAGCTATGTGATTAATTACCTTGCAAAAGTTACTTAGCCTCTCTATGCCTCCTCTTTGCCTGATTTTTATGAGTGTATGTGTGTTGTGTTGAATGTTATTATTCATGTGTTTTGTGCGTGTTGCATGTGCCTGTTCATGGGTGTGTGTGCACATGTGTCTGCAGGTGTTTGTGCCAAGTGTGCGCATGCACATGTGGAGGGCAGAGGTTGATATCTTCTTTGGTTGCTCTCCATCTTATTTTGTCTTGAGATAGTCTCTCACTGAAACTGCAGCTTATAGATTTAGCTAGGCTGGTCAATGTGCCCATCCAAAGATCCGCTTGTTTGTGCCCCATGCTCCAGCACCAGCTCTGGGGTTAAAGACAAACGCACCCATATCTGACTGTTATGTGTGTGCTGGAGATCTCAGCCCAGGCCTTCATGCTTGCAGAACAAGCCCTTTCCCACTGACCCATCTCCAGAACCCCTAGGCCATCATCAGTGAGTTTCTCTGTGTAAGCTAAAAGTCACTGAACGTCAGCCACACTTTTCCTGATTCTTGCATTTAGACTGATCCAATCCAAGAGTCCAATGGTAAACTGAGGCTCAGGGTGATGACTCAGTTGGTAATGTGCTTGTCCTAAAAGCATGAGGACCTGAATTGGCTCCCCAGAACCTACACAAAAAAGCAAGCTGTGAATTCCTGTAATCCCAGCACTGGGGAAGGGTTATCGAGGAGGATTCCTGGAGCTTGTTGACCAGTTGCCTAGCTGAATCAGTGAGCTCTAATTTCCATGAGAGACCCTGTCTCCAAAATTAAGGTCAAGGGTGATTGAAGAAGGCATTCGGTGTTGACCTCTGGCCTCTACGCATGTACAAACGTTTGTTACACCCACGTATATGTACACACACACACACACACACACACACACACACACACACACACACACCATTTTCTTTTCAACTTGAGAATGGTGAGATAGGCATGCACAGGGCTATAGGATGGTATAAAGTGGAAATGCCATGAGCTGTGGACCACTAAGGAATGGGTTAACTGTCTTCTGTGAAGTACCACAGAGTTTCTTGACTTCCCTTGTGGGTAGTATTGAGCAGAAGGAAAAGCATTCCATTTCCACAGTGTGTGCAATGGCTGATGGCTGTTTGCTTTCGCAGGTTAGGAGGGTTACATTGCTATATGGTCGGAAGTGGAAGTAAGCTAAGGAAGTTGAGGGTATGTCTTAACTGGTAGGTAGTTGGGAACTCAGTGGGATGAGGGGAAGCTCTTGAAGCATTTTCCTACAGTAAGAAGGAAATAAATCAAGAACAGAGCAGGAGATCACCCTCAGTGATCGGAACTTCCTTGTACTCAACTGGGTAGAACCACCCTGGGGGCCAGGTGATAAAGCCACTGGTCTCCACTAGTGATAGTCAGCTGGGACATGCCACAAGCTGATGAAGCACAGGACCACATCACAAAATGTGAGCCTTTTTGTTCTATGACAAGAGGAGATCTGGAGGGAAATAGGTGGGACTTATACAGATCACATATTCTGAGGTCGTGCCCAGAAGGCCAGTGCCATGGATCATAGATATATTCAGTCTCTATCTGGGGTGATTCCTTAGGCACATTCAAGAGCTGTCTTTTCTCTGGCCATTGTTACTGAAGCCAGCTTAGGAGACCAAGAGATGGTGAACCATGTCTCTGCTTCTGTCCTGGCAGTTGTCATTGTCCTAAGTTTGGACAGCACTCTAGGAAGCCTGGTGGCTGTCATCAGTCATGATCACTGAGGACAAATTAATATCCAGCCTCTTGGGAAGCCTCTCACCCACCCATTTGTTTCTGTGAAACCAAGCAGAGGTTAGCTAGAATGTTTTGCTAAGACTGTCTGTAATCAGGTAGAGTCATTTGCAGAACAAAGGTAGGCTGCTCAGTGTTAGATTTTTGAATCTAGAAGTGTATCATTTGGGAGAAATAAATAGAAAAAAATTCACACATGTACATCAAAATATGTAATTAAATATATTTTGCTTCCCACTTTTAAATCAAGTATACTTAACATCTTGTTGAAACTTCTGGAGTCCTGTTAGAGGCAGGTTAAATCTTCCCATGGTGTCATTAATAAACTTGTATTTAATCAGACCTTTCAGCACATGCATAAACCACGAGGCACAACTTTTTTTTTCAAACGTCTATAAGGCTGAATGAAAAGCAACAGTGGGTACCTGCCTCAACAGTGGAAGGAAGAAGATGGGATATCAGATTGTGAAACCAACACACTCCAGACTGGTCCTCAATAAGATCAATGGGCCATACTGATCAAAGGCCATGTCCTGTCATCCTCCGACATGGGTTGATCCTTATACAATCCAAAGGGATGGGAGTCATCTCCGGTGTGCCAACAAGCACACCCATAGTGGTAAGTGGTAGACCCGGAATGGAAAATAAGCTTGGAGATCAGAGGCTTGTCCTGTCTTGTCCTGGAGTGTTTCTTATACAGAACTGAGCATCAGAACTGCAGATATAAATCACTCATGTTTTGTTGGTTTTAGTTATCCATCCATTTGGACTGAAATGTATATAGTTCCCATTCCTCGGTGGGGACCATATAACTCTCTATAAATCTTTCTGTAGTGTTCGTAAAGTTTTGTGCTGAGAAATCCCTCCAGGTATAGTAATCAGTACAAATCTTGGTGGGGGAGACTCTGTTCTTCTATGGCGGTGAACATTCTGTGGCCCAGGCCATATATCTGAACACTCTACTTCACACATCCATCAAAGTACCTCAGGCAAGGCCCATTAATACGGCCAAAGCTGGACTCATACCTTTTCTAAATCTTTCTCAGTTGGTGGCACCACTGTCATGGCCGCACAGGCTATGGTCCTGGGGTCCTGGATGACTTTCTCTTCCCTGACCTCTCTCTTGAGACAGAGTCTCACCATGTATCATGGGCTGGCCTGGGTCTCAGGATCCCCTTGCCTCAGCCTTCTGGGTGCTGAGGTTACATGTTGTGCCCAGATCGTGACCCCCAGAGAGACCACCAAAGAGCATGCCGGAATGCAAAAGCAAGGTTTAATTCTGGATATCCAAAAGCAATACAAGCCTAGGCAGGGACTTCGTCCAATACATCCAACGCAGTGGAGGCTGGAGGAAGCGCCCACCTGTCTGCAAGCTCAGTTTTTAAAGGGAAAAGTCACAAGGTTACATCATTTAGGGGTGCTAGTACAGGTACAATTCTGATTGGCTCGCTTCTAGGGACTTCTAGAAATTACTTCTAAGGGAGTGGTTGCCCACCACCATTTCTCATTGGCTGCCCTCAGGTGGGGCCATTTCTGTGGCCAGTTACCCTGGAAACCAGGAAGAGGACATTCCATAGTCTGGCAGGCATTACCTCGTGACTATCTTGTGACTCTGAACTTCTACACTTCCTGGTTTCTGGAATCTGAACTGACTGGTTTCAGTAACTAATGGCCTATTCCTAAAAGGAGAAATCTTAGGCCTTAGTTTTAGGGTGAAAGCATTTTGGTCTTATTTCTAAGATGGCTCATTTTGGTCTCACATTCAGATGTGCACCACTGTATCTGGCTTTCTTCCCTCTCATTGAATCTTTACCTCCATGTCCATTGGCTAATTAATCATGTACTATTAAAAAGCCATTGAACATGGATTTGGACCAATCCTTACCACCCCTGTCCATATCAGGGCCCCCTGGGACATTCTCATGATGGTTGTCAACAGATATTTTTAATCCTACTTGTTTGTTTTATTTTTTTGACATTTTGTTTTTTAATGTCTCCTTTATTTTTAAGATTTTCCCTCCTCAATAAATTGTTTTATTTCTGTAAAAACTTGGGAAGCATTCACTCTAATTTTAATTTTACCATAAACACCTTAACTGTTTTTTAAGACCTTCTTAAGCCTGTCTTATACTATCAAAATCCATCCCAGAACTGCAATCTGAGGTGCTCCTTTCTGTAATAGATGAGAACTTTTGTTATGAAACTGTGGTGGTTTGAATAAGAATGGTCCCCATAGACTCATATTTGAATGCTTGGTCAAAAGAGAATGGCACTGTTAGGTGTGGCTTTGGAGGAAGTGTGTCACTGGGAATGGGCTTTGAGGTTTCAAAAGCTCAAGCCATGCCCTGTGGGCCTCTTTCTCTTCCTGTTGCTTGCTGATCCTGGTGTAGAACTCTCCACTCCCTCTCCAGCACCATGTCTGCCTGTGTGCTGTCAGGGCTTCCTACTGTGATAACAGACTTCACCTCTGAACTGTAAGCCAGCCCTAATTAAATGCTTTCCTATATAAGGGTTGCCATGGTCACAGCAATAAAAACCCCAATTAAAACTGAGACATTTCCCTTTGCAAGGGTTTGTGAGTCTAACTCTATCTTTAAAATAATTACTTAAAGAAAGAAAACTTTGTGTGTGTGGCAATAAACCTTATACACATTCTAAATACTGGAGAATGACTGCCTTTGTGCTTTTTACGTCAGGCTAATGTTTGTATTTCCTCCCCCTTGAGTAGAGAGCTT
This sequence comes from Peromyscus leucopus, assembly GCF_004664715.2. Classification (NCBI taxonomy): domain Eukaryota; kingdom Metazoa; phylum Chordata; class Mammalia; order Rodentia; family Cricetidae; genus Peromyscus; species Peromyscus leucopus. The sequence goes on along the minus strand of NC_051063.1, from coordinate 83,439,298 downwards.
TCAGTGTGCATGTGCAGGATGGTGGTGTATATGTGTATACATGCCTGTCTGCAAGTGCACTTCTTGCCCATGCATGGGATGTTGGATGTCTTTCTCTGTGACTCCCCATCTTTTTTTATTTTACATAGTGTCTCTCACTGAACTTGGAGTTTGGAATTTCAGCTTGATTGGTTGGCCAGTGAGCTCCCGAAGTCTGCCTATCTCTGTCCCCCCAGTTCTGGAGTTAGAGATCCACGCTGCCCTGCCTGCCTTTTTATGCAGGTGCTAGGGATGTGAAATCAGGTCCTTATGGTTACACAGAGAGCTTTCACCCATGATGTGCTTGAGGATTTACCTTTGATTATGATTTTATTTTTCTGATATATATCTTCAATACATACCTTTTTCAGCTTTTTGTGTGCTTAAAACAACCTGCCTGGTGTATTTCTCCAAATGACAAGTTGGCTGTATATATTGGACTTTTGGACACCACTCCAGTTTAATGCCATTACAGAAACCATTTAATGGTATAGGGCACAGTATTAAGTAAACACCATAGTTTCCATTGAATATGAGTAGGAATTAGTTTTTTTTTCCTCAATATTTCTGTGTGTGGATCTTAGTTTCTAAGTTACTTAAAAGGATGTCTGATCTTCATTTTCCAATTATTATCTTTATTTAGATATAAACAATTCCCCCTTTAGTTCTTAGCTATTTTATTTTATTTTCCAACAAAGTATTTTTATTGATTATTTGGGAATTTCACATGGTTCACCCCTATCACATTTACTACTCAGCCTTTCCAGGTCTACCCCTGACTTGTGACAACCTGCCCTCCTGCCCCAAAGAAGAAGAACAGAAAAAAAAAAAATACAAGTACAATTGTGTTGTCCATATACTCACCAGAGCATGGTCAAACTCCTGGTACCAATCCCTTAAAGAGAACCGAGTCCTTCCCCACCCCACCCCCACCAGAAGCCTTCATCTGTGAAGAGCTACCCTTCAGGATCTCTATCACAATTTTTAAGAGTTCTTTTCAATGGCTTCCTGTCTAGACTGTTTCTTTTTTTTCCCCAGGGTGAGGTGGGGGAGGGGAGGTTGCTACAGAAGCCTTCTGTGTCTCATTTTCAGCTGCGAGTCTGTGGTCATCCATACCACTGCAAAAGAAGCTTCTGGTGAGATTTTTGCAATTTGCTTTTGGTGTTTGTTATTTTACCATCCTTTCCCCCCTTTCTTTCTGAGTTTGGTAGGAGAAGGGAGTGAATTTTCTCATTCATCTCCTTCATCACTGGTTCTGTCTCTTGTATTTATTTGCCTTGCCTTCTATCTACTGGTTGCCTTCAAAGTAGCTTCCAGTTTACTTACTGTCTTTTACCTGAGACGATTCTTCCTGGTCTTCAGTTGATTTCTCAAAACGATGCTCATTCTACTTTCATAGGGTAAAGAAGTGTATTGGATCTCACGGAGAGGAAAGAGCTGACATTTAAAACATGCTTCCTCCTTCCTTCCCCTCGTCCTCTTCTTCTCTGCGTGGCAGTAATTTAATTTCTCTTGACTCTATACTCTGTAGGTTCCCTTTCTTTGGAGTCCGGAGTATATTTTATGCTTCATGTTACTTCTCACATCAGCTAAGATCTTTATAAAAGGGAACTTGAGTCCCACACTTAAGGAGAAAAGGGATGAAATAAAGTAACTACCAGTCAAGGGCCACTTTGGGGCATCCAGACGCTGGTGGGGGTGGTGAAATGAAGGGGAGGAAGAGAAACCTTAGAGACAATGAAAGGAGTGGAGACTCAGAGTTCGTCACAGACAATGTAGGCAAATCCCAAGGCTTTTCTGACAGGGACTCAGAGGTGCATTGTGGGTAAGAGAGATGAGGAATGTTCTTCCCAGCTGGGGATACTTCTCACCAAACACAGATCTGCGAGGGAAAGGTGTCACTCTATCCCTCATCAGCTGGAAGTTGGTGTGGCCAGGAAGTCCTAAGTCTGATTTGAAAACCAACCCATCTAGCCTACTGCTGGGGAAGCCGAGAGACAGGAGGTGCTGAGTTCAAGGCCATACGGGGTTACATAGTGAGGCTGTCACATTCCAAATGACAGTCTTCAATTCTTTGCACTTCAAATATATGCTCAATTACACTATTCTAGACTGTTCTGGGTTCTGGGACTTCCAGTATGAGTCTTCCTTTTCTTGGGTATTACACTTTACAGGACATTAGTCAGATGCTAATCCAAGCACTCGTGTCCTGCAGGAAGATGGGAGATCAGGAGATGCTTCCAGAAGAAGTGAGGAGTCCTCTGGAAGACGATGGTTTCACCTGCAACAAGTGTAGAGGTGAATGGGGGCGGTGGCGGCAGAGCATGGCAGGCAAAGGGTATGCGCCAGCCAATTCCGTGCTGGCAGGATCTCACTTAGGCGCCCAGGATTCTTGAGAGCACAGAGAGGCCTTGGTCGGTGTTTTGAAGGATGAAACCGGAAGAGAAGGATGACTCATTCAAAGCCTGCCTCTTGGAAGAGTTAACTCTGGAAGCAGACACTCTTCCTCCGGGGGCGAGGGTGATAGGAGGAAGATGGAGGAAGACGTGCTAGGAGGCGAGATTGACGCTAGCTGTGCCGGATGTTGAAGGGAGTCGTGATTTTTTTTTTCCTTTGTGAAAACCCACCTGTTTTGTAGGGTGGTTTATCTGTATTGGTAGGGGAGGGGTTGGTGAATCGGAAGCTGATGACTATGTAGGTCTGTTGGGCTGCACTCCTTGGTGAATGTGAAGGAATGGAGTCTCCTGGTTGATTTGGAGTTGAGTACAGTCTAAGGAAGGTCATACTTCCATGCTTTTGTGTATCTCTGCACATCTCCAGGAAGAAGCCAGGAGCCCAGCCTGGTCTCCTTCCCTGCTCTGGGCCTAAACTACTTGGACTTGGGGAAGCAGGTTGGAAGGGGAGATGGTTGGTTGTGCTCTACCAGCTTCTCTTCATCACACTATCACATCCTTCACGTGCTTCCCTTTCTTGGAGAAGTCATGTGTCAACTGCCAGACTCAGAGAAACTTGAAGCTGGTTCTAGATGTCCATACTGCATTGAGTAGAAATTCCTTGATGTCCCTGTTTTGCACTCCATCTATAGCTTCTGCTTGCCTGACGTGGAGGAATGAGAGAGCTGAGCATGCATGGCAAGAATTGTGGACAAATGCAACAGTCCAATGTTAACCCAGTAATTGGACACTATGCAACAAGGTGTGTGTGTGTGTGTGTGTGTGTGTGTGTGTGTGTGTGTGTGTGTGTGTGTGTAGTGGGTAGCCATTCCAGCTTTGATCTGGAAGTTCCAACCCCCATTAAGGCTTAGGTAACTGTCATGCCTACAAGGCAGGGCCAAGAGAGGACCCTGAAGACCCAAGATCCGGATGCACCAGCTCTCTTGGTTCCTGGACCCTGGACACTGGAGGTAGACTGAGCAGAGTTCTCCAGAGAACGAACTGTGCCACACCTTTCCCAGACCCTGTAAACTATCCCTTCACTTGTAAGTTACCCCACAAAATAAACCTCCCTTTTAACTACGTGGAGTGGCCTTAATAATTTCACTAATATGTGTGTGTTGAAGCATACTTTCTCCAAAGACAGACCATTTGCACTGCTCAAAACAGTAAACTAGAGCGTGTCTATTCTGCCTTTACTGTGTATCTTTGAACATCTGGACTTTTCTTACATGGAATTGCTGCTGTATCTTAGCTTTGCACTTAGTTCCAGGAGCTTGCTTAGGAATGGTATATCTGGTGAGATTACAATGGGTTAATTTAAAGTGACCTGAGCCTCCTGCTGGGGAGCCTTGCCTTTTGGATACAGCTGATTACTGGCTCTGGGAGATATCTGAGCTCATTTCAAGGTAAATCGGAGATGAGTTTTGAAAATACATTCTCGTTGGGCAGCTCTTTTTTGTGGAAAGGAAGGCTGGACCACTGCTTCCTCAGGACTAATACATTGTGTATAGTGAAAAAAGGGGAGAGGGTGTTGTGGATCTGGAGATATGGTTCAGCAGTTAAAGGATTCCTGTTCTTCACAACATTCAGTTCCCAGCACCATGAACTGCCTGTAGCTCCAACTCTAGGGGGAACTGATTCTTCTGGTTTGCAGGTGTGTGTGTGTATGTGTGTGTGTACTTCTGAAAAAAAAAAAAAAAAAAAAACCTCTTGGAATCTGTTCTGTTGTGTGTTTATTTTTAAACTTATTGGGTTATTTTTATCCTAGAGCCAAGACTTGTTATCACTAGAAAATCCAATAAATTAATAGACTTTGAAAACCAATCATTGTTAAATGAAAAAAAAATTAAATTGAAATTACTGTAGGTGGCTGGCTGTATGGGTCAGGTGGGTGACAAAACAAAGCCAGCCAAATCAGGGAGGCAGCAGGCAGGGTATGTCTGGGTGGGACATTTGCTGCCTCAGGAGATTGCTCCCTGGTTGCACTTAACTGCACTTAGCCTGGAATGTGAGGATGGGGCCCAGTGTTCTTTATTCCAGCTTTTCCAAAGAAGTTGAAAATATGTTTATTTATGTGAATTAGTTGGCAACTAAATTCAAAATACCAATGCAGGGCAAACAAGACACAGTATATAGTCGATCAGAGTCCTTTAAGTCAAGGCTTTGCCTCATCACTTAATGAGAGGAGATTTGTAGGTGGAATTTTTCAGTCTCTCCAGCCAGCTCCCAAATAACCACAGAAAGACTTATTATTAATTATAAATGCTCAGCTGATAGCTTAGGCTTGTTACCAACTAGTTCTTACCACTTAGATAAACCAATAGTTATTAATTTACCTGCTACCACATGGCTCATGGCTTGTTACCTTGTTTTCTATACTTCCTGCTTTCTCTGCATCTGGCTGGTGACTCCACCCTTCTTTATCCCTGCACTTTCTTTTTGTTGGTGAGTCCCACCTAACCTTTACCTGCCTAGCTATTGGACATTTAGCTCTTTATTAAACCAATGAGAACAACAAATATTCACAGTGTACTTAAAAATTGTTCCACAGAAGGGACTTATAGTTTTAGAACTCTGTTCTTAAGGGATAGTGCAAGCAAAGTGTGGGAATATAATCCAGATCCAACCACTCAGCCCAGCAGCAGATAATCAACAAGGAAACCACCAGCCATCAAGGTTGATAACTAGTTCTTCCCTGTCACTGCACATGGCATCTGGTGAAAACTGTCACACAAAGCTGTGTAGGTTGTATACTAGTCATTTGTAGGAGGACCTCATGTACTCTGTAGAGTATATGAGCAGCACCCCCTGGGGTGTGAATTAGAATCACAGGCACCTATGGGAGGTAGGATGTTCTGTATTTAAGAATGGACAGTGATGTGAGTGTTTGAATGAAGTTTAGTGGGTCTGAATATATTCATATATGACTTTGCTACTGGAGTTCCTTGGCAGGAGGAAAACTGCCTTGTCCATCCTGTTTCTAGCAATGAGTGCATAATCAATCCACAAAAATGTTTTTATGTTTTTCTGCATAAAATACTTAGCATTCTGGAAAATGGAGATTGCATGAAGACATCAGCTTTGGGGTTAGTGATTCATAGTTGTTATTGACTTCTTGGAGGCACTGGAATAACAGGATTTCTGGGAGAACCTAGTGACCGAAGAGGAAATGAAGTCAGACAGGAGAGTATTCATCTGGTTTCTGTTTATATAACAAGTTACCTGAGACTGAGTGAGTTAGAGGGTTTATTTTGGCTCAGGGTTCTCAGCTTCTGGTAGATGCTAGAAGAGGGATCATGGGCATGTAAGAGGTAAGCACCAGGGACCAGGCTCACTTTGTAACAACCCATTCTTGAGGTAACTGAAGGTCATCTAGAGGAAGACTCTGTCTCTCATGTATGCGGTTGCATGCTCATATGTGCAAGTGTGTGTGTGTGTGTGTGTGTGTGTGTGTGTGTGTGTGTGTGTAAGCCAGAGAACAAACTTCAGTTCTCCATCCTATGTTTTCAGAGTTGTTCATTGTCTTGGAACTCACCAAGTGTGCTGCGCTGGCTGGTTAGTGAGCCCAGATCTTTGTTTGCCATTTGAATATTTCCAGCTCTGGGATTACAAGTACATATTACCATGTCTGGTTTTTTTAAACAACAACAACAACAACAAAAACCATAAACATGGATCCTGGGCCTCAAATTCAGGCCTTCATGCAAGGCCAGCATTTCCCCAATTGAGCCATTTTCCCAGTCCATTGATTTCTTTAGTGGTCTAATCATCTCCTAAGGTTCACACAGTCTCTCAACACTGTTCCTGGAAACAACAGTTAAACTTCATCATGACCTTGGCTGGACTTAAACTCACCCAGGAGATTGGTGAGGTGCACCTCCCAGGGCTCCTGTGAAGGTGTTTTCAGAAAGCTCTGAGGTGGAGGGCCCTCCTTAGATGCAGGTGGCACCATCCCATGGGCTGCAGGTCCTGATGGCTCAAAAGAGGAAAAAGGAAAAAGCCAGAAGAGTTCTGCCATTGCCTCATTCTGCTTTGCTGTGGGATGGTCTGTATGTCAAATGGGTTGCTCGGATTGGTCAAGAAATAAAACACTGATTGGCCAGTAGCCAGGCAGGAAGTATAGGTGGGACTAACAGAGAGGAGAATTGAGAGAACAGGAAGGCGGAGGGAGGCAATGTCAGCCGCCGCCATGACCAGCAGCATGTGAAGATGCCAGTAAGCCAAGTCAAGTGGCAAGGTATAGATTTATAGAAATGGTTAATTTAAGATGTAAGAACTAGATAGCTAGAAGCCTGAGCCATTAGGCCAAACAGTTTAAATAATATAAGCGTCTGTGTGTTTATTTTATAAGTGGGCTGTCGGATGGCTGGGGTTTGGCGGAACCTGGAGAGAAAACTCTCCACCTACACTGCTTATTGGCCCTATGATGTGAACTCAACTGCTTACCATGCCCTCCCTGTCATGACACTGAATGCCTTAAAACCAAAAGAAATCTTTCCTGTCCTGCATCGTTTATGCTGGTTGCTTTGTCACAATGGTGCAAATTTTGACTATTCAGGGACCAAGGTTTAATGTCATCTTAGGAGAAGACAAACCATATTCAAATCATATGGCTAAAGGGTCTAAAACGTGGGACTAGGAGAGAAATGCCACAAAAGGCAAGAAATCACCCTGCATTCTCCTCATCAGCATAAGAAATATTTTCAGGTAATATCTGGCAAAAAAAAATGAAGAAATTAGTGGACAATGGATAGTGAGAAGCCCTACAGAGACATCATGTAGAGTCTGGATTGAATTAAGGTCATTGTCTTTAAGGGAGGCAATGCTAGAATTTGGTGAGTTTTTGGTAAGAGCAGAGGCAATCTCAGCAGAGTTCATGTATGCTAAATAAGAATTGGCTTATCTGTCTTCTCCAGGAAGCTCCCTAGCTGTCCACATTCCTTTTATATTCCTGATCCCCAAGCTGATGCTCTGCTCTGCCCTGTGACAACACTCTATGCTTATTACCTAGCAAAATACCTGCTCCGCAGTGTTACACATGTCTGCATGCTCTGCATCTTTCATAAATCCATGAGCCTTGTAAGCACTGAGATTTTCACAACTCTTTCTTGTATGGCACAGTGGTGTGAGCAGTGGTGTACAGAATACTGTTAACAGACATTTTTTTGAACAGTTGCAATTTTTTTCAAAAAGAGAGAAATCAACTTTCTTTTTTAAACTTCCTTTTTACTTATTCTTTCTGTCTTTCATTTCATACATCTTGATCTGCCCTCTGCCCTTGACGGACTGCCCCCCAATAAAATTTAAGAGAAAAAAGAAAAAAGGGGGAGTCTCATGCAGTAAATCCTTTGTCCAGGTATCTTTACTTGCAAGCGTTCATTGCACAGAGTCATTGTTCTGGTTTGAAGCCTCTGGTTTCTGCTACATTGTTGATGCTGGATCCTCACTGGAACTTCTCTTGGCTATCCTGCTGTTGCTCTTTGTTGTGGAGATCCTGCAGCTTTGGGTCTGCAGGACCAGTCACTTCAGGTGCTCCAGCAGATCACAGATGGGGTGAATGTGGGGGTGGGCCAACCCAGAACCCTGGTTCTGGGCCTGGGTAGTTGCAGGGTTGGTCAGCCTGCCAGTTCTCACTTGTCCTCACCAGGGTGAGCTCTCCTGCATTGCCTTGGCAACCTCACCCTGTACAGTAATGAGCAAGGGGACCAGTTCTCCTGATTTCATGTCCTCAGGGTCAGATCCCCCACACCTACACTTTCAGGGCCAGCTCTACTGTGTTGCCCAGGCTTGGCATAGGGGCCACTCTCCCGAGTGCTGCAGCAGATGAGGGGGCAGGACCAGCTCTCCTGCTCTTATGACCTAAGGGCCAGTTCTCCCACCTGCCTCAGGTGTTAATGGGCGGCAATGGGGAACCTCTCTCTTCCACCCATGTCACCACATGACATAGAGGACAGCACTTTCATGCTCACAATATTGGGGCTGACTCACCCACACCTCTGCCAATGGGTTTGGCTTTATTGTGCTACCTATGCGAGGTGCAGGGCCTGCTTTCCCAATTGTTGCAGTTGGTGGTGGGTAGGAGCAGCTCTCCTGCCCTTCTGTCCTTGGGGCCAGCTCCCTCCTACTTGCCTCAGGCATTGATGGGTGGATGGGGCATCATTGCCCTGCCCATGCTGCCACATGACAGATGAGTAATGGGGACAGTTGCCCCATGCTCGGGACTTTGGGGATGGCTCACCCACACCTCCACCAACAGGATTGGCTCTCCTGTGCTGCCCAGGCTAGGTACAGGGCCTGTGAGAAGCTAACTTTCAAACCACATGATAAATGTAGAATTGAGAAATGCATGAGCCTAAATGTGTGGTTAGCGAACAGAGAAACTGATTATTCTGGAGAGGGGAGTTGTTAAGGTTTCACAAGGAGATTCATGAGGAATCACAATACCAGGCAGGACTGTGGAAACTCAGCACCCAGCTAGACTTCTGTCTTAGACAGTGTTCTATCACTGTGAAGAGACACCACAACCAAGGCAACTCTTATAAAAGAAAGCATTTAACCGGGAGCTTGCTCATGGTTTTAAAGGCTTAGTCCATTATCATCATGGTGGCGAGGATGGCAGTGGAGAAGTAGTGAGAGCTGCATCATGATCCATAGGCAGAGAGGGGGGAGGGGACCAGAGGGCACCTCAAAGTCCACCCCCAGTGACACACTTCCTCCAACAAGGCCACTCCTACTCCAACAAGGTAGCACCTCCTAATCCTTCTAATCCTTTCAAATGTTTCCTCTCCCTGGTGACTAAGCATTCAAATATATAATCCTATGGAGTGTAGCAGGCTTTCTTCTGGGCTACCAAACAGCTCCCAAGGACGCTTATTATTAGTTATAAATGCTTGGCCTTATCTTACACTTGTCCCCCTAGCTCATATAACTTAATTTATTCTGTTTCTCCTCATCTATGTTTTGCCTGGGAGTTTTGTTTTTTTTTTTAACCTTCCTTTCACTCTGCATGTCTTACTCTGTGTCTGTCTGTCTGGCAGCTGCCTGGTTGGTGAGCCCTAGGCATCTCCCTCCCTTTCTATCTCATTCTCTCTTCTCTCTCCTCTTGAGCCTAGATTCCTCCTCCTACTTACTCTCTCTGCCTGCCAGCCCCGCCTGTCCCTCTGTGCCTAGCTATTGACCATTCAGCTTTTTTATTAGGTCAATCAGGTGCCTTAGGCAGGCAAAGTGACTCATCCTTACATGTTGCAGCATAAACCAATGCAGTGGAAACAACAATTATAACACATCTTTGCCTAGTTAAAGTAACATTTCATAACAATGAAGGCCATTCTCCTTCAAACCACCACAACATCTTTCTACGCCACGTGACATAGCGGGACATTTCCCTTTACCTATTTAAGGCTTAAGAACATGGGACTGTGTTAGCAGGAGCTCTTGAGGTTGGTAAGGACAATGAGGGGGGTTTGGTAAGTTTGACCCAGAATAAAATAAAAGTGGAGAGAGCTGGGGAGCGGTAGTGAACACCTTTAATCCCAGCACCCAGGAGGCAGAGCCAGGTGGATCTCTGTGAGTTCGAGGCCAGCCTGGTCTGCAGAGCGAGATCCAGGACAGGCACCAAAACCACACAGAGAAACCTTGTCTCGAAGAAAACCAAATAAATAAATAAATAAATAAATAAATAAATAAATAAAATAAAAATGGAGGGCAGAACGCCAATGGGGTTTCTAGCTCCATAGAGAAACACTTATCAATCATAGAGAAAATGTTCACAATATATTGCTAAAAGAGAAGCAGGCACCAAAAGTGGTAGGAACCATATTTATTCCTAAGATAAATGTGTTTTTCTTTTTCTTTCTTAAAAATGAGTTTTTCTTAGGAATAAACACATGTACAGAGAATGAGAAACCACAAGGGCATTTACTAAAATGTTTACCTGGCAAGCACTTTTTTTTTTTTTAAACAACTGACTCTTTAATGCCACATACTTTTTTTTTCTTCTAGCTGTGCTATGTTGGGAATTATTACTCAAGGAACAAAAAGCACAATAAAAATAATTCACCATGAATGCTTCTTCTATGAAGTCTTTGAATAACAATCCTAATAACATGGAAAACGATGGTGATGTTTGTTAAGTGAAAAAAATCGAGACTTTGGAATTCATTACATGTGGAAGGGTGCCATGTGTATAGTGGTGTATGAGGTTGTGCATGGCCATGGGCACAGGAGGGTGACCATTGCCTGTCGCTGGTGAACCTGGGGATGATTGGAGTTACAGAATCGCTATTAAAAAATTAATGCAATGTTCTGTTATATCTGGTTCTTATGTATCTTTTAAGAAATATTTATTTTTATTTCGTGTGTTTAGTGTTTTTGCCTGCTTGTATATATGTACACCATGTGTGTGCCCGGTGCCTGCAGAGGCCAGAAGTGGGCACAGGTCCCTAGGAACTGGAGTTACAAATGGTTGTAAGCCAGTGTATGGGCGCTCAGAATTGAATTTCAAGCCTCTGAAAGAACAGCTAGTGCTCTTAGCCACTGACCCATCTCTCCAGACCTCCAGTATATCTTTCTAATGAAAATAGTTAACACGGTAACTCAGAAGGATGTCAGAAAACCACAGCAGTGAGGAAACACTGTAAGATTTAACTTTGGAAATCCTAGTATGTTATCTTATTTCCTGACTAGTCCTGTCTACTTTAACAACAAAATCCTAAAATGTGAAGTTGTGAGAGAGCAGAGCTTTGATCATGTCATTCCTGTTTTGGAGTCCCCCACAGCTCACAACTGCTTTGGGACTAAGTCCAGACTCCCTCAACAGATCTGCAAGGCCGTTGGAGACCTGGATTTGCCTGCTCTCCCTTTCTCCATTTCCTTCTGCCCCTCACCCCCAGTGTCTCTGTCACTTAGTTCATGGACCACCCTCTCCACTCCTCCCGGACTTCTGCATCCAAAGCATGTTTGTGGAACATTCTTCCTCCTCTCCCACTCACCTCACAAACTCCTACACAGCTGAAATGCCACTTCCTTTCAATCCGCTCTGCATTCTTGCCTAGTCATCTTATATTTGTGTGTCCTTTCAGTAGTTGTATCTTCTCTGAGCAGACCCATGGCACGGTGGCTATTTCTTGTTCGGCTGTCCACACTACCCAATTAGATCACCTCTCTGGTGTCCTGCTCACTATGGTGCTCTCAGTGCTTGCCACCCTGATGGATTTGTAGTGTTGTGCCCAGATCGTGACCCCCAGAGAGACCACCAAAGACGAGCATGCCGGAATGCAAAAGCAAGGTTTAATTCTAGATATCCAAAAGCAATACAAGCCTAGGCAGGGACTTCGTCCAATACATCCAACTCAGTGGAGGCTGGAGGAAGCGCCCACCTGTCTGCAAGCTCAGTTTTTAAAGGGAAAAGTCACAAGGTTACATCATTTAGGGGTGCTAGTATGGATATAATTCTGATTGGCTTGCTTCTAGGGACTTCTAGAAATTACTTCTAGGGGAGTGGTTGCCTGCCACCATTTCTCATTGGCTGCCCTCAGGTGGGGGCATTTCTGTGGTCAGTTACCCTGGAAACCAGGGAGAGGACATTCCATAGTCTGGCAGGCATTACCTCATGACTATCTTGTGACTCTGTACTTTTACACTTCCTGGTTTCTGGAATCTGAACTGACTGGTTTCAGTAACTAAAGGCCTATTCCCAAAAGGAGAAATCTTAGGCCTTAATTTTAGGGTGAAAGCATTTTGGTCTTATTTCTAAGATGGCTCATTTTGGTCTCACAGTAGGTTGAGCGCACCTGTGAATGGATGTATAGCCCAAGAGGCAGAGCACATGGCTTCCACTCCTCAGGCAGCCTTCAGGGCTGGAGTGGATGGCGGCAGTTACAAAGAAACTGTGGTCTAAAGACTGAGAAAAGAAAAGTGCACAGGAGCAGCCGGGGCTGACGTCTCAGCATATTTCATGTTACTCTAACAGAATTCAGCAGATGATGTAATTTACAAAGAAATGTACTTCTTACAATTCTTGAGGGTGGAGACAGGAAGACCAAGGTCAAGCGGTCTGAGTCTGGCAAGGGCCCTCTTGCTGTGCCGTTCTCATGGTGGAAGACATCATACAGCGAGAAATCCACAGGAGTCTGCTTAAGGAGTGTTAGGGACTCTATTAGGATATAAACTGGGGAGAATAACTCACTAAACAGGATAAGGCACTCCATCGCAGAGTCCTGGAAGGTTGATGTCCTGTTCCACGCTGCTTCTGCCGCCTGAGTCAGTCCACACTGTCCAAGTCCATGAGGGAGAAAAGAGAATGAGGTGTACATGCCCCTCAGGTCTTAAGCTAGCCCTGAGGCCACACTATAGGGGCTGGTTCCTTAAGGTTATAGGCAAAACAGTTACCCACTACATCTCTGCTTTTTGTCTAAATAAGAAAGTTCTAACTTAACATATAACTATATACAACAAGAACGATTATCAAATATTGACCAGGAGAGATATCAAATATTACCAGGGAAAAGGTAATAACATAAACAACAATAAAATGCAACCAACAAGAACAGCGTCAAATAAGAAACACATACTAAATGTCCAGAAAATTCCAGATCAGAGGTAAATGGCAAGTTACAGAGATTACTCCAATAGCCATCCTAACCTGAAGAATCTAACTTTAGTACCTAAAATGTTCTTAGCTAAGATATGAGAGTATTATAATTGTAACTATTTAGTCTTCAATCCCATCAAAGACCTGAGAATGAAAATAATATTACCTGAGTAAACAGGAAGTACAAGCAAACAACTTCCAAAAAACTGCAAGAATCGACAGAGACAGCTGGCAGCCTGGACCATCACCTAATGTTTCTCAGCACCATTGAGGCATCCATTTTGGCTACAGGCCTGAAATATCTGACAGATTATTTCCAGAAGCAAATATTTTGAAAGACCGTCTTATCCTGTCTTGGCAAGTTTCAGCAGTCACTTTTCCTTGTGTCCTGCTTGTCCAGAAAGGACAATGTATAAACTGTCAGCAGTCAGGGCAAGGGCAGTTCTTTGCCCAGCAGGCCATTTTCTAATAAAAAAAAGACAAACTTCCATATGGAGTGTCTTCAATGCCCAACATTCTCTCGGGAGTAGATCAGTGCTGCCAGGAGCAAATGTGTCTCATGTCAACAGAATTCTAAGTTATCAAAACATCTAAATGCCATTTTCTCTAGGTCTATGAAGTGTTTGAAGATTACCTATCCATCTGACAAATATTTCTGTAAATCGGGAAAAGCTTACTAACATAACTATAAATATGACAAGCATGGGTGACTATTAATCTGTAATTCTTATCTACCTTAATAACCTAAGGACTAAGGCTTTATATTAAAGTAAACAATCTGTAAACAAATGTATAATATAAGGACAATGACCTCAAAATTGTGACAAAATATCTTAATCAGAGGTAGAAATGTATAGTGTAATATGACAACAGTATCCTTAACATGTATCAATATATAAAATATCCTAAACAGAAGTAGAAATACATACAGTATGAAAAATATAACTATACATTTGTATCAATATACAAAATATTTCAAACAGGAGTAGGAACATATGTACAATATGACAATTATAGTTTTGAATTTGTATCAATATACAAATTACCTTAAATAGGAATAGAAAAATAGTTTACATTTGTATCAATATATAAAGATCCATACCAGTGCAAATTATGTAAGGCTGATAGTTTGCTAAAGTAGTTTACAAGTAGATTCAGTAATCTACCTTAATATCCTATTCTATCTATTTCCCTTTTTTCTTTTCCAAAAGAGAATCCTGAGTCTAAAGTTTATTTTTCCATCCCCAACCTTATTACACCTTATAACCAACCCCTAACAGATGACAATTATCCATAACCCTGAGAAAATAAAACCTTTTGTGAGAGGAGGCACTGTTTTGCTAAAATGACTTCCTGCTGTCTAGGGAGTGACGACACCTCTGTGGGATTAAGTCATGAGGACTAGCTGTAAAGATTTTAGCTAGTCTCAGAGCAACGGGTAGGGTTTGTCTAAAGTTCTGGCTACAAGTGTAATAAGGAAAACTATAATTATAACTATAACTCTTGCTTGATAACTGTTTTGTTGTATATAATTTCACTATGTTAAAATGAAAACCCTCCTTTTTGATTAGACAGAAAAGGGGAAGTGCTGTGTATATGTTGCTTTTTGTATGCTGAAATATGTGTTGCTCCCATTGGTTAATAAATAAAGCTACATTGACCTATGGCAGGGCAGGATGGAGCCAGTGGAAAATCCAAGAGAGAGAGAGAGAGAGAGAGAGAGAGAGAGAGAGAGAGAGAGAGAGAGAGAGAGAGAGAGAAGAAAGGTGGGGTCAGAGGAGATGCTCCAAGCCACCGCCAGGAGAAGTGGGATGTGAGAGAATAGGTGACTCCACAAAGCCACGTGGCAAAACAGAGTAATAGGAATGGGTTGAGTTAAGTTGTAAGAGCTAGCTAGCAAAGAGCCTGAGCCATAGACCAAGCAGTTTGTAATTAATATAAGCCTCTGAGTGTGTATTTTTATAAGCTACTGCAGGACGGGGTGGGACAGAAGCTTCTCCCTACATTATCACATGGCAACAGAAAGACAGTGTACCATCTCAGGCCACTCTTGACTGTTAAGACCCTAATCCTATCCTGGAGGCCCCACCCTCAAGACTTCTGCTAACCCTAGGTACTCTGAAGCTCCACCTCTAAGTTCCAAAAGCATATGAATTAAAACACAAAAGGTTAACATTCCAACATGTGGGCTTTCAGAGCTGGGGTTAAGGATGCAGGGTTAGGCAGGGAGATCCCTGCAGCAACAATGCTCTGTTAGCTCTTAAATGGGAGAGCTCATCAGGGACATGCTGGCTTTCGCAGCTCACCAAGCTTCAACTTACCCATGTCAGAGAGGCTTGCTTGTCATCAAGAAAGCAAGCGACAGAAGGCAATGGTGAGAGTGTTGGAAAGGGAACACTTATACATTGCTGATGGGAGTGTAGACTGGGGCATCCACTGTGCAAATCAGTATGGAGCGCCCTCAAAACTCTAAAAGTAGAGCTTTCATAAGTCCCAGCCACACTACTCTTGGTATACCCAGAAGACGCTAAGTCAGCATACCAGAGAGAGACCTGTACACCTGTGTTTACTGAAGCTCTATTCATACCAGCCAATGCACAGAACCAGCCCTGATATCCATCAACAGGTGAATGGATAAAGAAAATGTAGTACTTATACACAATGGAGTTTTATTCAGCCATAAGGAAAAATGAAATGATGTCAGTTATGGGGAAGTGGATGGAACTAGAGATCATTATGCGGAGTAAAGTAAGTCAGATGCAGACAAACACTGCATGTTTTCTCTTACATGTGGAGTCTGGGAGGGGAGACATGGAAGTAAATGGGGAACTACTGGGGATGTGGAAGGAAGGAAAAAAGGAGCTCAGAGAGGGAAATAGATGGGGGGACGTGTATGATCAAAGCACGTTGAGTATTTGCATGGACATATCATGATGGAGCCCCTTATTTGTACAATTGCTAATAAAAAAGAGATCAGCTGGCAAGGCTACCTTCAGGCAAAGTACAGCAGGCTGGAGACTGCAGTGTCAAGAGCAACAAGGGCCTCAAGTGAGCAGGTGTAGGGGACAAGTGAGTGAAGGGGGGTAGAGACACTGGAAAAATACACAGGTCCAGATTGCCAAAACTATTTAACCCTTTGGTTGTTTTTGTTTTTTGATACAGGTTTGCTGTGGGATGTCTTTCTGTATGCTGTGAATGTGTGTGGCTCCAGTTGGATAATAAATAAAGCTGTTTTGGCCTATGGCAAGAAAGCTTACAGCCAGGCGGGAAATTCAAGCAGAGATACAGAGAAAAGGGCGAAGCTGGAGGAGTGATGAGCCCAATCCAAGGAGCAACAGATGTCAGCAGATTGGTGACACCATGGCCATGTGGCAACAACACTTAGATTAATAGAAATGGGTTAAATTATAAGAGCTAGCTAGCAAGAAGCTTGAGCCATAGGCCATATAGTTTGTAATTAATATAAGCCTCTGAGTAATTATTTTTATAAGCAGCTGCAGGTCCGCAGGGCTGGGTGGGACCTGAGAAACTTTCGACTACACAAGATCTCATGTAGCTGAGTTTACAAGTATGCATGACTACACTCAATTTATGCAGTGCTAGGGATTGAACCTCGGGCTTCATGTGTGCTAGGCAAGCACTCTACCAATTGAGCTACAGCCCTAGCCCAAAGATTGGCATTAAGGTGGGTATTTAACAAGCACCTAACAATTAGGAGCAATGCCAGTGACCTGATTCATTGTCTTTGTGTAACAGTCACGAATCCAACACACACACACACACACACACACACACACACACACACACACACACACGTTCTCTCTCTCTCTCATCATGGTCTATGTCAAAGGAAACTTCTGCAGCAGGTCCTCCGGCAGCTCTGGGCTTCTGCATTGAAGTGGTATTATGGGAAATAAGCTTCTGAATGGTGTTGACAGGCAACATCACTTGAGAGCCCAAACGTTTATGTTTTTCCCGAGCTCTTTAAAAAATTTATAGCAAGATCAGCATTATCATGCCAATAAAGGGGATCAGGAAAAACCTGAACAAAGGGAGAAATGCAATTTTTGCTTGAGTATGGGAGGGCACAGCGGGCCTGTGCTATAGACTTACAGGACAGAACCTCGCCCATTTTTATGACTTTGTTTTTATTAGTCTTTGTCAGTTTCATATGTTCGTATATGTAGGGCATTTTGATCACTTTC